>NC_142252.1:12272353-13487853 GCF_052056855.1 Sturnus vulgaris | reverse complement strand
ACTTACCCGAGTGTCCTGCAGCCACGAGCGCCGAGCGAGCACAGCTCCGTGCTGGCAAGAGAGCAGAGTGTGGTTCATTCTTCCCCTCCCAGTATATAACCCGTCCAAATCAATGAATCAGCACAGGGGCAGTGGCGGGGTTAGGGAAAGCACTGGAGCAGAGCTGCTTCCAACTCCTATTTCCTCAGCAGAGCATGCATCTTAGGGATGGAATTTTGGGTTTCCCCCTCCTGAACCCCAGTGCTCTTGTAAGAAGACAAGCAGAGGGCCCTGTGACCATGCTGCTCATGTCAGCCAGTGCCCAGGCAGCAGCTTGGCCCTGGGAGTCCCTCCTGGTCCCCAGTGGGACACAGCCAGGTGCCCTGACCCCTGGGCACAGCCTTATCCTTCTCTGGCACGAGTTCACACCAGGGCTGCTCCACGGCACTTCCTTGGCACGGCACAGCTCTTGTTTCCCTGTCTATGGCTCCTGCAAGTGTCAGGACTGCAGGCTGTGCCCCAGCCCAGGGTCACCAGTGCAAGCAGACCCCTGGCACACTGACCCTGCCCAGGTCACAGTTCTCATTGCCCCCACAGCCACAAATGCCAACAGGTCACAAATCCACAAGCACCCACTGTGGGCTTTGTCCTGTGGGCACCACAACCAGCGCTGTCAGGAAGCGAGCACCGTGCCAGGCTGCTTCACAGAGCCCTCAGTAAGCCAGAGCACTGCCCATGAGCTATGAGGAGCAACTTGGCCCCGAGGAACCCCCACTGCAGGCATCCCTGCAACCCCAGAGCAGGACAACAGCTGTCTCCCAGTGGCTACCCCTGCTCTGCCCCCTCAGCAGTTCTGACACACAGGTGATGGAGCCTGGTACCCAGGGGTGTTTGGAAAACAACCATCAACTTGTTCAGGGGCACATGCTGCCACCCCTCCCCTGCCCTCTCCAGCGCACACGGGTGCACTGGGGTGCCCTTGGGTCCCATCACCCAACCCAGGTCTCCCCACCTCCTCCGGGCAGTCCCAGTCCAGCAGCTACCAGGAACGGATATTCGGGAGGAAGCAGCTAAGGAGAGTCAGCCTACGCGGCCCCTTTGGGTTTCCTGGAGAGCCACTGCAGTCCCTTGCTAAGCACGGGGCAGCTGGAATTTCCCTGACTGCCTCTAATCCTGTCTAAGCTCACAACCTCTGCTCAGGTTCCGGGTGGCATTGACAAGCTGCTCAGGATGGGAACAGCGTGGGGCTGCTGCCGGAAAAAGGGGAGGAAATGTGTCATGCTGTGAGGGGTGGGAGCATGCAGGGAAGTGGAAGGGACAGCTGCCCTGCTCAGAGAGGGGACCAGACCAGGACAAATAGCAAACTGCAGGGATGGAGAGCAGGGTTCCCAGACAGTCTCAAAGGAAGGAGACAGGGATCGTGGGAACCAGGGCCACCACAGTGTCAGATCTCACGCGAGGCCCATCTGCCACAGGACATGCTGAATGGCCACGGACCCCTCTCCGTCTGGAAAGTGAATGCAGAGCCTGAAACTACCCCTGGCCATGCTCCCTGCCTGCTCTGGGGCAACACCCAGGCATCTGGGCACAGAGAATGGGCATTTTGAAAACACCACCCACCAAGTGCACTAGTTCACACTCTAGTGACACAGCAGTTTCCCAGAACCTCACTTCCCAAAACAATCTCCCCACTTCTGTGACAGTGCTGCAGCTGGAGGTCAGGCACCGGGCTTGGGAGCTGCCTGCTCCCTGCAGCCCTGGCACAAGAGCAGGGCTCTCACAGCCTTATCATGGCTATGTCTGCCCACTGCCAGTGCTGCTGGGCTTCTGCCCATTCTGACTCATCCAAAAGCTCACAGCTTTTCAGCAAGACAACACAAACTAAACCTCAGCACTTCCGATAAAACACTGCCCCAAGCCCAGCTCATCAGAGGAATGCTGGACTCGCCTCCTTCCCAGCAGTGCTGCCCCAGGGTAGACAGGGATGCAGTGGTGGGTACCTCAAACACCCTGCCCCAACGTGGGGGGGTCATCAGATTATGGTCCCTACCACGATGCAAAGTTTCAGAGCAGGTAACAGCCCTGACGAAAACCCTCCTGCGTCTGCCCAGGCCTCAGGAAACTGACTCTGGCTTCTGGCCAGAAAAGATTATTATTTTCAAGACATCACTAAAAATAAAGCAGAGCTGAATAACAAATGACACACACCCATGAACCACAGCCACTCCCAGAGGTTAGCACATGGAAGATCGCCCCAGGCCACTTACAAGGGAGAGAAACAGAGGATATGAGAGTTTGGGACAGCAGCATGTACCCATCCCACAGATCCGGAGGGAAGAGGCACCTCCTGAGATGGCAAATGGATATGATTGAAGGTGAGATTAGCATTTTGCAGGGAGAGGCTGTTCCACATAGCCAGGAACTCACACGGTGCTGGATGGAGTGGAGTGGGTCTCATGCTGCAGAAAAGCCCCAGGTTCAGCATTGCCTGGTGGACCTTTCCCACCTCCAGCTGCACCAGCCAGAGGCTGAAGCCTCCCTGACCAAGCCCTGGACAGTGTAGAATCACTGTTACATCCCTGCATCTTCAAGAAGATGGAGCCCCAGAAGAGCAGCATCACTTATTGCTGGAGTTGTCTGCCTTGCTACAGGACAGCAGGACAGTCCCGTGTCTGTCTGCCCATGCTGGCACACCTCCAGCACATCCCCATGGCCAGAGTGGTGGATGCAGCAAAGCTGAGTGGCTCTGAATCACCAAGGGACTAGAGACTGCTTGGAAAAATTCATGTAATCGCTAAAATTAGCAGCTTGTGGGCTTGGCTGGGAGAGCACATCGTTCATCTGCCAAGCAGCTGAGCATGCTCACCCACGCCATGCAGCTGAGCTCCCCCCTCAGCCCCTGCTCCCTGCACACCTCCATCTCCTGCCTGAATTGGCACCCTGGGCAGGATGGGCCCTCCCCATGGCCTGCTGCTCCCTGCAGTGCAGTGCTGGGACCCCCCAGTTACTTTGCCCGGCTGCAAAGTGCCCACCCTGCTATGAACCCCCCATCCACGGTGGTCCCTGGTGCACACAGAGACCAGCTGGTCCCAGGCACCAGGCCAAACACTGCTGAAGCGGAGGAGGAGGGTGGAGGTTTGGGCTAGGGGCCACAGAGGGAGTCCTCCCCATGTTCCAGGGAACACCTCTGGGCCTGAGCCCTGCAGCAGGACCCACAGGTTCAAGCCATAGGTGAGGGGTAAAGGACGAGGCATTAGTCCTTAGTCCTTAGATGCTGGGGCCACCTTCACCCTTAGACAAGCACCAGCAGCCGCTGCCTCACCATAGGCCCACCCTAATCCTTTGAGGAGCCCAAATGAGAGAGCTCCTCCATAGGGCCAGTGATCCAGCCATAATGACATTTTCTCTCCCTGCTTGCAGAATGCAGGGCCAGGGCTGCCTCACTGCTCATGGCTAGATGATGCCGTCATCTGCCCCAAGGGATGGGGACATGCCCTGCCTTCCCTGGGAAAGTACTTATGCAAAGTGGGAACTTTGGGAGGGAGCAGCAACAGCTTTGGTCCACCGGGATGGCCACCAGGCTAACCTCCATCCAAGCACCAGCACCGGGCCCACCACACCCCTCCTGGAGCTCAAGGAAAATAGCATTTAGGATCTCATGCTCCAGTGGGGTTCACCCCAGCAGCAGAAGTGTCTCCTCCAGGCTCAGGCCTGGCCCGAGCGAGAGCAGCAGCACGCAGGGCTTGGCCCAGGCTCAGGGCAGCGCTAGGCTGGAAGGAATGCGTGGCTGCAGCCAAGTCCCCCCAGAGATAATCCGAAGCGGAAAGAGCTCGTCCGATGTGTGCTGTGAAAGGGGGAAGGACCAGCTGGAGTGGGAGGTGATGGCATGGAGCTCATACACTGAGAAAAGTTTCCTGGATCAGCTTCATCTCTGTAAAGCTACCTCTGGCACCACTAAGTGCCCCAGGGACCTCTTCCCAACATGAAGGGGGAAGGGGCCTCATTTCTTCCCAGGAGAAGCCAGCAGAGGAGTGAACAGCAGACTGCAGAGCTGCTGCCAGCCATTGCTGGCTCTCTGCCCTGAGCTTTTTCCATGCAGAGAGACACAAAAGCACAGCTGGAAGCCTGGCATGCCAGTCCTACAGCAGCAATTGCACAAGGGCTGAGCCCAGTGGTGGATGGGTCTGGGTGCTGCTGGAGCAGAAGTGCTGTAGTGAAGTGAGACTCATTCCCCGTGGCCCAAGTAAGAAACTACACCAAGGCTTATCCACCCACAAGCACCCACACGTAAGTATAAACCCAGATTTAGGCTACAAAAATGGAGGCATAACACCCCCCTAGTTTGCCACTCCGTAGCTGGGACAAAGCAGGCGGTTCAGGCCTTCTGCTCACTGTGAGTCTGTAAACACTCATGGTCCCAGCCCTGAATGGTGGGAATATGCCTTGGGCTGCGTCTTCTCCCAGCTCTTCTGACATCCCTAGGAAACGCTCTGATATCAGGGCTGCCAATCAGCAGCCACAGGCAAGCTGTGCTGGTTGGAGGCGTAGAGGAGACACAGCCAATGCTCCATAATGTCAGGCAGAGGTTCCCAGGGCTCCTGTCTCGCAGCAGCAGCAGCTGCATGCACTCCTGAACCACACAGCACTGCTGGGGGCCTTCTCCAAACACATCTGCCATCACCCTTCTTCTCTTTGACATCAGGACAGGGAAAAGCTGAGGTGCAGGCTGTGATCTTGCTGCTGGGCATTGGAGGACTGAACTGCATTTCACATGTAGCTGCCCAAGCTCACTGCCCTCTGCAAGCAATGAAAAGGGCCCTCCTGCAGTTTCTGGTCTCAGAGGGCAGAGGTGATGGGATGGAAAGGACCAGGACACCAGGGACACAAGGAAAGGATGTGTGTGCTGGTGGCTTGGAAGTTCTTGCTGCAGTGGCTGTGAAATAGGCAGAGCTGCCAGTGTTTGTGGCAGCAGCTCATTAAACTCCCTTCCTCAGCACCCTGTGCTCTGGGGACTCTCTGAATTCAAACTCCATCAAGAAAGGAGAATGGCATTTGTACTGACATCAAGCTGGAAACATAATGAATACTCACATGGCTTGGCACAGGGTAGGTCAGAGCTCCCACTGCTCCAGGATTTCCTAAACAGAGAGAACAGGAGCCACTGCTACAACAACAAGCATTTTGAGGGACAGAGCAAGCTCTGGCTGGGCTGGCACAGCTGGCCTAGTGGTGTGGTACCCAAGCACTCCCAGCCAGGATGTGGTCCTGGAAGCAGGTCCTTGACTTGGAGGTCTGGGTAACATGCAGGGCTGTTAAGCATGACTCTGCACCCCAATCAGGAGCCAAGAGAATGGAACCAACCCCTTCAGCCACTGTACGTGGATGTGCTTTACATTCACCTTTTCCCCAAAACCAGGGATCCATTGGATCAGGGGTTAGGTACCTCCAGTTTCTTCCAGCCCACCGTGTTCTCACCCAGCCTGGTGGCAAAGGCCGAGCAGCAGATGACGTGAGCGTGGACTGCAGGGACGGAGAAAATTCTTGCACACAAAGGAACGGTGCTTTGAGGCAGCAGCAAGGCACGGCTGCCCAGAGAGGGTTTGGGGACAGCTGCATCATGCTGACCTGGACAACTATCCCTTCTCCAGGAAAAACAGAAATGGGGCATGCATAAGGATATCCTTGGATTTTTCAGGCCAGGGAGTTTTTCAGGAAGGGCTGAGCTTCACTGGGCAAGAAACGATGAATCAGAGGCAGCTCAAAACAGTACACCTCAGAGGAAAAGTTAGTAAACCACCCCAGGCACTCATTGCTCCAGCCTTTTGTTGTCTGATGACTTCACTTCCCCCGTCTGGCTCAAGCGTGGGGAAAGCCCGATGACAGCATGTGAAGAGGAATCATCGTCTCAGCACTTGACTGTACACAGCTCTGTGCCAGAGCCCCCACGTGCCAGAGCTGGAGCTCAGTGACTGCACCGGGAGCCAAGGAGCAGCGTGGGGGCCCAGCCGGCTGCACTGCAGGGCTGGGGCAGCCAGAGGAGGGCTCAGAAAGGTGGCACCTGCTGCTGCCCTCGGGTTGGACAGATGGGGGTTGTACCCATACCACGAGCAAACAGGTGCTTTTCCTTAGAAATCAGACACTGTGCATCCAAGTGCCCAGAGCACACTTCCTTCACTGAGGTAACAGTCACCAGCATGGCTTGTAGAACCATTTCCTCACTAGTCCTGGTCATACTGATCTGCCTGCTGCGAGCTGATGCCTGCGTGGCACCGTGCGACAGTGCTGGAGCTGGCACAGCACTAAGTAGTCATTACAGCTGTCCAGCCAAGAACCTAAATTTGTAACAACTCTCTCTTCTTAAACACTACATGCAACCACCCAGAACCACCACTGAGAAAGCTCACTGTTGGTTTTATGCTTCTCTCAAATATATTGCAATAAATGTTCTGGAGCATCTGTTTATGATTCCAGTCACAGTTTGCTTTGCACCACTTGGAGTGACTTGCATTTCTGTTTCTTTAGAGATGGCTCCAACTCCCATTTAGCCAGATTTGCTAAATTTTGTTAAACCTCATCAGCAAGACAATGATCATTTAACACTATAGAAGCACATTCTCTCTTTTCACAGCCTGGAAAAGGAGTTTAAGCCCAGCAGCAGAGCACCCTGAAACAAAGCAGTTACAACTTATTCCTACTGCCTAGAGTAACAGCAGGGAACCAACCAACCATAAACCTGTAGGAAATGCAAGTTTTCTTCACCTCAGGTCTGTCACGTGCATTTAAAGCCTTCCCGGAAAGTCTCTAACAGTGAGAAAGTCACTAAGGTTACAAAATTACTCCTGGAGTAGAGGCTCTCTGGCCCAAGGAGCCAGGAAACCACACCCAGAGGTTTTCAAGCACATCAGAGCTTTTAAGAACAAACTAAGTCCCATAATGTAGATAAAAGCTGATAGTTAAAGCCAAGAGCTACTAAAGCACAGGCAGTCTGACAGCCACCAGTCTACTTATGAACTAAAATATTCATACAATTCAAAATATTAATAAAATGTTAGTATAAAGACCAAAACCCACACTATTGCCTAATAGTCGCCTTTGCACATCAACACTTGAAAGGACTGAATTCAGGGAATAGCAGTATATAATAAGGTAAAAAACATCAAGACCGAAAATGCAACTGAACACTCCAAGCTGATGAAGTTGTATACGTTCCCCAGCCAACTTTGAAATGGAGGTGACACTTCGTGTCCCTCAGTTCAGGCTGGCTCCCTCCTGCCCCCCAGCTGCATGCTGCTGTTTTGCTAGCCAAGCCCAGGAGAGACCATTCTTCTCTCTCCCAGCTCAGCCGAGACCAGCTCTCAAACCAACTCACCCCTGTGGAGCCCGTCCTCAGTCCTGGGCATCTGCCTAGTACTCTGGTTTCAAGATTCCCTGCATCATGCAGCCAGGAACACCTTGTTTGTCAGACCAATGGCCAAAGTTTAAGGATCAAAGTGTTTACTTGATCTTTACAAAGTTTCCAGAAAACCTCCAAGCAAACAATAAAATACATCAAGATTATATTTCCTCGCTCAGCATCTTCCTCCGCTGTTAGCTTTAATCGGTACCCCTTCCTCATGCCACGTCCTGGAAAGGGGCTGAGGACAGAGAGAAGAAGTTAAGACATTTGCACACACCACTCTGCACACATCTCCATTGTCCTTCCCAGCATCTCCTCCCAAAAACACCACTTGTTTTCTCAGTAGGGAGACAAAATTGCAGGCAGTACAGGGCAATATTATTGTATTGGAGTACTTTGGGCAGTCTCTAAAGCACAGTTGAAGCCATGTTCCTATGTAAGAGTTCCTATATTGATGGCACTTCATCTGAGCAGTGAACACTCAGCAGGCAGGAAACCCACAGCACACATGTAGGTAGAGGTGACCACAAACACTTTCATCTCGCCCTCTGGGTTCATGCACCAAGTGCTGTATCAAGTTACAGTGATTACAGCCACTCTTGGGAAATGCTGTGGGGTGCATAAAACTCATTTCCATTATGTTATAAAGACAAGGTCCTTATGGTCTTTACTATAAAAATTTGTAATCCAGATCTGAATCAAGTATTAACTGCTCAAATGTTCAAAAAGTATCCAAAGCAACACTTCCAGTTCTTTCTTGGGCTGGATTTCTCTATCTTCTTAATATTCTTATCAGAACTACAGGCTGAGCAGGAAAATTTCTGGAGTGCAAGAGTTGCCTGGTGTTACCCATCACATATAGACTGAGCACAATGACTACAGTCTGGAGTGTTAAAATCAAACTGTGAACACACAAGAATAGTTGGCAATAAGTAACTCTGGTATTAGAATAGGGTTTAGCACTTCTGAGGGCTGGAAACTCATCCCACCAGAGAGTAGTTAAATCTGTCCCTCTGACACTGTTGGTTTGTGCTATGATGCTGGGAGAAGTTTGAACTGGAACATCTGAGAAATGTAACCCAGGTTGTCCAACACCTTCAACATGGGAGTAGATAAAATCTGGAGTTGCAGGAGGAATTGATGTGGGTGTGCTGATAGTTTCCATGTCAGATAGCACTGTTACAGCAGTGTCCCCAGATGATGTGAAGGGCTCTGTCACAGCAGATGTTGAAGTCTGGCAATAAGTTGAGCTGAATGTCTGATATGTCATAGCTGTGGTTGGCAGGCACTCTGGGTCATCAATGCTTAGAGACACAAGAGAAATATTCTGCAGTGCCATTGGACTGTGGCACATTAGAGATTGCACATTTTTAACTATTGTTGTACTCTTTTGGAGCCATTCTCGGAAGCCAAGAATTTGGCAATCGCATTTCCAAGGGTTGTCATCAAGGACAACTTCTTCCAGCTCAGGTAAAGCAGTAAAGAAGTCTGCAGGAAGAGACTGCAGATTACTACTATTCAGGTAAACTTTCTGGAGGTGCTTGAGATTACGAAAGAGGTTTCTAGGAAGAACCTCAAGCTTTGTATCAAAAAGGGAAATGTTCTGCAGTTTCTGAAGGCTCAGAAAGATTCCCTCTGGCAAATTGGAAATATTACTTGTATGGAGAGAAAGGCCCCGCAGTTCATTCAGGCCACTGAATGCATTCCTAGGAAGAACCGTAAGCTCTGGGTTAAAACTCAGCACAAGAAGCTCTAAATTTGTCAAGTTACTGAAGACAAAGTCTGGTATTGTTGAGAGCTTTGTGTGATAGAGCCATAGGCTACCAAGATGCCTCATCTCTCCAAACAATACTTCTGGAAGAGACTTCAGTGGGTTCCTGTACAAGGTCAGTTTAGACAGGTCATGCAAGTGCAAAAAAAGCCCAGAAGGCAAAACCTGAAGCCTGTTTCTGGAGAGTGTCAGGGTTCTTAGTTTACGAAGACAATGAAATGCATCAGGGGCAATGGAATGGATGTTATTGGAATGCAGAAAAAGCTCCTGCAGCTCCTTCAGGCTATCAAACATACCAGACTCTATTAAAGACAGCCTATTAATATACAGCATCAGCTTCTCAAGCCTGGTTAATGCACTAAATATATTTCTAGGCAGTGCTGCTAAGTAATTTCTTGACAAGTTCAGTACTCTGAGTTGGGTGAGTTTCTTCATCACATCACTGGGAAGTGCTGTTAGTTGGTTTTTGTTCAAGAAAAGCTCCTGCAAACTAGCCAGTTTGTCAAACAGATTTTCCTCGATGGATTTCAGCCTGTTATTTTCGATGATCAGTTGCTGAAGCTGCACCATGTCATCAAATGCTTCTGGGGGAAGTTCAACCAGCTTATTATCTAACAGTTTGAGGACTTTCAGCCTTCCCAAGCCTTTAAAAGCCTTTGGTGAAACCAGAGCGATGTTGTTTGAAGACAGGATGAGATGTTGCAGTTCCACCATCCTAGCAAAAACGTCCTGCAAGTATGATATGTTAGCATTTGTTATGTGAACTTCTGTCATGTTGCAAGGCAGATTTAACAATTCCAGGTCTTTTATGTGGGGGCCAGAGCAATAAATAGCATTTTTTGAAGAGCAGTCACACTTCTCAGGACAAATAGATGCATCCAACTGGAAGAAAAGCTTGATCATCACTGACAAACGGAACACCAACATCCTTGTTGAAGTGCCAGAAACATTAGCTGTTACAAGAGATAAGAGAGAATCAGGATTTGATCATAGGTAACTCAGCAGCTCACAAAGATGTGTGATTATATCATAAACCCGCAAATGTGTGCAAAATTTCCCTTGGCTTGAAAGCAAGCTTCAAAATCTCTTTTGTTGTTGACTGCCAATATTTCTGAAGTGCTCAGCTTACACTGAGAAGTACAGATAAATTAACTTTTGTAAATCAAGTACTTCTTGTTTGTACTTGTACCAGTTAACTACAATAAAAGTACACAAAAATCATGATGAAACGCTTAAGTAGTCAACAGACATGTATTTATTTGAACAGAAAAGCATTACAGAAGTACAGAAGGGTTTGAGTTGGAAGGGACCTTAAGGATCATCTATTTCCAACTGACAGGGACATCTTTCACTCGACAAGGTTTTGTATATTATACTAAATTACATGCCAAAAATATTTTCAAAAATTATCAAAAGGTCCTGCACTCACTGAATTTTTCCATTGTAAGTTATCTGAGGTTTAAAAATAAAGTTTAGTCTGCAAAAATAGACAATGGAGGTAAAAAGGTTGTCCTGTACTTTAAGTGGTGAAAAGCAAAACAGCACCATCCAGTTAAATCCTGTCTCAGCATTTTCAGATGATGGCTTCTTGGAACAGCCCAGGAACACACAAGAAGAACAGGCTATTTTTGACACAGCCTGAAATAACACAGAAGACCCCATGTGGCACAGGACAGTAGTGAGCCTCTGATAACCAACAAGTCTCATTTCAACAGCTGAATGCAATACTGAGCTGTCAGCAGTAGTATTAAAAGTACAGTGAAATGAGAGGAAAGAAGAGCACGAAATTAGATGGGAAGTTGTAGCAAAAAAGACATCTGCATGAAACACACCACAAAGTTGGAAAGTTGCATACATTTCCAAACAAACAGGAAAGGAATCATTGTAGGTATAAATGGTAATATTTAAAAGAGCAAGCCAAACAGAAACCCACAGTCTAGAAATACTTCCTCAATGAAATCAACAAGTCCAAGTGTATCAGAAACCTGGATGTCAAGCACCTGGCTGAGCAGCAGAATAAGCAGCAGCTGGGACAGCTGGAATAGCTACACAACTTCCACAGAGGTAACTGAGACAGCTGACACAATGTCAGTCTTCTGCCAGGAACATGGGGGGAGAGGAAGGCTCCATCCCCACATCCTCTTTTTCAGGAGCAAGGATGAAGCTCTCCCATACCAACCCCACAGAGACTGTTGGGTACAACTCCCATCACTTAAAGAGAAATCAGGAGGGACAGCAGAGCTTCTCAGGCACCCAGTATGTTCTGCTGACAAGAACATACCACAACGGGCCCAAAACAACTGCATGCCCAAAACAGCTACTGCATTAACAAAAAAAGGCCAAAAGAGCAAAAGGGAGTGCTTTAAAAAAAATATTTTATTTAGGTTCAGAGTACTGAAGTCTGGTAAAATCTCCAACTCTCCCTCAGGAAGGGAAGGACATGGCATTTAGTGCTATCAACGACCAGCAACATGGTGCCACAAAGCAAGATCTCAGTGGGCTTTTCACAACTCCTTGAATGAGACATATGCATCACCAAAAAATAGCACATTTCACTCTTCCAAAGGTCTTTCACATGTCAAGCAAAAATCTTTGAGAAATTCTCGCCCTTCTAGTAATCCTCCTCATCCCAAAACTCTCATAAGCCAGTGATGCTTTTACCTCAAGTTTGTAAGTCAGCCTGTCCCTGATCCTACCTATCCCCATGAGCAGAACCCTCTATCCAGAAACACGTTAAGAAATTTCTGTTTCAAGCCCTGACTGGCATCTCAACCAGCACAAATTTAACTCAGGACCACAGAACTGCAGGATTCAGTGAGACAAGAGAACCAAATGGAGGGGAAAACCTCCAATTTGTTATGCTAGAAACTACAAAAGCAGGTCCCTTGGAAGGTATGACTGCAGGCCACTCTGTAAAATCAGAAACAGATTAACACTAGACTGTAGGTTTGTGATGTCTGTTTTCTTGGTCTTATAGCAAAAGATAAGACAGTATACAAGAAGACAAGGTTAGATGCTCAGAAATGGTAGAAAGCACTAACTTTGACAAACAAACAGCAAAATGGTAGCAATTCTTTGCAAGATATGAAGGCTGTAAGTGCTGTCACAAGAACTGGACAAGCCTATGAGTCTCAAACATCTAGAGCTGCAAACAGTATTTCTGAAGAAACATTTAAACAGTACAGAATACAGTAATACCCACAATAAAGATCACAATTATACATTGTATCAAAATTCTCTCAAACCCTCCCTCACATGAGACACCTGGCATTGCAGAAAAGGCACCAGCCTGGCTGGTCATTTACCAAAGTCTGGTCTACAGCCTCTTTCCCTTTCAGCCCCCTCTTAACATTTCTCAAGACTACAAAAGGATGCCAGAGACAATACATTAATACTGTTACTATATTAGAAGTCTCAAATTAGTTTTGAACTTAGTTTTAGAGAACACTGATCACATGCATTGCTTACAGTGGTGCTTACCTCTTTTATTGTCTTGCAAGCTCCTAAACTCATACAAGCATGAAAAAGGAATTTTGAGCTGTACCTTAGAAACTTATCTGCTTTTTAAAGGAACTTACCAGGAGCAGAGCAGGCTTCACCATGACACTGCACTTTAAACGGGAAGTAAAACAGCAAAAGGCATCCTCTAGATAACACTTTCACCCGTATTTGCCCAGTTACTGAGACAGGACAAAGGTCAAACAATATTTGAAGCTTCAGAGCAGATTTTTGCCTACAATTGTTCAAGCAACCAACTTCCACAGGTTGTATGTAACTGCAAAAGTAGGGCTTGAAGCCACTCACATAACAGGAGAAAGTTTTAAGTCACACACCCAATGGCAGAAAACCCCCTTGTAGCTTCTTTGTCAGTGATACTGGAGTATGTGCTTCAGATAACCCAAAGCAAATCTGAGTGAAGTCAGAAATCTACACTTCAATGCGAGATGTGAACAGAAATTTCAAATTTGTCACCGGTCTGCTACACAGATTTTAAAGGAGTGGACACATCCACTTTAAACCAAGTGCTCATATCTTCACAAAGCTGCTCTGACTTTCAATTTCTTGCAGGATTGGAGTCAAAGCAGTTTCAGTAAGGAATGAAGGATTTTTTTACTTAATGCTTTGGCTAAGCATTCCAAGGTTGACCCATTTAGTTTCTGTTTTTCCTCAAAGTCTTCTGGAGTGGCAGGCCAACAAAACCTAAAACCTCTAAGATTCTGAAAGAGAAAAGCTACGTTTTAAAAACAGAAGCTTGAAACTGAAAGACTGAGTTTTTGTTATTAAGTAAAAAGGTATTTTAAGTATCTTGTTTTCAAGTTTAAAATAATGTGCTCTGCCAGTGACTGTTTCAATGGAAGGTGAGCCACAGGATAGAAAACATGTCTTCATTTCCACATGATTTTTCTGAAGATGACTATGACAATGGTGACAGTTCAGATCATGCCCCCCACATGTCCAAACAGAAGGAACATCTGAATAATCAAAGATGGAAACAAGTTGCTATCCCATGTACAAGGTCTGGCTTTAGAATGGCTCTCATAAGCCACCAGGTGAAGCTGCAGTCAGCGTGATCCCCCTAACACAGCAGGCACCATTCCCACCCTCACCTGAAAAATACACAGGTGCTGAACACCATATCCATGACAGCAGAGGGACTAAGTCTGTGTTCTTCAACAAGCTTTGGATCTAATTCTATAAAGAATAATTAAAACAATTCCATGAAACTAATGAGAAGAATTAAAAAATCGGTTCATTTAAATTTTATTTTCAAAGAGCTTCAGTCACAAAAATGATTTACAAGTCTATTTACAATTCTATTGTACAGTTATTTATGTATGCCTCTTGACAACAGGGTACCATTCTAGAGCAGCAATACATATTTTAAATACAAAGATGTAGTATCATTTCAGATTTAAAAATAAAAGGAAGCTGAGCTTCTAGAGAGCGCTGTAATGATGAACATTTTAATCTGTGTTAGGCTTGAGGAATTAATGACAAACTAAGTAGTTTCTGGTTCACATAATTATTAAACAAGCTGCAGTTTGTTGAAAATAGTTTTAAAAACCTGAAGCTTTACTGTATATAAAATCAACATATTCAAGACTCTAAAAATTGTCAAAAACCCACAGCTTTCCCTTAGACATACAAAACCCTAAGTTTACAATTCAGAATTTCATGGGAGAAATCCTACAGGACTTGAGCTCTCTCATTTTGTGATGACCAACATAAGCATTAAAAATCTGCAGCATAAAAAGGACTCCACATCTGCTTAGTATTATACTGCATATACACACATATACAGTACAGGATTATTTACCCAATTTGGGATGACTGTTCAGCACAACCTTCATGAAGAAAGAAAAAAATAAATATAATTAAAAATCCAACAACTTTTTAAAAAGTGCAACAGTAAGAGTTTCCAATTTAAAGTTATGATGAATATGGACAGTCAGTTCTGTGGGTTTTTTCAGCCGCTTCTATTCAAGCATTATTTGCAGCATTTTCTTTTTACAGTAGATTTAGTTCTATAGTACATGAAACTAGAGTTACTGCTAATTGAATCTGAAGGGAAAAGAAGAAAAGAACTTTAAAAATAACCCTGAGGGATATACAATTTCATGATCTTGTAATTTATTTCTAAAAAGTAGCATTTATTATTTAGCAACTGCTTTTCTGGATAGACCAGTCCTTTAAGTATGTGCATAAATAATATTTTAAAATCAGTAATATTTACAAATCCTAATACATCAAAATAAAATACGTACAGATTGAAGTCTGCATACACAAATAATTTAATAATAAATCAAACTCCTCAACATAAGGCCAAAATATACAGCAGGAAGAAAATGTCTACCCAGTATCTAGTGGAGCTCACTAACTTGGTCTGTTCACCTGGATTTAGATTTCCAAGATGAATGCTGAAAGAGATTTTTTTTTCAATACAAAATGAATTTCATCTTACTTCAAAACAGAAACTGAATACACTAGTGCAGATCTAGTTTGCTGCATTTCTGAAAACCAGAAAAACTAAACTGCTCAAAATGAGAAAAATTATAGGTGGTCAAATTCAGAGCTTGGGCAGGAAGGCATAAATCCCAATAATTGCAGAAAATGCAAAAGCTTATTTTGTGGCTGAACTTGCAATAACAAGATGGATTCTCAGAAAAACTGATTTATTATTCTTGACTAAGCGTCAGAGCTCAAGCATGCAACCTCAGGAACATTTACCAACCCTGAGCACAGACCTGGAGGAAACAAGCTCCCATTTGCAAAACATTCAAGTTTACTACACTCATGAGCCATTAGTCACTCAGTCAAGTGGAGACACTTGGCAATTTCTGTTTTAGTAAAAGTTCCCTACAATGTTCTCCAAAGACAAGCCCACCTTAACACAGCTGTTTCCTCCTCACTTTCTAGGTAAGTCTAATAAACTAGAATAAGACTGAAAAACTAGCTCCAGAAACCAAGCAAGCCGAGAGAAATTATCAGTTTAGGAAAGTATAAAGCAAAAGCATATAAAAAGGAAAGACACAAATATTTTCCTTCAGTTCTCATGAAACAGCAAATCTAAAATGGTCAATGAAACGGAAAGCAGAAGCTTATGCGTTTAAGGATAAGTCACAGCTCCCAGGTCCAAGATGCATAGCTTCACAATATTTTTCAACTAAAAAATTATTTTTGTTTAGATTTGAATACTACTTACGCAGCTAAGAATTATTCTTCATCAGTTATTCCATGCTACAAAGGTTTTGTAAAATCAACATCGGCAGAAATTAGCCAACTGACTCAGGTTCATGACTAATTAATGTATCCAATGTTTGCAGACCCTTTCGAAGCTACCAATGTTGTTCGATGTTTATGACCTTACGAAGCCAGGATAATAAGAACATTGCTCTGTTGAATGAATGCTAAGAAAACCACTTCCCCCTTTCCCCCTGCTCCACTCCTCAAAAACAAACAACAACAACAACAGAAATCAGGAAAAGAGCTGACAGCTGGACTGGAAGATAGTACACCATATGCATACTATTTAGGAGGAGCAATAACTTCAACAACCAAGTTCTAGGAAAAGGTCTTCCAAACCCTTTAGCACCACTTTTAAATTCCCTGTTGGCACAGTATATTCAACACTGCAGAAACCACAACATGATTGACATTAACATAGTTAACGGTTGGACTTGATGATCCTGAAGGTCTTTTCCAACCTTAATGATTCTATAAGCAGCTGGACACCCTGTCCATTCTGCCTTACAGAACAGCACAAGGGAATTAGGCCTGATCTGAAAAATTCTGCTTATTAAAACAAGGCTGGAATGAAATTGTCTCCACAGGAATTTAAAAGAACAAAACAAAACAAGACAACCCAGAAAAGAAAAAAAAAAAGGAAAAAAAAAAGAAAAAAAAAACCCTAACATCAAAACCTCAAATTCCATCATCAGAATATATACACTTCAAAACAATCCCAACCAGCCAGTAAGTTTGAGGCCCTCATTCCACAACTACTCTAAAGGACCTTTCTTCCTTCTCAAGGATCTCTACAGAATCATGACTTCTTCAGACCCCAGACCCCCTCCCAAAGTTTGGAGGTATCTGGACCAGTTAGTTGCCCCGGTCAAAAACAGACTGATCAAGGCTCAACATTTGTCGTCTTCCCAAAGACGACTTTTCCAAACATTTATGAAGTTGACAATGGTTTGAAGAAATCATTTTGTGGTTAAAAAAAAAAAAAAACCAACAAAAAAAGTTTTAAACCTTGCAAGTCAAAGTGCTGTCTGCCTCTACTTCTTTGTAGACCTATTTTTCTAGTGGTCTTGTGTTCTGATAGTGCCTCGTGGCAAAATGATGTACGGCTACCCCTAGTGCTTAAGCAGCATTAGTGGTGATACAAGCTTTTTTTTTTTTTTTTCATCTTTTTTTTTAATAAATAAAACCTGCATAAGCTTTACAGTTCTGCAGCAAGACAGACTTTAGCTCTATTTTCTCTTAATTTTGTTTTGTATAGCTACATGTAGCGCTTAAGACACCGGCAGACTCTTTGAAATGCTTGTGCTCTTAACGTGCACAAATCCCACATGTGGGCATGTGACAACAGAACTCACTCCCACTCCCATATCCCTTGAAGCAGTAACTCTGGCCTTACTACTTCAAGGTAAATTGGAAAATTATCTTTAGATTTACAAATAAAACGTGGTCCACAAAGGGATAATCCAACCCTTCTGCTGGAAAAAGCAAGGTCTGTGGAGAAATGCATAGCTAAATGTAATAAAACATGACATAGAAGAAAGTGTTTAGATTCTCCATCCTTCTTTCTCCAAAAACTTTAGAGTGTAGCCAAATGGCTCCTCCCCTGGAGGCCACCTAAGCCCTTCCCTGTGGTTAGCTAGAAAAGAAGTCAAGAATCCACATGAAAGCAATGTGCTTATTTCTTAAAAACAGAGCATATTGCTTCAACAGGATTCCCAAATCCTGCTGTGGCACACTAAAGAATTGAACTTAGAACCCAAACATTACACCTGGAAACACTCAAACACTCCTTACTAATAGGGAAAAACTTAAGAGGTACACACACAAACTTTAGAACCGTTCTGAGGCACAAAACTTCATTAGTCAAATAAAAACCAGCTAAACAAACAAAATAATCCCAACCAACCAAAAAAAACCAAAATAAACAAAAACCCCCAAAACCATGACAAGGTTATTATGCACCTCTAGCACAGCCATGAAACCATCACATCATACGGTTTACATGAACACATGCCCAGATAAGCAAGTTATAACAACTATTAAGATACTCCAGGCAAATAATGTGAACCTGTTTTAACTGCCCTGCAGTTTAAACCTTCAAATGCATCTCATTTAGGAAGAATAAAATCTGAAAGAAGGTGGAAGGAAACACAATCGTTTTTCTTCTGCCTAAGGTAACTTACATTTTTAAAATGTACAGCCATAAGATGCCTGGCTCTGAATTTTGTGTTCAGAGAGACAAAACAGTTGGAAATATCTGCATTAGAATTTGACATTTAGCACACTGCAGTTTCAAATAAAGCCTTAAAATTACATTCTTCTGAATACTACTGAAGAGGCATGCCACCAAGATCCACTGCTACGTTACGGTGATGATTTGATATGAACCATTTTCTTGGGATGGTACTTTCGCTTCTGTTGTTGTCCTGGGTTTTGGTGGCCATTCTGGATCAACCAGCAGTTCCTGAGCTAGGTGCATATACTTGGCTTTTGGTGTCTTCTCTCTACAACCAAACAGGGAAGAAAGGAAACAGACTCCACAGCGGTCCCCAGCCTCCTGTAGAAGTGAACAGATTTGAAAATTGGATTACCATAACAACAAACAAAGAAAGTCAGTAACAATACAGTAAATTACTAGAAGAAAAACTATTATTTCAGTCTTTAATTTACTATTTCATTATCACATTGGATTGGACCTGTGGTACAGTAACTCTTCTGTTGTGTCATCTCTTCTATACTATGGTAGTGATGACATTCAAAAAAACATTAAGGAAAAAACCAAGTATTTCACATTATTGTAACATCTAAGACCACCAACAGTTTTTATGCATATTTTATAATCATTTCAATAATCACAAATAGAACAGGAAACAATAAATGACTTGTTGGAGAATAAAAGCCTGGTCTAGAAAAAGCAAATTCCCAAAATCCCAAAATACTTTTTAATTGTTAAACTGAAGGCAGCCAGTCAGACAGAAGAAGCAGAATTTAACTTGCTGGTATGTGAAATCTAAATACTGCAGGTATTAATAGCTATTTAAAAAGACACAAATTATTAAACTTAAATCTTCCTTTCTATATTTCCTCTCCCGGTCTTAAATGCATGTAATTTAATTATCTGGAGAGGAGAAACACCATTCCTCATTCTTGAGACTGAATCCCTCTCATGTCTCAGATAGCACCTATAGTCGACAGGGCTGACATTTTAATGATAATATATTCTATAGTTTTCACCATGCTCTAAATGTCAGCTGGTGAACGGAACCAAATGTGAGCCTTGAGCACAGTTTCCATTCCTCAGCAAACACAAAATAATTTGTTCTATAACAGCCTCAAAAGGACAAATGTAAATCTGAAGTGAATACATTTAATAACATTCAGTGCTGAGAAATAAACCACTGTAATTCTAGCGAGCACAAATGTATAATCAGCCAAAAGTAATAAGCCAACAGGCTTAAAGTAATGCTGGTTTCTATGGGATTCACATAGATTTCCTTCATGCATTAGCAGCAGAAGGGCAGACCAGACCAAAATTCATGTCACCTGAAAAATCTTTCATTGTCCTAAACTATCTGAAGTAGCAACAGTGTATTTTCATTTGCCATCTTGTTTCGTTTCATTTATACATGCTGAAAATTATTGCTCTCAGACAATGACCTAAAACTCTAAACCAAATTATTTTAGTTGCTTCTAAGCAAATCAAGATGTTCCCAGTCCTAGCATGCTAACTTGTGACACCACAAATAAAATTTGCTAATGTGGAAACTAAAGATGAAGTGAAAAAAGTCTTAAAGCACTACTCTAGGTTTGTTTCACAGTTCTTGCACACACACTAAACTCTTCAAGTGTCAATACAGAAAAAAAATATAACCCAGAAGCCTTTGCTTTTAATATTCCAGTTACAGAAATCTAATTCAAGCAGACTTAAGCTAGAGATAAGGCAACAGACACTTATAGATAAGAGACAAAACCAAATTAATCCACATGCACTCAAATGATGACAGCAAAATACTCGTCTCCAACCTGAGGCGGCTGGGGTATGGTGAGGCGAGATTCTCCTTGTTTGTCTCGATTGAACACAACCTTCCAAAGGATCATATCAAGGAGGACATTCTGTGAGACATTACAGTGAGTGGGAAGAGTTAAAGAAACTAATGATCATTTGTTGTTAGTGTGCATATTACAAATAAAACCTGAAACAGTGTGTTAGGCATAACTAATTCAGCGGCAAGCAAAACAGAGAGTTTATGCTACTTGTTGGTACTTTTGTGATAAATGTTTTCATTACTAAAGTGCTCACACAAAATTTAAGAGTATGAACATGTACTCTAAAATCAACAGCATCTAAAAACTGCATCCATGGGTAAAAAACAAATACACATGTGTTTCAATACTCTAAAAACCTGTGAAGAACCACATGAAGACATGAGTGCTTAGAGCAGTTTCTCCACAAACCATTTTCAACATTATAGTGCAGTTCATTTTGGAGCTATGCTTTTTACATAGTCTGTTTTAAACCAGTGACATTCTCAGAAAAGCAGCAGTAGGGTGGCAAAGCTGAGCCACCAGCAGGAATGAAGGAATTCGGTAGGTATAATTCCAGGTTTTTAGAAGAGGGCAGAACTTGAATAGTATGTTGAGCACATCTGGTTATCCTCATACAGCTGTGTGGGCAGACTCAAGAGCTTTAAGCAAATCTGGCAACACAGGTGTAAACCTGTACCTTCCACAGCCTCAAGCCTACAACTCTGATCCTTGAACAGATTCCATTTCTAACATCTGACTAACCTCTGCCATTGAAAATGAAGAGCTGATTCGTCAGACTTTTGTAACAGATTTTTATAATGCTTATGATTTTATAATATACCAGAACTTGACAGTGCTTTTATAAAGCATCAGCCAACAAATCTTCAGCTTGTTAGATGTTCATTTTTGAAGCCAGTCTGGTTTAAGCATGTCAATACCAGACATCAGGGGTAAGGAGGAACAGCTGCTAGGCTCTGTCTTTGTTGTGCAGTATTTTCTATCATCTGGTAGAAAGAATCTGCACGCTTTGTGAACCTAGTCTGGCACCCACAGGGAGGAGCAAAAGCTTTTCAGAGCATTTCAGAAAATGAACAGAAAACAACCACAATCAGAAACTCTTTCTACATAGTTTCTACAACTATTCCTGTTGTAGAAGCAATGACAAAACTACATATGATCACAGTATGACACAGAAGTGTCACACTGGAAGGTGTGACTAAAGAAGATCCAATTCCTCATATATCTCATAATTATGAGACACTTAAAGAGACAGTTCCTGATGGGAGAGCAGAACAAACTAGGTGAAAACAGGGTAACTTGTTAAAAGATGGAAGAAGCTGCCACCAGGAGCCTCTTCCAGATACTCAGAATGTGACCTGTGGCACCCACTAAGTCTGTAATGACAAGTATAGGGAGAAGAAAATCCAGCCAGGCACACAAGGAGAAAAAGATAATGAGCTACACCGGAAGTGAAGGAAAGAAATAGCCTGGGATTTCTACAGAGCACACTGGATCCAAGGAGTTGGCACCACATGACAAAGCTTTAGGGAGTGCAGAGCAGCACTGCTGGAACTGGGCAAATGCAGCTCAAGAGGTGGGCTGAAGTTATGAAAGGTGAAGTGTACATTGTAAAACAAGGTTTGGGATTTGAGGATTGCTAGACAACAGTTCTGTTGGGACACCTGCTGCACAGTAAAACAACTCATCTGCCATAACAAAGCATTCAACTTACACTTAAAAAGTGGAAGAAACTTGGTTTAAGACAAAGCATAACAGCCCAAACAATTAGTGCCAAGAAGTAGGTACTTCTGTTTTATTACTAAAGTACAGGTAACAAGATAAATAGGGAAGTCTGTTTAAAAGAAATGTGACACATCATCCCTGCAGATTTGGTAATGAAAGTCAAATGACTCAAGTGTAGAATAATGCTAACTCAAACCTGCATAGGAAAAAGAGTGGGGTGAGGTTTGAAACAGTGGGTGAAAGAACACGGTGTGAAGGTAATTACATTGCTTAGGTGATGCTTAGTAGAAAGTCACAAGTTTTCAGGCTGATGTGACAACCAATAAGGCCCAGAAGTGGAACTTTATGAATACGTATTTAAACCAAAGAATCAATTTGTTCTCGAGAGCCACATGCTGATACATAAATTGGCACACTGCACAGGCTTTCTACTGGAGCCCTTACACATCCAGAAGAGAAACACCAGATTCTATAAAAGTTACAAGATCACCTGCAGAACAAAGGAATTTTCAAGCAGATGATAAATTTATTTCTCTCAGTAATCTTTATCACTGGACTGAAAATTGAAATTGAATTGAAATTGAATAGGAAAAAATATTTCTGTCTACAAGGTTTGTTTTAAATTTATCAGAAGACCAGAAAAGCCATGATTCTGAAGCTTCAGAATAGTTGTTTTGTTTCAGTGGTAAAAACAGCAATATACATAAAATTTGACTTTTCACAAATAAAAGGAAGCAAACCAAACTATTAAGCATTCACCAATACAAGAAGAAAAAGAATTCAAAGGCATAAAGGAAAATCATCACAGGAAGAGTTAGAGTACAAAAAGGACAACGTAAGAAAGGCACAGGAGCTTTAATAGTGGATAAACTTGTGAACAACTAGACAAGAGGCCAATAAAATTGGTGTCTACTGACATGTTTTGGAAAAGACAAGTTGTCACCTGCCATGTGAAAACATAAAACCATGTTCCAGTAGGCAGCAACTTAAGAGCATATTTCGCAAATTCTACTTGGAATAACATTTTAAACACAAAGCCTTGATAATTTTGTTTCAAGAATCTGAAAAAAACCCTTTGTTAGCGTTAATTTTTACTAGGTCACAAATAAAGGGAAAAAACATGTCAATTGGATAGAATATTAACGGTGTAGTACTCTTTGGAGGCCAAAATTATATGATGCAAGCAAGTATTATGCTGGTTACACTGATAGCAATCCCTCAAATTGCAATGGAAATACTGATCAGAAGCTGTAGAAAATGTTACACAGTAAAAACAGATAATTGTAGTGTGCAAGCACTAGATAATATTGGATGATTGAAGAATCATCTTGCAGGAAAAAAAATGACTCATGACTGCAACCAAAACCCAAATATATTCAGGTTGGAAATGACACGTCAGTTAACAGGGAGAAGAACTAACCACAGGAATAAATAACTGACGGTGAATCCGGACTTCTTCTGGAAGATTTATCTGCCCAACTTTGATTCTTGGAAACAAAAACAAGGCACCTGGATGAAAGGTTTCTGCACAGACTAACTCTGGAATTACAGCAGAAGAGGTCAACATCCAGAGTGACTGACTTCAGACAAGCTCAGTGATGGAAAAAGCAGATTTGCATGAACATCTCTACTTCTGGACTTGGATCATATCAGACGATCGAGTTACACAGACCTGCATTATTCTGAACAATAAGCTCTGTGTATGATCCAAATGAAGGAAGAGGGGCTCCCCTAAGGATTTTAGATAGTTCTCTAGTATGTTTTTATTCTGAAGTAACACAGGAAATAAAAATGGAGTATTTTAATATTAAATAGTTGAATTATTAAGTCTTTCAACTTCTTCCTTGTCCCCATTTTTTTAATAAAAAAGATTTTAAAATTACACTTTAGACACAGAAAGTCTTGACACATTAAATCTAGTTTACAGGGGCATTTGTAGAAATACACTTAAGAAAACAGCAGCCACTCATAGTGGCATGCTGTGAAGAGTAACCTTCTAAATAAAAGACTAACGTGCACCCTGAAAAAAGAAACACTTAAAAGAGAAGCGTTTTTTCCATGTGGATTTCTTACCTCCGTCAGCACGGACACAACTGCATTTAGAATAACGATGATGACAATTCTTAGGCGCCACTCAGGTGGCACACAAACAAGCTGTGGAAACAAGTTGCCAGAGGTTAGAAACACACATGTGAAGTAAACACACATTCAAAACACACTCAGCATTGTAAATTCTCCCTTCCCCACTCAGTGATGTGAAGCCAAAGCTCTGCAGGGGTTGTGCTTGCCCCAAAGGTAGCCCATCAGTTCCCCCAGGAAGCTGGCACCCTCAGATCTGCTGACTCTCACCTCAAGAAATTCATCAATAGGTTCAACAGGATGCAACATGATGAAAAATATGAAGACATAAAGAACTATAACAGATAAAACAAACAGAACTGCAAAAGAAGAAAAAAAATAATTTTAATTGGACCATCTCACAATCAAGAGTTTTAGACAATTTTAACATGCATCAAGAGTTCATTACTGCCTGGAAACAAACTCTCTTCTCCTTCTAAACCCCTTCCAGGCAAATTTGGGCAATACCAGTTGTACTGACAGCCATAAAGAGAGAGAAGGCCTGACTCCTTCTCACTGGCTCACTTGTGGAGTTGAAATATACATACACATACACTTCTACAAATTAAGCAACTATTAACACAAATTTCTCCATACAATTTAATATTTCCTTATTTCTAGCTGTGATTATGAGAGGATAACTGCACTATGAACTCCTAGCAACACTATTACTTCTGAAGTGGCACAACAGAATTGTCAACAAGTGCACAGTCAATAGGGAGTTTTATTTGGAACTCTATATACTAAGAAAGGACTTACAATTTTTGTAGCATGGTTGTCTAAAGGGCTTTCCTTTAGAAAAGACAATTGCCACTATGAGGTACTGAAAGCTGGATATAAAAAACAAAGTTGTGTTTTCATAATTTTTAATGTAATGTTCATCATGAATAGTCTCATTCCCATGGTGTGCAGAGCTGGTGTTCTTGGCGTCCAACACATTACATGCACTACAACACAAAAAACAGTAAACACTGAGCTATGGAGGAGAGGCAAATAGGGCCCACTTATTTATGAAAGTAATGACAGAACAAATTGCTACAGTAGTAAAAAAGCTTAAACTTGAGAATATACTACAGGTAGTAAGAAATAACTCAAAACTTATGGCAGAGAGGTAGCAATTTTTGTGAATTCAGAGATTCGAGTTCTTTTATGCTGCCAGTTTGTAAATTTTCTATATAAACTGTTTAAAAACTACCATTGTAGACAGACTTCAGAGGCAGGTATGGAAACATTGCAATCTAAAAAACAAAATTAAAACACCTCTTCATTTTCAGAAACATGAATTTTATTTACTCTAATAGGAAAGAAAAGCTTTACAATATGAAAGAGAGAGAACAGATCTTAACCATAAATTTCAAATTTCTACGTCAACTGTCCCAGAGTCGAAGAGTCATTAGACCAAACCATCTGACTCTGACCCAATTTTGCTTTTCAGTCACTGGGTAGCTCTAATACATTAGCAGGCTTTTCACAGAAAAATCAGCAGACTAGCAAGTTGTCATAACACAAGCTTTATTTTCAAAGTCGCCAAAGGGGGAGTCAAGAAAAAAGAGAGCAATTATTGCCTATAGCCTTCCAATCACTACTGTATCCTACACAGAGCCACTGAAACACTTACTCAGAGTCTGCTGTCCAAGGCTCATACCAGGGTTGCTGTTTGACCCAAATGAACCCCAAGGTTTGGAAAGCAAGGCAGATGATGATCTGAGACAACACGGAACACAGAAGTGGACCTGAGATAAGACCTGATGGAGGCCTTCGTGCAACAAGCTCTGTCCAAGCAGGGTTCAGACTCACTGCAAAGAAAACAAAAAACAAATTACACATTGCATCATTATGGTTTTCAAGAGTTATCCTGTTCACATTCTGTGGGATTCGAATGGCTTGCTCATGACATCACTTTAAAATTTAGTCTAGAACTGCAAATGTGAAACCACCTTGAAAAGACCACGGAGCCCTAGAACAACACCACAGTGCCTTCTACAGGCTGGTTCCCCAGCAGCACAGCATAGGAGGGGACAGCAGCAGACATGAGACTTACGGAATTAGTAGTGTCTGGCCAAATTCCCTTTGTCTGGCAAAAGGACTTACATCTTGCCTTCTTAATTCTGGACTGCCATTGATTCAATTAAAATGTTTTTACTAAATTTGAAAATGGAATTCGACTGTTAGCTAGTGAATTGAATGCTAGGCTCGTATGTGGAATCAAATGTTTCACTAGGCAATACCTAGAGTGTAACATTTTGTGGACAGAAGTTCAAAGTAAAAATACAAGGCATCAAAATATTTGAGCAAGATGATATTGCAATAACTCCTGTTTCGATTTCAAAACCAGCTTCCTGTACTGTGAAGACTTAGTTCCCCAAGATTGTGCCCACAACCTGCTTCTTATAAGAGGACATTTCACAAACTGCAGATGAATCGAATTCAATACACAGTGGTGGTTTGGGTTTCTTAATGCACAGATGTAATAGTCATAGTACCTTCACTATATATCACAGTGTTTTCTCAAAACCACATGCCATTAGATGTTAAAGAAAATCTGAGCAAGCAAAAAGTGGTTCACAGAAGCCATAATAATAATTTAGTACGGTACTTACTAGTGAAGACAACCACCAAAATGATTGCCAAATCAATGAAGAGAAACTGGAAATCTCCCAAATTGCTAAGGATCTGAAGAGAAACCACAAACGAAACAAAAAAATTTATACTGACACTCTTATAGAATTAGTTCTTTGAATTTCACTCTATAAACAAGACAGCGTCATGTCAAATTGACCTCCTTTACCTGCAGGAGTCCTGAATACTCAACAATTCACAGAACAATTCCTGAAGTATCATGGTATGAAACTATTTCCTTTTCAAGATGGACAAGCTATTTGTAATTGAAATTTGTTTGTAATCAAAACTATATTATTGAATCTTACATATCAATGCAGTAACAGCTTAGGCCTGCATTCTTTAAACACCATGGCCTTACTGTATACTCATACAGCTGTCAAAATTTCCACCTCCAAGGTCCTTTAAAACTCTGCACCTTTAACTTGCTCAGAATACAAGTTAATATACAGGATTTCTATCATATGCCACTAATGTGAAACCAATCATATCAACAAGAAATATTCCACTTTGCTTCCCTCCCACCCAAATCAGTACTTCCAGTTTCTTTCAATTATAACATAAAAGGAATGCGTTGCCCTTAAAAAAAAAAAAGGTTATTTCAAAATGCTGAAGGTTTTCAAATAACTGAAACCTGTACTTTTGCTTTGTATATATACTTATTTGGTCTTCACACTGCAGAGACTCTTTTCACAGCCATTGCCTTTTCTAAACAGATACTACCATGTATTTTGTACAGTTAATGTGAAAAACCCCCCGAAAATATGAATACAATACTTTTAGTCTAAATATATTTTTGAATGCATATGTTGTACTCAAAGGGACTGGCTATAATTTGTATTTAATATCTATCAACTTTCAAGTCTCTGAATAACGCTGACACTGCATAGGTATTTACAGAATACTTACAGAATACAGCAAAGTAACAGTGATGTACTGGATGATGCTGTATAATGCCATGAATTTAAACACACAGAAGGAAGTTATTAAAGCAGCACGACCTTCCCTGTAAAAACAGATGCAATCATGTAACTACAAAGTTTTCCGTGCAAGTGGTTAAGTTCTGCCTACCAAAATGTTAGCTGCAATGAAACACACCAGCAAACCCTTTAAGGGACATGAGGCTACAGACATGCAGAGAAACAGGAGTCAGAATAGTACATTTCCCCCAACAACAAAGTTGTAGGCATGTCTTCTGAACTCAGCTACCACCCAACTTCAGTCCTCTTTGGACTTCATGTGGTTTTTCAACAGAGGTTTTAAAATGAAAGTCTTTTTACACAGGCATCTATGAAGCATTAGTTCACTGCATGGATTAAATGAACACACAGTCAGCCACAGAACTGCTGACTTCAGAAATGTTTCTGATGATGCATTACATCATTAGTTCCCTACAGACCCCTAGATTCTTCTTTGGCTGACCTAACTTCCAATTTTAGAGTCAACAAATTGGTCAAACCCTATTTAGAAAATTTGTCTTCTACTTTGTATGGTGCTGAGCAATTATCTGAAGATTTTTACTGCTTGCAACTACATATGGCCTTTTTGGAAACTAAAAGTCATTAAGACAAAATTAAAGACTAATGTGTAGAAGCTGGGTCATGCTTTGAAAAATTAATTTTACATGGACAAAGGATTTTACAATCTTTCTGTATCCTCAGTAAAGAAACAGAACCACTAAAATATACAGATTGTTCTGTAACTCACACTGGTTTCCTACAGCATCAAATATATACTAAAATAGAGAATGCAAAATCAGTTTCACACACACACACTTACGTCCACAGTGAGTGGCATTACCTGATCAGCTTTGGCACACAGGAAATACTGGGTGTCCTGGAAGTAAATGGTGATGCCACAGAAGCCTCAAGTTCAGACAGAGATATACCACCGTGTGCCCTCTTTAGTGCCTGCCAGGTAACATTGAAATAGAGACCATTTTAGAACTTGCCTTCAGCTGTAGAATTTAACTGAATGGTTTTGTATGGAAAATAAAAATATACTTACCCCACAGTCATTTGCTCCATCTCCACACATGCCCACATAGTAACTATAAAAACCAAACAGACATCAGCATTCTGGACTATTCTCCAACCATGGTCCATTTAGGTTATTTCATTAATTACTTCTATATTACTTTGAGTTATTCAGGGTTTGGATACAATGGATGATCGTTAATGCTGAAATCAATTACTGCTGCTGTTTTACATATAAGGAAGTAGATGGAAAAGTAACATGACAATGACAGGTCAATCAAAGCAATATTAGTTAATTCGCTCTGTATCATCCCAAGGTAGTCTAAAGAATCTTTGCTCTAGGCAATGACACTTTTGTAGTATTTTGTAGAGCTGCAAGGCCTGACACCAACAGTCACATATTGACCAATGTGAACGAAGTCACCCTGATAATACTTCTGTAATACACAGAAGTATGGGTTTGTTTCATAAACCAAGCAGCTGCTTTTATAAAATGTTAGTCAGTTTATGCACACATTCCTTATCAAGAACTTAATGAAAAGTCTGAAACTTTCCCAACTAGCCAGCAGATGGTACTACTCTCATTCTATTAGATCAGCTAATAGGCTGATCTATCAACACAAAGAGTTCTATCAGCCCAGCATTTTTCTTTAGCCAAAACAGCTAGTAGCAGCATGCACACTTTTTGTTTCCTACCACACCAAACACATTCAACTGTCTCACTTTCTACACTTAAGCAAATACTTACTCTACGTTTTGTAAAGCTTCCACCAACTGAGTTTTCTGATCAGGCGCCATGCGAGCAAACACAGTGCCATGTAGCACGAGCTGCAAGACAGAAGAGCTTTAATGCTCACAGGGCAAAGTCTGGTCACTGTTCAAAGTGCCCATACTCAAGTAAAACGCTCACCTTGGGTACCAGGTCCTGAAAATGCTCCAAAATCACTGCAAATGACTTCCCATTCATTGCAAAATGGTATTTTGTCATCTGGAGATCCTCAAGGCTTTCATGGACCAATTTAACTGGAATATCCTATCAAAAGTAATTTAATACTCTAGCTGTAACGCATTTATACAGACACCTCACCATTCCAAGCCAATATGCAGAGGGGTATTCCTAGAGATCCCACACAAGACTAGGTTTATAAGAACATCACTTGAAAAAAAAACCTCATACAATAAAAACACATATTACTAAGAAAATGTGGTTTAATGTTTCAACTACAAGCAGCTAGAGAAGTTTTAACAGATTGAAATGTTGGGAAAAAAACCTGTCAAGTGAAATGTCATATGTCATATCAGTTGAAAAACTACCTCCCCCAGCTGCTTTACTAGTCTTTGGCATTTTAAGATCTGAAAGTTAACCAGTATATAAATTCTGAACTGACACTTAACAGCAGATTTACTATTTAATGGAATAACAAAAAAGAACAGTAAAACTAACTGCTTACACTCTAAGGGCACAATATGGTCATATTACCTCTGAGTTTATGGCTGGTGATGAACTAGTGCATTTTGCGAGGGTATCTGCATAATGCCAGTTGATCCTGGCAGCCTGCCCATCCTTTGGAGGTAGTGCTTCAGCAATAATGACCTTATCCTGAGGTAGAATCATTCCACAGTCTCTGGCCACAGAGATAGCAGTTAACATGTTATCCCCTGTCAAACAATTGCATTTAAAAGGGTTTCAGTCAGAAAATAATCAAGATCATACACTGATATTCTCTGTAAGAGAAAAGCTAACAAGCCCTGTATAGAACTAGGAGGCAGACTGCCCCACACAGCAGTGCCAACCTCAGAGCAAAACATCCATAGCCTACCAGGTAAACCCCCTCCCTTAGAAATTCTGTGTGCTGCTTGGAGCTATAAAAATCTTTTATTGATCAAATCCTAGTGTATATGGAAAAACAGGCAGAAAACTGGCAGCCGTTTAAAATACTGCTTTTTACACAGTCACAGAACATGCAAACAGAGCTGTATTGTTATAGCCTAGCAAAACATTCCAAAATCACAACACATATGATTTTAAAAACACATATTGTACAGAAAAACACAGCACAGACATCTAGCATGCTTAAAGGACGAAGTCATTCTCCCAGAAAAAATCCAATACAAAGTGACTTTTCATAGTATAAATCAAAATGGTAGGGACCCTCAGGACATGCAGTCCAACTTCCTGCTCAAAGCAAGTTCAGTCATAAAATTAGACTAGGACTTCCACATCGCCTGATTTGGAAGACTTCTAAGGGTTTTCATCCTCCAATTCAGTATCAAGTAGCTTATACTTGGAGCTAGGGAGAAGAAACTATGAAGTGGAATTAAAGCCTTTTCTGATTTTTCTGATTTACCATAGCAACTTGCACCCAAAAAGAAAAAAAACTGGTGTCTGAATATTTTCACAAGTTTCTGAACTTCCCTGTTGCTATAAACACAGTGTAAACTCACTGACACTAAAATTTGACTTCATACACATAATTAAATCAAGACCAAAAAGAGATGGATCTTTGAGTATGAATGTTTACATGCTAACCTGTAACCATGACAGTGCGAATGTTGGCTTTATGCAAATCTTCAAGTACAGCAGGGGTTTCTTGCTTTAACTTGTTTTGCATGATAATTAACCCCATAAAATCCATGTTGCTTTCAATAGCATCTCTGATGAAAAAGAAAGAAGGAAGAGAAGATTAAAAGAATTACAATTATTAGGTGTAGCTTTAAAAGCCTGATTTTCTGTTTATCAAAGAGGAATGTGTATTTTTAACCATGAAGTAATTTTCTTTATAAAAAATGTCATGAAAGATATAATCACAAAAATTTATACTTATTTCCCTTGTTTTAATTGAAAACCAGTGTGAGAAAATGTTGTTTCCTTTCAAGCATAATTTTCAGTTTCCTCCACAAGAATGCTTTCTAAATGAAATTACAGTCTCAAATAAGTTATAGCTAGAAAACATGCTCTGAAACTAACTGCATTCACAGCCCAAATATTAAGATATGCTTAGAGTGCACATCTCTGTTTTCCAAATAAGCTGAACCTTAACATAAAAGCTACCACATTCTTAAAAAGGCATATGAGACTAATAGGCACTGGTTAATTAGGTAGAGAAATGAATTAACTTTGGTTTACATAAAAAAGTCAGTGTATTTACAGGTCTTGGGTATTCTACTGCTATTGTAGACTTTCACACCTGAAACCAGAAAACTCATTTCTCTGCTTTGCCAAATGTTCACCTTGTACACAGGGCTAATACAAAAGAACAGTCAAAGCTGGCATTTTCATAGCTGTGCTACACATTCAAGCACTGTGGAAAGATGACTTTATCCACAAAACTAGGCTCAGCCAAAAAATAACTCACAGGAGGTATTACTCTTCGAAGGAAGTAACCTTTCTACTGTCCAAACCTCTGCAATGAACAAATGGACACGCTGCCTTTTGGAGACAAAGAAACTGCATCAAACATGCATGGGAGGATTTCCACTACTTGCCATTATCCTTAATAAACACAGATGAAGTAAGTACGTGCAAGTAAAGAAATCAGACGAGGTTTTCTGCCAAAATTGTGTCAATTAAACATAATGAAAATAATATTCCAGTTCATTTCCAGCTTAAAGCTCATCCTCTGAATTCACTTCATTGCAGAAAAAAAACTTCCTTATCTTGTATGTCCAGGGCACAATTAAAGAATGCACAGAACTATGTATGCCAAGACCGAAAAAAGCTGAAGAAGAGTAGTAATTGATTTAAACAAAAATACACATTATGCATTAATTCAAAGCATGCAGCTTTTAAAGTTTGTTACTCATTAAAAAAGTGAAGTCACTCTTACCTGCTAATCGTCTGCACTTTGTGCCATGTAAGCTTAGACTCCAGTTTTCTGTGAGCAAGAGCAATAACTCGGAAGCCCTGCTTAGTGTATTCTTCCAGGACACGCTCAAAGTCAACAGGAACTTTAAAAAGATGAAGCTCTGAGTTATTAAAATATTCATATTTCAGCTGAGCTATAGAAGAAATAAAAATAATTTGTTCCTCTACCTGTTTCCTGCTTACACAAGCTGGCAATCACTTCTGGGGCACCTTTCATGTAAGCATCCATTCTCTTTTCCCCCAGAACCCTGGCTATTACACACATGCGCTGCAACACTGAGGAAAATGGAAACTGGCGCACGATTCCAATTTCATACCCAGTCTGTATCATACAGGAAGGAAGGAAGAGAAAGGTTACGTCCATATACATCTTGAGAAAAATAGGTATGTGCTAAATAAAAAAGCATACTTACCGACAGCTCAAACAATTCCTGAAAAACAACAAAAAAAAAAATATAGTCACTCCAAGCATTTCTTCAGCTACAAACTATTTCAACACAAATCAGTAAGTGAATCTGCATAGCATTCTTGGTATCAAGTCATATTGTATTTTCAGTGGATTTCATAAAAGCTGAATATAAATATACTGCATCTGTTTAGTATCCTTTACTTTAAGTGAGACACAGTAGAACTGTAGAGCTTGATTTCCTAATTAGAATTTCCAAGACCTTTAACAGTCCAAACTGTTTAGCCTTTGTAAATGACTAAAGTACTATGGTGTTTCAGAATGAGGCCACGATTATTAAGTATATCCCCCCCCAAAATAATGTAGTAAGTTTCAAGAATGTTCAGATGTCAACTACTGCACAGTAATTACTGCTGTGCATGTACACTGAGCTCTGAACAAAAGACATCTCTATCTACTACAAAACAAAGCTCATAAAAATGCACTCATTTGTTATACTCTCTCACTACCCTACTCTGTGATAATCTGGCTATACATTCACATGCTTAAAATTTCCCTTCGTGAAATATTTAAAAATACTTCAAAATACAGCTAGAAGAAACTTAAATCTGCTAAGTACATTTTCTTTTTCCACTCAGCACTTAATATTATCTCTAAGGTATAAAAGTGGCAAAAATTCCACGCCACAAAGTGACATTAACAAATGATTGTTTTAACTGAACAGCAAGGTGAGCATACCTAAGCACTTCATTAAAACAGTAAGAATTTGGTAACTACCAATATTAAAAGGCTTACGCTCAAAAAGCATTATTGTACTTTATAAGCAGTCTGTAAAGGTAATAATGCTGACACTCAGTTTGCTCATCTTGAAAGTGGCATATACTGAACCACTACCTTCAACAAGTCTTTAAACAGGTTTGTTGTGTCTTTGCCATCAAAACCCTCACAGTTCTGATCTCATTTCAATTTTATCAGTCAGAACCTCAGCATACAGTAAAACGTGTTTCTTTAACTCAAATCAATTGTTTTGAGATTTTATACCATTTCTTGATCTGTTGCTTGCTTGGATTCTGGGGAAAGTTGTTTTGAAGGTCGAACCACTGTTGGCATGATTCGATTATGAAGGGCTGTTTCCTCTTCAGTTGCTTCCTCTAAAATCTGTATTTAAAAGAAAAAAATCAACTAATTTATACATTCATTAACTTTGACTTGCTCATAATGCAATATTCAGGGGGAAAAAATGGCACTTACCCATCCTATTGCTTCAAACATCTTCAAGTCAAGTGGATCCCCAGAAAGCACCCCTTCAATTTTTGTAAGAGAATGACAAGTTGCCATGCAAGCAACAAACTCTGACTTCAGCAAGCTCTCACTGCAAGCCCTCTCTTCCGGCAAAAGGAAACTGAAACAATGAAGTAATAATATACTTAGCACTATAATTATTTATTATGAGCCACTTCAAAAGGTTTGTTTAGATTAACAGAAGAAAATTGACTGCACAAGTCCCTTCACTTGTATTTTCACACATCACAGAAAACAAATTAAGACTGAGCTGGAATCTTCAGAAACTATCACAACTTTTTCCTCCTTCAAACACGCAGTGTTCATTCCTTCCCTGTCTAGTTTGATCTCATACAAAGCCCTCTTATCACTTAATTAACTTAATTAGCTAAGATAATTCATTTTAGCAATCTGAAAAGTCACCACTTAGGAGGACAGGATTAAAGAAATATGAAACAGTATCTGCAATAGTTTTGCAGCATGACCGTGATGAGTTCTCAGAGTCTAACAAAATTCTACCTCAGCTTTCCTGTGAAGTTGTAACTTCCACTATACCTAAACCACAGTTTAAGTGGCACTCCTACAGTGCATTACAGAAATGTAAACATATATGAGCTCACACTGAATTTTCTATCCTATTCTGCTGAAGCTGAGTATCTCATTTGCTATCAGCTCCGAGCTCATCCTTACCGAGCATTTTCCACCCGCTGAATTCCCCAAAGATCCAAGCCATCCTCAGTAAGTGTGCCAGTCTGCAAAAGAGACCAAGGAGCATGGCATGAAGAAAAAGCCTTCAGAAACAAATTATCTTCTGGCAAAGCAAAAATTAACAGTTATTTAAGCAAATTACACGTGAACAATATATTTTCTTTTGTTTTCACATACAAATCCAGACTTCGGGACAGAAAATACAGTATCTCCCTTGCTTTTTGCTAGTAATTAAGTTCTAAACCTGTTAAATAACTTTCAAAAACATTCAAAGCAGTTATGCTCCTCACTGGAGACAGGACAAATGAAACAGACCTTTAAAATCCAAAGATGATTGCACATCATCTTAATATTCCGGGACTGGGGACAATGGAAAATGGGTACTAAACCGTTAGTACTATCTTATATAGTTAAAAGAGTAACTGAAATTTACTTACAGTTGAAATAATACAGTCAGTATTATACTTGTTATTTGAGATAAAATCTAAGGAGGAGAATAATTTTTATCCAGGAAATAGGCAACAGCAAAGAATTCAGGCTAACAGCATTACTGTCTTTTCACTCCTGTCTGGTTAACAAATAGTAAAATACACTCGCTCAGCTTTTCATTGAAATGAATGAAAATGAGAAAAGGTCTTGACTTCACACTTGAGTTTGTCAGCAGCTTGTGTGCTAAATAAAGTTCTTAGTAAGCCTCAACTCTCACATTTCTGAGATGCCAGTAGTAAGTTGGGACTTGGGAGTTTTGAGATAAGAAAGCAGCTCAATTACAACTTTTTGGAGAAGATTAAATTAAGAGAGTTAACAGATAGTAAACACTGAATACCTGGAAGCTAACAGATCACAAAAGATCTAACTTACATGAAAAATAATGAGTTTTTCCTTTTTGTCTATACAAACTCCCTATTCTAAGACAATGCCCTTCCAGGTAGCAAGCTTTCAAAATTCACCTAACCTTATCAAAACACACAAGATTCAGCTGGCCACAAATATTTATCCTTTGTGGGCTGATGCAGAAGATGCCAATTTTTTTCAACCTTCTTTGTGCATAAACGATGCCAGCAGTCATAGCAGCAGGGAGTGCTGGAGGCACCGTGATAGTGATAATGTCAAGAGACTCGATGATGATGGTACGAGCTGGAACCTGCAACAGAGGTCAGAGTTAATGAACAAGAGCTCACTGCTTACAGATTCACTGTCCCACTGATGTGTTACCAAGAGCAAAACCCACACAATTGTTTTCCCCAGTACAGTGTGTTCTGGATTGCCCAGAAATTTAGCACAATCTTCACCCACCATCAGCAACCACAATAATCCGGTCCTAAATTATCCACAACCCAACTTCAAATATGCATTTTTCCCCCCGGAAATATATTACTTTAAAACATTAGCTGAATAATGAATTTTTTTTTAGAGGAAAAAACAAACAAACAAACCAAAAAACTTAATAGTTATCAGGTTATTCCTGGGTAAGGATTTTTTTTGCCTGCAGCATGTTTTAGATGTGCTGTATCCTATTTCTTCCAACTGCACATAAGTCAGATGGCAATCTTATGTATAACAAAGATAAAAATCTAGTAATTAGGTCAAAAGAAATCACGGTAAACTCAAATTTCTCTGTAAGATATTCAAATTTTGATTCTGTGCTGAATTTTATTCTCAGTAACCTTGTCCCATTTCCCTGATATAAAATAGAGCAAAACATTTTTCACTTTAAATCATCATCTGAAGTGCGATGGAAGTCATGGTCCCCCCCTTTTTAAAATAAGGCAGTTCTGGACCAGAAATGAAAACATACCTCATTCAAGATGCTATTGACAATTGTGTAAAGAAACCCAAAGCCTGCCACCACCACCAGAGACAGGAGAAACAAATAGGCATCTCTGTAGAGCTTAAAATCAGTTGGCTTTGGATACAGTATGGAACGAACAAGCTGTCCTTTAGCAGTACTGAAGCCTAGAAATAAAAAAAGAATAAGTTATTAAAAATACAAACAAAAGCAAAGCTATTAAAATATATTAAAAACCACAATAAAACCCTTAAGCCACTAATTTCATTACAACTGTTTCTCAATATCCATAGCAGATGTTTTGCAATACTGCAATTAAGGTGCTTTAAAAATACATGTGCACATCATACAAAAGGGCTTCTCTCCTATGGCAAGGACATGCAGATGATGCAAATAAACACCTCCTCTGCAGCAGCAACAAATTCTCACATGGTTTGGCCTGGTAGAGTTTATTGTACTACATTTTGTCCCTCACAGTGCAGAGCTAGTGGGTATATTTATTGTCTAATTAAGCCAGTCCTTGCAAAAAAGAAAATGAAGCTGCTCAGAGTCCAGCATTAAATACTTAAATAGCAAGTCTTCATAAGGTCCCTTGAGAGCCAGAATGAAAGAAGCAGAAAAAATTGCAGTGCAGGGAATCATCTTCTGGAGAAAGGCACCTCCTGATGGCATTTTGACAACTGAACTGGGAGACTACCCTTCTAAAGGTCTTACAGTTGAACATCCAACAGATATCCCAAGGTCCTCCTTGAACTTTTGCCTCGACGTTTAAAGAGGCCAACATTAATGCCCAATTCGGTGTGCCCAAAACATTTTCCATCTGATTAGACTTCAAAGTCTGTTACTACAACCTCAACATCAATGTCAGATCTTCTGGCATTAGTGACAGCTCCCTGACAGCTTCTCAGTCTGCAAGCCACCACAGCAAAGGCTGAGCCCTCCACTCTGACATTTGCCAAACAGGATTCCACCAAAACAGAGTAACTATGGAATCAGTCAAAGCGGATGAGCTCATCCCAAGATGAAAAGCCATGAAGCCTCCAGGCTTTGAATTTGCTGCTGCAGAATACAAACCATGGGCCTGTTCAGAGAAGTTCACCATGTCTGTACGTACTTGAGCATTTAGCAATGAATGCTTTGTAATTCAACATGGTGGTCAACAAAAAAAAAAAAAAAAAACAGAACTAAGTTCTACTTTTTTTCATGGTTTTGCAGAAGGTTCTGTAGCTACACACGATAGAGTACATCAGAGTAAAACAATAAATGAACACCCCAAAAATGGGGTGTCTTTAGAACACATTGGATATACAGATAACTTTAGTGGATAATTCTGTTCTCTAAAGCAAAATAACCAGTTTTGAATTCTTTTCAATTACAAATAGGAGCCACAATGACACCCATCAACTGAGTTTTAGGAGGAAAGAAATGAATACATTTTATGTGTATTTCAGCTGTAACATCGAACATGTTAAAGCTTTAAATTGAAGAGTACTGTAAGTATAGTCCCAGTAGATCAATCTTACATCCTGGTTTATGACAAGATTAGGACTACATGCCTTTGCATACAACCATATTGAGTTCTGTTCTTCTAGATCTTTTAAGGACTAGATTTTTAAGTAATTTCAATTTTGTGGCATTTCCCTCCCTTATATAAGAGGATTCTCACTGTGTGAGAATTATTTTAGCTCTTACAACATCAAACATCTTAGAAGTAAGAAGCTACAAGTGCTGTGACATCTATCCCTCTTTCCTGAGGGAAATTCCCTCTTGCCTAAAAACTGCTCCTGTGAACCAGACCGGAAAACAGAACATTTTGCATCACTTCGCTTGTCGCTATACATAGCCACAGCAGGAAAACCATATTTGTCCATACATAAAACCTGAATAAAGCCCACAGAGCTGAATTAATCCTCTTTACAACAGGAGCTAACTCAGACCTGCCATGGGCAAAGAACATTTTACACCTAACTTCTGATGTCAGGGCAGTCAGCCTCAGCATGTTGGGAGCAATTGCAATGCTCCTTGTAAGAGTTATAGACCATGGCATCAGACTTCAAAACAAAAAGTACTATCCTTCCTGCAGAGCAGAAGCAACATGCCTTCAGCAGTTCATTTCTGTTGCTGTTTGGGCTCACCTTGCACACCGACTGAGCACATGAAATGTATTTAAAAAACAAAACAAGATGAGATGGCTATTATCAAAGGGCAGATGTGTTCAAAGGAAGGAAAATATCTCTTTGAAATAAATACTAATAAAAGCCTCATGAAAGAGAATAAAACAAAAAGTCAGAACTTCTACTGTTAAAGCAGACTAATAGCAGGTGAAAATAATACACCAGAGTAAGAAGCAACTAATTAGGATGAAGTTATTTGTTGGAAAACTTGCTTTAAGAAGCAGTCTAGTCAATGCAGTCCTGTCTCTTCTACCTAATTCTATTGTACCTTGGATTATAGCTTGCATTTATTAATTTTGTGGAAATTTTCTTAAGAAGATCTTTGTAAAGCAGAATTCCACAATTGTACTAGCTTGTGCAATTGGTTTTCATAGACTGTGTTATTTAACCCCAGATCTCTAACGTAAGAATTAGCATTTCTGTAAATAGATCAAACTAATTTTTAAGTAAATGCTATGGATTTTGAAATAACTACAGATACAGAAGAACATTTGGCATTGTGAATGACTCTGCTAAAATCGGCTGTTCTCCACTATCCACCCAAACCTTTTCTAAGAGGAATATGCAGTTTAACCAACACACTACCAAAAAAATCTCTAAAGGACACGAAAACATATTCAAGTAACTTTTAAGTTGATGCTGAAGACTGATTCACTTTCTCGCTTGTCAACTGTTAATCTTCAGACCACCATCTAGTTTTATTATTGTTTTAAGACTTTTATCAAGCTATTTGGGGTATATTTCTTTAGCTAAGTTTAGCAGTATCAGCCAGTTGACACACAGCTACAAAAAGGAGTAGTACATTAACAATGGATAAACTTAACAAACAATACCTGTTCTCACTACCAGAGCTTTGACCAACTCTCCAGTGTAGAACCGGGTCTGAATGACATTGGTTCCACAGAACAGCGTGTGCCGCTTGTGCACTTCGGGACTGTAGATCTCATCTCCCACCGCTTTTGGATATTCCGAAGGATTTGGCAGATTAATCTTTGTGACAGGAACACTTTCACCTTAAAGGAAAGAAAGTTTCTAAGCAAGATCAGAGAAGAACAGATTTTTTTCATTCATAACTACAAGTAGAATAATATAATCTCACTTCACCAGCACACAGGCAGACTTATGGAAGTAATCTTCCTTTCAGCATGCTATTATGTAGTCTCTCACCTATTAGCCTCAGCTCAGCAGATTCCTTACCCAAATGCTATTTAACTCTATTCCTTACAGAGCTTCTCTGCCCCTTACTTCAAATCACATAGACGTAAAACACAGTTCATTAAAAAAAAAAACAGGATAAGCTTCCTTCTCTTGCTGAAAAGTATCATGTCCATCTTTACTAAGAAAGACTAGAAGCTGAAGAAAATTATTCTCAGCTCCTTTGGTGACCGAGTGCACTTAAGCTACGGCTACAATCAATTTTTATCAGTTGGTAACAGCAGCAAAAGGATCAAGTATATTCAGAAAAACTGAACACGATAGAACACACAATCTCTGAACGACAATTTTCTAAAGGCTGTCAATTTGGACAGATTATCCTACAAATAACAAAAAGTCCACCTAGTCACTGAAGCTGTCCTTTAAATACATCAGATCTCTGGTTTCAGCATATGCAGTCACAACTTGAGATAATAATTTGTGGTTTTAAATACAGTAGAACATTCTACTCACTACCTTCATTTTTGGAAGAAGCTAAAAAGTTTGGGCAAAAATTTTCTGAAGAAGCACGCTTCAGAACTCCATCTGCACTGAGAACACCATGTCAAGAGGCAGGAAGACAAACTATCACGAAGAAATCTTTTTAACAAGAAACCATCACTCATTTTTGGAGTTTCCAAGCAGTATCAGGTAGCTGTTGCAGATAAGCAGGACACAAGTACTTAAGTACATCAGAATATGTCTAATTTTAAGAACGTACACATTTCAAACAAAATAAACATTTCCATTTATGCTAAAACATACTGCAAGCAAGCCTGCACACAGGTATAAACTAACACTTTTAGCCATGCAGCATTGTGTATCAAATATACTTTACCTGTTAGCATACTTTCATTTACAATGCAAGTACCACTGAGCAGTACTGCATCACAGGGCATAATTGTCCCATTGGATGGAATCAACATGGTATCTCCAGGCACAAGGTCAGTGGAAAGGATTTCTTCTATTTCTGAATATTAGAACACAAACAAGTTTACTTGAAAATAGCCACTATCTATAAAACCTGATAAAGATCCTCACATCCAAGATCCAGGTGGTGACAAGTACAAGTATTAATAAAATTAAGTACGACTTCATTTTATAAATGGCACAAAGAGATTTTAAAAATATACAGAAAAAGCCATTGATAAACCCCAATTCCACCACAGATTAAACTCAAGAGCACATGGATAGAGTGCATAATGACAAATGAAAGGAATCAAGCTTATACAAAAGATATTAACGATTAGCTACAGTGTAACTTCGGTATTAATAAATGAATCCAACACAAATGTATATCTTAAAATCATGCATCACAATCTTTTGGATACCATGCCTTTAACTGCTGTGGTATCCAAATGAGAAGTTCAGAAATCATCTTGGCAGCCCTTGTTAGGTAATAAATTGCAATGGAGACCCAACACATGCAGATCTTTAAGTCAGGAAAGAAACTAGAATGACAATTACATAAGTGGAATGCTAAAGAATGAGGAACAGCAATAGGACAAGCACCTAATCTAGAACAAACCTGATACTCACTGAAAATATCAGATCATCTAGAAGGTTAACCCTGAACACATTACACTATCTAATTTCCACTGAACTTCTTTTCCTATGCAATTTTACTAAGGAATGCAAGCATTTCAAGCTGATCAAAGAAAGAACACATGCACACCCACTTTACACTCACACTTCATGAGCAATTTAAATCCAACCTTCCAGGCTACCTGCGAAATTTACCTTGGTTTCCTCTGCAGACAGAAACCCTTACAATGCTGTGAGCTGCTACCATGTCATGTAACATAACATATTGCTGCAAAGGGGAGAAAAGTTCATTATTCAAAAGTACAGCTTGTCTTTTTCTAAATGCACATTCTACAGTAGAAGTGATGAGATTCTCTACTAACATTCTTTAACAACAAAACACTACTCAAAACATTCTCTTGAACATAGTTTAGAAAACTTATGGGCAAATAAAGTTTGAGTGCATCAACCTGTACATGCTCCTATTTTTAACAGCGTTCTGGAAGCAAATATAGACTGTCATACAAAATATTATAAAATCATTTGGTCATTAACATACAAAAGTAAACGCTGCAGTAATTTTATGAACTTGAATTAAGGTAGAAGTTGTTTGGGTGTTTTTGGTCACTGGTCTGAATTCAGAGACTGCAATTTAAGGATAATTACCACTGTGACTTCCATCAGCTAAGTCTACACAGAAAACTGAAGCACCAGTTTAATAATCCATATGCTTCACTGGTGCTCTGTTCTATAGGACTTTTTCAAACAAGGAAACAATGCAAGATAAAATCACTGCTGTCAATAAAACTTGGTACATAAACTTGTGTCCGGGTTTTATTTAAGCAAGGTAGTGTTTCTATTATCTGAGGCCAACCTATTGATTCATCAGTGTGGAAAGTCTGCAAAGGTCTCAAAGAAAACTGTAAATCCAAATTCTTTCAGCTCGAAGAGGCAATAACAATATTCTACCTATATTACTCTGAAATTTCTCAAATTTGTAGGTAGTTTCACAACAAAATAAGGCAATCAGTAAAAAGCCAAAAAGATGCATCCATTTTCGTAGAACTTACCTTTCTAATGGTGTAGAGTGAGCTAACAATGGATATTACAGACATAATCACAATTGCTAATGCATAGTAGTGATATTCATCAGTGATCCACAATATCACACTGAACAACTGGAAAATGTAAAAAGGGTTGAGAACCTAGAAGAGTGACAGAAATTCAAGTTACACCGAAAGGTCAAATGGGTTCTCCATCAGAACAAAGCTGAAATTATCCTCCTCCAAGGAGAAGACAGTTTCAGCTCTTTATACATAATTTTTGTTTGGTTTGCCAAAATGATCCTTTTTTCCACTACCTGCTCAGCCCCTCAGAAGCACAATTCTCACGCAAATAATACACAAATACAGATTTTGAAGACCGCATGCATTTTCCCCTACACCTCAAAACAAGGTAATGGGAATATCTGATGCACCTTAAGCGATAATTCTTAAACCAATTGGGATGTTGTTTTCCACTTATTTTTAATAAATGCCCTGATACCTTAAGTTCTTACTCTGTTAAATCAGGCTGGAGAGCTTCTTTGCTCAAAAGTTCTACTGTGCATTATTATAGCAAAGATAACAAACCAGTTATTCAAATTCACCTCATACAAGGAAAAATGGAACAAATCTAACCACACCACATTTGATTTGCTCAATATATTGTAATATATATTCCCTGGCCTACTCTTGGAGAATACAAGTCATTTTATTTTTTAAATTAACTATTAAAAAAAAATAAAATGCTGACCCTTTCAAAGAATTCTGACATGTTTTCTAATGTCCTTACTAAGGCACTAGGCTGTGAACTCTGGAGAGCTTACAGCTGAGGCCTCTTTGATCTTTATCTCTAAGGAGAGCTGGAGAGCTCAAAAAAATTGTCCATATGATTTTGTTTTACAATGCTGGGCTCTAGGGGAAAGTTTCCAACACTCAATAGTCATTGCACATGAAACAACTTTCAATGATGTACCTTTTTTAATTTGTTAAAGAAAAGATTTTACCTCCTTAACCAGAAGCTTAAAAATGGAAGGCACTTTCACAGCAATTTCATTTACTCCATAGAATGCTTTTCTGCATTAAAAAAAACAAATACAAAAAAAGTTAAGATTTTCATTAGGAGTCTTATTGATGTCAAGGTAATTCCACTAATCTGATAAAGCATAACATCTCCCTAAATCTGTGACTCTCTTCCTATTTATCATAGTTTCAAAAAGTGCTTTTCAGAAAACATTTACCTAGTGAGATGTTCCAATACAAAGATAATTATTTTATACTTCAATTTGAACTGTACCTTATTTTTTAGATTCTTTCATAACAAGATTTCTCAGTAAACTGTATGGGTCCAATGTTATTAAATATGTCATTCTGAAAGTCAGTATGTGATTCTCATTACATTAAGCTTAAACAAGTGTTAACTCTTACCCTGCAGTAAGACATTGTTTTCAAGATCCTGTATGTTAGTTTTATTCTTAGAACTAAGAAAGGCAAATCATGAGAGAGGAAGCAAGAAACCAAGCTCTGATGGGATCAGAGACGCTTAAATCACAGTGACACGAAAAAGCCCTTAAAATAATCTGAGGAGAAAGGTTTTTATTTGAAAAAAAAAGGCACAAATTGCCAGAAGATGAATTGATAAGCAAGCAGATGCTCCCATATTTTAACCTGTATGAAAGTCTCATTTTCAAAAAAATCAGACACTGATCTCTCAATTGACTTCTGGGCTTTTTAACACGCTGAGCACAAGTAATGAAACAAACAATTCTTCTCTCAAACATTACTGCAATATTACCTGTAATCATGCATTCCCTTTGTCAGTCCTGTGCTGTGTTCGTTATGAATTGCAGAGCAGAAGGTAGATTCATCAAGACCTCTAAATAAAGGAAAAGTCAATGAGTTATTTAAGAAACGTAAGATATTTAAAATTAAGTCTTCAGATTCAAAAGAACAAGGTCTTGGCCAAGAGGTATAGACCATTTTCTAAAACAACTATGGATTAATGTGTTCTTAGCTGGTTTTATCACAACTGTAGACACCAATGACACATTAAAAGCAATCTTCTTGTTGATGTATCTTACTGTGTAGGATAGTCACACCTATTCCAATCAAAATAGAGACACTTTAAAAATTAAGTAGAATACTAGCATAACTAGTATTCAAAGGCCTCTAAAAAGTGAGCAAGTTTTATAAAACATTACATGAAATCAATGTGGATTAACATTTCTTCAAATTATCTTCATTTCACTCTAAGTAGTAATGGAAGTATTCTAGAAATAATTCTTTTAAAATTTATTAAATAAATCTATACCACAGCTATTTTACAGCATCTTACTATCACAATGTTATCTAGGAAAAATACATTCAACATTTTCAGTTCTTTCTTATCACCGGAAGACTCACTTTCACAGGACTTCATATTTTGTGGGCTTTAGGAGATCTGCAGCTATGCAGAAACACCTAAAACATCGTTATGTTTACAGCTGTGGGATTGTGTTAACTATCACACTCAGTAAATCAGATGTATGCTGCCCAATATTCAGGCATTTTCTTGGGGACATACTTTGGATGCACAGGAAAATATCACCACCTTCCAAAAGGCTTTCACAACAAAACCAGCATTATTCCACACAAATGTTTTTTTATATTGGATATCTATTAAGTTATCTATCAAAAAGCATTCAGAGTTGTCCCAGAGGAAAAAAAGAAAAAACTCAACTCTTTATTGTGCATATTTAGTAACAATTACTTCCATTCTCTAGAAGACAGGGAAAGCTTTAAATATCCTCACTACTGCAAAGCCTAGGATCACATTTCCACCAACTGCTTGTACAAGAACAGATGATGAAAATTATGTGTTTACCTGGCCCTAGATTTACAAGGTTTCTCTAAACCTTTTTAAGTTCAAGGATTTTAAAAATACTATTTTAGATCAAAAATACACCAAACTATGTTAATAGCTGTGTCTTTCCTCCCACTCTATCATGAGTAATTTTTCTTTTCCTGTAGAAAAAGAAATGTAACAGTGGATCTAAGCAGGGTCCCTAAATTTAAGAGGTCTATATGTAAATATGCATACCTATGTGTGCAATATCATGCAAAGACAGCTTCTAGCACGACCTTCTCTGCTTTTTACACGACTGCAACGGACTGAATTCCCAGGGCATTTAAAAAAAAAAAGAATCCCTATGTGCAGAGTTTATTATATAAAGCACTCATCAACCCACTCAGAAATTCAGTTGACAGTAGCTAAAACAAAACAGACATCCAAGGTCAGAGTTGCATCCTCTTTGGCTATGTGACCAAGTCTGACTTAAGTCCAAGAACAATTACACTTGCATTTCCTGTGTTTAAAACAGTGATCTTAATATTATGGTAATATAAAAAGAACAATGATATGAAACTCAAGCTCTCATAACTGAATTAGTTGCCCAAGAAATCTTAATTTGCCCCCCTTCTGAGTTGTGCAAAGCCTTTCATTATGTGATCCAACTGCTCTGTCTCTGAATACTTGCGTAAGCAGCAGCCCGAAGTGAATGCTCTTCGTGATGCAGTGCTGTGCTTAGATCCCAACTGCAAGCATGCTGCCTGCTTTAAGGGTTTTACTATAAAGACCTGTGTCTCAGACTGTCTCGTTATAAATATTAACTTGATTCTCTACCAGGTTATTAGGTAATATCAATTTTTGGTTTATACATATAAACTGAATCTTGGAGAAGGACAAATTTTTCAAGACTTCTTTTCAGAATATTCATCATTCACAAGCTACGATATTATTTTGCACATGGTATCTAGTACTTCACACAACCACACACTTTAGAGAAAAGTTGTAACAAACTGGCATCTGACCTTCTGGAAAAGTGACTTAGTGCTCTAACAGTATCCAATATGTCTCAGATCCAGATCTTTCTCCTCTTTATTATTCAATAGCTAAATCATCATGTCCAGCTCAGCTACTGTACCTGACTAAACAAGTGGCCAGGCTCAGTCATGGCTAATACATCAAACAAATGAAAGTCTGGCTTATCAGCAAGAATGTGATTGAATAAATGCTCACATAACTTCACAGGCATATCTGAGATTTTTCCAGGGCTTATAAATTGGCTGAGTTATCACAAGAACATCAAAAGGCACAGTCAAATACTCACAAATGCCAAGTTTCAAGTCACTGCTTTAATGCTAAGGAACAACATTTTTTTCTAAACACATGGAATTATAATGATTTTTTTCCAATACCTGTTCCTAACATACAAGTACAGTTTCTTAATCTCATCTGTGGGAACTATTCCCTTTGAACAGTTTAAATTAGGAGCACTATAGCTATGAAAACAGGAGCCTGCAAGGCAAAATGATGAGTGTCACTACCTGCACAACTCTATTTCATGGGAGGCTTAACACAAAAAATGCATACAAAGCTTTTAATTACTTACTCCTGAACTGAGACATTTCCACCCTCCCAGACGAGGACTGCTCAGTTTTATAATTGCTTGTGTTATAATAATTTCTTAAAATTTTTTTCATTGCTGATAACTTTCTGAATTTATTATTTTAATGAGCAGTTTCCAAAAATGGAGAAGCCTGTGCTCATTTGACTTGTGGCACTATGAGAAGGCCTTATCACAGAAAGAAAAATCTTTCTTCTTCAACTCTAACATCACGCAACAGTGCTGCTGGATAAAAGAAAATACAGTGCATCACAAGCTAGTGCTGCCCACTAAAAGACATTTTTTATCAGTGCAATAGACCTGTTATTGTTACTAAAGAGTAACAAAAGATGGACCAGATCCAGCTCAGCTGCACTAAAACGTACACAAAGATGAGCAAAAAAGGTATTTGGTGAATTCCCCTTCTTCCTAGTTACTCCTTTTGAGTCTAGCGCAGCAACACAAAATAGGAAGTTATTCCATCATAAGCAAAGTTTTTCAGTGTTTATAGAAGTACTACTGCCTATGAACAGGTTCTCTGATTCTCACGTAACACTCCAATAACAGGCAAAAAAGCCTGCAGAGGCATGCAGCCTGTCACCCTACACAAATCACACTTGATAAATTTGATAAATCTGCCTTTGATAAAGGCAGATTAAACAAACACCTTCCTTCCAAATTCACACCGAGTTTAAATCTCCCTGCCCTCACTACGGCTCAAACAAAAACTCAATGAGCTAAAACAGCTACTCAGAAAGTAACACCAATTTTCAGCATGTTCCTGGGCATGGTATTTTATTTTTTTAAAAAATGCAGTTTGAAGTATATAACACAGAAGAAAAAAGTACTCTTACCGTACAACATCAAAACTTTGAACTGAATCATTCCAAAAATACTTCACACTGTGATGTGTGAAATAACGAATCTGTAAGGGCAACAAAACATAGATGTTAAACTGGTACCACTTAACACCTCTCTTCTGACTGACCTTATTCTGAGAGGTGACAGAAAGTGAATTTAGAAAAGCTTCACTGAAAAATGAATACTTTTCTTTCAACATAATCTTTCAAGCTTCTCACAATTTCCAGTAACAGGTTATTGAAAAGATTTCTGTTCCACCCAGAGAATGAGTTAGCCTTTCAAACAAAAGTAGCAGCTCACACGGTCTGTACTGTGCGTGTTTATTCTCAATAGTACTTGAGAATTACAGTATTGCCAGCATAGTATTGCAAGTTTACTTACAGGCAAATATTTTTTCGAATCATTTTTATTCTCTTCTGCAGCAGATTCAGAGAAATGAACAGCATGGCCATTTGAAACCTTGTGTAGGATAGGGTTAGGATTCTGAAAAGGATTGGCTCCCAAGGAAGGCATAATGCGAACCTTTGCACAAAACCATATCTTGAATTCATCCTTTAAAATAGGGGGAAAATGAGTTAGCTGAAAGAGCATTTAAACAGCATTTTACTACAACAGCTGTAGCAAAATCACAGATCACAGATTAGCAGAGTCCATGCACAATTACAGAACATATCTCCAAGTTAATATCAGCGACCTTAAGAATAAATTCATTTCCACAATTCTAAAAGCACATTTTTGCACTTGGGTCAGCAGTTACACCTTACTTCAACAAATGTATCTTTGCTGAACAAAGGACGGGATACCATGTTTCAGCTTATATGAACAAGGTATTTGTTCTGTAACAGTGATGACAACAGCATTCATGTGTTTGATTCTTACACTGAAAAACAGATTATTCACTATGCCCACTGCAAACAGCTGTCAGTCTTCCCACAGAGGCAGTAAAGCTACACACAGGAGCACCGTTGTGCACTGCTGTAAAACACAGTCATGTCTACACTGCAAGGCAAGGATTGGTGTATTCTAGCAAGCAGAGGAACTGTAAACAGGGAGAAGCACATCCCCCTGTACACTTACAGTTGTTCTCAGCAGAACCACCTCGCAGTCTTTAAGTGTAGTCCTTTTGCACGTTGCTTTCACACGCCACTGGGGCATCCAGTAGAGGAGGAGGAGGAGAAAGCCACCAGAACAGACCACTCCTACAGTAACTAGCACCAACTTCCAGCGACACAGATCGTAGCCATAGATCTCCTGTATGGGAACAGAAACGAGTTATGATGACTCTCTTAATTACTGCAGCTCAGGATGCCGACATTAATTTTTCATAATGTGCAGTATTTAAAGCAAACAAAAATTCACAGCCATTTCCTCTTTTTTCTTTTCTAGGGGAAGGAAAGATTTGAAACACTTAATACATGATGGAGTGGAAGCTAAAAGTGGAAGCAAAAAGCAACACTGTTTTGCTTAGTCAGAAATATAAACATCAATAAAAGCCTGACAGGCAGATCATCCACACTGTAAAACATTTCATTGCAAGACTGTCTCCTCTCTGCATTGCTCCCTAAGGACTGAGGCTGCAACACAACCCGCCTTAACTCTCAGTGAAAAACAAGATTTTTGACTGTGGCACAGCACAAATCAGCTGAACATTTAAGAGCAAAAGCGTGCTTTTGTCAAATGCTGATTTGTGACATGGCATTTGACTAGCTAGCATTCACAGTTTTGAATTACCATGGCAGGCTGAATTCTACGCATTCTAAAAAAGCCCCTAAATATATCAAACATCACTTTTTAGTAGAGAACTTTGCTTATTTTGCCTGCCATTTAACAAGAAATGCTACTTTACAAACTCCAAGCCACATTCAAAGGTTCTGTAACTTGCACCAGTTAGAAAAATCCTTCTCTCATGAAAAAAAACCCAAGTATTCAGTGTGCAAGCACCAACTTAACTTGACAACAGCCAGGAACAGAAAATAATTTAGTGATTTACTGGACACTGTGTTACATTCCCGAGTTTCACATTACATCATTAGATTATATTTCCTGCTGTAAAAGGGCAATGAAGTTTCCCATTGAGTTCCACCCATTGTTCATATTGACATGAACTTCTTAGATTTTTTCTTTACTTTTCATTAATAGTGTTAGAAATTGTTTAAACTCCTTTCCTAAGAAAAGGTTTTTCAAAAGTTTGTTTTGCTACCTTCTCTGATGACACAAAGCAGAAATAAAGCCCATTTTCTCTTACCCCCAAAACACAATTTATTTTAGCAATAAAAATAGGAGAGTAAAAGACAGTGAGAGAAGTTAATGCTTCCTTTTATGACGAAATAAAATTATTTCCTAAAAAAAAATAATTTTAGTGATCAGGCCATAAGCATCTCCCGTTCTAAGATGCATTTGCTTACTTTCTGTATTAGAGCTGTCTAGTGAAGAACTACTTTTCCTAACAGTGTGCACAAGGACAGAACAAGAACTTTAATTCACAGAAAACTATCATGTTTTGAAACAAAAATCGCTATATATACCAAATGTACTAGAAAAATCCCTATGAACTCCAAATGGGCTAGAAATTGAAAGATTAGCTGCTAGTACTTTCCTGTCAAAGCTTACTGCTTTGAATCACATTATGAAGCCTTAACCTGTTTTAAAATATAACAAAAAATCTCCAGGACATGGAGGAAAGAAACATCAACTAACCAAAGAACAACAAAATAATAGTAATAATAAAAAAACCCCAAAACATAACCCACTTTGTTTCCATTTTCATGTTTAAGTAGAAATGTTAAGCACCAAAATGTGTTATCTCTTGGACTACTCACCTTAACAGAGACCTTTTCTATCTCAAGACAGCTTTCTTAATACCAAAAAATATTGCCAAAGATCATCTTATAAAATTGCTAAATTGATTTAAGCTGAGACAATCCACTTCCTGATCTATTATGTCCCCTTTAAACAGAAAACCCTGAAAATGTGTTTTGTCATTGTATAAAAATAGATTAACAGAATTCATTACCATCTCATCTTCCTCTGCTTTATTGACATATTTCTTTTCTTCTTTCTCCATGTTTAGTATGATATGGAACTTCTCGACTTGAGATATGGAAGACCTTCAACAAAACAAGAATTAAAAACTGAAGCAACATTACTGATTTTACATCTAAGTTTTAGGTAATTTCAAGTTACTTTCGGTAAGTGCATACATAAAACACAACACTGACAAAATATTAATATTAAGATCTTCAATCTGCACTATAACTAGTTTCTAGAAGTAACTATCCAAGGAGGTCTATAAAGCTTTATGATTGAACATCAGATGAACACAAATGAAATACTGCAGAAACACCAGGCTTTAAAAGAGGGAGAAGAAGCTTGTACCAATTTAAACTGGCTACATTCTACATGCAGCAAGCAGTTTTTGGTACATTCTACAAGCTTCATGATAGAAATGTAAATTAATCCTGTAAAAAAAAAAAAACTTAAAAGTAGGTCAATATTACACGTTTGTATCACTCTATATGTAGTAGCTCCAATCAAATGCTTTCAGAAGTCAGGCTATCCTTAAAGAAGAAAGGCACAGTACCCCTGGGATCTATCTCATCTGAGCAGAAGAATAAATACATGCTTAAAAACATTTAGTCCCCAGTTTACTATTTCTAAATCAAGACATGCTTTTTGGGCAGTCTTTCCCCTTCTTTCCAATTCCTCTATATTCAATTTGCATCATAATCTCTCACAGTTGCTAATCTTGAGAGGTGCTTTGAGGACAGATCACAATTTTCATGAATAAGAAAAGGCATAGAAAAAACATGGCACTGTCTACAAGATGAATGCAGTGCACACAGATCCATACTCCAAAAGGGGAGAGTTATAAACAAAGGCTAGAACATACTGAGAGGCTTACCAGAATTTTCCTCATCACATAAGCATGTAATATCATAAGTACCATACCAAAAAGGCAAATTTTTGAAATTAAAACTGCATCTAACCTTCGTTTGGGCACCCCTGTACATGTTAATTGTATACAACTTAAAATTAATGCACAGGAACAAACAACTATCACAATTAAAATAACTAAATAGCCAGTGCTCACCTGCTGAGATAGAGATTAACTATAATTCTCTGCTCTGACATGGTACAGCTTTCAATTTTATTTACTGCACATACATAAATCTCTCAGAAGACAGCACTTACTATCACAGCTTGTAACCAGGCCTCAGGTATTAAGTCACAGCACAAGCAGCTACTTAAATTGTCCTTTTTCAGGCTGTTAATTAGTATTAGGTAGCACAGTAAGTACAATCACTACCAACTTCTCTGGCAGTAGCTCCCCAGCATTTTCACAAACCGAATCACCAGACTCCAAGGCAGCTCCTCTCAAAGCGAGCCCCTGCATCCATGCACTTACATTCACCAGCAATGCCAGCTCTTAAGGGACCCTCCTCCCATCTCCTGCAGCTTTATCAACAGCATCACATCCACACGTGTCTTCTGCAACCTACCATCTCCTGCTCAGTTAACCCAATAAATGAAGCAGGAACTCAATAGGAAAGGTTTCTTTTGCTACCCAAGACTGGATGTCCTCAGAAATACATTCCCACTGCTGAATAAGGTGCTAGTAGAAGAAACACACACTCAAAGGAGAAAACTGCATCACAGCAGAGAGTTGAGTCTCAGGTGAGAAGAAGCTCAGTACTTCATAAATTGAGTGCTTGATACAGTTGGCATTTTGTTCTGAATAGAAAGAAGCTAACTTGGCAAAAATTGCCTCCTCTGATCAGAACATCAGCTCACTCTTCCCTGGTTAAGCTGAAAATTTTCTATTGCTATACTATAATTTTACTGCAGATTTATTTGGAAATTAAGCCACAAAAGTCATTAAAGTTCTAAACCACACTTTTCTCTAAATTGCCTCTTTTCTTAACTAAGGAGCTTTCTGTCCTGGGAAAGATATAGATAATACATAAACCCAGTTAAAAATCTGTCCTAAATCTACACAGGACTGCTAAGAAAGCTCCTGAGGACAGTATTTGAGTTAATCACATCAAAAAAACTTTATGTACACCATACAAATCACATTTTCAATCAAGAAGTCATGAAGCCAGAAAAAGTTCTGTGTATTTACAGAATTATACTTCTAATAGAGTTCACAGCTCCAGGAAAGATTTATTAGGTTAATCACACTTGAACTAGTCTGCTCTTAAACAAACACACACTTCCCCACTATAATGTACAGTAACATCAAAAAGGGTGCCTGCAGGCAACTCTCCAACCTTGATGGACATATCAAGGAGGAACTTGATACAGGAAAGCACCAGGCAGAAAAATAAGTGCAAATAGCTTCCAGATCAATGGATCTCAACAGAGGTTTCCATATGGCCAATATGCCAGCACAGGGACCTTATGGGACATCATGGCAGTATGAGGGAAGTGCAATTGCTTTCATTCAGGGCTGTTCCACTGCTGGGAAGGAATATCAAGTTGTAGGTCTGAAGAAGTATGAAAGGAAATCTCAGCACTAACAATAATTCCTGTGATTCTGTAAGCTCTTTCAACAGCTGGGTAGAATCAGACAAGGAATACATGAGGAGAATTAGGAGGCTATTTCTGACTCACATCATTAGCTCCATCTGCATTATTTTATACAGACTCATTTACTGAGCAACCTTCAACTAACACACATTCTCAACATGGCACATACTGCTGGTAATTTTCCATATTAAACTCCAATTCAAATCTCTAGATTTAAAAAGCATCATAGAGATATTTTCTTTGTTGATGGGTCATGAAAATGAGTCCTATTCGACAACAAAGTACTGCACTCTTCCTCCTTTCATATCCCTTCTGGCACACTATCAGCCCAAGCATGTCATCAAGAGCTCAAATGGGTAAGTTCTTTGGTTTGTCTCCCACTGCCCTGCTGAAAGCTGGAGTTGAACACCACCACATGGATTCCCCAGGGCTTCCTCCTTGGGTGACTTCAGCCTGCTGGGTCAGACTGAATAAACCTTACCAATTCAGACGAGATCTTAGCAATCTGCATTTGAGTTTTACTTCCTTCCTTCTACAATAGGAATTAAACATTTCACTACTTTAAACCCTTAATTAAAGATTAAAATATAATCCTTGGACTTCTCAGACCATGAGAGAGTATGACATTTTACTAGTATTCAAATTGAAGTGAGGTGGAAATCCACTTGCAATAAGCAATATGAACATGAGAATGTCCAAATATAATGTGCCTCTGATGCACAGTACAGGCTGCCACTCAGCCTCACTCCAGCCCTGAAGTGAACATCCAGAGAAATCCTCTCCTCCTTTTAATAAATTGAAAATAGAAACCTTTTAAAGAAAGAAGACTTATAACCAATGGGAAATGGTGAAAGTTACTATCATTCCACTCATAATTTTTACTTTTTGAGTTGCTACTGTATAGCTAAGAATATTCTAGTTAGAGTAGTAGGAAACATCAAAAAGGTCTGTAATAGAAAATGCTGTTTACTGCTGAGATGAAGAGAATGAAAATCACTTGCAACATTTTGCAACAATGTAGGCATAAATTTAACAAATGGTCTAGAGATCAGCTGAACAGTGTCTGAACAGTAAGTACTTTTAAGAGCATACATTTGAGTCGCAAGCCTAAACAGTAAATCTGCAACTTTGCAAAACATAGTATATCAAAATTAGGTTGAACAGCATTTCCAATTTGTTACTGTCCTGAATAGTATGCAGCTGTGAGCAGGATAGCACCTGCAGCTTCAGACTTAAGCTGGTACTATTTGGAGCTAAAATAAATCACAAATTGGATCACTGAAGAAATTATAGTAGCGTACAGAGCTTAAAACTATATCCATCCCTCACAATGAAGGAAATGCTGCACTTTTTCTCAATTGCTACACCACTCCATATTTGTTCATCTATCCTGACCAAACAACCAGGATACCAAGCAATTGTACCAAAATATTTGTAAGTAACAAATATTTGTAGCAACAGTATAAAAGGTGCAAGTGAAGTCATGCAGTATTTATTAAGGAAACTGTTCTAAAAGCACAGTTCTCCATCAATACACCTGAAGCAATTCTCCATCAGTACACCTGAAAACTTTTGCAAGCCATACTTTTGAAGGACTACTGACTTACCTCAAGTGAGTTTTCTAACAGCTGGCATAATTAGTAAACCAACTACTTCAGTGCAAATTTTACCCTTAGACTCTGATTTTTGGGGTGGGAAGCAAAGAAAATCTTCCCTCTGTTGCCCTCAACATTTGTCCCAATTCCACAATCCTTAAAAACCAAATAATACACACGTTGCTTCCATCTGTTTATTCTTCCAGTTTTTCAACAGAAGTGGAAGTTTCATAGCTTCAAGAGAAAATGTTCAAAGTCTGGACAAATTACAGCTGAAAAAGAAGAAAGTTGATATCTCCTATAACAACTGGGTGATTTAAATCCCAGATTTCTCAGACTAAAATGTAATTTTTAAAGCTGAAGTCTTCAATAAAATCCATAAACATAAAATATCGAGTTATTACTTTTGCTTATGCTCTTATCATCTGTCCTAAATCTGCTTAAAATATGTGAGTAAACTTACACATTTGTATCTTAAACACTCCCTATTTTATTCTTCTCAGATTTTTGTAAAAATTCCTGTGATAACTAATAGTTTCTCTTACCAACAAGCAGTCCAGCAGCTGTCCTCTGCACTTGCTTTTGTTACCATGAGTTAGTGAGGCAGTTCTTAATAACGGAGACCCTATCTACAAGGGAAGTCCTGACAAATGAACTATTTTGTCTAAAATCTAAAAAAAGTCTCCAAGGGCTTTTCAAACTGTTATCAAAAGATTAACATATCAAAGAAAATTTGGCACTGCTTGGAATGCTTTTTTTTTTCCTCTTCCCTCCAGTGTGGCCGAACAATTGCAAGACTGTGGCCGGGCTGGCGCTTCCAGGCATCAGCAGCCCGGTCCAGCTCCTTCTATTCAAACAACAAATGCCTCCCCAGGAGCCTGCAGACACTTGCAGGGCTATGCACAAGCCCTGATACTATCTGCCCAGCTAAAAGCATCCATGCTCCTGACCAAACCCTTCCTTGTATTTACAGCGGCTGTGAGTGAAGACAACAACATTCATTTTGAGGAGCTAAAGGCAGCAGGTCAGAAATGCACACATTTCTCACTCTCAGCATTTTGCAGTTTATCACAGAACATAATGAAGCAATCACATACTCCAGATCAAACGACCTTTAGAGACTGAGTGCTTCAAAGCTAAGAAAGTGAACTTAGTCACTATCTGAGCATCACAGAAAAAAGGTACTTTTCTGTACAAGACAAGGCTCAACCAGCTCTGCTTTGGTAAAGAACACAAAAGGCAAACCAAGAGATGTAGCAAGGCAGACAGAAAAAGCAAGAGACACACGAGAAGCCAAACATCAAATTCACTTCTGTGCCAAGATTAATACAAGTAAATCTTCCTCAGCACCCTATGTAATCACTCTCAATAAATAAATCAAACAAAGTAAACTAATACAGGAAGAAAATTAAGAACAGAAAAAAACCTGACTGACCTGCCTAGAAAACAATCAAACACGATTCCTATTCCTGACATCTGAGCTATTGTCCTAGCAAGTGACTCGCCTGGCTCTCCTGGGTCCAAACAGGCTACTAAAGAACTAAAACTCCTCTTTCAGAACTTATTTACAGCAAGTACATCCTCCACTAAGAGCCACCTTACATCTCTGTTGTTAAAAATTAAGTTTCTAAATAGCTCGATGTCATGAAAAGGCTTTCCTATTTCTAATAAAAAACACCTTGAAAGTCATCATCTCAACTGTATCCCGACTAGTTACCAAAATGCAGGGAAAAAATGTGGGGTTTTTTGCAATTTGAAAGCCAAATATTATTTAGTCACTCAGAAATTCAAAATTTCTGCACTTTAGAGCCGTATTTCAACAGTTTACCCCATGAAGAAATCAATCCTACAAGGGAACAGACCTTACAAAGGCAATGTTTACCACTAGGGCTTATTCTTGTTACAGTACCATGACATTCCCACACACTCTGATCATTTACCAACAGTCCGTTTTCTCCAGACATTATAGTAAAAGTTTTTGGGATTCATGCAATGGGCCTAAAATCGAGGTAAAAGAATTGCTACACATACACAAAACACCAGCTAACGCTCAATCTCTGCCATACCAGCAGTAATGAATTAAAATTGAAGAAATACTCAAACTGGAAGAGCCATAACAGGCCAGGAAGAGGAATGAATGTACCTTCTAAGAAAATGCATCTGAATTTTTAAGAAAGATGAAAATTCAGCCTGGTCAATAGTTGACCATTAGCAAAAAAAGATGGCAGCTCATTTTCCCTGACACAATGAAATAAATAATTTCCTTGACACAAGGCTAAGAAAATGCAAGGATCAGGAAAAAAAAAATTATAAAATACTTACAAGCACATTCTTTTCAAAACATATAATATGCTGCACACGCTAAAAATCCATCACAAAAAAAGCAAATTTGGATACAACATTTCCAGCTTGCAAGGGATGGAATCAAAATTTCTGCCCACAGTGTCTTGGACTTAAGTACTGTATTTACTTTCCAGTCCTTCTCTTCAACCTAAGATATCCTACTTTAGCATTTATATTATTTCCTAAAATTTCTCCACTGGCAGCTTTTGAAACAAGACAGGAAGAATCTGCAGCCACTGAGTATGAAAGAAGGACCATTTCAATACACTTGCATTTACGAATCTTGCAATCTACTTAAACAGCTATAAGAAAGTCCTGCTCAAATGCACCTTATGACGTCTTGTCACCAAACAGTCTGTAACCAGGATTCATCATTAGTCTCTGTAACTCCTTAAAGAGTTTCTAAGTTGCTCTTTTTGGATTCTCAGTCTCCAAGGAGCTTCGGAACACAGGTATGTCTGCACTCTACATTTTTACTTCTCTGATTCTGTTTCACTGCTGCAGGTACCCAGGACCACAGCCATGTTGTGTGCCAGATGGATTTTGCTACGCCCTGGACTTGGAAGGATCCATGTCCTAGCAGCAGCACAATGCCAGAGACTCTCACAACACCTGGCAAGCCTGACACCACATAAAACCCACATCACTCAAAGACCACCCTGAAACTCAAACAGATCCCTTTACGGGTGATACATGACTTAGCCAAAGGCCTGGGGGTATCACACTTTTGTGACCGTGAGCTTACACATGTAATGCACTTGTAAAGCTTTCAGTATTATTTGAACATATCTGTATTTTTACAAGCATGTGGTTTACAAACATAAGAGATACTCCACTTGAGAGGCAGCCTCACCCTAAGAAATGCACCTTACAAAAATGGCAACTGATGCAGTTTACAGCTCTCCAGTAACTTGCAGATGAACCCTTAAATATGAAGTTATCCACATAATGTACAAGAGATGCTCAGGTAAGACATCCAAACTAAAATAACTATGTAAGATCAAAAATCCTTCAACTGCATTTTGAAAGGAGTTAGGGTTATAATTTGTACTACAAACAAAGCTTAACACTTTAGTCAACTAACCAAGCTCAAACAATAAGAATGACATAATAGTTTAATGAATACATGGAAATTTTACAAGTACACGAGCTAAATTTTAACAAAGCCCTCCACTCAATACCTATTTTATCACTTCCCATCTTAGGCTTTCTGTTATAATACAAGCTTTTGTTTCTGTGTTTAGGCTTAAGGAAGACCATTGTATCCAACAATCACCAAACCAAAACTGTATTTACATTTGTAGAGTGTATTCTTTGTAAAGTATACTTTCTGCAGGCTGTAATAGCAATTGCAATGTTTATAGTAGAGTACAGTCTACATTAAGGAAAGATAATTCTACATCTAACAATAAACTCAGTATGTCAATTCATCATGATAACGAAGTACTATAGCCAATACTAGACTCAAAACTTACTTTCTAACTGGTATTCAGATCGTTATTTTCAGACCACTTAGAAATTTGTTACTAATATAGCAGCAATGAAGAAGTTGAAGACATGCTGGAAGACAATTTAGGAAAGCCCTTGGTCATCTCAAGTTCAATAAGTCAAGCATTTTACCACCTAGCCTTCCCAGCATCTCATTTATCTTACTTCAAGCAGCAGCTGTTCACATTAACAAAAATTTTAAACTGAAAAACCAAGCACCAAAAATCACAATCACCCAAAGCTTGTTCCCACTCTCAGGCTCACAGAAACAGAGTCTTTACCCATTTCCTTTCAAATTTCTGGATCTCTTTACCTAACTACCATGAGGGAAAGAAGACCTGTCCCACAGTCAGGGAATCCAACAAAGCATACATTTATTTTGGATGCTTATTAGTTCTTTTGTCTCTTGGAAGAGTATACCAGACATTTGGGTTAGAATTCACAGACTATGTTTTGTTTGTTCTTGGAAGAGAAAGTCAAACTGTTCCAAATACCTTGGGTAAGGCATGGCGCCATTACACCCAGCTGAGTTCTCAATAGCTGAGCACTGAGGCTGTTTCCAAAGAAACGTTCCTTTCTCACACCAGGCGTGAACTTTACTCAGCCCTTCTATGTGATTAAATAACCAAGACTATTATGGATAGATAATGGGGATGGCAAAGATGTCCCATCCCAGCACCAAGAGACCCGCAGCCATTCTAGTGGAGAACTGGGAGTCTGAAGACCCAGACCCAGCAACAATGGGTCTTTTCAAGGAAGCATTTCCCCTTAGGGGCTGTGCCAAGAGCCCAACCTTTCCTGTGTGGCTGCCGCCTTATTGTGCAATGTAGAGTATCTGCTTCCTGGGATATATTTGCTTTTGTAGTATGGATGCTCAATAAAAGGAGGTAATGACTTTTTTTCCTCTTCCTCTTAAATTCTTGGAAAATATTTTTGAGGTTAACATAAGAACATTTGAATCAAATTTCTCTTCGTCTGCAAGGAGATCATTAAGCACAACTAGACTAATCACAAGAGATGAACTTTCCTCCAAAGTTTAGGCATTTAACTTTTGTTTCCTCAGAAGCACATACAGTGGCATATGGCTATGACTACAGCAGTCACACTCTTCCATAAGCAATTGGCTTTCACATCTTCCTTTCCCATCCTAATTATGACTTAGTACCTTTCACTGCTTTCAGCCAAGCCATTCTCAGACAAAGAAGCAGTATTTCTTCAGTTTCCTGAAGTCAAAATGTAAAACTTAGATATCCTAAAGTTCAACTATGTAACTATTAAAAGTACACAAGAGTATATTCCAGAATCACAGATATAGCATCAAATTGTACTAATTTCTAAAAATATATATATTCTGTAAGAAAATCTATACATTAAACCAGGGGTTTCTAATGTTTACTGAAAGCACAATTTTTAAAAATAGTCATAATAAATTGACACGAAGTCTGAAGTATGTGGCACATTCACTTAACTTAGATCAGAAATATTTCAAGGAAAAAGCTCTCATGTGCAAAAAACTTGTCAATCAATAGAAATACTGTGCATGACAGAAACTGTTAAAACTCTAAATATCATATAACAACACTAAATATGAATGTTTAAAAGAATTAAATTCAATTTAAGATATCACATATGACAATTTATTTGTTTTGATCTCAAATTACAGTAACTGAAATAATTAACAGAAAACAAGTTCCATTCCAAGACTGAACTGCTGTAAAGGACAATTTTTTATGCACAGGAATTTATAGGACCTGACAGCTTAGCTCCTGAAAATGATTAATTTACCTTCAGAACTACCATATGAGGCAAGATGAAAAAATCAAGGGGGAAAAGTTGCACTCTCTGTTTCCATGAAAATAAGTCTGACAAAGACAAGAAGAGAACAGACCTACAGGACTGTAACATTTAACTCCATGCCTGCAATGTAAACCTTGGCCCACATCCATCTATCTACTATGTCCCAGTCATTCAGAACAGTCCTACAAACCCAGAAGAGCTTCAGAGATTTAGTAAACAGTTATATTTCAGAGAAGAACTTCTACAATCCATGAAATTAAATAAACTCCCCACATCCTACTACAATACATTTCATCATTGCCTTAAATAGCTCAATTTAAATGACACTGTGCAGTGCTTCTGTGCCCCTTGGGAATGACTTCCACAGCATCAGCAGTGGGAGACATCTCCTGTATAACGGAAAGAGACTGCAAAAATCTGACAAGGTATATCCCTTCAACTGCTGCAATCTTCTCAGTCCTAACGACCATCAGCAAAACGTCTTGAATCTTGCTTCTCCCATAAGCAATAGCTTTTGCTTATCAGTCCATTTGTAGTCAACTTTTATCCCGCATGCTTACCTTAAAGGAGAAATTGTGCTTTAACATATCTTGTCAGAGCAACATTTTTATCTCTGTTTGAAATACCTTTCTTTCTTTCCTAACCTATAAAAAAATTTTTAACACTATTAAGAGGTGTAACTGTATCCATCTTCTCTGCTGTGAAGAGGAAAGTTTCCTAAAAAGCAAGACTGAAATGTTTCAAGTACGTGAATTTTATCAAGGAGGGTTTTTTCCTCCAGCATTGACCTCACTAACTGAAATATCACCACTGTCTAGCCAAATGTTCAGAAGTGCCCTCTTCCCAGATAGCTCCAGTCCAGATGTTCGACCTGCTTTCCCCCTTCAGCCTTGCTTTTTCATAAATGTTAGGTGAAAACAGAGGTCAGCTTCCTAAAGCAGCACTGAGGACTGTCAAAATTTCACTTATATTAAATGCCCAAGTAGCTTTAACTCCATACCCTTTGTATCAGTGCCACAGAAAAACAGAAAGCTGGGCTGAAGGCTAATAGAGCAACAAAACAACGGGCCAGAAAGGTCAGATCAAACGTGCATTTTCCCTGCAGCCAAGGAGACAGGACAGGGACAGTCACATAATGATGCTCCCCAGTGCACAATCTCAGTCCCAGGGACTTGTACTTCAAGAGTTTCATGAGCCAAATACCCTATCATCTTATTTATTACTAAGTGGATTTTTCCTGGAGTTTTTAAAACTATTTTGTGGCACATTTTAAGCTTGCCAACATCCTGCAAAGAACTCCTGAATTCACAAAGATGGATTCATTTTGCCCTTATTCTGACCCTGATTCTATTAGCTTTATGAACGTGCTCTTTGGTTTCTCCTTGGCTACAGCATTCAGAAAAGGAAACAGCCAAACTACTACTCAATCTAAATACAAGCAAAAATGTTTTGAAAAAGACTGAAGCTCTGAACACTGCCTTATTTCTATGGGACATTAAAAAAGGAATCAACCACCACTTACTATGTTTTTACTGTCTTTCAGGCTGATGTTATAGGTACCAAGCTCTTTTTCATAGGTGTATATACTACCACACCTTCAAAATTAAAAAATGCTAACCTAGCTAAAATCAGTATTAAATTAGTATCCAAAGAACGAGGATGATCTTTGATAGCAGGACACATAGATATAAAACACACTCTTCAGGAATCCAGCAAAGGTAAGATGGGAGGATAGAGCAAAACACCACACAGATGATTTACCATAAAATACTGCCCCACAAACTTAGCAAACTCAACTGTCTGGGTATAGCTCAATGTTTGCACTACCAAAAATTAGTCTCCAAAAAAGTGAGCTTTACAAAAGGTGAACTACTTCCGTTAAGCTAAGCCAACAGAAAGTATTTTCTGAGAGTGCACACCAAAATATTCTCAACCCAATACATTCTTCTGCTGACAGTACCTCATCAACCAGCACTACTGTCTTGACTATAATGCTGCATGAGTTTTGCTACCACACCCATCAATGTTACATACAAGTGTTATCAGACTTCAGCTCCATAACCAATTCTGGCATTTAAGATACTATTTCTTCACAGTCCTTTATGCCAGCAGAGGATGACAGCAAGAAGGAAACCGAGACTATGCATTTGTTCCAAATGCAAGATGCAAACTACACTAATTCAAAATACTTGGCTCTGAAACCAGAGAAAAAGACTTCTATGACCTGCTGCAGCAATGGACTTATGTGGAACAGCATCTCCAGCAGAGACAGCCGCTATTTAACACACCAGATAGTCACTACTGAAATGACCACAGGCTAAGAACTGGAGTTACAAATGCTACCAGCATACCAGTACCAGCTTAAGGCATAAAAATCCTCCATAATACATGCTCAGAGTGCAATTATGCCAACAGTCTCCCTATTGAAAAAACCTGTCTCACTCCGGGAAGGGATTTTGCTGGATAATGGAAAGGGTGACAGAAGGAAGAGTGCTATGAGGACAACTCCATCTGCACACTACTGAGTAACGACTCTGTCAGGCTGACAATTCTTTAAGTTATTTTTCATTGTGCTCTCACCCTACAAAAGGCATGCAATATGTGTGGTGAAATTTGTGTGTTCTTGTATTTTTGCCTGTTCATTACTGAAGTTACTTCTGCTGAAGAAGACAAGTTCACAAAAAACCGCAAATTATATTGCTAACAAAAATTAAAATTTGTAGATGAACTAAGGAAAATTAAGAAGTTAGGAGCACAAGTAGACTTTCAATCAACTTAGACTGCACAATAATGGTTTTCCAAGTGCTTCAGTTCACTCAGACATTACATCTGCCTCTGCTCCAGACACATGTCATTCCCCACAGGTTGATCTCACCCCAGCAGTAGAAAGCCATCACAGCAGTATAACTGTAACACAGCAGAAGCTCTGTTTTATCCATATACTGTTGATTTAAAGTCTGCCTGTCTGAACTGGACTCAACACCATTATTCCTCACCACAAGTCTTCAGTATTGCCAGTATTAAGGCTGCCTCTAGCAATAAAGCATGGCTATGATGCAGGAGCTGTAATGTCAGGACCCTCTCTCAAAGCACTGTTTAAGGTTTGAGGTCCTCACCAAATGGACCAACTGAAGACAGAGTTAATCTAAAGAATGCACTCTGCAAGACTGAACATTTGACAGCCCTTGTATGTTTCTGTTGGAATTACCAGTTGGTCTGAAAAGAACTTTTTGCTGGCTTGTCAGATCTGGAGTACTGCTCTAGTGACAGAAGCATCACTTTCAGACAGCAGCACCCTCAGCCAAAGACTGCTCAAGCCAGTGGAACAACCCTTTGAATTCACTGGGCTTTGGATCAAGCCTTCACAACTAAGTGACAGCAGTAGATATGTTAAGAACCCTGCATACCTCTAAGATAAAAACAGATACCCTGTCTGAGAAACAGAGGTAAGAAAAATAATCCCTCAGCTCAGAGAAAAAAAATCTCTAGCCAACAATAATAGGACTTCTTAGGAAATGAACCTGTACCCAAAAGTCATACAGTTCAATAAATATTATTATGGAGTAAAGACAGGCAGGTAATGCAACTTAACTGTACAATCTCCCCATTGGAGGCCAACCATTATCCCTGTCGTTGACCTTTCAGCTCCTGCTATCTACTGCTGCATTAAATGTAGCCTCCAGAAAATAAGCTCTTGCTGTTGTTGATGTAAAACACCATAGCAGATCTTAAGGGCAGAGTTCATAAGGGTAACCATACTTTTCTTCAATGATTTGGAGATATGACATGGCAGCGAAATGCACAGGATTAACTGAAGTGTTTTCACACATTCCAGTTACATTACAAATCATTTGCTGAACTAGAAGGATTAGCTGGATCCTTTGTTTTGCCGTGCAATCTACTGCAGACAATCAAAGGTGATTATAACAGCACATAAAAATAATGATACATAAAATAGCATGGCTATTCTTGCAGCTGGACTTTCCACTTTGCAATGTGTCCATCCTCACTCAGGCCCCCTGTAGTAGTGAATACACCACAGTATGGGAACTGCAAAGAGATCCTCAAAGCCAAAGGTGGACCTTTGTAATGGATGAGAAACATTATAGGATTATCACCTGACTCTAAAGCAGCAATCTGAAAGCTACTAAGGCTACTGAAATGAATGGAAATTCATCAGTGCTCTGCTAGGCTTAACTCACACAAACCTTGCTAACGTGCAGTACCTCCAGTACCTCCGCCATTAAGGTTTAGAACATCGTGACAGCACAAGAAAACTCACTCCATTTGCAGGAGGCAACATCCAAGAGAAGAAAGTAATCCACAACACCATATGTTTCCAAACCAATATAAGCATCACAGTTCTAACCATTCAAACCTGTACAAGGTCTAAACTCACATCATACAACCAAGAGATTGACAAAAAGAATCCTGTATATTTCTCCCTCGTTGGCTCTAACCTAACATCAGCTAAAACTAGAATCCTATGAAATTAGATGAAAAGGACATGAATAGTGAGTTTAGTCTATTCCCCAACCTAAACCATATACCATTCTTTCTAAACACACAAACCTGTTCTTCATGGCCACAAGTACAGACTTCTTAAAGTACTACTTCAACTGTGAGAAATGTTAAAAACTTAATTGGTGTTTTATGTGATGAAACCTAATCCTACTTCAACCTGCCCATCATGGCCACTGAAAATAGCATTTCCGTCTTACAAATCTTTTAAATACTTGAAATCTCTTACATTCTCCCTAAACTCCTCATCTCTTGCCAAAATAACTTGGATTTTCTTCCACATTTATGAAGTTGTTTCCTCGAACGCTGATCACTCGCATTTCTCTACTCTGAACTCCTTCCAAGTGGTCCAAATTCTTCTTGAATCTTGGCACCCAAAACGATGCTGTCTGCACAGACTGTACATCAACAGCAAATAAAGCCAATGGATTTAAACTTTACGTCTGCCAGACAATACTCCTGTTTAAACATCCCAGTAAGATATTTGCCTTTTCTGCAAAACAGCATGACACTGACTCATATTTAACTTGTGATCCAGTACACCCCCAGGTCCTTTTTCTAGTAGCTAACCAGTTATTCCTCACCCTGCATTTCTGCAGCTGGCAAATTCCTGCCTAAGTGCAGTACTCTGCATTTGTCCCTACTGAATGCCATGCTATTTTTCAGGTTATTTTGAACTCTCATCATGTCCTCCAACATACAGTCCCTGAGAATTTAATAAGCAGATTTAATCAGCCAGTTGACTAATATTCTCATTAAAGGCAACCGTACCCAGGACAGAATCCTTCAACATAACTTCTGATTTTAACACTGAATTGTTAATTACAGTTCTCCAGATAGGATCACCTACCCCCAGATCATGCCTCCATTTACTTATGAGGCCATTAAAATAAGGAAAACCTTGTTAAATCAATCAATTAATTCAGGAGACTAAACCTCCACTGTTTCTGCTATAGCCACTGAGCCTTCTGCTCTGCAGTAAAAAGATATCAAGACTTCGGACACAATTACTTTTTCCACATATCAGCTCATGCTGCTGTATCTTCCAAGCACTTGAAAATAGCATGTTTGCTTATTAATCTCAACTGATGGAAAAAACTGAGACAAACTGAACTGTCAGACTGTAACTCTATTCCTCAGCTCTCTTCCTTTGTAACTGTCCGAAGACTCATCCTTTGCCAGCCTTCTAGTACTTCTGAGTAGGTCTAGATAATATTTTTGAGCTCTTTTGAAAATTGTACAGTGAAATGTACCAGGACCAGTTGACACAGAAATATCTAGTGGAAGTACACTCTAGTGTAAAATACCATACCAAATATTCATAAGATTAAGCACCTGCATGGCACTATGCAAAAGAAGACAAGTAAAATAGGCACTAAGCCCTTCAGATGTTCTGCACCTTCTGTAGACACATGAGCTCCCCACCAAATCAAGTGAGGCATTTCCCAATCTTCCAACTGCTACTAACATACTTTTACAGGTAGCTGACTTTTATGTCTCTTGCTACTTGCCATTCCATCTGCACTGTAGCCTTTGTGGTATCTGCCCCTACCAATCTTTCACATATATTCTTCACAATGTGACTCAATTTCACACTCTACATATATTTTCTTCTTGCATCCCAAGTCAGTTAAGTTGCTCTTACTGTTTCTCAAAAGCCTTCTCATTACACTGTTCTCCTACTGTTTAAAAAAACCAGCTGTGATTTCACAGCCATTGCTGTTTATCACCTTTCATTCTGACATATTCTAGCTAGAATAAAATCTAAAGGAGCTGCCATTTTTGTTACTGCATGGACCCTCTAAACTGAAAATATCACTGCCATATAACTCTGCTAAAGGTCAAAATGGAAAGAGTATTTTGATTTTGAAGGATGATCTTTTAGTCTTAAATACCACATAAAAAAATCTCAATCCAACTAAAAAGTAACTTGCTACCAGTTCAACTACCACGTCCTCTTCCAAAGAGCTATTTTTAGATGAACAATGCAATGCCACAATTCTAATAAAGCAGAACCGTTAAAAAAAGGGTAAAATTCTTTCAAATGAAAAACACACAGTGAAAAAATGAAAATACAGTATGAACGCAAATGCAGCTAGTTCTGGTAAGATGAACAGGATTATGACTATGATTGACACTGCACCACTTCAGAGCAAACAGCAAGATTCTGTGGCCAGGGAGACCCCTTCCCAATCCCAACCTGTGCACAGCACTTCATGAAGATGGTGCAGAAATTATGTATTGTAGAAAAAGAGCAGCAAGACACCGAACTTCAGCATTTTGTGCAGATCACGTCCATAACTCCTGAACAGAAACTGTGAATCACCCATCATATTTTATTTAAGCCTGCTTTTTAGCTACCAAAAAATTAAAGTTTACAGTCTTATTTCAATCAAAAATAAAGGTGTCAGACTTGGAGCTACAATACAGCTACAGTTTACTACAAAATTAACTTTTGTTCTCTGCTATGCAGATTATTTAACAAAGGAAGCAGCTTTTTTATGAATGAAAACTATTTTTAGCTAATTGTGTAACAGTGAAAGGGAAACATTTTAACATTACTGTTATTTATTCCAATGTTTTATTGTGAAATTAGGATTTTTGAACTAGGATTTGTCTTGTATGAACTTTCTCATGCTAATCATAACCAGATCCAAGCACTAGTCAGAATGTTGGGAGGTTTTTCACCACTGAAAGTCCACATAACCTAGTGATCAGCACAACAATATGACTCCAGACCCAAAGCAGGTTTGACTATAGTAGATGTCAGGCTGTGGAGACCAGTAATCCCTGCACTTAAATACAGACTGTTCTCCAAGGCAATTCTTGCAGACATTCAAAAGATGAGTCTGAACACAAATGGCAGAACCACTTATTTTCACATTACAGTGATAAGGTTTGGGCACTGAGTAAATTAAACCTAAGGAAACCGTTTTTTTCTAATTTCCAAAACTCAAGAGTTTTAGAAGATTTAAGTAAAGGACTTTGTTTCACAAGGCAATAAAGGAATGAAACATCTTCTCTTCATGCCAGATACCATCAGGTCCCAGGGTGACTTTATGATGCTGTATCCCCATTGTCTGCCTACCACACAGACATTAAGTAAGGAAGGTGTTACAACCATGTTCCCTGGTCTGCAGTTAAAGATGCTTGAGCACAGCACTCAACAGACATTTATCACAACAGAAGTAATAATTTCTACAACTGACCTTGGACAAGTTAAGTCAAAGTAATCCCCTGCTGCAGGTTTCTGCTGTTTACAGAAATAAAGCAAATGCTATCTGAAGGTTTCCAGAAAAAGGAACAAGGGTGCAATGGTCAAAATGCTTGATGAAAACCTGACCTTTCCATGTCAGTTCGCAGTTCGACTACTGATTTCCTCTGTGACCTGGACATTCCACTTGGACCTGGCTTTAACAATATAAAGGTATTTTACTTCCACAGAATAAATGGAAATTGTCTTCATCCCACAGAAAATCAATGCCTTGTTGGCTGTTCTATACTCCACACAGAAAACAGTAGGAGAGTACCTCCTCAAGGTAAATGGGAAAAATAATCTGAGGGTTCCATGTCAATACAGAAATGTATTTCCTTTTTAAAAGTAATTTATTAGGAACACAGCAAAATAGCAGTCTGATGCACCATGCCTGTCACATGGCACAGTAGCAGAACAGGACTGAATCACAAAGTTTCTCAATCACTCAGACATCATGATGCAACTTCCCTTCCTGCTAGGCAGCCCCCACGCTCCCTTGCAGGCACTGAGATCTTCCTGACCAGGCAGCTGGGACCTTTCACCCCTCTTTCTCTACATTAGGGATGAATTAGTGCCTATCAATGCCATGAGGTACTCCACAGACTAGAAAGAAACAAAAAAGAAATACAGCAACAGATGCCTGATCCTAGAAGACAAATAAAAAATTTAAGGGGGGAGAGTAAAATGAACTCAAAGTCTAGACAGTACTTCAGGAAGACACCAAGCACAGCTTGGAACAGCCCCAATGCTCTTGGGAGGCATTTGGGAAGGCAGAAGCTGCTGTCCAGCATCTCTGCTGGAGTCTCCAGAACTGCTCAGAGCCCTTTCACTGCTTACACCTCCTTGTGTCACAGACAGTAAGTCTTGGACAACACCAAAGTTAACAAAAAGATCTCTCTTACTTATTTTCTGAAGCACTTTAAAAACTGATAACCTTGGAGCACACCAGTTTTTCGTAGCTGACCTAGGTGCTCACACTGGAACACTCAATGTAGCCAGAAGCCAGTGTTCTTTCCCACCAAGTGACTACAACAATAGATGACATTTTTGTTTCACTAAGTCATGTTAATGATACACTTCTTAGAAGTCAGGAGGGTTAGATCAGTACCAATAAATTTCCAAGTCAACTGTACAGTTCAAAGTTTACACAGTGTATTTTCTTTAAACTTTGTGAAACTGTACTTGTAATTAGCCAACAAGAAAAAGCAGCTAACAAAAGCAGCAGTACATAGCCATCAGTGTCGTGCCAAATACCAAGACAAACATTTCCTGAGTAGATGTGTAATAAAGATACACTGCTGTCACTCATGACACTGATACATGGACATTAAGTTTATGAGGACCACACTTACATCATAGAGTAAATATAAATAACTCCAAAAAAGCTGTTTTTCACAAGATCAAGAAAATCAATATTCTACAAGATGCAACAGTGTTGTACAAAATTTTAAAAAGATGCAAAAGTAGCAATTCTTTCAAACATGATGGAACTGATGGCTGAAAAATACTGCTAACCTGTCTGAAGAGCCAGTGTGTGGACAAATCTCATACATACAACAGCTGAGTCACCTACAACAACAAAAAAAAAACAGTCAGAGTAATGAATTGGCTAAATGAAACATAATCTGTATTGCCCTTGCTAAGAAAACACCATACAATTCTAGTGAGTGCATACTGCAAAGAAAACACATTAACGAATTCTAACTCAGTAACCTCAGAAAAGGAAGCAGTCAGACGGCGTGGCCAGACAACTATCAGCACTCATGTTAGAACAGTTTAGTTAACCATCTCCCACTGCTGGAGGCTATGCTATCTCAGCTTCTTGAAGAGCTCCAAAACCCTCTTCCAACTACAGCACCTGCAGGGATACACTGATCCCAGCAGGCAAGCCAGAGCACTGATGGTAGCAGCAAGCTTTCAGAGTCAGTACTGTAGATACTCAAGTTCTTCTTCACCTTAAGTATCAATTCTGTTAAGGTTCTCAGTGTTTAATTCACCTAGTAGCTGTTTATCCCTGAACAGGCATAAACAGGCCTTCTGTTAGGGATGACGCAGTGGCTGTCAGAGGTGTTCGCAGTGCGAGATCCCCGTCTCCATAGCTCGGCTGATAGAAAAGTGCTCTATAATCATTGTCAGCAGCAGGAGAATGCACTGACTCATGTGCTGAAAAAAGGATGAGACGCACTGAGTCCTCATCTTGGGCTACGAAAGTTTCTCTTTGGTACACGATCACCAGCATTCTCCACCGACCCCGCCACTGCAGAACACGCTGACGTGTGCCCAGGCAGCAGAACGCGCGGTGTTCGGTACACCGGGACCTACGGCAGAACTGGAGGCCGGGCTGAGAGGACGGAAGAAGCGGCACGGGAGAACTGCCCGAGCTGCCGCGGGGGCCCCGATAGCCCCGGGTGGCCCCTGGGCAGCGCGGGGGGGCGGCCTGACCGCCGGGCCAGCGCCGCACGTGTCCGGACACCGGCGGCCGCGACACGCCGGGCGCCCGCGCTCCGGCCACGCGCGCTCCTTCCCCAGGCGGCGGGGCTGCCCCGGCCGCGGGACCCGCTCCACGGCACCGGCCCCGCCACAAGTCCCGCGCCCGCGCCGGGCCGCCCCGCGGGGGCTACCGCGGGCAGAGGAGCGCCCGGCGCGGCTGAAGGGCGCTGCGGGCAGGCGGCCGCGCCGCGCCCGGCGGAAAATGCGGGCGCCGCTGGAGGCCCGCGGACCCTCCCTCACCTGCCGTGCCGTGCCGTGACCGCGGCCCCACTCACCGGCGGCCTCAGCGCAGCCCCATCGCCGGCGGGGCGGGCGCGGGACCGGCGCGGGACCGGTGCTCCCCCCCCACCCCGCCCGCCGCGCGCGCGGCTGCGGCTGCCTCGCGAGGCGCGAGCGGATCCGCCGCCAACCGGCTGCACGCGCCGGCCGCGCTGGGCGGGGCGGGGCGGGGCGGGCGCGGAAGTGACGGCGGCGCGGCACGCGCCCACCCCGCTCCGCGCCGGAAGAGAGGGGTGTCGCGGGGCGCGAGCCCAGGGGGGCGGGGGTTCGGCGGGGGGCGTGGCGGGGGAGCACGTGGGGACACGGCTGTGGGGGACATGGATGCGGCAGGACGTGGATATAGGGGGATACAGATATGGGGGGACATGGACAGGGGGTACGGAGATGGGGGGGACTTGAATATGGGGACATTGCTATGGGGACATGGTTGTGTGGACATGGATATGGGGGGACAGGGAAATGGGGATATGGGCATGGATATTGGGGACATGGATGCGAGGGGCAATGGCTGTGGGGACATGGATATGGTAGGGCATGGCTATGTGGGGACATGGCTTTGTGGGGCTCTGCGGGGCAGGATAAAGGGTCCCCTTGGTACAGGGATGGCAATGGGTGTTGTGCTGCTGGACCTCACCTTCAGGGTGTGAATGGAGGCTCCCAGGGTCCCCCAGGCCATATGTGCTGGCCATGGGGTGTCCTGCAGGCACTGGAGGCTGGTGTTTTCCCTAAAAGCTACATGGCAGACATCAATGTGGAGTCATGTCCAGCTCTGCCAGTTACCCTCCAGCATTACCTCCAGTCCTCCGTTCTCATGGGATGGGGAACACCACCAGGCCAAGACCTTTTCAGCTGCTGTTGGGGGATTTGGCTCCATCCAGCACCGGTGAACACCATGGCAGGATTGACAGGCTACTGAGGCACCAGAGGAGTAGCTCTGCACATCTCACTCAGTGTAAGCACTAGGTATGTTATGTAGTGGTGAGAGAGGTTGGGGATCACCTCAGAGAAATCCCTGTAAGGCATGAGTGCCCTGGGGCACTGCCCAGGGGCTCCATCACAGACCCCAGCTCAGATGTTGGACACAATCCCATCCCTGCAGTGGGTCACTCAGCTCTTCCCCTCAGCCTGACAGAAGTGACAAGGGATCTTTCCTACTGTCCTATCTACACCTGCTTTTAATAACCCATCCCTGCTTCTGTCAGCTGTCTGCTCAATTTTGAAGAGCACTGCAAACCATTTAGAGGATTTGTAAACCACAAAAGGATCTATATTTATTTTCACATTTATTTTCACATTTTTTCCAGTAGTTCTTCTCCACTGCAGATGAAGGGAGCCATTGACTGATAATCTCATTGCATGCAACCCCAGCAGTGACTGAACAGGGGTTACATCCATTTAGCAGAACATCACATCACCCCAGTACCACTCTGGGCTTCCTGCAACAACTCCAGTGACCCCACAGCTCTGAGGTGAGTCAGAAAAAAGGAAATTCTGACAGAAAGAAAAGACACCGTTTTCTGTTGGCCTGGTGAGTTGATTCACTCATGTCACCACTGTTTAAGGGAATGAGAGGAAAAGAAAATGAGAAACAAAACTGCACCTTTTGGCAGCCACCCACACATCAGGGATAATGCTGAGCTGCTCTGACTCAAATCAGATGGATGCCTTCCTCTACTTGAAAAAACCCAAAAAACATTTATTTTCTGTTAATGTTCTGACTCTACTGTCACACCTCTGTTCTCTGTTGACTGCACACTTCATTGACCACCTCACCACTCTTGCCAAAGGCTAGTGTCAGCCTGGCCAAGCTTCTGTCCCTCCTTAGCTGGGACACACCAGATACCGGGTTTTCTGGTTTTATGTGTGACTCAACAGTTACTTCCCCTGATTCTCTGGAAATTCAGTGATACAATATTTACTGAGAAATCAGTACTAAGAGTTTGGTGATCTTCTCAGGCAATTCTTAAAATACTTTTGCGTGAAAGTTTTAAAGATGAGTATTAACTAGTGGTTTTCATTCACTCTGATTATATGTGAAAGACCATGTGAAATACCTGCAATTAAATATGGTGACACTCTTCTGTCAATTTTCTAAACAAATAACAGAAAAAATACTTTATAATTTGAGGGGCTTTTTTTCATTGAATTGCAATTGTTGTCCAATATCCAACCTAAATCACTGCTAGGACTTTCTTTGTGCCTCAAGGAAATGCCACTGGTGATCAGTGGTACTGGCCAATGTATTTTCATTGAATTTCCCTAGCTAGTTACTCCTTTTGCAAACTGCTAAACTACCCATTGCTATCAGCTTTCAGAATTCCCATCTGTATATGCTTTTATTGTTGCCTATTCTTCTCTTCTGAGCAAGATGTTTTGTTTTAAAACCAGAAAAGCCTCCTTTGATGCCACTGGAATTGTGAATATCTAAATCATCTAACAACACATTGATGAAGGACTCCCCCAGTTTCCATTTGGATCACACTGAAGTATTTCCTCAGGCTCACTTTTGCTCATAACCTCTTTTAGCCTTGCAAACTTGCTAGCAGTGTCCCCAGTAGAGTCATAGGAATATGGGGAGATTGAAATGGGTACCCTTCTGCCTGGGTGCTGGAAAAAGAGAGGTAAAACACTTTAGTAGAAATAGCTTTCAGGTCATACAGACCTAGAAATGACTATGATGAGGAGAAGCCAAGGAGAATTTTTTTTTTTTTTTGGATGAAGTACTGACTGATAAAAAGAGCCTATCATATGACTCAGAGGAAAAATATTATGAAAGTATTAGTGCTATTAAACAGAAGCTCTTATTCTGTCATTCCCTATTAGTAAAAGGAGTTAAAAGGTTTGCTTTGATATATACATTTCTATGTTCTTCATCAAAATTCCTTTAGTAATTTTCAATTAAAGATTAATTTCTCATCACGGTTTTCAACCCATTGTATATTCTAATGTATTATCTTTATCCCCACTAGAAGGTTTCCCTTAACACCTAATTGCTTTTCTTGTTCAGTCGCTGGCAAATTTGAACTCGTTTATTGCTTCACAAACCTCAAACCATGCAGCCTTTTATTAACTCAGAGATTAATTTTGTGGTTGGCACACTCCCTGCTTTCCAGCTCTCTTGGCGTCACTCTGGTTTGTACTGCTGGAAGTGCCTGGCAACCTCAGCTCTCCTGCAGCATTCCTGGCTGCAGCTTCCCTAGTAAAGGGACAGCTCACAGGGCATCTCAAGTTATTTCTAGGTATACAGCTAGAAATCACAGCATTCAGTGCCTTGAAAACATCAGGTGTTTAACCTGGTAGAAAAAAATAAAGTAAATTATAAGAGGAATTACAAGAAAAGCAACTATTTTTCTCCATTCTGTTCACCTTTGAGAGATTGGTTAGCAGGAGGAAATGAGCCAGAGAACACAATCCAGCATTGTCAGTGCTTCTGGAAATGTTATGGCCATTCACAGCCAGTGTAATTCCTCCAGACTGCTCCGTGGGAGGAGGTAAGCAGCTTGGGGCTTGAGGACAGGAGGAGTGGTAAGTCCTGCAGCCTTTCTTAACGGGCTTCCCATGACTATTTTGATTGCCTAGTTACATACATTCCACCTGAAATATGAACTGGGTACAAGTCCCACTTAATAATACAAGTCCTTTACAACTTTCTGCAACCAGATCATTTCTTACACATGACATTTCTCAACTGCTCCCTCCCACAACCTTTTCCCCAGTGTTGAGGGCGTTCGCTGTTTTCTGTGTCTGGCTTTGCCCCACTGAACCCTGCACTCTCCCAGGTGAGGCACAAACAAAGTGAACAATGCTTATTAAGTGTACAGCATTTAGTGAGTCTCAGACTGACTAATCACATTTTATGTGCTTTCTCAGTCTGACTCTACCCACTGTTATCTCTCATCTGTAACTGTACATCCTGCAGGGCAGAGACCAGCATTGTTACCTGTTATATATTAGCTAGCTGAAAGGGGGCTAAGGATATTATGTGCTTTGGCAATAAACAGCATAAATACCATTATGCTCTAAGAACATTTGTGAAGTTTTTCTCCTTTGCACATGGTTTCTAAATCAGGCAGGAAAGAACCTATCTGGGGATCACATTTGTATATGAAATCTGTCTTGTGCCAAAACTAAGATATCCAAGTAGCAGAGAAAATAAATCAGAACCTACTGTTTATTTATTCAGTTTCTTCAATGTGTATATATTAGCGTGTTCCACCCTGCCTCTTCTGGTAGGGCTGTATAAATATGTGCCTTAGCTCAGAGGAGGTTATGAGACCCACCTCTGCAGTGTACCAGCAGCCAGCTGGCCACATCTGGTCCCAGATGCTGCAAGCACACCTCTGCTAGCCCTGTACCAACAAGCCCTCCCTGAGGACAGCTGTAGGGCCTCCTACAGGAGGAACAGCTCTGGCCCTGTTTGTTTGACTTTCCTGGCAAGGGTATTATATAGGGGAAAAATCCCTATAGCCCACTCTCTCTAATCCCCAGAGATCCTTGGGCAAACAAAAAGAACCTCATTAGAAAAGGGGCTGAGAAAGGAGACGACTCCATGCCTTGGCTGTGTGTGTGGACATGACATTCTCCTACTACCTTTATGTGTTTTCTCTGACCTCAGTTGCTTGCAGGCTCTGCCAGCTTAGATTTTCAAGTTCAGTAGTTTGGCAAAAGCATCCCTTTGGGCTCTCAGACACAGGCATGGGATCTGCATGGGAATATGACTCTTGAACTGAGTGCCAGAGCTCATGAACACACAGACAGGTATATGATGATCCATTAAATGGAGGTTAGCAATTATAGTCTCACTCTGCAAGATGATTCACGTGCAGTTGAAAGCCACAAGTCTTTAAAAGTTTCCTTTGAAAGCTCCTTAAACTACTTTGGCAAACCTGAGTTGTTGAACAATTTATCACTTCTCTGCCAGATGAGCTTGTGAAACCGCTTTAAGAGGAAATTGTACAAAGTGCCCAAGATTGTCACAGATTAAGTTTCTTTTCTCTTGTGCCACTCAATCCTTTTTCCCCCATTTCCCAGACATACAGTTCTTCATGGTTTAAAATAACCTGGCTAGTTACTTTCATTACAACAGCAGCAAATCTAATAAGTCGTGTGTCTCCAACAGCAGAAGCAAAGGGGAATTCATTGATCCATTTACTTGAACAAGATCTTAAAAAGTCCCTTTTTATAGTAGATGAAATAAATAATACTGTGCTTTCCCATTCCTCTTGCTAGCCCCACGATTGCCAAGGGAAGCAGTAAAGGAGGTCACTCCTGTCTCTAAATTACTTCTCAGGTCCTTTGAAGACTATTCCCTTCACAGAAGTCACCTTCCACTCTTCTCTCCTGGCTCCCTGCTGCCACAAAGCTGTAATGGAACCACTGTGGAGCTACTTGGCACATCCTTTTTGTTGGTACTTGTCTCTCCCTTCTATTTTTAAATAAGGCAGAAGTTTTTCAGTCAGTAGGACTGCCAGCCTTTGCCTAGTTCATGTCATACCTAAGGAAAAGTGGGATCTGAGTGCCTTTATCTGCTTTCACACCTCCACCACATTATTTCATAAAGCTGCCATGCAGCACACGCACAAAAGCTCACTGGGGATTGTCTCCACCAAGGACACCAGTTTCCTGATGGCTTGCACAGGCTTTGTCACATTCAGCCTGCGGACTGGGCTGAAATCCTCGGGCACCACATCAGCACTGGTGATCATAACAGCAGAGCAAAAGCTGCTGCACTATGACACAGGGTTGAGTTTGGTAGCAGTTGTCTCAGCCACAGGGAAAAGTTGCCAAGGGAACCCAGTAGGTACCTGCAATGCTGCTGACTTCACTGGGAAGTATTCCAGTAAATAGTGGGAGTTTCACCCTCACCAATGGACAGCATAAACCCCTTACTAGGTAACTTATTTACAGCTAAATTATCCCAGGACTGCTAAGAAAAATAAAGCAACTAGCTAAACAGAGCTAAAAAAAACCCACATACAAACCTTCAAAGTGAGACTTGAGAAACCATCACTTCTACCCTGCGAAATAAAATGGGCAAAGGGCAAGTGTCTGTGCTTTTATTATTTAGCTGCAAATATTTTACTGTGAAATTAATCTGCTGATCACTGCCCACCCAGCACAGAGGACAGATTCAAGCTCTCTGGCAACTCTCCTAGCTGAAGAAGGTGATACCCTCTCCAGCTGAAGAATGCAAACACTGCTAATGGATCTCACCATCTAGTAGCTCGATGTTTTGATTTCATATTAGAATTGCTTGAAAATAAGACCTTTAATGTCTCTATTGTTGTACATTTCTCTCTCAAAGTATGTTTAAAGGACTTAATCAGACTCATTTCCTTAATTTCAAGCATATCTCTGAAAACTTATTATCCCAGGCTGATGGCATCAAAGACTGAATTAGGAATAAAGCCAAGTGAATAAAACCAAAGATATTTCCTTTCAGTTACTGTGCTTCACAGGCTGCAGAGCATTAGAGCTGCTGAAATACCACTGTCACATTCTTCAAGATCTGTGAATTGGTATCTTGCTCTTATACCCTTGGCAGGAAGTGAGGAAACGATCCCTGTTACACTTTGCCCAACAAAGCTGTGCTGTGATGAGCAGCTTTAGCTGTGTGGCACTGGAAAAATGTCTTTGAACTATTGCTGTTTGGGTTCCCGGTTTCTGAGACATATTTATCCCATCAAAGTTACCCTACTAAACAAAAAAAACCCAAACCCTGGACTTGATTTTTATAGCACATGAAACCCTTGATTTCACCTTCTGTCCTTCAACATCATTTGCAAAGATGGAGCAGATCTTGCAGCTGTTCTGGGCCAGGCTGGAGGTCCACCCAGGCCACTGTCCTGGCCATCTCTGATGGCAGCAAGGAGCTGAAGTGCTCTGAAATCCAAGGTGAGGAGAGACCTTGCACACCCTCCCACCAGGTAACCAAACACAAATCTCTCTATTACAGCCAAGGCACTGGGGACTGCAACATGGGCTGGAAGAGGGGCATTTCACATCCACTTCTCCAGGACTTCATCACAGATCCCAAACCAAGATGCCCCTGTCCTGCCCAGTAACCCTGCTGTACCTGGGAACTGGACACAATTTTAGCATGGTCCAGAGCAGATTAAGCAGTTATTGCTGAAGTGACTTCTGCAACCTTGTTCTCACAGCACCTCCTGGGAAAGTGCTTGGCAGACTGGCAGTCGGTGCTGTTACAACAAAGCAGAGGGCTGGGAAGCTTTTCTTCTGCTTTGTGCTCTCCAAAGGCTCTGCTTTCAGAGAAGACAGGAACCAAAGCCTGTGTGCAGCTCTTCTCCCTGGCATGACGCCTCAGAGAATGAAGCAGGTTACGCTGTCTGGTCATTTGACCTACCATCAGTCATTCTCAATAACTTTTTCATCTCTGTTATTTCAACTAAATGGGCAAAATCCATGAGTTTATTATGATCTGAGATATTGTACTTCTGCAGTGCCCTCTGATGCCCCGGTGGCTCCCCATCCGCTCTGCAGACTGGCAGCATTGCTGCCGTGGAGACAGGCGTTCCCTGCCCACATGGCCCGGCACCAGCTGGAACAGAGCAGGAGCTAAATGTGCTGATGGACAAAGAACGTCTTATGCAAGAGCTGGAGAAGACCGGCTCATCTTCAAGACACTGAAAAGCAAGGCAGGGGAGCATTCACAGTGTGGGAGCCCAGTTCCCCCGCATCAGGGAGGCTGGGTTTGCTGGGGGGCAGCAGCACCCCACAGTGCCAGGCAGGGTGGGCAGCAGGCAGAACTGTGCCGCCCCCAGGCTACGGGCAGCGCTACGCACAAACCAGACTTAGAAAGCATAAGGTGAGACCACGTTAGAACATCGTTTTGCTTTTCTGAAACTACCGACATCAGAAGTTACCTGTGTTTCCTTTGCCCTCTGCTTTCCAAGCCATACTGCTCAGGCTCCCTCCTTCTCTCCAGTCTTTCCTCGGCAGGAGCCAGGCATGGAGCAGGGTTGTGAAGAAGTCGGGAAGGACAGTCAGTTGCTGACAGGAGGCAGGGTTTGCATGCACAGCCGTGGCAGCACCCTGACAGACCGTGCAGTGCTGCAGCCAGATAGTAATGGGCAGTTCTGGGCTTTCTCCTTCCCCTGCTCTTGCCAGATGTTTTCCCAGTGCGTTCTCTTCGGCTCTGCAGTGTGGCAGCTCCAAAGCCACGACTTCGAAGTAGCAGCTAATGCTGAAAGAGAAGCCGCTGGATCCTTTCCACCATTCCTTGCCCTCTGGAGTCCTTTCTTCTCTATCCCTGAGGTTTTAGGTATAAGAAAGGTCTAATTACTCTTGCAGCTCGTAATTACAATTGGAGCTCCACCCTAACAAGCAAGCTCGTCTGCTTCCCCAGGACAGGTCATGCCCTGACAAACACCTGGCTGCTTAATTGCTCCAAACGGCTCTTGGGGCTCTGCAGACACTCCGGGCTGAGCGTGCAGTGGGTGCTCTTGGTGGCTGGGAAATCCAAATGGAGGACAGTGCAAGGAGGAGGAGTGCACGTCCCCCTTTCACACACAAAGGAACTCACCCCTGTGCACTGCAGGTTGTTGCAGCCTTCTCTAGAGGCAGCATAGTACATGCTGATGGTGACCTCCCAGGGCACTGTGTCCTTGGAAAGGGTTCTTGGGCCCCTTGATGGCTTCATCCAAGAGTGCCTGACTCCCAGGAATCGGGCTGGATCCTCCTTCCCTACTCTCCACGGCTACAAAACTGGCAGAGATGATCAACAACAGAGATGTCTCCTCACATTCCAAATCAGCTGAACTCCAGTCACCCCACAGAGCAAAGGATACCCAGCAAACGCTGAAACCACAAGATCTGCCCAAACCTGACCTGGTACCAGCCCTGTCCCTGGTCAGGCTGGTGACCTTTGCTGAACACATCACCCCCCACAAATCTCTCGGAGAGGGGGGCTTGAGCAGGCAGATGCATCTGCAGCCCCACAGGAAAAGCCTCCTCTAAAGCTGCACCCGCTCAGAGCAATCCCACCCTGGCCATTGTTTTGGGAATGACTGGAAAATGTCAGCAGGGCACTGGGTGCGGGTGGGGGGGTCAGGAAAAAGGAAAAAGAGATGATTAGATTTTTTTTTTTAAATCAGCCAATAAATTATATTAACTTTTCCATTGACCTTTTGTGGGGTCACATTATCAGACTAGTGAACGTGGTTCATGAAGATAGGATTATGCTCAGATTTCAAACTGTGCAGAAAGTGCATCCCAAGCAACATGCCAAAATGGAAACATCAGCTCTGCCAGATGGGTGTGCTTCTCATTATCCTCCCGAGGAAAGCCAGATCCACCACCTACAAATACTGTATATGTTATTAAAAGTGTCTGGTTCCCAGGGAGGCTGGGAATTGCATAAGGTCTGCCTTTGTCAATGGTGCCTTTTACTCCTTTCCCCTTGAGACTGTAGTGGCACAGGAGCAGCCCGTGGAGCGACTGGCTTGCCACAGGCAGCCAAGATCACTTTATCCACCCTGCTCAGCCACCTTGCCATGGAGCAGACAGCTGGGAGTGGGCAGCTTTCCTTGGCCAGAGCATGAACACTTGCCTGGCATCCTGGTGCTTCCTTTGGGGTGGGATAATGTTCAAAGCCTGGGGCGGCAAGGGGAGAGGGTGTGAGGGTGCAGCTACGTGTGCTGAGTGCCTGCAAGGGAAGCAGTGCTGCCCATGGCTGCCCCAGTTTCTGACAGGGCTTAGTAGGTGTTGGCAGAGCTGCAGCACCGGGCCAAGTCATATCCCTATCATACAGCCAGCAGCAACAGCTCCTTCTGCAGCTATAACATCTTCCAGGAGTATCCCATGGAGCAGGAAGTGTGCCAGCCCACAGAGGCAGTGACCTTGCTGCCCCCAGGGCTGTCCTAGTCCTCGGGGCTTAGAGAGTTGCCCTGTCCCTTGGACTGCAGCCCCAGCACAGACAGAAGCCTCCTCTCAGCCTCTTCCAGCCCAGCATGGCCAAATTTAGCTTCCCCTGCATGTGTGCCGGGTAGAAGAGCCACGATTATATCTAAGAAAAGCATTATTGTATTCCTCAAGCCCTATCTTATCAGGGAAAGGAAAATGGGAGATTACCAAAAATCATGTGCTCACCCCGGCCACTGCAGAGGCAATTTGTCAATCTCCCACCCTGTGGTCGCCAGTGGCCATTATTGTTCCTAGCCCTGGCTGTGCCCTGCCGAGTCTGGGCAGCCATGACCCTCCCGAAGACAAGAGAGCACGGGGCCCGGCCACCCTCACCTTGGCTGCACCCAGTACATTGTGTTTGCAGGTGGGGATGCAGCTCAAGTTAGATTGATCCCTTTATCAGGAGCCTTCAAGTGCTGATAAGGTGACATCGCCTGCCGGGAGCAGGAACTTGAACTCTTTTGCAAGGGGAGATGGTTATCAGCAGTCTCTGGCAGGGCTGTGCTGGCTCTGCAGCCTCACAGCTGGAAGCAGAGCTGAGCTCTGAGCCTGGGACGGATAGGAAGGGTTTGTTTTGCTTTGCACAATGGCTGCTCAGATCCTGTCCAACAGCAGAGCAGAAAGCACGGCAGGGCACTTCAAAGGCACTCCAGCCTAGTGCTGTCACCACACAGGGGATCCAGCGTGGCCAGCGGCCGTCCTGCCCCTGAGCCGCTCAGCCTGACCCCAGGGACAGCTTGGTCCCTGAAATACCTGTTGCAACAGGAGACACATTGTTCCCAGTCCCAGGGCAAAGAGGATCATCGCCTGAAGTGCTTATGTCATCTCACCAGGAAATCTAAGAGCCACCCACAAACCCATCTCTGCCTGTAAAGCATCCATGCAGGGAGGAAAGCAAGACACTTCTGTAATCTCTCCACTCCTTGCTGCTGCAAGGTCACCTGGGGACCCTCCCCAGAAGGACCATGAGTACCAAAAGCCTGTTCAATGGGTCCACAAGCCACATTCCCTGGCTGAGCAGGGAGCAGCAGGTGCTTGGCTCACACCTGTTGCAAGCTACAGGGCAGGAGAAGACCACAGGGTGACTGATGGCCAGCGAGACAGCCAACATGATCCTGCAATGATGTTCCCCAGGGGACCCCTGCCTGGCCTGCTCTGCTGGGAGGGGGAACAGCACTGGGACCATGGTGGATGCCTGCAGCCAACCTCACTGCTTGAGCAATGCCTTGGGAAGCTCTTCATCCCCCTAAGCATAACTGTGGTTGCTGATGAGGTGATCTCCATCAAGAGGTGCTGGTGCCAGTGGTAGCTTCCCAAAAACCCCAGCAGAAGCAGTTAGTGAGGGCTACTGGGAACAGGCAGAAGTTACAGTAAACCATTGTACAGCTGTACACCACCTACCTGGTGTTTTGGTGCTTTGTGCCCTTTTTTGCTCTGCTGCTGACTTCTGCTTCCCAGGGCTGGATGAAGGGAGAGATTGACAGGTGCTGCAAGTGTCACAGCCATCCCAGCAAAGCTGCTGCTGACTCCTGCATGTGTCCCTATGCTACAGCTCAGCCCTCTGCTTTCTAGAGCTGGGTTGTCAGAGTGAAACCAAATGGGAAAACCCCAAGTAGACTGAATACAAGATCTGAAAGGGCTGAGGCCACCAATCTCCCCTTGTTGCACCTCGGGGCAGAGAATGAGTGCAGCTGCCGGAAAATTACAAACTACAGGAGTGTGTGATGTGCCCCAGCCCCTCCTGTGCACCTCCTCTCTTTGCCAGATCCCTGAAATGTCCCTTCCCTCAGCCGGACCAAACACCCGTGTGCACCTTCGTGGCTCCCATCCTGTGACCTCCACGAGAAGGGACCAGGCACTGCTTGCTGGGCACAGCACCCATCCCACTGCTTTCTGAAGTGCAGCTGTCAATGATAGAACACCAAGGCAGCCCTTGGCACAGGCCTCTGGGGCCAGTGCAGAGCAGGTCAGCACAGGGCGACCTCCTGCAGCCCACCCTGCTGCTCCCAGTGCCACAGCCTGGGGGCTTCCTGAGCCAAAGAGCCAGCACTGGTCTACTCCCTGAACTCTTCTCATCATTTATCCCAGTCTTGCTGCCCAAAATAACCTACAATGATTTCCACAGTTAATCTGGGCCTGCAGGCTGTAATCTGAATTTGGCTCTAGCCAGCTTCATTTCAGACATCCCTGTCCCCTTACTCTGAGACACAGCAGAGGCACTCCTTTCCTTTCCTCTGCTGTCCCAATGGTACCCACCCCATCACATCCCCTCTTTGGGACAGGACAAAGATGATCAGAGTGCTGAAGCACCTCTCCTATGAGGAAAGGCTGAGAAAGTTGTGGCTGTTCAGCCTGGAGAGGAGAAGGCTTGGGGCAGACCTTAGACTTGCCTTTCAGTACTTAAAAGGGACCTATATGATGAGAACAAACATTCTAGCAAGGCCTGTTGTGACAAGGGGTAATGGATTTAAGGTGAAGGAGGATTAATTTAGATTAGGTATAAGGTAGAAATTCTTTACAATGAGGGGAAATAGTGGAACAGGTTACCCAGAGAGGTGGTAGTTGCCTCATCCCAAGAAACATTCCAGGCAGGGTTAGATGGAGCTCTGAATAACCTGATCTAGTTGAAGATGTCCCTGCTTACTGCAGGGGTGTTGGACTAGATGGTTGTTGAACATCGTCTCACCCAAACTAATCTATGATTTCTCTCACAAAGAGTGTAAATGAAGGGCACAGATGGTCCCGTGGGATGGAGCAGGAGCAGGCCAGGGTACCTGTTGGTCCAAGGCTCATTGTGAAGCACTAAGAACACCGTGCCCACTGCACACCCCTATGACAGCCAGACCTGGCAGCTCAGGAGATCTCAGCTCACACGGACATCCTCCTGAGCTTTAGAAAGCAGCCGAGGTGCCCACCCCAGCGTCTGCAGCAGAGACTTTTGTTTCACTTGAGGTTATCTTATCGCCATAGGAAAGGCAATACAGCAGAAGAATTTCCTTTCCTTTATGTTTCCAGCCTTTCCATTGTCTGGCGTCTGGATTTCTGAGCCTTGCCACTCACCAATGTGCTCAGGCCTTTAGAAATATGAACGCAGACCCTTCTTATCAGCAGGAGCTCTGCAAATGCTCTTTTTGCTGCTGCAGGCAAACCAGGCAGGGTCTGGTGGCCCCAGGCCCCATCCTCACTCCAGTCATGAGCTGTGTATTTTCCACTGCCCAAGTGCTCAGGTGACAGCTCAGCAGTTTGTTCAGAGGGATGGTAGTGCCAGCCAGCAGAGCTTGATGAGAATTGATCAAGGCATTGAAACACCATGGTCTTCCATTTCTTTCTTCCTTACATAGCAGACCATGAGTGATGGGTCAGCCTCCCACACAGAGTGCTGAAGACATACTCAACCTGCTGGATAGGTTTCCATCTCACTGATCCATGGCTCATGGTGCTAAAGTTAGCAGCCAGAGATCACCAGGAAATGTGAGCAGTGAGCCACAGCGAGGACTGTCCTTGTCTCCTGCCTTGCTGGGTGTATCAGCTGGCTTAAATTCCACTGGGCATGGCTTGTAAGCCTAAATGCAGGGGGAAACATCAGCACAATCACAAGACGAGACTGCTGGAATCCAGCTGTGAGGTTGCAAGTCTTCCAAAACTCCAGTTCCAGAGAAGGAAGGTGAGAAAGGGGGACCCCTATGCCATATCTCAGCAGGATAAGCATGAAAGATGTTGAGAACTGTCCCTGCTCCACCAGGCAGTGCTTCAGGCACAACATAGCATGGCAGCCTGTGGTGGCACCCGAGAGCTTCTCACCTTCCCCCAGAGAGTCCCAAAGAAGCATCTTCTGCTGCTTATTGCTTGCTTGGCTGAGGTGTTTGGATATCCTGGAGGGGCTGCAGCTTGTCTGAAGGTGCCTGGGCACAGCACAGAACAAGGCCGAGCAGCAGGGCTGGACTGGCTCCACTGCACCATCATATCCTCAAAGTCCCACAATGAAGAGAGAGGAGCAGGCAGTGCCCCAGGCAGGTGGCAGGGAACCCCAGGCAGCTCCCTGGACAGCACAGGACCTGCACTGCCTCCTTCCAGAAAGGGGAACGGGCTGCATTTGAAACTACTAGAAGGTTTTTGGTTCTCCCTTTCTCCGTGTCAAAGCACAAAGCAGAATAGTGCCGGTTTCCATTTTTCTCACACACTTCCCTCGCAATGTGAGGAGAGGGCTCAGGAGTACATGGAGTAGCCAAGCAAGATGTGGAGTGTGTCCAGAATGAGAGCATCCCTTTTCCCTGGGACCCACACAGCAGTGGCTCGTGAGCATCCCCCTGCACAGCCAGTTCTGAGAAGCTCCAAGCAGAGACACTCTTGCTGAAAACCCAGATGAGCCTGTACTAGTTTACCAATGCTTACCAAAACAAAGGGGCTCTGTACAGGCTTCCAACTTCCCTTTGCTCTGGGGAGACAGCAAAAGCCTGGATAGACTGCAGGACCTTCCCTCATGGATGATGTTTCTGGTTCTTTGCCTTAACTCCCAAGTGACAGAGGGCTGGTGACATTTCCAGAAAGGCAAACCCAAGTCTGCTCCACCCAGCACGCGCAGCCCTCCTGCCCTGACACCACCCATGGGACAGGCCCTTTTCCCACAGCCACAGCAAGAAAGAACACTGGGGCAGAGTTCCTCTGACTCAGTAGCGGTTTCTTTTCCTCTTGTCCTCACCATGACCTCTCTTCATGTCCTAAGATGTCTTGGGCACCTCAGGCGCTTAGCTTGGAGAGACTATTTTCTGAGGTATACTGGAGAGCTGCTCCCTGCCTCTCTCCCAGCTGCCCCAGAATATTTTTCCCCAATATTTCTTTTCCTTCTACAGAAAAAAAAAGGAAAAAAACCTCAGTTAAAAAAGCAGGATTAAAGCCACCACACAAGCAAGGAGGACACCACAATACCACTTCTCAAAGACAAATGGGCTAAAGGATCCTGCAGGAGCCAGGCAATGGCATGAAGCTCCTCACAGGAGGGAAGGAGCTGTAACCAGAGAGGAAAAAAGAAAAGTTGCTTCTTACTTTAAAGCAAGTGGCTCAGGACAATTAGAAAAAAAGTTGCTTAACTTTTATAAAAATAGCTTAAAAGGCCTGGACTCAGCTGCTGCCTTGCCATGGCCAGAGCCATGCTCCCCACTGTGGTCCTCTTAGCCACCTCCTTGCCAGGGTGCCTGGGAAGAGCAGCTCGTGAGCCACTCTGCAGTGGTGTGATTGGGTGGGGAGTCCCCGGGGACTCACACTTCTGCTGGGATCCTGAACTGGAACACGACCCAACACTGCTGCTGGGAGCAAGAGAGCTGCTCCTCTGCCTGGGAAAGGCCGGCCCCTAATGGCAGGAGAGGGGGAGTTCAGCCTTCTCCAGACACAATCGAGGAGTTTTGGTCCAGGTGGTGACTGCAGAAAACCAGCTGGATCCCACATGGCAGTGCCTTGCTGCAGACTCCCTGGTGCAAAAAGCTATCATCCCTTTGATCCCTGACCTGAGACATTGGGAAATGATCAGACCCTGACAGCCCCACAGTGTGCAGTGGGGTGATGGGCAAAGGACTCGTTTGTGTCGTGCTGGCTCTGCCAAGCTGAGGGGAGTGAGGCTCCTACATCACCTGCCACCACCTGCTGTTAGAAAAGCTAGAGCACCCACAACAGAGTGGCTCAGCGATTTGCATCCTGGCATTCCCTACCCCTCAACTGCTTACCTATGACGCTTCAGGTTTCAGGAACAGAGTAAAAAATACTGCTCTTCCTCGAAACAAGACTGCAAAATATGTTTTTGTAGTAGCTAGATGGCAGCTCAGACATGCAATGGCAAATCTGTGTGAAGCAGAGCCCCAGTTCTCTGGACGTCCAGGGCAGAGCTGGTGATTGCACCCCAGGCTGCCAGTGCTGCCCTGCAGGTGTGGCACAGACCCACCTGTGTGGCTCCACGTGCTGTGGGAGAGACTGCGGGCTGGTGTGAGACTCCCTGAACTGGGCCCTGCAGGGAGAACTGTAGTTCTCAGTGCAAGTGCAGGATACCATATAAGGCCAGTTCAGCTCCAGACCATACTCCCAAACCAGTTCTGCATTTCTGCTGCAGGTATGAGTGCAGGAGGTAACAACATCACCCAGGAAAACAATCTGCTTGCATTGTAAAGCAAAGCTGCCTGAAAGGGGAGACAGAGTGCTGGGGTGCTGGAAGTACTGTGGATCCCAAAGAAGAGACTGGAGCCAGTTGCAGCCCACACTCCCTCTACATAACAAGGCACTTGAAGAAAACAGCACTCCAAAATGGAAACTGGCCCTCTCCACAAAGCAGTGGAGCAGAAGCTCATTCACAGGTGGCTAGGGCAGAGCACAGTATCTCCTTTGTGTTGGCTCTGACAAGAGAGCAGTGCCCACATGGCCTCCTGCCTGCCAGCTGCTGCCAAGTGCTGTGCTGAGCTGTCAGCAAGGCCCAGCTGGCACTGCCCAGTGAGGGATGTGGTTCAGCAACACATCAAACCACCACAGGAAAGCATTCATTTGCCTCTTACCTATTTTGCCCACTGCTCAGTAACAGCATGAAATATGAACAGGTGTTTACATCCTTCTTCTGTTGATGCAAGAGTCCTTCAGTACAGCAAGGAGCAGCTTGCATTTAACACCTGAGCACACAGTACTTGCTTGGTCATATTTACATTATCCTCCATTCACTCATGCAAACACTGAAAGTTGCTTGGCAGGTGTCACGCCCAAAGGTTTCTGAAAGCAACAAGCAGTTGATCCAAGTCTCAGACCCTGGACATTTCTATCACTCACGAGATTTGGAAGGGTCCACATTAGGACACAGCCTGTCCAGCAAGGCAGCTCATGGAGACCCAGCTAACAGGAAAGGGCAGACAATGCAAAAGAAGAGAAGTTTGGTACATGCAACATGGGCTAACAATTGAAAATGCTTTGAAAAGAGAAAAACAGAATAGAAAAAAATTCTTGACATCTTCAATAAAAGATAATCCAACTTCAGATTGACAGGTAATAGCTTCACACAAAACAGGACAAAAACAAAGGTTTCTGAGCCATCAAGTCCCTAAAGTGTTGTAAGGGACAAAAGCAGATACCTTTCCTGCAAGGAGAGTGGAGAAGTCAGATCAGTGATTTGGCTAAGGCATAACCTTTTCAGGAGACAAAGGCAAAGATCACCTTCTCCAGGAGAACTAGATTAAACTGTCTCTCCTGAGAATCTACTTTCTGCTATGGTACACTGATTTAAAATACCATTGACGATATTAAATCAGTGTAACTATGCTTTAACTTCACAGATGGCAGGGAACTATCTTCCCTCCAGTGATGTAATCAGGAACTCGAGAGCAGGCACTCCAGGGGAAGCAGAAGCTGAGAGCTCTGCTGTCAGGGGACCTTCTGCATACAAAGTGCAAACTGGCTGTACAGGACACACACAAAGGGTCACAAATCCAAAACTGGCTTGGCTGCACACCCCACGTTTGCTCTGGCTTTGCTCAGCAGTTGCTTTCATCTCTCCATCCACATTTAAGGCCTGGAAAATACAGAATTACAAGACAGCAATCCCTTTTTATAGTATCAAGAGACTAGCATCATGTGTTATTCCACAACCTAAAAACAAAGCATGACTCGTCTTCATGAGCTTTTCCAGTCCTATCATTACTTCCAGAGTTGAACAAGGAATGAAAAGCTCTTACCAAGTGCACAAACATTTTCTCAGTAGGGCACCTGAGAAGTAAATCTCATTTTTATCTGACCCCAAGTAAAGTCTTTTAGCATCAAATACTCATGTATTCAATTAAAATCTGCTAATAGACAGTTCTCTGATTTAGGGCAATGAGATAGAACATGACACACATCTAGGAAGTTAAATCTCAAATATATTTAAGGAAAAATTAGCACCAGATTTTTAGCCAGTCATACGGAGCCAATGTTTTAAAATACCAGTGGGAAGTCACATAAAAACAACTGATACCAGCTCAGTGTAAAGGATTTAAAAACAACTTTTTCTTTGCATGGTGTGCTGTGCTCTGCTCAAGCTGGGAAATAGGGAGTGGTTACAGATCCTACAGAATAGGGCTGAAAATAGAGAAGGAAGAGAGCAATAAAGATCATTTTACCTCACTTGTCAACACACTAAAGCATTTTGTCAAATTAACAAAAAATCCTTACAGACAAAAAGAAAAAAAAAAAAGGCAATAGTGTCTCAAAATGTAACAAACATCACTCATTGAAATTCAAATGTTTAAAGATTTTAGTCAGTTTTACAGGGCTTGCTTTGATTGCAACAGCTATAAAATACATCCTTTATGGAAGGAAAAAACATTCCTGCACGGCTCCATCGGCTCCCACTGAAAGGATGTTTCAACAGCAGTCAAATGTCTGGGCTGGCTTCCAGATAACACGAACAGCCAGGTCTCTCTTGCTCTCAGAAGGGATGAACTCCTGCCACCCGAGCCCACTCTCATCTCCTGCCCGGCCAATCCACTGCAGAGAGCTCACAGGTGAGCTAGTGATGCCCACTTATCTGGTTTTTTTTCCCCCTCAAATAAGGCCTATGAGACAGTGCAGTCCCTGTCCTGAAAAGGCAAAGTACTGGTGCCACAGCTAAGCCTCCAGGTGCTTGGTGATCCTGCGGATTTTCTCCTTCTTGTTCCTGTTTCCGTGTTTTTTCCAGGGCTTTCCTACCACATTTCCAGGATTGGGTGCAGTCGCAGGTACAAGGCCGCTCCCAGGCCGGTACCCCATGGCAGCCCGGACTCCTTTCATCAGGGCACGAACATTCTCCTGGAAAAGGAGACACAACCACCAGTGACCCAGGAGAAGATATTCAACCACTGCAGGATGTCAGCAAAACCAGACACGGGCAAGCTCAAACCCAGCAGGGCCCGCTCAGCCCCTGCTCCAGAGCTGCAGGAAGGTCACGGCAGGCAGCCAAAGCCTGCCAGCAGCTCCAGCTCTGCCAAGCTGTGCCGGCTCCCCAGCATCTGCCACTGACTGACACCACGTCCCAGCCAGTATCAGCTCCAGCACCAGGATGGATCCTCACAGCCTCTGCTCTGTGCACAACAAATTGTCTTCACAAATAAATCTGGCGCCCAGGAAAGCCACAGACCAAAATAAGTTGCTCAAGTCTGGAGTGTGGGCAGCACTGACGGGGCTCGCAGCTTGTGCCAGCGCTTTGGGCAGACAGAGCAACAGTCTGGTAATCCCAAAAATTCTTTTCAGGTCACAGTTTTCTGAAATAGCTCACTCTTTTTTTTTTTTTTTTTTTAAAGAGCCCGAGTTCTTGTTTTCAAAATACATGATTATCTTAGCCGTGCTAAACAAATGGTATTCACATCCAGCTAACCAAACAGAATGGAACACGCTGTCTATGACCCACCCTATTCACAGCTAAAAACCTGTTCTAATCTTTGTCAGGTATGCAGATCTGGTCAGTTTTGATAGATGCCTGTGGGATCTAACAGGAATCATACAAGTTCAGAAAAATTCCCATTTTCCACCTAATTTTGAGATTTATTGACTGGATTTTAAATTAGTTTGTATTCTTTTCATCTGATTTCAGGTTCTGAGTCAAACTCTCCAGCTAGTACTAAATCAATTGTCTTAAAAAAGCTTATCACATCCTCTAAATACATCAGCTCAGGAAAGCAATGTCAGTTTGAAGGATCTATTAGTTCAAAACCATGTTCTGGGTCAGTTGCCATGTCATTCCTCCTTTCTTCCCAGTCATCCTCCTGTTTGCTCAAGATTGATGTCTGATTCCTAATGACAAGGGTCACCCTGCTGACCTCTGAAAAATCATCTGTGCACACCTCATTAGCAATCCTTCTGTCACCTAGCACACTCCCAGTGATTTAGGAGATATTAAAAAGAACAGAGAGCTCTTGGATAGAAATTATATGCAGATTCCACAGCATCAAATGCCATTAACCCAACCCAGCACACTGTCATCCTCAAAGGTGGTTTTCCCCCAGTAACTACAGATGAGTGCTGCAGCAAAAATTCCTAGCAAAATCTCTTCCAGAATTTACCTGATGGAAAAATGTTTTGTCCACCACATTTTCAATTTGTTTTACTTTGGTATTTTTCTCAGGCTTCATCTGTCCAGTGGCCTGCACAGTTGTACTGTCAGGGCATCTTTGATGTTGGTGCTGAAAATCATTTGGGTCAATACCAGGAGGTGGGTGGCAATATAACAGCTTCCCCTGTGAAAGCAATGGGGGACAGTTAGCACAGAAGAAATTCTGAGAGGAAAGAAAACAACTCCAAACCTAAGGGCCTGAAGTTTAGGGGCTCACACTGGCAGACTATTAGTACACTTTATTTCTTCTCCCAGGCATTAACTGGCTTGACTCCTAAGTTAAAGTACTGTTCCACCTCTACATCAAAGCACCATTTTCTGCAGTGTCCAGCCACAAACAACACAGAGCAAAACTCTCAAGAGCACCAGGGGATCCTATTAAGAAATTATCAACACTAAGTTGCTAAGAGGTGCTACAGAAGTATGCATTATTAAAACACTCAGAGCAACAGTCCTTAGTGCCAGATATCGGTCCAACTGTACATTATGGGTTCATTTCCTGAGTATCTGCTAGCTATTCTGGAGATATGATTATTTATTTAGCTAGCAACATATTTTTAAGCAACCACCTTCCTAAGATTAGGCAGCTTGAGAAATGCAATTTATTGTTTTAAAACATAAAAGCAGCCCAATTTCAAGAGTCATTTGATACATGGTGATTTTATCCAGAGAAACAGAATTTACTTTATTATACTCTAGTGCAACCTTTAATTCACCTCTGAGAAGAGAGGAAAACCCAGATATCTGAAGCACTTACACTGACATAATCTTTTAATACATATCGAGCTGATCTCGGCTGGTCTGGCTGTCCATGAGATGTCATAAAGCCCCTCATACCTGGAAGAGAAATCCAAAGTATATTCTGTGTAAGTACAAGGGAATGTTAGTATGTTCTCCTTTGCTGTCTACCACCCATTTGTATTCTTTCTCAAAAATATTCCCTTAGAAAGAGGCTTCTCTGGGGGAAAGCAAGGGAAAAAAAGGGAAGAACTTCGATGACTCTAAAGGTACTGCAGAAGCATCCTGACCTGAAAGAAATTATAAGAGCTGACAACTCCCTGCTAGCAGAAAACTGCTAGGGTTTTATTTTTGTTTTAAAGGCAGAGAATAAGAATTCACTGCAGTCTTCAAAGTCTAACATCAGACACAGGTGGTGGGAGGAATCTGAAAGGGTAAGAGCACCACACTGTAGACTGGCAGGGTATTTCACCAGTATCTTCCACACCATCACTGTATCTGTCAGATGGGACTGGCAAAGCACCACTCCAACACACACAGGAGATGAGCCACTAACAAAGACCACTCCTGAGAGGAGGGCAAGTCCTAACCCAAGCTGGGCCTAACTTTAGAACGTTCTCCTAAGGCCATGTTCAGGACCATGCACAGAGTGGAGGTGACAGGTTTTAAAAGGATCATCACTCACATCCATATGCTGTTAGCAGCTCCTCAGCTGTTGGCTTTCGATCTGGATCCTCATCTTCCCTTGGCCTTATAATATTTATTCCATAGGTTGCTTCCAAAATGTTCCGTGGGATATGCTGGCAAACATAAGCTAGTGAAGGAAACCACTTTGTGATTTATAGCTATGCAAGTAATCTTGCCCTTGTCACTCTAAGAGCACACACAAAAGAGTGACTTTTGGATTTCGTTGCAAACCAGAAAAGTAGCAAAAGTCTGACAGCAGTACCAAGTTGAAATGAGATAGGAAAAGACCAACACAGCAGGTCTGTTTTATCCAGTATGTCCCACCTCCCTCAAAGCATGAGCACGTGTGCTGCTAGCAGGGCTGGAACACCCTACTTGGCATACTTCAGATCCACCCCTTGCATACACTCTCACAAACCCCATGCAAAGGATATTAGAGAAACAGGTGGAACATGGTCCCTCATCTGATCTATAGGCAGAATTCCAGAACAAATCATTTCTGCCTTGGTAGAGACGAAAGATGGCATCACCAGACCAGGGCAATCACAAAGGCACAGGCCAGGCTCCACATACAGAGTCTACATAATAAATAATCCATTAGTTCACTATGACAAGTCAGTGTCCATGGAGAAAAAAGGAACAACAATAAAAAAAAAACCAAATGCATAGATGAAACATGGATGCAAATGACAATAAGCAGAAATTCTGCTAACACAGACACCTGCCCTGCTGGTCCCAGCCAATTAATTAAGGAGATCAGATGTAGAAGACTGCAACACCTTCAAAGTTCCTAAATAAGGTGTCCAGATGGAGGCAGCAAGATCTTTAGCTCTCCAGTCTGATGGGAGAGAAGAAAGCACTCCAGAAACCTTTAAGGGCATTGGACCTTCGGAAACAGCTAGGAGTTTGAGAAGTACAAATCCCACAATGGTCCCACACTATAGCACCAAAGGTGCTACCGCAAAATCAAAGCTTGATCAATATGAAAACATCAGCAAAATTACATTTATTCACAGAAATTATGTAGACAAGCATAGTTTGAAACCTTGACCATAAGCTATTTGGAAGAAGACTCACTTTAAAAAGCTTCTCTCCTCATGACTGGTGTTGGAAAAAAAAGGACAAGGTAACTAAATAAAAGCAGATGGAAAACATGCCCCATTGCACAGCAGCTCTCATGAATGACTCAAAATCGAGCACGAGTTTAGAACCAAGAATTAAAGTTCCAAAATTACACACATCAAGACCACCCCTCTCCAACCTACTCTGCCGGCCACAGTTCAGGCTGGCAGAGTTCTCAGTGAGTGCATGTGGTTGCAACTAGGTCATAATGAAGCTCTCTTGCACTGGGGAGAAAGAAATTATAAAGAGACTGATATTATTCATTAGCAATACCTGGAAGTGTTTTGTACGGCCTGGTGTAGCAGACACCGACACCTTCTTATTTCCAAGGATTGTGTTGATGGTTGAACTTTTGCCAACATTAGGGTAACCCACCTAGATGACAAAGAAGTAAAATGTTATCAGGCAGCGTGATGGCAAAAGATTGACAGAGCTCTGACACAAGTTCTTTAATAAAATGTACTAAAAAAAACCTAAGGTAAGCAGAGGGGTTGAGCTCCAGGAACTTCAGTAATAATCTTTGCACAAAACCCACAGTGGTTTGTGCTTGCTAGTTTTCATACCCCTATAGGAAGTCAGGTTACAGGATTAATTTTTCCCATGGAGGGAGCATGAAATAAAAATTTAGATTAAGTAAGTTCCATTTAAGCACAAAGTCCAACTCACCAGCCCAACATTTACTTCCCCATCCTTCACCCTTGGTCCATCATGCATAGTTTTGAATATCTCCAGCAGCTCATCTCTCTGTACCAGATGGCTGAAGTTCCTGACGTTCCTGTTCCTCTCCTGAACTGCAGCACCATCAGTCCTGCTTTCCATCCTCACTGGAGCAACAGCATTTGTGTTGTCACCAGCTTCATCTTCAGAACAGGTTTGCCAGTCCTCCTCTTCATCATCTTCACAGTCTTCATATTCATCACTGCTGTTATCATCACTCACCATAACCTGATTTACATTTTGCCAAGTGCTGCCTGTGGATGCTCTTTCTGAGCTACCTTGTGCTGTGTTGTCATCTTCTTGACTGGAGCCTTCATCCTCAGAACCACTCGGGTGCTCCAGTCCACCTTCAGCACCCAGTTCCTGTGGGAACAGCAGTTCAGAGGTGAAATGCAACCACAACACCAGGCCTTGCTGCTGGCTGCAGAGCAGGCAGCTGTCATCAGCCTGATCCCAAGAGCTGACAACTCAGTGTTTACATCACACTGGGGTTTTTTAGAGGTCTTAAGCAGGATGTAGGAAAAACTAGCCCATTTCAGGAGAATGACAAAGGCATTCCAAGGGGGACTCTTCACAGCTTCTCTGTGAAGTCATTAAGAGGTTCCTCTCCAGTATGAATGTGTGCAGACCCACACTAGTTTGTTTAAATTGTTAAGAGTGCCAAGTAAAAGGAATGAATGTTGTTTTTCAAAATGTTCAGAACACAAAGCCATTTGATTTCATGTTTAAGTATTTCATTAAAGTAATTTCAAGTTGTTTTGTTTTCAGTCAACTCTACACTTCTTCCCTGCAGAGAGTTTACATTCAAAAATGAAGATATTTTCACAACAATAGTATTTTGACTTTTCTTCCCAAAAAAGAGAAAAAAGCTAACACCTTCAGTCTCACTTTTAAGCCAGTCTGTAAAAACATTTCATACAAGGAATATAAACTGGATGAACAGAGTAGGTATTTTTGGAAGGATATATGGGATATTCCACAGCTGAATGGCCATAACAGAAGCAGCACCTATTGATAATATGTAATTTGGGACAGCAGCTCAGTTTGTTCGACTGGGTAAATGGCTTTCAGGTACTTTAGGTTCTCTAAGAAACACCTCCCGTCCATGGGAAAGTAAACAACCTCTGTACAGTAACCCCATCCCTCATAGCATCCCTCTTGGAAAGGCTTCCAATTCTTTCAATTAATTAAGAGTTTGCAAGCAGGTCTACAAGGGCTGCTTCTGTCTTCTGTACTTTATTCACCATTTTACTATCCCCACTTCTGTCTCCGAATTGATCCTTCAAATGCTGTTTTACAGCTGCACGAGTGTTTAAAATAATCCTTTTGTGCTCAGGTATATCACAAGGATAGCTGCAGCCAGCACAGACCTCATTTGAACCGGTCACCTACAGTACCTTTGATTGTCCACACAGCCGTTCACACTCTGCCAAAGCTGACCAGAACACCACCTTGACACCCTCTTTCTCAAAGAACTGTGCCCAAGCAGCACGTTGCTCCTCACTCAGCAAATCTGCTTTGTTGATCAGGATCATGTTCTCCTTGTCATTACTGACTTCCTTAACGTAACTTTCCTAAAGAAAACAAGAGAATGATCAGTTTGTACTCTGGTTTTGACTCCTTCCACCTCAGGACAATACAAGAGCAGCAAGATAAATTCCTCCACGCAGCTCCACACAAGCGTAGCCAAGCTTACCCCTGGGTTGGTGGAAGTGCTGCTCAGCAGAACAGCTACAAGAACAAATTGGAGCATGCAACTACCACAATACAGCTTGTTGCTGGCCACGTGTGCAAACACCTTGTCTATTAGAGCTGTGACAAGACATTAATCAGCACCCTGCAGCAGGAGCTCTTAAGATAACAGAGCAATTTCATGTCTTGCTGATGCAGTGTTCTATAGCCTATCATTGCAAACTTGCCACTTCAATAATTTTTGATCCTTTGTAATCCTCCCCCACATTTATTCCACTATGCTTTTACATAAGACAATTCCTTTACACGAGGACACTTCTAATGGGTAATGAGGAATAATATAATATCTACAATGTAACATCTGCAGAAGTACCTCTAAATCCGTAACATTCTGCGTGAAATACCAAAAGACAAAAAAAATTTAATGCCAGAATACTTGCATCAATTAATAAGATATCCACTTAGGCACAACAGCAAAACAGCTTCAAGATGGCTGAATGTATTAAACAAAAAATGTATCACAAACATTAAGACATAAAATGAAGACAACATTCAAGAAAGTGGTTTACTTACCAGATCTTGACATCTAAACAGAAGGGGATTTCTGGCATCTACTATCTGGACTACAATATCACTGCAAAAGTAAAGGAAAGCCCCATAAAGTACTCCTTCTTACCTTGCCTCAAAAGAAGCAGTAAGACAGCGATTATTCACTTTTACGTTTTGCTTGGAATTTTAATATTTTAACTGTATTATTCTACTAAATACCTTTACTGAACAACAGAGCAACTCAGCAGCCCACCTGCCCAACAGAACCATGCTTGTGCTACAAGCCAGTACTGCCATACAGCGTTTCCTCCTCACTTGGCTCATTCTCCTGTACAACTGTACAGCGAGCAAGGGGGAATAAAACATGCCAATTTTGCCAACCCATCTCCCCTTCAGAAATGCTCAGCAGTCAAGAACCACAGTAGCAGTACTCCATCATTTAGAATGGTACTAAAAACTATGATAACACAAGTTTGTCAAGTTTGTTTATTTCTGTCTGTTCTCATCCTCAACTGTGGCAGAGTGGCTATGGAAAAAAAGAAGAGGTGACTTTCCTACACAGAGAGATATTTTGGAACACTGTTGTCCTCCTTGCATTCAACAAGATGTACAAAGCCTCACACAAATGACTTGTAGACTCTAAGCATTTGATATTGGGCATTTTCAAAAGTTCCTTTGTGCTCTTTTTGTCACAAAAAGCATAGAACAATGAAAAAAATAGCCTTAGACTTCAGTAAAATACGTTGCACCCCCATGCAAGCAAGGCCTTCCAACATGCTTTTAGGAAACACCTTCCAAACCCAGACACCAGGCTGCCACCACATACATGAGCAGGACTCTTTAGTTCCACACAGTAACTAAATGCAATGGGTTCAGACTCCTAAGGCATCCATGCTTTTTTTGTCAAAAGGAGGGGAAAATTTAATTACAGCCTCTTTCACTAGAACTTCTCCAGGTAAGTAATTTAAAATACTGCCATATATTATCACATGCTGATTCTATTTGTTTGACAGAGATTTCTGTTAAGTCAGGACAGCTTCAGAACACCACAGGTCAAATAGAAGAATTTCAAGCCTCACTAGGCAGTTCGTTATGTATTAAAAAAAAATTTAAAAAAAATCAATATTCCCCCCCACCAAGGGAATAATTTAATAAGCCACATAGGTACAAAGAGGGACTGCACAGTTACAGACATTCAAAGATCAATGTGAGGTAAAGCTGGCACCATCATACTGGGATGGGGTACAGAGAAGTTACTGAGCCACACTGCTGGGAACGAGTTTGAAGCAAATACATGGAAAAGGCTGATAGCAGATCAAATTATCTGTAAAGGTTAAAGGACTAAGTGACTTTTCCGTTCATTTCTGACACAGCATCCTCACTCTACATGAAATAAAAAGTTTCAACAGGAGCAGAATTAATAACACATTCCAGTCACCTCAAAATACCCAGTACACTCACACTGCACATCATGATACCCTACAATGGATGCTCCTGACCAGCACTCTCCCAGCCAAAGGCCCAGCAGCACTCAGTACAAAGCCCCTTCTGTGAAAGGACCAGCTCACCATGACCTCACTGGTGAAGTATTTTTCAATTTTAGGAAAGTGAGACGAGATGATCTCAAATTTAATTATTAGTGAAATTAAATGCCTCAGTTAGATTACTGTAGCAAATAGCACTCTTATTGTATTACAGCTTAGCAGAGCAAACAAAGTTATTCCTGTGGTACGACAGCCTCTTGTCTTCTGTGCACTGCTGCAACTTCTATGTGTGGCAAAGAGCCGAGGACCAAGAGGTTCCTGCTTTCCCAACATTACTTAGTACTTGCCTCCTGCCCCTGAACATCAGCTGCAGCTGTTTGCTTGGGAAGGAGGGGAAAGGGTTAATCTTGGCAAGATACCTCAAAGGCACTTTCTCAAAGGAGGCCTCCAATACAGAGAAAGGCCAAGAGCAGCAGCCTCTGAAGAATCTTCAGAAACTCACAATGAAACACCTGCAGATCAGTGTTGAGAGCTAGCAAGTACCACATAAACAAAATCAATATAGTGCTGATAATATAACTTAGTAATTTTCCCTGTTCTGAGACACTCCTAGCTTGTCTCAAAAGCCACAATTCATGAAAATACAATCAACATAATTTAAAAAAAAATGGATAGCAAAATACTTTACCTTCTTTCAATCACTCTCCAAAGCTGTCGCCAAAATTCCAAGTTTCTTTCAAATGGGGTTAGAATTAACTTTTTCTCTTCCTCGAGGCTAAGGCAGAACAGAAAAAACTGTCACATTTGGTCCATGGCAGGCTGTAAGCTCACTACCAGTTCTTCCCGAAATCCAGAAGGCTTTAGTTTTGCAGAGAGCAATGAAACCAAAACTCATATAGAGGTACTATTTCTGATGCTTTTTCAAATAGATCAAGCACTCAAGTACACTGCTGTCAGTGGCACTGGTTCAGTGGTGACACAATGGCTCCTGATCTTCTCAATGTGGAAGTGGTAAAAGACGGAGAGAACAAGAACTCATCAAGAGTCTGCCTGTGAAATTTGAGAGCCACAATAACAAATGAGAGAAGTTATCCCAAGTGCCAGCAGTTTCTTAATTGAGTGCCACTTGGAAAAAATAACTAAATTTGGGGATGGTACCTGAAATACCTCTATACAACCTTTAACTTGGTGTTACCACCACCTGAACAACTTTGCTCAGGGCAAGCATGGGTTTGCAGGGTGTGAGCAGATACCATCCAACCCTCCAAGCCAGCAGATGTAGCACCAGACCAGCACAAGCTGCTGTATGCAGGCTGGCAGCACTGCTTTCTATTCAGAGCAGCACTTTTGCTTTTAAAACACACATCCAGTAACCCTCTACTTCACAGGCAAATGAAGAACATCATATGCCATCCTGAATTATTTTACAAGAACATGAACACACAAGACAGCTTTACAGAGCTGACTGTGGCTGGGATGTCCAGCCTTCCAGGACAAGTACAGAGCACTACTGAATAGACATTAGTTTTAGTGGTCCAAGGATAAGTACAACCCACTGCTTCCCATGCCACTAAATGCCACCAGCTACTTACCCAGCCACAAGCAGCATACTCACTGGGCAAGTTGTCGCCTCCACTCAAGAAAGCTCTCTCTCTCCGCTTGCTTCAAGTCCTCTGCGCTGGTTGTCCTATCCCAGTGTGGCCTATAACGAGCGTATTTTGGAGTGAGTGGTCAGAAACAGCAGTCAGTCCAGCTGCATTACTTCAGTAAACATAAAGAACATAAGCACCGCACGTTCAGCTATGCTGAGGTAATGGTTCAGATGTGCGTGCATCTGTTTTCAGCAACTTTGAGTACACCTTTCCAAACTCCAGACAGCATATACACCAGATACCACAGAGCTGTGTTCTTGAGCTAAGCTGTGTAGGATTCTTAAAATGGAGATCAATCTCTCTGTTCGCCATTCACAGAGCTCTGGAAAGGCTTACCAAGCAGCCTGGATGCACCTGTACAGCAGTGCCAGGCTTTGGGCAAGGAAAGCCACACCATTAGGCCAGAGAGGCTGGCACTGGCAGCACTCACATGGCAGACAGGCACCTGTACTGTGGGTTACAGCTGGCTCATACACGTTAGTTAGTGGCTTCTTCAAAAGCAGGGTATTGCCAACCTGAGGACTGTCCTCAGGCTTGCAGTCACGGAGGGATCAGCCACGGAGCCCCACTCGGCCAAGGTCATCTAAGCCCAGTCCTGCAGAACTCACCTCCGTGGGATACGCAGGAACTCCTGATTCTCCTGGTGCAGCTGCCGAACGCGCTGGGCCTCCTGTGCTGTGAGCAGGCCCGTGCAGCTCTGGGCAGACACGATCTGGGCATTCAGACGCTCTGAAAAGAGAGACAGTCACCCAAAGCCACCTGTCCCCAGCCCTTCCACCCCTGCTACCCCATCCTGTCCCTGCTGACCCCAGCCCTGGCTCAGGGTCCCCAGTTTCCGCCCCGCCAGACCCCACTGCCAGCCCCCATTCGCACTCACTCTTCCCAGAACCGGTATCCCTCCGCCCCGGGATCCCTCCTCAGCCCCCGGGCCCGGCCCAGCTGCTCACCAGCCACGAAGCGGGTGCCGGCCAGCTCGGCCGTGGCCAGGAACTCCTCCAGCGGGCTCTGCTCGGGCGCTGACCGCAGCTCCGGGCCGCGCTCGGCGACCACCTCGCTGGCATGAAGCTGCCGGGACAAGGTACCACCGTCAGCCGGGGCCGCCCCGACCTCTCTCCCGCCTCCCCGGCCCCCCGGCTTACCCATGAGGAGGTGCCCCGGCGCTCCAGCCCGCGCTGCCGCTGCAGGGAGCGCCCGAGCCCATCGCTCCGCTTCTTGCCCATGTGCCGCCGCCGCCGCTCCGCCGACGGAAGAGGCGGGCCGAGCGCCGCCTCCCACCGCCCCTTCCGCCGCCCGGCGCCTCCGCCGCGCCCGCCCCGCGGTGTCCCGGTGTCTGCCGGCAGGGGGTGCCACCGCACCGGCACCGACTCCACCGCACTGATACCACCGGCACCACCGACACCACAGACACCACCGCACCGATGCCACCGACACCACCGACACCACAGACACCACCGCACCGATACCACCGGCACCACCGACACCACCGCACCGACACCACCGGCACCACCGACACCACCGCACCGATACCACCGGCACCACCGCACCGACACCGACACCCCCGGCACCGACACCACCGCACCGACACCGGCCATCCCCAGCCAGCCAGCCCATGACGATAGGACACAGTCTGAGCCTGCACAAGGCGAGGTTTAGGTTGGACATTAGGAAGAATTTCCTCACTGAAAGGGTGATTAGACGTTGAAGTGGACTGCGCAGGGAGGTCGTGGATTCACCGTCCTTAGAGCTGTTTAAGGATGTGGCACTTAGTGCCATGGTCTAGTTGATATGGTGTTGGACTCTATATCAGAGGTCTTTTCCAACCCAATTGGTTCTGTGATCGTCCATCCATCCATCCACCTATCTATCCACCCATCTTTCCATCCCTCCCACGGTATGGTGCTCATCATGGACACACATCTCTCTGGCTCTCCCCACCTCAGGCCCAGTTCTAAGCCTCTCCCTCCCATAGCAGCCCCACCAGTAATGAGCTCGGGGACACGGTTCACTCCCCCCCACGGTCAGTGCTGCAGCCGGAGGCCCTGGCAGTGGGGTGACATGCAGGGCTACCAGCCCAGCCCGTGGCAGTGCCAGTTACTCTTGCTGGTTCGGCCTTCTGCAGATGCTATCAAACCACATCATGCAAAACCCCGCCCGGCAGCTAGCCATGGGGGCTGGGGTTTGTGTCTCCCTCTGGGGAAAGCCACCAGCTCCCGTGGCTGAGGCTGACCCTGCACCCTGTAACACACCCAGGCCAATGCAGGTTCCCCTTCCCTAGTGTCCATCATCCCAATAGAGCAAACAGTGCATGCAAGGAATTATGGTGGCAAAGCAGGATCCTGAATGCAGCTGTGGGAGGTACACTATGAGGCTGGTCGCAAAATCTAGCCAGAGTCTGGACATCTTTGCCAGATGGAGGACATTGCATGACCAGGCAGGGAACCACTGAATGGATTTCGGCAGCAGCCATTGTGGCTGGGCCAGGTCAAGACGGGAGAGAAGGTTAAATTAATAAACAACTCGACCTGTACTTGCTCACTGAACTGATTTATGAAGCATTTCTCCTTTATGCGTGTTGGGTTAAGGCCAGACAGTTTTCACTACAACTCTGTAATGTGTATCAGTTGTAACTGGAGAATAACCTGTCCAATCCCTGGAAAACAGACAAAGCTGTTCCATCAGGAGCTGGCCACCAACAGCACAGCAGCATGCACAAACCCCCTGGGCGGGAGCAATCTTTTCTCTTTTCTCTTTTCTTTCTTTTTTCTTTTCCTCTGTGATGTCTCCTCATGATAAACGCTCATTAGGAAGACACAGTTTTTCTTTTCTTCTTTTCAAAGACAGTAACTGTGTGGCATAAATTTCCCAAGGACGTCTGAACCTTTGCCATGCTCATCCCAGGCTCTGCCGCCACCACCAGCCTGGTCTGGCCCCTCCTTTGCTTCCTAAAGGCAAATAAAAGAGATGAAAGGGGACTCAGCAGTTGCCTTTTCATTTAGGTGAGGTGCTTCAATGGAAGGCTGGTGGGCTGCAGACAGCAGGCAGAGATTTAGTAAAATCATTTCTAATCAAGTCATCTTTAATAAAACCATTTCAAGTCTTTATGTGGGCACTGAAGCAGTAATATAAGTACTCATTATTGTCTTTCTTTTGTACTTCAGTTAAAAGTTACCTTCCCTCTACAGTGCATAATCACCAGCCAGAGCAGCCAGCCAGCCTGGCCGATGCCCACGCCTCGGGTCTGGCAGCACTTCTAACCCCACAGCTGAGGCACGTGCAGTGCCATTCCCAGGCTGCCCAACCACAGGCAAAATGCTCTAATAATCCCATTGGCACAGCCCTGGCAGCACAGCCTTGGCACCACCGGGGTCTTTGGCTGGGGACTCTGTCAGGACAGAGTGCAGAGCTCAGTGGCCCTCCATGGGACACTTGGAGCTGTGTTCAGTGGCATGAACTGGAAACAGACACTCAAGGACAGGCAGAAGTGCTGGTGCAGTGGGAAAAGGAGGCTTGCTCCACCACCTGCAACCCATCCTGGGGCAGAGAGGTTTGAGAGTAACCTGAAGAACAAAGATCTCTGCATTTAGATTGGGATGTTGTTCCCACATCCCACATTGCTCTTTTCCCCTCCACCTTTCCCCATTTCTAGACCAAAGTGCTTCAGGGACAATTAACTGCAGGTATTTTCTACCACCTTTGTGGGACCTACTTAAGCAATACCCAAATTGCCTTCATCCTTGCAATAGATACATTTCTGGGTACTTCATAACAGCAAGGAATAATTTCTGTCTGATTATGCCAGCAGCACTGTGAGGATCGTGTTGAGCAGAGCAGTGCCAAAGGAGATGCAGACTGGCTCATCCAAGTGACAAAAACATCAGAGCTAGAGTAGTAATTGCATATTTCTAATTGCCATGTTTCTCATCCCTCTCCCATTGCTCTACTGTGCCTACCTGAGCAAGATGTGCTACTACTGAACACAATAGCCTGCTGCTCCTAAAAGACATTTATGTGTGGATTAATCATACTCAGTGAAAAGGGACACTGAGATACAGATGCTGTCACAAGAGCTGCACAGAGGCACCTTGGCACCAGAGTGTGCGTGCCAAGAACACAGACAGGCAAGGAGAGCTTAGAGGAGAGAGGCATGTTGCTGTCAAGTGTGATAAACCTGTTGATTTGCAGCCCATTCCTATATGGTGCAGTAGCTACCACAGCATGCAAAATGAACACAATTTTTGCTGCTGGGCTTTGTTTGTACAACTTATGTCTTTAACAGAGGTACTCGGGCTGGACTGAGGTGTTGTCCTGGGAGAGAAAGCACCCCCGTGCATCACAAAACCTCTCACCACTCCTTTGAAAAGCACTGAGTGCCTAGCACTGTTGGCTCTTTGGAAGGTGGACAAACTTCGGGAATTCTCACAAAATCATTGCATAGACAAAAATAAAATCTACTGCCCTTCCAGCACATTGTAATCATTGACTTGGGCTTCTCTCCCAATGTCTTCTGCCTTGGAGCCAAACCACCACTCGAGTTTTTGATGCATATCCTGAGAATTATTTAGCAGCAGCAGCTATTTTTCAAAAGCCAGTGATAAGAGTGCATTTTTTTGCCTAAAGAAAACATCATTCTTTCTGCACAACTTTTCCTCCATTTTCCTTTAAGGAAGCACTGGGAGATCTCAGGACTGTATCTCTAAAATATTCATGTGATGGCTATTCATTATTCATGTAGGTTCACAATGCTCAATTCAGCAGTACTGCCAGCCTCAGCCTGACAAGCAGACCCATTAAGAAACCCTCCCCACAGCAGCCCTGAAAGAACACCAAGACAATTTTACTCTGTGCACAACTGCAGCTGATTGAACATCCTTCTTTCCAGCTGTACTCAGAAGCGGACTGGCACTGTAGGAAAAGTGGGAGCTTGTTCCCATCTTTTGGTGAAGGTCTTGCTCCTCTTTAGAAAAAGCAGCATGCTGAGGAAACTCCGAAGCAGGGCTGTGTGCCAAAGCTGAGCCCTGAGAAGACACCAGCCCTGCTGGGGCCCTCGGGTGAGTTTTTTAGACTCTCCTTCTTCCACCAGCCCTACGAAGATAAAATCACCTCCTTGCCTGGCAGGGTGGGGGCAAGTTAATTAGAGAGAACTGCCTGTCTCTTTGAAGGCACAGAGCACTGGATGGGAAGCCGATGAGATTTCTGCAGCTCCCATTGTGTCAGCTCTGCTGGGAAGTCTCACCCGCGCTTCCCACTGCTGCCCCTCCACACGGCCCCATGGTGGCAGTCCCCAGGATCCAGCGTTGAGCAGAGGATGCTGCCCCAACACCACCTCTGTGCCCCTTGACTGGCAGCATGCTATGAAGACAGATGTCCAGCACCAGCCCACCCAGCCAGCCCCCCCGAGGGTGCCGTGACACCCAAGGAAGGGCTCTGCTCCTTTGGACACCAGCTGCCCTTCTAATTTTAGCAGCGGGTGCAGGAAACGCCGGGGCGGCCTGTGCAGGAAGCGGGGTGTGCCGCTGTGGGTGACTGAAAAACAAACGGCAGAGGTGTGCCGACACCAGCACGGCCCCGCCGAGCAGCAGAGCCCCGGCCCCAGGGCTACGGCCGGGCTTCGGCACCCCGAGCAGCACTGGCATCACCCTGCGTGCCCCCAGGGGATCCAGGCCTGCCAATACATGGACCTCCTACAGTCTTCATATGGCTCGGCATCACCTGTGCTCCCAGCCCCGACCCCCCGAGCCCTGCCAGGGCACGCCTGCTGCAGGATGGGGTGCTGCTCCCCTTCAGAGGCAGGAGGGCAGCAGGGGTGGCATGCAGCTTCCACTAAAGGCTGTTAAGGACCCTTCTCCCTGAGCAGGTCATGCTGCCCCCTGCCCTGCCAACTTGTCTCAGGCTGTCTGCACTCCTGGTGACTTGCTGCTGGCCAGACCTGAATGTCAGCTGGCGGGGCTGGGGGCCATAGCACCCTGCCTGCCACCACCGGTGGCCTGTGAGGCTCAGGAGCCACTCAGTCTTTCCACCTCATGGAAAAACCTGACAGTTCAGCATTTCCTTTGTCCCAGTTCGGAACAAAGAGTCAAAACTTTGACATGTTGCATATAGAGATTCTGAAATACTTTGTTTTGGAACATAGTGAAATGTCAGTTTGCAGTGACTCTGCACAGGGCAGCCAGCATGGGCAGCCCAGCAGTTCCCTCCAGCAGAGGTGCTGGACAGCTGCCTGCCTGTCTGCACCCCAGAGACACCGTGCACCCCAGAACCTACGGGCTCGTGGTGGGGTGTGACCATGGGTTCCAGCACAGACTGGAGTGGCCAAGGCAGGAGAGGGATGGAGTGTGGCAGGGAGTGGGGTCTGCCGAGGGCCAAGTGCAGCACTCGCTGTGCTGCCGGCTCTGGGCCGCAGGGCAGAGATGGTATCTTACAGATTTTCCCACGCCTCACTTGGGATTTGCATGCGTGCAGGAAGGCAGGTGATGCTCAACAGCTGCTGGGATATTGCATAAATAGAGAGCAGGCTGTTGCACTCCCCCCGGGCTACAGCACCATGCAGATAAGCCCCCAGCGTGCAAGTCCTACACATCACGGGTGCTGCTGGCCTTGAAGGCCAGGAGGGAGCCTCGTGCTCAGTGGGAAGCAAGCAGCACGCCCTGGCCCCACAGGGCAGGCTCTGCTCTCACTGTGTCTCAGCTTCTCCTCCCGGCAATGAAATACAGATATCCACAGGAACAGCCCCAAGCATGGAGCAGGTGCCCCAAACTTAACTGGGCTGCTCCTGGCTGCCAGACTTTACCCAAAAACTGTGGCACAGCTCCTCAGCCCAGCACAGAACTCAGAGCATTTTGTGTGGGAATTGCTGTCACAGACCACCACAATATGTAACAATTTGTAACAGCTCTTCAGCTGCTGAAGCATGTGGCAATCATCTGTGCCCAGAACTGAAGCAGTTGCCACATAGCAGGAAAGAGCTAGTCCTGAATTAACTGGGCCCATTAATGAAGCAAAGAAAGCTACAATGGTCTGGCACACTGACTGGCAAGCCAGATTCCATTCTCGAGCAGGGTTGTGACCACAAAACACTTCCCCTGCTGCTGCACTTCCAAGTGGTACACAGGCAGGTATTCTGCAGTGCTGCTGCTCCCTAGCCACCAGTTCTGGAGTCCCCAGCCGGTCTCTGAGATGCTGATAAGGAAACCCTTACCCTGAGACTGCAATGCAGAAATGGCAGTGCTGCTGCCTTGGGACTGGGGATGCCACGATGAAGACACAGGGGTCAGAGCTCCACCTCACCTTACACACCACTGGGGTTTGCAGAAAATATGCCCAATGACTGTTGGAGAGCCACGGGACACAGCAGCCTGCTCAAGCCACGTTGTGAAAACTTGAAGTCTATATTCCTGAACGCACATCACTTCAATTGGGATGGCAGAGCCCAGCATGACTCTGCAAACAGCTCTGTGGGAATCATTATCAGAAGTGTCTGAGTACCAGCACCAGCCCCCCAGCTCTAACCTCCCTCCAGAGGCAGCACTGCAGGAAGGTGTGTGGGCCTCCTTGCTTGCTCCATCCTACCTGGAGCAAACACCTGCCTGCTGAGCCACCAGGCTCAGAACAGGTTCCTCTGCCCACAGCTGGAGGCAGGCAGGGTTTTGGCAAAGCAATTCCCTCGTATGGAGAGATGACTGTGCCCACACATCTCAGAGGAGCGGATGGGGCTGCTCTCGGCCTTGCAGCTCACAGGCACTGCTCAGGCAGGTGGCAGCTGCTGAGCACGGGGCAGGCGTGGGTCTGTGGGTCGGAGAAGCTGTGGTTCAGCAGAACACCTTGAGGGAGGAGGCAGATCTTCGGGCACGTGGAGTGCCACACCATGCGTGGGTGTCACCTCAAGCCATTGGATTTATTTTATGTGCAGAGCAGCATCTTCTGTTTTACCTTGCAAGACAAAGAAGACAAAAGAAAAGTACATTGAATGCTATGTGGAGATGAATCAGCTGTACAAACCAAAGTCTTTCCCTGCCATGCAGTGGGATGGTCCTGCAGGCCGGCAGGAGCTGTCTGCCACAGGCTGCTGCATAGCACATTGCCCCTCCTGCCCCCCACACCGACAGCTCCGTGGGGGCTCCCAGTGGGTGCCTGGCACCCATCCTGCATCAGGGCTGAGAGCTGAGACCCCCCCGCAAGAGCAGCTGCTGCTGGGCACTGAGGCCGGGGAAGACCTCAGCCCTTCACCTGCCCTCCTGTGAGGTCCCAATGTGGTTTTGTTGAAAAGGCAGAGGGCTTGGTTCAGCACAGTGCTTAACCCAAATGTGCATCTCAGTGGGTGCTGGGATTCACTTCGAGGGGCCTGGCTGGTTTGCCCCAGCCCTAGCCATGCAACAGCTCATGTGCACTGATGGGTGTACAACCAGCCCATGCATCTCTCCAGCTGAAGTCTTCTCATTGGAAAATGGGAGCATTTACACATTCACTTCTCAGGGCAAGCAAAAGCCTTCCTAACGTTGTGAAACTGCTGTGCTAGAGCTGCTGAAGACAGGAAATGCAGCATGTTATTGACCCACACCTACCACAGGCCTCTGGAAACCAGGTGTCCCCTGGGAGAGCTGGGCACTCTCAAGGGATAGTGCTGACCACGCTGCCCTCCAGTGGGGGGGATTTTGGAAATAAAAGCAAATGGGCAAGTGCTTTTTAATAGTTTCATGCTGGTCACTGTGATTACTTGCAATTCCCAAATAATCTGCTAGATGGCATGATGTAATAATAGTAATATTTATAATAACAACGATAACTACATACTGGTTTAATTGATCCAAACTCTAGAAATTATTTGTCAAATAGTTTAGGCAAGTGGTGTACATATTTTACTAAACGAATATGTATTGCCCCCCTTTTGTCGAGCATTTATCCAAACCCTGATGAAGCACCATTATCTGCAACACTGGAATTTCTGCTCTTTCTGGCAAGGATCTGACACATGACACAAGAAGCTATCGTAACAACACAGAGACCAACTTTCTCATTATGTCTGTGAGTGTACTCAGCAACCCCAACAAGAAATTACAAGACAGCTTCTTGTTCTTCAGCTGCTGCATATAAATAAAGAGCAAAGGATTACTCATACATAATAACTAGTATTTGCTGCAGGCCCTTCAGGTCTCGGAGATGGACTACCCAAACCAAAGGAAAGATCATGTTGCAAGAGCAGAATGTATCCATGGCACACCCTGGCGGGGCCGGCAGCTGAGGTTGGGGCTCTCCTGGCCGTGGGATCTCCCAGAGCGTGGGGTCCCGCAGCGGCCTTGGGATTTTTAGCAGTTTAAGGGGATTTGGGGGCAGACGGATCCCCCAGGGTGCCCTCTCCATTCTCCCCGCCCGTGCTGACGAAAGCTGCAGGAGAGCGCGATGGCACCCGCTCTCCGCACATGGCCGTGGGCAGAGAGGCGGGGCGGGACGGGGCGCACGGGGGTCCCCGCTCTCCCGCGCTGCGGCGGCACCGGCGAGTGTCCCCCGCTGGAGGCCGCGCTCCGCTGCGAGCGGGGAGGGGACAGGGGCCGCCCGGCAGGGCTGGCACCGCCCCGTGCCCGCCCCTGCCCGCCCCACGGCGCGACAGGGCCGGGGCTGGGGCTGGGGCCGGGGCCGGGGCCGGGGCGCCGCGGCGGGCGGCGCAGAGCGGCGGCGGCGGGCGGGCGGCGAGCAGCGAGCCGCCGGCTCGGCGGGCCCGGGCAGCGGGCGCTCCGCCCTCGGTGCGCGGGGCCTCCCCTCTCCGCGCCCGCGGAGCGCGGCGCCCGCCTATATCTACGGCCGCGGCGGCCCGGCGCCCGCAAGGATGTGAGGCGGGCGGGCAGCCCAGCCGCCGCCGCCGTGGCATGCCCCCCCGCGCCCGGAGCCGTCGGCGCGGCGCCTAGCCGCGGCTCCGCGGGGCCATGCTGCCCTGGAAGCGGAGCAAGGTGGAGCTGGCGGCGGGCGAGGCGCGGCGGCAGAGCAAGCCCAAGGGGTACGCGGTGAGCGTGCACTACTCGGCCCTCACCTCGCTGGCCCGCGCCTGCCCCGAGAGCGCCCTGCACCGCGTGGGCAGCATGTTCCGCTCCAAGCGGCGGAAATTTCGCGTCACCAGCGAAGACCCCACGTATACCGTGCTCTACCTAGGCAACGCCACTACCATCCAGTCCAAAGGTGAGGGCTGCACCGACCTGGCCGTCTGCAAGATTTGGAGCAAGAGCGAGGCGGGCCGGCAGGGCACCAAGATGAAGCTGACTATCAGCGCGCAGGGCATCCGTATGGCCCACGCCGAGGACAAGGGGCTGCGCCGGCCCGGCCACCTCTACCTGCTGCACCGGGTCACCTACTGCGTGGCCGACCCTCGCCTGCCCCGTGTCTTCGCCTGGATCTACCGCCACGAGCTGAAGCACAAGGCGGTGATGCTGCGCTGCCACGCCGTGCTAGTCTCCAAGCCCGAGAAGGCGAAGGCCATGGCCCTGCTGCTCTACCAGACTTCGGCCACAGCACTGGCCGAGTTCCGCCGGCTGAAGAAGCGGGACGACGCGCGGCACCAGCAGCAGCAGCTGGTGGGCGAGCAGAGCATCCCGCTGGTGCCTCTGCGGAAGCTGCTCAACGGGCAGTGCTGCTACAAGCCGCCGGTAGAGCGGAGCCGCAGCGCGCCCAAGCTGGGCTCCATCACAGAGGACCTACTGGGCGAGGAGCAGGAAGAGCGGGCCATGCACTGCGACTGCGAAGACATCCTGGAAGCGCTGGGCGAGCCCGAGGGCGAGCTGCTGCGCCCCAGCACCGGCCGCGGCGAGAGCCCAGAGCTGGGCCAGCTCCTCCGCGACCTGGGCGAGCTCAGCCTGGGAAACGACCTGCGCTCGCTGCGCGCCGACCTGCGCGTCCGCCGCCTGCTTTCTGGGGAAAGCACGGGCAGCGAGTCCTCCCTGGAGAGCGGCGGCACAGACGGGGCCGCCCCGCCCGGCAGCGACGCCGAGCAGCCGCCCCCCGGCGACCCCGAGACCGGCTGAACGCTCACTCGAGCCCATACGGGCGTGCGCGGTGCCGCCGAGGCGCACCGGGTTCCCTTCGGGAATGCACGGCCCCGCCGGGGCGCACCGAGTTCTTTCTGACCCCCTCGGGAGTTCACGGTCCCTGCCGGGAGTGCACGGCCCCAGCGGGGCGCACCGATTTCCCTCCGGGAATGCACGGTCCCTTCCGGGCGTGAGCGGCGCCGCAGGGGCGCACCGGGTTCCCTCCGGCCTCTCCTGAAGTGCACCGTCCTTTCCGGGCGTGCACGGCCCCACCGGGGCGCACCGGACCCCTCCGAGGCCCCTCGGGGAATTCGCGGTCCCGCTGGTTCCCCGCGGTGCCTCTGCGTCCCGCAGCATCCCGGCGAGCAGCCGCCCCTCCCGTGTCGGTGGCCGCCGGAGCCAGACCCCAACTCGCCGCGGCCCGAGGAGGGGAGGCGGCCGCGGGCTGTTTACCTCCGGCTCAGCCCTTGAAGATCTGCCAAATTCCTGGAATAGCTTTCCCCGGGGAGGGCGGCGGGAGGGAGGTGTTGCGCCTTGTTTACAGTCAGAAATCTCACATCCGAGAGGCCCCCCCACCGTTTTCTCCATTAAAGTCACTCCATCGTGCTGTCGTGTCCAAGAGGTTTGCACTGTTGTGAAGGGGTTTTTTTTTATTATTGTTTTTAAGTTAGACCTTTTTTTTTGGGCCCCGGTCCTGTCCCTGGTCTCAATGCTCTAGATCTTTTGCTGTGCAAAAGAAGACTACTTTGTGGCTGTTCACCTGTACATAGGGAAATGTATGCAAATACATTTTGTTATTTTTAAGAACACCACCATTGCGATCTCCTCTGTTTGCACATATGTGAAGAAAATAAAGATGACGGTAACTTAAACTGAGGTCACTGTGGCAATTTGGCCTCTGTGTGGATTCCTGTAAGGAGCTGGGGTGGAGATCCCTTGGGAAGTGTTGTAGGTGCAGGAGAGCACTGCACAAAAAGGCTGTTTCAAGCATCAAGCGTGATTCCCAAGCTCGCTGGAAATGTTACACTACAGGGAAACACTGGGCGCATAAGGACTCTTAAAAGGCACAGGGATGAGGTTTTTCTCTCCGCAGCCCGTAATTATGGGCAAGAAAGTGCACTCTGGCTGAATCCTAGTCTGGAGAAACCCAACTGTGGGGGCCCTGAGACTGCCCAGAGGTGAGGTGCCCCTCGCCTGGGCACTGGGGAAACTGCACAGTGTTAATGCCATCTGCATCCAGATGCTGCAGCTGGTCCCTCGTTCGCCGTGCCAGCCTGAGACAATTTTATAACCTCACCCAGGGTAAGCAGTGAAGTTGATTAGCCACGGGACTGCCGCGGTATTTTTAGCTGTAAATCTGTAAGTGGCAGGCTCCCAGGGCAGGAGAGATGTTCCGGTTTCATTTGTCCCCAAGTGGAGGTATCAATTAAGAGATAATTAATCTGGCATTTCTGATGTCTAAATGTTTTCCACTGTGCCTGTGCTGCAATCGGTGGAGTCGCAGGAATGTCAATGAAAAGCCCAACCAGCTGCCAGGGCCCGGCCACACTCCTTGTGCAAGGAGCCTGCATTGGAACTTGTAAATACCTCATTAAAACCCATTGCAAAATCTGCCATCACACCAGCGAGGCCATTGTCTCAGTATGAATCAGTCAGAGGAGGAAGGCACCGTAGTGTGACTTTCATGGGAAGGGGCGATGGGTAGAGGGCACCTTCTTGCCCAGGCACCTTCTTGCCTTGTGATGGGCAGCGAGATGCAGCAGGTGACGGTGGCACTGCTGGATTTGAGCACACTAAGGCCGGCACTGCAGAGACACACCTTGCTAAAGAAATAGTGTGTCTTGCTGCTTTTCCTCAGACAAAGCTCCCTTTGCCTTTTCCAGAGAAGGGGCACGAAGGGGAAATGAAACACCAGGAGAGCTTATCCCAAAGTGCTTTCCCCAAGATGGGGCTTGCCAGACTGCCTGGCTGGCAGCAGGGAACCTTCAGCGCCCTGGGCTGAGTGCCCCCGGTCTATGCCCAGAGCTCTCTGTCACTGCTGCTCTCTCCCGGGGCAGAGGGAGCAGGCAGTGCTTGGAGCAGGGAGCAAGACCTGGGGAGCAGAGAGGGCACGCCGGGGGAGTCGCGGGGGTTAATTAACTAACCTCGGGTGTTGAATGACCGGGAGGTGTTTGCTTTGTGTCCTCCTCCGTGTGTGCTTAAAGGTAGTTAATGGCCTGAGCTTAGTCAATGCCTTTCCTCTCTCCAGAAGAGCCATCATATCTGCAACAGTGAGAAAAGGTTTTTATCGCATGCCAGAGCTAAAAGCACAATTCCCTGAGCAGCAGTAACAGCAGCCAGGGCCTGAAGCGTTTCCCCTTGAAGCCATTAGCAGGGCTACTGTGCAGTTTCCTTAGAGGACTGCGTAGATCATTAGCCGTAGAGTCCAAATCCCTTTGTGCCCGGGATATTTTGGTACTAGAACCGTAGAAAAAAATGTCATATGTACATCTGCAGTGCTGGTGTGAGGTTATTCACGTGTGTTTAGCTGCCCTGCCCTCCCCATAGCAGCATGCCTGGGCCTGCAAATGAGAACAAGTGCATGTGAGGAGAAGAAGGTAATTTTATTTTCCATACAGCAAGTTTGAAGGAACATCTTCCTAGAGAAAGGAGAGGAGGAGAGAGCGAGACTTTCTCTCCAAAAGATTTGAGTAAAAGGCTGAGCTGCTGCTGTTTTATCCCTTTTAAACAAGTAGATGCTTGCTAAGCTGAAAAGCCTACTGCTGGCTGATGGGCTGGTGTGGGGAGGTGCAGCAGGGATTTGGGAAAGGCCTGTTCCCATATGTAGAGGACAAACTGTCCTATAGTCTCTGCTCGGTGACAGGGCTGCTGCCCACTGACCGTGTCCTACGGAGCGTGGCACTGCCCCTGCTCGGGCTGTTGGCAGAGACGTTCCCTGTCCATCAGGCTCCATCCTGATCAGGCTCCATCCATCAGCACTAACTCAGCCTTACAGCTGGGGATGGTGAATCAGCCCCTGACGCAGCGGAGGCTTGAGGGCTGCGCAAAGAACAGCACAGGCTCTGAAACTGCTCCCCAGGAGCCAGCAGCCTCATCCCACCGCTGCTTTCCCAAGGACAGGCAGGCAAAGGGAAAGCAGAGGCAGCCCAGTATCTCTGCCAGTAGGTTTGAACTGTGGGGGAAGAAGTAAAATGCGGGAAATGTGTTTGCAGAATTACATGTCAAGCATTGCTATCTGCCCCAGTGCAAATCACTGCCTTGCCCAGGCTCATAGTGGGCCAGCCAAGGTTTCCAGCACAGCAAGGTAGAATGCTGAGCTTCACACCTCTCTGACCCAGCAGGCAGTGTGATGAATTGGCCAGAAAATACCTATAACAAACAACACAACACTAGGAAAGGCAATGATCCTGCTCTGAGCCCGACACATGGAGCTGATGCTTTGGCAAGTCAGCTTACGAGCTGCACCAGGTGCCTGAGGTTCCCTGAGTGTGTTATGGCTAAATAGAGCATGTGATTATTCCAGGCAACAATGATGGCTCACAGAATATGAAGAGATTAAGGGGAAAAGAGCCCTTTTTGCTAATACTATTTATTGACTGCAAATGAGGCTGAGGGGGGACCACACAAATGTGGAAGTGTTGGCAGGATCCCATGTACTACTTCTTGTTTTTCTCTTGTCCTTCTCCCACCTTTAGGTCTTCCTCATCCACAACAGGAAAAAATATGATGTGCAACCATAAAAATTAGCCAGTGGTCAAGTGGAATGAACCAAGTCCTGAAATGACTTTTAGCCTAGATTGTAGCACTGATTTAGATTCAGAATTATTTGCAGTTTAGTTTGGAGATGTGCCTTGCACAGGGCACATCCAGTTTGCCTGAATGGGGGGATGATGTGGGAGCTGCTGGCTGAGGGGCTGCTTTGGACTCTTGGAGTGAAATCTTGCTGAATGGCACCAGGTGAGTGGTGAAAACCTCTTCCTTTTGGGGAGCTACAGGCAATACTCAGTATCAAGTACAACCCTGGGACAGTTCCAAGTCACCTTCAGCACACACACTGTGAATCTCAGAGAAGCAGGAAGGCGTCAGGATTTCCTCCTTGGCGCTGTGTTGGAGAAGAGCAGTTGACCTGTCCCACTGTTGTTACTCATGCCCAAGGCATCACAATTGGCCCATTGCCCAATTCTTGGCCATCACACATTATTCAGTGGGGAAAAGATCCCCAGTTTTCAAGAGGGGAAAGGTACAGGGCAGACAACCTACTGTCAAACTCTCCAAGGGATTGTGGGTGACAGCACTGCACAGCCCCTGGTTTTCTTGGGTGAGGGTGGGCAGGGTCCCACTGATGATGAAGAAAACTGGTGTGCTGGAAGGAGGGTGCAGTGCCAGCCGGCTATGCCTCGCCTCCTGCTTCTCCTGGAGCTGGGAAGAAAAAAGCCCTGCATTTCCAAGGTCAGCAGCAGCCCCAGCTCCCGCAGAGCTCATGTGCTGTGAAGGCGTCTCCCCCTCCTCACCCCAGCCGCTGGTAGCAGCAGGGGCTGTTTTCCTCAGCAGCTGGAAGGAGATGATGTGCAAGGACAGGAATGTGAGGGCAGGCAGCCAGGGCAGCGCAGGGACAGCGTGGGGTCCCAGAGGCCAGGCCAGGTCGGTTCATCTGCGGGGCTCAAAGAGCCCCATGGAGGAACTGAACCGGCCTGGCCTCCGACGTTCTGCTTCTCGCCACATCTCCATCACCCGCCCTAGACAAGATGACATCTGCAGCTTGCTGCCTGGTGCCCTGTAGGGGCCTGAATCTTGGTTAATGCCTGGCAAGGTGCATGAGCTGGGGGGAGCAGAATTGTCTACTGCTACAGCCCAGCAGGAAATCAAAGCTATGCATTCAGAAAACCATGACATTCCCCCTTGCCAGTGGGGACTCTGCCTGGTGGGAGGGCTGAGTGCTATGAAAACACTCAGAGAAACAGTTATATAATGAAGGACAAGGTCCTAATCCAGCCCTTGGCTCGACCACGCAGTTCTGGAAGGAGCTGAGCTCCAGGCTGCAGCTGTCCAGCACCCTCCAAGATCCAACCCTGGTCCGTGCTGCTGCTGGGGGGTGGAGGTGGGAGAAAGGCTGCAGAATGCTTTTTCCCAAGCTGGGAAATATTCTGCATGCTCAGACGTGGTAAGCCAGAGCACAGCTCCCATCTGTGGGCTTAAATCAAGTCCATTTGATGGTAGGAACTGGGCAAAGTCTGGAACAAGACAGCCCAGGACTGATGAAGGTCAGGGTTTGCTAGCTGTAGGCATTTCAGCTTTCATGGCACTGCCCAGATGTCTTGGGTGGTACATCATGGTATACATCATCTGTCCCTATGCCCCAAATAGGGGCATATGTCCTCAAACATATGTTCTCTACTCTGTGGGAGGGACCCCGGAGAGCTGGTCACAGTAAAGGGCTTTGCCTCCTCCCTTATTGTCCTGCTCTGAAATGGAGGGCAGCTGGCCAGCCTGCCTCATGCCGCTGGTCCTGCTGCCACCCCACTAAGAGGGGTGACATGCTTAGTGTCACATCTGGGTCTGGAAATCCCTGCTGCCCTGGCACAGGCGGGCAGGGGGGACACAAGGAAAAGGCTCTGGATGGGATTCATGGCTCCTCCCGCAGCTCTGTGAAGTTGCATGCAGTCTGCTCGGATGCATGAACAAGCTGAACTGTGACATTAATTAGAGCTGACAGTGTTCCTGGAGGGAGCTGGCAAAGCAGCAGCACCAAAGCTGCTGCTGCTGGGTCTTTGTGCAGAGCCAGGCTCTGCACCAGGCTGGCCTGGCCGTGCCATGCCCCTTCAGTGGGCACCCCACACTGGGATTTGTGCTCACTTCAGCTCCATAGATCACAGTGGGAGGTACATCCTCAGCCCCAAGGGACAGGAGAGGCAGTGCCCAAGTCCAGCCCCACTGAGCATCTGCCCAGCATTGCTCTGCCCTTTCCAGCCAGCACTGACTGCTGCTGGGCACTGCCTTTCCCAGTCCTGCACACTTCCCTCTGGCTCTCCCCTCATATTGTGGCTCTTTGCCCCCAAAGTGCTCTGCCCTTGGCACCACTGTTTCTCACAAGCTCTTTTCCCATCCCAATTTCCTGCTGAGTAAGAACTGCCACTTGCTGCTGTTTCACAGATGCCATTGAGGATTGCCTGCACTGGAGCACAGTGCAGGCAGCCCAGAGCAGTCAGGGTTCTTCCTCCACTGGGCAGGGAATAGTTAATGGAATTAGGATGAAAAGTTGATATAAATAATTTGGTAGCTCCTGTAGGAAGATTGCAATTTAGCTTAATTATCATAATTACATTTTCAATCTCTCTGCTAATACTTATGAAACAATAGAGTCAAGTGTGAATGCAGCTGCCTGCATTTCCTACCAGTGACTTCTCATTCTTCTGCTTAAAACAAGTCCATGGGGACATTGAACCAAGCAGCAGGAACTACAGGTAAGGATGTGGTATTTCCCCAGTACCTTGTTTTGGGCATTGGGAAGCCTCATTCCCCTCTGCCTGGCACAGGGATTGTAACTTCACCTCCAGGATCAGCAATATGATTGTCTGAAACTAGCCCACTTGGGTGTAAAAATATCATCTCCTCTGCTGGAAGTGGAGGCAAATAGTCTGGAAATATTTCTTTCTGAGCAGGGAGACCCACACTTTCTTTGCCCAGTCTGTGGTTGAGGGCCGCCAGAAGTAGCTCCATCCATGTTCGTGGTGGCCCAGGAGATGAGACCAGTGCAAACAGAGAGCCAGACCTAGGCAGCTGCTGGGCAGGATGGTTCTTTTGCACCAGCTAATCAAAGCTGAGTGTTAGTGATGGCTTCTGAACATGGCAAGACCATGTTTGCCCTGCAGCCTGCTCCTGCCTTTGCTCACTGGGAAGAAATGGATATTTCTCAGCAGCAGAGGCAGGTTCTGGGGTCTGTGCCCTGCCCACTGCCTTCTCTGGGGGTCCCAGCAGAGCCTGACCAAAAGGTGTCTTGCCAGGGCCCCAGCAACAACAAGAACTGTGGCCAGGAGGCAAATGAGCAAGGGGAGGATGCAGCCACAGAGAGCTGAGTATGTGCTACTTCCAGCGTGCACAGATGCCTGAGGAGCTCCCAGGGCCATGGGAAGTCCTTCCCAGCATCTGCCTTCATTTGAGATGCAGCACACAACACACAGGTCTCTACACTGCTCTGCCCTTGGCTCAGCAGCAGCAGCTCCACCCCATGTCCCAGTGTCCCCTCAGGCATCCCCAATACCTCCACACATCCAGCTCTGATCAAAGCAGGACTGGGGCAGGTGTATGAGTTCAGGCCCCCTCAGGGCAGTCTGCCACTATCCTTGCAGGTTTCACTGTCCTGCCACAGTGCTCCGGCAAGCTGTGGGTTGAGAACTGAGCCGCTTATCTTTAGTGCTGCTCTGATCTAATTTTACTTTCTTAAGCAATGCCCAGGCTTTAGAGAGTATCTTGTAATGCAAAGGCTCTGCATGGCAAGGAGGGGAGTCCCTGCACTAATGCAGTAGTTATCCCACATACACCAGTACAGCAGTTATCCAGTATACAGCAGTTATCATGCTGTACATCCGTTTACATGCACCAGTATAGCAGTTATCCCACATGCACTGGTACAGCAGTTATTCCCCATGCATGACTTTGCTGCTAAAACCCTCTGGCTGCACTGCTGGCTCAGCAGATTTCCAGCAGAGCATACAGCATGGTCCAGCTGTGCAGGAGACTTGAGGTCCACCAGGGTCTGCTGGAGCTGGTAGTCACTGTGAGATCTGCATTCTCTCTGTTTGGACTCCCAGCACAATCCCATAAAGATATTTTGGTTACTGCTGCTTTGAAGTAAGCTGAATCCCTGCCTCTTCACAGCTCTCACTGCTGTTACCAAAGAGAGAAACACCAAGGAAATCAGGCTGCCACCAGAGAGGCAGAGGAGCAAGGACCACTACAGGCAAAGGGTATTGCAAGGGCGTTGTGCAGCCATAGTAAGACTGAGAGTCCTTATTGCACCTCTGGGCTGGCCTAGAGATAAGGTTCATCAGTCAGACCATCGATGTTCATTATTTCTGCTCCCCAGTCTGGACTTCCAGCACTTGGGATGGGACCTGAACTCAGGTGCACTCCACGGCCGTGCAGCCTCCCTGTGAAAGCAGTTTCATGTACACTTGCACTCATGTGCTCCCAAAGCACTTCTGTAAGTAAAGCTCTGCAGAAGGCTATTTTAGGAACCAACATGACTCTCCCTAATGTCAGGACCAATTAGTTATATCCTGCAAAGGGAAAAAAAGTCTACTAAAGCCAGCTCTGGTGGGACAATGACATTAAGACGTTCCAGGTGCTCATCTGGGTTCCCCAAGCAAACCAGGAGCTAAACATAGCCCTGGGAAAGTGGCAGGAGGGGGTGGCTGCTGTCCTCTGCACTGAGGTCTCCTAGGGCAGTCATCTCCTGCATGGTTCATCTCTTCTCTTTTGTACCCTGACCTTCCCTTGTTCTGCCTCCGTGCAGACTACAGCTCCTGCACTAGGGCCACAGCTGAGATCAGTCTGAGCTCGTTTTTGTGGGCTTGGTACATGCTTTATTCCACTTGACCAGTCCATCATATCTCCGTGTCATTTTCCAAGGAAATACCCATTTGAAGAAAAAAGAGGAAAAAAAAATTAGTCAAAATAGTGAGAGACAGAGAATTTTAGGCATTTCATATTCTCATTGTCCTCCCTCACAATGGTATTATCCTTCTCTAAATAGATGCTGAGCTGAAGACATAACAACACCCTACTTCCCCCAAATAACTCAAGTGTAACAAACGCAGGAAGTTTGAAGGGGCTGGAGCAGAGCTGTGGCCAGACAGGAGCCTGGGCACCCCCATGGGTTCCCTGGGGCCACGGGGCTTCACAGGACTGGCAGCTGAGCTGCAGTGAGCCAAGGCCCAGGGTCTTGCCCTCATGAAATAGGGGCTGCTGCCCTTGCACTGCAAAAGAGCTGATATGGAAGCTCCCATGTCTGGTCCTGCTGCTGTCCCCCTCCCTAGGAAAGCACCAGCAGGGCAGCCCTGAAGCGTGGCAAAGGCAGCAGGAGGGACACAGACTCCACAGCCCATCATGGCTCGGTCCTGAAAGCTGGTGGTGGTGGGCTGGCCCGTCTGCCCCTGGCACGGTGCAGCCCACTGGGAGCATCTGCCAGCCAGAACAGCCCTGGTGTCAGTGCCTGCCATGTGTGATGGGAAAGAAATCTGTGGCCCCTGGCTGGGTGCAGCTGAGTTGTGCCTGCTGCACTGTGGGCAGCCCTGCTGCTCCCACCGTGCCATCATGGGGTGACAGGACACCCCAGTCCTGAGCAGCTGCCACAGTAAGTTGTCTTGTATGGGGGCTTGAGGTTCCCCTGCCACATCTGTGTGCTGTGGGGACAGCACTCCCTGCCCTCTTCCCAAAGCTGAGGTGACATTCTCTCTCCCAGGCAAGTGCCAAGCCTCACCAAGTACCTGGGGCTGTGCTGGGACCCCAGCAGGAGCTGTTTTATCAGGACCAGGGTTATCACATGCAGGGGCAAAGCCCCTGGCAAGAGCCACACTGAGACAGGCAGACGTGGTTTGTCCCGGGGGAAGAGGCAGCCTCTCCAGACATCACCTGCCTGCAATCCCTGCAAGCCTTGACCAGGTTCAGCTCAGAGCAAGGCACAGAAGATGTTCTACTGAAGTCACAGTATTTCAGCAACTTTTCACAATTGCCTTTAATGACAGAGCCATCAGTAAGGCACTGGAGTACAATGAGACCTTCCCTCCCTGAGGAATACTGCTAACTGAAACCAAAGCACAGAGGCAGGGAAATTGCTTGATGAAGTAGTTTGGTAATTGTGAAAAAGAAGAACTTGTTTTCTTTGTCTTGCAACAGCAAATTGCACAACATGACCTGCAGTGGCTTCAGCTCGTCAGGTTTGAGGAGGAGGTTGTGGGGTGATTTAAAATCCACACTGTGAGGAGGGAAATGGCTCCGAGCCTGCAATGGACTGTGTTGTGTCTATAGGGAATGTGGCAGTGGGTGATTGAGGTGGCAGTGATTGTGTTTGGTTTCCTATTCAGGTGCCCTGCCTGGGCATGGGCGAGCTCTCCTCTCTTGTTTGGGGGTCAGTTTAGAGAGGACCTGGCTCAGCCTCAGGGCTTGCCTTTATTCCCAGGGTAAGGTGAGCTAACGGCCCACAGATGCATTAAGCAAGACGAGCTTTTATGAGCTCATTTTGTCGGGTTGTTTTAAGAACCGTAATGGTGATGATGACTTTCAGCCTTGTAACATAAAAATACTCTTTGTCGAGGTGAAGAGATGCTCTGCAAGTCAATCCAAGGTGGAAGGAGAAGAAAAGTGACTAGGAGAGGTCAGTCAGGAATAATTACTTGTCCTGATGTCATCCCTAGGTACCCCAGGCCCAGACATGAGCTGGATGTGCTCAAAAATAGATAGTGCTGAGAGGAACCAGCAGCAGATATCAGAAAGAGCCCAGGTCAGGAGAGCAAACCCAATCTGAAGTCCCTCTCCTTCCCCTCTTCTGATTCCTTCCCTCCCCAGGTGCTGCTGCCTCATCCTGCCTTTGTCATTCAGATGCAAATGGGAATGCTCCATGAGGCAAAGGCCGCTGACACCTTACATTTGATTCAACTCACAGAAGTCTACTGGGTGCTAGGAGGAAAACAGAAAAAATAATCCCACAAAAATCCTCCTCTTTGTTTTGTCCCAGTTTTAAATGGCAAAATCTGTGCTTTGTTCTCAGCTATTGTTGCAAAATTGAACCACTTTCAGCCTCTCACCTTACTTGCTTACATGGGCTGCCTCTATGCAGAGCTGCTGAGTACAGCATGGAATGAGAGCCCTCGCTTGCCCTAGAAACCTGGAATGTGTGAACCTTGTTAAAATGCACATGGGGAGCTGGGCTTTCAAGTGGACTGAAGCCAAAAGCCAGCGAGCCCCCAAAGGACGCTGTGTGTCTGTTCCCAAGACTGTGGCTGTTCCAAGGAGCACACCTCCAGCTGAGAGACACACTGTACCTGACAGTCAATGCCTCCCAGTAACAGCCCTGGCCTAGAAATAGCTCCGTGCTAGATGATGCTCTCGAGAGACTGATGAATGCTGCTGACTCTCTGCAGCATCCCAGCAGCTGGCTCCTGCCTGGTCTCACCTTCCCTTGGCTCACCAGCACCAGGCCCTTCTTTGAGGGCCTGCAGCACCTTTGTCTGATGAGCGCTGAATTTTGCTCAGCTGGGATGGAGTGAAAACATCTTTGGTTCTGCAAACATTGCAGGCACATTAACCTCCCCTGGGGCTCTGCCTGCCTGAGCAAATCCAGCATGCAGAGCTGCCAGGATAGTGTTTCTCTTTCTGTTTGGAGATGTGACCCTGGGAAGGGAATGAGCTCTGTCGCTGCCTCCAGCTGGGAGAATGCCAGTGTTCAGCAGTGCCAGCTGGAAACTTACTGGTATCATCATGTCCTGCTCAGCCATGGGCTGCACACTATCACTGGACTCTGTGGGGCATGGGATACTGCAACAATGAGACCTGAGGCCAGTCCAGCCCCATTCCCAGTCCTCTATATACCCTGGGGCTGCTGCCACTCTGAGCTGGCTGTAGAGTGCTGTCCCCCAAGTCATCCCAGATCCTCCTTCATCCAGTGGCAGGTGGCTCTTGGAGAAGCCCTGGCCTCAGCCAGGAGCGAGGTGGTTGGTGAGCCCTGGATATGGGACAGCAAAGGTAATTGCAATCTACTCAGTTCCTCCTGCCATGCAGCCAGATCCATGCTCTTGGCTGCTGTGCAGGATCTCTGTGCTAAGCTGAACTTCATTTCCCAAGTGGCCACTGATTATCAATGATCAAAGGGAGCCCTTGCCCATGTGAGCAGTGCTCACCAGCAATTCTGCACAGCATGGCGACCTGCAGCTCTGGAGGGTCGAAGTCCAGAAAGCCATTCTCCTATCCATCCATCCATCCATCCATCCATCCATCCATCCATCCATCCATCCTTCTTCTCTCTCTGCAGAGAATGCAGGGATGCTCCTCCTCTCAGCAGGTAATGTAGGGAGGATAATTCACTTATGAAGTAATTTAGTGTAATTCCGAGTTATTAATACTGTGCTTTCTAATTCTTTTTAGGTTCTGTGTAATTGCTCCCCTGCTCTGACTCATGCTGTTCCAGGGAGTAAGAGCTGTGCACTGTATTAGCACTACCTGCAAGATGCATGAGCTCCATAGCTCCTGCCTAGACTGGCTGAAGGGATCCTCTCCTCTTCTTTCCACAGCAGACCCCGACCTGCTCCTGCAGTGCAGCAGGGACAGCCTGATCCCTGTAACCTGCTCCAGCTCATGGCCTCAGGCTCCTGCAGCAACACTGATTTCTCTGTAGTCACTCTACAGGGGAAGCAAAAAAGCTCCCTGGTGTCTGTTTTATCTGTGTCCATCTTAAGCACTGGATAAAGGAGTTGTTAGAGCTCAGCAGAAGGGTAATTACTTTCTTTTTACATGATTGAAATGAGAGTTATATGTGCAAAGCCATAAACTGTCTGATGCCCATCTGCTCTTGTTCACCCACAGTACCTTTCAAATAGTGTCCAAGATCAGCACCATGGGGACCTGATTTGCACCCAGAGATCTCCAGAGACCCCAAGCCTTACCCCTCCCCAGTTTGCTGCCCATTGCATTGCTGCCAGAGGCTCCAGCCCTCCATTCCAAGAGTTCATTGAGTGGCCACCATCCAAGCCTTCCCTCAAGAACAGGGCATTTTACTCAGTCACAGCTCTCATCTCTAACGGTCACGTATCCCATGCTGTGGGGGCTGGGGATGTGATATTCACACAACAGCTCTCATCATCTGACATCTGCAGTGACATGACAACGTTTCCACAGAGACCAGCACAGCACGTTTGGCACACTGCTAGGGCTGCCTCAGTTTCCCTTCTAGGTGGCTAAGTCAAGAGCTAGCAGCCCCATCCCTCTGTGCTCCCTCCATGGGAGAGCAGCAGTGACCCTGCCACGTTTCCTTTGGCTCCTGGATTCCATCACCCAGTCTGTGGGTTGGGGAGCCGTGACCTGCACCAGTCACCACATGCAGAGCCAGCAGGACTTGCAGGGGTGTGTGAGGAGGCATCTGACAGTGAGGCCAATGCCACCCTGCATTGCCACCCTCTGCCAGCCCCCTCCTTGGCAGGGCCTGGAGGCAGGGGATGCTCTGCCTGGGGCTGGCAGGTGTGGCAGCTGGAGATGTTTTAGGTAGCTGTCCAGAGGGTCTGCTGGGCAGCCAGGTTCCATGAGTTATTTATAAGCTACGGGAGGGAAGCAGTGATAAATAATACATTGGCACTCTCACATTCTGTGTGCATGTGTCTACAGATAAATATTTCATTCTGAAGGAATACACATAGACGACTGTTGATAAATAAAAATTGGAAAATGTTCTATTGGATGATTTTAAATATGTCTCTCCCCTTGCATCTGAAGAACATGGTGTACCTGGTGTACAGCACAAAGATGCTAATTTCCCTCAGCAGAGGCTGCCTAAAATGTATCACTGCAGCACACTGGGCATGGTGCCCAGTGTAGCACACACACCCCAGAAACATACGGCCCTGGCTTTTCCTTCCACACCATTATTTTAACATCACTTTTATAACAACACTATTCAAGCAGCTTTTCTAATTATACCTTGTACTGACTGGGCTCAGGACACAGCAGTCAGCCTTCTAAATATTAGCAGAGAGACCCAGAAGGCAGCACATTTGCTCTTGTAAGTATCATTGGAATTTGCAGTGTGCTCAGGCATGACTGGTAATGCCAAGCTTGTTACTGCTGTTTAATTAGGCAGGTGGCTTCTCCCATTGGGAAAACATGAGATACTGAGTGGGATGTGAGAAAACCCATGGGTCCCACCAGCCCTGCCAGCAGCATGGAGTTGCCATGTGCTGCTTCCTACACGTCTTGGGGACCCAGGGCACTCCTGGACTTGCAGGCAGCTGGAGGGAGGTGCAGCCCTCTCCCCAGGGAGCATCTGCCCTCAGTTCTTGCTGCTTGGAAAGCCCCAGAGCCCACGACCCAGGGCCAGCACTCACAGCGCCAAGGGCAGGTGAAGGAGTTGTTTTTCCCCTAAATATGGTTTCTAGAGCAGGTCGCTCCTGGCTGTCTCTGAATGCAGTGCTGGAATTGGATTTAGCAGGGTCATTGTTCAACTTGGCTTTCACAGAGAAGGCCATGGGCTGCAGATGTCCTGGCAGAAGCCTCTGGCACAGCCTGGGCAAGCAGCACACACCAGCAAACAACTGAGAGCCAATTAGACCGTGCCTGGCTGGTTCACCAGGAGACGCCTATGCAACATACTGACATATTTGGAATTTTTCCAGTGGCTGGATTTGGCTGCACTGACTTGTGATTTTTTATGAGTAACCCTGTTTTGTGCCCTGTTATCACAGCTGGGTGCTGTGCCATGCTGGCTCTGGTCCCAGCAGCATGCAGGAAGATGTCAGCACCCACTATACCATGCTTTGTGCCACCACCCAAAGCAACAACGAGGGATTTCCCACCTGGAAATCCCAGGGACTCGGCCAGGCTGCAGCAGCAGAGCTTGGCGGGGAGACTTTGATCATCGGCCAGGGCTTGTCCTCATCAGCGGTCCCAAGCAGGGATGCAGCACATCAAAGTGCAAGGAGGGATAGCTCCTGCTGAGCACAGCAGGGCTCCGTGCCACCAGAGACTGCCGCGGGCCCCTGGGAAAGGCACAGGGAGCCACTGCCCCAGGGAGGGGAGGCTCGGAGCAGCTGCGAGGCAAATCCAGGCTCAGGGAGAAAAACTAGGGGAGATGGTCCAAGGAAGGAAACAGAGCAAGGAGACAGTGGTGGGAATGCCAGTCAGGAGGCTGGTAGTGTGCCTCCAGGAGAGTGGCTCTTGCTTTCTGGAGCCATGAGACACCAAGTCACATGGGTTTGTCTTTAGTAGGGTTTGTCACCCTTCTCTTCCTCGTCCTCTACTAGGCTCCATCACTAACAAAGGTGTCCATGCAGTTGGCAATGCAATTGTAGCCACGTTTTTTTCTTGGCAGTCCCTGATGGGGAATGCCATCCCCATTTTATCTCAAAGCTTTTTATCCCAAGCTCCCCCAGGAAACTGTTCTGCCAGCCAGAGAAGTTAGAGCACATGAAATTCCATAGGGAGCAGAGAAGCCCTGCAGGGTGCAGGCCTATTCCAAGAGGCACTGCAACTCAGGTTTGGGAAACTGGACTGCCAAGGGGACGCATCTGACAGTGTACTGGGGGATGCACAAAGCACCCTGAACCTGCCAAGAACCTGTGGTGTGGTGGTGCAGGATTGCACCTTGCAAAACATGACTTGGCAGGCAGTGGGGAGAAGTGCTTTGATGTCGTGTCAGCAGGCTGGAATTACAGCCCCGTCCACTCTTCCTTGAGGGAGATCTGCATACCTGGGAGGAGGATTTCAGACAGGAGGGCACCACGTTGACAGGAACAGGGGCTGCATTGCCTGTTCACTCTGAACATGGACTGCCATCCCTGCTCATGCTGTACTTTTACACCTGGCACCTTCTCCCACTTTCCACATGGCATCACTGCCAACTGCCAGGAGAGGTTCATTTTGCTCATCCTCCTCTTTGGCAAAGATTTTTTTGTGTGTTAGCACCTTTTGCTTTTTCCCCACCTGGTACTTGCATTAAGCATGCAGAGAGATCATTCTGTTATGCCTAGGAAGTCTGAAGCCACAGTACACATAACTAATGGAGGAAGTGTGGGAATTGAAGTCTGATCTAATCCCTATGCTGCAGGTCCCTCCTTCTTCCAGCTCCACTAGGAAATTCCCATGCTGAGTAATATGACAAGAAATAAACTCAGGAGGAAGATACATTGCACCCAGGCCTCATCTCATCCTACTTTAATATTGGTTTATCACACTGAATAAACTGGAGTAATTGTGCAGAAAATTGCTCCATCCACATCATGCCCATCACACATGAGGATTTTCTGCTCTGAGTAACTTGCTGTCACCAGTGGCCAGACCCACCTCTGGCAGCAGTCCCTGGGAACACCAGGTCATGTGAAGGTGCTGTGGGGGCCAGAGGCTTTACCCCTGGGACAGCAGGGCAGGACCTCACAGTGGGACAGAGCAGGACACGGGGGGCAGTCCCATGTTGGTGCTCTCCTCTACTGCTGGTTTGGGGAGTGATGCCTTCACAGTGGTGGGGCAGGGGCAAAACCACCATCTCCCCAGGAATATGTGCCTCCTCTGACTGGTGTCTGCAGGCAGGGCAGGCTCTGACCAGTGCCCAAGACTGGGGCTTTGTTCCCCACAGGGCACTGACCCCACACCCTGTTCCTGCTGGTCCTGGCAGGGGAGAGCTAGGATGGCAGGGTCAAGCACAAGCAGGTCACAAGGACAAGTGACTGAAACGTCCTACATAACAGCATGTGTGAGAAAAGCCTCCACCCCAAGGACTCTTGTACTGCCTGTGACAACCACAAAGGGAATAAAAATAGTGCCTATTGTTGTGTGCAGGCGGCAGGCTGCAGCAGGGTTGTGTAATGGTACCAGCCAGCACAGGCTGCCTGTCCCAGAGATAGCAGGGACAACTATGTGGGTCAGCTGGGCACAGCTCAAAATGGGGCCAGGTGGCAGTGGCCGCTGGTGGGCAGAAGGGATGACCCAGCCACTGCTGTAATGCCCAGCTGGACTCTCCCAAGCTCCAGTCTGGGGCTGCTGCCAGCAGCTGGCACAATTCTCTATGTTCCCCCAGCTTGCCCTTCCCTGGAGCAGACCAGGTTCTGCACATCTCCAGTAGCCATGCCAACTCTCCTCTGGATGCTATCCACTTCCCCTGCCTCCTCCCAAGCCACAGATCTCAAAGCCAGCCAGGAGCAGCCTCCCCACTGTGTCCTGCTCCACACAACGGATAGATTTCCCCCTAATCCTGGTCTTCAAAACGGTGAGATTAAGAAGGGGAAGAGCTTCCCAGAAGCCAGCATGATATCAGAAGGAGCCAGGCTGGCTGGACTTGCAGCTGTGCCAGGCCAACCATGCTCTTGTCCTCACCCTGTGCACCATCAGATTTTGCAGCTGATGAGCTGCTGTGGTTTGCAAATTGCTCACAAATTGCTTTCCTATACCATGGTCCTGTCAAGTGTTTTAGCAAAGCCAATATTTTACTTTTTTATGGATTTTAAACACAGGTCTGTTGACACCAGCAGGAGCAGGTGTCCAGCCAGAAGTGTGGCTGCAAGGTAAATGGGTCAGGGAAGCAGTTTTCGAAGACACCAGCCAGAACTCAGAGCTGCCTGCTCACTAGAGATCATGCCCAGCACTCAGAAATCACTTGCAGAAGTGGCTCAGCACAGGCAAGTGCCAGCAGCTAAGGTATTAGTGGGTTTTGATGTACCACTATGTCTTAATCTGAGCAGAAACCCCTGGCTGTCAGTGGGTTTGGGTGGGAGTCAGACAGGGTCCAGGAAAGGGCGCAAAGCAGGTTGGTGTGACTGTTTGATCCACCTGACCTGCACTAGGGACTCAGAGGGATGAACACACACATCTGCAAGGCAAGGGTGGGTGGTCTCCCCCAGTCCCTGCAACCTGACACCCCATCTGAGCCCTCTGCTCTCTTTCGTGGCAGCAGAAAGCAAAGGGCACAAGTGATAAAGGCAGAGACACCAGACATTCAGCCCAACCGTAACCCCCCACCTCATCACTTCACAACAGCCCTGGGCACAACTTTTCTTATGAAGTGCCAGAGCAAGATGTTCTCATCTTGCTGCAAATCTTCACTGTACTCACCAGCACTTGAAGTTTGTCCCTACTAAATCCTAGTGTGGCTCTCTTCCTCCATCTGGGGAGCATTCAAATACCTTTAGAGTTGATAAGTCCTTTCTATGTCAACTTTCAGCTTTATTTATACAGCAAAATATCGCTTCATTATAATGCAAATGGAGGAATCCCTGGGAAGCAATCAAAGCAAGCAGGGAGGTTTGTTTGCACCGTTTCAGACAAGCTGGTATAAAAGGATCAGCCGGCAGGAGCCTACAAATGCCACCTACAAGTGCCACCGTACTTTTGCCATGCTTGGAAAAAGGGAACAAAATGGGGCTCCTCTCCATGCCGGCTCTGGTAGAAAATCTTCCTTCCCGTGGCGCCTGGCCATTGCCTGATCTGCCAGTGCCACCAGAACAAATTCCCATCAGGAGCAATACGTGCCACAGCAGACACCAGTGTACTGTCCAGCCAGCTCAGCAGCTGCAGGGCTCTGTTCAACCCTGCCCCCAGCAGCCACCCGGCCCATTGCCCAACACCTAATCCTGCCCACAGCCCCACCCTCGGTCCTGCCTCCTCATCCTGCTCCTGCGTCTCTATGGCCACTAAAAAAGCAGAGCCCTCTGAGCAGGTCACTGGTGCCCAGGATGGCGAGGGGCTGAGGGCTGTTGGTGCCCTGCCTGTGCAGGCCAGCAGAGTGGGCAGCAAGAAGGAGGACAGCAGGAGCAGCAATGCCAGTGAAAGACCTGGAATAGGAGGTCATGGTGCATGCCAAGCAGTCACCACAAACAGCAGATCACCACCTGTCCCCAGGGGAAGAGATGAGGACCACGGCCACCACTCCCCAGTGTGGGAGTGCCCAGCTCCCCTCTGGGCACCCCCAAGAGTGTATGGGGCATGGGGACATCAACCCCTCCCCAAAGGCACTGCAGCCACGGGGACCCAGCTGGGGTTGGTATAGCAGGTTGGCCAGTAAAGCAGGTTGCTGGTTCCAGCTGGGAAAGCAGGATGCTGTCCTGGGAGGCAGGGCTGTGCCTGCAGTCCCAGGCCAGGCACCCATGGAACACTGAGGAAAGAGGACCTTTGCCCACCCTCTTTGTGAGCAGAGAGTTGGGGCAGGATCCATGAGAGGCGGATGGAGGTTCACCAGCTGCAGACCTTGCGTGCTGTAGAGGGCTGGAAATTTGCAGCTCAAGAGGAAAGTCTCTGGCATGGCTTAATTCAGCTGAAGCAACTGTACTTAGACAGAGTCACTAGGTGCAAATGGCTCAAAATGAGGGAGTTCAGTTGGATTAATATTTCTAGATCAATTGCAGATCTGCTTGATAACACTGGCAGCCTAAATGTGTTTGCACTTTCTCTTATATGGGGAGCAGAGAACTCAGTGCCTGGTGGCAGTGCTCCTGCCCAGCTCTCAGGGGGTGCCCTGTTCACATCCCCAGACAAAATAGGCTGATTTTCCCCAGGATCTGACTGTCCCTGATAGGGTGCCCACATAGGAAAATCTCCTACCTACGTAGCACCAAATGCTTTGCTGGAAAAAGTCTGGGGACACCTGTGTTCCCTTCCCTAAAGGCATGGACTCCCTGCAAATCCCTGGCACGAGACTGACCTACTCCAAGTGCCTCCCTATAGGAAGATGCCGACATTGCAGAAATAATCAGCCTATTTTTAAAGGTTAGGAATGCTCCTAGCAAATCCTCCCCTTAGTTTCCTTCCCCCCAGCTTTTTCTCACCCTCTGCCTCTCCCCTGAGATAACAATCAATGATACCGCAGGTTTAATTAATGTTTTTGACTTCCAGCATAGGGATGTGATTTCTCCTCTGTGCTTTTGCCAGGAGTGGTCTTATCCTGCCAAACAGGCAGGTAATCTGGGCAGGCAAGACTGGCTTCATACCTGCAGCTCTAACAGGGTTGTGCCTTTGGGATTTGTGGTAGTGCTGGCAAGGCAGCAGAGCCCCAGTGCTTGCACCAGGATCCAGCTGTTGCTAGAAAAGCTGTGAGGCAGAGTAATGCCAGGACCTACACAGGGAGGGGAGGAAGAGAAGGCACTCCCTGGCATAAGAGCAACCAGGCTGGATTTCTGCCCAAAAGGATGCCCTGGTGCAGGGAGGACAGCAGCCAGGATACTGCCATGGTCAAGGGACATAGGACCCAGTGCATTTAACTAGATAATCCTTGCTTTAAAGCAAGAACAGCATCAGCACTGGCTTGCAAACCTCAAGCCCTGGCAGTGACTTCTCCCCACAGTAAGGAGGGACAAGCTATTCCCACAGGACCGCAGCCCATCACTGCTGCAGCCCCTTGGCCCCCACTGCCAGTCTCTGCCATGATGCAGCACTGGCATCAGCATGGGGACACCCAGAGAGTGCTGAGAACAGCTGGCACATTGCTGCTGTCCAGGGCTGTTTTGGGGTCCTTCTGGTTTTGTCTGAGATACTCAGACGATATAAAATTAGATTTAGCATTGGTGCTAAAAAAGAAGTGCTAATACCATTCAGCTGGGGGCTAAAGATGGGGCCACATCTATTAATAACTCTGTAATTTTCAGCCTCTGGAGTGGGATTTCAAGCCAGCCTTCTCCAGCACCACTGAAGTCTCCCTGTTGCTCAGGAGCCACCTTTAGCCATGACTCTGTTTCATGCAGGTGCTTACTTCTCATTACAGGGGTGCTTCTTCTCCTGGGGTGTTTAGTTAGTGCAGATCAGCAGAGATATGCCATTAGAGCTAAGGCAATCTCTGCTGGTCATTGTGGTCAGGCAGCCCTGGGAGCAAGGCAGCAGTGAAGGCAGGAGGAATGGGGAGCTCAGGGCATGGACTGCACTCAGCAGGCACAGGTTGGTCCAGGAGTAACAGGGGCTTCGGGTCCCCAGGGACATCAGTGTCAAGCTGGGAAGGCAATCTGTGCCAGCCACAGCAGGGAAAGGGGAGAAGGCCTGGACAATTCACAGTGTCATGGGTCTCCTTTCTCATGCAATGCGTGCTGCAGATGGGGAAGGGAAAGCTCAGACCTGCTCCCCTCCCAGTGGCACCCGCCCTGTCTCAGGTGGAGCAGAGAGACGTTGGATAAGAAGAGGTGATGATCCTGTTTTTCCCGGTCCTGCCTGCATTCTCATGTCATTGTACTTCTGAGAGCCCTAGAAAAAAAACTCCTACGGTCCATGTGAGGGTTAAGTCCATTAATCAGCTATTAAACTAGTTTTGAGTTAAAAGCTTCCCAGAAAGGTGCTGACTGCAAGCAAAGCAGGAGTTACCCAGTTCACATTTGGCTGTGGGCAAAACAACCCTTGCAGTGAAACAAAAAAACCACGGGTGGATAACATACCCTGAGAGCAGAGCTTTGCCTCTTCCCAGGTATAAATCACCCATGAGTGGGCTGTGATGTTCTCTGCTGTGTGAAGCTCCCTGCAAACACTCCCTGCTCTGCAGGCAGCTTGAGTGGTGCCTCCGGGATGAGCAGGCTGCACCCTGACTTGTTTATTTTACTGTCAACATCCCCAGGGTCCCTGGGCTACCGCAGCCTCATGAAGCAGGGCATCAGCTATCCACTAGGCTGCCTCCATGCTGAGCCAAGGATAATTTTGCTTGTTCTACCTCAAAGCGTGTCCCATGAACGTGACAAACACCTTGTGTCTCCATAATTACACCTCTTCTCCACAGACTCTCCACTGCTGCAATGCCCACAAAACCACCAGTAAGTTGTCCTCAGCTGTTTCCTGCCCCCCAAACCTGCTGGTTGGTGGGCTGGTGGTGCCCTGGCACTCTGTGCATGGTGAGCAAGTGCTGGGCACTTGCTGCAGCCCTGCCAGGTACAGAGACCCTCCAGTGCCTGCTCCTCCTGCTTCTGGGGCCCCAAAATGAGGCGTGCCAGCAGCCATGCCTGGAAGGGGACGAGATGACCAGGCAGGCACCCATGGGTGCACAGCCCCTAGTTTCCTTAGGAAACCAGCACAACAGCAGCCCTACTTCTGCCTGAACAGGTGAAAGCAGGGATGGGGTTTGCTGGAGGAGACAAAGACCAGTGCCAGAGACAGTCACTTGGTCCCACAAGGCGAGGACAGTCCTGCTGTGGCAGCAAGGCTGTGCTCTGCAGGCTCGGTCCCTGTGGATGCAGCTGGGGAGTGGCTGTCCTGCACTGCAAGGAAGGGGTTGGCTGTTCTTCCCGAAAGCAGGCAGAGCCATAAATGCTGGGTTGTGCCAGCAGCTCTGCTGCTCATTTGCCCAGCCCTGGAGCTGCTGGTGGCTGCACTGGAAGCATTGAGCACAGCATGTGCTGTCCACCAGCCAGCTTCACACTTCTGAGGAGCAAAGCGCAGGAGGGATGGCAGGTTTCTCCATGCCACGTATGCCTGGGCTGCTGGGAAGCATCAGCCTGACTGGCAGACTGCAGCTGGGGCTGCAGGGTGGCCTGGAGAATTTGTTAATTGCTTGCTGTCAAATGCTGTAGTTTCTGTGAAACCTGAGACAGAGACCTGCTCGCTTTCAGGCACTGCTGCCCGGGCAGTGATGCACACCGACCTGGCTGCTGCTCAAGAGGCTGCTCGAGCAGTGAGCCCAGCCCTGGCTTTGCCTGTTTCCTGTTGCCTACTGAACTATTTCCCCTGCAGCAGGGATGCTGCATTGGCCAGGGGCACGGCCAGAGCTACTGATAGCAGACAGAGACAGGGATGCCGGGGACTGTGCAGTCTCCGGGCTGGGTCCCTGGGTGCATCGGACCAATGTGAACCTTCAGGAGCATCCTTAGTCCTTGCTCCTGGTGGTTCCTGCTCTTCCTGGGGACCTTAATGCACCCAAAGGCAAGCAGATGGGCAGCACCATCCACCCCCTTGCTCTCCAGCCATCACAGAGTGGCTCCGACTTGCTCCAGCCTCCCCATTCAGTCTGGCAGGGGCCAGCAGAGCCGTGCCACTGAGCACAAATCCCATTAAACGCTCCACAGTGCTGAGCTGCAGCTCCAAGCTCTGAGCCTCCCAAAGGACATAAGGCTGCTTAGGACACCCTAAGCTCTTCATGCAGATGAGACTTGAGGCCATCAAAGAGGTCTTAAAAGCTTAAGGCAGGTAAATGTTTAAACTACTCTAAGCCTTCAGTGTCACAGCCGGGCCAGAGGGAAGTCCCCAGCTAAAAGCCGTCTCTGCACAGTCACCCTCTGCCACAGTACAGCAGCACTCAATGGCCATCAAGCCCTCACTTCCTCAGCTGCATTGCTCCCCCAAGTCTGTCCTTCTGTCCCTGCTCTCCTCTCCCACCACATCCTCACAGCAAAGGCTCAGGCTGCCATGTCTCTCCTGCCACATTTATTTTCTGTCTAGATGGTGGTAGTTTTGATATGCAGCCCTCCAAATTCCAGCTGTGCATTCTGCTGCCTCTCATCAGGAGAGTAATGGAATGAATGCTTTTTCGTGGGCAGTTACACTTAATTCAAGCTCTATCCCTGAAAAGCCTGGATGAAATTGCATGGAGTATAGCTGGTGCCCAGGAGTATTTTCATAAATAAATCTGGAGGTTTCAGCGGGATCTTTAATACACACTAAATGGGACTCTGTCACAAACTTGTCCTCCTGCAAAGACACAGCAGAATATTTTTATCCACAACAGCAGATCAATGCACACAGATTTTCCTCAAGTGGTTTCTTGGTGTCGCTAATGACTTGTTCCTTCTGGTTGCAAGAACTGTATTTGCACTAAAGGGATACCACAAATTACTTCACTTACTTCCAAGATGCTGAAGCTGCCCTTAAGCTCAATACTGCAAGTTATTGCAAGTATCTGCACCTCTTTCCTCTGAGGTGCCATGAGAAAAGCCTTGCTGCTCATCTGTCTCCCAGGTCTTGTGTTCCTACATGTTCATTGTGAGTGTGGGAACAAACTCAGCTTTTCAGTTTGAGCTGTGCATTTGCCCTGGAGAGGACCCTGGATGGGGAATGCTCACCAGCTGAGCTTCCATCCTGCACCTGCAGCCATTTCCCCTCCCCAGGCTCTGTTAACTCAGGAAGTGCCACCAATGTAGCATTTCCAAACATACTCCCACAGAGCAGGAACACTGTTCCCCTTCTCAGAGCTGCCTGCCTTGGAGCAGGACTTACTTGCAAACTACCTCTTCATTTTTAGGAATGTTTATTGTACCTTGTTAATCACTGGACTTGATGGTCCTAGAGGTCTTTTCCAACCTAAATTATTTTATTCCTACATAATCAACCTCCAGTTTACTGCTTAACTGTGCTGGGATACACATCAGCTGCAGCACACAGGCATTGTAAAATCAAAGCAAATTAACGTTCTATTTTAACACAAGAAACGTCACCTCCAGCCAACAGGTTCGACAGCTGCACACATCCTTTTCAGCATCCTCCCCACCCCAAGCCACTTTCCCACCTTGTCATCCCATCTAGTGCACAGCACTGCTGCTCCTCCTGTGGCCAGCCTGGTCCCAGTCTAAAATGACCCCACAAAGGACATCTTGTGATCTTCCCAGCTTTTGCAGGGAGATGACATAAGACCAGTTGTGACCAGTACTACCAGTAAGCACCATTCCCTCTGAAGTTCAGCCAGGAAAGCGCCCAGCAGTCACATCCCCAGTGCTGTGCTGTGTGAGGGAGGGATGGATGGATAGCATGTGATGGATCACCACTTTTAGCCCTGTGACAAGCATGGGAATCTACTGTTGGGTCTTTCATAGGTTTTATCTCAATGCAGAGCCATAAAGAAAGTGGAAAATGCAGCCAACAGCTTTGATGTGGATCAACACAGAGAGTTCCCAGCGTTCAGGCAGTCACCTCAGACTCCCCAGGTCATCAGAGAATGTTTTCTTCTCCCAGCTAAGGGCAGAGACCTCTGAGAAAACCCTACTCGAGCCCCAGGAACCTGGCATGTGTGATAATATATTCGGAGGGAGGGGAGAATTTCCATATGAAAGAAGGAATTGACTTGAGAAGAAATAGGGAGACTGCAGCATGACACTAACATGAAAAGCACATTCATGAATATAGACTGGGCAGGAGAGCCCAGAAACATTCATTTCCCCACTTGCAAATGCAGATTTATTTTGCATGCAGGACAAATGCTAAAGGGGCTCCAGGTCCTTCCAGCAGAAACGTACAGCAACGTGCTTGGGATGCTCCTGTGCTGCTGCATCAAGCTCAGACCCTGTGGATAGGGACACACCCACAGGCCTCATCTTAAAAAGCATTGCTGGTCACAAATCACATTGTTGGCAAAGGAATGAGGGATCTTCAACACACTCTTTTCAACACCACCTATTCCTCCTCTTCCCCTGTGTAAAATTCTGCTCCCTAACTCACAGTCACAGTCTGGGAGACCCCAGACCCCCAGCACAGCAAATACTGGGATATATAGTTCATTAAGGCTGAGGTTCCCTTTCTTTTGAAGGATTCTCACATGTATTTCACAGTTTCTTTGAAAAAAATCCAAACACAGTCCAGGAAATTGTTTTTTACCATGGTGCTAATTTTCATACAATTTCTAAACCTTAAAAAGAAATTTATTAAGATGCTATAACCATGCCATTACATCATAAGACAGGAAAACAGAGAGAAGCCATTAAAAAAAAGTTAGGTTTACTCAGTTCTTAATGTAGCCCAAGCAATCACTCAGGCATCCTTGGAATGAGAATTTTGAATTAAGGGTGATGATAGCCTTAAATAATAACCTCCATACTGTCTACAAGGCTTTTATTTTATTAACTCCGGCATCTCAAGCAGGATGATAAATTCACTCACTAATGGTCGAATAGCACTTTTTCTTATAGCTTGTATTTTATTTCTTTTTTGCAGATACCATCTCTGCAATCCAGCCTGCGCCAGTGCTGACAGCACTTGCAAGAAGCTTTTCTATTCAAGCGACTTTTAATGACTGAGCAGCTTTGCTGCTGGGGAAGTTTTAGTCCCGGGGATGAAAATAAATGGGACATGCCTTTATTTCTCACTACTCTGTGCTTCACCAGTTCTTTTTTTGCACAGAAATATCACCCGAGTCCCCAGGACATGAAAGAGCACATTCACAACCCATTCAGAGCCCTCTGGTCTCTGCTGCCTGGTTCAGCTTTACTTCTCTAGGTTCAGACACCTTCATATTTTTTAGAAATATGATGACTCCCTGAACCATCACTTATATCCCACACCTGATCTGTCACTAAGTTTGTGTCAGGATTGCTGCAAGAGTGACAAGGACCCTGCCACTGCTGTGGGAATGCAGTGATTCAAACAAAGCCTTGCCTAAATACCATGTCTTGTCTATGGACAAGGCAGGCAGCAGCAAATACATTTTTTTATTTATACTCAAGACCCAGGTACAATAAACAATTCAATAAATAACATGAAATGCCAGCTAGGAAGGACTCAGGCTCTCAGGGAATTTTCCTCTTCAGAAAAGCTGATTATTCAGCAATCTGACATTTAAAGTGTCCTAAATTTCTTAATTTAGGACTCATAACTGGAAAACGCAATGGTGTCTATCACCTCTGTATTGACCAAGGGGAAAATCCAAGTTCTGATTCCCCTGGCCCCTTCCCCTGCCTGGTATTTTTCCATGGCCTGGTTACCCTTTGGACACAACCCAAGTTCCTTCCTGTGGTGGTCTCTGAAATTCATTTAAATCAGGAAATTACTCTGCCTGTTTTTCTCCACAGACTACATGAGTCCAGGCTGACAAATCACAGCAGGATGGATGTCAACCATGATTTAACCCTTCATATCCACAGCCAGGCCCTTCTAAAGGCTGCCTTTCCTCTCACTTCAGTGTTCCAAGCCCACAGCTTCTGGAAAGGCTCCTTGGGGAGGACCAGGGACTTTTCCAAGTCTGCAGCACTCCTTGCACAAATGCCTCTGCAATGACCAGGCAGAGGTGGCACCTGAGCTCTTGCTGTGAGCACTGGCAGGAATGGAGGCCAGGCCTGCTTAAAAAGGTCACTTCTGCTTTTTTTAAAGGACTTTCCCAATCCCCATGTGGGAACAGATCACACCCGCGGTGGGGCATATAGCCAGGCATAGATTTGGGGTTGACTGTAGCCTTTAAATTCATATTGGGAATGATTTGGAGAGACCCCAGGTCCTTATGCAATGATGATTCATTTGGCAAAGTCATGTGCATGGGTAACCTCCTAACCTGGAAGCATTATTACAAGCAGGGTAAATAGATGGTGGCCACTGTGACCACCAGCAAACTGCCCAGGCTGGTGCATCCTGCCTGGCACAGCTTCCTGCAGAGGACCAGGGCCAGGAGGATGGAACTTACAGAGATGGGCTGCACCAAGGCTAGGCCAGCCAAGGTTCCCACATCCTCCAGCTCAAACAGCCAAGCAGAGCCTGCTGCTAGAAGACAAGAAGTTGGAAAAGGTGATTAATAGAGGCTTGGGAACAAAGTTGACTTGATTTCTTTTGAAATGGAGAGCAGTTCCCCAGACAGCAGCTGGCATGAGCCTGCACAGCTTCCAGTGGGAAGGGAGATAAACTCCTGCCTGGACACAGTCCAACCCAGTGTGAAAGGAGACACATTAAGGAAGCAAACAAACCCATTGCTCCAAGTCCCAAGGTGCTGAGACGGGCTTGTGAAACTCCAGCTTGGGCAGGGGCCACCCCAGAGCATGCTGACCTCTACCATTACACGGGGAGGCAGTGCCAGGGTCACAGGGTTACACTCATCCCTGTGCGAGCAGAGCAAGGCCAGCAGGAGATGAACCCTTCCTTCAAAGACGGCTGGACCAGGAGATGTGGGGACCTGGTTTACAGCCCCTGGAAAAAGTTCCAGAAGTTGGCCAGACTGGCAGTCAGAGCTGCTGATTGTTTCAAAGTCTACATTACACTCACCCTGTAAATCAAACGGGAAGACGCAGTAAACTCATCACAGTAAGATGAAATGGATTTCTCACTGGTGTTATGCCAATGCCATGGAGCTTTGCTTCATCTCACTCATTTCCAGGGGCTTTAACCAAGAGCTTTTTTCTTGCTCTGTTTGTGATGTGGGCAAACAAAGCACCAACTCCTGGCCAGAGTGACAGGGAAGGCAACACTGAGCATCTGTGCTGCACAGCACCTTCTCCTAAACGGGGAATAGATTGGGTGAGTACTCCAAACCCATATGAGGGTGGGGCTCCCATCCCCCTCAACCAGTAGGATTTAAAAAAGACCTGCTGGTCTCCACTGAATTGCTCCAGCTTGCAGTTGTGGCAGGTAGTCCAGCCACAAACCACATAAGTGAAGGGAATTATTCTTTAATTAGAAATAAGCCCCATCTCTTGAGTAGCCTGCAACACCTAAATGGCTATTTGTAAAGAAAATGTTTTATTTCCAGAGAGATGGCTCACTTATGACAGCTGTAAAACCCATTAATGAGAGGATAAGGGTTCTAGGGCTGTTATAAAATCCAGGGGCTCATTTCTTGCTTTAGTGTTCTTACAATTAAATTTTCACACAGGATCATTTGTTTAGCAGACATTAACGCAGCAAAGGTGAGCTAACTGCATCCAGCATTCACTTACTCCCAAAACACAGTCACATGCTCCCAAAAACCTGTCTGCATGGCTCCTCTGCCAGGACGGGGCCAGCACACAGCCTCTCCCCACCACAAGCACTGGTGCACGTGGTCCCAGAGCTGCTTTGCTGGTCCCTTAGCAGTTCCCTGGGTCACACCACGCAGCTGTCCCTTTGCAGCCCACCTCCACCCAGGGCCCCTCACAGGTACCTGCTGGGGCAGTTCTGCAGAGTCCCAGCATCATCTTTTGGGCTTTGCTCCTCATCTACACAGTGCTCAGAGTATCCTGCAAAACCACCCAGCCTACAAGGACAGGTCCTTTCTTTGCAGCTCCTTTCTTGTATGGGGCAGCCTAGACAATGTTATGACAGCAAGTGAGGATGGGAAGAATGGGGCAGCTACCCATCCTAATGCTAATCCCTCTTCACAGGAACAATAAAAAAATACATCCATTCCCACAGGAACACCACTCAGCTTTGCACATTGAACAGAGAGTCTATTAAACCAGACAGCTTCTCCTGAAGCTGGCTCTGCATAGTTTAATTAAACTCTACAGACAGTTTCACACACACAGCTTTAACAGGAAGGCAGAAACACCCCACTGCCAAAGCACCAAAGTCACACCAGGGCAGAGATGTGGCCCCCAGCGTGTAGGAGATGTTCAGGGCAGGGGGACTGCTGGCAGTGCCAGTCCTGGGCACTTTCTGTCACCAATGCCCCTGCAATGCTGAGCTATGAGTGCAGCCTGTGCTGCTGCTACCTGCACTGAATTGCAGTGCACTGTCTCCATTTATTTGATTTGTATCGCCTGAAGGAAAATGCTTTTGCTGTCTTCATGCACTCTAAGCATTTGGCTTCAAAATAAAAGCTCTGGGGACCTGTCATCACATGCTTTCCTTCCCATAAAGAAAAGGCAAGATCCTGTCTTTTTGAGCTGAATTGCAGAAAAGTGCTCAAGCCCACCACTGTTGCTCAGGGATGACCTTGCAAAGGTTATTTTTGAAAGCTGCTGCCTCCTTCTGCTGCAGACTGACATTGGAACTGCCACATCCTGCCTTCCTGCTTTACCTGGACGACTTCAACAGCCTTTGAAGGAGTCTGAAAAGTAGCAGCATGGCTCAGGTTCTTCCCCCTGAACAAATGCTCTCAGAACTTGATCCTACATCCCCACATACATGAGTGCCCCCCGCTCTTCCACAGGCATCACACGGTGCCCATGTGCATGGCACAGCCCGGGGCCTCTGTGGATGGGAACAGGTCATGTCTGGAGGCCTGGCTCATTTCCCTTTGCATCCGGTGAGCTCTGGCAGGATTTCCTCATGCAGAGGCCATGGGGGAGGCATGTGATGGTGTGTGCTGTGCTCAGTGCTGCTCCTCCTGCCCTGTACACACATGCATGACCCAGACCTCAGCTCCCAGGGACAGTGGCATGGATATTAATGGCCTGGGTGAGTCGAAAATGAAAGCCTAGATCAGAGTTGCTGGGAAAGAATTTCTCTGCTTTTAAGGAGAGGAAATCCACTTCCCCGATTTCTCCCAGTGCAGATATTGGTTTCTTTCTCACCTCAGACACTTCTGCGCAGTGCACAACTTCCCTGCCAGCCCACCACCAGCCACAGAGCTCATTCTTTAAGAGGAAGAAAAATAAATATTTTAATTATTTAATTTGACTCCAGCCCCTCTGATTAAGATATTCAGTACAGCACAACGAAAAATCTAAAACACTGTTTTGCTCTAAAATATTTTGCTTGCTCCAACAACTCTTACTGCAGTAGCAGATCTCACTCCTCCTGTCTCTCACTTTATCTTTGCCTCTCCTCCCTCCCCCTCCTGTTTTTCCCATCTGTGTTTGGAGCAGAGGAAGCGGAGATGAAACACAGGCTGCTGACTCTTCCTGCAGGCTCTGGATTGCTCAAACCAATCGACTTTGTTCAGTCTCTGCCTTTCCCTGCCCACTTCTGACAAGCTCTGCAAAGATCACAATGAATTTACTCTGCTCCCAGTGCAGCGAGAGAGATGAAGCATGAGTGCTCAGTGTATTGGCACAGAAATTACAAAGAAAGGCTCTGCAAACGCAGTGGTCAGAGCATTCAGAAAGCTCTGACCTGACCCAGGGCCCTGTTTAAACAATTTGCTGAGAGCTGCCAAGAGGCTGTGCAAGCATCAAGCAACGTGCTGCTGGCTGCACAAACTACCTGCTTAATCCCTTTGTTAGGGTTTACACACACACACACACAATGCCTCTGAAGGAATAAAAAATGGGTCCTGAAAGCTCCTACCGATTCTGCAGTGAACTGTGGCATTAAGGATGTGGAAGGAGGTGACCCCACCAGCTCACGGTTCATTCAGCAGCAGCTCGTGGGAGTTGCTCACCAGAGAGTGGAGCTGTCTCTGGCAGCTCCCTGCCCTACTTCTTTCAGAAATACATAATTGTGACATTGTGTTACATAATTTATCATGTTACATCAAGATTGGGGCCGTCCTTGTGCAGCTTATTCTTCTGGGTATTTGAGCTGCCAGGGAGGAGAGAGAAGTGCTACCCCACGAACAGTCACTACTTTAGAAAAAGCTTTTTGATTTTGGAACAGTCTGAGACACCCTATCCTTGAGCACACAATCAAAAGGAGTTGCACAAGCAGAGCTTGGTCTGACCTGTGAGATGGCATCTGCCTGCACCATGTATGTGCACAACTCCCTGGCACACTGCTCTAACTACAGGGTGTTGGAGAGGACCCCAGCACACCAGCAGAGTTCTCCCCAGACAGTCTGTTCCTTTTCCAGTGCTTCCTTATGTGCTGACCAAAGGCCTGAGAAAAGGGCAGCTGAGTGGGTGAAATCCTCCCCATCACTGCCAGCCCCTGCAAGGTGGCCTGTAGAGCCAAGCAAGCCAGTGTTTGCTGGACAAGCACCCTCCCAGAGCAGGGTTACACACTCACAGCCACAGGCAGGCTAAACCAGCCAGAACACATCTGTGCAGAGCACCAGGAACTGTGGTGCAAGGGCTCGTTTTCCAGAAGGTGCTAATACAACCAGGGACTCCAGGCGCCCCCATGGCAGCTACGCATCTCCCACAGGATAAGCTGCTCATCTGCTGTGTCTCCTTCTCTCACCAGGAGGATGAGGTTCAGCCTGTCCCAGGACAGGCACTGCCTGGAGCCCTGGCTTTGCACTCCCAGTGCAGCCTGAGCTGCAGCTCCCTGTCCTTGGCATGTGGGGGTTCACTGGTACCCAACACTCCACCCTGGCAGCTCCTCTCTCATCCCAGCAGCAGGATGAGCAGCTCCTGCCTTCAACATCCCCCATGCCAGAGTAGCAGGTGTGTGTCACCTGCTGGGGTGATGAGTTCTGCAGGCAGAGCAGCAATTCCAGCTGTTTAACCTGGAACTAACCCTAGGAATTATATCACTGCCCCATCCCTGGAGCCTCCAGCCTTCACCCAAGGAAAGCATGTCCAGGACCATCAGGAAGAGGATACTGACCATGCCTGGGCCAGAGCAGAGGTGCAGTGGACAGTCACAGCTCATGATACTTCTCCCAATGCCCTGCATATGCCCACCATTGGTGAGCCCCAGAACAGCCTTATAACCTCTGCCTACCCCAAACCTTGTCACAAGACAGGGATGCTCAACAAGGCATCACCAGGCACTGATGGCAGACAGCAAACAGTCCTTGCTGTTCCCAGAGGGAACTTCCTTGTCCCATTATTGTTTTTAAGTGATTGCTGCAGGGTTTTGCTGTGTTGAAGCCAGTTCAGTGCAAGAGCCAATGCAGTGTGGTACTCTGGAGCTGTGGGAAGGATGACTGCAAACCCAGAAACAAGCAGAGCATGGGGCCTCAGCTGGAAGAATCACAGGGTAAGAAATATCCCAATACCACCAATCCTCACAATAGTTAAACAGCCAAGGCACTCAGGTACGCAGTTAAGCACCTTATTGTCAAGGGAGAGAGAGGTTTGGAAAACAGAGCTGTTGTCCTTTTCTGGAGCAGACTACAGCTTGTCTTGCCTGACAAGGTTGGTGGCCTGCAATCCAGTTTTCTCAAGGGTCTTTAATGCCAGCTGACATGAGTTAAAAACACTGCATACAAACAGACCAAGTCTGAAGGGCAAGAGAGAATTAGAGATGCCATTTGGCTATTACAAGCAGCTCCAAGGGGATCAGCTCTTGGTGTTGCATAATTTAGTACTTTAACCAATTAGCTAAATGACTAGAAAAGTCTTTCCTGGTAAGACAAGCAGATGACACAACCTGATGGTGCCATAAACAGCAAGGAGCACATGCTGCTAGTGCCAGTGATCTGAGTCATCCAGGGAACAGCCCCAAATACACCTTGAAACTGTGAGCACGAGGGCAGGCTGGGACCTGAGGGCACAAGTGCTGCAAAGGATGAGAGACTCAGTACAGGGAAGCAATGGCTGAGGACGTGACCTAGGGACCACAACTGATAGAAACAACCAGGCTGCCCTGCAATGATGAAGCCATTGACAAATCACTGTTCTGTGCTAGACACAACACCAGGAGAAAAATAAAATAAAGGGTAGAAGACATCTCTAGAGGTCTCTGGTCCCACCTTCTGCTCCTATCAAGACTGTTGCAAACACTGGATCAAGACATTTGAGTTTTGGAGATCTCCAAAAACAGAAACGTTACCCAGCACCCTCTCCCCAGTGACCTGGCCCAAGCCAACACCAAGCTCCTGGTACAAAAAAATGGGGGAGAGCTGCCTGACCAACAAAACCAGGCTTTAAAGTGAAGGGTATGAATAATAAGTCAGTCCAGGTGTAGTTGGTGTATACAGACATGCCAGAGGAGGAAATGAACCCTCCATCACTTCTCAGAGATACCAAATAGCAACTCACAGCTAAAATGTAACACCTAACAACAGTCACTTGAACAGCATTAGTAGTTTTTCTACAGTGAGATAGATCAAATAGACAAACTTACTGCAAACTGGAGGAACCAACCATTGCTGTAGGTCTCAAGCATAAGGAAAAGCCACCCCTTCCACAACGAGCAGAGGGGTATTTATACTGGCCTGCATCCACCTTCATAGCCTAAATACCTGCAACCACCTAAACAGCCTCACCAGAAACACCTGGGTGCATGAAGCCAGTGGCTGGCCAATAACAAAAAGCTAATGAGGGCAAAGTTCAGGTGTGGTGTGCTGTGGGATGGGGCCGGGTGCCAGGAGAGTTATCAGCCTTATGCACTGTCCTTCCAAGGTGGCAGCTGATGTGCAGCTGTGAGGAATCCCTGTCCCAGCTGAATCAGCCTTCCATCATATCTCTGTTAAGCCTTTTTGTGCTGCTCATACCTACAGTCACCTGTCATTGCATCTTTCCAGGGTGTGGGTGCAGGGCAGGGGCTGGGGAGCAGCACCCTGTGCTTTGGGATGTTGTCCTTCCTGGGGCCATCTTCCTATTTCCTTCCCTTTCTTGTGACTGAGTCAGTCCCGGTGCAAGCCCAGAGTGATGACAGCAAACCAGGCACACGAGCTCTCACATAGGGCCTGCATCCCTGTGGAAATGTCCTGGGGCTGGGATGGGTGGTGACCCTTTCTGGAGCGTGGGGCAGCAAGCTGGGAAACAAGTGATGCTGGACACACAGCTCAGGCACTACCACACAATTTGGTCTCCACTCTTTGGATATGCAGCCTTTGGGTTGCAGCAGGCTCTGCTTCTGCATGCAGCTCTACTCAGGATGTGGAAAGAGGCATTTGGGATGTAGAGCATCCATGTATTTGTAGGGGTGAGGGTGGCCAGGCAGGGCAGGTGCAAGGGACTGGAGCAGGTTCATGGCCCAGGGGTGCTTCCATTTAGCCCAGCTGGAGACCTCATCATTCCCAGACACCTAAAATAGCTGCCACCTAGCTCTTGGGTGATCCACAGGCAGGACTATGTCCCAGCCACACAGTGACCTCCTTCAAAGAGTATACAATTAAAAAGCAAGTTTGTAATTTGATAATTTGTACAGAAGAAATTAATTGCTAGCTGTGCCTTGCCAGCTTGCTGTGATGACTGGGGCACAGGCTGGCTCGGGAGCCCTTGGGAAGGGTAATTACTGGGGAGAGATCCTCAAGATTGTAGCAGAGTAATGGAAGATGCTGCTCACCTGACCACCTCAGCCTTGGCCATGCACACGTGTGCATCCATCACTGCAGTGTTAGAGATACTTGGGATGCAGGGTCTTTTTTCTGCAGCAGGGGAAGGACCCTTCCTAGTTGCAAAATGTGGGAGAGTCCCCTACTCTGCCACAGCCCCTGTAGGCAACCACCAACCTGCTCCAGCTATGCTTTTGGGGAAAGAGGGAGCTGTACACACCTTCAAAAGCAGATTTCTTTGTATTTTCTTATTACTATTGGAACCAAACCTGTTTTCTGGGTAAAATCCCAGCAGCAGAGCCAATGTGCTGCCAGGGAGGGGTGCATGGAGGAACCCCATCCCTGCACAGCAGTGAGGAGCCACTCACCTCATGGGGCTGCTCCTTTAGAGCATTGCCTCACAAGGTGCCCACATTTCCACTCCCAGGGGAGCCCCCTCCCTGTGCTTAGGGTGTTGCCTCCTGTTCTATAAATCATGTGTGGGGGTAGCACAAAAGGCTTATCTGCCCCTCCTGGGATGAAAGGCAGCCACTGCCCCCACCCTGCAGGAACCTGCCCAGCCACCCACCTCCACCTCTGCTCTGCCTTGGTGCAATGGCTGGAGAGCCCAAGGGGAGCAGCACCTGCTGGTCCATGCCCACACAGAGCAGGACAGCACCACAGCCCACTGGAGCAGTCAATGGGCTGGAAATCTGGAAATCTTTGTCCCAGAAAAGGGTGTGCAAACAGACGCCCCAGAGCAGAGGCCAAGAACTGTCCCAGCACATGTCAGCCTAACCCCCAAAACTGTGGCCAGAACAAAATACAGGTTTGCACATCTCAGGGTAAAGATAGTTGCAAAAATAAATACAAGAATAAAAGGCATAAGTCTGTGACAAGCTGCATGAACATCACGAGACTGTTGAAGGAAGTGGTGAGCACAAGGAGAAATCTCTGCCCGGACCAGAAAGGCAGAGGGTGACAAATCATGTAGGCAGCAACCCAGAAACGGAGAGATATTTGATAAATATTTCTGTTCAGCATTTGGGAGGCAAAAGCCAAACAATACAGCACGTTATAAAGTAAAATATAATCACAATAAAACACCTTCCATCCTATGAGGGCTTCAGGAAGATGTTAAACAATAGCTACCGGGGTTAGATTTTTAAATCGGCAGGTCTGACACATCGGTGAGCGTCAAAAGGAGCCGGGGAAGGAGCACCTAATTAGCTCCTGTGGGTCCCTGGGACTTCCCTCGGGGTCCCAGCGCTGGCACACTGCCCGTACCTCCATGGAGTAAACAGGATGTCCCAGGCTGCTCCAGCTGACATCAGTGCTGTGCCGGGGGCTGAAACGGCCCTGGCCGGATTTGGCTGATAAAGGTTTGAAACGGGGAATTATCATTAGTGTCAATTAGCACCATTTTATGAAAAAGAGATCTCGGCATATCTCTGTTCTTAGATTGTCCCTATCAGCCACACTGGTGAGGGTGTTGATGTAAGCAGCTTGCGTAAGGCTTTTGGCAACTCGGGCTGCTTGGAGCAGGCACGGGGAGTTCCTGTGCTGGAAGTCCAGACTGAGCTCTGAGCCTTGCTGCAGGCACAGCCCCACTGCTCAGGTGTTTCTGGGGGCCTCCAGTGGGGATTGACTCTCAGCCCTGAGTTAAGGTTATTTAACACCTTCTCGGTTCCCCAGCGAAGGCAGGAGCTGCCCAGGCTCTGGTGAAGCCATCCTGGCACAGGTACCAGGGGCAGGCTGTACTGACAGCACAGCACCTGGCACCAGGGCAAGGGGGCTGCACCCTGGGTAGCTGGGGGACAATCCCCCCTAAAAAAAACCATGCCTCTGTGGGAAAGGGACTGAACAGAGCTGTCCAGCTGTCTGCAGCCTCCCTGAGAGCCAGGCTCAGTGCGAGATCAGCATCGCAGGAGTCAGGAAAATTGGCAAAAACCCAAAGAAGAAGCCAAGGACCCACGAAGGGTTGAAAAGACAGACTTTTAATGGAGAGAAATTCCTGGGACACTATCAATGTGGGCCAGAAAAAGAGGTTAAAGGGCTAACTTGATCCCAGCTTATTAAAGCTCTTTTTGATGTGATTAAATGTTTGGCAGTGCCTCTGTTTGGCAGACAAGGATGGGAGAAGGCTGTGGTTAGAAATAAGGCATGGATTCAGTGTTATGAGTACCCTCTGAAACACTGTCAAAGCCTGCAGTGAGTTCCCCATCCCTGGCAATGCTGTGACCAAGGGGTGAGTAGGCTCAGAGTGACACAGTCCTGCAGCTTCACTATGGACAAAATCCGTGCTGACAGAGCAGCCCCCTGCCATGGGCCTTGTCCTTGTGCCAGCCCTGCTTGGTGAGATGCAGACAGAGGGAGAAGCTGTAGATGGGCTCTCATAACTATTGACATAACAGTCTCAGGGAGGGATCTGGATTTACAGCTAGCCTCTCCCTGCCTGGATAACCCCTCTCCTTTATCATTTACCTTCAGCAATAAATCATGCTCCCCATGGACTTGTCACTTACTGGCTTTTGATGGATGCCTCTCCTAGGCAATTCCAGGTGAAGACCACTGGCTGCTCCATTTTAGAAGACAGTTTGCTGCTGACAAGAAGCAGTGAAGAAAGCTTGTCTGATTAATATACTGTCTTTTTTGACATGCGTGCTAGAAATAGAGGAGTGGATAAAAAGGTGATGATAAGCAGTGTGATTACAGACCCACGAGGGAAATGAACAGATACTTCAAATTGGAGGCAGCAGAGCACAGCCCAAGCAACAATTAAAGATGGATTCTGCAAATCTGTCCTTCTGTGGAGGCCACTGGCTTCTCTGTAATTTGGAGCATAATTGGAGTAATTACTCAGAGCTCACCCTAAGGAGCATGGTGGAACATCATTTTGGGTTGTTTCTCTCACCGGTGATGTGACAGCTCCTTGTAAATCACTCTGAAGTACCTGGGTGTGATGCTGAAGGAACTGGGCACAGGCTGTGCTGGCCCCTGAGTCCAGCCTGTGAGAATAGAGCGAGAGTCCTTCAGCAGCAGAGGTAGTGCTCAGAAATGAATTGCTGGGCAATTATTTAATTCATGCTCCTCTTTTCCCCCTCGGATTTCCCAATAAGCATTGCTTGGCAGGCTGGGCTGCCTGTAATCGCTGCTCCACATTCAGAGCTGCATCTAATCCTTTCAAGCAGGCAGCTGCCTTTCCTGTTTTGTTCCCCCTGTCCCAGTCTCAGCACACTTCCCTGTGGCTCAGAGATGTGCCCTGGTGGTTCAATGCTGCTGCAAACCATCCATCAGTGGTGCAGCAGTGGTCACTCACTTCAGTGAAGGTGTCACAAGCCTGCCACGGGATGCTTATTGTGGCAATCCCAGATACTGATCCGTGGGCTGCTGCTGGCTGTGACCAGTCCCCAGACAAGCTCTGTGGCTGCAGCGAGTCTGCAGCATCCCCTGCACCCCTGTCCAGCCAGAGACTGGGCACTCCCAGCTGGCAAAGCTCTCCAGCATCCCACCCAGAGAGCCAGCCGGGGCTGAGGCACCTCCCAGCTGTGAGCCACAGGCAGACAGGCAAAACAAAGAGCGTGAAGCCACACACCAGCCCAGGGAACACAGGACATTTATTTGCCACGTTGGGAATATCAGCTGAGCAGTGGGTTTTGCAGAGGACACTGGGCAGCCTGTGGCTAGAAGGTGCCCACAGCATGAAGCCAGTGGGACAGCAAAGCAGGGGCAGACAGACCTGTCCTGTCTAAACATGTCCATCTTCAGCAAAGCCAAGAGCAGTACTGACAGGCATGAAGGTGTGGGAGATCCTGGGGGAGCAGGAGAGTGCTGTGAGTATTTTGAAACTCAGAGGGCAGAAGGCTTTGTACTCCATGAGCAACAGGGCACAGGCTGGCCCACAGACCAGTTTCTGTGGCTCCTCTTCCCAAGGGAGGAGTTCAGCAACACTGGAAATCAGACTGTGGCATTATGCAAGACTGGTCATGGCTTTTATTGCTTCTCAGAAGCCCTGTAGCAATCCTGCTCCCTGCTCCCCAGAGTGTAACCTGTGACAAGCACGTGTGTGCAGGCCATGCTTCCCTAGGGCCACTGCTCTCAGGGAACTTGGGACATCACACTCCAGCAGGCAGGGAGCCACTCTGCAAGGTGCCCACTTGGCTGGAGCTTGTGGTGCTTCCCAGCACCGGATCAAGCACACAGTCATTCTTCCTGGCTGTGGCAGTGCTCTGCCAGGAGGTGTTGATTAGCTTGGCAGGTTGCTAATTGCCAGGAAGGGCCCAGCACAGAGGTCAGGGTGGCTGTTCTCTGGGAAGAGGAAGGTCAGGACACCTTGGTTAAGAGTGTGGATGCTTTGGGAGAAGGGGTCCCACCGGTGCCAGGGCTGGAAAAATCCTGCTGCTGAAGCATGGCTCCCTTTTAAACTCCACTGGTTTTGAAAAAACACAGCCAAATGCCCATCTGTGTCTCACCTTGAATCAGCACCTCCCGTGCTGGAGGAAAACAAAGACCACAACATCCAAAAAAGCTCCTCCAAGGTGCACTAAGACAGCTGGATTACAGCTGCATGGTGAGCTTCTCCTTGCCCTGTGCTCAGTAGCCACCAGCACCTCCCTCCTCAGTTTTAATGTCTTTCTTTTTAATTATTTTTTTCCCAAGTCACCTGCAGCTCTGTTCTGAGGCTCCTGCCTCAGCTTATCCCAGCAAAACAGTAGCAAACATCCACGCTCCTGATCTGCAGCACAGCCCCTGTGCCTGTGTGCTAGGAAAAGCACCTTCCAACCCTCCTGTGGGACACTGCCCAGGATTCAGAGGCTGGAGAGGGAGGCATGAAGAACCTCACATACCCACACACCCATGTACAAACTCACACTCATAGGCACTTGCCCTTCTGCAGATACTTGTTACCTTCAGCCAAACATTCTGTCACCCAGACAAGAGGGACACCTGACATTTTTGTCCAGGTGTTGAATGAAGCTGGTCTGTGAGAGATGATGAGGGTGTTTAAAGGCTTTTGTTTATGATGTCTGCTAAAGATAAGCTTCCAAGAAAGATGAAAGATGCCCTTTGGAAGCAAGAGTAGGGCAGGAAGGAATGCCAGCCTTAAATTACTGTGAAAGCTGACACTACCTTTTAACATTCAATGTGTACAAAGCCTGTGTCCCCCCACATCTTGAAAGAAACCTCTTGGATTATGAGCATGACCAATAATGACTGGAGGTAATTCCTGCCTGCTCCTGGCAAGTGCATAAGCTGACAGCAGATATTGTCTTCCACACAGTTTTCCACACTTTTCCCTTGGAGGCAGAAGTTCACAAGGTGTGACTATAAATCCACGCAGAAAGCCCAGCTGATGTTCTCCTAATGTGGAATAAACAGTGGAGAAGAGGAGCCCTGGCTACAGCAAGGTCTGGGAGCAAGGAATGGCCAACATTTAGGGTTTTCACCTGGCCAGACAGAATAAAGCATTACTTCTTGATTTTTTTTGCATTTTGATTTATACTCACAGACTCTTGATGCGAAGCCTTCTGTGCAACACACATGGGAAGGGTTTCTTCAGGGCTAAAATTGTTTACTGGACTTACTATAATCAGCAGCAGGTTTTGAGTTTCCTCTCAGGCTCTCAAGGCTTTAAAGACAACACTGTTGGCAGGTATTTCACCTGGTATCAGTCTGAAAGAAGAAAAATATCTGAGGCCTCCAAGATTAACTGTCCTTTCTGTGAGAAATATTTATCACTGTTCATTCTGGTCTCCTCAATCTTTATTTCTATCAAATGCCTGTGACCAAAGATCTTTGCCCTATCTGAAAACATTTCTTCCCTATCAAACACAGAACATGCAATGCTCTCCTACACACACAAATTTCATGTTGCTAGAAAATTACTGTTTCCAGATCAGCCAGGGAAGGAGTTTTGCTGTCCTACTGTATTCTGTGGAACACAGTGTACTGTTCCTAGAGGCTAAAACCTCTCAGAGGGGAGGACATGGGGGCATTAATAAGGGGTGATGCTGCCCTCCATCTTTGTCCACAGAACCCTAAAAAGTCCAGCTCCAGGAGAAGGGGTCTCCAGTCCTGAGGACCTCCCCAGCATCTTCTCATCCTGGTCTGCAGCATTCCTCAGCAAGAATCACCCCCCAGGCCAGGAGGGCATCATGGACTTTCCCAGGAGATGTTCTGGGAACCAGGAGCCCACCCTCTCCCTTTCCTGACAGCAGTGCTCAGAGAGGTCCCACGGGCTTGGCACTGCCACCAGAGGGCTGGGAATGAGCTGAGAGTCCCGAGATCAAATTTTCTCCTAAACCAGTAAAACACCCTCTGGTTGTTTGCAAGGGCTATGGGACAGCTGTGACCCACATCTGTCTCACAGTGGGACATTGCAGAGGGACAGGAAGCAACCCCACAGCATTTCCTGCTCTATTCCAGCCACAAGCAACAGAATGAAAGAGGAGGGGTCCTCTTCTGTAATTTGCTTTGTTTGACCAAGGACAAAACTGGTGCAAGCAGAGCCATCCCAACCAGCAGCAGGGACCCGCACTCAGTGTGGGATTTGGGCTGGGAAGCCCAACCCCTTGCACACAAGTCCAGCACAAACCCTGCTGGCAATTTTCCTGCTACATTGAACAGGGAAATGTAATGGCAAAGATCCATGTTTTTCCACTACTGTGGAAAAAAACATATATCTGTCTCCACGAAATCTCCCCCCCCTACCCTCCCCCCAAATTGTTGCAGAGGTTTATCAGGGGCTGGAAGGTAACAGGAAACCTGGTTTTGTAGCAGTGTTGGGTATGGCTGTGAGATCCCGGGAGGTTGTAGGAGACACCAGAGATGAGCAGCAGACAGAAGCTACGTGCATTGGATACAATACCTTGGATCTTCTTTCATCCAGAAAATAAACTATTAAAGATTTGCTTGAAAGGGGCATTTTCCTTGCCATTGATACTCCCAGCTGTAGAAATAACAACATATTTCCAATACCGGTTTGTTACAGCAGTTTGCAAAGAGAAAAAAAACATTGCTAGATTATTTCCAAGGCAGCAATGAAACTGAATCACCAGTATTTGATAATATAAAAAGTAAACTACAAGTAAATAGTTGAACTTCAGCAATATTTGCAGCTGATAATGATAATGTTCAACTGATGAGATGCTATCCTAATGACACACTCATGGAAAATGAGGAGGGATATTTGCTTCCAGCTAATTGCTGAGCCTGTATACCGTGTAACACCACAAAGCACATTCTGAATAAATCATCATTTGATCTTGAAGGTTATGCAACAAAACTTTTCAATTGCCTTTTCTCATCATCAAAAGAATTTTAGGATTACAGGGGAGAATTCATTTTTTCAGCTCTGAGAACATGGAAAAGCAGAGGCGTGCCCTGACAAGCCACTTATCTGTGTGCTTTGCCATCTGCGACAACCTGAGCAGGATTCCCAGCTCAGACGTTTCCTCCTGTTGAAGGGCAGGGATGCTGGGACCGGGCAGAGGAGCTGCCAGTGCTGGAATGCCACTGGTGCTGCTGCCCAGCCCCTGTGCTGGGCACACTGCAGAGGCTGGGCAGGGAGAAGCACAGCAGCCTTTGGCACCACCCTTAACCCAGACACCCCTTCACCCTCCAGAGCTCAACACAGCTCCAAAGCCAACGAGGCAGGTGCAGCCCCTGCCCCAGGGAGGCTCACGTGGCTGTGGGGCAGCAGCTCCTCCCTTCAGTGCCCTCTGCACCCACCCCACTGCTGCCGAGCTCTCTGTGTGCCACCTTGGCAAAGGATCACTCCTGTGCACCACGAGCTCCTCATCATTCCCCCATTTATCTTTTCCAGCACAATCCATCATTTCAGCATAAATGCTCTCTCACCTGGCGTTGCAGCTCTGTTTGTACCATACAAAGCAGGTGTTCCAGAGCAAAGGCTCCCCTCTCCTGGGGCCAGCACCTGCATCCTCCCCTGCCAAGCTGTGCCTCTTGGCTATACGTGACTCAGCTTTCCCCACAAAGCATCATACTTTTTTTACAAGGACAGTTAAAAATACCACAGTTTGATCTTCCCTATGTAAAAGACTGTGGCATCTAAGGGAGAAATTAGAAAAAAGCAGGCAAACTTGGTTCTTAACTAAAACTGGACAGCAGCAGAGCACAGCACTCTTTCAGGGGACTTCCTTCACAGCATCATGCTGCTCCCAGAGAGCTTCTGCAAGCAAAATGAACGAGGTCAGCTGTTCTCCCCATATCTGGAATTTGTAGAAATTAGCATGCACCTTAATGCGTTTTACAGTCTGAGCCCAGATGGTGTGTAGGAGGAACCCTGAAAGCTCAGTGCATGCCCATGTGGTGGGCAGCCCTGGTGGCAGTGCTGGGACCCCAGGATGTCACTGGCATCCCAGTGCCCTCCCACAGCTGACAGCTGCAGAGGGTGTCTGCACTGTGGGCCCCATGGGACAAATCCCTTCCCTGGGCCTGTATGGGTCAGCCACAAGCATCCCCTCCTTCAGCCCAGCCCTGCTGCTGGCCACAGCACTGATTTAGCTTTGGTCAGGTCCACGCCTGCTCTGGCAGTACCAGAAGATTGCTATTCTACAAGTGGCTATAAAGGGCTTGAGCTAGGACAGTATCAATTGTGGTTTTCTGACAATGGAGCCACAAAAAGCAAAGTTATTTTGAGAAGGGTAAATGTAGCCCAGACCATGATATTTAATTCATGTCCGCCCACAGCCCTCCTGCTCTGCTGGCACTTCGTCCCTAGATGGGACTTCGTGGACAAGGCAACTTCACTTTCCAGTGTTGCTGCTCCTCCAGGAGGAATTCTGGCTGTAGGAGGTCTCTCCCAAACATGCTCTGCCACCCTCCCATGCCACTCTGGGCACCCATGTGCACACTGCCTGCTGCTGCTATAGGCATGTCCCCAGCACCCTGCACCACATCCTTCCCAGCCTGCACGGGATGCTCCTGCTGAGCTGCCCATACCACCAGAGCAGGGTGGGCATCACTCCCCTCTGAGGGATGGGAAAGTCAAACTGGGAAAAAGACCCACATCACCTCTGGACACCTGGCTCCAGGTCAGCCTCCCATACCCTCTAGTCTGGGATTTCTGGGACTGGAAGCTGAAAGAATAGCCAGAAAAACTTGAAATACTTCCAGACCCCATGTTGGACAGTGGTTTCTCAGCCTCTGCTTCTTTTTTGCTTCTAGAATCAGGACAATGTGGTCTCTTTGCAGGGAGGCTTGGCTGAGCACAGGCTGCAGAAACTCATGGGCAGGAGGAGCTGCAGAACTGCAAACACCAGTAACTTCATACTGGAGACCAGAGAGTCATTTTTCAGGATTTGTACATGATGCTACCTCCCCAAATCCAGCTGACACATTTATTCATTAAGAACCTGGTACAGTGTTTTATGACAAATGTCTTGGCACTTGCTACTCAGCCCAGCATTATTTAAAGTCTTCCCTTATTATGATTATTTGATAATGCAGCCTATTACATACAGCTCTTCAGGGAAGGAGAGCATGAAACACTGCATATTTTATATCCTCTTTGTTATTTGCTGGTAAAACTTCACCAGAGCAATGACTGGTGAAAGAAATTTAGTGGCATCTGCTGAAAAATTTTTGAGGTATAAAAGTAAATGACTCATGATAGTATATTTCATTACATTTGCTTTAATAATGCTGACTTCTTGTATTTCCTATTTTTGCAACATTGGCTGCTTTTAAAATGTGAAATTCTGAGGTGTCAGCACAGGCAGGTTTGCTGGCCTCCAGTTTCTTTTCCACCATTAGGAATTTTCTTTTAGATCTGTTCCTGCATCTTTTCCAGGTAAAATCTTTTTGACCTGGAAAATTTACTACCTGATGAATCTTATACCAGAAAAGTTTTGCCTAACTTGGGAATTAAGCTGCTAGCTTAGGTTTGCCAGCCTTTTCCTTTGACACTGGCACGGGATTGGCATCCTCCTTGCCTTCTGCATAGGTGTTACAGTGAATTGCCGTTATTTAACTGGAATACACTCTATCCCTGCTGGACTCCAGGTTCTGCTGTTTCCCTTTTGCAGAGTGCAGTGGTTTACAATGCCACATCATCTTTATGTCTATTCCAATTACAGAACAAAAATTGCTGTTGGACACCTTCACTTTTCTATAGCACTAAGAGTTTCCCAATCTGCTGAGCACATATCCTGCAGAATGGCAAGATTTCCCTTGTTCCCAGGAGAGGGTGTGAATGTTGCTGATTCTCCTCAGCTGCACCATTCTTCTGTCCATAACCTGAATGCTGCTTTAATCCCTGGGGATGATTCCCCAGAGCTGATGCACAGCATCTGTCCGAGCTCTAAGGGCTGAGAGAGCACAGACCAAGGGTAGTTCAAGGCCAGAGCTGTGGCTCTGTCAGTGCAGCCTGCAGGATACAGTCAGGCAGAGCACAGCCTGGCATTCTGGCCATGTGGCCCACCTGCCTGCTCTGCACCAGTGGTTCTCCTGCCCTGTGCCCACAGAAGAGCTGCTGAAGTGGGTGCTCCTGGGGCATGGCTTGGCATGAGCAGCAAGGAGGGAGATCCCATCCTGATCTCCCTCCCACAGGTGGGACCTTGGCTTCAGCAAGGAGGGGAACTGGGGGATGTGCTGCCTCCCACATCACCTCCCTGCTCTCCACAGCTCTTCTCTGTATCCTTGGGTTATGCCCTTCTACATCTGCACTACCCAGCATCTAACAGTGATGAATTTTGTTCCCATTTTATTACCTACTGCTCCATATCAGCCACATTTTCTGCAGTTCTTCACATTGGCTCTACATTTCCCTCTCCTGAACAGCTCAGCATCAGTGGCAGGTTCTGCCATGTCACCATTATACCCTATTTTCCAGATAATAGTTTTTACTGCAGGACCAGAGGGCCTGTCAGCTCAGCTAAGCATCCTTTACCTGGCCAACTCTTCATGCCCTCATTCCACAGCTGAGGGGCCCAATCTTACAGGCCCATTTATTTTTTTCCCTACTGCTGCTGGTGTTTTTAAGCATTCTGTATAAAACTCCTGTGTCCCTTGAGCTCAGCAGATTATGCTAGAAGGAGACATCTTTTCTGTGTTCCCAAGGTAGCCAGAAAAGTAGTCCAGCACAGAAAAGAAATGAGTTTGAAAGGAAAAAGCATGCAGGAAAAAATATACCTTTTTTTTCTGACACATTGCCTAGAGCCCCACTTGCCACAGGGCATCCACAAATTATTTATTCCCTAAACTGATACTGTCCTTAGGACCCGAAAGTGTCTATTTATCCTGACCAGCTCCAAGAAGGAGATGTGTTGTGACAAAGGCCACAAACATTTAAACAGCTACAAAATGCACTAAGAGGGAGAGGTCTGTAGGTGATAAATGGAGACAGCTCATGCAGTGCCTTCTGAGAACAGGGCTCTGCTGGCAGCCTGTGGCTTGCTCAGCTTTAGGATTGTCCCCAGCAGGGTCACAAATTGCTGCTAAACGATGGCTGACCAGGAGCAGGAGGAGAAGATGGCTCTGGAGCTGTGCTGGTGAAGACTGACACCAGGACAAGCACCTTGCCAGGGCTGCACAGTGCCAAATCCATCAGGAATGAGCCAGCACAAAGAGCTCGAAGGTGCCCATCTGTTCTGAGGGGAGTTAGAACTCCAAGGCATGATTTTCTACCTGCCACAACAGCAACATCTGCCCCAGGAAAAGCATATCTGGCTCTCAGGGACACCCCACAAACTGCTGAGCATCCCCTCACTGGTGAGCAATGCCAAAGCCTCCTGCAGGTCCAGACCTGTGGCTCATTCTGGCAGCTCCAGACTCTGCTGTGTTACAGCTTTTTCTTCAGGTAGGCAAAGTGTCTAAATTAACATTGAGACTTTCAGTACAATGCAGCTAATGCCAATGAAGTACCTCAGGAAGGTAATTTGCTCCAAGTGCTTCCCTTGTTAGCAGCTGATTAATGAATAAATAATTTCCAGAAGAGAATTGGACAAAGCAAACCCTGCTGGCAATGAAAAGGCTATAGGACTGGGCAGCAATTTCTTTGCAATTAGTAATTAAATCTACAGAGGGTCTGTGATGGTCAGAGACAGAGATACTAAAAACCTGGCTGAAATATCTACAGGTGCTGTGGAAAGTGTCTCTCCATGGCTTTGCAAAGCTTTTGAGGAAACGCTCACAAAACATTGCAGCAACTTAATAAAATCCGTATTAAAAGGAAAAGCAGGCAGTTGCTGACCCGTGTCCCAGGCTTACTGCGCTTTTTTTTTTTTTCATTTTTCTTTGTCCCTCAGGACTGACTTCACGCTGCCCATAGCTTTGTTGAAGGCAGAGGGGTGGTTCTGGAACCTGCCTGCTCTGCTGCTGCCAGGCATTTCTCAGCAAAGGCAAAATAATAGGTTGGCTTTTTATTTTTTTGGTTTTTAAAGTCAGAAACTCCATCTTAGCGCTGAAGCCCGTTGTTAGGCTTTGTGTTATTCTTGGCACGCTGACCGAAGTGCGCTTGGTATGAATAGCACAGCTGAAAAGTAAATATTGTATCCTCTGGGATCAGCCGAGAGGGAGGGCGGTGATATTGCTTAATGGAGCACCCCAGTGCCTGTTTGGGTTAGGCTCACAGTAATTGCTCCCTAGGTGAGTTTATACCAACAATTGATTATTTCAAATAGGAAAGAAGTACAAATGAGTAAGAGAATAAACACTGATGATGTTATGAAATGCAGGAGATGAGGGCAAAAATCTCATGCAGCTCCAGCATAGGGCTGGAAGCCAGGCTGGGCAGAAAATCATGAATACTGTTTTCTCTACATGCAATTCCTCATGAATGCTGAGTGACATAAAAAATTGAATTTCCCCCTAAAGCTTAAGCTACAGAACTAATTTCCACAGCTCGATCTTCTACAAAGGAGACTCCTTTGCTTTCCCATCTCCTTCTCCACCCTGGAAAAACATGGGACTCTTGACACGAGCAGCACTTTGCTGTGAGCCAGCAGGTGAGAAGACAAGGAGCAGGAATCCGTGATGGAGGAGCTCTGGGCTGAATAACCTTAGGATAAAGCCCACCACATCCTTGCAGAGATCACTGCAGCTCTCCCATGGGTGCAATGTGCCCCATCCCTCTCCACCAGCCTGTGCTGGTGGGACTGGTCTCCTTCTCCCAGGAGCAGCTGTGTCCCAGCTGTGTCCCCCAGTTGCTGCGTGTCACAGCAGCATGGCCACACTTGCCACTCCCCAAGGGCTGCCTTTAGCCTGCTGCATCTCCAGAGGGGCTCCAACCAACCCATAACCAGGCTCTGGGGTCTGCAGATGCCCTTTGCTAGGCAGGGGACACAGTGCCAGCCCTCTGGAGACCAGGAGCTGCCTGTCAGTCCCAGCGCTGCTGCTGCAGGGTCTCCACAGCAAATCCCCAGTGCCCAGGGTAAAAATGGTGCTCTTTAATGGTTTCTGGGCATCTTTCACCATGATTGTGCTGGCAGCTGCTATGTGCTGGTTGTCCTGACCTTGGGCCAGCATCACAGGACCAGGAGAGGATGCTCAGGTCTGTGTGCCTGGAACAACACCTGGCTGAGGATGGGCTGCAGCAGGAGGGTGCAGGAGGGCAAAGAAGGGCTGGGAAGGAGAGTCCCCATTCTTCCAGGAATTGAAGGAAATGCTGACTGGGCACTGAGTCCAGGAACTGCTGTAGGGTAAGGGCTCCTGGGCAGGCAGTGCCCTCAGGGATGCACAGCAAGCTCTGCTTCTGCCCCAAAGCAGCGCCCTTTGAAAAGGCGGAGCCGGCAGCCCCACGAGTCAGCCCCAGGCTGCCACGGCGCTCTCTGCAGCTGAGCTCATTAGTGCCTGCAATCAGCAGGGCATGAAGGGGAGATAATTGCACGGGGAGCTACGTGCGGGGTCTATAAATAGCGCCGTGCGGTCCCTGCTGCCCGCGCTGCTCAGTCACGGCCCCGGGGACCGCGCGGGTCGGGCCGGGGCCGGCACTGCTGCGAGGGGGCTGCTGCCTGGGGAAAACCAATAGAGCTCCATTAAATGTTTCACTTAACTACGCTTTTCCTAGCTGAAAAAGAATGCAGTGAGTTTCCCCGTGGACTGTGATTTTGAATTAAAAAAAAGGAAAACAATTTATTTCTTGAAAAATACTTAAGCAAAAGGTTTCAGCCTTGGGGCCATAGTAGCCACCTGTAGGTGCTCTCCCACAGAGACTCTGGGACTCCACAGAGAGGGAGAAATGCTCCCAACCCTATGGGGAGCATCCCCTGGCTGCAGGTAGAGGGGGTACAATGCCCGGCCCAGCTCCAGGAATGATTGTGGGGCAGGGAGGGCACCTGGCCCCACACAGCCCTGTCTCCCAAGCAGCACCCATCATGCTGCTTTTGGGAGGTACCCACAGCCACCTCAGAGCTGCTCAGTCCCCAGTAAAAGCCACATTTGCTGATCATCCCACTCCTCCCTTGTGCTGGTGACATAAGCAGCCTGGCCTGTATTTCCAGCACGGCCATTTCCAAACTGATGGTAAGGTCCTGCCCTGGCATGTGAAGCCCCTTGTCTCACTGGTGCTACCAGTGAGACCTGACCAGTAAGCACCAGGGATCTTCCTCATCCTTCAGGGTGCATCATCACAGTGCATCACCTGCCCCAAATCCTGCCCTGTTGCAGCTTCCAGCAAGCTTGGCTGCCTTGCCTTGCACAGTGAGGTTGGATCACCTTGTTTTTTGGTGAAAATGTGAGTCTAACACAGCAGGTCACTGTGTCTTTCCCTCACCTTTAATCACCTCTTTGCTGTTTCTTCCTTAGGGAGCAGAAAATACTTATAGACAAGGTTTTGTGTTATTTTGAAATGGATTGGTTCAGCACATCAGAGAGGGCAGGGTTCAGGATGCAGCCCATACCGTAGGCTGCTGCCTCTGCACATCAGTTTGAGAGAAGGGAGCCTCTCCCCCATTAAGTTCATTCATGGGCACGGGTGAAGGAGCCCAGGACACTCCTGGCACATATGGTGTGTTCTGCTATTAAGTTAAGCCACGATCAGGTGCCCACACCTCTCTCTTGCACGTGCACATCACACAGATACACACATGGGGTGTAAAACAAGCTGGGCTGGGCTGGGCTGGAGGTGGTTAATGAGCCGTGCAGGCCCTGACACAGGCCCATGTGCCCATCACGAAGGCAGCATTGATTCAAGGAGCTGTGTGCTCAGCCTGCAGCTCACTCATTCACAGCACAGGCAGCTCCCAGCTCCTTCGAAACCAACCCTGGCTACAGCGGTGATGATCTTTAAAAATCCAGCTTGTCTATTTGCATCACTCACATGGGACAGATGTGGGATAAGCTATGTGGGGCACCACACTCAACTGCCCAGCAGATACACATCAGATACTTTTTAATCATGATAAGAGCAGGAAACCTCCTATTGCACAGGACTTCAGTTGCGCCACAGAAAAACAGCCAAGCGTGTCTGACATCTGCAGCTTTATTTTCATATGAAAGGTTAAAGGCAAAGCTAGAAAAATGAATCTATTGCTACACACTCACTGAACACTTCTAGGACAACATAGGGCAGTAAAGCTTTTATTGCTAAGAAGAACTAACAGAAGGCTTGAAAGCTTATGTAGCATTCATTTTTTGTTTGTAAGTAACCCAATCTGAAGCTTTTGAGTCTTTAAAGCCCTCTTGCCTTTCTGGAATGCTTCAAAAGGAAGATGACCTGAGGACAGTGTCTGCTCTCCGGAGGGACCAGACCAATTCTCTGCATGAGGTGCAGAAACGGGCCACCAAGGAATGACAAAGGAAACACAACTGCTCGCTGGGGACTCCTGCAGACCATCAGACAAGGCAAATCTGCACAGCACCCAGGGACCCAGCCTAGTGCAAAAGCAGCAGTCTCTGATGGCTGTCCCCATGCCCCAGCAGCTGAGGCACAGATGAGCACTGTGGATTTCATCCAGAGCTGAGCCCTGGATACAGTGGCTGTGGATGTCCTGTTCCAACAGCTGAACTGCCCTTCCTCTTGGAGGGTGAGGCTACAGGCAGTTGGATACTGAATGCTCTTGGGAATCCTAGATTCCCCTGGATTATGCTGGATCAGAGCTGGTCACCCATCCTGAGGGACTGACAGTGCAGCCACTATGGCTCTGCAGGTCTTGCTGCAGTCAGAGCTGCCCCTGAGGGCAGTGGGTGCCTTAGTCTTCAGGGATTGGGGTGTTGCAGTTCCCATGGTAAATTCTGACCTCCCCCTCACACTGGAAGTATTGGTCAAACACATCACTGTATCCGTGGTCCCTCCACCATGTGCAAAGCTGCCGGTTCCACGTGCAGTCAAGCACATGGAAAAGCTCTGGATGCTCCATTCCCACCATAGTGAAGAAATCCTGGTCCCCAAGGTGGCCCTTGAAGTGGTACTTCTCTGTCAGCTTCTGCACCATGGTGGGCTCCAGCAGCTGGTTGTAGAGCTTGGATTGCCTCATGGCTTCCAGGTTCAGGAGCAGGACACCACTGTTGAAGCCTGGCAGCCCATCAGGAGGGGGCTCCCCCACTTTGGTTTGGGGGTTCTCACGGCGATACTGCCAGAAGGTGTGCCTGGAAAGAGAGGAAAAACAGGCACAGGAATGTCAGGGAGTGCAGCCTGAAGAGCAGTCACCTCAAGTCTGGGCAGGTCAGGATCACAGCACAGGATCTACCACCCACTCAAGGGATCTCACCATGCTTGTCTTCTGTCTGGAAGCACCCAGCCTCTCAGAACAGCCAGTGCTTCACAGGCTGCCTTTTTCTCCATCCCTCTGCACAGGATATTGCCCAGACTTCAAACCATGCTGCTTACCATCTCCTAAAGCCCCTTTTGTTTCTACCAGCATCATTCTGGTGAGCCAAGTGGACACAGGATTGTGTGACTGCTCACACGGCTGTGTAGAGACAAAACCACATCCCCAGTGCCTTGGGTGAACCACCAGAAATGTCCTATTTTCAATTACCTAAGCAAGCAGCCCAGAAATTTGTCTTCTTTCTCAGTCCTGCGTCAGAGAATATACCTCACCATACATACGCTGGCTGCTCCCACTTGCAGGAATTGAATTAATTCCATGCTATTCCCCAAGTAGCTGGATCTGCCCCCCAAAACTGCTCCCATTCAGTTTGAGGGTCTTCTTCCCTCAAACAGCATCCCCTGCTGCAAAGCTGAGCACCTGAGAGCAGCCTGCTGTTTCAGAGGAGAGCAGGGGGGACCTGTGACCCCTCACCACCCTCTCACAGCCCAGGGCTGCCAACACTGCTCTCTCCTTCCAGCCCTCACACTTAAGGTAAAGTTAGGAGTTTTTTACACCTTGCTGTAAAAAGAAGGGGATTTTTACACCTTGCTGTGAAGATGTCAAGAAGAAACACTGTTAGAAAGAATAAGCCAAGCCTACCACTGGTTGCTCTTCAAACCTGTCAGACACCATCCAAGTCTCCATGCAGCTCAAGGCAATGAGAACTTGTTGGTAGATTTAGCACCCAAATGTTTAAAGTGGTCCCATGCTTGGAAGCTGAAGCTGGACTCCCTCTGATGTAAGACAGATGCAGGGACATTTGCCCCTGGGACAGCCCCACAGGCAATGCTCTCCACTGCAAGCATTTAAATTTAAATTTTTCTTCTAAGAAGCTGTGTTGAGCTTGCTCAGTCCCACTTGCCCAGGGACTCCTACAGCTTGTACAGAGATCAGACCATCAAATCCATCCTTCTGGCCTGTGCTCTGGATCAAAGTGACTGCCAGGATTCAACAGCCACCAGCAGAATTACCCCAGCAGAAAATGTGGCTCTATTAATGATGTCAACTGTGAATATCTTTCTTATTTCCTCATCTGGAGAACCACAAGCATAATGCAGCATCACTTCCTTAAAACTTTCCATTAAAGCACTGATATTTCCCATTTCATTAAGCATCTTTACACCACTCCCTTTCATGTGATTAAGAACAGAAAAGGTTTTTTCGAGTGCCAGTTTTCCATGGAAGAAGGGCTCAGTCTCGAAGCAGTTGTATCCATGCTTCCCAGGGAAGAGGGGTGAAGGATAGGCTGCCTCATCAGAGCTCATTGGATCTAAAGGGTGGGGAAAGAATAAAGGGCTCTGCCTCTGCAAAGAGAAGCTGTGTCTTGAGGACAGGCAAGGGCAATTCATGGATGGGTTGCTCCTTAGAAAAGGAACATTCTCCATGCAGCAATAGAGGGAAGCTCAACCTGCAAAGACAAGCCCCAGTCATGTATCAATCAGCTTCCTGAAGTGCTCAGACCCAGAGAGTGGCTCAAGCCCTTTTCTGCTTCTCCTCAGCAATGCCAAGAGAGCCACCCTCCTGCCCAGAATGTTCTGCTGAAAGTCGGCAGGAGGGAGAGGGTAAGCAGTACCACAGAGGGGAGCACATTTCCAGCTCCACAGCAGTGAAGTTGATTCCTTTCCCATTCTTACCTCCAAGCACATGCTGCCCAAGCTAAGGGACAAGATTACAGCCACTGCAAGCAGCCAGAATAAAAAAATTGCAAGCACCCAGGCCATGGTGGGGCTGAGGCAAATCTGTATCACATGACTCAACTTCCCAGCAATGCCGCTCCCCAGATGACTCGTGGATGGCTGATAACTTTGTGCTTTGTGCCCTTTTCTACAGGAAGAGGAGGCAGACTGACAAGCAGCCATTGTTCAGCCTTTCCTCCCAGCGCTGGCTGTGACAGGGCTGTCCTCCCCCAGCCCTGTGCGGGGTGTGGGGCTGGCAGGGAGGGCAGGGCCATCCGCAGGGACCAATTTGAGGTGACATCCAGGATGTGATGAGCTGCACGTGGCTGCGCAGTGGAGTGCCGGTGATTTGGGAATCTGCTCACAGCTGAGCACAACAGCCTGGGGCTCAGGCCAACCAAGGGAGAGGTATCCTGGCAGAGCCACTGGCAGCTGTTTAGACAGGATTTCTCTTGGCTTTTGTCTTTCAATCAGGTGCTGTCCTGTAAGGGCCAGAACAGAGAAGAGCATGGCTGAAAGGCACCTCCACCCAGTCAGAAGTGGAAGGAGTGACAAGTATGAGAGCATTGTTCTCTCCAGAGGAGATGGGGCTGGCAAAGCACAACAACCAAAGCCAAACAGTTGATACAGCCTGCACCCACTCCACTCTGTCCTGCCTGACGTCACCCCTTGGAACTCACCTCAAATTTTGGCAAAACATAAGGGGAAAACTCCTGGGGCTGGATGAGTATGCTGTCAGGATGTGCCCTTGAGACAATCATCAAGGAACTGAACCCCAAATGGATGCAGAGGAAATGTCTCCCTGACCCAAGCCCCTGGAGTGGCTGGGATCTCCCTGGGAACATGCAGTTCAGGCAGGGCAGTGTGCCTTCTCTCTGTGCCCCCAGCAGCAGAAGCATGGGCAGGAAGGGAGCCCGGAGATGCCACCACCACCAGGATGCATCGGGGCAGGAAGCTGTTAGCCAGGAGAAAGGGAGAAGTGAGGAAGAGGAGGCATTTGGGGCTTTTGTTAACTGCTATAACCCATCTAGATGAGAGGGGACAGTGGTGACCTGTGGCCCCAGTCCCCGTGCCACGGTGCAGGGGAGCCGTGCAGGGCCTGCCGCGAGCAGCCCCCAGCAGGCTTTGCTTTGAGGAGCTGTTTATAAACAGAGCCAGCATGTGCTAGGAAACATCTGGAGAAGAGCATTTCCAAGCATTCAAACGCCAGGCCCAGGCAGCCCAGATAAAAAAAGCTGCTTCCAGCAGGACTTCCCTTGCTGGCCCAGCACAGGGCGCTGCGGCCGCACCTCCCCTGCCTCGCAGCCCGGCGGTCACAGAGCTGCCATCGCTCCCTTCCAAAGGCCTGGCTGGGGACAGCTGCCAGGGCAGAGGGACCACTCCACCCACCAGCTGGATTCTGTAGGGCCGTCTCTTGTTTTCATGTCAGCAAGGGACAGACAAGTGGGGGAAATACTTTGTCCAAATCTGTGAACTTCCACTCGTTTACTTCAGTTCTGGGTTATGGGACAACTTCATGGGATTGAGCTGGAAACTTCTGGTGAAGCAGCTGTGTGCCCAAGCTGGCAGGAAAGGCAAGTTGCAGGGGTTATTGCCAGCTGGGAGACCAGCAGCAAGCTCAAAGCACTTGCCCCACAAGCAGCAGACTGGGCTTGTGTGCCTATACCCATCTGATGTTCAAGTGACTGTAACCCTGCCACATCAGCTGTGCAGCTGCCACTGGGCTTGCTGCTGAGGATGTGGATCTTCCCCATGCATCCACATCTCCAGGAATGCCTCCCCCCACAGGCATCTGGGGAATCAAGGAACCAGCTCAAAAAGACATGAAGTGAAATGAGATGCCAGGCCAGATCCAGGGTGGCTGTGATTAGAGGATGCTGCTAGGAGGCTGCAGGAGGCAGCCAGTGTGCACTGCCTGAGCCTATGCAGCATGGTACCCGGGGAGAAAGACTGCATGGCCTCTCCCTCATCAAAGGGGAAACAGTCATGGGATAAAGACACAAAAATAGGGAATCTACAAAAGTCTGGATGTCATAAGCATCCCAGAAAGAATGAGCTTCTTGCTGGAGCTCACTGATTTGCTCATACCTCTTTCCAAGGGCTGCCAGTTTGGGCAGCTGTCAGGGACAGCAGGATGGGCAGCAGCAGACCAGTAGTGAGGATGTGTTTTGTCAGCAAGCCTCTCTCACAGGGATCAGGGGCTGGGACACCTTGAGCCCCATTCAGCCAGGCATGAGGCTCCTGGAGCAGAAGGGAAGCACGGGCTGCCAGCCATCCCTCTCTGAGCCACTCCAACAGCAGTCCTGCCAGCCCAAACACCAACTAAAACAACAAGTGCACGCTCTCCTACCTCCAAATACGATGTTCAGTTCCTGAGCCAGAACACGGATGGCTGCCAGCGTTATCCCCAGCTGCAGGCACGTGCCCAGCTGGCAAACACTACTGCTCCTGTGCAGGGAGCACTGAGGCACAGGGCACCTTGCTCCCTGCTCCATGTGCTGCCAGGACTACACGGGGTGGCAGAAGGACACGGCACCTGGCTGTGGTCCCACCAAGCAATCCCTGACTGAGCTGCCCACCTGGTGGTCCCTGGTGGCTGCAGGGTCCCAGAGACCTGGCCTAGAGGCAGATGGTATGGGAGCCCCAGTATGAAGTATGCAGTATCCTGATGGGGACAGGGGATGTGCTTGAAATGAGAGAGAGCAAAGCTCTCTCTGATAGCAGCTTCTGTCCTGCCTGGAGGAGAGGGTGAGGGCAATGGGAAGGGGAGAGTGATGGGAATGAGAGTATGGTCCATTCAGGCGGTGAGGGTGGCTTTCCCCCTTCATCCTTAGTACAAAGTAAGAGCACACCAAGAAAATTCCCTGCACCCTTCTCTTCTTGGCTAATCCTCACTGTGGCAGGCACCTGTCAGCCCCTTACCATCACTGTGTTCAAGTGAGATTAACCCTCAGGAAAAGGCCAGCTCCTCTTCCCCCCTCTCCTCCCACCTCCAAAAGGCATTGCTGCAATGAAGGTGGGCCCTTCCAAGTTTCTGCCACACAAAGGGAGGCAAACCACCGGGGCTGCACCCGGAGCAGCACTCAACCCAGCTCCCTCCCCCTGCCCGGGCAGCCGGACCTTGGCCTGGTGAGCTCAGAGGCTTTGTAACAAAGCAGCCCTTGTTGCTAATTGCTTATTTTCCATGTGCAATTGCTAAACCCCTTAAGGAGCCAGGGCAGCAGGTTCAGTACCAGCCCACTACACAGCACCTTAGCTGAGGCTGAAGAGCTTGTGCAATCCAGGAAATCCCAGCTTCACACTTCTCAGGAGCACCATGTACCCAGTGATATGCAGTGGCATCACCAACACAGCAGGACCCCTTGCCCTGCAGGGGAAAATGTCACCCTGAGGCAAAACAACACCAATTTCCATCCCAAGACAAAGGGCAGGATATGTTGGTATGCATACCAAGACCACCTTACCCTTCTCTGATGGGTTCAGGGTAAAGGTTCATCTCAGGCATGGAAAATACTGCTGAAGCAACAGACTGACCTCTTCAATGAGGACATCAGTAATTCCTTAATAAACTTCTCACGTAATGCACAAATTATGTCTGTACAGTGCTGGTCTCTACCACAGCCCAGCCTACATGCCAAACTTTTAAAAGGCCTGTATTTAGAGCAGCAAATTGATTCTCACTGATGACATTTCTGTGTGGACTTAGTCCAAAAATGGGAACTCTTAAATAGATGACAAATGACAACTTGTGAACACAGCTTGTGAGCAAAACCTTTCTTTGGGACAGATTTTCAAGAGTGACCCTCCTCACCACCAAACATTTGTACAGCCCACACCAATGCTAAAGTCATCCTCCAAATAGAGGTGGGACCATAAATCCCTGTCTGGGTCACATCAGTTTCTTTCCCTCTATATTTTAAGCACCTGTGGCACTGTGCAGAGCAACGACCTTTGTCAGATCATCCACTATCAGCACCAGTACAGGAAAGGGGGTAGCCCATCCACAGGGACACTCTAGAACACTGTACACCTAATTACTGCTAAAATGGCAGATTTCTACTAATAACTGTGAATAAACTCTACTCTGGCAATGTTTCCTGCCTGCCTTGGAAGCACAGGCTGCCTGCTCTGGGTCACCCTTTACTGCCAATGGGACTCTTGAGAACAGGGGAGATGCTCTCCCATCACAGAAGCTCACCTGCTGCTTAATATTACTATGTGTGATAATCAATGCACAGTTGTGGTTGTTAGATGTCATCCAATTTATTCATTGCTTTTAAATGCCATTTCAAGTTTGCATCATAGTGGGAATAAATTGGACAGGTCCTATATATTAATGATATTCATAGTTGTAAATGACACAACTCTTGACCTTCTTGGGTAATTTTTTAAATCAGAGGTAAAGCTGAATTCCTGAAATTAATTCTGCTTCCAGTTCCTTGCAGGTCCTGTTTGTTCTGTAATTTTGGCTGCTTCTTGGCAGCCACTGCCAAACAATTCCTAGAACCGTAGCACTTGCTACAAAAATCAAGTCAAAGTCTTGAAATGGTTTAAAATCCAAAGCGCACAGGGTTTGGGACTCTGGGCAGGCAGCAGTGACATCACAATGGCACAAATGGCAGGCACATATTCTCCTGCCTTTACTCCTGAGGGGCCTGGGGATCAGAGCCCTCTGTGGAAGCCAGCTCCCTGCTACCTCAGGGCAAAAGCCCTTGGAAAAGAGTAAAATCTCCAAATCAGGGCCACCTGCCAGCATTAGAAGTCCACCAAACCAGGAAAACTCAGATAGGAGGGCTGAAAAGCTCCATTGCAGGCAGCGGCCCACCTGCAGTGTTATATCTTACAACCACTGCTGCCTCAGCCAGGGAATCCAGCTGCTCCTTGCTTGCAGCTGTCAGGCGTACTTTGGGGTTTTTTTTAGATCCCAAGAGAAGGTACAGAATGTACCGTCTCAGCCCAGACTCTCTGACAGCCTGGCCTGGCTATGGATTTAGCATTAGCCTGCTCATGGTCCAGGATAACTCCTTTCCTCTTCCAAACATCTGACAAAGTGACTTAGCTGAGCTGCTGAGCTCCCAGCAAACACCCAGCACTGCAAGTGCCACGGCTCCACGTCCAGAGCTGCACAATCCTGATTCCACCCGTTAATGGGCTTCTCTGAGTTATTTTAGCAGCTCTTAAACAAACAAAATGCATGTCACTGAGCACACAGCACACTTACAGCAGCTCCCACATGAGCACAAGCAGAAACAAAGCTTTTCCTTTCTACAAAATAATGACCTGTTTGAGTTCTCCCTAGGTTTTAGGCAGAGGCAAAGGCGAATGGCCTTGCAGTCACACAGGGACACAAGTGTCAGCCCTTTGTAGTCTGTAGCTGCCCCTTTGATGTAGATATCCTTTCCTACTGGAAAAATTGTTATCATTTCCAACACTCTGGATTCCCAAGATGCCTCAAACTTTTATTAGTTTCTTGACACAGAGGACAGCAGTAAAGATCTCACCCAACAGCAGAAGTGGAGGCAGCAGCCACCCTTCCAGCCCCAGCTGTGTGCATTCCTGGACCTGTGAAGCTCTGGGACTTCTCCTGAGGCCCATCTTCACAGCAGGTATCCTTCTCCTACCTGGAGGGGGTAAAAGCATCCATCTGAGGACCTGTGGGTTAGGTCCTCCCTGCTGCCAGCAGACCATTCCTTCTCAAGGAGATCTCCAAGGGGAGCATGATGGGGGCAGTACTGAGGGCCCCAGGTGGTGCTGGAACATTGGTGGGCACTCAGAGCCCACTAGCAGTGCCAGTGCCATCAGCAGCAGTGCACAGGCAGAGAAGAGGCTGGGACGGTTGTGGGGATGGGAGCAGGGAGCACAGCGTGGCACATGGGCCTGGGGTCAGGCCAAGGCTGCTGAGAGCAGCTGTGCAATCAATACCACTGCTCTGCTTCCTCTCACATGCCACCAGTGTGACCAGAGGGATCTATAACCAGGAAAAGCAGTAAGAATAGGGTTTAAGCTCTGCCTTTAGTAATCTGAGAACTTTCAAGACACTTTGGGGAGTGCCACAGTATTTCCCCACTCTGTTCCTCTCAACCACAGGGCTGCTTTGAAATGAGGACTCCTATCCCTTTGGCGCCTGGCAGCACTGAGCTCCTGTGTCTGGGAACAAGAACTGAGCCAAGCCAGGCTGGCAAGGAGGCACAGGCAGGTCTGGGCTGCACTAGTGTGAGGATGCTATCGTTGTGCCCTGATGGGGACCCCACTATGCCCCAGGTGAAGCCCCCACTACTCACACCTGGCCAGCAAGCTGAAGGGCAGCAGGCCATGCTTCCATCACCAGCCATGGCACACCTACACTGCTGGGAGCACGGCTGAGCTGTTTGTCGAGCGTGTACCCACACATCCCCCAAGGACAGTGACCTGCCTGCCCATCTGGTCACCCCCATGCAGGCTGCATCTGCAGTGCTTCTATGCATGTTTCTTAGCAGGGCTCAAGAGCACCAGAGAGCCTGGACTTCTCAATTTGACCAAGATCTGGCACAGAAGGCTCAGAGCAACATAAATATTTATACAGACCATTATCACTCACTCGATGTAGCCTGGTGAGCAGGACAGGCAGCACAACTGAGCAGCTAAAATGCTGCAGGGGACAACAGGACTTTTGATTAAGGTTATGACTCTGAAGAAGCACCTCATTGCATGGAAAACCTTTTGGATGATGCAAACTTCAGATGCAAAGTCTAATCTTTACATCAAAATCACTCCCACTGAAGCCAGAGCTCCTGATCTTGGCCACAGTGTTAACCTTCTGCAGGCACATGAGCAGGCTAAGTCAACCTGGGAAGAGGCTCTTCTGCAGGCCAATATTCAAACAACAGCCTGGCAGGAGGAATCCAGTGCTGCCATGGAAAGCCCACAAGCATCAAAGAGGCTGCTGCACAGTACCAGTGCCCTCAACAACCCCACCATGGGGGCAGCTTCTTGTGCGATGAAGCTCTTCCTGCAACCCCAGCCACAGAGGTGTTGACCATAGCCCATGTCCCACATTGGATCCAGAAGCCACAGGAAGGACAACATGCCTGACCCATGGACAGGTGCCTCTTTTTTCTGCCATGGTTGGAGAGATGGAAACCTGATGCCATTGGCCTCGGATCTCAGATCACTGTACATGACATGGGCTCCTGTCACCTCCCTCTCTGCATCCATCCCTGCCAGACACTGCAGGGTGATCCATGTCCAGCTTCAGCAGCAGCTACTTCTCTTCAAAGGGCACTCCAACTCACCCTGAGTGGCCTTGAAGGACAGGCCAACCCCAGACTGTGCAACAGTTAAATCCCAGCACTGACCTAGCAGGAGGGCCAGGAGCTCCTGTTGCTCAGAGAAATGTGTTTGTCCAAGACAAACAGTGGCCGGGCATTGTTTCAGCATGAGTCAAGCGAGTGGAAACACTCCCGTGCCATCCTGTTTTGCTGTCTGGAGGTTTCCCCTACCTTCAGGATATGCAGACAGGCTCCGGGATGTTTCCGATTTGCTGTTCTCTTACTCCTCCGTTTCCTGTGAATGTCTGTGCTTGCTGCACCACTGCAGCAGCCTGAGCCTTCTGCAGCCCCAACCTGTGCCTAGAAAGTGCAGCCCACAGCCAGGCAGCCAATGGGCAGCTGATGGAAACAGATGGTGGCTTGATCTCCATCCATCTTTCACATTGCTACACAGCAGGAAAGATGGCACCCAAGCGTTTCTGGCCACTGGCTTACCCTGCCCCAGGAAATCGAGTCCACAACTCCATGAGCAAGCTCAGGACAGTTCTGCTAACTTGTCCCAGGTCCTCTGATGCTTTGGGACAAAGCTAGTACAGCAGAGAGCTGTGTGAGATGGTGAGGAAAACATGAGTAGCAACACAGAGACTCCACAGTTGCCCTGTAATTCTCCTCCCTCCCCACAACCGTTTTCCCAACTGATGCTTCAAGCCTACACCCAAGGCAAGCAACACGGTTGGAGCTGACACCTCTTATTTCACACCTACAACATGTTTTTATCTTTCTAAAAGTATAAAAATAGTAAAGGTTTTTGTTTTTTTATAAAGACACCTATGCTTTGTCAGCTCATGTTTGTGTCTGGAAATCCTTTTAGCAGTGAGGTGTGAGCCTCACAGGGTGCAGGGCTTGGCAGGAGGTCAGGCTGGAGTTTGCACAGCTCGGCCCACAACGGGTGATTTGGCGACAAGAAGGATCAGGAACTTGTTTTCATATGAAGATCAAAACAACACAAGAAGAAAAGCACAACATAGCCCAAAGTGACCCAGAATGTCAAAACTACAACAACAGAAAGTTCAGCCCAAAAATGCAGCCTGTGAGGGCTGTTATTGCTTGGCATGTTTGTCCCCACTGCGGGTGGCAGGAGGGAGAGAACAGGGCTATGGCTTGGGTCAGGTATTCAGGGCTCAGCCCCATGATCCTGTGCCTTGTCCCCTGCCATGCTGAAAGGCTCTCCAGCGGAGCACCCCAAACCTTAATTGAGTCCCCTCCAGGCACACCCGGTCCCACAAAACACATCCAGGCAGCAGATCACCATCCCCACTCCCTAGTTATGCACTGAAATAATGCAAAACCCTGCAGAGATAAAAACAAAGAGTTCCACCCTGCACTAATTGCAGGCGAAGGAAGGCTTGATTTACCCCGTTCCAGGCTGCAGTGCTAACGACAGGGATCCGACTGAGGCCACAGTCCCACAGCCCCGCGGCCGCTCTTGGCTGCTGCTCTCTCCTCCGCCCCCCTTTAAGCTCTAACAATTGGATATGATTAACTGGGGCTGGATTTACCATTCTGGGCACCAAAATCCTGTCAGGATACCCAAAGCAGATACAGGAGCCCTCTACTCTCTGAGCATGGTGCCACCCTATGGAGACAAAACCTCAGCAGCTGTGTCCCTCTAGTCCCAGCTCGTCCTGCCAAGAGTGTAAATCAGGAGAAAGACAACACTTATGCCCCTGGCAGAGATTTTTTTTTCCATCTCAGGAAGAGTGGTGACTTCTAGCTTGAGCAATCACATTCTCTCATATGGTTTAGGCTTCCAGGAACCAATTGGTGATGATTAATGACCATCAATCCCCCTTTGACGAACTTCTCTCTGTCTCTAGTCTCTTCCCATCTGGATGCACAAGCAGCAAGAAAGACTGGTCCGGATCTTTGCAGCTCAGCCTTTGCCCAAGAGTGCTGCTGGTCATGTCTTAGAAGGCTCAGTAGGGAAGGAGGCTTCCAGTAGGGAAGGAGAAGACATACTGACCTCTAACACTTTTATCTATCTTTCTCCAATAACCCTTCCATTAGGATTAGCAAATCTAGCCAAGCCATTTCAGATGCTCAAACTCAGCTCTGCTGAGATCCATTAAGGCATCCTGGGATAATTATCTGATTTACCCTGGATTAAAAGAAAACCTGAGGTCCATCCTTGGAACAATGCAGAATAAACTAAACCAATTTCTCTAAGCACCTGGAAATATCCCTGTCCCTGAATCCCACCAGTGGTCCATGAGTGGGAAGGACTGGGCCACCACTTTGTGACTGATTTCCAGCACAGTTGACAGTGGCTGGTGGACCAAGTGTCTGAAGAGCAAGGGACCGTGAGGCCACCCTCATGCTTGCAAGCCCAGGTCAGCAAGAGTTGCCCATTCAGCCTTCCCTGGGGGAAGCAGAAAGCACACTGACACTCCAGGGACCCAGAACCTCATTGCTGCCCAAACTCAGTCCCTGCTCTCTGCAATACTCCCAGCCAAAACTTCCGAGTGCCAACACACAAACAATTACAGCACCCCAACACGCATGGCTGGGCAAACATGCCTCTAGATGTACTAGAGTCCAGGCATGGATTTTGGCATTGATGATCAAGAATTTGGCTCTAGAAGTCCTGTGGTGGTGTGTGAAAACAAGCAAACAAACCACAGCAATACTGTACACTTTGCTCATACCGATTTACTAGTTTGAGATTAACTCCCCCTGCAGGGATTAAAGCAGGGAGACCACTGCTCACTAAGTTTTCTTCCAAAGAGCAACCTGAATTGAACAGAAGCTTCCAACCACCAGCTGCCCACTCCCTGCTCCCCACAGGGAGAGGACTGTACCTGTACACTGGTTGCATTTCCCTGGCAATCCCAATGACTGCTCCCTCTGGGAAGTTGTCAAACTCATCAAACAGGTCTCGGATGTTGGTCTTGTACTTCAGGTCCAAGTCCACCTGGATGATCTGTGTTATTTCTGAAAGCACAAAGAGGAAAACTCAGCAATATAAGACAAAACTGGAACCTGTGATTACCAGCGGCTACTGGAGGAACTGAAGCCAATGAGGATTTGGTACAGTCTACTCTATGGGCAAGACTCGACCAACTCAGAGTAAACACAATCCAGCTGCAACCTCTGCATGAAGCAAACAAACTTCAACCATCATGAGGCACTTACCACTGTGTGTGTTTACTTCAGAAATAATTTCTGGTGACTCCCTGCTTCTATCCACTCCCTCCTTCCTTCCAGAAGACTGGTTTTCCATATAACAGATAAAAGCAAGAGGTAGCTTCAACTCAGCCTCTCTCCCTTTCTGGAAGTGCTTCTGCAGTGCCAGCCCCACAAAATCCCATGTTTACTTTCAGCTACCAAGTCCATAAGTGTTTCCCACCTCCAGCCCAGAGAGCATCCATCCCCGGCCCAACATACCAAAGCAATTCCCATCATGGACAACATCAGTTCACCACATAACACCTCCAGTATCACCTGCACAAACCCATTAGCTCCCAGCAGCTTGCCATGGGCTTCCCTGAGGAAGAGATTACAGCCCTCTGCCTGCACAGAACTGCTGGTGATATGCACCAGCCTGGAAGACCTTATTATTGCTGGTGGTACCCTCTCAGATAGAAGGGGGAGTGTAAAGACATGGAAATATCTTCCACTTTCAGTGAGACATCAAGAGCAAGGAAAGGCTGGGGGACATCATTCTCAGGGGTGGGTCTGAGGTCATTAACAGGGTCAAGCCTCTGAGCAAATTTGTCCCAGTCTCCTCTACAGCACACAGGACTGAAAGATGGAGATGCTGCTTGGGACAGGGTGCAGGAGATGTGCCTTGACAAGACTGCTTGTCCTAGGTGGATCTGAGGATGCTGCATGGATTGCAGCAGGCCAAGTGCAAACACTACAAGAGATCAAGCCATCAGATGTGATCTCCGAGCCACGAGCAAAGCCATGGTCATCTTCTGGCCATGCCAGCTCAGCCCTTCTCAGGGACTGAAAGTGGAGCCATCCCCAGGGCATTATGTAATGCCCCCTCTATTTATATGTGTTATAAAAGCCGGGAGCAAATTGGCCAGGTTGCTTAGCACTCAGCACTAATTGGATTGTAAGGCTGTGTCAACCTGTTTTGGTCCCACTCATCATGCACAGGTGCCCTTACAGCTCCCTGCAGGCCAGACCTGCCTGTCACCACCACTTGCAGAGCAATTAGCAAACCAAGCCTCATCCCTCCTCTTGTCCAGTACCTGCAGGCAGGAGGACAAGCCCTGCCTGCCCTCACCTTCTGCTGCCTGCATCTGCTGTGCCTACGGGCAGGGCTTGCCATCAGGCTGGTGTTGCTGGGGCAGTGCCACCATGACTCCTCATCCCCTCATCCTGTCATGCTGGGGACAGGCTGCTGGCTACTCCTGGCTGCTGACAGCAGGAGGCAATTGCTCTGTTTTCAGCGCCCAAGCCACCATGGGACTAGAGACCCAGAGGCACCAAGAGCAGCCAGGCACCAGCAGTTATTCCCCAGCACAGAAGTGCAGCTTTGCATTTTCACAAGTGTTCATTGTTTGGTGTTTGTGTTTCAGGCAAATGCTGGGCTGTACAGCAGCTCTGAATTTTTTGCAGATCTTGCAGTAATCTGGGACTCTTGGCAATTGATCATACCTACCACATTGTCCTCATTTAAGAACAAAAAGGCCCTGTGAGGTTAAGCAAGAAATATACTGCTTACACTGCGAAGCACCCAAGCAGAAATATAAATCAAGGAGAAATAGTGTCTAAGCTACAACTTGGGCTGTATCTCAATTTATTTTTTAACATCCATCACACTCTATCTGCTAAAGGAAAAGGCCATGCTCCCTTCAGCCGTCAGTACAGCAATCCTCAGGCCTACCTAGTATTTACCATCACCATAATCCTCTGTTTGCAAAGATTTAAACCCCAGGCACAGTAATTCACCACAGGCTAAAGCAGGTCTTGACCTGAAAGCAATTTCCCCCAGCCTTCTGAACTGCCTCAGAAATGGCCAGTGCAACTTGAGTAGTGGATTTCTGCAATGAGGAGCAAGACATGTATCTCAAATGCACCAAACCTCCCCAGTGGTCCAAACTCCGGTAGGGCAAACCCCCAAATCCAAAACATTACTTGAGAATAGCCAGACTGGTCACAAAACTCCAGGACAAGAAGACCTTGGACTTACAGCACAAGCTAAGCTCCAGAGAAGTGGGGAGCCTGAGCCCTACAAGGTAGTGCTGAGGCTGGGAAGATGGGATGGGATTCCCAGGGGCATCCTAGCACCACTCACCCTGGTGCACAGCAGCTGTATGATGCCTCATCAGGTTTCAATTAAATCAACTGTGAGACACGTCATCCGATTGTTCTCTAAAATCCCAGATGAACACCAACTGCAATTAATCACAGTAGAGAATGAAAGCTGAACTTGGAGGAAGTTCCAATCCCAACCCCGCCTGCCCCAGCACCTCAATGGGTGAAAGGCTCTGGGGTCCCTGTGCAACCCAGAGTGTGCTGCCCAGCCAGCTGTCCCCAGAAGCCTCAGCTGAGCAGGGAGCTGAGCTGAGCACAGCTGCAGTGCCAGGCAGGGATGCCAGTGCCACAAGAAGCCCAGCAAGGAGACAGTTTACACAAACACCCTGGGTTCTCCATCCTGCCCTTCCTTAGAGGCTTCCCATGTTTGGGTCACCCCAGCACACCAGTCCATGCTGTGCCCTGTGCTTCCCTCACGAAATACTCACTAAGAAATTATAGCCAAAAAGCACCAAGTACTTTTTTTGTTTTAATTTTTTGAAATTTAAAAAATTTTTTGTTAAAGCAAGCATGAACTGCAACATTGAGATGTAAGTGAGCATGGGTGATATTAAGCATCACTTTGCCAGATGCAGCTTGCACGCACAGATTAATGGCTGAGATGATTTCTCTGCCTGGGACTGGCAAGGGGCCAGGCACTAATATTTATGATGTATCATGCTCTTTTGCCCTTCTACCAAGTGCTTTGTCCTGGCTGCCATGTGGGGGTGGAGGAATCGCGTGCTCTCTTAGGCACAAGCTGCTCAGAGGGATCCAGCTGGAAATGTGGGAAAAGGCTGAGTGTTCTGCTCAGCAGTGAGTTTTCTAACTTTGCCATACTGCGTAGAACTCTCCACTCTGTTCAGCTCCAGCTCTTCCAACCACGGCATGGAAAGGGGAGCTGTGCCACTCACAGCAGAGATGGTCTCCATTAGCAGTGACAGCTTTACAGCACAGGTTGGCCCCATGTAAAGCTCGTAACTTTTACTGCAGCCTTGCATCAGCAGCTACAGCAGGGCTGTGCTCCAGGCTTGGCTCAAAACTACCCCCCAACCCTGTCCAGAGGAGAACAGCCAGCTTCAGAGATGCCTCATTCCACAACCTCATCCAGGGAGGGGGCAGAGGCAGGCAGAGGTCACGTCCCTGTACCCTGCTGCCCCTCATTCTCTGTAATCAAAGCTGGTGGTAATTTGGCTCTGCTCTTGCCATCCTCTGCCTTCTGATGCTTCATGCCAATAAGGAGAGATGTCTCCAACACAGAATAATGGAATTATTTAGATTGGAAAAACCTTTAAGATCATCGAGTCCAGCTCTTAACCTGGCACTTGCACACATCAGATGGGAGCACCTTGACCTCCCCACACATCCTCTGCATCACAGCAGTGACTTTTGGGGCCAGAGGCACTTTAAGAGGCGAGATCAACAAGGGCACTGCTGGGATTGCCAACACTTTGCCTTTTTCCACAGAGCCAGCACCTGCCAGTCCTGCAACACAGGGAGGCAAGACCCCACTCCATCCTTCAGGAGGCAGTGTGGGGTGATGGCTGGGTGAGGGCTGGGGACAGGGAGCTGCTGGATGCAGAGCAGCTCAGAGAACCTTCTGCAGGGCCAGCAGCAGCTGCAGCCAGCATGGGTGACAGTGCAGCCAAATGACGGGAGTGTCCCCTGCTGGCTGCAGCTCTGGATGTTGCAGGCCTGCAGTGGGCTGTGGGGAAGGGCCAGGGGGTGGCTGCTCATTTTGCCACTTGACTCGGACCACCAGAAGGAAAGGAGCCAAGCAACCAAAGCTCTTGGAGTTGTAGTTAGAAGGGCTGGGCATCTCAGGTCTGCTGGGCAGACTGGATAGCTGCCCCTCCACCCCTCTGAATCGCTTTGAGAATGTTTTTTTCAGTCAGGTGTTTTAGCTGTCCCCATCATGACGGGACAAGATCCCAGGGGAAGAAGGAGCTGTGAAGGACCAGCAGTGACTTTCAGATGGCTGCCTTGGGCAATAAACCTCCTGGAGCAGGGCAGCAGCCGCCAGCTCCAGTGGGCAGTGTGCCTGCAGGAGCAACACGCAGATCCATAAAGCTGCCTGTGCTGGCTGTGAAACCAAGATCCTCCGCCCTCACTGGCTCAGAGAGACGTGTGGCCAAGAAAAACTCCACTCCTACAGCCTGCACCAAGGCCAAGCATGGATGCAGAATGGGTGACAGACTCCAGAGGTCCCTGTACAACCCAGAGGGTACTGCTCAGCAGCAGCAACCAGCTGTCCCCAGAAGCCTCAGCTACAGCAGGGAGCAGGGCATGATGAGCTGCAGGGATGCCAGCACCTCAACAAGGCCAGTGTGGAGGCACACAGTTTATTTACACAAACATGCTGGGTTCTCCATCCTGCCCCTCATTAGAGGTCCCTGGGTTTGGCTCACCCCTCGCACTGGCAGCTGCCCCTGGCCACTCTCCCTGCTGCTGTCAGCAGGGTTGTGAGCAGCTTCCTCTCTGGCTGTGTGCTCCCCTGGCCAGGCCTTGTTTTCTCCACACACAGCCTCCCCTCTGCGCCCAGGATTAATCACTGCAGCCTGCCCAGCTGACCTCGGCAGCACCGGAGAGCCTCGCCCAGAGAAAGCAGCCAAGGCAAGGGCATATGTGCACGTGTGCAAGCATGACACGCTCCTCAGAGCTTGCTGCCACTGTGCTGGCAACTGGGGGGGCTGCAGTCCCCCCTCCCAGGACATGGTGCTGCTCAGAGCCCACCCTCCCAAGAGAAGATGATGCTACAAAGCCCTGCACCAGCAGAGCTTGCCAAGGTGCAGTGCAGCTTACCTTCCAGCTGCGTGCTTCAGCACAGATCCTCACGTCTGCCATGCAGCCAAGGGTCCCCTCCGCTCCTTGGGACAGCCCAGCAGTCACCTCCCCACCAAATAGGCTCCTTCTGTGCACACAGAGTTCAGGAAGTGCAGCAGGCGATGTGCCCCTACTGCCCGGCTGCTAACCAGGTTTCTGCAGCACTGATTAGACACCCAGCAGAGCAGAGCAGTGGCTACAGCACAGCAGCTAATCAGCCTATCAGCTAATTAAAAAATTAGGCTGTCTGCCAGAGATAGATGACAAATCATTGCTACCACCCACACAGGGCAGGCACCTGGGTGAGCTCAGGGGTCTGGAGCAGCAGCAATGTTCCCAGGTATTGACAGCAGCATCACTTTGATTGCCTTGCTCCACACCCTGCAGCCATCTCCTGAGGGAAGGGGAAGACTCAGGAGGAGATAGATGTGTTTTGTTCCAGGAAATTAATTTTTCCTGTGCATCCAACCGTCCCCTTGTCATCCATCAAGATCTGAGAGACTAATATTTAGCAGTACTCAACACCTTGGCTCTTAACTGGACTCCAAGGCAGCAACATCGCTAAGCACGCAATAGGTTTCAGGATGGAGCTGGAAATGCTGTTTGCCTTGTATTTAATATATGCTACTGCTGGGGGAGGAGTGTGAAAACACTTTTTGGAGCTGGAGGAAGAGCAGCAGGAAACCTTTTAATCAGACAAAATAAGGTTTGATTCCAGGTTGCTATAAATTACAAAAGAGTGGATGGAAAGCTATGAAGTAATGAGCAGGTGAGATGGAAAGGGAAACCAAAAAGAGATACAGGAAAATAAATTTTCTGGGCTCACATCCCAGTTAACTGCACACACTGGGGGAAAGGGCTGCAGGCAGATTTTGTTTTTGTTTCTTCCTGCTAAGCTCTAATGAGCTATGGCAGAGCAGGGAGAGACTGTGGGAGAGAGCAGCCCTGGCATGAACACTGGGTGGCCCCAGCAGCTTCCAACCCTTTGGGGATGGGGCAGCTGGTCTGGCAGGGGAGAGAGGAGGGCAGCACCCATCACAGAACCGGGTGATGAGACCCTGCTGCTCTATGAGAGCAGGGGGAGCAGTCAGCCCTGGCCTGACAGATCTAGGACATCCAAAAATAATCGATGGTGGCACTGCGGCAAGGGGCAGGCAGTGGAAATGATGAGAAGTGACACTACCCCCGGGGGCTGTGGGCCACGCTGGCCCCAGAGGCAGCAGTGCTACAGGGAAGGGGTCTGTGCTGTGATGCAGCACCCAGGAGGCTTCCAGGCATTTGCTGAGCAGCAGCTACATCCCCCTCATCACAGCAGCCCTTCCTGACGCCTCCTCCACACCAAGGCTGGGGCCAAGGCGCTCTCCTGCCAAGAGAGGCATGTCCTACAGGCAGCCAGATGGGGTTAGCAGCTCATCTCAGCAGACGTGGACCCCTCTAAAAGGCCACAGCCTCCGATGTTTACCTGGGGTGAGCTTATTCAGAGGTCTGCTGTTGCCTGCTCCTGAAAAGCATCACGAAAACAATTCTCTCAGCACAACAGGCTCACCCCAGCAAGGAACAATGGATGGCACAGCTATCCCTACTGTTCGCAAAATGATCATTCCAGCATCTTCCCTTCCCATCACAGGATCTGACATAAGTGCATGCAGCTCAGAGACAGACCGGGAAGGGAATCTGGCTGTTTTTCACGTGCTTGCGGCATGAAGCAGGGAGGGAGGTTATGAGAGCACATCAGACACTATTGACACTCCCTCCATCCCTGTAAAGATGGAAATATTTTTGCTGGAAACTAAACGCTTCAGCTACTGCAGCATCCCTTGGGAACTGTGGTTTGGGAGCACATGGCTCTGGGGCCAACTCCCATGACTCTGCCGCAGGCTCCAATTTTCTGCCGTTTCCCAACATCTCCCCGTTGGTAGCACACAATCAAGCCTGAAGCATCTGGGACATGGGCACTCTCCTCCCAGCCCTCTCAACAGCTGCATCTCTGCACTCCCTGATGTGGTGGGGCTCAGCAATGATGGCAATGCTCGGCCAGCAGGAAAGGATCAGGAGTGACGCACTTTCAAAATGCTCACTTATTATAATTATTACAGTGATTTGCAGAGTTCTGTGGGCAGCTGCCCTGTGCACCAGCTCTGCAGCTGACAGGAGGAAGAAGGGGGAATGATGCCTGCCCATCTCCCTCTGCCAGGCTCTACCTCAGAGACCTCAGATGCCCCATGTGACACAGGATGTGTGCAGTGCAACTCTGCACATGGCTGCTGTTGAGGGGACACATCACACACGGGCACCTGGCACTCCACAGGCAAACAGAGTCTGACCTGGGCAATCCTGTGCTGTGGATTCAAACAGTGCAGATGCAACATTGAATCCTGATGCACACATCTTTGCGAAAGCAATCAACAATGTCTTCAGGATGCTGCCTATGGGCTTTTCCAGAAGGACACTAGCAGAAGACAGTTACTAGTCAAGGCATTATTCCAGTACATAGACTGTTTCCCTGGTACCTCTGTGCTTAACCCCCTCCCCCAGCTCTCAGGCTCTTCACCTTCACAGCCAGCGGCAGGAGTGCTCCAGGTACCCCGCCTTGGCACAGGCAAAGTGCCCTGAGAAAGCACAGCACAGCTCAGTGCCTGCTCCAACACGTCTCCTGGCTGGCCTTTGCCTTCCCTCCAGCTCTGCTTGGTGGGAAAAGCATAAGCTGATGTTCACAGAGGCCTCTGTCTCTGGGCTGGTACTCCTAGAGCAGACAAAGGCTGATATCAGTTTCGTGGGAGACCAAGCTGGAGCCAGCAGCTGGATCCTGCTGCAAGCAGCACCAAACCCCAAGTGACTGGGGCTTGGTCATTATCAGGATGCTTGGACAAACATCATTATAATCTGGTCTATGCTTACCAATGAGTACAGCTGTTGATAATGAGCTGGAGAAATTGCCCCGTTCAGAGCCTGAAGCCAGGGAGACCATTGGACTTCCCATCGATCCTGATGTGTCACAGACGCTGTCTGAACACCCGCTATGAAGCCAAAGGCACAGCTCCCTGCTGGCAGTCACTTCCCCAGACACAGTTCTGCTTATTCACCCACAGCAGCCACCCCTGCTTCTCCCCACCACCCACAGCTGTGTCCTCCCAACACATTCCTGCACAGCTGGCAGCCCCGGGACACACCAGGGCTTGCTGTCCATCACAAAGCAGTTGGCCACGATTCCCTCATGCATGAGGCAGCCCAGCACCTAAAACATCCTGCAGAATAGAGCTCTACAGATCATCACACTCTGTTTTGAACACTCTTCTCACCAACTTTGATGTCCCCCAGTTCCTGTACAAACTTCTGCCTTGTATGGCTCCTGGCTTCATGGACCACACCATAACCCCCCCGGCCAGCGCCCTCCCAGACTGGAGGGTCCCAGTCAGCCAGGCTTGTCCCACACAGAAGCTATTGCCCTCTCTAAACCCCTTTCATTTTTTACGAACAGACCATCTTGATATGCCATAAATTTTGGTAATACATAATGATCAGTTCCACTCTGTTCTCCTTCTTCATAGCTCCACATCCTTATTTAGTCACACAGAAACTTACCCACTTTTCCTACTGACTCTTAGTTCCCCTACAAGCCTCCTATGAACAGCCTTAGCAAATGCACCTGCAGAGCAAGCTCCTGAGTTTTCAAGGCAGCAAGTACTCAGGTGCATCTTCAGCACCTGGAAGATGCAGCAGGCTGCATGAGAGTTAACCTCACACCCAGTAGGGCGCAGGGGCCCTTTGCAGCATATGCTCATCTTCCCATCCTTCATCACAGCTTCTGCCTTCAGGCTGGGCTGGACAGTGAGAGAGAAACCCTGAGAACTCCCCCACAAGCTGCCAGAGATGCCCATGAAGACAGCCAGCTGTTTGTACCAGCGAGGAAACTCTGCTACCTCCAGTTTGTCAAATACCATCTTCAGTCAAGTTCTGCTAAATACCCTCACTCCATGTGAAACACGGTATCATCAGCCAGGTTTCAGAGCCTCCCCTGAGCTAATGGGACTCCACTCCTCTAAGTTGGCAGAGATAAGCCATAAAACTGCTTCTGCGTCATGTCTCATTTTCCCTCTGCTCCTTATTCTCCCACAGGGCCATCCTGCTGCAGCACCATTAGCAGCACCAATGGAGTTGAACACCAAATGACAGTTTTCAAAGCTCTACACAAGCTGCTGGCTCTCCCCTGGTCCACCAGCTCCACTTGTTAAACAAATTTTTCCTGAAAACTACCTGACTTGAGCCAAGAATGGGCGCCAAGAGTTCCCTGGGGAGCTCCCAGCTTTCCCAGGCTGCCCTTCTATCACCTCAATTCCTCCTCCCCTCACTTGTGGCACCAGGAGTCTTGTCCCCAGACCTTGCCTGCCAGACAGACCTGCCCAGACATTACTCCTTTATGTACCAATAGAAGGGTGATAAAAAGCTTGCTGGGCTCCCTGAAGTTCCACAGCTAAAATGACAAGTGATAGAGGGATCAAAGGCAGTCAGGAAGGAAGAGGTCCCCTCCGGATGGGCATACTGAAAAGGAAAGTGAAAAGGTCTGGGTCCTTGCTCTTCCTCCTCCTCTTGCTCTGCAAGTCTCAAGACCATTTCATGCTGGCACTGTCTTCATCCTGGCAGCTCCTTCTAAGCCTGAACCTGCTTGTCCTCTCTGTGTAACTTTCCCATCACTTCTCCCTTGCAGAACCATTCTGATGGATCAAGTCCTGCTCCAGCTCCCCAGGCCTGGCCACACCACACTAAAACGGGATTTATGAGCCTTGAGCACAGACAAGAGTTATGCAGTCTGCATTTCTGCGTGCTGCATACCAACTCCCCAGCTGGTTTAAATCAGATTAACTCCACTGATGTAAGACATTTAAGGCAAGAGTGTTCCATGATTTACACCAGCTAAGAAGCTGTTATACTATAACTTGGCAGCTGTAGGTTTTAGATCTGAAGCTTTTTGGGCAAAGATCCCAAGCAACAGTAAACGACAGAACAGCTGAGTACCAAACCCCATCTACCCTCAATGCAATGTGCATGCAGCCAGCACATGTCCCACAAAAGCCCCTAAAAAAATAGAAATAACCTGATGTTCAGTTTTCAGTGCCACCGGTTTGCAAAGTAAATGTCTCATCACAATCAATAGGATCCAAACAAATCACTAAATCATTATACTGTGGAAATGCCTCCCTTCAAAAAAAAAAAGATATATTTGGTAAACTACAGCCAGGCGAATTTTAGTACAGAGGTTGCTTGCTACTGAAAAAAAATCCCATAGACTGATTAATGCAAATGCAAATGAACACACCAGAGACTTTAATATTCAGATCAGGGTCTTCATTTCTGCTAGAGCATGCTCCAGCTTCCAATCAAATCTGGATTCCACAAAAAAGTGGTGCTAATGCTATGAAGCCAGATGTGCTTGGAGAGATGCACAAAGACACAGCACTCAGGGCAGAACACAGCATTCAAGGCAAAAGAAATGCACCAGGAAAAATGGTAATACTGCCTGAAAAAGAAGGTTTGGTCTTTTCTCCTCCAACTCAGCAAAGTGGCTTCTTCAGACCAGTAGATACTGGCTTATCAGAATCACTGGGCAAGAGCCCAGTGCCATTCCCACATCACCTGCAAGCCTGTGAGTGGGCAGCAGAGCTGCAGCCTTTCCTAATGCCTCTTGTTCAGTGCTGGCCACACAGGGAGGGGGCTGGTGAGCCCTGCCAGCCCCATAAATCACCAGGCACCCAGCACAGTAAACCTGACCTCTCTTGCAAGGGAAATATAAATCAGCTTTACTAGCAGCTTCTGAAACAAAAACTAAACTCGTGAAACCGTAAAAACGCCTCTTTAAACATCCTGTACCCCAAACAGACCATTGAAAGCCCTGTCAGTCTGAGGGAGAGCAAACAAGCTTTCCAAGAGATAAGACGCCTCATGGGTTGATGAACTGAGAAAACACATTTCAGACTGAGCAGCTTCTTGCTGGCAGGCAGCAGACAGGGATATCTTTAGCACACAGTAAAGACAGAGTAGGGAATCAGGAGGAGTGAATTAGCCAGCATTAATACCCATCATTTGTATGCAGTGTACTTCAAAGTGTTCACAGTGCAGACAGTACCAGACACACACAAAATTACCCAAGTCTGAGGGAGAGCCAAGTAGAGCACATTTGCTGGAGCCCACAGAGAAATGATCAGTGAGTTTGGATGGGACCCTCAGGGCCACCAGTGCCCCACTGTTCAATGAGCTAGTGCGGGAAGGCCATGCCAGGAGGACAGGGGCAAATCCACAAAGGAGAGAGAAAGCCTCATGAAGCAGAGCAGATGTAGAAGCTCCAGAGTAGAGCCAAACTGGAACAGGACTCAGGAGGGGCACGGGGGAGGTGTATCTGCTCACATTCCACCAAGAGTGCAGCTGAGATCCGTGGTAGGAAGTCTGCAGGGAGTATTACAGCTGAGCAGAGGCTCCAGATTCCAAGAAAGCTGCTGGTACCAGCAGCGCTTGTCCTTGGAACATGCACACGTGTGGGAACAGGTCACCATTGCATGACATCCACAAACAGCTTTGAGAGTCTAGTCATCTCCTCCTGGGGCAGGTGTATAGCCAGGCAGGGTCCCAGGGCTCCTTGCCACCACTGCCTGCCATGCCCAGGGAGGACATGTGACCAGCCCAGGAAGGGATGTTGCCATCACTGGTGTGTCAGGCCAGCGAGGCAGCTGACAAGGAGAGCCCAGGGACCAGAACAGGGAATGGACAAGTAGGGCTGCAGGAGCTCCAGTGAAGGAGTTTGGAGCCCAAGGACACAAAACCCTACTTGTGCAGCCACAGACTAGACAGCATGCTGGTTCCATGAGAGGCAACTGCACACAGCCAGGGGAGGAGAACTACATCAGCTGAGCCTACCCTCTTCTGCCACCTGCCTTGTTTTCCTGCAGAGTTCTTGTTGTTTCTGCACTTGGTAACAGCAGAGGCACAATAAGGAAACCTAAGTGATCAGTGGCTGCTAATCAGCAAAGCTTTCCAAAAGCTCCCTAATGCCAAGAGGAAACACTCAACAACTACTCTCTGTTGATGCTCAAGAGTGCACAGCTATGTCACAGACACACAGCACCTCTTTCTGCTGGTATCCCAAGGGGAAGGGGGCCGTAAACACACACAGAACAGGCCTGGTTGCTCCTGTCTCACCTCTCCAATCATCTCAGGGCACAAAGGCAGGGCCAGCTGCCATGTGACAAGGAGAACCTCCTGCCACTCATGCCAGCAGAGACCTGGATGTGGTCTTGCACTGATGAGTCTATTGTTCTGCAGGAAGGAGCAGAAGCCTAGGAGTCCATCCCAGAAGTTTATTAACTTTGTATTTCAAATAGCACTGGATAACATCTCTGTGCAAGAGAGAAAGAGAGCCTGTGTTGCTGCAGCACAGCAGAGACCTACCTTTGGGCATGATGCGATGCATTGCAACTGACAGGAAGAAGATGGAGTCGCTGTAGTAGGTCCCTGATCCAGCGCTGAAGTGTTTCTGCATGGCCTCAACGATGGGAAACAGCTTTTCTGTCAACTCATTCACATCATGGACTATTACCTGGCAGAGACACCAGAAACACCACTCAGCTGCCGCTTCTGGGGACAGGCCCAGCTCCAGCAGTCTTTGCTCAGCCCCTACAAGCACAGGGCGAGGAGGAAGGTTGGTAAAGCACAAACAGTGCTGGTGGCATTGCAGCTGCACTAAGGGGCCTGGCTGCTCCAGCCCCTGCACATCCTCTTGATGCAAGAACCAGTCAAGTGCAGGGAAAGGAGAAGGACTTTTACAGCCATTTCATAACTGTAAGGTGGGCAGGGACTTGAACCCCCTCACACAACCAAGTGTGTTCCATGTTTTGGGCTATTTCTCTGGTCTGTTCCCACTGCCTGATGCAAGCAATTATCTGGTCTCCCATATGGAGTCCATCAGAAGAGGCAACAGTTTGCTCCAGGCTCTGGTATGTTGCTGTTTAGAGCCAAGCCAGACCACGTCACTTACCCTGAGGACCAAGGCTTGCTCCCTGCTACAGAGGCAGGCTGTGACAGGGCAGCAGCAGGGACGCAGCCCGGATTTCCTGCTCCTCAGCCCGGCATGGAGGCGAGCTCTGCAGCACGTCCCGGCGGGGCTGCAGGGGGAAAGGGAGGACAGGCCGCAGCACGCTGATGAAAATCCAAACATCAGGAGCTACAGCAGAGCCGAGCAACTTCTGCAGATGGATCTCAGCCTGTCTGTGCTGGAGTTTTGCTGGAGCTCACCCAGCATTGCTCTGCATCCCTCAGTCCTGTGGGAGCCCATGCACCAGCACGGGCCCTGGCATGCCTGTGCCAGCTGTGGTTATGTCCCAGAAACAGGATCAACCCCAAATGCACCTTGCCAGCTACTGAAATTTTACAAGCTTATAATTTATTTTGGTCAAAGTCCAATGAACAGGAACTTTCATGCAGCTCGTTATACCCACAGAAGGATACAGGTCACTGAATCACACAAGATAATGAGAGGGATTTTCAGGATAATTAAGAGAGACGAGAGACATGACCCTGGTGCAGATATGGGGGAGTGCAGGAAGTTGAGTGTGGAGACTCGAGGTCGTGCCTCCTTCTTCAGGTCAGGGAAAGCAGGAAAAGCCCTGCTGGAACTAAAGTCCAGCAAGGACATGACATTGCAGCAGTACTTGAATTTTGGATAGGGGAACTTATTGCCCTTGTTTGAGAGATACCAAGACACTTCCAGAAGCTGGCCCCGCCTTCAGCAGGGAACACAAACCACAATCTTTTGTAGTTGCTTTCAAACTAAACTATTTCAACGGTTCCAGTTTCACTTCTTTTCCCTACTAAAACTTCATCTGCTTAACAAGTGGCCCTGCACTATGTCCTTAAAACATGCAGGATAGAGCACTTGCTTTTTAAATTTTTTTTTCAATTAAAAGAAAATGTAAACTAAGCCAAATGCTTCAGAGGAGAAGGTGGCTGTGGAGCCTGTGTTGGTTCAATGACTATCCTCTCTATGGAGTGCACAAGGGGCTGCACTGATGCTCAGCAAGGCTGGTGCAGAGATCGAGGCAGTGAGCAGTCTGGAACCTCCTTCCACAGCGTTCTGCAGAACACATTGCTCAGACCAACGTGCTCCCACGGCAGAGTTGAGCTTGCTGGATGCAGGGCTGTGACCGCTGAACACGGTAAGGTGATGGGCCTGTCCTGGCACTGGCCAGGATCGCTGAGCCCAGGGCAGGGCACTGCTGGGGGACAGGCACAGCTGAGGCCCTATGGCCCCGTCCTGAGGAGGGCACCCTGAACGCCCAGGCTTGGCCCCTGGCCCTCGCTGACAGCCGGGTGCCGTAGGAGCCCTGGCGCAGGCTCCATGGCCAGCACGGCCCTCGGTGGGGCGGCCCCGCTGCTGCTGTCCCGGCTGCTGGGCTCGGAGCCAAGGCCTGCAGCAGAACAGCAGGAAAAACACAGAACAACGTGTACCAGGAAAGTGCTTTGGGAGAGCTCATCAGCAGCCACACCTGGCGCTGGATAGCACAGCACAGTCCCCAAGATACTGCAGGGGAGGAAGCTGTTACCATCAGGCAGCACCTCACCCCAGCCCTGCAGAGCTGCAGGGTCGGTTGTGCCATTGCAGTAACAGCAGCCACCCCAGGTGACCAAACAAGCAAACCACTGTTCTCCGGCTACAAAGGCACTGACAGCCTGTTCATGAAACAGCACCACCAGCATGGGGATGTATAATGCTCTGCTCCCAGCCCAGCTTGGCAGGGGCGGCTTTGGGATCTGGCTGGACTGGAGAAGCATGGAAGGGAAATAAATACCTGTAACCCCCCTTCTGCACCCAGCAAAGGCAACATGAGGTGTGTACAGTACGTAGGAAAGGGGGAAAAATGTCAAACCAATTCCAGTCACCTCTGAAGTGAGCACACTGCCAAGCACCAGTGGACAAAAGTTATAGGAGAAATACTCCTGAAACTCCAGACACAGCATCATCTGCCTTTCCACTCTTGCCAAACAAAACAGGAAAACGTGTCTTTTGCCCACCCTTTTGTACTTCTGCAAAGCAAACTCCTGAGCAGCTGAGTTTTGCTCTTGCAGCCACAGGCCAGGCAGCCTCTCTGGGACTGTGAAGGCTTCTTCCCTTCTCATTGCTGACTTTAGCACAGCTTGGTAATCTGCAGCTAATTTCGTACTTCGTTATTTATTTGTGTAACAGCTCTTAGTAAATCCCTGTAGCTAAATCCAACCACGTTCGCTGAGGACATTAAAAAAAGTACTAGGGGTTTCCTGTGCAAGCAGAGTTTTATAAACATACGTCCCACACTGATAAAAACCCTCTCTACTGATTCCCTAGGAAAAAAAAACCCGCATTGCTTTTCCCTTTAACTTTCCCTTCTTCCGATGTGGGTCATCCCCGCAGGTCTGAGTTAGCACGGCACGACGGCAGCCCAGTTACATCCACCCCAGCAGCATCCTCCGTGGGGCTCATCTGAACAGGAAACCAGGATGAGCAGAGAGCTGAACGCGTAGTTCGTGTTATTACGGTAGAGAAATGGAATCATTAAGAGATAAGAATCGCACAAGGACTCGCAGCACACAGCCTGGAGTGGCAGGAAATGGGGCGAGCCGGTGCTCTTGTAAGCACAGCGTCGGCCCAGGCTCGCTGCCCGAGGGTCAGGAGAGACTACAGAGCCTCTCCCCCTGCCACCCGTGTGCGGGACATGCTCTCTGCGACTGCTGTCACAAAGCCCGGTAAGAGCCCCCGAGGCCCCGCACGGGCGGGACGCCGCGGGCCGGCTCCTCCCGCCGCCTCCCGGCCGCACACGTGGAGCACCAGCGCCCTCTGCCGCCGCCGCCCGGCTGCGCTCCCGGCTGCACATCTGGGCCACATCTGCACAGCCAGCGGCGGCCGTGACGCCACGCAGCGACTGCCCACGTCCGGACAGCCCTGCCGTGCCGGGACGGTCCAGTGCCTAAGCTGCTCCCACACACCCACCGCCTGCACCCCGCAGCCCTTCTGCCCTCACTCTCTGCACAGTTCCCGGGCTGCAGTCGGCTGCTTCAGTCTCCAGAAGCCTTTGAAAGTTAGTGAACCTGCCTAGGGAGAGAGAGAAAAGCTGCCCACAACCTTCCCCAAAGGTTACGATCCACATCTCACTCTGGGCTTCACTCTAACAGAGGAGCCAACTGATCCCAGCTTTGCTAGGATGGGAGGGCAAGGGGAGCTCCAAAAGCAGGGCCTGAATCACTTCTTTATGAAGAGAAGGTAAAGTTCAGGGGATTTTATCAGTCCTGCTTCAGTGGCTCCAGCTGCCCCCTGAGCACTTCATCAAGCCTTATATCTGGGCCTGTGCTAGGAAAACAGCATAAGAACCAGGAGAGTGTTCTGCACACACCAAGAGGAGCAGGAAACGAGACATCTCAGCATAGAGATGGCTTACTGCTGGAGCTATATGAGCATCAGGATCAATCATCAACATTTTAGCAGGAGCACCATTAGTCCAAGCTAGGCATCAGTTTCCTGCTGGTAAAGAAGAGAAATGGGGTAGGCTACAAGAATAAAGAGGTGCTGTCACCTGCTGGCATTGCAGAAACTGGCACTGGATTAGGACAAGGCTGCATGCTTGAGAGCAGAACAAGCTCTGCTCTGTACCTAAAAGCAGACAAACTGGTCTAAAACATACTGGCAACTATAGGCTAGCCTGTGAAACCAGGGTACATCAGGCTCTGCCAGGAAAGAGAGAAGCAGCTGTCCCACTGAGCAGATCTCAGTGAGATCTCACCTGAGGCCTCCAGATCATGCTGCCTGCTTACACCCAGACCAGTTCTGGTGCCAGACATACTCACCAAGCCATGAGCCAGGTTTCACTGTGCCTCCATAGGCACCTACAGAAAGGGATCCATCCACAACGGACAAATCACTTCATGCCTCCAACTCCCAGCCCATGTTGCTCTGGAGAAGTGAGGCTGGCAAGGCTGCCTGCAGAGAAGTTTGTTTCCCAGAAGGGCAGATGGCAGTAAGGCAGCCACCCACACAAAGGGGTGACTGCAAGGGATGTGCACACCATGGTGGCCTGGGGGTCCTCCCACAGGGAACATAATACCACAAACCTGGGTTGGGCTGTTGCACCACATCAGCACTACACCATCATGGGGCAGTCAGTGCATCCTGCTGTGGAGTGCAGGAATCCTCCTGAGGGAGCTGTGCACACCCTCTAGACAGCCAAGCACTGCTGCATGGTGTGGGTCTCCCATCACGGGTACATGACCTGACCGAGGGCCAGCACTAGGAAAGGACTTGTTTAACGAACATGAGTGGTAGAATTATTTACCAGGAAAGCGTCTGTACAAAAAATGTAAGGTTAAACTTCTAGTTAAATCTTGGTAGAGTGCAGCTAATATAAAATACAGGACTTATGAGCAATAGAAGTTATGGCAGGGCTAGAAGACACTTCCAAGCAATGCTCTGCAGCAGCACCTCAGTACAGGAGAGTCAGGTTATCTGGAATCTCTGAACTTAACACCTCTCCAGTTTTCAGACACCTGTTAAATGCAAAAGAAAGCCTGACTTTGCATAAACTACATCGGCTGTGGATTTGGGAGGCAGAACCACTTCCCTGGCAGTAGGAACATTCACACGTGGATGCACTCCAGCCCCTGCAAGGCTCTCCATTCCAGCTCTCGAGAGCCACTAGCAGCAGGCCAACCTTCTCTCCTGATCGGGAAACCATCGAGATACAAGCACACGTGGTCCTTGTGTGGAGATGCTGAAGCAGGACTAACAAGGGCTGCAGGAGAGCAGCACTCCTTAGAACAACTGCTCGTCTCCAGCACAGGTAGTGTGCCAGAGGCGTTCCCAGTCCCAGCTGAGAATCACTGGGCTGCACCAGGACACCTCCTCGCAGGCAGCAGCGATGGGGTCACAGAACAAGCCCCTCAAGACTCCCGAGACTGAGGAGCAGTGGGAGTTTCTACAGCAGAGTGAGAGCGAACGACGCTGCTGGGAGCCGGCACGGGCCGTTAGTGGAGGGAGTTCCTTCCCGATGGATTGCTGTTTTAAGTGTCCCTCGGGAAGCTCACACAGGACATCCCGGCAGAGTCCCCCGCCCGGCCCGCCCTCGGCCCCCCGCGCACCTGGTGGCGGAAGGCGGCGCCGCGCAGCAGGTCCTGCAGCAGCCCGAGGCCGATGTCGCGGCTGGCGCCCTCGGTGACGAGGTGGAGGTGCAGCACATCGGCGGCGCCCAGACGGCCGTGCCGCAGCAGCGAGCGCAGCGCCGCCTGCGCCTTGTCGCGGAGCGCGGGGCTGCGCTCCGCCTTGGTGAACATGAACAGGAGGTGCAGCCCGCGGGGCCCCGGGCCGGCCGGGGCGGGCGGCGTGGCGCGGAGGCGGCGGGTGGCGCTGGAGAAGGTCTCGCCGCCGCCGCCCAGGTAGTAGAAGGCGCAGACGGCCAGGGCCGCGGCCGCCGCCAGGGCCGCGGGCTGAGGGCAGCGAAGCCAGCCCCGGCGCGCCGAGCCCCGCAGCGCCGCCATGGCGGGGCGGCAGCGCCCCGGGCCCGGCCCCCGGTACCGCCCCCGGTACCGCCCCCGGCACCGCCCGCCACGGCTGCAGGGCGGGGCCGCCCCTGCACAATGACACAGTACAGAAACTACATTCAAGTTTTAGATACAAAGTCTACAGCCGTACATAACGCGAAGGAGGGCGGGGTATACAGTCTGTACAGTTACAGCTTAAGAGGAGGGGAAGGGGGTTTTTTACATTTTACTGCTGGAATGCTTAAAAAACACCGAGTACAGAGGAACGCGCGGAGAAAAAAAAAAAAGTTCATTATTTCGGAGAGAGTAACGTCTCTGCTTGACGAAACGATGATTTCTTGGCGATTTCTGTCAAAACATGGAAAACTTAGGCTCCTAACAGAAAAATGAGTAGAATTTTTCCTCCTCTATCATCTCCTTCCATGGGAAGAGAAACAAGAAAATACTGTATGCAGAAAGATAAAGCAAGTATATGAAAGGGCATATACCAAAGTGGTACACTCATCCTTTTCCCCAGTAGTGCCTTTCTAGAGTTGCCCCTGTTTTAAAACTGTGCCTTTGTGTAAGCACGGGAGCAAGGCATGCTGGCTGTCAGACTGCACAAGCCATAAACTCTAACTTGGGGAAAAGTGTCCATAATGAATGGGGCAGAGATTGTAGCCTGCAAAATTGATTCTCAAAATACTTTGCATATTGAAGAATCAAAATAATCAGCTCAGTCCTTTTGACACTGTAAAAATACTACGTCCTTTATACTTATATATTATTATTTGCAGTTTCATCAAAGGGTCGTTTCATAGTCACTCTGTTATTTGAGATTCTCAAGATGAAGCAGCAGAGGTAACATCCACAATTTAAAACAGATGGCTGCAGAGAAGCACTGAAGTCCTGGAAGCATGACATCAACCCTCCGCTTGTTCTAGTTCTCACCTTTTCAGTTTAGCACTACAAAGTTTATGCTCTATCCAGGAGACCTAGTAATTCGGACAACACATATGTACTGATGTCATAATGCAAAACAGGAGAAACTTCCTCTTGTATAGGATTTTTCTGACAGCAGTTGGAAGGTCTGGTTGCATTTTCTAAAACTATTTCAGCCCAGTATACAAACAGGTAAAATATATGACCCCACAGAGTGAAAAATGCAGTATTAATACAGGATCCTTTAGCACTCTAACATTAAAAGTCACAAATGATACAATCTAAAATCTCCAAAATCAGTGGAAAGACTGCCACTGATAGCAGCGATTTCCTGGATCAGGTTCTAATGGGCAGAGAGGCTCAAGTCCACAATGTACTAATGAGCACCTGGAACACGCATCCATCCAATTGCAATGTGGGCTGTTTGTGAAACCAAAGAAACACCTCTACCATCTACCACCTTCACCCAAATTCATGTGAACAAATTCCAACTGTCTAATACAGGTAGTGGCATAATTCAGTATGATAATTCAGAAATTTAAGTTTATATGCATTGTACTGACACTAATATAAAACAGGAAACTGTATAAACGGTCAAAGCAATTGATACCACTAATGACCCACCAGAGACACTATTTTAATCAACATGCAGTGGACATAAATTACACCTCTGAAATCAAGATTCATTAGAATGTAAGTTGAGTTCCTCAACATTTGTCATTCCAAGAGTCTTCTGGAACACATGATCTATAAATAAGAACGATATTATACTATCCTTCAATGGGCTATCTAATACAGAAAATGATACTAAATATCCATGTGAAAGATGGTTTTAAAATGTGTTAGGAATCTTCTGCTTTGTCCCTCACTACTATATTTCATACCTACAGAGAAACATGAAACTGGAATTGAACCTTTCCATTGCCTGGTACAAAGCACAAGATGTTAACCCACAATGAAACCTTAACTGTCTATTATTCCACTTAGATTCACCTTGTAATAGAAATGTAAGTTTCGTAATATTACTGAGCAGAATATTAACACGAGTCAAAACTCGATATGGAATCCAGATCTTCAGAGTTGTGGTGATAATCACACTACTGGGGGCTGAATCCTGTGAGTTGCAGAGGCCCTGGAACACAGAGCCTGCCAGAGCCTACTGAGACTGAGCCATCAAACTTAATGGTACATTCATATCTGCTGATAAGCAACATGCTACCATTGTACCTGACCTGAAGAAGGCTTTAACTGAGTGCAGTTTATACTGGACATCCTGTCATACCTGAAAGGACACGAGAACAAGGCTGAGGATCACAAGTGTCACACCTACTCCCCCTAAGCCATTAAAACTCCAGTGCTCCTGACAAGTCACATCACCTGTCAATCAGGTGTCATTCAGCCTTTAGCACAGACAGACTGATACTGTTTCCCAGACAGATGAGAGTTAGGAACACAAGGATGTGTAGAGCTACAGGGAAGAAACTTTTTAGTCTAGAGAAGTCATTCTGCAAAATTTGTCACAGAGATTTTGTGGCCAGGGAGGAAATCACCAGTGGAGATTTGAAATAAGTCTCTCAGACCTTTTTTCCAGCAGCCTGGACTGAGACAGCAATTATGCCACTAAGGTTTAGGCAGCTTTACATTCCAGCAAATCCCACCACACAAGGACTTCCAGCCAGGCTGGGAAAAACAAACATTTAGAAAAAACTATGTCTAAGGTGTATATTATGCAGTCATATCATACATTGTCCCATCTGTATGCCAGGAATCTTACTTTCTCTAAGATCTACTAAAACACCCATTTACTGGTAAATACTGCTGGTTAGAAAGTCTATTATAATTTCATAGGCAGCTATTTAAAAACCAACTTAAGTAAAAATTACTGCTTACAGGCGATATCCTTATGTTTCTTCTTATTAAGACTAAACGCACACTTTAAATGGGCAGAATCTGCTTTTCCTACCATAATTAGACCACACGCAAAGCAAGAACTGTCTTGTAAGATTCTTCTGCTTGGAAATAAAATCCACCAGACAATTCTACAACACTACTAATTTTGTAGCAATAATAATATACAGATTTGATACATTATTACACATTTGATGCAAAATTGTAAATGTCTGAAATACCTTTTTAAAACTTAACATGCCAGAAAGTTTAACTTCACCATAGTTTACAGATGTCAATTTGTTTTATCCCAGTTTTGCTTATTTTTCCATGGAGAAAAGCCAATCCATTTCCTAAATACACTTAAACAGCAGGTTAACATAATGCCATAGCTATGAGGATTACTGGAAACTCACATTGATACTATGCCACCTAAAAGCTCTGCTGAAGTTGTCTTCATAGAGCAGACAAATAGAGGATAAAGAATTGCATCTACTGGTTTGGGGTTTAGGAGAATTATTATCTAGGTATAAGTAACCTGATATATAAGCATATATCTAGAGACACCATTTATACATGCACAAGGGCAGAGTGGGGCTCACTACTGAATAAAGCAAATTGTCTTGCTGCCCTCACAACACAGTTGAGACTGTGCTCAGTCATTACTTTATAAAAATGTGCACTGAAATTCTAGTTTTTCTTGTGTTCACCTTAGTTTAAGACAACACATAAACATACACATCATTGCAAATTATACAAGGGCTCCTGCTTCCTGATAGAAAGGATTGATTGCCCTAAATTTAGAGCGGCTGCAAGACATGAGACTTTTATGCTGAGCTTAGGGCTAGTAGTGAGAAAAGCAAAAAGTACAAATAGCCTTTGTACAACTATTCTACACAAACTCCATTGGCTCAGTATTTACTTTCATGTCTCAAATGTCAAGTTTTCATGTCAAAATACTACAAACAAACCCCACATCACGTCCAAAAGGATCAAGTTTATTTTTCATGAAAGGTTCCACATGCTCATTTAGAAGGATACTTGCCGCACTGAAAGCTTAATTTAAGAGGAAAAGGGAAAAAAAAAAAAGGAAAATGGACTGCTCTTAGGAATTTGGTCCCCAGGATATATCCCTTCGTGACTGACCTGCAGTCACCAGCACAGAGGCCAGCCTGGTGCTAGAGCTTCCACTATGAAAGCTTGCAAAAGAGCAGGAGTTATCACATCTGTTATGAACAGCCCACCTCTAGCCAGAGTCAGTGCAGGAACAAGAGAATCTGTTGAGTTGCAGTCCCACAGATGGAAGGACAACTCAGTAAGTCATTACCCAATTTCCCTTCCCAACAGTCCCAGAAAATGCAACCCAGACCTTCTTGTAGAGGCACATTCTTTATGGCAGCAGGGGGGCAGGTGACAGTGGATGACGCTGGGTAGCAAAGCTGCTGTGCCCATCCTGCAGTCGGAGCCCAGCCGTGCTCTGCCACCCCAGTGGGAGCTGCAAATGCTGGGTGTGCAACTGGGGCTGGGGTACACTGAGCTAGCAGGTACTCAGGGCTTTGAAATATCTCCAGCTGCTGAGGTATATGTACTGTAGAATATAAACCAACTCATACATTTCCCCAGCTACCACAATCTAAAGCTACATTGGAGTGGTCATTTTATCCAAACTATCTAACAAAATGCATACAATTCATTCTGTTAAAGTAAAAAAAGACTTGCACTATAAGCTTCAGGTTCTTTTCCTTCTTGATATTTAAGACTTCTGGGAATCTGACTGCTGGAAGCGGTTTAACTTCTCTGGATTATTTGATGCCATTTGAGAAAAGTCACGAAAAATGTCCTGATAAATTTCATCTCCTAGGTAGAAAAGAAAAGGGAAACAGTTTTAAACATTTGTAATAGTCAACATCACCCACCATTGCACAAATGCCCTACTGTGCTATCAATTTCTGTGTAACACTTATTCATGTATGAAGACCTTCTAGATGGAGTGATGCTGATGTGAACTCTGAGGGACTGGTTACTTGCATGCATGTTCTGTAGAAGCAAATTAAACAAAGCCAAACTATACCTGAAATAGTACCTCACAGGCAGCCACACAGAGGAAAGTTCAGAGTTAGAAAGGAAAAGTTAAAGCACTTTAAAGCAACTTAAAAAGAAAAAAATATTTATTAGCTGTTAAAGAATAAAATCCTTGTTTTTGAAAGGAACTGCTAACCAGGATTCTCCACAGAAAAAAAGAATTATGGCATAAATAAAGATTTACTTGGAAACAGATCAGAATTCTTACAGCCAAACAGAACTCTCCATAAAAGAAACAATCAGCAAGCAATAATATATATTTTAAAAAGCAATCTTAAGTAGATAAATTATTGTCCATAAATTATTTTGGTCTATTACTTCAGCAAAAATAAAATTTCTACATTCATTTCATCTACATCTTTGATTATATTTTTCAGTTTGATCTATAAGAACAATGATACTTGCCCTATAATTTTTTTTTTAAATCTTCACCCTTTGTGCTTAAACCCAACCCTACTACTAGAACATATTCCAAAACGTGCTCCTCCCCTCCCTGTCTACACAGGCAAACATTCAGGAGCAATTACTTCTTGAGTCATTGCCAAGTCATTCTCTTGCCACTTTAACATGGACATTTTTTCACTCATTTTCACATTCTTTCATGTTGTAGCACTTTGGGTCTTGAATTCAAGTTTTGTTTTAAAACATGAACCATACCCTTTTGTCTTCAAAAGGAATTAAATGCATCAAACATTGAGTCGGGTCAGGACCTATGCAGCCATCCAAATTTTAGAGTCTTCTCAACACAGATGGCCACACAGGACACAAGATCCCAGCACTACTGTTTCTTGCTGAAAGCTTGATTAATAGCACGACAAAGAAATCAACCCAAAATCTCTCTCATCATGTACGTTGAACATGAAGATGTTTTTTTTTTCCCCCCCTAACATGACTGTGGAAGAAAAGAATGCTTTTGTGCTTAGAAGTTTGCACTACTGGGAAAAGTTATACTGTTTTGTTTTTCAATTCTTAAATGCACATTTCCAAAGTTAAAATTATTATTCTTTTGGAGATGAGACTCCATTCTTCTAAAAACACTTTCACAAATAATAACTGAGCTTACAGAAATATTTAATAGGGCAGTAACACAATACTTTCCAGACTTTAAAAGATGAATACATTCAATACTGCTCTACTAGGTAAAGTTAGTTCTAGAGAAATTCCCTTTTGGTTTTCAGATTTAATTTCAAGTATGGTGCCCCTGCCCGTGGCAGGGGAGTTGGAACTAGATGATCTTTAAGGTCTCTTCCAACCCAAACCGTTCAGTGATTCTGTGTTCTAAAGATGAGGCAGGCACAGGACAGGTTTTATTGTAACAGCTTGTAAGAACTGCTTGCTCTGGAAGACCAGCACAGAATGGAGCTGTAACATTCATCAAAAGAACAGCTATGAAGGGCAAAAGTAGAATTAGGCTCCTGTGATAAAAGCAATTGTGCTTTCAATACAGAAGTTGGGTCCACTGGTGAACGAGAACTGCAGTTCAAGTTGCCACACTTGGTTCTTTCAAATTAACTTGAAAGAAAAAAAAAAGCTATTTTTGCAAGATACATTGTAGCTCTGGCTTTGTCTCTATTACATAACAAAAATATTGCATACAAAAATAGACTAAAATAAAGTGCCCCTTTAATTTGTATGTTGCATTAAAATTCTTAATACTGTAAACCTTATCATTACTTTAAAATTCTGCTTTAAAATTGAATTCTGGAAGTTCCCTTTCCAAGCAATGTTTTCCCTAAAGTGCAGATTCTGTGTACAAAAATATTGTAACACTGCTTTACCATTTAACACCAGAGTAACTCAAAAGGCACACATCATACATTCAAGAAAAGGTAGGAAGAAAAAGTAGCAATGCTAATATCAAAGAGTTAGCAATACATACTGTAGCACCAGGAGATGAGCACTCAAGTATTTTACAGAAACAGTACTACGGTGCATATGGCTTCTACCACCAGAAATAACCTTTTAAAGCTGGTTTCAGCCAGTTCCCATTCAAGGAATATATTGGAAGACCAACTGTACCTTGCAAAGCAATATATTCATTCTCTCAGTAGCTCAAACCAGCTGTATGTATTTAAATGATAAATTTTGATGCCATTGGCTACATGAGTAATTGTTTATCAGCTGCATTGCTAGAGTTGAGAAGTAGTTAGTTGGCTTCACTCTGATGACAGCAAACTCCTACAATGACATTTACCCTCACATAGCTACCAGCTATACAATTGTCTTGAAAATTCTTATTTTCTTCTAGAATTATAATTTTGGAACACTGGGGTTCTAAAGTAAGGGCAGTGCAGATAATTTAACATGTATATGCAGTGAAAAACACCTGTATCCCTTAAAACCACAGCAAGGTGTGACACTTCATGGCAGTAGACAGGTTTTGTGCTTACACTGACACAACCCTTCTACAGCAGACACAAGCATTCAAAACACTCAAAAATATTGACTCTAACTCTTAAAAGAGACTTCAACAAGTAACAGAGTGAAGGGGCAGAGCTGTGCTGTCCAAAGATACGGTAAGATATCTGTGCTACAGCTTGTGGCATTCATTTCAGAAGTTAATCTAATGAAAGCCTCCCCCTGATTCCAGGCAAGCTCTGCCTCTTGTGGCAAATCTACTCTTCACTGTCAATCTCACCTTACCAGCTGTAAAGTATCTGGATCAGATTGCATCAACTGCAGTCTCTAGATTCTACTGCTCCAATCTGGTAACATCCCCCTGCCCAAACCTCATCAATCACTGGAAAACACATAAGGGCTTTTATAGGAGTGAACTGAGAGTACTCAGCACTCAACCTGGAAAATAAGATTCACCTTTCACTTCTGCCAGGAATAGCAGGGCGTTTTCAGTTGGCTAACTTCACAATCAAGTGTGCCTTTATTATTGTTATTTGCATGATATTAAATTACCTTCCTATGGAAGCAAATATCACATCAAACCTTGGTGTAAATTAGGGCTGAGTGCCTGAGAATAAAGTTGCACATATGCATTAAATATAATTTGTTAATTTCTTGCTGGAGTTGGCTCAAGTATCCACCAGCTTCTACTTGTTTTTTAACCAAATGGAAAGAAACTATGCATACAAAAATACATACTTAAGAATGACTGTTTTGTTTCTTATTAGTATCTTAATAAATAAAAATATTAAAAAATAAAATTTAAGGAAATAATACTTTCCTATTTCTGTCTGGAGTCAGTTTGCAATATTTGATGTACACTTTTTACATTGGGATGCAAGCATTTTTTTCTTAAAAAAAGAAAAAGCAGACCATTCCACAGGAAGGAGAATGGTGTCCTGGAATAAGATGAACTCTTCAACTGTCTCTGAGCAAGCTGAGTCAGAAAGCTGCTACTAAATAATGTCAGGTAAATCCTAACATTACACAAATGTCAATGGAACAGCAATACAAGAAAACTGCAGACAACTACCAGCAAAATAGGGTGGTCATGGCTGTACTAACACACTGCTATAATGATGCTCTTTAAACAGCCTCCTTTTAGGTTCCCTAAATACTCTGACAAAGTCACACCACTGGATTTCAATGAAGCTTTAGAATATGTTGGTTTATAAAAATCATTATTGTATGAAGCAATCCTAAATTTCCCTCAGACACTAAGAATCTAATTGTAAACTGATAAATTCCTGTATACACTTCTTATACTGCATTTCAGTGTGGTTATTAGTAGAGTATTGACCTGGCTGCCCATAGAGTCCTTCTGATTCACGCATTTCTTCATTCATCCTTGCCAAACGCAACCTGCCATTCAGAAAACAAAAGGAACAATGTCATCTTTCAAGCACAAAAAAGATACAATGCAAGACCTACAACGCTCTCCTGAATCTCACATCAAAGAGGTCATCTACGGATAGAATATTTTGATTTTTCTTTTGTTCCCTCTTGCTTTCATGTAAAGCAATTTTGACATTTCTTGTATTTTGAAACAGAATAGCAAAATCTAAGTTACCTAGTCAGAAAACAGAATGTACAACTTACAGTGTTACAATATCTGCATTTGCAGCTTCCACTGCTATACTCAATGGATCTTTCCCATCTTCATCAGTGGCATGCTGGTTTGCTCCTCGTTTTAGGAATAAGCACACTTGCCTGTTAAAAAAAAAAAAAAAAAGAATAATATTTTTGACAATAAAGAAAAAAGCTAAAAAAGTCAAGCTAGATACAATGTATTTAGCTTAAATCACCAACAGTCTCATATATCAAAATAGTGCAGTTCATCTAGAAAGTGTTAACAGAGTAGTAAGCAAACCATTTATTTAATCCACATTTGAAAACATGTGTGTTTTGCTAGTGGATGAGACTGCTAAATCAAAATATTATTTCCTTTCTCACAACCAGAGCTTAAGAAAAACTTGTGTCACCTGAATTAGTATTAAAATATCAGAATATCTGGGGCAATGAAGAAGCTTCACATGAACAACTACAGTAAAGGACTGCCATGTTCCAATTGGGGCCATATACAAAGTGGGGCAGTGAGTTACCCAGTGTGTCCTAGAACTGTGGCATGGTGCAGGGGCCCCCTTCCTTTCATGTCTCGGATGTTCACATTGGCCCCATTCTGCAGCAAAAATTCACAAGTAACCAACGAACCCTATGGAATGAAAACAAAGAAGCAACTCAGCACCAGATCTCTGGAATCAAACCAAACCTCTTCTGCCTTCTCACTACTGAGCCATCTGGCAAAGGAAACAAAAAGGAGTTGCTTCCATATCAACTTTAAACACTACTAGGACATAGAATTCCTAACAAAGCATTAACAGGAAAAAAATACTTCAGAAACAACTCTGAAAGTACACTGTAAACACAACTTCAGCATCACATTATCATTCATTAGGGAAGCAAGCAGCTCAAAGGAACAGTGACACAGAAATATCATTATTTCCCTTGCTCTCCTCCCCCATCACCAGTGCTGTATATCACATACCCCTCGCACTGCCTGAATGAGTGGTGTTGCTTTGTTTTCTTCCACATTGACCCAGTTTACTTCAGCTCCATGAGCCAATGCTTCTGCCATGTGGGGAAGATTTTTCTCAAAGGCAGCTTGATACAATCGCAGTCCTGGACTAGGCTGTTTGGAGTCACAGAATACTGGAGACTCCTGCTTGTCTCCTTCTAAAATGAAAAAGAAAAGCTTACCTAATCCTTGCTTTTACAAGGTGCCTCTCGAAATTCTGAACAAAACTTCATTTTTCTGGCAATAGGTAGCTCAGCTTTTGCAGAATGCTATGTATTGTTGCCCCATTCTGGCAGGGGAATTTACAAATGCCTTTAGCTCCAGCATTCAGGCACGGTCTCTTCACAGAACTATTACTGCACAGAAAATATTCTCTCCACAGTACTGGCACATGTGCATATACTTCAATCTACATAGTCCATGTAATTTCTAAGAAATTGTTTAAGGTTTGGAGTGTGTTTCACTGTAAACTGCAAGATAAATAAACTTATTTTCTGTAGAGATGTAGACATAGAAATATATCTTTATCTGCAACACCTGAGTATGAGGCTAATACTGTTCTGACCTAATTTTTGTTAATATATACCATTGTAATTTACCAATTACTTGCTGTGGCTATAGTCTTTTGGACTAAAGCATAATCTCTCTCTTCATCTCAACAACAGTTATATGGAGTGAAGTCTGGGAGATAAAGATGTTGTTACATAAAAGCTTTTGTGAGTTACAGCATCATAAACAGTTCAACAACATAATCAAAAAAGATCCAAGCCACATGCTGTGTGCCTGCAATAATACCCATGAAATACCGGATTCAAAACATACCTTAGAACAGTGCTTTGACGTAGAAGAATAAGTCTGCTTTATAAATAAATGTTTTGGAAATTTTGAGAAGCCATACTCAATATATCTGTCAGAACAGCATGCTAAAATTAGCAAATCATTTAATTCATCAAGTTATAGAACTTCTGAACTGAGGAAATGATGTTTAAAGACTTGGTCAATTCCACATAAATAAGAAACAGAAAAATTAAGCAAGAATGCACAAATAACACATAAAAGCCTATTATCTGTAACTCAAGAGGAATTTATCTCTGCAGATTTATTTATAAAAGGATCGCACATTGCTGGGGAGATGTGTCTTTCTCAAAAGGCAAAATTTCTCTGTCTGCAAAGAAATCAATATTTTGGGATCAGTCTCATCTGACTGGAAAAAGCCATAATTCTTTGACCCCATTTAGAAGGATTAAATGTCATTTTTGGTAGCAAGCCCAAAGGAAAAATCACTCGGGCAAATTTTACCCTTGCTAAAGGCATTTCAACCAGGATAGCAGACATGAATTGAGTCAGCAAGCATTAATTTTTTTAACAACAAAAAAAAAATGCTGCCAAGTGATTAAATTTTAATCTTAAAGTGCAAAGCCTAACACACCTGGTTCATACAAACTGTTGGCTGATACAGTGGAGGCAAGATGTTCTCTGCTGTCATCAGTGCTTGGCTGGATCCCACTGTCACTGCTTCGGACTGTTTTAGGGAGAAATTGCAATTACTATGCAGAGCTGAAGCTACCTGCTCCTCACAGATACCATGATAATAAAGCAAGCTCTTATACTTGGTCCTGAACACAATTTTTAAAAAGTGGCTTGTTCTTGTTCAGTATTGTTAATGCATCCATAGAAGAATATGAAGTCATATTTTGTAATCATAACATTTACAATAATAATAATAAATGTCAAAGATAACTAGAAATGAAAAGAATAAAATCAGGATAAGTAAAAAAGCTTAAATTATTTCATGAAAATACCAAGCAATGCCGCAGCCTGGAGATAATAGATTGAAGCAGGGAGATGGCCACAACACACGATGGATCACTAGTGCAAATACTGAACACGCTACAGCTGTAGTACTTACTACTACGGAGTTTTGAAGAGGTATCAAAGTAGGAGAAGAGTGAATCAAGTTCATCAGGACAGAACAGAGACTCCCGCCTCGCCTCGTCGCTACTTACAGCAACCGCTGGGACATGCAGGTTAGCAAAGCACAAAGCAGGCAGTCAGGAAGGGACAGGGCAGGAAAGAACGTTATTGGAAAAATCAAGAAGGATGAAAATACGGAGGAAAGAAGGTGGTTAATATGATTCTGAATTATAAGCATCCCCATTCTAAATCCTTCTCCATGTAAAAATGCACATCTCTGAAGAAGCCTTTTCTCCCCTACACTAGGCTACAACCCATTAAAAACAGATCCTAAATTCTCTGCACGAGGCAGAAGTCAATTAATATAAAAATATGTTACCTTAAAAAGAAGATGGGTAATACAGCTAAGGAGAGAGCGTGTAAATACCTTTTGGGGATGCTGCACCTTGTTCCCCTGCCAAAAGGGATTTTTCAGGGACACTGTGCCTTTTCTCTTCCTGACTTGGAGGCAAAACTTTTGTTCCAGGCTCAGGCAGAGGTACTGATGCAGCTTGTTTCTCTACAAACTTTCTTTCCACATATTTTGCTCTGATGTATGCCTCCTTCTCCTGCCTGTCATATAGAAAATCCCTGGAGTTAGTAAGCTAATATTTTAGTATTTTCATGTATTAAAAGAATGCCTATTTTGCACTAAAGTCAGTAACCGAAACTGGAGCTTGGCATTGCACGTAAGACACACCTATAGCACATTTTCAGAAAGATGCAAAGCACACTGTCACTTTCTGGATTCTTGATTTAATATTGCATAAGGCTTAAAAGAAAGTAATTTTGTTAAGTTCACAAACATGTATTTACTTTCAGACAGAGACTTTGGAAAGTGATATGTGGAAGAAATAAGCATTAGTTACTCTATGTTACCTGTATTAAACCTTTACACATGTTTATACTGTTAATAACCTAGTAATAAACATACATTTAGTTCCTTATGTAAATATAAATTGCAACATTTGTTATGGGAACATTAGGATTACACAAGAAAACAATAACAAGCCCCAGGTAGGCACAGCCAACAGTTCCATATCACATACTGAGGTATTTTTCCTTGTAACCTGAGATTATCAGCTTAAGACACAGCAGTGGTTGTGCCAAACTGATAAAAGGGGCTGTAATTATTGCATTGAAACTGCTGAAAAACAATTACCACTAGAAGGAATATCTAGCGAATCTCCTACTTTGTTTATATTATCATCACTGTCTCCAAATTGCCAACACTTCATAAAACACAGTTTTCTACATTATAAAACTGTTGGGCAGCAAGCAGCACAGAACTGGAAAGGTAGTAAAAAAGGAAGTTTTAAGAGACATTCTACACAGCAGCACAAAACATTGGAAATCTACCTTCAAACACAAATTAGCATCAGAGAAACAGAAGACAGCAGTACAATGATTTGAAGGCTGCTGTAAAGCAGCAGAGCTCATTTACAAAATAGATAGGAAGATGAGAACATTCTGAGAATCAGGGAACAAAAGTAAAATGGAAGAACAAAGCCACTGTAAACAAAAGGAACAGCCACAGGCTCCTTCCAGGAGCACTCACACACAGAGTAGAGCTGGTACCCAGCAGAGAGGAAACACAATCCACATGTCCACAATGATGTTGTAGAGCTGTCATCAAAAGGAGGGAGTGAGATCACAAAAGGAACAAAGAGGAGAAGCAGAAATGGGCCAACAGAAGGAATACCCCATAAAGAGAAAGTGAGAAAAGGGAGAGAGCAAGACATACAGGTGATACAGGGAAATGAGTACACCAAAGGAGTGTAACAGTTAAGCGGCAGCATCTTTTATAGGTGGAGGCTGAAGGAAGCAACAATAAAACGAAGCAACAGGCACTGCTGGTAAAATACTACCTTTGACTTCCAGATTGTGGCTTCTTTACTCCCATTTTTTCCAACTTTGCTTCATATATTCTATTTATAACATCATTTCCCAATTCACACATAAGCTATAAAGCAAAATAAATAAATTCAAATATAGTTGCAAACAGCTTTATCTACCTATTCAGTTGTTTTTAAGCTCACTCAGCCTATATTTACAACTTAGTGTTTTCACTGGTAAAAGTACACTTACAGAAGTAAGCATGGGTTTATATAATAATGAAACAATCAGTGAATAGAGAGACCAAATTCTGAGTAATATAACAAAAAAAACATAGTCACTTTTAAAGTGCTTGGAAAAACAACCACCAGAATGACCTACAGGCTTCATTAACAAAGTTGCTTTTCCACCAGCTTTGCCAGGAGCTGTTCTTACCCCATTAGCAAGAGGCAATTCAATCGTCTTTCACCTTACCCAATGGACATTTTTGCTAAACCATAATCTGATATAACTATAGAAAAAGAACAAAGACAAAAGCCTACTTACAGGAGAATGTAACCCTACTGATTGCAATGAACAGACTTCTTGTTTCTAATACAAGGTAGAGTACTTAGTTCTGGTATTTATGTGAATAGTACAAGAAGTACAGCTTTTTTTTTTTCGGAGTGGTTGGTTGGTCGTTTTCTCAGCATGAACACATTGATTAAAAATTATTTAAAAAGCACATTTTCTTTTGATGGTTCAGAATAGAGAAGCAATTCCTAAGTGCCAGAACATCACAGCAAGAAGCAAATGCTTTGCATGAGTTATCCAGCTGCATGCATGCATCCATACACGAGCTCATATTTCAGGATTTCACTGTCACATCATTTTTATAACCATGTTTCAAGCTAGAAATTTGGCACACAAATAACATGCAAGAGCAGTTGCATGAGTATTCTCTGATAGGCCAGAAGCATCTCACTGTTAAGAGCTGATATTCAAATTTTGGAGTATGATCATGCTTTAGGCTGATACATCACTTCCAAAATTTCCAGCCCACAGAAAGACATTATTGGTTTGTAAACAGATTTGCCTTTTTATATATTGAAAGTATCTGATGAAACTTGCTACTCAGTGCGCACTTGGGAACCTGAAGGCGTTGTAAGTGGTTCTGAATTGCAAGTTTGTAGCACAAATTACTATGGATTATAAGAAAGTGTGAATTAAAACAAACCAACACACAACTATAAACATTTTCTGGTCAAAACTGCAAGACATACTCTGGGTACAAATGTGTTTGCTGCACTGAGCTTTCTGCTGCAGAGGCTTTAGAACAACAATCAAAGTACCAAATAGAAACCTGTTTCAAAAATGTTATACCTTTAGGAGTTCAGGTTCCCATGAATCCAACGTTAAAGATCTTACTTTTGAAAAGTGGACGCCCAAGCTCCTAAACAACATGGAAAAAAACATTAACGTGTAACTACATGTTATATCTTACCTCAGACAGATTTACCATTAATTTATGCAGATAAAGCAGTTACGTTAATTCTATTTACAAACAAGGGTCTCTAATTTTTTTTCAATATACCTTTGAAGAGGTAAACACCACCCTTCCTAATTAAGCCAACGCACAAATGAAATGCAATTGTGAGGAGTTCCCCAACCTGTGTATCCCAGAGCACTCGATGCACAGTGTGATTCCCAGGTTGATACTGGCCCAGCGAGGATCTGCCAAACCACAGTCACAGCAGGCAGCATTACCAGGAATACACTGCACTCGCTGCAGGGCACTCTCTCCTTTCAACAACTTCTCTTTTGTCTCACTCCCAGATTCTAGGCTCCCAGTAGAAGGGGATGATTTCTTTTCCTGTTTCTAAAAGAGAAAAGACACAAACAAACTAATTAAGAGACACATGCTAAACTAAAGAAATTGAAGTCCTTCAGATACTGACTGTGCACTAAAATCCAAGAAAAGTCTCTTCTGGCAAGGCCAAGGAAAGCCAAAGAACTGGAAAAAAAATGTTTAGGTTATTTGAAGACATACAAAACTGAATATAAAAATATACTATGATTTTTAAACACACTACATAAAAATCTCAAAAACCATAGGCCATAGTAATATTAACCTGATGAAGTGAAAGACAGATTAGATATAATTCACAGCCTTCAAAATTTCATTGCATTTCCACTGGAAGACAAAAAACGGACTGTTTTTTCCTTCCCTTTCATTAAATAGGTTTTATATATTTAAAATTTTCAGGATCTAAAGGGCAGTTGTTGTTTGGTGGATTGTTAAACTCACCTCAGATTCATCCCCTTTCTCTCTATATGCTGTGGCAATACTGGTCTGAACAGCCTTAATCCACGCCTGCCGCAGCTTTTCTGAGTCAGCCTGAAGCATGCAGCTCCTGTGACAAATCATAAAGTGCTCAGTGGCCAAGCAGCTGACATCCAACCACACATTGCTCACTGGTCTATTTTTATGGAGCAAGTTTCTTACTATCACAAGTATATTGTTTAGTAGGCATCATCTAATAAACAAATTTATTTTAAGGTAACAAAGAGGCTGAGCCTTTGTGAGCTGCAAACCCCTTATTTCAAAATTATTTGCAGGAAATGCTAATAGATACAGAAATGACTCTTCCAAAAACACTGAAAATGGCTTAGCTCCTTTTCCTTTTCTTATTCCAAATTTTTCTGCTTTATATCCTTAAATGTATTTTACCCCCGTGACACAAGACACAGGTATCAGTCCTTGAAAACACATTTTCATTCACTGAGATCAAGAGAGTAATTTTAAAGTTCTCTGACAAAGAATGAACTACTTTTCTCATCAACAGTAAAAGGAACAGGTCATGAACTATAAAACTGTTCCAACACTTAGGGGTTGAAAGAGCATAGGCAAGCAAGAGCAAAATGCATGTTATAGTGAACCACAAATGGGAATGCAAACATCAGGACGGACAGCAATCTACTCAGAAGAGAAATGTAAGGAGGAGTGGAGAGTGTAGATAATCTCCAAACCTAAAAGCAAGTTGACCTCGTATCAAAACTTAAATATGGTCACATCTCAAAATCACTAACAAGGAATCCATGCCCTGCCCTTGCTGTGGAAGAATGCCACAATTCCCTAAGTACAGCCAATGCACTGCTGGAGCTGAAAAATAATTTTATTTGGTTGTTTCATTTAGTGCATTTTGCAGTATAACTTAACATCACTGAGATAACAGCTTATTTATGTGCTTCTCTCTCGTTGCACCAATCAGAAATGAGGAGAGACTTATTTTCTACATTACTAAGCAGCTGATAGTATCAGCTACTACTAAGCCACAGCAGAGCTCTGCACCATTTATGCAAAAAGCACAAGAATGCATGTTTATTTTAATGCCAAAAGTAAACTGAATACCAGGGACACTTCTCACAGTATCACTTAATCTCAGCCAAAATTTCAGAATTTTTCAGATACTTTTCCTGTTTTGATCTATCCCAAGAGAAAAGTCACTCTTACATTTTAAAACAACTCCATGCAATGATTTTTATTTTTAAATAAACATACTCCATCGCTTCTCCTTACTTTGTTGGAGAAACCACCTCAAAACAGAAACGTCTTTCTATGTCTTCACAGTGCTTAACTGTGCAGAGCCGCAGGTCTTCAACAACTACTGTGGGATTATCCTAAGAGACAAAAGTTAACAAAAGGTCACAGAGAAAAAATAAAATAGTTGATAGTAAGATAATAATTCAATCCTGAATTATTAGTCATTGAATTCTATTTGCCTGGTTACACTAATTTTTTCCCCTAAAAATAAAATTTGAACTTAGTGGATTTGGAGGCACTTAGTGGGATATATTTAGATAAATTTTAATGTTTAATGTTATATTCAATAAAAATTTAATTTTCCATACTTTGGAGAATTTCTTTTTACCTACATTCCAATCTACTGAATAATCAACATCTTAAATTTAAACAACAGTATTCAAACTACAAAGATATTCTACGAAATGCAATTAACTCACAATCAAATCAGAAAAGTTATACCTAAATCAGCAGTATTTTAAGCGCCAACTAAAAACACCCCAGAAGATGAATGCAGTGGTTTTGAAAATTTAATTCAATTCGTAAGAATCCCATTCTGAGCTATCAGCATTTTAAAGGTGCAGTAAAAAAAAGAGCAACAAGAATTCACAAACACAAAATGCCCAACCAAATATGTTCACATAAACTCAACTGTGTGTTTCCTTTCCAACCACAGAAATGAAGCCCCTTGATTTGACAGCATCAGATAACAAGGAACAGCCTCTGATCTCAGTCTGTTTGCACTGAAGAGGAATTAATTGCCATAAGCACTTTCCTCTTTTTTCCCCCACTGTCTCCATACAGTCTCTATTTTTTTCCAACCTGAAGAACAGCTACAGCTCCTTGGTGCAAAAGCAGATTCTAGAACAGCAAACAAAGGAACAGGAACCCAAAACCTAGCTGAAAATGCTTCTATGGCTTGGGGCAGAGCTGGACCTGCTGCTTTAACATAAAACTACTGCACTTCCCAGCAGCACCACGGCAGATACTGACTGCCGAACCACTGTGCATTTTCAATACTCTAATACATGTAAATAGCAGCCCTGACTGCTTTGTAACAGAAGTTTTTGTGCTTTTTTTTCCCCAGTAGCTGAATTGGGTGTAACTGGAGGGAGCAAGTCCTGAAAGAGTTAAACACAACTGCTCAGAGAACAGCACGGAATATCTGACTGCCAGCAAGTGAGCAGAAATCTTTTGGGACCAACAACTTTTAAAGCTCTAACTAGGTTACAAAACCCACAGCAAATAAAGAATGTGCTTACAATCACTGCACAGGAATCTCACAATGTCAGTGTAGCTATTGGTCTCATTTTACAAAGAGAGAATCTAATTTAGAAAAAAGCAGTAGGTTGTTGAAGATCACACGGGATGCCACATCAGCAGTTTTCACAATCAGTCAGGAAAATCATCACCCAAACCCCAAACTATCCCAAGGCAGTTTTAATTCCTACCTTAAATTTCTTCTGGTACACAAGTTGGTTATTTTGTATTGAGAACCAGCGCCTATTCAAACAAAGAAACAGCCAGAGAATACATAACTGATTTTACAATGCTTATTTGACTGAAATGTGCAGTCTACAAAGAGACTGCATAAAAGAATTCATGAAAGTAATGCTGCAGTCAGTTTTGGCAAATATTTAATGAGAATAACAGAAAAAAGGAAAGCAGAGACAAAACAGAAAAGAAAGCAAGGTTCAAATAATTTGAGTCCTAAACAAACACATTCATGTTATGACAACATTAGTTAAACTATCACACAAAGCATTTTCATTTCAAAGAACATTTCCTTCCGTATTTTAGCAGCAAGTTACAATTTTAAGTAGTTGTTTGATAACACAATTCAGATAGGTTGAATAACAAAAGTATTTAAACTCATGTAAACTAATCCTGAAATATTTTTGGGAGTAGAGCTAACTTACTAAGGTAGTAAAAGACTTTGGTGTTGCTATCCCATGCAGGTTTAATATCCATCTACATTGGGCATGTCTTAAAATTTTTGATCCTGAAATAAAAACACTACATATAAAGACTAAAAAAAAAAAACCCAATGAAAACCTTTTAAGTAGGATCCTAACTTAAGCCTCAGGTTTGAAGGAAAGTATCAAATAAAAGATTTAATGAAGGCATCCTGTAAAATCTAAAAGATAACATAATGCTTAAAAACACCTCTGAACTGTATCCTTCCTTGTCAAACTCACTGTTCACACAGTGAATATCTCAGAGAATGGAAAAATCACTCACATTTTGGAAAGAATTACCTCAGATCTCTAACAATGATGTTTTATCAGACCACTGAATGAAAAAAACCCCAGTAGACATAACCATGCCTCTCTAGCTCTTCTGGGATGGCCAAAATAAAAGCTAACAATTATTAGAGTTTCATTTTCACTAACAAAAATGAAGGGAATATAAAAAACAATTCCATGAAGTTTACACCTTGTTTTGTTCAGGCTTATAATGCAAACCTGTGTTTACCACAGCATCCTTCCTCAATTATCTCCAATACCCCACTTTTACCACACATCACTTTTTCCTGCACTGCCAGTTAGTTTGAAAGGTAACAGTACACAAAATACTGTGTTGCAACAGATCTTGTTATTGTCTACAGGCTGTTGAGCTTCAAGTTATAGTTTACTACAATTAGTAACAAGAGGGCCCCATGTATTTATTCAATCACCACAAGCCATTCATGGAAAGAAGTGCACAAAGATGGTTAAGAAAAATTAATATATACAAAAAATGTTAGATCCAAACCAGAAAATCTAGTATTTGTTAGAAAGGTTAGTGTCTCATAGACAGATGAGATTCTACCTTTTAACGATCTTTTCAAATGTTGTGCAGATATATTTAATTTAAAAAGCAACAGAATCTACTGCCATCCTTGACTTTTACAATTCATTAACAGCAGTAGTTTTAGTCACTGATATTGAAAAGGTATGATCTTTGCTATCTATTTACAGATGCAGTAAGTATGCCCCAAATACAAGGCAAGTTATTGCTAATATTCATGTAGGAAACTTAGCAACAAAACGGACTTGAAAAGGAAATAAACTCATGTCTTTTTCCATGTACTTTTTTTGAATGTAACACAAAACATAACAACGTGAAAAGTGGTGCTTAAATGATAAAGGGAGTGGTAAAGAGGATAAAAAAAGCAGCCTTGCCCCAAGACAACGAGCAATGGAGTGAATCCCAAATAAGAGCCTTAGGAAGTGCAATTAACTTCATTAATGCAATCCCTAATTTGTTCTACAGCTAAATATTTCATGAGTTACCCTAGTAAACAAGCTCTAATCTCATCAGTCGGACATAAGTGAACACACAAATTGTAACACAAATTTGTGCCATCTTCAAAACTTAGTCAGAAGTTTTGAAAGTATTTCAGTCCCATTTTCCTAGCAGAGAAATTAAATTGCTAACAGTTAAGTCCCAAACAAACTGCTGGGGGTCTACACCAGCATCAGCCAGGAACTTCTGAGGTAAAACCTCTGTACTGAAGGCCCTGCTATAGAGTAACCCACATCTATCAGGTTCTAAGAATAATTTAATAAATCTTCAGGCATTATGTGTGCAGTAGGTACTGACTTGTACCAAAGTTACCTTAAATGTGTCATTCTGCCAAAAGCAAGAGAGAACTATGGTGAAAACACTCTTGGGAATATTAAAGTAGTTTACACTATCTCACTTCGTAGTGGTTAAATATAGTTGTTCCTGTTTAGAAACTGAATGTTTGCCATCATTTATACCTACACAATTCAAAACTGTATTTATTAAACAGGAAACAATGCAAAATCTATAGAAAAAAACTCCAGTTTCTGAGAAGTGAGAGTAATACTGAAAAGAAATATAAAATTTGAATTTTACATAAAACAATGAATTGTGCTTTTTGATTCTCAGAAGCAGTTTTCTCCTCTAGTTGCTAGAAGTACACAATTAAAACAGAGTAATTAGGAATGCACAACATTTAAAAGTACATGCCTATTCCCAATGCAGTTGATAAGAAAAAGAAATCTCATCAACTGCAACTGGAAAAAGGCAAGACATTGATCTTGTACGCTCAGAAGTTTGAGTGCAGAAACTTGGCTTTAATTCCTTTTTTAGCTAAAAACTAGCTCAATCTTTCTAAATATTTTAAAGGAGTTGAGCAGCAGGTATACTGGCATCCCAGGCAGAATCCTTCTGTTATTTTCTTAGACTGAGTCACTTATACATCCATTGCAAGTAATCAAAATTAAATGCAGTGTTAATGAAGAGCTTTTTGCGTGCCAAGGAAACATTGGGAAGGAATAAAAGAAGCTGGTTGGTACCTGATGTGATCTGGCTTTTTCCTGTCATGTGAAAAAATGGGGTAGGATTAAAACATAAGGGAAAGGAGGAAGAGGGATGAAAAATGCAAAATGAGCAAAATAAGAAAAGAATTAGCATGATCTGAAAATACAGCTAAATTAAAATGGAAAATATCTATTGCATCCAATCTAAAACCAATTTGGAACACCGTAATGTTGTGACAAATGCTTTTTTCCCTACACACATTTATTCTTTCTTCATGATATGGACTTATTTTTCATTTTAATTTCTGGGAACCAAAACAGCTTTCCAGCTACTGCTCCATAATAAATGCACCTGTTACTCTAAGACTTTGCAGTCCAAGGATATAATTTTGATTCCAGTAAACTGCATTATCTGAAATACTTGTGTACATTATACGCTGTCCTTTTAGTCACAACAAAAAGAGATTACAAAAGCTCCATCTCTTTCAAAACACAGCGACACTGAATTGCAAATAGCTCAGGGTTTACTTTGCAGCCTGCTCAAACACTTATTTGTTTCTAAGGCCAGAGTCACGCAGAGCTGTCCCAAGAACAGGAAACTTGATGCAAAAGCCCAAATAATTAAAGTCTTGAGATGATGAAACAGGAGCTGCCAGGTGCCCCAGGAAGAAACTTCATTATGCTAGCAAGACATTAGTTTGGACTGGAAACATTTTCATTCACCACCACAGATTTACCCCCCTTCAAAGGGCTGTAGGATATTGTCTTTTTTTTCTCTCCCAGCAACCAGACTTCCCCAGGATAATACCACTGTGGGGTCCATGGATTCACCAACCAAGACATGCATACAGAAGCATCACCTTTCTCTCATTGGTCAGTTAGAATCATACTGCTGTGCCAAACCCAGACAAAACCTATCATATCCTTATCATACCATATCAAAGCCTATCATACCCTTGCCTCTTCTCTTATATTTTTAATGCTGGCAAGTATCTGCAAATAGTGGCCATTGCAATGGTTTTTGGTGCCTTTAATCCACTCTTGAAGGAGTTCTTAAAAAGGTCTAGATCAACATATGACCAACTGATACCATCAGGGGTAAAAAAGCCTCCATTTTAAATACATATTACTACTGACAGTGCATTCAGCAGTCAGCAAGGAAGACCAGTGCTGTCATCATTGGTTCAGAACAGCAGGAAATTCCAGTATTTCTAGGCAAATTCTTCTCGTTTTGTTTCAGCTGGTTGATTTTCCACCCACCTTCCCCAAAGATGGGAATATTACAAAGGAGCAAACTACTAATCTGTAAGAACAACAAAAGCATCTTGTCTGTCTTGACTCCGACTCAGAATTCCCTAAAATAAAACACATAATTCTCTAAATGTTTCCTCCTTTAATATTTTGTAAAATTTTAAACACAAAACAGTTTAATGCACTGACAAAAATCCATTTTTGTACTTTAACTAGTGACTGGGAAAATTCTCTAACTACCTACCGATTGAAGTTTATCATATACTAGAGATATCTCCCCACAGCTGAGACTAACACTACACAAATAAAACCTTCCATCACAGGAAACAGGCAGTGGAAAATGGCAGTGACCACTTTTGTACCTATAGAATAGAAAGCAATTACAAATGTATTCAGAAATAAAAATAACAAAAATACTTCTTTATTTTTACTAAAACAGCAAAAAGGGGGGGGGGGGGCTAGATTTAGAAATTAAAACCTGTCTTCATTAAGGTCTTAAATGCATATTTTATGTATGATAAAAGTAGTTCAACAGCAATTAGTAATGGTTTGTAAACACATGGAATACAAAATTTAAATGATTGATTCAATTTCAGAACTGTTTATAGATAGCATATCCAACCCTATTTTTTTGCCTAAAACCATCCAACTAGTCTATCACAGTGAGTTAAATTATCAAGAATCTAATACTAAAAATGTTAAAGGTTTTGCTTTATTGAATGCTCTTCTGATAAACAGAAGAAAAAACTAAAAGTATCAATTATGCAATTAAAGTAGGCAGCTCTGACTCATTAACAAGCTGTTTATCTTTGACCTCTTAAATTATTGCTTGTAATGCTTTTATTATATTTGTTCAAATCTGTAACTTAATCTGAAGGAATGTCATCGTGTATCTTGATTTAATTACAACCTCTTCCTATTAATTTTGCATCCCTTTAAATTACCAACATACAGAGGTTAGTTTAAATTGAATCCTCTCTCTAACCAGTATAAGGTAAGAGACATGTACAGTATTCCTAGGAATGAAGCCATGTGGAATCAGACACTCTTGTCCTGCTCCCTCCTGTCATCTCCCTGCAGAGCAAAGCCTTCCTGCTATTCAAAAGATGAAAACAGAGACCTAAACCAGAGTTTTGCCATCAGTCAATCTGCCAACAGCAAAAGGACCCTTTCAGCCCCTTGGGAATCCAATAAAGGACAATCTCCTGTCCTATTACTGCAGGCTTTTCTCAGTGTGCTAACACTAACATTTTACTTCACACCAGGAAGTTGCTTTTGATACACATCTCCCAGTTTTCTCCCTTCACCATCATTTGATCCTTCACAGATTTGTCTTGGAGAACTCTGAATTCAGCTTGCATGAAACTAACATTACAATTATAGATGAATAATCAGGCCAAAAGACCAGACCAGAATCTGTCCAAAGCAAAATCCTTCGTACTAGCTGCCCAAGACTTGCTAAGATAGATACAGTCTTACTGACACCAGTGGCCCTTGCATCAGTTTATGGATTTAATTGAAGCAATCCAAATTTCTTACAAGCCTGTGATGTGCTGAGATGTTCAAGGAAGTATAGAATAATTAAGATAGGAAAGGACCTCCCAAATGCTCATTCTGTTCTTTGAAACACAGCAAATAGTTTAACAGAAGCACTGCTGAAAAATGGCAGAACATGGACAACAGAGAGCTCTATATCACAACAAATTACAACAAATTTAGAATTCAAGAACTGTATCCAACTGTGCTGTAAATGCTCCAGCATATACATTTCCTTGAAAAAAGCACATATCCTTGGAAATGCAAAAGAAATCCTGCTCAGAAAGAAAAATATTTAAATAGTAGTAAAATATACATTGTTAAAGATACATGGCTAACAATATATTTTGAATTCCCAAAAGGGCCATTAAAACCACTAAGCAAAATTCACTGCACAGGACAGGAATTTTAAAGGGTAACAATTACAGTGCTTATCTTTCAGGAAAAATAACTTCAGTCCTTGACTGTGTTTCTCTGCTTCCAGTGGCTACACAACTTCCGTTTTACTCTGTCTTCTAACACTTTCCTAGCATATGCCTTCACAAGAGAAAGGTTTGCAAACAACTAGGACAGAAAACAAGGAAAAATGGCTTTGAAGCGTAATCTCTAAGTTAACTAACAGTCACCCCAGTGTTCTGTCAAAACTATGGAGTCAGTGCATTACAGAGATGATGAATCAGATGAGAATTCAGGTTAAAAAGCAGTATTTTTAGAAGCAGCAAAAAGAGGTTCTGAATAATTACCTGTTCCAAGTCTTGAAGGCATTGCTGGCTCTCTTGAATAAATAACCTTCCATAACGATGCCATTGGCTGCATCTACATTGTATTCTAGTTTAGTATCATCACTGGAGTAATCCTAGTACAAAGGAACAAGAAAAACACACTGCAGTTCAATTGAAACTTCAAATACGAGCAGTACTATTGTCAAAAAGTAAATCTCTAGGAATTAGGTTTTGCTTGCAACACTTATTAGTCAAACCATGACTCTCAGCCCCTGATGGCTTTTTTTTTTTAAAGCAATTTTAGGCAATGAGAATGCTGAAGATTTTTACTTTACCTGCAACAAGGGGAATTTCTTGTTCAGGTACTGGTGACCTCTACAGCCAAATAGAGGGCAAACATTGCTGACAGAGCACCTGATGCTTCAACTGTCTGCTCAAATGGTCTCTCATATAACCCCAAGAAAGGGGACAGAAAAGTAGAGGAAAAGAAGCCATGAAAGTTAGGAGTCAAAACTGAAAAACAGTTGCAGACACCTGTATGAAGCCAGTTGTGCTTTAGTATTTTCTTCAGCTCTGTCATGTTGACAGCTGAGCTGCATAGGAACTTAGAAGACAAGTAGTCAAATAAAGATGATGCTATCAGTTAACTCTACAGTAAAGCAATCATGGTGCTGGCACTGATGACAAGACATTAGCAGTAATTTTTTATTTATGATCTTGGATAAGATTACATAATTACAAGTAGCACAAGGGACTATGCATTTCCATCAACCTAATAACAACTAATACCAGCTAATAACAATTAATAGCAGCTTTCTGAGCTTTAGAAAGACTGAGTGCTTCACACGTTTAGCACAGTAATAATACATTTAGTATGTAATAGTACATGTGGTGATCATTTGCTTTCACATCTCATTGAGAACAGCATGGGCTCTTCCCAGGGAGGTAGAGTTCAGATATTCAGTGAGTGGGAGGCTAACATCTACTAGGGGTGCATGAAAAAGCACACATGGAATGACATCATTTATCACAACTTTGTCCAGAGATGAAAATAATACACATGCTGTAATTTCATTTCACTGTTATTAAAATATATCCTTAAAGTAAGACTAGCAACATATGGCTTCTTCCCCTTAACAAGGGTATAAGGGACACATTACTGAAAATTAAATTTCAGAAGAAAGAAACCAAACAAGTTAAATACTGACAAGACAGAACATTTTGTAATGTTATTTTCCTGGACCTTCAGTAGATACTTTTCGTAAATTGCAAACATTAGTTTTGTGTGAAAAGTATATTCAAAGTCTCTGTTTTATACCCTGCTCCTTAGGAGTTTGTCTATACATAAAGGAAAAGAGGCAAAAATATATTAAAAAAAAAGTAGCTTCAACACCACCGTGGTCATTAGCCCCAGAGAATAGCCCAGGATGCATACAACTTTCATGCTACACATGATGTTTACTCTTATACATGCAGATGGTTTGGTCCAACCCAAGGTTAATTACACATGATAGTGAAATGGTTACGAATATTAAAATGGGCCCTTTAAGCTCCCCACTCAGAACAGCACAAATTCCTTAAAACTGCTCACTGTTTTCAGCAATTACTAATCTGGATAGATTAACTAATGTTGAAATGTTAAATCCAGATTTTTTTTAATTGAATTGACAGATGATCAGTGTAAGAGTTCTGAAAGAAAACGGAACAATTGCTACCATACATCTATCTGAATAAACACACTAGTTACAAATGAAAGCTTCACCAGAAGAAAACCAAATTTTTGTATTTATTATTCAGCACTTAATAACTTTGATTTTCTACCTATTTTCTAGATCAAAACATGCTGAACATAAAAGGGGTCACGTAAGCTCTCAAAAGAAAGAGAAAACCACTATACATAAACTTAGACACTTACATCACGTTCCCCTAAAAATGATAAATTACTCTAACTTACCAGCTCCCAAACATAATGAAATCTGCTGAAGATTTGCATCTTCCTGCCTCAGTGATGCCTAAAACTCCTTGTCTAGTCAAAGACAATACAGATTTCCTCAGTCTTTTCTGTCCAAACTACTATGTAATCACATTTTCCTCTGGGTTTGGAGAACTGCTGCAAAAAATGCAGTTGTCTTTTCCAATGAGTGCAGATCTATGCTTTGAAGGTGTATACAAGCATGACAGGAAACCTTTGGATTACTTATCATGCCACACTCTCAGTCAGAATTATCTAAAATACTGAACCTTCTCTTGAAATGAATTTAGTGTCATTTTCAATTACTTCCCTGATTGAATTCCACTTTTACAGAGACACCAGATAAAAAGACACCAGAGTATAGAGACAAATGTCAAATATCTCCTTAACTGTACATGGCAGACTACCAGCTGGAGGGGGGAGGGATTAAGGTTTCCATGTGATTTATCCATAAAACTTCATTGATAAAGTTGTGGTCAGGAAAAACATGACCAAACAATCAGAAAAAAGAATATGCTCCATTTCAATTCCATGGATAAAAGTAGAAAAAGAAACTAAATTTTCTGTGCTCTTAGTCTCCGTTATTCTATAATTTGAAAAATAGGAGCAAAGCAGTCACATTATAGCTTATTTTTATCTTGTTGCATGGAAAAGTTTAGTGAACCATGAGAAATAATCTGAGATGGAGAAAAATCCACCCATCTCTTTCCACTGTCCTGCATAAGAGAATCACATGTTAATAAACTCAGTCATTTGTATGTGATTCAGAACTGTGTATTCTGCCAGCAGGCACACAACTGATAAAGACTTAATTTTAAACATAATTAAATTAATTAGGTGTCAGGACTAAAGTAGATTTCACCTAACCAGAATTAAGAAAATTCAGCCAGTATTTTCACTGTAATTTTCACTGACATGCTACATCATACATTTCATTCAGTTTTAAAAGAATAAACATCTATGGCTTCTATTCTGACACTGATTTTTTACGGTTGGCTGCTACTGGAACAGAAACATGTAGAAGTGGGTTATATAAGTGAAGCATGCTTTCATGCCTTTTTTCCCCCTTTTTCTTTAAATGTCCATGGGGTGTGCCAGCAAACCAGCCGGCAATGGAAAAACAACTTTCATCTCCAGAAATAATACTAGTGTGGCACAGAACACTTAATATTCTTGACAGTGTTTCAGTGAATGCATTTTTGTATGAACGTATCAATTCATCACACATACTTGATTTATTTCAGAGCACGTTTTCTATTTCTCTGTGTATGATTTTCCTGTTCCCAAAACAAAATCTCCCATACTTTTCAGTAGCAGACCTTTTGATTTACTTTCAAAATTACTGTCAGGCCATGAAAGCTATTCAAACCATTTTACCAGTAAATCTTAGGAATTGTATTTATTTATTTTATTATTGAATGTGTAACCCAAATGATATTTTACTTTTAGAAGCAGCATTTTATAAGTTCTTTAAAAAGGCAGCAAATGGGAGAGCATAAGTACTAAGGAAAACGCTAACCTGAAAAATTAGGCCAGCATGAACTAAACAGGAGACACTAATTGTGCAAACCCCCCCATTTAGAAAGTTGCTTTCATTCCCTTTCCATTGGCAAGAGATGTTTGTCACACTTAAGCTGAAAAGTCCCTCGAGGAAGGGTTTAAAACAACAGACACCACAAGTAACAAGGTTTCAGTCCAAGACAGAGCGAGAGAATGCAAGAGTATCATTGAGCAAACCAGTCACTTGAAATAGAAGCACATCTCTGGTTTTGGAGACAAGAATTAGTCTGCACAACTTCTCAACAGCAGCTCTGGTTTATGCCTGCTTTGTGATTGTGGTAGCATCTGGTTTCCTATTACCTTGTTTACTCAAGATGTTAAAAATTTTTGAATCATTCTCACTCCAGCTGTTTCCTGAGCAGTTCTTCAGAAGCAGATTTTTACTTTAATGAAAAAGGGATTTGAATACAACAAAATCTATTTGAAGTTCAATGCAAATACTTTTCCTGTATCATATCCCTCATTTTAGAACAAAATATCTGACACAATACCAAAAAGCCATTAAGCTGTTTACAGGTGCAACTGATGTTTAAAATATTTCTTAATTAAACGTGTTGCTACAGCAATGGGCTGCAAATTGCTCAGAAAACAAGAGTCACGTCTAATGTATTGACACTGTGACACCACTCTTTTAATATGAATCTTTCCTTATAAAAATATATTGCAAAAATTTCCCAGAATGATCATGAAATTTCTAGATTAATTCATTGCATGCGTTGCTCCAGTTTAATAAATAAAAAATAATTTCTTACATTGAAAAAAAGAAAATTAAAAAAATGTTTCCTGCACATTTGCTGAGTAAAAATACTATAAACCTTATAAGCAATTAAAAAAAGTAAATCAGATTATCAGCTCTACTTAAAAAAAAAAAAAAATCACACTGTATTGGTGACCAAGCCCTTCCATGACACTTTTAATAGCCTCTCCATCAACAGCCTAATTAAGTAGGACAATGATTATACAGAAAAGTGAGATGGGTTATTTAATTAGTGCAATTATTCTGCATGCATATGCACATATATGCAAACACAGGTAGTGGGTGGGTAGGTGTGTGCACGTATGCACTTACCTATAATTTCAGAAAAGGAACTGTTCTTTATCCACACAATGAAGGAAAGGCATCATTCTGAAGCATTAGATTAGAACTACAGTATATTAAATGCATATATACCTCAAGGAATATTCAACACAATAAGCTTCAGAAGTTTCAGTTGTTATAAAACATGGAAGGATTTGGCATTGGAAGATTTGGAATTTGGGAACAAAATGGAAAGTAACATGACAAGACATGAGAAGAGAACAGGGAATAAAGCTGTCGTCCAGGACAGGGTGACCAGATGACAAGTAGTGATAAAAAGAACAAGATCCAAAGTCTAAGGCAGTTCTGCAATCCTGATGAGCTGGAAGCTAACTTGGTGTGAAGGTTGGGAAAAGCAAGTAGGAGGACACAAAAACAGACAATGTGATTTGAATAAGAAACTAAGAAAATGATTGAACAAGCTCTAAGAGGGATCTCCAATAAAGCACAGTTTAGGCATTATTAGCACAAAAATGCAACAGTGACTTCACTGATAAGGACAGGAGACAACATTTAATACTCAAAACACAGAACTTAAGAGAACAACAAACACTACATTCTGACTGTCATGATTATATTTTAGGGACAGCATTAAATTGTCAGTTAAAGTAAGCAACAATGAAACTAACATCATTGTGCTTGTCACTCCTAATAGAAATCAAGAACATTTATATTACACACAGATATGGCTTATCAAGTTTCATGAAGCTTAAAAGTTTCTGTAATAATTGAAACTAGTAGAAGTAGTTTACCTGTAAAGCAGCCTTAAGCAGCATTTGAAGAAAAAACAAAGACTGTAAACACCATTGGCAACAGCAGCAATCATAATTCATGGTAACTAGTTATTATTTCTATGGCCAATTAAAAGATAATTGCTCAAAACTTACATCCTCCACCAAGCACCACTGTTCTCTTAACAGAGAACTTCTCAACTACTGTCCATTCCTGAAACTGAGACTTTAAGTTCAAAAAACTTGAAATTCGACCTTCAACATTAATTCTCAAGTTCCATCTTTCTCATTTCCCTTTCTTCCCTTTCCTTGCCTGTAGTTATCTCCTGACTCCAAGCACAGCATGTCAGCTCTGCCCTCATCATCACATCTGCTCAATTTCACAGCAATACTAATGCTTCCCACTAACTCCTAAAGGGATGACAAGATGCACCAATAAAAATGTTTTCAGCAACCAAAAATATTATCTTCTCCCATTAGCATTAATATTGGCTCCTACTAAGGCTAGCCAATTTATAATCTCAGCGTATTTTCATTCCCGAATTTATTTTGTTATCAGATTTCATTTATATTGGGTGGGGTTTTTTTTAAATTTATGCCACCTGAACAGATACAGAACACATTAGAATGAGGGTAACAAGTGTAGCATTAACTTTAAAATGGTATCTAATCCCTTTCAAAAGTGCCTGTATTATTAGCTCACTACCAGTCCAGAGAGAGCTCAGAAGAAATATTTTTAACTTCTAGCATACCTGCAAAACCAGTACTGATCTAGAGCTTCTGAAACATCCAAACAACAGAAGTAATTCCCCCAACATTAATTACCTAAATTTTTCTCAAGAAGTAAAAAGAATTATTGCACAAATCTTCCCCAAAACACCAACTGAATTTCGTGTCTGTGCACAGTTGTACCAGCACATAGGCCACCCTTTACAAAAGTTTACTTTTGCTTTTCATATGCAACGGCACCTGCCACACAAGATCCAAGTGCTGCACTTGGATTTGGCACAGTCCAAAGTGAAGCCTATGGCTGTAGGGCTGTGCAGCACATACACCTCTTCTACAAACACACAGCATGGAAATATAGAAACCTATACAACTTATTCAATTCGAGAGGTAATAGGAATAAGGAGTTCTACTGAAATGCTAGAATTCCAGCATTCAAATGAATTCTACTGTTCTATTTATATTTCAGTGAAAACTAAGCATAATACTTTGTTCAGTAACACAAAATTAATATCTGCAATCCAACCCTACACTTAATGATGTGTCAGTCTGTCTCTGCACTAAAAATACCATTCCTTGTACATCTGATGCAGAGATGCTGGGGAGAGATGCTACAGATTAAAGAAAAAAAGTGTGTGCAGCCTGCCTTTCACAATTCTATCAAGTACCTTTTGTTGAATAGTGGAGTGCTTTTGCTCCATATCTCTCTTCTCCTTCGCAGCATCTACAGCCAACTGATCCAGCTGTAAAGAGAAACAGAAAATTGGACCTTCAAATTATCATAAGAAATTTGGCTCAATCGATTTCACAACGCTGACAAAAAAAAAAAGAGAACACATTATGTCTAGACATTACAAGACTTTTATTTTATTTGCATAGTATAATTACTTCTTTGTCACAAATTGTTTACCTTGAATAACCACTGAAGCCTCGTTTAAAGCACTGCTCTGCCACCCTGAATTAACCTCTACAAAGGTGTACATTTCTTGTAAGCATTAGAAGAACTGTTTCAAAGAGCAGCATGGTGCCAAGCATATGCGACTCTGTACCGCATTGGTGCTCAGTCTCCCAAGAGGATGACTCATGCTTTAGCTGCTCTTGCTGGCCTATGCAGCAGCACTGGCAGGAGCAGCAAAAACTAGAAGGAGCAAACGCTATAGATTTTTCTCTCCACAAAGTGGGAGAACTGTCTCAACCAGGATTTTGTGTCAATAGCTTTGATCAGCTGACCAGCAGTACTCAAACAAGATTGCTTGAAATCTTAGGTAGAGACAAACTAATTTTGGAAATAAAAATATGGTTTTTAAAATAACAGAGGTTGTCACAGATTATTTAAATTAGTATCCTTACAAAGTCTGTGAAGCTAAAAAAGACACAAAAAATTTCCTTTTACAATCACAAAAAGAAAAAAAAAAAGAGCAAATTTAAGATACCCTGTAAGAGAAAGTTTTATTGGTGTTTTCTTCTGTGGTTGGTTGCTTGTTTTGGTTGTTTTTGTTTTATAGTTTTGATTCTTCTGGTTTTGTTGTTTGTTTTATACAGGTCTCCATGTTTAAGTAAGAACTGCAGTAGAGAAGCAGACGTTGCCTGAAGGAGCAGTTGGTTTGGTAGTTGCATGCCCGACGAACCCCTCGTTTGCACAGCCCATAACACAAGGCTGCCATTACCCCAGCGCTGGGCACAGGGCTCAGCCCACAGCTCCCGCCTGTGGGACAGGCCTGGCTCTGCTCCAGGCCCACACTGAGAACAGCAGCAGCAGCAGCAGCTCCCAGCTGGGCACTCACTTGGCACAGGGCACAGATGACTAACACATCCTCTGATCCACACACAGAGAGGATCCCCTCCACTGACTCTCAGAACCACAAGTGACAGGCTCTGCCAACCCTGGCCATTTCCCCAGTCTTTTACTTGCCCTGCCTGACATGATATAAATGAGAAGAAAGGGGCAATAACAGGCCCTTACATCCTCGTGCTAGACAGTCTCCAACAATTATGGAGACATCAGAAAGCTGAAACATCTGGATCCAATTCCATAGTCTGTTACTTTTTTAAACTCTTCTCTCTCTGTCTTCTCCTCTGGCTCAAAAGGCCAGAGGAGCACTTGTACACCTTCACAGGTAGTTGTGAACAGGAACACATTGAAGGCTGAAGTGTCCATATACCACCTCTAAGTAGCTACAGAAATTAAAAATTAGACAATTAGCCTCTCTAAAACAGAGACTGGGCTCAAAGATCGTTTTGCATGAAGAACCCTTGGGAAACCATTTCTTTCATGATAAAGATGAGAACTGGGCCAAATGCTGTTTCAAAACTTTATAAGTATCAAGTTCCTTGCTAAAACTTCAGATTCTGGAATCTGCACATGGCCCCCAAAAAATTCTTCCTTCTACCCCATTAGATGAAACAGAAGGCAGTCACTCAGGGTAGGGCAAATACCTCTAATTTTTCTTGAATACAAGTGTTTGAGGGCATATTTACCACAGCCAAAACAAAATTCTTAACAGCAGTTCATTCCATCAGTTACTTTTTTTACTATGAAGACAGCATTGCACCATTCCTGTTTGCAAGCTCAAACCAGAGTTCCTTCATTTTCTCTCAGGTGAGCAGCACATCAATTGTCTTAAAAGAGACCAACAGCATACAACAACTGTCAAAAGCAAATGACAACTAAACTATCAAAATCCCAGTCATTATAGCATCACTGGGTAATTTTCAGAAAATTTGGGTTTTCAAACTACTGCATTTACTGTTAAATGTATTTTTATAATCATAATGCTCTAATTGGCATTCTGAGGAGAATTAAGTCAGACTAAAATATCTGGCTTTTTGAATAGTCATCTCAATGAAAATTCAAATGTTTTCTTTTTAAGCTAATACGACATTTCACAGGAAAAGAACCAAAAACCATAGTTTCCATGCAAAAGCTCATATTATGCTTGCACACCATTAAAGATTTCTACACAATGAACTGATTCCCAAGGGATCCTATCCTGACCTGAAGTATCCAGAAAGCAAAATTGCTTAATCCTATTCCATCACAGTAAAACAGTTATTTTGAAAATACAGACAAAATAATTCAAAATTATAACTATACTATTTAAGATCAATTCTATTACTTCAGATGCTGTTAACCCTTGTAATTAAGATCACACACAAAATTCACCTAGGAATGAAAACTCACTCACCAACAGAAGGAATCTAACAGCATTTTCACAAAAATCCAGCAAATCCCCGTTATGTCACAACATACTTTGCTACAGGCAGAAGCTTCAACCAGTACAAGCTGCAAAGCCATCAATTGTTAAAACTTTCAACAGTTATTTACAAATCTGCTTCTGTCATGAAAAATATCCATTACTTAAATGCTACGAAAGAACAATTCCTCAACTTGTACAACTTTAGGATCTTCAGTCTATCCTTGCTCCAATTGCAATATATTTAAAACATTCTTAGTTATGGATTTTCTAAATTTAACTCCTTCAGTTGCTATGATACCAGCACCAAAATGAATGCTACACAGTGCTCCTTACCAGATCAAGCAAAAGCATGACCAGACATTCAAAAATAACCTTGTGTTTTCTTGCTCAAATCACGTCAATGAAATGGAAGCATTGAAGCCTGGCTGACAGCATAAACCACAATCAACTCCATAGTTGGTATCTCCTTTCCCTATCCCCTCTTCCACAGAAGTACAGGAAATGTGTTATACAACCAGACACTACAGTTCAACAGTTACAACCCAATTTGGAAGGCAGTTGAAGAATAAAGGGCACAACTATGGAAGAGTAACATCCACCTGAACTGTTCAAGTGCCCCAATTACACCAAGACCCTACACGTTTCTACAGGTAATTAAGACCCACAGTAACCCAACAGGGGCCTAGTCTAGCAGAAAAATAACTATTCAGCCATTGGGTTGTTGGAGTTATTTTCTACAGCTCCCACTCTGCTCCTCTGCACAGTCCAGAACAATTTAATCTCAAAGACAATCAATGACACATCTACTCAAGATGAATGTAAAAGTTTGCTGTCATTTATTTGCTTTTTTACCTGGAGAGACAGCAGCCAACCAAATTTTTAAGTTTGTGAATCTGTTTGGGAAGAGGTGATAGAGGGGTTTGTATCAGAGCACATGTTGCAAGTCTTCAGATAGAGGCAAATAGAAAGTGCTCATATAACTTGCACTGAAAAACAAGTCAAGACATTGCTGGGTCTTCTTCCTGCACCACAGCCAGATCTTTATTTGAATACTGTATGTTCCAATCTATTTACATATCTATTTTCAATGTTTCCTGTATCCACCTGTTGGCAGTGGTCCATCTAAGCTTTTCATGAGTGCCACACTGAAAACCCAGAAGTGTCAGTGGTCTCTTCTTAAAGAACAAAACTGGGCAAGAAGGATTCCATGCAGAAACTAAACTTTGCCCTACTTATTAAAATCGTACTTCCATTTTATGGTCTAAGTTGCTAACATCAAAGCTATATTTGCACACATCAAAATTTAATTATGCAGACTGCATAATTTATACAGTAAATAAAGTATATGAGTAGAAGGAAAACCAGTCTAATCTACATTTTATTATTAGATATATTTATAAACATGGATCATATACAAAAATTTTGAAATCCAAATAATCCAGTGTCCTGAATATCACAATGTACCTCACAGAGCAGTAAATGGCTATGCTAAAGTATGTAAATCCTAATGGTAGTATTAACTTTAGCAAACAGACAACTTTCAGTTTGTAACTATTTTCATTCATTTCATTACAGTATATTTTTTATGTTTTGCCTCTATCATACTACAATTCCCTCTTTGTGGAATAAATCCATGAAGTACCTGACATGTAGGCATATATCAAGATTTCCTCCATTTCAGCATACAGTTATACATTTTAAAAATAATTTGTTACCTGTGCACCAAGTTCTTTCATGTAGGGCTCAAGTTCACTAAACAGATCATAGCCTTGGTGGAAAAAAGCCAGATGTGCATACATAAACGATAACATCTAGAAAGAACAAAGTAAGTATTTATTTCCTTACAAATTGTATCACATATCACATAAATATGTCACTTAATTCACATAACCTACCATTTCAGGTTTAATTTCTCCTCATATGTCGTGACAGTTTTACATCAATACCTCATAGAGCTTCCAATATTGTAAAATAAACATGCCAAGTAAAAGAAGAAAAGAACCAAGCCAAAAATCTCAGAAATCAGATGATAGCTTTAACCCCATGAGAAAAACAAAAGAAATCTACTTAATGGCAAAAAATAGTTCTAATTCATGTCATCTGAAATTTTGTTATCTCATGTTTAACTGCAACGTGTAAGGTAGAGAGGGGCTATAGAATATTTTACTAGTGATCCAAACCCATAACCTTTATGAACATAGCTGAGAAGACTGTTGGGCCTCTCCCTGTTTTCCTTAAAATAGGAAACAAGTTGTGAAGGTGCAAAGCAAAATAGCAGACAGTTATAAACCAACCCAAGTAAAGTTTCTGCTTTTTAAGGAATTAAGAAAATCGTGGGAGAGCAACTTCAGATATTTGAAAGAATAGCACTGTTTAATTTGTCATTCTATCTCAATCAACTTTTAACAGTGATAACATGAAGCAGAAAAAGGAATACAATGTGGAGAAAATTGGCATGCAGGCATAGCTTTATATTAATTTATCAGATACCATATTATTCATATTAAAATTTGCCTGTTCTTAGAAAGAGCAGAATTTATCTTAGAATTATTGTAAGTAGCACTTACTGTTTACAAAGTAATAAACCAGACCTAAATAGAATTCTTGGCAAACAAAGTTTGATTTTAACTGTGAAACACATACCAAAGGATCAAGAGTAGTGAAAACCTGTAAGTGTTCAAATCTGAACCAGAAGGATTATCAAATACATGTTAAACATGTATGCCCAGCTACAGTAAAGGCCAAAGTAACAGTAACCAAAGTGCCAAATGTACTGATCAATAAAAGGCCCAAAATTTTAACATACTGTTTTGTGGTCATATTTTTAATTTCAGGTAGATTAAAATATTTGATATACAGAGGATAAAATATATCTTACCGATTTTAAGATTTCTGCTCTCCTTTTAGATTGAAGAACGTTGATCTGGGAAAAAAGAATAAATAATAAATTTATTTTATTTTAAACTTCTTATTTTATTTGCAATTTCCCCCCAAATAATCACATCCAAGCTTAAAACACTAGAAGATGACAGCTCAATATCAGACTTCCCAAAGTACTTTTAAAAGAAGATGCACTCTAGTTCTGTTGTGATATCAAAGTGATGCAATCAGAGAACACTTGCAAAGCTTGAGCTTCGCAGTGATAGTCACAATTTTCTTATATCAGTAGAGAAAACACAAGATACCATGTGCTAGATAGAAGTAATGTAATGCACCTTTCAAGAAAGGAAAATTGGTTCTCATTTTCAAGAGACTGAATTCAAGCTGTTTCAAGCAGTGTGAGCTAAGCCAGCCCACCAACTCCCTGCAGAAGTTGCACTCAGCACGGCTGCCAGGGCAGAGAGAAGGATGGGGGCAGGGTTACTTTTTGTCTCACTCAGAGGATTTAAGTATCCCAAAAGTAGTCCCAGGCAAGCAAGAACATAACAGTTTCAATAAGTAACTTTCTGTGTATACCTGCGCTTTTAAGATAGCTGAAGTCATTGGTTAACGGTGCTGCCCTGGAATTTGAGGAATTTCACATTATATAGAAAAAACAACTGACTTTTCACATTCACCTAGTTCCCCTATCTTCTTTGTTCCCTAATCTTTAAAGATTGCCATCCAGAACTACGGATTTGACTTTAAAAGGCCCACTTAGCAGAAACAGGCATGATTTTGTAATTTAACACCTCTATGTCAGTTCAGAATTTTAGCAAAATAAATAAACTTGCTGAAGCTATAATCAAAACCAGATTCTACTTCCATACTTAAGTGGTCATTATTTTGGAAAACTTTCTGCAGCAAAAATAATTAAGATTTGTTTGTATAGAATAAACCCCCAGCCTGTGGGGCAAAGAAAAATAAAAGGAAAACAAAGGTTTTGAATTACAGTTTAAAGCCAATCTAGCTACAAGGAGACCACGGTTGTGAAGCCATTTTCCCACAAGAATCACGCAAGTAAAAAGAATTCCTAAAGCTGAATTGATTTTTGTCCACGTTGAGAGATGCTGAAGCTGTTCCCAGTTACTCTAAATGCACCTTTATCCCAGGAACTGCTCATACTTTGAACATACAGATTCCAGGAGGAAAACAACCTGCAGTTGGATGCATACAAGGAACTGACCTACTGCAGTAGTGACTTTTACCTCAGTGTTTAAAAAGCAGGAGTTCAGAGTTGACCACTGACCACCATGTCTGTGAACATGCCCAGGCTGACAGGCTCCTCTTCATTTTACAACTCATAATACAATTTATAGAAAAGTTAATTAAGCTTTAAATAACTGACTGGACTGTCACAAATCTAGATGATAACGTCCAATATAAAATCAGCTTCATTGTAAAGAGCTGTTCTGTGTTTGATCATAGGAAAAGCTCAGATCCGTTTGGAGCCCCCAGCCTCTCATACCATCTGAATTGCAATAATGCTGTTTTGCTGTAGTTGTGGCTAAGTATGAAGCAGATGGATTTTAAGTATCAAAAGAAAATGTATTACAGTATTACAGGATACAAAGCAGCATGACAAAGAACATCTCTCAACACCCTATGCAAGATATTCATTAAGAAGGTAAAGGATAGCTAAGTTCTTGACTCCCCTTAGAGCACAATGCCAAACTCAGAGGCATCTAGAGAACCCAAAATACAATACAATGTTTGAATACAACCCAAAGCATACAACTAAAATTGCAGAAGTATCCAACATCCTGTATCAGATTCAAGTAATTTGTATTTCCTAGGCTAGATTACAGTTTTTACTCTAAATATATAAGATACTGCAGCATATCTAACTCATTAAATATTTAGGTTAAGTATCAAGCAAATACTGGGTTTTTTTTCAAAATTAATGCTCAACTTGAAAATTAAACTGTCATTGAAGCAAAGGCACTGAATACCAGAGCATTAAAGCAATAATAATGCATCAATTAATTTTACTCAGACTCTATTAAAAAAGAACTTACTTGCAGATAAAGTTCTTCCTTTTTCCCTGAATCTCCACAGCTTCCAAGAAGCTTACAAAAAGAACTTCTAACATTGACAAGGACATGTCTCTAATCATATGTAATAAATGGTTCTGAAAGGTAACTTTTATTGCTGTCCTTACCTGCAGAACATAATCCAGAGCTATGTGTCGAAAACACTTCCGCGTTGCAGTCAAAATGTTGGTTGCTTCCTCTACCTCGTGTTGTTTATTTCTTTGAACTTGGGCATTTTTCACCAGAGCATTCTCCTTTTCTTCACTCACTTTTTCAAACTGCTTCTTTGCATCTTTGAATTTCCTAATATCTCTATGGAAAAAAGAAATATGGAAAACAAATTCATTCCAAAGCATGAAAACGAGTTTAAAGCTACACCAGACAGACCAAGCTTGTGACTGCTATAGCTAGTGTCTTCAAATTTTATATTCTTCAATACATGCTTGGGTCAAAGGGAAATCCACAAATTACAACAGAAGCTTCCTACCTTTCTTTTCCAAGGGAAGGACAGAATTGAAATGTAACTGAACACATCTAATGCCTACTGGGGAAAAGCTTTGTCCCCCAGGCTTAGACAATTACAGTATGTAATTAGATAAGCAATTCATCCTATTGCAACATTTCTGCAGCTGGATCTAAAGCCTCAGTGATTTGGGGTGACTTTTTACAAAGCCTTAATACACACTTCTCAATTTATGGGTGGCTATTTATAGGAAAGATATTTCACTTACTCAAAATTTTTAAAATTCCATTTTATATATAATTTTCCCATTACAAGTACAAATGAACTTACTCTTTAACGAAAGTCTGAAGCTGTGTTTTAATTGATCTTTGGATTTGGTCAAACAGAATCTGAAAGAAAGCATTATAATGTAGGTCAGTAACTTAGAGGTACTCATACCTTCTGATTTCAGAAATACAAATGGCAACTACATAGAATTTGATGATAATTATTATTAAACCACCATGTCTCTAATATCAAAATATAAATCACTTCATGGTAGTTTTGAAATAAATAAAAGATAAGGAAGAAAATAACACAAACCAAACATCTTTTGCTGTTCTTTTCTTAGAGATTGTGGTTTAAAGGAGAGATAAGAGCTCCTGGCATCTTATTCTCTCATCCTGACAATATGAGACAATTCATAGAAGAAGTTTCATAAAATAAATTTATGTTAAATGTACAGTTATATTCCTGAAGAAATAACTTTGAATGTTAAGGAACAATCTTTTTGGTTCTTAGACTTTCACAGTTTATCAACAATTAAAAGACAAATGAAACTATAGAAAGAACACACTCTTAACTTCTGGGAAAAACCCCACCTGGGTTGAAATTAATGCTGAAAATGCAACATGCATGAGTATTTAGTACCATCTCCTTTACATAATACGTTTGTAAAAAAACACCCACTGTTGGACTACTAAAAGAATGGCTGATTCATTTTAAGAATAAGTGACCTAAGCAATGCTTCCAAAATTTCTTATGATTTGGGGCGGCTGGAGGGCACAAAATATAATCAACTCATTCGAATTGTCAAGTGCAAGATGTTTGTTAATTTTCTAAGGCCAAAGCACACCTGGATGTGAGATCATGTGTATGTTCCCTTATGACCCAAAAATTTCTAACTGGAAAATGAAAACACACATTCCTTCAGCTTCACATCTGCCCTCTGAGTTTTAGGATGGAATGGAACAGGTCAATTGCTACAGGACAAATCCTTTTGTCACTTCTTATTGTGCAGAAAATAAATGTTGCCTCAATTTCCAACCCCTCTACAGCTCCTGTTCTGCATAACAGAAATACACAAGGCAGCATCACAAAAATAAAGTTGACCCAGTTGAAGAGAATCTCTCACAAAAGGTAAAGATCTTGAAATATTAAATAATTTTCCTGAAAAAGCAAGTCAAAACCTGAAAGTTTAAGATGAAAAAATGTTTTCTTTAAATGTTCTCAATCTTAGATTCTTTATTAAGATTTGGAAATGAGAAGCTATGTAATGTCAAGGACTGACAGCAAAACCTTCACCAGCTCATCACTTTTTTCAGACACAGAGAAGGGAAACATGACTGAGTTTAAGCCACTCATTAGCAGTGGTACTGTACCTTCCTTGCAGGTTTTTAAGACCATAGCAACCTGCTCCAGCCTCATACCTGACCCTGATTTAGGCAAGCAGTCAAACCATCCATACTTCCTAAGGCACCTTCCAACCAGAATTGTATCTACCAGTAACAAATGGAAGAACCTGTTTGTATTCCCACTTCGGGAAACCAGAAAAGCAGACAACTAGAATAAAGAACTTCTTGACAAACTGGAAGTCACACTGAGACTACTCCCACTGCTGACATTTAAGCTTGCCAGTGCCTGGGGAGTGCACCAACCAAGATCAATACCAAAAGATAAAACCAGATGGGAACTCAAATGATTAGAGGACTCTCAGAAATATAAGCCTTGCATTCTGCTTATAGTAATAAAGAGAAAAAATGTGCTGGGCAGAAAAATACATAGACATAGTTTCCCCTGAAAGAACAGAAAGAAGTGCCTAGACGACAATCTGATTAGATTTACAGCCTTGTCACATACTACCTTTCATTTACTCCAAGTCTAAGAAAGCTGCTATTTGCCATAAGCTGCCACAGCTACTCCCCCACTGCTGAATCAGTGAAGGTGCTGCATTAGTCTGGTCCCTGGCCTTATTTGTAGCAAAGCCTTACATGAAAAACTGACAGTCATCCAGAACTCAGTGGGAGCATCTCCTACCCTTCCATCCTTTCTTTCCTCTTTCTAGTTTCTCCCTCCAGATGGCTATGTCACCTCACTCAGCAACAGACCTCTCACTCTGAGCCAGGAAGCCCTGTTGAACTAAGCAGATTGACAAGAAGCAGCACAGGACCACAACATGTCTGGCAAAGCAATTGTGCCTCACTCCTGATGTTTGTGCCTTTGGTAAAAGCCACTTTGTTCTCACTATCCCTGAGCACAGCAAGGGCATGGAGGAAGAAAAACAAAGCAGGACAGAACTCAGATTGGTCCTACTTAGAACTGAAAAGGAATAATCTTTAATATGGTTTGTTCTTTGCTTTCTGCCTTCAAACTGCCCAAAAGGGAGAGTTGTGCTATGCCAAATTTTACCAAAGCAGTGCAAGCGATGATCATATACAATAACAGCAGCAATAATACAGGACCCATCAGAGGGGTCCAAAAGAGGAAACCACAGATAAAAGACATGGTTTAGATGGTAACCAGCAGCAAGATGTGTGATGAAGAGGGACAGCCTAGGTTCATCTGTTCCATCTAATCTGCAGAAATCGTTGACATGAAAGTAATGCTTGCTCCAGTAATGCTGCTTTGAACCTTTGCACTCCTTTCTCTCTACAACCCAAGAGCCACTGTTCACTTATTCCCTTCTTTACATTTTCATTAGATTAGGTGCAGATATGTACACTTCGTATAATGGAAAGAAAATCAAACACAATGCTATTAACCTGCTTTGTTCCTCTTCCATTCTAAAAGCATGCACTTAAAAAAAAATCCTAATCAGACACTTTTAGAAAGCTAAGTTAAAGCTAACAAACTTCCATTGCATTCTCTCTATCTTGTCAATTTTTAAACTCCCAGTGGTATGAAAAACGCACATTTTAAGTGTCCTGCATATTTTCAGCTCTTTGGAAACACTTCAGTTTGTTTCCAGCAATTTGCTGGGAAATTAACAAAGAGCAGTTGGGCCAATGAAAGAAGAAAACAGAAGAACAAACACATCCTTTTGGCTTTCAGAATAGAAGACCAAACTCTTTAGAGAAAAAAATAACAAATTAATTTTCAACCCAGGGAAAAGTGAAACTGAAGTTTCTGATGAACTCTGACACGCTAAAAATGACAATTAGTCTTAAATCCTACGTTTTCTCCTTACTTCACCCTTGTCCAAATTTACTATCCTTCCAAAAAGAAAACTATATGCACATCAGAGGTGCCTCATTTTGTGTATGATAAAGGACAAGAGTAAAAGTAGCAGTTATGGAAAGGACAATCATTATTTCAGACCAGTAAAGCTCATAGTCTGCAACTGTTACCATCAGTTTGATTCAAAAAGATTAAACTATTCAGTATCTACTGTCTTAGAGCACCAAAGCTTACAAAATAAACCAAGATGGAAATCTGCAAAAAAAGGGGATATTTATAAATAATTTGTAAACAAAACATTAATAAAATATTTGTAAGTATAAAACAAGAGTTATTTAACACCATTCAAACCATTACTTTGCAAACACTATCAACAAGAAAGGCTTTACCATTAGTCTATTATCAAATATAACTGGAATTTAGCTATCAGTGCCATGTTGCAGCTAGAAATACTCACATTATGATAATTGATCATTTCCTGTAAGGTGTCAGAGAACTTCGTCAAATTGGTCTGTAAAGAGAAAATAAGAGTGGTTTAAGTTAAGCTCGATTAAACATGCACCGCAAAAGAAACAGTTCAGAGGTTTGCAGCTTTTCAGTAAAAACTAAGAAATTCGTGTTCCTTGCAGCACGATTATGAGACTAAAACCATTAGGCCAGAAGGAGAACATGGCTGCAATATCAAATAAATCTATTAAACATGCAAGCAACAAAAATGTTACTTCTACCTACCGGTATATAAAGTACCAAACTGAAGGAAAGCAGGAAAAATTCAAATTTACTAAAGATATGGGAAGCTCACATAATTTAAAACATTAATTTACAGTATTTAATATTACACTAATTAATATCGTTCACATTTAATACTCTTATTCAAAAAAACTGGTTAACATGTTGCAGTCACTAATCTAACACATTTCCTGAAATTTGGCAGACCCCTGTCAGTGCTGAACCTAAACAGCACAGACACCTGCAGTGCACCACAGCTGGAAAAACCCTCACTCCAAACGAGGTATCAAAGAAAAAGAAGCAAAAAGGCAAATAATACTATAAACTCCAACTACTTCTCTTGCCATCTGTTACAATGTACCTTCTTTAAGTTATGTTTCTCTCCCTCTACTTTCACCTCAAAGAACTCACCTCAACCAATGTGTCTTTACAGGAATATTGTGCAAGATCTCGAATTCCATTCATGAACTGCTTGTTGGCTGTGCAAAATGCTTTCCCAGTATCAATCATTGCAATACAAAGCTTCACCAGCTAAAATGAGTATAAAAGGAGAGAGAAAGCAGAAGGCTTATTTTTATTTGGTTTTTACACCACCATATAAACATGAACACACTGAGCTTAGTTAAAGGTATGAAATAAAAATTTCAAAAGTTAAGTTCTCACCCTCAGATTCTATGAAAAGCTTTCTACTCTATAATAACAGTTATAAAAATACTACTCTAGGTCAATAGATATGCTGTTGGGAAAGTTACCACTCTACCACTCTATAATTTTTTTAATTAGTTTTTACTTCATACATTGTTAACTGAGATGTTGCACATATTTCAAGAGAGTTTTACAGGGGCCAAAAGTACAGCAACTAAAACATAATTGGTTAGAATGCAAGCAAATAATGAGGTTATTGTGGTTTCTGAGGAAAAACACCACAAAACAAACAAAAAAGAAACCCACACCAGTTGTTTCATCCTGAGACACTCAGAATACAGGCACAGGAAAGCAAAAGGCTCTGTGCACAAAGCACAGCTGAAGAGCCATGGTTACATCTCAGGAGGTGAAATCAATGTTTTCACTCACAGACAACTAATCTCTGACAGTTTTCCATCCCCACCACTCACTGCTTCAGACAGCACTTCAGCCCTCATGGTACTCCAGTCTGATAGGAAGGTCCTCAGTATCTTGTGAGGGATGCTTTCTCACTTCTTGAACCATTTATGCACTGGGCCATTAATGTAAGGAAGAGTGGTTACTGCAATTACCCTTCTCAAGATGCTCCCTTGAGAAGGGGTGCATTAGAACTGAGCTCCCTCACCCCAAGCCAAGCTGAGAATAAAAACAGAAGATTGAACCTTCGTCTCTGAAAGATTTTTCAAGGATGGTAAATAAATTTTCATGAAAAGCAACACAGAAGTACTTGATCCTATGTTAGGGCAAAGAAACTACCCAAGCATCCTTCCTGCCTTAGTCACCCAGTAATTTTTATGTCGACTCAGATCCTTAGGAAAAATGGAAAGCTGAGAGTGATCCTCCACATTCTGATGAATGTCCAAGTTGCTTGAACAATGGACAGAAAAAAAAAATCACTATCAACATTAACCTTTTTCCTTCACCTTTGCTTATAGTTCACAAGCCTGAACCAGACCTTCTTTCTTCCAGAGAGGACAAAACTGCAGACAATGTAGCCCAAAGTCAAAATTGTGAGACAATAAAATCAAGTTTAGTATGAACAACGGAGCAGAAAAATTACCAACCAAGCCTAGCCAAATTATTACCCTCAGGCCATAGTTGCTTCAGCTCACCCAAGAAGCTTGGCTTTCAACTTCAGTATTGTACTACAAGGCCCTGAATAATGCCATTTAAGGAATACGAGAATTGTTTTCCCCAAAAACAATCCTTTAAGGCTGGTGGAAAAACCACACTTCCAAGACTGATTTTTCAGATCCTTCAAATACTTACACTCTTTGATCTACCAAAACAGATTCAACACTCCTACAGTAAAACCGTGGGCTGTACCCACCAGTTTCACTAAGATTCACAACAAATCGAAATGAAGGATCTTGAATTTATTTTGCAAGAACAAACTGTTTGATTATTAACTACATAAAACTAGAAATAAGTCTTCAGGCTTGACACCATCTTTATTTGTTTCCAGCTTTCTGCAGTCAACTCACAGCTGCAGGAAAAAATGGCTGTATTCAAAAAGCAGTTAAGGAGGTAAACAAATGACATCTGCCTGCCATGTGAAAACACAGATAAAAATAATTTAAATAATTTAGCACAAATGCAAAGAAAAGAAGACTTTATACAGATGAAAACCAAAAATAAACCACTCTCAAAATACTAGCAAAGAAATAACAAAAGTTTCCAAAGGTGAGGAAACTAATAAACAGATAGAGCTGAAAAGATGCTACATGTAATTTTTTATATACATGCACAAAGCATGACAAAACACAGGATGAATTTTACAGTAGTCAGGTCCTCCACACAATAGTGAAGGATATACATACACCTGGTTGCTGTACCTCAGATTACTAACTCCAAACAGCACAGATTTTAAACCTGTGAAACAAAGAGTATCCAGCAGCATGCCGTTGTGGTCAAACGGGCTCTCGGTGCAGCAGTGACCGAGCCCCGGCTTTGATGTCCCGTGAAAGCTGAAGGAGTTTGCAGCAGCTCCCCCCGGGCTGAGTCTCAGGGGCGCAGAGAGGGGCCAGGTCAGGAGGGAATTGCACAAGTCTCGGCCGGGGAAGGAGCGAGTTCATGCAGCAATTTCAGCTGCCTGCTGCTGCTTTGCTCCAGCTTGGCCTGGAGGCCCAGCTGTGAGCTCGACCTGGATCCCTTCCCTCTGCAGAGCACGGTGCTTGGTCAGCCACTGACACTTCCCAGCTGTGAACTTTAAAACAAAACCGAAACACACTTTTTGATGTTTTTAAGAACAAACGCTGAATTAAAAGCTTACCTTGTCAAGTTTCAGTTCCAGCTCTGTCACATCTCCTTCTACTTCTTCTAAAGTTGCCCTGCGTGCATAAAAGAGGTTTTCCTTTAAAATTCTACACAAAAATACTCTGAGACTGGGGAGAAGGAGCAGACACACACTCATTTAACTCATTTATTGCCATCACAGTCTTACTTAAATTTCAGCTGTAAAACAACATAGATTTTAAAGAACCACAAGAATTGCAGGAAATTTGACAGTAAAAAGAAGAAAAACTACATCACTGTTAAAACATGGTCTATTGATAAAGATTTGAGATCAAATTTTATCAATCCTAATATTTGTCACACCAAAATAGGTTTCTTCTGTTCTTGTATAGACGATAGTCTATATATTTGAAGCTAGCAATAAAGGAAAGAAACTGAAAGTCAAGGGGAATCTTCTTAACTCTTTTGGTGACCTCCTGGCTCAAACCTGCAAATGGTGCAGCTATTTCATTAATAACCTTGCAATGAGATTAGGAAAAAAATACAGCACTTGCCATGTGTCAATTAACCTGCAGGGAGTTTGGATGGCACACTCGATTAGATCATTTACCTATAATCTACCCAGGTCAAATCTTCCAGGCCAGTCAAATGCAACTTGCCAGTAAAAGCTGCTTTCATGAAGCACTGCTAAAGCACAGCCTTTTTTTTTCTTTTTTTTTTTTTTTCTTGAAAGCTCATGTTTCTTTGGACACTTCCTTCCTTATTGCTACCTGAATAAACAGAAGACTGAGGATGGATGACACTTTATTCAGGGTCTATGAACACTGCTGCCTCGTCAGGCTATTGCCTTGAGAGCTGAATGGACTCATTTCTGGCAAGGAGTGCCCTTGCTGCCACCACAGGGTGCTCATTCTTTCAGTCATTCCAGCATAACTGTTCATGGAGCCACACTGTTTACCAGTAGTAGCCCGACTCGGGGAAAAAAAAGTAATAGGAAGTTTTCTGTAATGCTTTCTGGAAAATTGGATCAGACATTTCACATTTCAGTCCTACAAAAAAAAACCCAGCTCTTCCTGGAAAAAGTTATACAGGCAGGGAAGAATGATCTGGAGCAGGAATTTCTTAAGCCAAGTTTATACCACTGAGGAGAGACTACACACAACCGCAGATTTACTGTCTCTTGCTAATTGCATTCTAGTTCACATGAGTACAAGCCAAGAACACACAAAAAAAAAAAGACTGGATCAGGTCTCAAGCTCAGGAAAAGCAGTCTCTTTATAAGAAAAATGCTGCCAATTGCTTGCAGATCTCAAACACTGAGCATGACATTCCCAGCTTTTGCAGATTTCACTACACATAGCTGCATTCCAGTTCTTGAACCTCAGTGCATTCCCACTGTTATGTCCTAGGTTTTGTGTCCAAGCAATCTCTGCAGTTACATTTTGGCTTCTCCCTCTTTGCTAACTTCAGACCATGAAGGATTTCAGGCAACATCAATTTCTCTTTTACTTTATTTCCTTCCATAACGGACTCATTTTCATTTAAGTCTCTAGTTAATCTTGTTTCAGAACGCATTAAAGAGAATTAAAAAAACAAAACCCAAAGGAAGGAAAAGTATCTCAATATTTAGATTGTAATTTTGTATTAGTTTGTTTATAATCACAGTGCAACAAATTTTTATTTGTTTCTTTGGCATTAACATAAAAGCACGATTAAGTAGCTTGTTTACAGAACTGCAGCAAGATCTGATAAGAGTATTATTTTTTTAGTGTCTTTAGCAAAGAGTTCTAGCTCCACAGGACTTAATGAGCTAAAAGTCTAAGATTCAAAATGAAGAACAGAGATAAAGGCAGTTAGAGCAGGCAGAATGAAAACAACACATCTGTTCAGTAATTAAACCTCTATTCCAAGAGGCAATTTTTTAGACAGAATAAGCTCAACTGGAATAAGTAACAGCAGAACACCAAAAAACTGAAACACTGAAGAGTAGATCAAGCAAAAAGAAATATAAAGCAAAGCAAATAAAGGTATCATAGGATAAAGGAGAGACCCCACTACCACCCAATTCATTGCACATCTCTGAAATGCCACAGCTCCTTGAGGCACCTCGCTGGTTCTCTGGCCTATTTCCCACCACTGCCATGTGATGCAGGGATGGCATATGTGGGCCCTACAGCTGGATATGGACCAAACAGCTGTGGAGTTCCAGCCAAACCCCACTTTAATTCCATGCTTCTTTGCATATAAACGACTACTTTCACTGTTTCCACATAAAAACTAGTAGAACTTATTATCATGCGAACATATTCACAGGTATCAGTCCAATACTGGATTACAAGCACAAAAACAATGGAGAGGATGCCCTCAGACTATCATAATATAGATATATACATCCAATTATGTACCACCTAGTCACAAAAATGGTCTTCATGTTTTCACATGGGCTAGCAATACATGAAAAACAGCTGTTCTGAGCTGTGCTACGTTAATGCTATTCTTGCTTTTCTTAATTTAATACTTTTTGAAGTATTAAAGTTCAGAGAAAACTGTCATAATTCTGAGTAAATATCATGTCCACAGCCAAGACCCACTGTCCAGCTATAAACACAGGAAGTGGAGGCGAAACAGCTGAGGACCAAGTGCCAGACCTGACATGTAACAAAACTTGCTCCTCAGTGAGGTGGGAGCTGGGAGCAAGGTTTGCGTCACAGTGATCTCAGCCAGAAGGCTCCAGCACCAGGAATAAGGATCAAATCAGGTCCAGTGCATGAGTCAAACATCTGTGGCTTCCCAAGATGTTCCAATACTGCATGGCAACGCACAAAACCAGAACAGCTGCTTAAGGGAGGAGGACAGCTTTCATAAATGAGCCATCTCCATACTCTTCATGCTCTGTAATGAGGACTCTCAGGAATGTGCTTCATTCCTCTGCTGTGACTTCTCTCCTCCACCACCCCCTAAACCATAGTTCAGTTTGCTAGATGCAGCTTCCTGCACAGCTTCAGTACAGGAGGAATACAGGAGATGATGGAAGAAAACTCAAGACCTCCTGACTTTGCAGCCTTTTAAAATGAGGATAATGTCATCAGTTACCCAGATCAGCATACACAAAGGACAGCTGAACTCTGACTTCCATCACCACACTCCCTTTAAGTGACCAGTGAAAGACTTCTTTGCAGGTTAAGGTACTTTAAGAATCCCAGGAATCAAACAGAATGATGATGGATAAACTCTCCCCTAAAAAAAGAATGGGGGACTCTTAGACCAGAAGCTGCAGACACGAGCTAAGGAAACAATTTATCCTGGAGTAATGCACTACACACTGCTGACCAGAGTACCACACACGTTGTGGCCACGGAGAGAGATCTGCAGGCCCTCTTTGCCCAGTGCTTTTAAAGTCAGCTCCTCTTCAAACAAAATCTAGCTGCCATTGAAGCCACACTCTGCCTTTAGTGTTTTGCTCATTCGTTCATCATATTCTGGCTTGCATTTTCAGATTGTGTTCCTGAAAACGAGGAGGCTGGAATCAGTAGTCACTCTAAATCAGATGCTGAAAAACAACAAACTGGAGAGGTCAAAGGTGCCATGGGCAACTAACTAGTAATTGTTAATTCTAGAAATAATACATCACTATAAAAAAACATTCAGAATAATAAAAGCCCAATAATAAAGTATTTTCCAATAGTGTGCGTTTATTTTTTTTTCTTTTATTGAGAAAAGCTTCGATTCATTTCTTGAATATACTTTCAGAAGAAAAGGAGCAACTCACAAAATCAATTGCTATTCATTCTGGGGCTCTTGAATACATTCATATATTTGGACTCATGAAATGGAAAGAATGGATTTTTACCACTGCAGTTTCAATGGCATTACTGCTGAAGTCTTGTCCTCAAATCTTAGAAAGACACAGCTCTCTTACTTGCACATATTCTATGTAGAACAGCTCATTAATGCACAACTTAGACTTCATTAGAGATGACATCCTTTCAGCCAACATCCACTACACCTTAAAGACAGCTTGGAAAAAATAAAAAAAGTACTACTGAGTGTGAAAACGTGGAAATGAGATGCATAAGTGCAAGATAAGAATATGAACCTGATGATTTACAGGATTGTCTCCTCCTTTATGCCAGAGCCTATCAGGTGACAGATAGCAAAAAGGACAGTAGACATTAATCAAAGGATAGATTATGACCTGTAGTGTCATAATGCAAAGGCAAATTAAAATGCAGGTGTACCACAAAAGATATTACACTTGCTCACCTGTTCAGTCTGCTTTGTCTCTTCCTCTGCCTCCCTTTCCTCCCACAGCAGTTACACCTTGGGATCACCCTTCAGATGCAAAATAACTACTCACAGATGGGTTCAGACACAGCCTCAGAGGGACTGTTGAGGGCAGCCTCAGGCCAGGAGAGCACACACACCACAGTGACTAATGCTACCGGACACTGCCACTTTTCACTGCTCACCAAGGGCCATTTGCTGGTCACCAGGTTGCAAAGGTCCCTGTCCACCTGTGCACAGCTGCACAGGGTTGTTACTTTTCAGAGGAAGTCTTCACATTCATCTGGGTTAAACTTTAGGAGCTTTTCTACTTGTGCTTTCCCCTCCCTTACTGAGGTCCTGCTGGATGGCAGACCTACCCTCCAGATTCTCAGGGTTCCCTCTGTACTTCATTTGATTTCCTTCATGCACAGTGAGATATACAAAGGTGTCCAGAGGCACGTTAACCAGCATGCCAAGAAGGAATACAGCTGGTACATGTGTTATGGCATCAGACAACCAGAGACTAAAAAAGAAACATGACATACTGAGGGACAAAGAAGGCATACATGGAACAGTAAAGCCTAGTAACTTTGAATAATAGCATGGATAGATATAAGAAGAGTTTTACAACTTATGAGATGTGTCATAACCATTAATATGGTCTGAAGAATGAACACTGTTGCAGCCTGTCATAGAGCCCATTGAAGCCCTGGTTTGGCACTGCAGAGTTTTTTCCCCACTGGCACAGAGCCCCTCCATACCGAGGAACAGATGATGAACTCTCCCTGACACACTAAGATAAAATTCCTCATTCATGCTAGTACTCCTTACATAATTAATTCCTCAGTCATTGTCACACAACATTTTATCAATAGCTTGGAAAAACTTCTAGTGCCTTACATGAACAGTATGGCTTTTAATCAGAAAGTTGAACCCCCATCCTGAAATCCTAAAACTTTTCTATGAGCTTGGGGGATTGAAATATGGAAATACATTTCCTGAACATAAGATCATGATGTTGATGAATAAGCCAAGTTTTCAGGTACACAGCAAGCACTATGTGCATTTCAGATTTCCCTGGAGAAACAGGAATCAAGTCCTCAATATCAAAAGGACCCTTCCTCCACTCCTCTCAAGTCAGACTTCTCTTAGAAAATAATCAAATTAAATAAAGCAAGGGTATTTACTGAATTCATAAAATTATTAAAGCAAAGGTCTACTTGTAGGTATCACTTTTTAAGGCTGTCTGCACCTACAAGGTTTAGTTTCTCCTCAATAATTCATATGGTCTGATATAATGAGCAGGACAAATCTTTTTAAGATGTACATTCCCTTAATTAGTTCTTTACTGTTAGACTATACACAGCTCAAATATAATAAACATTATAATCAAATCAGTCTTCAAAAAGGAACAAGTTCTACTGCCCTTACATACACATCTGGAAGCCAAACTCTTCACCACTAAAATTGCACTAGCAAGTGTCTGTATCACCCAGTCTATCACACACAGACTATAAGGACTTCTTTGCTACCAGCTGGACCTAAATTTTTACATTTTTAAACTTTTTCTCTCACTACTCTTCTGCAGTAAATTGCCAGAAATGCCTAACAGTGCTATCTTCCCAAGTGCTATTTTGCCTAACATTTTGCTCCTAAGCTTTTTCTACCCCAGGAGAGCCTGACAGTAAGCCTAAGCAGGAAATCAGCAACCTGTTTCCTCCACAAAGAGTCTGAGAAGCAGGATTTTCTTCATCTTTCAACTTCAGTGTTTTGTTCATCAGAAGATAGCTGTTAACAAGATGGGTACACAATGGTGACCATGAAAGCTTAACAGAAAAGAAGCTGATTACACTGTGAGTTGATAAGAATGCAACATATCACAATACATGTCCTGCACAACTCTTGACTAGTGATTCCAACATCCAAGACTGGGTCAAAAGCTTTTTAGGAAGACTTACTATCAGACAAGGAAGTAGATCTACAGTATCAATATCTTGCAACAAAAAAAAGGCAGCAGAAAGGAGCTCAAGGAACTGATAGTGTTGTACAGAAGCCTTGCTGTTGAAAATTTGCCAACAGCCCAGAGCTGCTTTAATCTTTTAAATCTCAGCAACTACCCAGGATCCTGAACACAGAAGGAGCAGATGGAATGAAGGATTTCAACATTTGAAAACTCAAGTATGTAGTAAGGTCAGGAAGTGGAAGCATAAATATAACCATCAAACAACCAACTGCAAAAGATACAAGATAGGGCATCTAACGAATACACCCTGTTAGCCTCAGGATCTGGAGTTACCAGTCAGATGCTAAGAACACTTGTCAACTTTGCTTATAAAAGCTATAAGAAATAACAGTCTGAAGAAGATACTGATTGCTGATTTGGAAAGATATCCCTTATGTACCTCACCTGCAGCCAATGCAGAAAGAGTAAATATCACTACATAACCCCAGCATAGCATTCTCAGGATCAATATGCTCAGAACTGATACAGCAGCACTTAAACCACCAACACAGGAAACCTACATGTAAAGTAGAGGCAACTAAAGGTCTGAGTACTGTGCAATTAAACAAAAAGATACCATATAATCTTCATATGAATCTTGTGTTTGCTTTGATTTCAGAAAAATTAGGTAACACGTCTTTCTTTTTGTAACTCGCTTAGTTGCTAATTTAAACCTTATACCATAGTTAGAGGAGCACTGCTGTGTACAACCCAGCATAAGCTGGCAACGCCTTTGTAACCAGAGCTCACCACGTTTCAGAAGAGCTGAGGACCATTAGCTGTCTACAATTCAGTTTTATCAGTTGGATCTTCTTGACTAAAACCTGAGGGAAGTTTCAGATTTGCTATGAAGACTGAGTCCTCAATAAGTATTTACCCTTTTTGTCCATTTCAGAAGTTGAATGCTTCAGTAATACATTTTCAGAAAAACAAAATGCTCCATTTGACAGTCAGAGAGAAGACTGCAGCTTTGCTGTAACAGACAAATTCTGAGCCTGAATTTTTTGTTTAGATATTAGGTGAACATACATATATGGATCTCACACTCAGTAACCTAAAGTGCATTTTACACTTGAATTAGGAGTTTTATTGGGCAGTTTTATTGTTCCCACATACTGCAAAAAGCAGTTTGTTTGCCCTTTATGCCTTTGCACTGAACCAGTGACTCAAATGAATCCAATCTCAAACCAAAAAGTTCATAAGCATTAGAGCAGAACAATAGAGAAATATAATGTATTCGTTTTTTCCTCAAATTTACTGTTTTCAAATTTGGAAAGGCCAATTGCCTTTCCTCCTCATCCCTTTCAAATGATAATAATAAACTATTAAAAAAAAATACTTTTGGAACTTTATCACATAAAAACTACAAAATGCATGCTGTACACCCACAGCCCTGGAACTTCTCTGGGTACATTTAGTATCTTTTCTCCCACTACCTTTTAGTCATCAAGAGATTTTAAAGACCAGGGGATTTCATTCATCTATCAAAGCTAACTGCAGGTAAGCTGTTTTTCAACCAAACAGAGGCTTAAATATCCTTTAATTATTACATGTTAAAGGTTTTTCATCTCAAATCAACTGCAAATATTTTCAAACAAAATCTTGCCAGATTGATATTTACAATACAGTGGATATTTTGTAATAGTAGGCACATTCAGTGCTTCCCTTTGTCATTTTTCATCATTCTTTTTTGGATAAATCAAGTAAAACAGAATAAATAGGCAGATACATTCTTCAAAATCAGACATTTGACAAAAGAAATGAAGTTAAATGAATACTTTTTAAAAATCCTTCTCCACAAACTGGAGATTCTTCTGAAGAATAATCCTGTAGATTCTTTTGAGGACTAATACAAGAGAGAAGGTGTATACATGTGTGTAGTCTTTTCAAACAGAGTCCAATTTAGCTACACAGAAATTCACCCAGAAGCTGCATCTTCAATGAAACATCAGATTCCTCAGTCGCCTTGAATAGTTTTTATCCTTAACAGCAACCCAGTCTGGCAAAGCCAATGCAATTGTTCTATTGTTGTAGTGTGCCTTATCTGATCAAATACTGGTATCTATGCACAGATACCCAAATTAGTCAGCTAAAGCACCTTTGGAAATGATAGAGGAGAAACATGTGATTTCCAGGGTGCAGTTCACCTTATCCTGACACATATGGCTAAAACGAACCAAGAACCGCTTGGGATCAAACCTTAATGAAGATTAATAGTTGTAAGGAGCCTAAGCCTAAGATCTGGCTTAAGAAGAGGGATGGCACACAGCAGATGAGATGCATTCTCCTTTTCCTGTTTAAGGAAGTTAAGAAAGAAGAGGCCTATGTCATTATTTACTAAACACTTTCTATAGACAGGAACTCCAACTTACATTAATGGTACAAATCTAGGAAAGACAAGATATATGCTCCATTTCCAGTTGGCCCATGAGTCTATACAGTGCCTTTTGGTAGTGCCAGTTAAGATCACAAGGCCCAACACTGCTGTACCTACCTATTTTTCTTCTTCACCCACTCAGTTCTTCTTTGGGTTGTCTTAAACCAAAAGTATAACAGCATGTTAAATAGAACCAATAGCATTGTTATAATACCACGTTCTTTGCATTGAAGCTCATCACAAGAATCCAGTCAAATGCTGAGTCTGATTAATTATAAAAACCACTCAAAACAAACCCTCCCCCCACACAAACGACATCTTTTTATGCCAAAAATTACCAACATTCAGACGCCATTAGTGCCCACTGACCAGCAGCTTGAGCAGCAAGGGAGTCAGTGGAGATCTGGAATCTAGGAAGGCCTCAGAGGGTGAGAGAGGACTTCCAGCACAGACTCACACCAGCCACCACCTCTGTACAAAGCCTGTGTTCAGACCACAGGACAGGGACAGAAGAGGCTCAGTGCCTCCCTGGGTAGAGTCCACAGAGCAGAAACCCAAACCCCATCTCCCAGGTCATATTTCACATTTCTTTTTTGACAGGCAGCAGGGATAATTTTCATGGCCAGAACTCTGAATACAACACACTTTTCCTTTGTTCCAAAAGGATTGAATTCAAATTTCCATCTACAACATGTCATTCTAAATATCAGTACGTTAAAATCTGTTATGTGATCTCCAGCATAAGTTAGACATATTTCTAGCAATAACTACAAGATCACTAAAAATTGAAGACTAGAATATTTCAAATGCACAATATTCAATATTTCAAACACAAAGAAATGTGTGTTTGATATGCATGTGTTCCTACTTAAATTAACATCTGGCACACAGAAAGATGGAAATCTGCAATTGTCTTGCATAGAATATGTTTTTTTTAATTTTAGCAAGCAAAATACATTTCACTACATAAGACTTCACCAATTTTTTCTATTATATCCAACTTAGAAACTTCAAAATCACACCATGCAAATCCTCACTAGCTCTGCTTTACATTTATCAAGACAAAACCGTGAGCAGAGGTCTTCCTTTAACGACTGCTGCTGAAGGTAGATCACAAACTTGTGAAATGAAAAGGCAGGTTGTGCATGTGCACCTACAGCCAGATTCTTGTCCAAAACCACAATACAACTATTTCAGTGCCCATTAATATTGAAATGTTAATTATAAAAATTATCCAAGGCCATTGTGCCCAAGCACTGCAGTCTTAAACTTAAAACATCAAAAAAGAATCCTGATTCACAGACTCACACCACACTAGTAAGTTTACCAGCCATCTGACAGGCATCTTCGTTGTTCAAAATCCCCCTTCATTCATAAAAGGAACTTGAAGGATCTAGTCTGCAACAAATTATTTTCTTAGTTTATCATCGTGTCTTCTTAATTTGAAAATGTATACATGACATCACTCCATAAATTAGATTTCTCCTCACACAGGCAGTATATCACAACACAACTGATTTTTTCTAGGTCAGAGGCCTGGCTAATTCTAATATTCATAAAGTAAACACTAACCATAAAATCACTATTCTGCCAAATACACAAGGAATCCTCTTGAAAAGATTATCAGGAAGGCAAAACAACGTTTGAGTCTACTGGACTGTTTAAAATTGCCCAGTTTATGATCATAATGGTAATACCTACTATTTCTCATGTGGATAATCTAATCTTTTAGTCATATGAAAGAGTGACAACAAAACTAAGATTTACATTGTCTCACACAGAAGTACGGAAAACTCCTGCATGTATTAACATAATATTACAGCTCACACACCGATCTGCATGTTCTCCCCATGGTCTTCCACTGCAGGCAGCAACTTCAGCCGTTACTTTTGTTACAAATCTGCCACTAGCAAAACGCAAAGCACCTAAATCACTACCTAAACTCACAGGAACATCTACATCTCAAAACAGCAGTATCTGCTCACAGAGATCACAAATGCATTTACACAGTTTAAACTTCTACATATGTTCTTAAAATGAATTCAGCATGTACAAGTGAGAGGTGAAAAAAAGGTAACGAAATTACTCAGTATATTCTTCTATTTCCTGCCTATGTAAACATGACACTTTCTGCATTTGCATCACCTTGAGAAACTAAACTGACTCAGGCAGCAAGGCCTACATCAAGACTAAGGCAAATGGTTCTTGTCTGTAAACAGTAATTTCTGTAGCCAATGGAAATCAGACATTTTCCTTTCCTTTTTTCTCCCAAAACAGGTTATAAGAACAGAGTTTGCTTTGGGAAATTTTTAGAATTATTTACTCTAGTAAAAAGCTAGCAATAATTTAAGTCATATTGTTCACTGCACAAAGTAAGAACAGGAAAAATGCTGACTAAATAATGTGGTTCTGAATACAAGATTGTCAAGAAGCTAAGCCTGAAAAAAGATCACAGGATGGTGCAAACATTGCTGAAATCAGCACATTTGCTATTCAGAGGCCAAAAGTTTCACAGATACGTACGGTGGAAAAGCAGAGCCACCAAAAAGTCCATCTAGCCCAAGACGCAGGTTTCTATTTTATAGCTGTCACCTTCCCAATGAATATTCTATTTACTGACCCTGTTTTCCAGAGATTTTAACATTGTTATTCCTCCCCTCTCAAAAAATATAAAACTACCATCTCCAAAACTTTGGTTCTTAATGTAATTACATGAGATGTGCTTAGCCAACATAAATGAGACACTGGAGGCTAAAGAACCAAACCTCTTCAAATCTATATTTAAAACCTGAAAGACTGTAAGGACTTGCATAATTACAGCTTCATTGCACACACACATAAATAAGCTGTCCTTCTAATTCTGCAAGTACTCATTAAAGATCAGTTGTACAGGCTTAATTAACATCAATTCTTCAGCAACCATCCCGCTGCTGTGCTACGGCAATGTTATTATAACATGGAAATTTTGTCACTACTTCCACTGTAAGTCCCTTCTCACTGTGGGGCTTTTTTAAACATTTCCAGATAAAAATGTAAAAAGACCAAAACTGAGGAAGTTAACATTTTTAGTTCCTATTAGCAATTTAAGATACAGTTAAGATTTTAAAGTTTGCTCTTGTTAATATAAATAAAAATCAAACAATAAAGAAAAAGAATCACCATTAATAACCTCATCCTTAGTTATTCATAACTGTGCCAGTCAACTTTTTTAAATTGTTTTAAAAACTTAGGTGCAACCAAATGAATACATCCTGATTTCAGGACACATTTCTCTAATCTCCATTAGGAAGGATTGTTAACAATTTACTACTAAGTATTTTCAGATTTAAAATATTTCAGTGTGAGAGATTTTTGACAGATTATTTGAGAGTGATCTTCAATGAACTTTCTTTATTCTTTAATTATTTCCCTCAGAAAAAAAATGCTCTAACATTGCACAAATATATCTCAAATATATCTCCCTTGCTTTAGGTCAAGGATTTTCTTAATGTACATTTGAAAAGCATAGTTACAGATTTAAAAATAAATCAACCATTGACTAGAGCCTGAGCAGAACAGGACAGTCACTGTAATCTCCACAAAAGTGCAGAATTAGCAATCTAGAATCAGTTTAACTCCACCAGACTCCCAGCAGCATGGACAGGGATGTTGTACACGTGTAACTTACCAACACCCCACCAAGACTTCTCCACGTCACTTAGGCTACAAAAAGTGCACTTCTGGAGTCTCATACAGGAAATTATAAACATTAACAACCACGTAAGTATGAAAAATGCTAAATGCAAACTCACAAGCAAATGCTTGGCAGCTTTTTCTTTTGACTTATTGTATCTTTTTCCTATTATTCTGCAATACTTTCCATCCTCCCTTGCCAAGCACGTTACAAACTTGCTTTTCAGTCCCAAAACACCAAGGGCAGAAAGCCCAGACCAAACACTTCTCTGGAAATTTGTTCTAAAACAGCTAGGTAAGTCTGAGCAAAACAAACAGATTTTGTATGTAGAGTTCTTGGTCTCATTCCTCATCACACCTGGAATGTGGCTGAGTTCACCCCCAGGAGCAGCCTCAGTGATTTCAGTGGAGCCACATGCACGCAGGTGGGCTGAGCTATAAAGCCAGACCGAACACGAGGGGTTTGGTGCCACTCACAGCAGGCTGGGAGGAGGCTGCCCTCCAGCACCCTTCCCACTGGAACTCAGCACTGAAGGGACAAGTCTCCTGATGCTCCTATTTCTACATTTTCTCCAGAAGGTAATAAGCAGACCAAAATACATGTGTTAGGCACTTTTGATAATTTCTCTGACTACTGAACACAACGTATTCCAAATAGGTTAAATAATTCACTTTCTTATATTACCCAGTTTAAGTTACAGAACTTTTACTATTGTTTGGGAAACAGATGCTTAGTGACAAGCCTTTGTTTACACAGTGCAAAAGAAGAGAGAAAAAACACATCATAAATCTAAAAAGCCAGAAATTGACACAAGTGGCCTCTTCAACCTGCACCCCCTGGATAAACATGAGGTGCATGTCAGCTGGCCCCACATAGACAGAGCAGGGCAAAAGCCACAGGAGAAGAAAGCCAGCACATAGCAGGGAACTCCAGTGACAGCACAGCAGGTCTGCCCACCAGAACAGTGCTTTAGCTTAGTCGAAATGGAATAACTACAGCTCTACCCAGAAACTACCCATGAATACTTTTATTAAGAATGGTAATTGACAACAGTAAATTATATTTTGATCTACGTCATTCACCCATCATCTGTTCTGCAGATGAGATCTCAGGAAATTAAAAGAAATTTAAATGCAAAAAAATTTAAACTTTGGCAACAGTGATAGATAAGGACAAAGAAATTATCTCAAAAACACAGAGCTTTTTATTAAAGCATTTTTAAAGCCTGGATCAGCCTGAATATTTTTGAAGAGAATTCTACAATTGCACAGATTACAAGCAATTTAATTTTGCTTTTTCTATTATTTGTTGTTGATCAAAATTGCTAACTGCTACTTAGAGCAGCTGCATTTCCACATCATTTAAAATTGCTTCTCCTTTCTAATAATTTAGTTCCAGTGATTCAAGTGGTTTCTACAGTGATACCTCATTGAGAAAAAACATTCTATATGTAGAAAAAAAAATGAAAATGAAACTTAAAACTCTCATTGTTTAAAGGAGAAAGAATTATTTCACAAAGCTATTTGCATATCAAAAAACTACTGCAGGAATGCGTGATTATATACACAGAACTTGCCAGCACAGCTCAGTTCTTAATGTTCAAGGACTGCCCCAAGGCCCCTCCTCAGCCAACTTCTTCATTTGATGGGAAGCCATTGACACATTGTAAGAGAACTGCAAACGCATTTCCTCACTGGAGCTTTGGTCTGTCCATGTTTTAGGAGAGGAGATCATGAGAGAAAAGCTTGTGATTTCAGCAAGATTATTTTCAAAGCAGGTTTAGGAAAAAAACATGACTACACATTTGCTAAAGTGTGCCTGAACTCATAGCCTTTCCCACTACCCGAAAAATCAGTTTCTAAACGTCAAGTCCCCAACTCCAAACTGATCTAAACTTGTAAGTTTACAAATCTAGTGATGCAATAAGCCATTATTGCTTCAGATTTTATAATTCAGAGATTTCTTTATCATCTGCTGGAGAGAGAAAAAATACCCAGTATGCCTTACTATGAAGTAACTCATCATACTTCTGATGTGAACCTTTATAGCCATTATTATCTAATCACATATCAGCATCTCAACAGCTACAATCCATGGTCGCTTCAAAAGCACTTGAAGTTTAGGTTCTGTGATTCAGGGCCCACTTAAATCTCAAAGCCAAGAAATATCAATATGAACTTCATGAGAAATAGATAAGCAGGAAAGAAAGCCATGTGGCTGAAGCTGCCTGTAGCAGCATGTTTTGAAAGATTTAAATAGTTCCCCATGAAAACAGGGATACAGTGACTCAGGAACTCTGATTCAGCCATGTCCTCCCAGTTATCACCACGACCATAAGAAAGTAACCTGTGACACTTTTATTCACTACAAACCTCCCAACAGGTTTATTTAACAGCTCTGACAGGTACACCGACAGGAAGCACAGAGGCTACACCCTCCTGCTCAGCAAGGTCAGGAGAAAGCTGCAGCTCAGCTTTGCTACAAGGAACACAGAGGAAGAAGCAGCTTTATGTCCACACTACCCCCTGCAAGAATATAGGACTTTGTCACAACCTTGGTCTACATTAGTGTCTCTATCACCCCTGAATAATACCACTGTAGTAAGCTTCATTCAGAAGGTTTCTACTGTTCGCGTTGAGTAATTTACACAAACACTAGAATTACCAAAATTATAACAGCAAATACTGATGACTAATAATGAAAGATAGGAACTTTTTCAGAAGTAATACAGGAATTTTGCCTTGCAATTTTAACCATTTTCTATCAGTTAAAGGTTGGAAGGTTGTTTTGCTGGCATCAAGTGATTACACCACAAAGTTTTCTGCAATTTCTTCAAAGGTACTAGTATCAGACTGGGAAAAAGACCATGAGGTACTAGAAGACCCTAACAAAGGGTTTTCTCCAGTTTTTTTTCCTCGAAGATAAGGAATCAAGAGGGGCAAAAGGAGAATGCTACAAAATGAATTCAAATGAACTAGTATGAATTACCTTGAAAAAACAGCAGCACACTTTTGCTCACAAATTTTAGTCACAACTTTTTGTTTTCTCGAGTGTATTTAGTACTTCAGCAGGTATGAGTAAGTAAAAAAATGCAACTACTGGTACAGTTCTGTGGTTAAGTTATGCCAATCTACAACTGCGTTGTCACCAAATAGGATGGACCAATATTAAATACAATTGTCTCAGAAAGTACATATACTAGCAAGCATGTCCAGCTCAGCATAAAATTTAGTGAAACAGCTAAATGAATGTAAAAGTTCCCTGCTGCCCTAAGGGAGGTCTCACTCTCCACTGGCTTCCTGTAGCCTTGCTTCTGGCAGTGAAGTTTCCTCTCTCTACTCTCCATAAGCTTTAGTAGGTTTCACACCCACTGAGATGCTGACACAACTCACGAACCTGGCAGAGAACCACCCAGTCTCTTCTGCCAGGGCACCCAGCTCATTGAAGGATACAACAACACACGTCACAGTCACCAAAAAACCCATGGGAGAAGCAGCCAGTGACAAACTGGCAAGAGGCAGGAGCAAAGGAGGGAAGAACAGGAACTCCAACTTCTGCCAAGGGTAAGCCATTCAACCAACCTTCCTTCTCCAACTTCCTCTACATCCCAGAAACCACAAGATTGCTAAAGCTGATATAAAGAGGAGGCGTGAATATATGGCCAGAGAGCAGAGAAAAAGCAGTGCTATTTCCCTCAACATCCAGAGCTCACCACTGAGCCACAGGCACTGGAGATCCAGGCTCGGTATGGGACAGGAGGGGCACAGCAGTGACACATCACTTCATGGAGCTGTTTGCGTCTCCACCATCTAACAGGGTAATACTAGGCACAGAAAGTGGGTGTATGTAGGCACAGACCAGCCACACATCCCACAGAGAGGCACAATTATGTTGATTAGATACAACGCTGTAAAAATATATATAAAATGGGTAAAAACGTAAGGAAAGACTGAGGGGAAAGTTGCCTGACATAAGCAGAAGTAACCCTACAGCAGTGATAGACAACTGGTCACTGGACTGGGGAAAAACAAAGGAGTGCATGCCTTGTTCTGACAACAGGAAGTAAGACGATACCGAGCTTGTTTTCTACTGGCACCCCGACAGTGGCCACGCAACAGACAAAGGCAGCAGACGGTGGGAACTGAAGTGTGAGCACAACTCTGAAGAACCTCTGAAGATAGACCACCGGAGTTCAGCCTCCTGAGCCTGAGTCTCAGCTGACACTGCTTCGGCTGACGAGCATTCCCTGCACCAGCCGTCCGCCACCACTCACCCCCATCTCCTCAAAGGCGAGTGACCCAGCAGGGCTCGCTGCACACTGCGCTAGCTCCGCACGAGCCCAGACCCCGCACACTGCCCACCCAGTCCCGCGTACCACACATGCTGCCCCTTTTCCTTGCACTTCCCACATCCCCCCCTCCCCTTCCTTCTCAGAGCCCCCACACCACGGCAGGACACACACCGTCCCTGCCTGTTCCTCCGCTCAAGGCCGGCTGCCCACAGCTCGCCAGCACCTGTCACCCCCAGGGCCCCCACAGCCCGGCCCGCCCCATACACACCCAGCCCCGCTTCCTGTCCCCCAGCACGACCCCGGCCCGGCCCCTTCTCGACGGCACCTGAAGCGCGGCGAGTCCTTCAGACACTCCTCAAAGTCCACGGTCACCTTCATGGTGGCGAGGCGCGCCGCTGCCTCCGCTGCTGCGGCTACTGGCGGTGGTGGCGCGGCGAACCCGGGGCGAGGCGAGACCGGGCCAGGGCCGGCGGGCGGGGCGGGACGGGACGGGGCGGGGCGGGGGCAGTGCTCAGGGAAGGGGCGGTGGCCGGAGCGCCCTGTGCCCGCCCCGCCCGGGCGCGACTGACGGCCCGGGCAGCCAGCAGCGACCGCCCGTGAGAGCGGGGTCTCGGCGGCCAATCACAACGGGAGAGGGGAGGGCTCTGTAGGCAGAGAGCCCAATAAGCGTGGCCGCTCGGAAGATGCAGCCAACCGCCGGCATCGCAGCGATTGCTCCCGCCCCGGCATGCCCAGAGTGACTGCCGGGCTCGCCAACGGGCAGGCGGCCGCGGGCCTCCCGCCAATCGGCAGCTCCATCGCCGCGGCTGCCCCCATCACTGAGGCCACAGCCCGGCCCGCCCGGCGTTCGCCGCCGTGACGGTGCCGGGGGCGGGGCAGGCCGTGTGGCGCCGGGCCCTGCTCAGCCGATTATCGGTACCTGATTGAATTTTTTAAATTACAGCTCTTCATTAAACAGGGGGAATCTCCTCCTCGGGGTGAGACACGCGCGGGAAAGCCCGGCCGGGCCCCTAAGCAGCTGTACCCGGTCGAGAGCTGCCCGCGTCCCTCAGCCGGGCTCCGCCCCTCGGCCGTGGCCCTGCCCGTCGGTCCCCCCGAGCCGCGCGGGGCAGGGGGCGGAAGGACGGGCACTGCGGTTGGAGAGCAGCGCGGGCTCACAGGTACACATGGGGACACACAGTGGATGACAGGGACACACACTTGCTCCCGCGGGCAGCCAGTATACCTGCTGAGAGTGCCACCAGCAGGAAGAAAGCTCCAGCTCCGGATGCTCTACAGTGTGATGCATTTTTGGATAGAGGAAGTCTCTCGTGGGGGAGAGTCCAAGGAGTGTTTGAAGGAGAAATGCAAACCGCAGGTTTTCCTGTCAAGGACTATCAAGCGTGCGTGCTTGGGTTTCTTACCCAACCTTTGTCCGAGAATACTCTTTGAACTAGACTGGATCATATTTTGTAGTAAATCAGAGTGAACAGGACCATGGTGTAGTCTCCAGTTTGCAGTAAAGGACAGCAGAATATTGTAGATATCTGATCTTTTAAGAGAATACAGAAAAAGATCTTTAACCGGTTACATGCTGCTTATTGTTCCCAGATATAAGACTGACAGACAGGAGCACCAGCCATCCCCACTCCTCCTCAAAAGCAGCGGCAGAGAAGTTGCTGTCCAAGTTAAACTTGTCAAAGGTGACGCAGTCACACGTCACAGGCTCCATCCCGCACTCCCAGGCCACCATGCTGGGAAGCTGACACAAGTAGATGTGCACTCTTGCCTCCTCCCGGAGTCTGAGGAGCTGCCACACCTGCTTCCAGCGACTCCACTTACCCCTGCAGCTTTCACACCCTCCCTCACCCCAACATCTGCACCAAGTTTCACCTCTTTTTTTATCTCTTTCGTTTTTTCATACTCTTCCCATTCTCTCTTTCCCACTTCCTTTCAGTGTTACAAGGAGAAACAGTCAACATGGAAGGAAGGGAACATAAAACTTCTTCCAAGAAGCTGAATGCTTGCTGTACCCTTACTGTCCCTCCCTGAGTTAAGGTGTCCTTTCACAGAAGCAGAGGGATACTTTTTGGTTCAGTCAGTTGAGGTTTAGGGTGTCAGGTTTTTTTTCTAAGATTGGTGAAATACCAGAACCAAACTACAAGTTACACAGATGTAACAACTGTGTATTTTTGTGAGCTGTCTTTCACCAAAACTAACCAAACTACCACTATTTTGATTAGAGATTCAAGACACACCCACTCAGGAAAAGCAGCATGTTAAGATTTGTATCTCTGAGGCTGCATTTATATTGTGAAATCCACTCTTCAACTTAAGTATGCAATTGCAAAGAGCCCAGCTCTATTCTGAGGAAGAGTTTTACTTCCTAAGGAGTAGCCGGTGTTAGTCATTCTCCATTACTCCATGCTAATGAGTGATGACTCAGTGTTGACCATGAAGAGACAGACCAGTTATGCTTAAATCCTACAACACACAAATTAAAACACCTTGAAAAATGCAACCTTTTCTGTGGTACTGCTATTTTAAGTTCATTAGTCAGGTTACCAGATCTACCCTCAGGTCTAGGCAAGCCAGCAAATCTGACTGTGTGAACAAACCAATTTACATAAATGTTACAATAAATGAGAATCATGAGAAAATTACAATACTGGTTTAAGAATTTATCTAGGAACACACCTGCCAGTTTCTTCTGAAGAGCTCCAAGAAGCCAAACACTAGATTAGTATTAGTGCCATAAGGCAGTAATGAAAACAATGGTTTTATTTATGTTGTGACACTTAATACCGGTTTCAAACAGAATAATTACATTTGTGAGGAGGAATCATAATACCACAGAAAAGCTCAGCTCAGTGCACACAGCCCAACATTCTGGACACGCCAAGCTGGTATATGAAGGGTACAAACCTAAAGTTTTGAAATCCTATTCTTGGGAGCCAAATTGAAAGCTACAGTAAGTGACTTGGTGAGTCAGAAGTATCTAAATGCTTACCCTTTGCCCCTGTTTACTCTATGCAAGTGACCACATTTGATACAAGAAGAAATAGCATCCTGCATGTTGAAAAATTAGCATCACCACACTGGCCAGAATCAAGAGTTCAACTCTTTCTTGTGAAAAGACCCTATTAATCTTGATTCAGGACCTTAGAAGATTAATTAACTCAAAATTGACAATCCTGTTACCTACAGAGAAGAGGAGATAGTTGGGAAAGGCACACTACAAAACCCAGTTAGCACAACTCACGGGTATCTTTGGCAATGCATCCAGTCTAATGAATCATTCCTGTAAAATCTTTCAGAGGACAGTATTCCATTGACTTACTCACTCTCAATTTCTCTGGGAATCCAGGAAAGCTCACACTTGAGAATGCATGTAACTGTAAAATAACTTTCATTCCTTTATTCAAACTTCACATATACAGTGGAGAAAAAAGACATTTTAAAATAGATCCATATAATTATATGGATTTTTGCAACATATCAAATTCAGATCAAAATTAAGATATACACTGTATTTCATAACCAAGCTAAAGCTTAAGTGTGTACTTCGTTTGTGTAATAAAACCCAGAAACTACTCTGATACTGGAACATTCACCAGTCAAATTCCACCCAGTGGGAAGTTTTTACAGCAATTCGGAGGTACAGAATCCCTCTTTACAGCTATACAACCACACTGTAAACAAGTATTTCAATTAAGCAGTTTCCCTTCAAGCTTCCAAAAAGCCTTCATTTTATAAAAGCAGTTGCTGTAAGTTGCAATGGACACAGGAAGATTTAGACCAGTGGTTTTCAGTATGGAAGTTGCCAACCTCAAATGAGTAGATCAACAGCAGTTATCTTTGATAAACAACAGCCAGAGCCTAAGCTCAGCACATCTTCAGTCCTGATGTATATTTCCTCATCATGGCTGGGTGTTTTTCCTCAGGTGCTAACAGTGCAAACACTGTTCATGCAACTGGAAAGAACCAAACGTTTGAAACAAGAGCCAGAAGAGTAACAGTGGATGTGATTTTAAGAGAAAAGCTGGAGGAAACTTGCACATTCTCACAATAAGCCAGAGAGAGCTCCACAAAACAACCAGTCCTGATGGAAGAGGTTATGAATGTTAAATGCAAAGTTCAAGTTAGCCGTTTCCAGTGTAAAAACACTCCCTCCACCAGATGTTAGTACTGCTTTAGTCAGAAACTAACAACCAATTCCAAACACCGCTCTTAAGAAATAACACAGCTCTTGTTCTAAAGACTGGGAAAGTGCAGGTAAAAATGTACTGAAATCTAGATTAACAGGTCAACATTTTACAAAAAAAAAAGTTGTAGGACTTGAATAATCCCTTTTTAAACTGCTTAACACATCTGATAAATAGCTTACATGTCAATCTGATACATGCTGTACCGTTTGGCTCTTGAATCCCAAGACTTTCTGTATGAGACACCACATCTAGAACACTCTCAAATAAATAGTGAAAACCCAAAAGATAGTGAGTGTTTCAAAGCAAGAGAAACAGTACATCACACAAGATAATCAGCGCTATACATACAGGGAATGCCATTCTGGTCGAACAAATTATGAAGCAGTATTCTCCATGAAATACTAGGCACAAGAAAAAAATCAATTAGACAGTGTTTTCTGCCTAATGGACAAGTCTAAAATTAACATTCTTGGCAATACAACATTGTAACTGATATGCTTCTTAACATTTAAGAGCCTTAATTGCAAAAATCATGAAGCGATGTTTATATTTGTGTCTTTGACAAGCAGTTACAGTTCTGGACAGATTTCTTCTATGCTGTGTGCTCTACTTTCCAGCTGGTCACGAGTAACATGTGCTGCATAAGAAAGATTACAAAAAATAGATAATTCTTCACACCCATTGAGTATTTTCACAACACACACAAATATCCTCCTGAAATCATCTCTCTTTCTCCAATGTTTGCCAATCCATCTTAGCAATGTATAAGCTTTTAATGGGACAGTACAGAAACTTCTAAAACTTCATGCTCTAAAGAGATGGCCAACACCACTGTTCAGCACACCAAGCACTGAGTGCTCATCCCGTGGAACTGGGAGGACTTAACTCAGGTGTTTAGAACTGACACACGTGGTTCCTCAAACACCAGCAAACATAGTACTTCCCAGGTCAAATTTCAGTTCCAGATGACACACTTGAAATGAAAAAATCCCAAATTTATATGTGAAGGAGCACAGTCAGTTGTGTTTTCAGGAAGTTAATTCATACTTTTGAGCAAAAACACCACAATAAATCAGAGGAAACTTCTCCTCAGTGCTGATCAAAGAATATTCATCAAAATGATAATATTCTTTTTAAAAGGACAGTTAGGCTTGGGCATGAGTTAGATTTGGTAACATGCAGTTTAACAAGCAAACAGCACAGTTAACCAGCAGAACTGATTGCTGTGTGCTCCCAGCCTTCACACTTAATTCATCTTTAGTCTGATGCTTGCCCTGGTAAAGAAAACACAACATATTCTGTATCTACCCAAAGGCCAAAGGGCACACCCAGTCAGTGACAGCTCAGCTGCTGGGTGCCATCTGAGCAGGGTTAGCAGAGTAATGTAGCTAAATGAACCAGAGAAAGAGAACAATAGTCTTACTGCTTGTCAATTGAACTGCTATAGACAACACCCTCTGACTGATACTTTTGTGTAGCAGAAGACAGGTCTGCACTGAAATCATCATGCTTAAATTCACCTACATCAGGAATATTTCCTCCTGTGATTGCAAATAGAATTTCTAAAGGGAATGTTTTTATGAAGAGAAACAAAGGTCACTTCTGCTGGCAAAGAAGAATTCTATTTATATTATTCATGGAGTCATAAATAGCAAATAGGCAGTGACAGTGAAATGCTGAAGCAAGCAAATATACAATCATAGAATGGCTTGGGTTGGAAGGAACCTTCCATATGTATAAAAGGAACATCCAGCTCCAATCCCCCTGCCATATGCAATCTATTGCAATTTCTACTTTCTTTTCCACAAAAGAGCTTGGCTGCCAGAATCCATATGCATGGGATAAGGCATGGCTACTTGAGGCAAGAAAGGAATAATCCATCCATTTAAAACACTTGGTTGCCACAATGAAGACAGGAGCAAAAATATACAAAAGTGTTCTCACCATCACTGACTGGACTGGCCATCTTCATTTCAATCAGCAAGAAATCTCAGTCTGTAACCAAGAAGTGCAACTTGTATTAGTGGACCTGGTGGTATCTGACAGGAACCTCCTTAAACCTGCCCTAAGTCTTTAGCCCCTTCTCTGAAAGCAGAGTGTAGAGATTAGAAGTGTACTGTTAGTTTTATTCAAATAAAAACCAGACAAAATTAGAGGGTAGAAAGAAACATCAGATAAGAGAAGCACAGGATTTTTAAGGGATCTTCATGGACAGAAAAATTCCAAGTGAGAAGAGATTCTCAAATTGCCTGAAAAACAACCCAGGAGCCAGTGGAACCCCAGAGTCACAACAGACCACTAAGAAATGCCTCTTATGTCACATCTTTACCTGCAACAATCATCAGTACTACAGAAGTCACGTTATTCCATTGGAATGAAAGGACATTGCATGGCAGCTCTCACTCACATTGACTGGCATCATAGCTGAGTGGAAGCCACATCACCTCATGATCTCCACAACCTCCCAAGAACTCAAGTTTTAAATTGAAGGATTTATAAAAATATAGCTACAATACAACATGCAGAAAACCCAGGACATTTTCTTTGAAGTTAAAAGCAAGCATCAGGGCTGTTAGTCAGTTTAACAGAGTGAGGCCAAAACAAGCCATTGCAAAAATCAACTCCTGTATCACCCAGTACAAGAGTAAGGAAACCCTCCCTTTTCTGCTCTAGACAAAAGCATTTTAAAATACAATTTCAAGTCAAAGAGCTCTTTGAAAGTTATCCAGGTGAATAATCTTTCCATACATTGTTCTCAGGAACATGAATATTAATAGGATTTTGATTTCCTTCCACAAAGGCAACAGCTTAATTTTTAAATACTCAAGTGCTTAATGTAACCAAAAGCACAGCATGACCAAAAGCACATTGACCAAAAACCCCAAGTAGCAAGTGTTAAAGCCATCTATTTGAGAAACCTTCTGTAGCTCTAATTAACACTTATGAATAAGGAGGTTCTTCTGTGCCTTCAGAATACAGATGAGAGAGCAATAAATAATATAATCTCAAAAAAGTTATTTCAATAAAACTTTGATATTAGCACAGCTATGTGCTGAATACTTCTCATTTCACTGTAAGAATTTCTTAAAATGTGGGCAGTGGCAGAAGACTGTTTTATTAATATTTTTGTTCATATCCCATCATCCTTTGCCCAACTCTTGTCTCATAATCTGCCTGAGGACATTCAATTCACCAGCTGCTACAAAAGTGAATCAGTACTTAACCTCAGAAGAACTGATCAAGGACAGGGATTAAAGGCTGTGATAGCTGATATAGAGATTAGGAGATAACAAAACATGAAGGTTAAAGCAGAATGATAGAAAGGTGAAGAACTGAGAACTAGATCAGGTTAATGGAAAGTATTTCTATATGCTATGGTGTGGAGGTGAACCAGTTAATTAACGGGTTGCTACACTGGCAGACAGTTACATTTATGGAATCTATTAGCCATGAGTCTAAAATTGATAATTACCAGTTGTGGCTCTGAAGCTGGTTATGAGGAAGGTGGAATGGACTTCAACAATAGAGATGGAAAAATGCTGCAAAGGTCTGCCTTCTTTCCACTGGCGAATGCAGCTGGGGAGCGGAGTTGCCTCTGTTTTACAGCAGAGTGCAGAGAGATGGCAGCTTCAGGCCATGCAGAAAGGTCATACGGTTGGCTACTGCAGCCCTCCTTTCCCCTGGAGAGTGAAGTTCTAGTAAATAGCCATTGTAAGGCCTATGTTAAATTACTGGATAAAGTCAGTCCAGTAATGGGTCTCAGATACATACCAAATGACCCTTTCGGTGCAATTGTGAAGGAATTAGTTCTCCTGTAGTAAATAACAGGACGAAAAGGTGCAATCCACAGAACTTAAACACGCAACTTTGCAAAACACCTTTTTATTGCGTGGGATTTAAATGAATTTTAGAAGAGTTCCTAGTTCACATGGTTGTGAAAAGCAGATGTGAACCAAGTAAAACCCATGCAGCATCTTCCCAAGTCTGCAGACCATGCTAATATCTCATAGCTTTGCCAACCACAGATGAACAAGGCTTACAGACTTCACTGCCACCAGTCTCATGAGCAACAGATGTATGGTTTTTTAATGTCAGAAATTTATTCAAAGTATTGTTACATAAAGAGGTGGGGAGTGAACTGTAATTATTCACCAGAATACCACCACAAAAGTCTAAGACTTTTCACCCAGAGAGAAGTTTAAAGATGAAAGAGAAGGTGTCAGCCTCTATAGTTTTAGGAGTTTCCTGTGAAGAGACAGCCCTGAAACAGGTTCCAGCAACTCCCATCTCCCACTTAAATATCCCAGAGTTTCTTCCAGTAGCTGCACTAAAAGCCAAGTTGAGAGTCTTATCCCATACTATAGCATGGTACATTTCTGCTCATGGACAAGTCTGTATTGAAGGCCTAACAGCGGTTTTACATTTCAGTGTTCTTCCTCAGGAAGATAAATAGTCCTCTCAACAGGGAGGAAACATTGATGGTAATTTCCCATTGCTGGCTACAGGATGGATTGGGAGCAGAATAGGAAATGACCCACAACAAAAGCCAGGCTCTCCCATGTGGCCATCAAAGTGTTCAGTACAAGACAGCTCCTCCTTTAAAAAGAATGCTGGGAACTTCACTACCCAAAGTCAGCTATGTTGGGGAAATGGTAAGAAGCAGACATGTTTGCTTTTCTGTTATGCCACAACATATCAACACTGATAGGTTTTGTTCCGTGCTACAAATCTACCTATCAAGACATTATTCATTGAGGGTTACATACATACTGTACTCCTTCTAGTCATTCTCACACTTGAGTATATTCATTTCCCAACAGCTCAAAGGGCCACCAGTACTTACAGGTGCTTTTTAATTAATCAGTAGCTCACCATGTTCGGTAGCTTCTGTACTCATTGTTTCTACATCTGCAGCATCACGCATCTCTTCATCCTCATCATCTTCCTCTTCTTCACCATGTAGTTCTTTCGCAATGAGCTGCCTTGCCAGTTTGATGTTTCTTCCTTCATTGTAGTGCATTTTTCTCTTCATTTCAAACTGTTTCTTTTTCTCTGTGGACAAACAAATGGAAATAGTTGTTCCTTCCCTTAAAAAAAAATCAACATATCTTCTTCAGAGAGGAACTCACTGAATAAAAATTGTCTTCAAGCAGTGGAGAGTTCTTTTAAAATGAGTCTGACTTACAGAAAGGATAGTAATTGATGTACTGAAATCTCAGAAGCACTTTTATAAGAACCTGTTTGCAACTAAGAGCAAGTCTGAAGCACAAGAAGCATCTGGTAAAAGTACACAAAACTCCGAAGTTTCACAAGCCTTATTTCTAAGTAAACTCAAGGACAAATTGAGACATACTGCTGGGATAGAAGATGAACTTTTGCAGATGTCTGGCTTGACTCCTGGCTAGCCACCAAAGGTCAGTTATGAGAGATATATTTACCACATGTAGAAGAAAATATTTTCCACTTTCCCCATGGCCTGAAGCCGACTCTGCTCCATATATTAAACATTAGCATATCCAGCAGTAATGCATTATAATTAAAGCAAATTTTTCTTACTTCCAGCCCCAACGCTTTGTTCTTTTCCTTTAGTATAGCAAGGTTTCACACTCAAAGTTGAGGCCAGGAAATTTGAGAAAAACCAGCTAGATAATACAAGCCTGAAACCTTAGAAGTATTGTTGTTTGACTGTTCCCTCAAAACGTTCTAGTCCAAGTTAACATGAAATAACATCTCTGTTAAAGATGCTATTTGCTTTGGAATAATTGTAGACTTCCTATTGCATCCATCTACCAGTTGCTTTGAGAACAACAGAAATATCATCTGTACATTTGCAAGCAATTAGCAGCATTTTATTTGTAGTGGTACTCATTTAATTAAGTCTACCTGAAACACGTTCAGATTAAGAACTATTTCTTCAACCCCAAACTAGAATTTCTTAGCAGGAATTCCCACACTTTAAGCTTGTATAGAGGGAGGCAGCCAGCAACAGCAAATTCCAGTTTATATGAGATCTCAAACCAAACATTCCTGATTAGAAACAAGCAGCATATTTGTTCAAACACTATTTATCTCTATTTTCCAATCACAACATTTTTCTGATAGTACTTCTTGCAAACATTTCTTATGGAAAACCTGAAACTATTTGTATGAAAAGAGTCTAAACAAAAGAAAGAAAACCATTTATGCCTACCCCGTTCTTCAGGTGTTAATTCTTCATCCTCGTCCTCCTCTTCACTGCTTTCTTCTTGCCTTGTTATAATCTTGGGTCCTCTACCTTCAGCTGCAGCTGCCAGTCTACATAAATCATGCAATACAAAATGCTGAAACAGCAAGCTTTTCACTTTTTAAAATACATGACATTTCAGAACACTCATACAAACAGCTTTGTTCATTATTTTTGCCATATTTATATGTAGTAACAACCTGCAAGAGGTTTAAATTACCAGTGGCACTATCAAACACTGAAAACCACTTATTTTGACAATAGTGAAAATGCAGCTTCTAGAGAAACCAGAAACAGCTTTTAAAAAATCTATCCCAGGAAAGAGCAGATTATCTTCACATTTAGTCAGGTTTTTTAATTACAATACTTACTTACAATACTTACTTTTTACTCAACACATCTGCTCTTAAGGGCTCATATTCTGAATCACTCACTGCATCCTCATCATCTTCTCCTATCATGCTTGGAGGGAAAACAAAAAGTAGCCTTTTTTAGTAATTCGCTGGAGTTTGTAGTTCACTCAAGAAAACAGTGAAGACATTACAATACTCAATTAATTACAACACTCAATTAAAAGACTCCTTTAATGCTTTAAAAGCTTTTCAAATCGACTTCTAAATATTGATGACATTATATTCCAGTACTGAAAAAATTAAAATCAATAGAAGTCAGACTTATTTATTCCATTCAAAGCCTGAAGTCTGCTAGAACAACCCTTCTAAACTTTGTGCTTTACACTTTGTCCTTTCAGACAGTTCTCCTTATTTAGAAGCTTTGCAGATCTGAGTATGTTGCATACATCCAGCAGGCTTGTACAGTAATACTACATCACCCACAAAGTAAATTTTTCTCTAAACCCACAATTCCACCTGGAAGCACACAGGACAATACTTTAGCAAATGTACCTGTGGTAAGGAGTACTTGGCTCATCAATTTTCATCAAGCCATAATCTTTGCCTGCAGGGTGATACGTAGCTATGATGTTCATTTCATCCCACTTCTGGGATTTTTTACTGAAATAAGAAAAGAAAATTAAATTTTCTTATATTCTAAAACAATTAGTTCTGCTTTACCAGAGAAAGAATTTTTTAAAAAATCATCTGATCTCTACTACATACTAAGCACAAAAAATGCTGTTATGATACACAGACATGTTCAAAGTATGACTATTAAATACTGCTTGATACACACTTAAGTCACAACAAATTCTCATTGCAACTTAATTTCCCTAACAAGTTATAATAGCTAAACAAACTCAATGATCTCTAAACATATTCTTATTCATATAATTCAGAGACTACTGGTCTTGTTCAATGACTATCTTGTGACTGTTTCATTTTACAGTAACTTGTAAAAAGAGAATTCTTCTCCTTATAACAACCCACAAGACTTCAACAGAACCCAATACCTTTCAGTTCACCTCTGCTGAGGGAGCTGGAATGATTATTAGCAAAACTGTTACATAAACAATAGCAACATAACAAATCCTCTCCTGCAGTGAAATAAGTAGCATAGAACAAGCTGGTTATTAATACTGCTTCTGTCATCCTAAATTAGAATCAGAAGCCAAATGATTCACTGCTATAATTAAGGCGAGGGAGTTTCACATTTTATACAGACAGGCACCAGTGATGCTACATTATCTAGAACTTTCTTAGTCAACCAGAAAATGAACCATTTTATGCATATTTGAAGAAACTAAAGCTCACCCACACTGACTGCTTATTGACAAAATATATAAGCCACAAGAAAAGTAATTGTCTTGTGGCCAGAGAAAGAGCCATCCCTCCACTGATCTAAAAGCCACAAAAAAATGTTTATCAACACAAACCACGTTTCATGTTTTCTCTAAAAAGGTTATTGCAAACTTCATATAAGGTGGTCTTTCCCTTAGATTAAGCCAATAATTTTAATTTTAGAATAATACAAAAATTCCACAAACTAACATATTCTTGTTGTAAACTATTAGTTAAGGAAGCAAACATTACAGGACATTGTGGGTTTTGTGGGGGTTTTTGTTTTGTTTGGGGTGGTTGTGTTTGAGTTTTTTGGGGGGTGGGAAGGGGCAGTTGGCTGGAAGACTTCCACTTAACTGCTCTTGTTTAAACAGGCTGCTCTAATAACAGATCTGAAAGATATATTCAATCTCAATAACACAAGTGCTGTTGAGCAGAATAATATCTCTAAAACAAGATAAAGCAAAATTCCAAGGACAAACTACATTCTGCAGTTACAGGATCACTGCATAATACAATGTGGGGGGAAAAAAACTAAAGAGAAGAAAAATAGATGTGGGAGTTGATGCTGAATCCAGCATGCCACAGGCTTGCACTTCAGAAATTAATACAAATTGAATGATCTTAATCCCCTCAGCACACAGTAACCACTGCCAAGGTCTCATGTTCGAGGCTTCAGGTCCATTTAATCATTTTGTGCAAACACAAGGATTGCAGCATAAGCGGACAACACGTGAGTCAGGTCGTGGCTCTGGCAGGGCGGGGAGTCATGAGCTTCGTGATGACAAAGCAAGAGCTCCTGTCTAGGAACGCCACTCATTCAAAACTGTCTGGTTAGGAGTCGAAAAATCCCCAGTTTAACACAGCCTAAAGTTCATCCATGACCAACACAAGATGCTCACTGTGTTGCACAGTGAGGATTTTTACCAGCCAGAGCACTTAGATAATGAAACATAGGGTACACAGCCCCTGTAAAGAGACAGAGCTCAGCTGACAAGGAAATACAACAGATGGGAGAGATTCCCATCACATGCTTTGTGTTCACTTGCCCAGAGCCCATCAAGGTTTATAGCCCAGACTCACAACTCCACCTAATAATAATATTGGCAATGTTGGAAAAATCCCTTTGGCATACACTGTGCTGGAAATCAGACAGCCCACACTGAGCAAGTCAGTGAGTCATAAATAAAAGACTGAACGAATTTTTAGTGGCTTAGTTTTTCACACTTATTTTTTTAAACTCAGATTCCAACACTAAAAACCTTGGCTGTGGAACACCTCCCAAAGCACAGCTTAAAGTTCACCTAGGGGGAAAACAAAAAAGTCATTAGTGGCTAAGACACAAACATGTCATTTCACCCCTGCTTGTAAAAAGCCCTCACAGGAGAGTGTCTAAGTGATCTGAAAAGACACACCTCCCTTGCTTGTCTCCAATTTTGCATCCTTAGGTATGTCTGCACAGCACAACACTAATGACAGGGTTTAGGACCATCACAGGAAAATGCATCCTGACACCCCTTCAGATACAGAAACAGGAAATCTAATCTTCCTTAGGAAAATGAGGTTTGAAAAATCTCATAAGTGCTCATTTGTATTTTCTCACATCTTTAAAAATACACAGTAACTTCATTTGACACCACACCAGGTGGTGTAGACAGGCAAGAAGTTTCAGCAGCAGTAATAGCCAAGGAAGAACACCTCTCACACCTCACTTGCTCCTGCCATAACAGACTCACCTCTTCCTTCCCAACACAGCCGCTTGTGCGCACACACACTTCCACAATTCCTTTGTGAAATATCACATCCACTCGCTCACAGGCTCTTACAGGGGTCTGAAGGCAAAAAATACCATACCCCAGTGTGTATGCCAAGCACACATCTGCCATTAAACCACAATCTCAGCTCTTATGATGCAGTTCCAGTGGTGTCCCAATTTCTTAAGCTTCCTTCCTGCATCATATTTTCATTAAGGAAGTTTTCCAAACAACGTTACCATCACTAACAGCAGCACAAGGTCAGTAATAAGTACATGAGAGCTCTACTGAACGTGGTGCTTTAAAAGATGGCAGCTGACATAATGAGCTCTTTCATCTACAGATATTTTAAAAGATCTTCAGACCTGAATTTCAATATCAGAAATAAGCAGAAGAATTAAGAAAACAGACACCTGAATTTATTAACTAATCCTTAATCTCAAAGGAAAATCATAATTGTACCACTTATTATTCTTCTAAAAACAAAATTGTTTTCCTGGAGTCAGAAATAACACTGATATATTGATACATTGCCAACCAAAAATAATACCTGCACAGAAACCAGCTTTATATACCCTGATCTTTCCAGGAAATTTTCTAATGCAGCCTGCCAGGTTTAGCCAATGTCTTTCAATTTGCAAGGCAATTTCAGAATTAATCTGAGTTTACTGGCTCACGTTGGTAAACAGGAAATAGAAGCTGGACTTTAACCCACTAACTGCTTCCCAAGAAATTACTGTGTGCCATAACCAATATACCATACACTCATCAGTTCATACTCCAGTTTCTATTCATTTTTCAAGACAGTAGAAAAGAAACTACAGAAAATTAAACACAGCCTACCAACAACAACTTTGTAATCAAAGTCTGGTGTGGTACTAAGTGCATCAAGCTATGTAGTATTAAAACTAAAGAAAAGGAAAAGAAAAAATCACATTTGTGTAACATATTGCTACTTACACTCACCTGTTTCAAAAACATCTCATTCACTCAGTCGAAATTTTTCTCTGGAAAGCAGGAGCAGCTAACAATAGCAACACTGCAACCCAAAAGCTCGTCTTTCTTACCTTGCTGACTTTAGACTATATTCATGACTTAACTAGGCAAAGATGAAAGGAATAATAATAATAAACAATAATAAAAAAAAAAAACCACCAGCAAGACCGTTTTATTTTATCATTATTTCTCTCCTTTCAATACTAAATAAGGCGACAGAAAAAGAAAACTGTCCAAAGCAAATGTGTAAACACTGAGTTCAGGTCAAAGCTAGCTCATCATAACTTGATGGAGAATCAGAGCAACGGCAGACAGCACATGCTGGGTGCATCAGGAGGACTGTAGCATTCTTACCCATCAAGGACAGGTACTGGCCAGCTGAAGACCACTTCTGGCATATCTGGACTAACCCGGCATGTTACAATTAAACCAAGATTTTCATGTCATTCAAATCACAAACAACACGGCTGTGCACATTCTCAAGTGTGAGATTTTTACGGATGGATCCTGCCCAACCGAGAATACGTCTTGATGATGTTTCAGCCCAGGAGAGGTCCCCTCTCCGGGGACGTACTTCTGATTACAAGAAATGAGCTGCTTACAAGACGGCTAAGAATAAATCAACCGCATTGCCCAAACTGTGAACTGTCCTCGCAGCATCGGTAAAACCCTTTGTGAGCTGCCACACTTAGCAGGTGACAGCCGCTCCTCGGCGTGAGCCACGGCGACAGCTCCGCCGGCCTCATGCGGGCAGCGCTCCCCGTCTCCGCCCAGGTGCACCCCCGGCATCTCTGTGCCCGCAGCGGAGCTCCAGCCTCGGCAGGAGCCGCCAGTGCCGGGTCCGAGCGGAGCCGAGCTCCGGGCCCGCCGCCGCACGGGGGGCAAGGCACGGACCCCCCGCCCCGCCCGCGCAGCATGCCCCGGGCACGGGGCGCCGCAGCGGCCCCGGCTGGAGACGCCGCCCGGCTGACCCCGCTCCGCGGGCCCCTCGAAGGAGCGGGACGGGCCGAGGGAGGCCCTGCGGAGACCGCCGCCGCCCACCACCACCACCACCACCACCACCACCACCGAGGCCTCACCCGTGCTCGTCCTCGTCGCAGGCCTGGCTAGCCTGTCGCGCCCCTACGGCTGCTCCGGACGATGCCTTGCTGCCGCTCTTCTTCAGGATGCCCTTGATGGGCCCCCGCCCCGTCGCCGAGGCGTCCGGTACCGAGGGCGCCTCCATGGCCCCGCCGCCCGCCCGGTTCCGCTGCCGCCGCCGCCGCCGCCACCGCCCCGGCCGGGCCCGCCCCGCGCCAGCGCCGCCGCCTCAGCCCGGCGCGCCCGCGCCCCCTGGCGGCCGGCGGACCGACAGCGCCCCCTGCTGCCGTGCGCCTGCGAGACCGCCAGGGGGCGCCCTGCGCGCGCGGGGAACCCGGACACGGACACGGGGACAGACGGACACAGAACACACGGACAGATGGACACACAGAATACACGGACAGATGGACACACGGACACAGCAGGGACAGTGGTACAAGGATACATGGGCACACGGACACAGCAGGGACACAGAACACACTGCGAGATGGACACGCGGACACGGAACACACAGACACACGAACACATGGACACACAGACACGGCAGAGACAGTGGTACACGATAGATGGACACACAGCCATGGCAGGGACACGGACACAGATACATACACAAGGGGACACAGTGACAGAGGGGACACGGGCACAGAGATACGCAGTCACACAGGCACACGGGGATACATGGGCACAGGGACACAGAATCACTGGAGCGGTCAGGTTGGAAGGGGTCACATTGCACAGGATTGTGTACAGATGTTCTTGAATATGTCCAGTGATGGAAACTTCACAGCCTCTCTGGGCAATCTGTTCATCACCTGCACAGTAAAGAGGTTCTTCCTCATACTCAAGTGAAATTTCCTGTGCATCAGTTTCTGCCTATTGCCTCTCATCCTAGTGGTTGGCACAGCTGAGAAGAGCCTGGCATCTTCTTGGCATCTCCCCTCCAGATCCATACATACTTTGATGAGGACACATGGACACAGAGGTCTGCTGTGTGCACAGGGCCGGTGGCCATGCACACCCTGCACACCGGGAGGTGTGTGCTGCCCATCCACAGAGCTCTTGGGACTGTGTGGGACTTGTGCCTGTTTGGCACTCCCACACACATTCAAGGGTTTTGCACGTGCAGGGTGTCCCACGTGTGTGCTGTTGGCTGGGGACATCGGCTGGCACGGGGCAGGACAGGCTGCAGCTGTGCTGTGGTGTCCCCGAGCTCTCTGTGCTGCCATGCAGAGATGCCCCCACCACAAAGCGTTTGCCAGAGCAGCCCAGGTTTGTCACGGTCTCTGTGGCACAACGAAGGAGCCAGCATGGTCTCCAGAGGGCCCAGGCATCGCAGGGTTTTGTCTCTGAGTGAAACATTCCCAGTTCCTAGCCAGATCCCGTGCCCAGCTGATGGGCCTGCAGGTTGCCACCCCTAGAGCTCAGTGCCTGCACAGCCACCGTGCCATGGACTTTCATCACACTGAATGAGGGCTACAGCAGCACCGTCCATGTGAGAAGGAAAATAGGAACCTGATGAAGCAGTGATGAAATGATTACACCCAGAATCTGACACACTTGGGAGCAACTGTGCAGTTGTTTGTATCCTGGCATGTCCATCATCCTTATAGCCTGAAAAATTGGGTGGAGTGTTTAATTCTGTGTCACAGGAACTGTGGGATTAGGATTTGAAGTTTAAAGGGATAATGACTTAAACATGGCAGTTGTTTCTGGTCTCTCCCATCCTGGCCTCCTCTGACTGGTAACGATTAGTGACATACTGGCTCCCTGCTCAGCTCCTGTAACTCTCCCAGGGCAAGAAAGTACCCACACCACCAGGGTCCCACCAAAATAAGTGTAGAATGTTTCCTGCTGATTTACAGCATTCTACATCCACATCATTATTTCTTCATGTCAATAAAAGCAGCAGGAGATGGGAGTCAGCCAAAGCCACAACACAGATTTGCTGGCAGGATCAGACAATGTGGGGTGCCCATACCCCAACCCCGGAGAGCCAGAAAGAGCTCCAGGCTCCTGGAACAAACCATTTCCCTTCAGCTGTGGTTGTTATGTTCATTGTAACCCTGCTGTGGCGGTGCTGTGGCCTCAGAGCAGGGGCAGGCCCCACACACTGAGCCCCTCAGCCTGCTGGCAAAGGCTGTGCAGCTGGGAAGGTACAAAAGGCCCGAAGCAGGTGCTTTTATTTCATTTTTAATGAGTTGCATGAATGCTATTCAAGCAGAGCTGTCGCAGTGCCTGGTGAACACCTGCCAGGGCAGATGCAGCGCCAGTGGGCACTCGGCACGTGCAACAGCAGTGGGCAGGATGTCAGGCAGAGCCTGCTGTCTCCTGGTGTTCAGGGAAAAGCCTCTGGAAGAGAGAACAAGGGAGCAGCCCCATCTCTTTATGTCTGCTTACAAGTACAGTCAGAGCTGGCCCCCTGAGGGCAGGACCAATCTCATTAGAGGCAAGAGAAGGTCACGTATTGACATCGGGGATGGAGTGATGCTGAATCTCTGGACATTTTTGGATTTGAAATACAAAGGGCAAGATCTGATTTCTAGCAAGTAGGTCTGCTGACTTAGCAGCAACATATGCCTACAGTCCTGCACTGGAAAACTTTCAAGAGCCCCAGTCTCGGTTCCCAGGCTGCAGGAATGACCCACCATGTCTGGATGTTGCTGCTGCTAAGGCACTGCCCACAGTGTATCTCAGACACTGTAGATTCCTGGCAGGCCCAGAAGCATCAAGACAAAATTTGGAAATTAACATGGGGCTGTGTGATGAATGATTTTTCCCCAGGACTAATACTTGCACATCACAACTCATACCCTTTCCCATCCACATGCTGGAGGACTCTCAGCAACAGCAAAGTTTCAGGTCTGCACTTCAGGGTTTCTTTCTTTCACCCACTAGCACTGACTCAGTCAGTTATGCTGCAAAAGTCAGAGCAAGACAAAGAGAGGGGGAAGAGCTATATGGGGAATGACAGCAAGGAGTAACTGGGCTGGCAAACTACTGTTAGCAAAGAGGAAACTAAATTTCTCAGGTACATAGAGAAATTCTAATGGATAATAAAGCAAGCAACAAAGTTTGTCTCCGATCTGGTGCTGTGTCACTGCATGCCAGGAGTTACATCTCAGCAGGGCAGTTGGCTTGATCAGTGGGCATCATTTTGTCGGTGTCAATCTTGTAGGACTGGAGAACACTCTTCAGGTGCTCCACAGTTTCTGGGTGCATGTCAGGAGCTCTTGACAGAATCCAGGCGTAGTCCATGTGGAAGAGCCAGAGGATGTTAGTGCAGGAGTAAACCAGGGAGTAATTTTCATAGTCAGTGGAGATGACCCAGTAAGGGGCAGCAGGCATGACTAGGAGAGAGGAGGGCACCGTGATTGCTGAGTGTAACCAGCTCTGGACAGCCCTGCAACACCACAGCCACAGTTCCTAGGACTGTTCCCACTCTGGCTGCTGCATATTTGTGGTCAGTACAGGGAGCTATAATTTATCAAAGCCTACCAGGACTCCTTGTTCTGCCCAGAGGAACTTGAGAAAGACACAAAGCCCTGACTATGAAGAAGGTCTTCCTGGGAAGTTAGCACTATGACCTGAACAGCTCTCCTGGGCTGATGAAAGCCTCACCAGTGTGAGGGAAGGAGCTGTAGTGCTGGGAGCTGACACGAAGGAGTCAGCTGTGATAGGAGGAGCACAAACCAGCACCCACTGCCATGGGGAACCCTGCCTTGGGGAGCCAGCTGAGCCCAGAGCTGTTCTCTGGGGCTCACATCTGGTGAAGGTGGTTGGGGCTGCACATGCTGCAGGTGAAATGTCTGCTGGTGATGCCATAGCAGCAAAGAATTAAGTCTGGCTGTGCTCATGGACAGTACTTCCTTTGGACTTGTACTTCCTTTGCAACTACCCTTCCTTCACCATTTCTCCAAACAACCCCTCTGTAAAAGAGAGATATGAAACTGTCAAAAAAAAGGTGTGAGCGAGCACAATAAAAAGTGATCCAAGGGGTCACTGTAGCTCACTTTTCAGTGTTGCTACAGACAGAGGAAAGTGCTGTGCAACGTGGCAGAGCACCTCAGCAGGCCCTTGTCGAGTGTTACAGTGACAAGGGAAGGAACAAGCAAACAAAACCATATTATTAATGGTTATTAAAAGCCACTTGTAGGTAGAGGCAGTGTGGGCAAGTAGCTGTACCACAGTGTGCAGAGAAACAAGCTTATTCTTGGCTCTTGCAGCACTGTGGGACTGCTTCCTCCACCTCCCCACCTCCCTGTCCCCATCTGTGAAATGATCTGGAGGGACAGCAAGGCTGCCGATCTTTCTTGCTTTGAGATCAGCCGGTGAAGAGTTCTCCACCGCTGAGGGGGCTGTTGCTGTAAATGGCATATCAGTGTCACCAAATCACTGCCTGCTGGTCGCAAGGTCTATTTTAGCCCTTCGCTGTTGTGCTGAAGTCACACGGGGAGCTCCACCCCTTTCTTTGCAGTTTCTGACCCCTGGTGCCATGGCCCAATGCTCGGATCACAGCACTGCCGAGGCCATGGGCACCACGGAGCCCTCCCAGCACACACTTACACCAGTTAAAGCGGACGCCCAGCTTGGCCGGCTGCTTTACATCCATGTGCATGAGCTCGCCTTCAGCTTCATTGATTTTGCCATTGGCACTAAGGAGAGAATGACAAAAGTGAGAAATAAAGCCAGGAAAGTGGGAGATAATTTTTTCCACTTCCACTAAATCATCGCTCCTGACACAACTACCTGCCAAGAGGTGGCTGAAATAGGTACTAGTAAACCCCAGCATCCCTGAGGATGTTTTCAGCAGCACTCAGGGCACAGCACATCCTGGACCAGGTGCAGCTGGGTAGATGGTCTCTCAGGTCAAACTGTCCCAGCACCCCAGGCTGTCTCCCTGCCAGCGGGATGTCCTTTGGTTCCAGGCTGACAATGACAGAGAAGAAGGAGAGCAAGACCACTCTGCACTGGGTGGGAGGAATCCAGCATGGGAGGACGGGAGGATCCCATCCATGATCTTGGATGTGCCAGGGAGCAGCTCAGCTCCTGGTAGTTGTGGAAAGCATATATTAATTTCTGTTTAATCACCTGCGCTTTTTCCAGGTCACTGCACATTCCTCGGCACGCAAATTACCTGTGCCTGTGTGGTGAGCCAGGGTTTCTTTGGCTGCTCATTCAGAGCACTGCCCTGTTGGCAGCAAGCCCTGAGACTTCAGCTGCCCATGTAATAACAGCATTTTTGCATGGATGCCTCAAGACCTGGACGCTGCCTATGAGGCAGGAAAGTTTCACGCTTCCCTGCAAAACAGGAACAGCCAAGCAGGCAGAAGTGAATGCTGCCAGCAGCAGAGGTCAAGGGGCTGATGCTGGATCCATGCACAGTGCCCACCTGACCCAAAATACCCCTAATATTTCAGGGTCCTGAGCTGCTGCAGTAGTGACAGCAATAACTGGATGAATCTCACGGAGATTAATGGAGGCACAAATGAATGTCCAGCTGTTTGCCAGGCACAGCCAGAGCAGTGGAGCTGCTGAGACAGTGCTGGGCACTCAGTGAACGGCAGGGATGCTGCTCTGCTCCAGACACTAGGGATGTGTTCCTATGCTGTTGTTGTTGTAAGCCAGAACAAAGTCCCCATGCCATGCCAGGAGCACAGGGGACAGTGCTGCCTTCGCTGCTGGCTCCCTCTCGTCCATTCAGCCCCTCACAGCAGCAGCCCATAATAGCACAGGCTGGTGATGGAAACAGATGAATTAACACTTGCATCTTTCTGTGTAAAAATGCAAGAGGACTCAGGATAATTGCAAACCATCCTAATTCCCTAATAAAAGGAAAAACATTCACTTCACCACTGATTTAAACTGATAATGATTTCCAATCCCCTTGCACAGCAGTTACTACCTGTGCAAGGTAAATTCTCCAGAAATAGGCTGACAAATAATTAAGTAAAAATTACTCATGTGCGTCACCTTCCCTGCCCCTTTTCCTTGTGTCTCTTTACTCTGGAGCAGAGAGGAGCACAAGGCACAGAGCACAGGGCACAGGCACTTCTGAGCATACAGGGGCACAAGGTGGTAGCTGCCATCCCATACCAGCCCCATGACTGCCTCAGAACAGGACCCAGGGCATCCAGCTTCTCAGCCATCTCTGGGGCTGACAAGCCAGTCAGAGGAGAGATACAGGCTCATTTATGCTGAAGTCACCATGTACATTTGATCTCTTTTCTTATCACTCACCTTGGACAATGAGACAGAAATCTGGTGATCCTCAGGTCACTTGGCAGGTATCAGAGACCCACATCTCTCAGAAGAGCTACTGCAACCACAGGTTGCCTTCCCCAGCACCCTCAGCCCCAGACATAAGCAATTTAGAGAAAAATGAACACGCAGGACAATAAGGGAGGTGACAGGAGTGCCAGTGCCACAATGAGGACATGGCCCGAACACAAACACTTACAGCATCTCCTTGTTGATCACTTTGAACTTCCCGTTCTCCTTCAATGAGTAATTTGCCTGGATGCAGCTTCCTTTCTCAAAAGTTGAGGGCAGCTTCTCTATCTCGTACCATTTCCCCAAATACTGACAGAAGAAAGTTTAAAGAGATGTTTTTAGCATGAGTGAGCTGAGGCAGAGCAGCCTGGCTCCTTTGTCAGCACAGGTTTTGGCCTCAGTGGTTGGGGTTGGGGGTTGAGCAAAGCTACAGATCCACACTGGCAGCTGTGGCACAAGGTGTGACCACACCTGCCACCACCCCCTGCACCCAGGCAGTTTGCTGTCAGTCCCATGCCCCCTTAGCTTAACTTGCTACACCCTATGAGGTTTTTAGAAAACTTTTCACACCTTGTTGATATCGAATTCTTCTTGAACTGATGGATCTGGGCATGGTCCCATATGAAATATCTGGCTTTTCCCAATGCCGAAGAGGCTGAGCAGGACCGAGAGCCGCACTGCCGTGCCCAGCATGGCTGCACTGGGATGCAGGCGGGAAATGGACCTGGGCAGAAGGAAAAGAGCTGAGCTGGAGCCTCCCTGGAGCAGAGATTTGTGTGAAATGCAGACGAGAGATAGGACATGCAGCAGGGCACTTCAGGGGCACAGCAAGGAGGAAAGAATCATCAGAAGAGTGCCAAAGAAGTCCCAAACCCAAAACAGCCTTAAGCCCTGCCTGTGCTCAGGCTGTGCCCAGCAGCTCCACGAAAAGCCAGGCAATGCCTGGTGAGAACATTGTACTCATCACCCACATCTGGTACTGAGCAAGATGCAGGGATGATAAATGTCTAAGGACCCGCAGGAGCATCATTGTTCGTCCAAAGCTGAGGCAAGGGGAAATGCAGGATGTTTGCTTTAAAATGGTGGAGCACAAGGAACATATTCCAAAGCCAGCAGAGCTGGGGCAGTGGGACATGGATGTGAGCACTGTACACCTGCAGTGTACACCTGAATGGCAGGAGGGACATCTGCAGGGCTGCCAGGGCTGCCTGACACTGCAATGAGGGGGAGAGAGAGTGCAGCTGCCTCTGGAGGGGTCTTTGTGTGCCAGGATATACACAGCACAGCAAGGTGGGCCAGTTGGTAGAGATTCAAATCAGCACCAAATACAACATGAACTGACCCCCAAAAACACGGGGGTGAGGGGGGAAAGGACAGGTTTTCCTGCAGAGCAGAAGCAGGAGCTATGCTCCTCCCAAACAGTCACTGGAGCCAGGATGCTGCCCACATGCCTTGGGCTCTGCTCGGGGCAGGCTGGCATGTACAGACCCTGCAGCACTGGGCTGCTCTGCTTCCCTGGCTGGAAACTCCTCCACAGGAGCAGCAGTAACATTTCCCCCAAGTTTGAAAGAAAAGCCCAGTCTGTCTCCAGCTGCAGGCACAGGCTCCACTGCAGACATAGAAGTTCCCATTTTGAATCTCCCAATTCAGACGTACCTTGGTGGATGAGGTGCAGTGATGCTCCGCAGAAGACCAAGGTAGCAAGGAACAGCTCTGTGGTGAGCTCTCTGCTTGTCTTTATAAGTGTGCTGGGATCATCATTATTCAGCTCTGGCACAAGCCACTCCCTGGTGCGTGTTTAGGTTTTTTGGCAGGCCAGTCAGCTGCCTTAGATCTGCAGCTGGTACAAAGCTGGAGATGGGCTGCAACTTGGCTGCTCACCCAGGCAAACAAAGGCACCCCACGTGTCTGGATATCGCCCTGCAGCTGCAGAACTCTGCCTTGCAGCCACTCACCAAAGCTTCAGGCCTGGGTGCAAATGGCAGGGGAAGGAGAGAAATGCCACAGCCTTTGACAGAGGCTGGGGACAGCAGCAGCTCCCATCCTGTGCCCTCTAGTCCAGCAGCAGCCATGGCCATGCTCCAAGGGGGGACATGCAGCCCCCTCTGCCTCCTACTTGAGCCCTGGATATCCTCCAGGCCACTGCAATGTCCTTGTCCCCATCATAGTCACTTGTTGTGAGTACATGAGGAGTATGAAGCAGCAGGACACATTACAGGTTTGTCAGAGGAACTGTAAGACCTTCCAACAGTTTTCTTCTAGACTTTTAAATCGTATTACAAGGAAAGATGCCGGTGCAATTAATTCCATGCTGACCTGGCACTTTTTCCAACCGGTGCCCAGCAAATGCCTTTGACAGCAGAGCAACCATCTGTGAAGGCAGCCGGTCCCAAGAGTTATACAAGAAGAGTTGAGTAATTGACAGGAAGCTCTCCATGTTTAATTACATTTTAATCTAATCTCTTTTGAGACTTTCTCTCTAGGTGTGTTTTTACATGCTGCCCTGCATGCCTTACTCACACACACACACAGGAGCTCTTGACTGCCCAAATGCCACCCCAAGATAGCTCAGTTCTGTCCCTTTCTGGGGCAGCCCAGCCTAGGTGTGCCCTGAAACACAGCACAGCCAAGGTGTGTCCTAGGACCTCAATGACCACCAGAGCTGTACCTGGCTCATCCAACACAGAGCCAGCATCACCAGCTGGGGGTGAATGGCCATGGGGAGCACACGGTCCATGGTCTGCCACAGCACTTGGCACAGGACAGAGGAGCATGCAGGGCTCTCCCTGCCTCCACACAGCTCATTAGTGCTTTGGCAGACACTCATGTCACTGCTGGGGTTGCTCTGGCTGCCCATATCAAAGCCAGAGATGTCCTGCAGACTTTCTGCCAGCCCCATATTCACTTGCACCTCTTGCAATACAAACAGGTTAGAAGTCAGGTAATTCCTGGACAGACTCTGTCCTGAATGGTACAAATGCTGTCATGCTGCAATACACTGGTGGGATTCTTCATGTGATGTACACCAGCAAGCACTTTTTCTCCTGAGCTCAGCTGCCCACATCCTGCAGAGTAATCAGTGGAGAAAGTCCTGAGTAAGGGCCAGCTTGGCCACAGTGAACATTTGCATGTGGAGGTGTGTCTGTGTGCTTATCCACATCTGCATGTGGAGCACTCTCCTATGGGATGAGCAAGGACTCCTTGGCTGTGGTGGCAGCAATGTGCCCTCAAGTAGAATGGTTCTGAGGAAGCCTTTTACACTGCTGCAGCAGGAGGGGTCCCTGCTTGCCCTGGCCTACAGGTGCTGCCCAGTGCCCAAGGGCTGCCCTGCAGTGCCAGCCCTGCCAGGGACATATCTGGGTGGCTGAGCATTGCCATTTTGGCTCCTGGCATGCTGCAGCCAGAGCCACACCAGAGCATCGAGGTGTTCACCCAGGCATGCTCCATGGAACTCTTGCTGCAGGAGTGTGCAGGAGTGGGCTGTGGCCAGGACACTGAGAAATCAGGAGCCAGCAGGAGCTGACACTCCTTGAGCCCCACTGAGAGTGGAGATGACAGGTGGGATGGACTTGGCTATAGCCATCAGACCCCTTGCAGCCAGCACCAACAACGCTGGAAGAAAACCCATCTTTGCAGGAAATCCCACGTCCAGCCAAAGGCAGCGCCCTCAGAAGTGCAGGAGCTGCAGTGCAGCCCTATTTCTCCACTGGCCACTGCCAGGAGCACTCCATGGGTGCCAAGGCACTGCACAGCTTGAAGCACAGACGATGAGAGCTGAGAGCCGAGCTTGCTGCCACTGCTGGGACATCTCTACACAAGCACTGGCTGTGCCTTCCCCAGGAGCACATTTCTGGGCTCTGCCTGTCCACAGAAGGAAGCATCCAGGTATCTGCCTCTCATCTCTTAGAGTGGAGCAGGTTTGGGATGCTGCAGCTGAGTCCCTGCTTGGGGCCAGCTGGCCGGGACATGTTCAGTGGCCACTCCAGGAACCTCCTGTCATTCCACCTCCAGCACCACCAGCCCAGCACTCTCCTGCACAGACCAGAGCCTGCTCCATGTCCCACCTGTCATTAGTCCACAGCAGGAGTCTGCTCTGAGCCACTCCAGTGCAAGGGTTCGGGGGAAAATCATACCCTTATAATTGCATCTAATTGTGGGGTGGGAGCAGTCATCTCCACCTGGTAAGCAGTTTATACCCTGGAGCAGAGGAAGGGCCACACATCAAAAGGCAGGAAGCTAGAGCAGGGGAGGGAGGACAGGAAGGAGAAAAGCTGTGGAGAAACCAGGGCAAAGGGGGGGGGGGGGGGGGGGCAAGCACCAGACACGATCGGAATGCTTAATGCAAGAATGAAACCTCCCCCACATTTCTGGGTAATGAGGCAGCTGCAGGGCAGGCTGCAGGGCTTGTGCACAGGACCTGGACAGGGAGGTACCAGGGGCTGCAGGAGGACAGGGCAGCACTGTCTGCAGGGCAGGGGGGCTATGAGTGGGGGGTGGGCAGGAGTGGGTGCAAAGCATACACAGGGTGAGGTGGCATGAGCCACACAGCGTGTCCAGGGGTGATGGGGGAGAGCCGCATATACAGACAGAATACACTGGCTGGGATATTCTCACATTGCCACTTATCCATTTCAGCGACAAAGCTCATCTGGCTCCGGTGAGACGATGCAACAGCACTGAGTGCTGCCAGCAAAGAAAACCCCCTTGTTAGAACGAGCTAGAAGTGCAGATAAAGTTCAGCCAGCAGAGGGCTAGGACAGGGCAGTGCCACTCCACCTGGGACATTCTACCTGTAGGCGACCTGGCTTAGTGCAGGAATAAGATTGTCCTGTTGCATCCCCCAGATATCATCTCTTGGCACCTATGAAACAGAGCAGCTTCAGCCAGCCAGGCCTGCTGGGGACCTGGCTCTCCAGGGAAAGGCTGTCCTATCACACTGGATCTCCAGCTGGGATTTCAGCAGCTGCAGAGAAGCCCCCAGCAGCTTGAGAACCAGGATAATCTGGGAGTGCTGAGAGTCCCACCATGGAGATAACACTGTTTGCATGAACAGCTCTTCCTGAGTCAGGTGGTGCCTTCCATTTTGTCTTTTTTTCTCCTCTGCAAGAAATGGGGCTTTGTATTGGCCAACAAGTTGCAACATGTATATAGAAACAAAAATCAACAAGTAGGAGACGACAGAGAAAAGAAAAGCAGGTGGGAATTATCCTCTGTAGGAGTGGCAAAAAGTGCTTTGAAATCTGTTTATGCAAAATGGTGTAAAATTTTTTATTACACTTACAACAGCAAAGGAAGTAAACAGACTCTGGACACATGAACTAGCCTCTGGGATATGGGAACTTGGTCCTATGCAAGTGCACAAGAGATGTTGTCATTCATTTATACACAAATAGTGAGAAGCTGTCCACCTTGGAAGTTATCCAATTATGTATTCAAAACACAAGAATCCAAAGAGAGAGAATTTAGGAAGTTAGAAAACTAAAAAGGGTATTATTATTTAAGGGACAACCCCTATCATGCAGGACCAGCAGTATTTCTGGCTGTGCTGAGGAAGGCTCCTCAGCCTAACTGGTATTGCTGCCAAGATCCTGCAAAGAGAGAAGCCAGAGAGATATTTATTCTACAGAAAGTAAAAAAAAACCCAACAAACCAACAAAACAGAGAGAAGGAAAAGCAAGGTCTCTGTACACAGAAATACATTGCAGCTCTGGACTAGTGACAAAACTTTGGCCCAGTGCCATCTCACCCCTGTGGATGTGCTCACCATAAAAACAGGAGTTTAAGCAGTGCCCATAATCCTGGGGTTCTGCTACATTCCAGTGCCCCACATGAAGGGCTGCCTTATGCTGCTAAATAAGGTTAAAAAAAGTTTTGTTGATGCATTTGCAGCTGGGCTCTCAGCAGACCCTGTGTACTGGCAGAGCAGACATTTGGCCAGGTTTGTCCTCACAGAGAGGAGTGAGGAGTGCAGAGCCTAAAGGGGCAGAGCAGGACTTCTCCAATGGTATAGGAACAGATCCCATGGGCATTTACCAGACTCCCGTGGGCCCTGTCTGAGAATTCCCACTCAATTTGAGCACTGTGGGCACTGCAGGGCCCTGGTTATGTGACTCAGCTCAGCACAGGGCGCTGCTCCCATCCTCTGTGCCCCACTGAGCTCAGCCCAAAGAGCACCCCAGCTGCCCTGCTCTGCATCCCCTCCTCAGAGGAGAGCTCCCACATTCCACAGTGGATTCATTATGCTTTTTTCTCAACCAGCAACATTTAGCCTATTGAAACATACTGTAAATGATCTAAAAAATGTCATTAAGCATGTTTAGAGAGCTTTTTCTGCAAAGGGGTTTTCTGTTCTCATGGAGGAAGCACAGGGATCTGTTCACAGCATCACCAGCTCTGTCCAAGAGATGCCCAAGTAAGGCTATTTAAAGCCCACAACCCTATTTTTTGCAGCTAAGCCATATTTCAGCCCTTAGCTCAGGCATGCATTAATGCAGTTACACAATTATATTTTCTATGACCTATATACAACCTACATCTTCCTCACGACACAGATTTATGGTGAGTGAGTAATTGCAGCTCTGCTCACGGAAAGAGAGAACAGCCTCTATTACATGAAGAAATGCAATTAAGAAATCTCCTGCAGATTATGCTGTCCTGCCAGCCTCGCAGGAAGCCCTTCAGCAGGGATGTGGGCTCTCCTGCTGCCAGAGCACTTTGGAGCCTGCTTCAAGTCAGCAACTTGCATCAGCTACCATGAGCCCAGGAATCACACAGGGACTTCAGAGGTGGCCTCAGACTCTCAGACATCCCTCACTCATAGGCCTTGATGCTGTTTTATATATATTATATATATGCACCAGGAATACCCAAGAGCAGCACTTTGGCCCTGAAGGACTTCTCGACCAGCCAGCACAGCATTTCCATCCCATATCTCTGAATCCCCCAATCTCACACCACAGGTCTGAGACGAATTTTAAGAATACCCTTTCTGAAAGAGCAAGTCTCATCCCTCCATACAGGCTGAGAGCACAAAGACACTGGCATATGTGTTTGGCTTTGCCCATGAATAGCTGCATTGAGGCCACCGAGCCCGAGCACACACAGCATGCATTGAAACACAGATCTAAGTGTTTGCTAGATTGGAATTTAAATTGTACAGAAAATAAATAACATAAACTCAGTGGTCAGTGCCCTGGCTTTGGTGCAATACATGGTTACAGTATGAAATGGCACAGAGAAACCATTCATGGTGAGTTTCGTTGGGAGATTTTAGGAATGATTGGTTTAGAGTATTAAAAATGCTTCTATCTGTGCTGCACCCCAGGAACACTCATCAGGTGTGTATTTCAGTGTAAAGAAACCTTGCATGAGGACATGCCTGCATTATCCACATGTCATACCTTGCATTCCCTGACATAATTATTCTTGAGAAATGGTTGGTACCCATGGACTAGAACAAAAGCTTCTTACTGCTGGACAGATATACAGGAGTGTAGGAACTTCCTTGGGATGCAATAGATCAGCCTGGGACTGATTTTGATTCTCTAAGTGCCCATGCACAGACAGAGCTGGAAGCCAGCTCCTGACTTGTGCCTGAAGCAGGAGCTGGGGTACCTGGGCCCTGCCACCCCTGCCCACAGGGAGCTACCTGGGGGCTTCCTGCTCCTGTTAGTGTCTGTTAGTGCTGCAGGAAGGGAGCAACCACCCCATACAGGTGTCCCCAAAGCCTGAGGGAACCAGGCAACTCAGTGGTACAAAAAGAAGGTCCAAATGTGCTCTTGGGCTACAGAGTCTTAGGGACTTGTTTGTTGATAAAGAACAACAAAGCAAAAGAACATGTGCAGGGAGGGGATGAAGTTGGGACTTAGTGTGTGGGCCAAGAGTATATGGGAAAGATGGGGAGGGAATTGTGTGCACATGGTGTGGCAGCAGCTCCCAGTAAAAGCACTGGCTCCATGCCCACACCAGTGCTGGCCCTGAGAAAACTCAGAGCTGGAGTCCCTTGTTGGGATGGACAGACCACTGCATTCACTGGATGACTGTGTCCTGCACCTCCTCAAAGCCACCTCATGCCAATAGCCAAGCCACCACACCATTTCACCCTCTTTAAAGATGGCCACTGCTACCTTGAAGCCTTTTCTGAGTCCCCAGGTAGATTTTTCTGCAGGCACTTCCTCATTATCAAAGTGTACCTCAGCTGTATTGGAGTACTTGATCCTCATTTCTTCTTTAGAGGGCTGCCAGGCTAAGTACCTGCACAAGCTTTCTACAGGGAGGGAAGCAGAATAGCCATACTCCAGACACCCACTGGATGTCTCCAGCGGGTCACAGGAACTGACACATCCCTCCCTGCAGTAAGTGATGGAGCCATGGACCCTTACCAGGGTGCATTCCCTCTCCCAACAGCTCCCTCCTTAGTCATGCTTCCAGGAGCAATGGTTGCCTCTCATTAGAGCTGGAAAGGGAAGGTGCTTTGCTATGCTCTAAATGCTTCAACACCTCTGAGCAGGCAGAAACCAGGAAGGACAGCCTGCTGACTGATTGTCATAGTAACCCTGGTTAAAGTCTCACCAGGAAAATTACTTTTCCTACAGCACTTGACCTCACAAGGTGACAGGTACCACCCACACCCCTGGGAGCACAATTGCTCTGGCAGGGAGGCCCTGGAGCTGTGCAGTAATAGACCATGCAGAGTTTTTCCCAAGTTGCAGTTCAAGGTCCCTGGGCAAGGTTCCTGTGGGGTGATGGTTAACCTTGGTGCCTGTTTAAGAGCAGCACAATGGTGTTAATGCCTGCCCTCAAGCCTGGCACCTTCCTCCCTGCAGCTCTAACAATTCAGAGGACTAAAAGCCACTTGTAGCAGCTTTCGTGCAGAAGATTGGAGTCACCGTATTTATTATTCTGCCACAAAAAGTAATTCAGCCTATGGGAAGGGGGATAATACCTATTCTGGCATCAGTTATAACAGCAAAATGAGTCAAACAACATGCATTACATTGCAGTGGTTTTCTGCTTTCCAGCAAGGGCAGGGTGATGGCAGTGGCAGCTGGGGTAGTAAGGGAGCTTGGTGCAGGTAGAGTGATTTATTCAGGGCATGTAGCGAACCTGTAGCAGTGACAGGGCCAGAAGTGCTTCATCTCAGTCCCAGGCACTTTCCTCTAAACCATTAAAACAGAACAGCTCTTACTGGTTCTTCTGCTGAACATTCTTTCTACAACCAAAGCAAGAAATCTTTCATTTTTTCCTATTTTGACTTTTATTAATATCTTGGAAAACACAGTGAAGGAAGTTTTCAGGTGGCCAGAGCTGTCCTGTCTGTGTGCTGGAGCTGGAACAGGCAGGCACAGGGGAAGGCAAGAGCCAGGAACTGGTTGGCAGACAAAATATCACCTTGTGCTCTTCAAAGCAAACCCATAAAACTCATGGTATTGGGGCCAGTGCCATGATGCTAGGGCAATGAAAGTGCAGAGCTGGCAATGGTATAGCAGTACCATCGAGCCTTAGAAAGCCTTCACTCTTAAAAATACAGTTATTGTTCCAGAAAACTTCAGATTCTTTCTCCATATTGATTCCTTCAGGCTTGAGGCTGTCTGATAGAGGGGGCTCCTTCATTAAGGATAACATGATAATGATGTGCTTCATCAGAAGATACCAGAAAAATGCCTCCCTGGCCACACATATGGGGATAAAACACAATCAGCTTCTCTGTTAAGGGCAGAGGAAAGCAATACTGCACACCCACACCAACGGGGTGGGCAGGGACCCCTCTGTCACTGCTCTGTGGGCAAAAAGTGCTGTGAGACAAAGCACCCTCAGGAAACCAAATTAAGCTGCCCTGCAGGGAGTGAAATATGGCCCGTTCACTGCACCATGCTGTGATAAGTGCACTGAACTCAGGCTCAGCCAAGCACTGTGCCCAGAGCTGCTTTCAGCAGCAGCAGGATGATGCTGCAGGCCATCCTGCCAAGGGCTCTGGAGAGCTCTTCCCTTCAAGACACCACAGGAGAAGGCACTGGCTGCTGCAGAAGACCTGCACACACAGCTTTGTGCCTTCTGATAAGCTGCTGTCAGGGCTGAGGTATTATTTATCAGGATTTTGAGGTGAAAACACAGGTCTGCTCTTGCCTCAAAGAGCACCAGGGGAGAGGATGATAGGGCTGTATCAGTAACATCCCTGTGGCCCTTCGAGTGCTGCTGAGAATGAATTAACTGTATCTGGCTCCAGGCCAGGCCCTGGAGGTGGAGCTGGCTCTCTTACAAATTCTTTATTTGTAGCATCTCTCCAATCCCCAGGGCTCAGGCTGCTGGCTGAGAAACCTGCTGGTATTGGTATGCGTTTGTTGCTAAGACATTTTTCAGCATTGTGGTTACACAAGAAACTGAAAACTTGTGTTTCAAAACCCCAGCCAGAAGAACGGGTGCTGCTGTTGCTATTTACACAGCACCAGCATGTTTAGGGGGATCTTTAAGCTAGGAAGATAAACCCACCCTGGGTTTCTGAGATACTGAAGTTTCCAAAAGGCTGAGCAGCCTCCCGTGTGCGGGTGCGCTGGGTGGCAGTGTTGCAGAGCTGGGTGCAGTTGAGCAGAGCTCCCTGCACAAACCTCAAGCCTACAAATGTCCCATGCCCAGGCACTTCCCTGCCCACTGGCAGAGGGCTGAGCCAGCACCTCCCTGTGCCAGGCAGGACCTCAGCAGCCTTTCTCACCTCTTTCAGCTGTCCTGAGGAGCTTTAGCACAGTTTCCTAATCTGCACTTGACATGTTTGTCCAACTGATAGTGTTGATATTTTTCTTTGTTTGGGTTTTTTTCCCTCAAGGAAGAGGAAAAGCCCTGGGGGAAGCAGTCTGCCTGGGAGACAGAGTGACTCTACAAGGAGACTTTTTGGAGCAGGGGAGAGGCCACCAGAAGCAGAAGTAAGACCCTGACGTGGGGCAGAGGAGAGCTATGCTGAATAATCTCCCATCCTGGTTTCAGAGCACTGCTGTGTGTGAAATCACTGCCATCACTGACCTCCTTTTCCCAAGAACATTTCTGGCAGTGGGCAGTTTTCTCAGATACAAGTTCAAAGCCAGATGTGCAAGTGCTTCTCAAATTCTGAATTTTCCTCTAACACTTATCAACTCCATCCCAGGTGTTAAAGCCACAGGTTACCTAGCAGACAATGTCAATGCACCACAAGTCAGTCATAGGAATCATCTTTCCAGAAACAGGAGCATCCCTAATCTTGGGCCCATTAGGCAAAGGAGAGCACTCACTTTGCTAACATTCTGGTATCCCTCATGCTGTGGTTTCTCTGTAGTGCTGTAGTGCTCTGTAACCAGACAGCACCTACAAGGCTACTGCTTGAGAGGCACACAGAAACATCATGATGGTTAACATTATCTAGGAGGAATCACATCCCACCCCACTGCCCACATACTTGTCCCATTGCTGGGTCTTGTCCATCAACATGTCAAGTGTAGTTCCCAGGAACACCACACAGCTGATACTGGGTACAGCAACCTCCTGAACAGCTCCACGGCTGCTTGAGGTCTTCAGCCACATCAGAACAGCAAACGTAAGTCATCAGCCACCCTTGACAGTGGTAAAGACTTGTGAAGCCCAGAAGAAGTTTAGATTCCCATCCTCTGTGTAGCTCCTTGAAGAGGTCTGTGAGTGAAGGATATTCACAGGAACTTGCTGTGTCCTGCCTCTGCCTCAAATGAACCACTTCTTCTGCAGCTCTTGCCATTCAGAAGAGACTTTGGTTCCTCTTGGCTTTTAGAGATGATCTTTATTCCCTTCAGCCACAATAAACTCTTTGCCATTGCTGCTAGTGGAGGTTTCATATTGGAGCTAAATCAGGAACCACAGGTGCCTTGAGGTCTGCAACACACACTGAGACCTGCCACTGGTTTAGGGCTTGAGTTTTGGTCAAGACACAAAGAACCTAGAGTGATCTGGAATATCTAAACCTGCAGTGATTGCTTAGGAAACCCCAGGAGGCTTCTTGCTGTGTTAAGGTGAACCAGACCAAACATGGCATGCAGAGGACTGACCACCTCTGGGTTCCTAGTGTCATCACAGAGAACCTGTCAATCTGAAGGGAAAACTAGAATCACTTCACAAAGGCTAAGGGGTGCACTAAGGAGCTGGACCATCACTGCCTTCAAAGCACTGTGAGAAGCATGCAGGAAAAGTTAGGACAATGCCACAGCCTCAGCAGCTGGTGCTTGAAAAAAAAAAGCCATGGCAAGCTTTGGCAGCATAATTCCTTGTAGGATACCACAGCAGCAATGAGCGTGGACTTCCATGGGATTTCACTGATTTCTGTCTCTTTTGTCCTCTGGCTTTGAAGGTCATTGTCAACTGTCAACTGGAACAGAGTTTTCTACCCTCTGTTACCAGCAGAACAAAAATCTGCCCTCAATGCTGTATTAGTGCAACTCTGTGGTGTGAAACGTACTCTTCTCTTGCCCCCAGACACTCAGAGCTCCCCTCCCAGGCAGAAACCAGATCAGGCACTAACAGCCCTCCTGAGCACTTCTCAGGGGGCAGAGGAGGGGACTGGGGCTCACATGCTGTGAAATCCTAACCCTGGCTCAACCACGAGGTCCTTGCATGGCCTCGGACACTTCTTGGCTTGCCAGTCTCTGTTCTGTCTTTGGGAAGAGCTAATCCTTATTACCAGCAGCTGTAGCCCTTGGATTAGTTACACACAGAGTGCTGAGGCAATGAATAATGCACAGCACTGCCCTAAACAATCTCATTCGAGGGAAACCACACAAAATACAAACACTGATGGTGCCTGTGTTTACAGAGAGGCCTCTCTAACTGCCTTCTGCTGAGGAAATGGGCCATGCTGCCCATTCTGCTCCAGGCAGTTCTCACTGAGCCTCCACAGTCCCACTGCCTGCTGAAACATCATTAATTGTTATTATTAAACCACCTCCTTAATTACTGAACCTAATTAAATCTCAACCTCAGATTCAAAAGAGGTAGGAAAACAAATGTAGAAATGAGCATTGGAGCCAGAGACATATGTTTTAAAAATCTCACAGTTTATTTTTCTCTCTGTGCAAATCAGAGCTACTTAACATTAATCACATTTCACAGTGCAGGGGGCAGAAGTGATTACTCTTTAAGCTGCAGTTCAGTGGGATTTTGCTGGGTTCTGAATCCCAGGAAATCTACATGTGCAGATGATCTGGAAACGACACAAACTGCACAGCAGTACTTCTAGCAGTTGTTACTTGTAAGACAAGCTGCCTTGACAGCATCTCCAAGGGAAACATGCTTTCCTCCTGAAGGCATCACAGCATTCATGGCTGCATGCAGACTCCAAGAATTTGCAGCCAGTGGCATACAAAAAGTTTAAGGCACAGTTTCCAAGTCAGAGCTAGCAGAGACAGGTGAAGAAAGAGCAGTCAATAAGCTCTTTTCACAGCCACTTAATCTCACATAAGGCAAAACAGTGGAAGAAAAAGCTGGTCCCTAGAGTAAGAGGCTCAGGTCCTGGCCTGGCCAGCAGTGCCTGTAGCTCACTGTCTGTTCACCAGTGGTCACCACTGGAACATGGAGCATGGGCATGGAGCATGAAACCAGGCAGCCCCAGCACTTGGGAAAGATTATCAAAATCCTGCATATGGCCATCAGAAGAGACCTTTCGGGATACTGGGCAGGGGCAGCTCATATTGGTCATCACGAGGTTCTCAGAGAAGACGATTTTGTGACATGGAGATTTCATTGTGCAATATTAAAAATAAGAAATGTGTCCCTTAAAGCATCCCTCCAGAGCTCATAGTCAGGCCACACTAGCTGCACAGTGCCCCATCACTGTTCAAATGCAGAGAAAAAATGAAAAAAACTGATTTGGAAAAGCCAACAGCAGCTCCCTCATCACTTCCAGAGGGAAGCAGAGGGATAGCTGGACAATGTCTATATCACAGTTGAGTAGTTCAGGCACCTAAGGCAGTAGTCAGAGAAGTCAAATTTGTTTGCTGCATCAGCTTAAACTGACAAAGCTCAGCAGCAGCAGGTGGAGAGAGGCTGCTGAAAGATGGCTCAAACCTCATTATTAGAAGGGCTTTTCACTGCCCATCTGATGCCCAGTTGTTGGCTCTGGCACCTCCTGGCCACAGTTCTGGGAGGGAAGAACCCTTCTTTGCAGCTAGGTAATGAGGCTGTTTAGAGGCAGTGCTGCTGTTTCCCTGGAAAGAGCAGACAGTCACAGCACTGCAGAGCTTCTTGGCAGTATCAAGAAAACAATGGAAGGCTGTGACTGACCCATTTTCAACCAAATGGAAAACTCTGCTTTTGTTTCCCATTTTAGTTTCTCCCTTCAAGCCATCTCATAGCAACAGCTTTGCTACTAGTAATTTGTCCTTGTAAGAAAAAGCAAGAGCTCATTAATAAGCTAAATTTATCACTGGGGGAACTCTGCTGACCTAGTTACACTAGCCACATATTTGACACGTTATATTTACCTTCTTCTGCTTCCTTTATAGTTAAAAGGAAAGCACCTTTCAACTTTAATCAGCTCAGCAAGAAATACAAATAACAAGAGCGAGGGAAAAAAAAAACAACCAAAAAACCATGCTGTTCTAGCATTCCACAATATGTGACTTCAAGTCATAACTCAAAGTGGAAGTACATGCATCTCCAGGGGAGACACAGCAGCAAGGAGTGCAGAGGTCAGCCCTAACCTGTGTGTGAGTAGGAGCTCTGGAGGGATGCCTGAAGGATGCCTGCTTACAGGGTGGCTCCAGGGATGTAAAGCCAGTCAGCAATGGCTGTGGGCAGGTGGGTCATGACCTGCAGCCTCACCCACCAGTAGGTCTCCATGGGGTTGTAGCGGTTCTTCGGGCGCGGGGATGTGAGCGCTTCGGTGATGTCACTCAAGACCAGAGACATGTCCTTCAGGCCACTGTTCACGAAGGACTTCATCATGGCCACGTGGCGAGTGAAGTACTCGCTGCCATAGTCCTCCCGTACCGTGTCGCTGGCCCCGCTCCACAGGGCCTCGGCCTGGCTGTCGATGCTGGCTGCTGTCAGGATGCCAGTGGCTGCCACGAAGTTACTGGGCTCGATGAGGATGACACGGACACCCCAGCGGTACATCTCCTGCCTCAGGCAGTCAGAGAAGGCTGCCACCCCAAACTTGGAAACGCAGTAGCAGGAGCGAGATGGACTCACCATGCGTCCCAACATGCTTGTGATATTCACCACACGGCCTAGAGAGAAAAGATCAGGGAGAGAGGATGGGCTGCAGAAGCACCAGCCAGAACATGCCAGAAAAGGATGATGATGCTGATTTCTAAAATCTGAATCTTGAATATACATCCCCTGTCATGGAGCTTTTCTCTCCTGCCTCGAGCAAGGCTAACCCCTGTTCTAACCTCCTCCCAGGATGGTGCATATGCCTACCTCTGCATCAAAGAATTGACAAAGAATACAAGACGTTTCCCTCATAATTTCCAAGTAGGGAAGTACCCTGATCTTCTGAGACTGCTAGCTTTGTGTTCTCAGGAGTTTGTCCCACCCATGTGTCTTGCTAGAGAAGGGCTCAAGCTCTGAGCCTGGAGGGTCATGAGTTGCAAAGCTCACAACTCTGTGTGATACCATACAAGCACTCTGGTTCTTTCTGTAAGCTCAACAGCTCATCTGCCTAACACACCTGTGTACTTTTAGACCCAAGCTGGATGGTAGAGAATGAGTAGAGATTTCTCTGCAGCATGAGCAGCACAACCCATTCACCCAGCTGGTCAGGCACAAGTCTCTACAGTGGCCATTCCTCGGACAAACAAGAGGAGACTTGATGTGCTGCTGTCCATGGGGCAGTGGAGAGCAATTGTCCTAATTCCTGCCAACAGCCCATGACAGCTCTCCGGGCACTGCCTCAGGGCAGTGACAGCAGTGGTCACTCTTCTGTGTGTGTCTCAGCCTTTATCCAAGACAAAACATGCACACTATGGTTTCAGATACTTACAAAGAAGCCCTTGAAATTCCATCAGCTATTTTTACAGAGAGAACTTTCACAGCCATGGAGCACGACACCCCTCTGCAGCTCGAAATTTCAGCTGAGAAACAAGTGGGCAGCTCTGCTGTCTCATTCCAGACCTAAGTGTAACTTAGAGGGACTGTGAGAACCATCTGCTGACCTGATGGGTAAGATAGTTTTTGGAGTGAGCTGGAGCTTGTTTAGCAGTTAATTGATGTCTGGGAATGGCATCTGAGCAATCTTCTTAATATAACCCCCTTTTGTCCTCACCAAACACACACCTGTACCATCATTCCCACACATGCTAAATAAAGAAGCTCTTCAGAGTTCTGCTCATACATATATTTTTTCAATATAAAACAATTTTGATAATACCATTGTCTTGTAAGATATCTGAAATGGCTGTTATTGACTCTCATTTATTCTGTCACTGCCTGAAGTCACCTGTGAGTGGAATAACATGAAGGGAGAAGATTCAGTTATCCAAACATGACCACTCTGTGGACTCTGGATTATCTTGTCTGTGTGATATCTGCCAACACTGCACAAAGGTCTCTGATATTTTGGATGTTTAAGATAGCATCTGCTGTGTAGGTGCCTGGCCTGCCCCAAGAATAGCCTCTACTACCAAATGCTTTCATAGCAACCTCAGAAACCCTCCTTGGATGGCACAGGCATTCCCCCAAGTACTGCCTGGATTTCTAGCTACATCTCTTTGCTGTGCTACAAAAGCTGAGCCTTACCAAACTGCCCAGCAAGTACCTTTAGCTCTGCGAATGAGGGGCAGGAAAGCCTTTGTCACCCTCACAGTGCCCCATAAGTTGACCTCTGCCACCTTCTTGTAGTTGTCTAAACTTGCGAATTCCACCTCTCCGAAGGTTGAGATGCCAGCATTGTTCACTAGGCCCCACAGACCTGCCAACAAACACATGATTAAAGAGTGGGACAAGGAAGAGAGCCACAGAGAAAACGCTTTCCTTGCTGTTCACAGTAACCTAAAACCTTAACAAAGAACTAGGCACTTTAGTAGAAATAAGTTGTAGAGAAAAATCCAGCAAGGAAATGAAACAGAGTCTTCCTATACCATGGGCTTGTTTGGAACATCAAGGAAAGTGATGGGGGCACACAAGTATTGCCTCCCGAGTATCTCCTGTACAGTCAAATGCTCTCCTGGAGCTTTATAAGGCTGCATCTGGCTGACTCTCTTTTAAGACTCCTCTTGATCCCAGGTTTGCCTCCACTCAGTGACTTTATAATGAATTTTGCAGTTTGGAGGGGGCTGGACTTTCTCCTGCAATTAGGAGAAAAAAAAAGAAAAGAAAGCAGATATTTTGGATTTCTTAATCCCTTTCACAACTCTGGCTCACTGTTTTGGAGGGTGCATGGTATTGATCTGTTCATTCATGGCCTGGTTAACAGCTGCTGTGTTTTAGTCCAAATATTTGGTTTCCCTCAACCCTTAGCAAACTTGCAACCAATCCTTACAACTACTAGAATTTAAAAATTAATGTCTTTTGTGCATGCAGCCCTGTCAAAATTAAATTGACTGCACTTCCCAAGAGCTTCTGTGATGAACCCTTTGCATGTCAGGACTTAGTGGGTCAGCAAGGACTTGACCCTTCAAAGCGATTACTGCAGGACTCCCAGTGGCAAATGTTTGTAGGGCTGAACCCATTCTTCATGGATTTATTGAAGCATGGGACTATGCAGCCATAAACTGCATGAGGAACAAACAGAGGAGCTGGAGCAAGACAGCAGAGTTGCTCCTCATTAGATGTCCTGCCATACACCATGGTTATTTTTCACTGCGTTGGGAGTTGGGGCTGGACTGTCGAAGTTGCATTGGACTCAGCTGAAGTTAGGGCCCCTTTCCACTCCAGGATCTTCCTCTTACCAAGAACTAACACAGGGCTAAGAAGGAGTCTTAATGTCCAGGGAGTTCCAACATTGCTATCAAAAGCACCAATGTTGTGCCACCCTGTTGATAAAAGTTATCAAGCTCTCTCTCCAATATTTTTGGGCTATTTGCCCTGCCTCTGCTCCATATCTTCTCCACTCCGATATATGAAAGTCTTTTAACTTCCACCCTATATTGATTCAGTCAGATAGTAACCATGTATTTTACCAAACATAGTCTTATAAGCAAAGTGCAATATTCTACCAATGTGCAATGAAATTTTTCCTCTTATGGGACTTAAAAACACCAACATGCCCTTGGCAGACTGAGTGTGTGCTCTCACACGGGTTCCGGTAACCCTGCCCTGTTCCCAGCTAAGGTCACTCTCCCTGAAAGCTGTTGACCAGCTGTGTACAACAGCCTGTTCCTGCTTCACCCACTGAAGCTCCCAGTTTTAGTGAGTCAAGACGACTGAAAATCACACTGATCTGCATTCAGCACAGCTTCTCAGCCTGAATGGGGTCCCTCTGCTGCTGCAAAGCAAGGTCTAACTGCTAGCAGGAGGACCATGGAAACAGGGCACGTGATGGAGTAATTTCATCACTAACAAAAAAGCATGCTGAGAAAATTTGGCAGGGATTTACCAAAGACATAAACTGTCGGTCACAAACTGAACTCTGCAGAGTATTCCTTACAAATTCCTGTAAATTTCTATAAAGCAATTTCCCATTTCCTGGGCTTTGATGTTAGTTCTCATGAACGTCCCTGAATCGTTATTTACAATAGTTTGTTGGAATCCCATTGCTCAGGGATCACGGCATGCTTCAAACAGAACAAAGTGCTGAGGGGAGCCCAGTCACAGGGCTGTTTGCTGGACAGCAGTGTGTTTAGTGAGCAGAGCCTTATCACTATTACGTCTCTAGAGTCAACAATACAGTGGGAACTGCATGAGACCAAAAACAAACGGGCACTCCTATCAATTGAGTTCAGCCTTCTGTACACAGCACAGGGAGAAGAGGTATAAAGAATTGTACAGCCCAAGAGCTGTTCTGCACTGGCTCCTCTGAGGCCACATTCAGTGTGCAACCACACCTCTGTGAAAGGCACCTCAGTCTCAATAGTCTTTATATTCTATTTATTGAGCACTATTTATTGGAAAGCCTCAAACCTCAGTCACACCAATGAGCCTAAAAAGAAGCCTTTGTTGCTTTGTACACCATGCTGAGGCAAACAGCTACAGGAAGAACCAGTCTAACTTGCTGATCAAGGATGCAAGACTTCTCTGTCCCTGCTACACACACACAGTTTTGCAAAAACTGCTGCATTTATAGGAGCAATAGAGCTTCTCCCTTCCAAACTTTCACTCAGTGGAAAAAGGCTTTGTGCTACCACTGCTGTTGCTGGGCTCTTCAGGAAAAGCTTAGGAAGCTGTGAAAAGCATGACGAGGGCTGGGTGATTGTGTAGGAAGAAAAATCATGCAGAGAGAACATGTGTGGGATCAGAGCTTGTACATTACTCAGTTACATTTCATATGCTTGTTTTAGAAGGAAAGGTGTGCTCACGTAATTTGCATGAAGATTAGAGCTGTTGTTATTTACTAGCTTAATACTTGCTGTGAACAAAACCAGGGCCATGGCAGACTCATCCAAGATTCAAGATGACCAACCACCTTCAAATCACAACCCTGAAGTATTGAAGCCACAGATGTCAAACTTCAGTTCATCCTCAGCCTGTGTCTACAGCTGCTGGCCAGCTTGCTGCTGGCATAGAGGCTGCAGAAAAGCCTATGCAGGGCAAAAAGTCTCACCTCATCACATGGGAAGAGGTCAGGTGGTGTCACATCAGACTCCGACTGTAAACTCACATCCCACTGCCAAAGCACTTCCAAGAAGAAAAGATGGGACTCTTATCTCCCTTGACATGCTTTTTGGGTCCTAAAGTCATCTATGCCAAGCCTACCCTGGATTCCATTTCACATCACCTCTGGGTTGTTGCATGGCAACACAGAAAACATGGATTGATCTGACTGAAGATAAATTCAGGTTTGGGGGCAGTTCAAATCTGTGCTCCAGCTCAGTACTCAGCTGTACCCACACAGCAGAGGGAACAGTAGCAGTAAGCAGCCAGGGCCCATCACCTCTTCATTAGCAGGGTCATTTGCAAGGTCTGCATGAGCTAGGAGCACATGTGGCAGGAATGCATGGAAGGGATCAAGCTCTGGCCATTCTATGCCCTTCGCACACATTCAAGGACAAAGACACAGATACTTGTGGGCTTGCTGCCACTCATTGCTTTTTATGGGATGTAGAGTTAAAGGCTAATCCTCCAGCCAGTCTTGGTCTCTTTCCATGTGGCGGCTGCATCAATAGCAAGACAATTGTCCTCACTGACCCGGGTGCAGCACAGCCTGACTGCCAGCCACACACTGTCACAAGCCTTCAGGCTTATTAATCCCCTTTCGGTGGTGCACAGAGAGAAAGACCTGGTCAATGTACGGCCTGCTCTGTAGAAAGAATTCTGTGAGCAAAGGATCCCTACATACCTTCCTCCGTCTCCCTCAGGGTCCTCTTCACAAAATCCACGGCCTGAGCCACCTCCTGGTCACTGCACACATCCATCTGTAGCACTTTCATCCGGTCTGACTTCATGTTCCTCAGCTCCCTGGCTCCATCTCCATTCTTATCCTGTTCAGCAGAACAGAAAGGTGTCCCACTAAGATGGACCAAGAACAACAATGCAACTTGGGGCCAGGCATGTTCACATGGACAGGAAATAGAAGCTACTGATATTGCACATACAGGAGTAAACTTGGTGCACAAATATGCACAAACCAGCGTGCCATTCTCCTGTTCCCTCCAGCACCACTTCCAGAACTGCATCAGAGACCCAGTGCCCTGAAGCACCACAAAGCCCACCCTGCTCTTGGTTCCTCATGATGGGTTTCACATGCCTAACATGCTGAAATATTGTGCCAGCTGGGGAGAACCATGGGTGACTCTCTACTGCCTCAGCCTCTGTGCTCTACAGGTAACATAACTTGTACAGAAATCAGAATCAGATGTTCAGGAATACATGCTCAGTGGAGATCTGCTACACAATGGCACAATTATAGACATGAGGCATGAAAGGAGATTCCGGCTAAGGAAGAAAGAATTTTTTTTTTTCACTCTATAGGCAATAAGAACTTCATGGCTTTGCTTTCCTTTCCACCTTTTTCCTTTCTTTCCTCCCCATCCCAGTGTGATCACTAGAGATTCCGTTACTACGGGGGTTTTTTGTTTAGTCAAATGTAAACACAGTTAAAATTCCAAATTTTACCTGATCACTTCCAGGCAAGATTCCTGCCTAAGCCTTACAGCCTTGCTCAGGTGGCAAATAACAAATAAAAGTGAAAAGAGCACAGATTACCCACACAGTTTCACAGCAGGCTTGAGATTTAATTCACAAAACTATTCTCTGAATCACAAGCTCTGCCTCATTAGGGAGGAAGAAATTATGAATTGGTGAGTCACCATGCCTGGCTGCCACTCTTCTTTTATCACTTGACACCAACTCCCACAGCACAAGGGCAAGCAAGGTGAGCAACCCACCCACAGTCACCTGCTCAGCAGCCTCTGCAGCCAGGCAGATATAAAAACATGTAATTGCTTAGTTTTTTATAAATATCTCAGGCTATTTAATTTATGTAGTATACAACATCTCATCTCCACCTTCAGTCCAGTGAACAATGACACATAATGATGGAAAAGAGCCGAAATATCCATCACTAACATGAGCAAAACAGGGCAGTTCTCTTAAAAATCAATATATAGTTGCACTGGCATTATGACAGTAGCAGGAATGAGGTCTTGGCCCCATGGCCACATGTCATTTCACAACTGACTTATTTCCCAGTACAACAAGAACAGCAAACAAAGTTTGAAGCTTTTCTAATGCACATCAAATGTGATGATGGGCTGTATTGGCCCTCTTATCTAGCCACGAAAATGATCAAGTAGTCAACAACATGGTCACCAAAATATTACATTCCCTTTGAAACAGATGACGGTTGTATGATGCCTCACTATTTCTGGAAGATGCTCCTGCATCTCACCAAGTTATATAAAGCAAATTTCCACTATTTAACAGTGAATAAAGTGGAGCTAATTCAGCTTGTAAATAGAGAGATTTATTGTATTTACATAAAAGCAAAACCATAACTATATCTATATCTGCATGCAACTGCCAATTGTCATTTGAGCACTGAAAAGACCTTTCCCTGCATTTTTTGTTTAATCTTGCATAATACTTATAAAATAAACAAGAAACATTTTCACTGCTTTTTGAGAAACAAAGTCATAGGCTGGCAACTTAAAAATCCAGTAAAAATTGTTTGTATTGTTCATATGGAAATGAATTTTCCCCTATCACCAATGCAACTCTATCTGCAAAGTTACCTTCCCAGCTACAATTTACTCATTATTGACAAAACATATTGATTTTGGAAGACTGACTTCAACATGCAATATCAATTGGGAGTACATTTCATAGTTGCAGACACCGCCTTAGCCACTATTTAACTGTAAAACAAAGTGCTTAATTCTTTTGTCCAGAACACCTCTTTACAAATGAAGCAACTACAGATTTTTATGGAAGCAAATGAACATCATCTTATGTTCTGTGGTCTTCAGGGGCTTTAAGCACATTCCTTGTTAGGTAACACATGGTACTTCCTCCTTGTTTTTTAAATGGTAGATTCGTTGGCTGAGATAACACTTGGAGCAGTTCCCATGGGAGCATCCAGACTGTCCTCCCAGGAATAATCTTCATGATCTTCACCAGCAGGAGCCACACAGCAGCACAAATCAAGTGTGGTGCTGGCAGCAATGGCCCACCCAACTGCTCCTGCAAAGCCTCTCTCCACCTCCCTTTGCTGTATGATTTTTGTCCTCTCAGAGAATCTCCCAGCTTCCCCTTCCTAGTTCCATAAGAGCTGAAAGCCATCGTGCTCTAGTCCAGCCTGCTGCCCAAGCTCTCTCCACAGGCCTTCAATGGAACTGTGTGGTTTCCTCCCAGCTATCTCCTATCCCCCGTTTATCCTGCCCTCGCAGCCCAGCAGGCTCTTCTTGCCCACCCCACCCTGCTGCTGCCAGGAGCTGTTCCTGGCTGAGAAGCCCAGCAGCTCCACAAACCCTCCCCTCTGTACCAGCTAAGGAAACTTGCTCAAGCTTTTTGCTCCCTCCCCTTCCCTTCCTCGCTCCTGTCTCCTGTTCTGGTCTGGAGGATCCCAGTGCAGTGGTGCTGAGGAGAGGCAGATCACACAGATGTTCATTAGTGGAGAGCCCCCCTGTTAGAGACACAGCCGTGGCTTTTTCCCAGGGAAGCTCCTGGGATTCAGGATTAGGTCCTGGCAAGAACTTGGGTACCTGCAGTGAGATGTCAGGGGGAAGCAGGAAGCCATGAACACAATGCTGAAATCCCATGGATGCAGCCAGCTCGCTCCATGTGCGCCAGTTCCTCCCCACCCTGCTGCCAATCCACTCACTGCCTTCCTGCATTTCCTGAGCGGAACACCTTGTGCTTGTCATTACTGGATTCCACGTAATTGATTTCAGACTCCATCTGATCTGTCAAGATTATTTTGTTCCCCAAAAGGCCTATAATCCTCTCTGCATGGTTCTGTGCATAATTTTTTCCAAGTGCAAACTCTTTTCTGGGAGGTATTTCCAAGAATATGGTCCTGGGACTAAACAGCAGTCGCTTAGGGCATGAGTTTGCTCATGAGACTATCGTGAGGGACTGTAACAAACTGTAACAAAACCCTTACTCAGGATACATTTGTTCCTTCCCCTGTAGCCACTCTGCTGCTTAGCCAAAATGAGATTAGATTGACACAGCACAGTTTGTTCCCAGTAAATTTATACAGGCAGGGTGCATCACACTATGATCCAGTCATTTGTAAAACTGACAGGGCAGTGTGTGGCAATTGCATTGAGTGCACTGAAGGTGAGCTGCCTGGCTGGCAATTCCAGACGTCCATCTCATTTGGGAAGGGAAGTACAATATTTGCCTTCTTCCAGCCTTCTGGAAAGCCCCTGGCCTCCAGGTACTCTTGGAAATATCACCCATGGGGCAGAAATCACAATGGCTCATCCTCTAAATGCCCTTAAGTATATTTCATCAGGCTTGGTGAACTTGAGCACATTAGTTTATATAAATATCCCTTGTTCTTTAGCTTTTCTTGCTTACAGTCCTCATGATAACTGCTGGCAGTAGGCATCTGAAAACAATTTATTCTTTTTTTTTTCAGTAAGATCAAAGAAAATAAAATAACTATTATTTCGACTTTTCCTGTAATTTCTACTTTTAATGTTATTTAATAATCTATTTCTGTATGGTTTTTCCATCTTAATCCTAATATAGTAACAGAAACTTTCTCAGTGACTTTCTTGCCCTTGCTTAATGTAATCTCTTTTGCATTTGATCCTTTCCAGTTCTATCCCAGCCTGCATACAGTATTGGTTTTATTCCTGTAACTTTATATTTGACTGACTGATCATTAAGAAGCTCCTGATGCACCTCACAGTCTATTATCCTGTATCTAATACAAGAGCTTTCTCCTGTGGCGTAGTACATCAGGGATCCTTTAATTCTCTGTACAAAAGCATATAAGTGGTGATAGACTAACTAGGTGTGAACTAAGAGCCTGGAATCTGCTTCATGACAACTGCCCCCATACCTGCTCTGACCCTGCTGGGAACCTACAGCAGCTCACAAGCAATGAAGCAAGCAAGCAAACAGGCCTCACTTCAGGATCATCTAGCTTCTTTAAGGGGTTTCCAGTGGAGCCTGTCCCTCTCTGCTCCACATTAGCCCGTGCCTTCCAAGCAGCCCCCTCAGTCACCCTATTTTCTCTCTCCTTTCCATTCCCTACATCTGCTGCTCTGCAGAGTGCCTGACTTGCCATCAGCTCTGAGACAGGCATCCCAAACCAGCAAATGACGTGATTACTGAAGGAATTACAGAGGCTCTGTATGGAAATTTCCAAACAGTGGCAATAATCCAACAGGACTGTCTTGCTCTCAAGTTACACAATATATCAGCCGATAATAACTTTCCCTTCTGGTGTGGCGGAAGAACGTAACCTCTGCCATGATCACACAGGCAGAGAAGGCCACCTTTGTTTGTTCTCACCCTCCACAGTACTCAAAAAGCTGTAGTCATAATGCCCTGAGCACCTGTGTTGATGTGGTCATCTTCAAATGGAGAAATGAGTGACCATGAACTGATTTTGAACAAATGAGATCAGAAATCTCGTGAGTTTTGACTAGCAATACAGCAAAAATGCACAGTAAAGGTAAAATCCCAGCTGAGATGGAAGTGGAGCCAGCTCAGTTACTAACTTGTAAGTCCTTTGCAAGAGCAGGGACTGGGATGAGGAGTCTGCAAATCCTTTGGATTTAGTGCATCTAAACTTCTCTCTTACAAGTGATGCCACCTGCCAAACACATGTGACAGGAAGTGAGACCTCAAGATGTCAGAAATGTATGGTAAATTTGTTTATTCAGTGATCCATAAACTGAATAGCTTGTACAGAAGCTGCAGAAGCACAATTGCCAGACATTTTTGAAACAGAGCCTTAATAATGCAGGAGAGGCAGCCTGGAGATGAGTTTGGGGAGGTGTCCACAAAAAATGACATTGTGAAAGACAGCAATAGGGAACATTGAATACCGAAAGCCACAGTGCCACAGCAATCTTGGCCATCAGATTTATGGTGTTGTGGTATTTCTGAGAGGCTTCCAGCAGTGAACAGTGAACAGTGCCACACTGTACAAGCTACTGTACAGACATGCAGTTGACAGTAAATCCCTGCCCTAAAGAGCTCACAATTACAGGAATGAGGTACAAGATACAACAGGCAGATGAAGCAATGGAGGATGTAATGATCCCTGCCCACTGCACCTCTCTCAGGTCTTGAACCAGATGAAATAGAGGCTGCAAATGAAGATGCTTTCACTTGAGAAGTATTTTTCTCCAATCAGAAAAATTTTGATCGATTTCACTACTCACCATGAGCAAACATCCAGCAAAAACAGTAAATCCCTTTGCATGAAGGCATTTTGCCAAGGCATGTCCAAAACCTTTGTCACAGCCTGTTATTAGCACCGCCTTCCCTTCAGCCTGTGTGAGGAAAGAGAGTCATAGGATACCATGAGACATTGCAATGCAGGCACCACCAGCACCCTGCCCCACAGCACATGAGCTACTTGCAGTCCTGCAGCCAGGGCAGGTGCAATTCCAGATGCAATGAGTGGCACCTGTGTGCACAAACACAACCAGGTCCTAGCTATTGTGAAATCATAAATTTATTCAGCTGCTGGTCTGTAACAATTTGCATTGCCTTGATACCTGAGCTGGAACAGTAACTCTCTTTCAAGTATCAGTGGCCAAAGAAGAACAGAAACATCTCAAAACAAGTTAATGATCTACCCGTTCATAGTAAGTAGCATGGAGAACATCCAAATGGTGGGACGTCACAGGCTTGAACTGTACAGCAGCTCTTTCAGCTGCTGAGTGACTGCTGTCTGTTCCCCACCTACTCCCACTCCATGCGGCAGTTTCCGTGCTGTATTTTAACATGCAGGAATGTGACTACAGGTTAGAGCTTCCTTCTGAAACTCTGCAGTCTTATGAGGAACAATTTATCAAATCCTACAGTTCTCTCCTACATTAGTATTATCTTTTGACTGACGGGTAAATTGAGAAAGAAGATTTGATATTCCATCTGGTATGACACAACAGGCTCGAGAGATATGAAAGCAGAATCTCAAATCCTGAAGAGAAGCCTATAGCAAAGCACTGCCCATTTACCCTCTGTATTTGCTTGAAAGTCATCTCCTCACCACAGGTGTGAAGCAATGAACTAGCTCTTAACCCAGTTAGAAGGCTGCCAGCTGCTGTGCTGCACAATGCTCCAAACTGAAACCATACCATGAGGCAATACTGCGATAAAGCAATAAAAATCCAAAGGATGCAATAAGGAAATGAGGTCAGCTCCATCTTTCTGGAGATATCGGCAACTAATATTGCCTGTTACTGTATTCACAACGGCTGCAATATAAACGTACTTATGCATGAATTGCACTGCCTGGTCCAGCCACATTTTCAGAGAGAAATGGGTCAATCACCAGTGTTCTCTCATCTCTTGCTTTGCTGACATGTGGTACAGTGAAGCAGCAATAAGGGATGATTGCAGGGTGATAGTGATCAGAGCATTACTGCACAAACTCAGGGTAAGCCTCAGCAGAGAACAATAAGCAAGTAACCCTGTCCTATAACTCATGTTGAAGTAACTGCTCTCAAAGGGGAGTTAAGATGTGAAGCTGAAACAAGAACTGATCAAAAGTCTATCCTGCATTTATAATACAAACACCTATATTAACAATATACTATAACCTATACTCAGACAAAGAGCACCCAGGTACAGACTGGCTCTATTAAAACTCTAAAGATAGCTACAGCTAAAGGACAAAAAATAAGTGAGAATTAAATATACAGTGCTCAGTCTGAACTTAATTTAGAATGACACAACTCCAAGAGAAATGAAAATCAAACATGAACCAGATCACGGAAGTTGTCAAGGTCACCTCCCACAATAACTCAACAAGCTGGCCCCTGGAAAAAGAAAGGATTTGACTTTTTCTTTCTCTCACCTCCCTAGAGCCTTTGCCTCTGAATCTTGAAGGCAGAGGACTTCCCAAAAGACTAGGAAGTGTGCAGGAAATAGGCAGCTGTAATCACCGCCAGAACACACGTCAGGCAAATAAAGAAGATACCCAATCCTCAACCATCATTAGCTCCTTAAAAAAAAATAAATCCCCAAACAAACAACGAAAATGTGGACAGAAATGAGGTTTAAAAATCCTCTAATCTGCCTATAATTGCAAGGAAAGTGAGAGACAACTTACAGTATGAAAAGGATCCTGCGATTGTTCTTTGCTGTAACCCTAATTGCTGGTATGGCTCATAACAGACAGAGCCCCCAGCAGCACCAAGGAGTGTGCAAAACCCCAAGGGATTTAGTGGATCTCTCATCTGTACCTGGGCCTGTTTGTGTTATGCCTGATGGAGAGAGAGCTCCCAAGGATCACAGGAGGGACCAACCCCATTCCCAGCCAAAAGGTTCCTATCCCAGAAAAACTTCTGAACACAGAAAAGCCCAATCACCCTTATCTTTTGAAAGGCCTGAGATAAGACTTAATGGGCCTGCTCCTGAAGTTTGATAAGGCCAGTCTGCAGCTTAACTTGACTCGATGCTGGGACAGGCAGAGAGGACCACTTATCATCAGTGACCTTAATGAGCATTCAGGTGCCTCCCTCACTCGGGGTCATACAGAGCTCCCCGGAAACACTGCAAGGAAGACAGGACTCCAGTGCTGACAGGGTGCCTGGGATCTCCTAACAGCACTGAATAACTTCTTGTACTGGAGGTGCTGCTGTGGCATGTGGGCACAGTAATACTGTCTATGCCTGCTGTATGATCCACACCACGATTCCTCACAGTTCAGGCAGCCCTAGTAGGGCAGCCTCACTTGAACTGCAGTCAGCTCAGATGTACACACCTTTTCCTATTGGAATATGGCCAGTTTATTTATTTTACTAATGCAGGTATTTTATCAGAATTATACATTTACTGCAGAACAGACTGAAGAAATTGAAGATATTTTTTCAGCCTCTCTCTCTAGACAATGTGCAAATAAGCCATACTTAGCTAGACCATCTTTTTCTAATGTGCCACTTGTTTTTTTTTATTCTGTTCTCTCTTGTGGCTCCCCTGACCATCCCCTGATGTTATCAAACAGATTGATTTTAGGATAAGTGCAGCTATGAAGTAAACTTGGCTTGCTCCTGTTTCCACGGTTGGGAAAGTTGAAGTTTTCAATCCCAGGAAAAAGAACTGAAAATATTCACTAAAGGGAAGGTATTTTCTCAAGTGGAACAAGGGTGGGGAAAGCAAGAGAAGAGTGGATGGAAGAGTGAAGTGGGAAGCTGCAATAAGGCTACAGCTGTTTTCTGGCCATTCTACGTGGGAAAGACTGAGCTGGATCCTGAAGCAAAAATACTGGCTCAGAGAGCAAGTTGTATCCTGGGCATCCAAAGGAGCATGGACAGCAGGTCAGAGGGAATGATTCTCTCTCTCCACTCTGATGAGACCCCACCTGCAGTGCTGTACCTAGCTGCAGGGTCCCAGCACTGGAAGGACATGAACCTGCTGGAGTGAGTCCAGAGGAGGCCACCAAGATGATCAGAGGGATGGAGCACTTCTCCTATGAGACAAGACTGAGAGAATTCAGATTGCTCAGCCTGGAAAAAAAAAGGCTTCAGGGTAACCTAACTGTGGCCTTCTACTACCTGAGGGGAGATCATATACAAGAGCATGTAGTGACAGGACAAGGGGGAATGGATTCAAATTGAGAGTAGGTTTAGATTAGGTATTAGGAAAAAAAAATTAATTGTGAGGGTGCTGAGGTCCTGGCACAGGTTGCCCAAAGAAGCTGTGGATGCCCTATCCCTGGAAGTGTTCAAGGTCAGGGTGGACATGGCTCTGAGCAACCTGGTCTAGTGGAAGGTGTCCCTCCACATGGCAAGGGGTTGGAACTGGATAATCTTTAAGTTCCCCTTCCAACCCAAGCCATTCTACGATTATATGAACATGTTCTCCCTCGAAATGAAGCAGTGCGGGGGGGAGGAGCCGCCGCACCGCAGGGTCCGAGGGCAGCGCCCGCCGCACCGCAGCCCGGCCAAGCCTCGCGGCAGGGGCCTCATCGCTCAGGGCCGTGCCCAGCTCGGCGCTTCGTCCCCCTCACAGTCTGTCCGACTCCACCATCCCAGCCCAGCCCGGCCCGGGCAGCGCCGCTCCAGCCTCGACACCTGCAGCGCCTCAGCCCGGCCCGGCCCGGCCACCGGCCCGGCGCCATTTTGGGCCCCGGGGGCGCCTCCGGCGGGCTCTGCCGGCGAGCCCCGGCCCCTCGCCGCGGTACTCACGGGCAGGGCGCGGCGGGCCCGCCGCGGCAGGAGGAGGAGGAGGCGGAGGAGCAGCACCCCCGCCGCGCCCAGCGCCAGCAGCAGCCCCGCGCCGCTCCGCATGGCCACAGCCTATCGCCGCCGCCGCTCCGGCCCTGCCCCCGGCCCGCCTCCCGCCGCGCCCGGCACCGCGGCCCCGGCCCAGCCTCATTCAAACGGCAGCAGCGCCCGGCTCCCGCCGGCTCCAGGTAAGGCGCGGGTGGCGGCGGGGCGGGCCGGGGTGGGTCGTAGCAGCTCCGCGGAGCTCTGGCAGTCGGTTCGCACGGTGACCTTGCCCTCGGGGGTCGCGGGCATCTCCCCTGCGCGGCCTCCCCCGCAGCCGCCACAAGCCTGGGCAGCCGCGCCGCGCCCCCCTCCCGCTGCCTCGGCAGGGCCGTGAGCGCCTTTGGGGGCGCGGCAGCCGCGTCCCGGAGAGGGGCTGGGCCGGGCCGGGCTGGCGGGACCTGCAACGAACCTCGGGCCTCGCCCCTCCCTGCAAATCTCACAAAAACCTGCGGGGACACCAGCCGTGCTCTCGAATTTGATCAAACCACCGGGATTTCTGAGGATTAGCCGAGCCAGCGAGCCTCCTGAGCCCTGTCCACTCCCTCCGTCCCCATCTCGGTGCCCACCGCTGCTCTTCCTGCGGTAATTTCAGTGTTTTTTAGCCTGGGCCTGGTTTCCAGCAGGCCCTGAAGCTTCCGCGGTGGCGGCCCAGCCTTCGGCAGAGATGCAAACCACCCCTAACAATTAGATACCATTTCTCAGCTTTAATAAAGGGGACTGGGAGATATTTTTTGTGCCTTGGGTTAGTTTTATCCAAGATAAATATGATTGTAGTTGACTTTTCATACCAAAGTCTTGTCCTTGAGATGTTTTCACTCGGTATTGAGTTTATTGGTGGTTTCCTGTGCTTCGTCCAGCATCACTACCTCCTTAATTACAAAAAAATTACATTTTCAACTGCGTGGCTGTACTAGCTGCAAAGCCAAGGATTGTTTTGGAAACATGTAATATAACATCACCTGTCACTTGAAGTTATATTTTTGTTTAAAGCTATTTCATATAGCTCATTTGAAATAATATATTCCATATGAGTACCTTAATTTTAACTTATTTCAGAGAAATCAGTTAAAGATGCATTAAAGAAGGAGAAATTGACATTTCCTTTAAATGTCTCCCTGCTTGGTAGTTTATTTAAAATGCTTTTATTTATTTTGCTTTATTGGGGAGCTGAAGGTTGAGCTGTTTATCTGTGTGAGAGACTGCAAGGGGAGAAGATGAGTTCCTTTGGACTTTATTTTCCTGCTGAAATACATGGAGTCAGCATGTCTTACAAAATAATTGAGCAACTAAAGCTCAGGTGCTATCTTGTGTTGCAGAGCTAAGGAAGAACAGTTTTGCTTTTGGTAGAGTGTGCTAGTTGAAACCATGTTGGCCACCAAGCTGTCCCGCCCTCTCTTGAACTTCTCTGTGAAAGCCCTGAATTTCAAGGACCCAGGGAATGGCTTTAGGTAAGTAACTTATTGGAAAAGAAGAAAGAGTGACATCTTAAAGCACATGTCAAAGACTCAATTTGATTTCAGTGTGGGACAGTTTATTTAGAGAGTCACAAGGTGGTTGAGGCTGGAAGGGACTTCTGAAGGTCATGTGGTCCAACCACCCTGCTAAAGCAGGGCCTCTTCGAGCTGGTTGCCCAGAACTGTGTCCAGGTGGCTTTTGAGTATCTTCAAGGATGGATACTCTAGAACCCACCTGGACAACCCAGGGCCCAGTCACTGAGCTGAGCACAGCAGAGATGGACTCTATATGCAAGGAGGGGTTGGCAACATGTTGGGTTTTTCTCTTTTTTTTTATACTGCAGTCAAAAAGTTGTAGAGTAGAGCATTAATTCAGTATCCATCAAGAGGTATTTTTTAATATCAGCAAGTAGGCCTTACTTCAGTGCAAGAAACTGTCATATTTCTGTGACTTCATTAAAGAGGCAGTGAATCCCATGAAAAGTGAAAGCTGAGAGGGAGAGTTTTGCTGAGAAATGGAGGTGGGCTGAGTAATTAGGCTGGTTTTTTTCTGCAAATGAACAGAAAATTGCCTATCTAATTCTAATTTCCAGCTCTGAAAAAAACCAACATTTATATTGCTGTATTATTGGAACCCTATTCGTCCAAATTCAGAGCAAGTTGAGTGCTTTCCCTGGCTTTGTTTTAGAGCAGAGATCCCAGACAGCAGTGTGTGTACCACTAATTGCACATAAGCCATTTAAAAGTGGCTCATGGCCTGTTAAACAAGAACTGCCACCTCCAGTGTTGCTCTACTGCTGCTGATAGTGATGTCCAGCATCATCACGGTCAAGGGTGGCTCTGGTAACAGGGTGTTGTAGATACTTAAGCTGTTAAGAGATTTCCTGTGCAAACAGACATTGCTCTTTTATCTCCTATTTGCTCCACATACACCAGAGTTCACCTGCAGGAATCTGCTGTGGCCTTAAAAATACAAATTAATGTTTTATTAACTTGAGGAAAGAATTTTCAGCATATTCTTGTTTCTTTTTTTTGCGTCTTCTGTTTTGCTTACTGTGTATTTGTGCTTTGTGTGTCTTCTACTCAGGGCAAAACTATGTTGCATTTGCAAGTCCCCACAAATTAATAAACCTGCAATGGAAATCCAACTGTTCATTGAAAAGCAGTGCTGCCACTATGCCAGTGTCTTAAAGTAGCATTTAGGTATTTGACTCTTCAAGCTGAGGACTCCTTTTTCTGGTTGAACTGTACAAAAGCCAGTGCATGATTACAAGCACAAATTCAATTTGAGGACCATTTGTGCATTCTAAAAGTCTCTGTTGTGGTCTCTAGAATTCAATGATGCAGAATGACAAAAATGGCTTATGGTGCATTAATGTACCATGTGGGGGCTTACATCACTTCCTGGCTGTTTCTGCTGATGACATTCCTACTCAGAAGCAGCCAGCTTCTGTTTTGCTTTTGCCCTTGTCTTCAGGTCAAGATAGGCAGAATGTCAAGTTCTCTACAGATTATTATGAATTGAGTGAAGCAAATCAATGCTCTACAGTGAAATAACAGGACCAAACATGACACTGAAAAATAAAAACCAAGTTCATTCAACAAAAAGAAATGTTAGGAACATTCCTGGGCACTTTAAGACACACCAAGATGCTGTTGGAGGAGCCAGAGGGTAGATGAAGTACAGCAAGTCTAAGAGAAGGTCAGAAAGTTCCAGGAGTGCAATGTCAGTGCCCAAAGTAAAAATGAAAAAGCTGATAAAGTCCAGAGAGGTGACTGACAAGGACAGAGCTTGGGCTCACTCTGATTTGTTGTTCAGGCCCAGCTTTGATGAATGATGACAAGACTTAAGACAGAGTGATGCTACTGGGTAGCATAGCTTTCCTAAACAGACTCCCGTTTCCTGGAAGGCATTGTTGCTGTGCTCTGGTCTGTCTTTGTGAATATGTTTTGTCTTCTGGGAGTCACACATACTATGCGGAGGAGCTTCAGATCTTCAGACAGGTATTGCTCAAAGACAGTGTTTCTTAGCTTAAACGGTTGCAAAAAGGGGATGTAAAATCTAAGAGTATCTAATGAGTAGACACAGCAGGGGAGGAAGTGTCATCCTGGATGGAATAAGGATGAAGCTGTGTGTAAAAGGAGTGAGACAAATCCAAGCAAATTCAGCATTAGGCAGGGTGTCAGAGACAAAGCCACAGCAGAATACCTTCATCTGACAAATTAATAACTTCCCATACCCCAGCTTTCTGCAAATCTTGTTACTTTTGAAAATGTAAACACTGTACTGTCTGTTTTGTGGGTGGAAGCGGCTCTGTGCCTCCAGACCAGGAGCTATTTTAGAATACTTTGTGATACCCAGACAGCTTCTGCAGCTGGAAATAGCATCAAGGTCTTTGGAGAAACAAATGTGTCATACCATAGGAAACAGCACAGGCTCAGACTAAGGAGAAATGTAGACTAGATTCTGTCTTACGAAATGACAGTCTACATGATGTAGGTAGGCAGCACAGCATTCTTTTTCATGTGTATGTTGCTGCAGCAGGGTATTGACAAGATCTTCCACATCTGACTGTTCTGTTGTTTCGGGTTTTTTTAACAGGCCTGTGCAAAGATTTTCCTTCCCTCTCTTGTCCCCATGTGGCAGCCGCTCTTATGCAAATGAGGTCGATCAGGTGAGTGTAACTGTGGCTTCCAGGAACTAGTTCTGTTGAGCAGGGATTTTAAAATCCTTGAAGCCTGGTGACCAAACTCATCTTTCCACTTTTCCAGAAAGACTACAAGCTGGACCTCTTGAGCATACTCCACATTCTTTCCTAGCACTGAGCTTCCATTGACGTAGCACAGCATGTGCTGCTCAGGATGGAAATAAACAATCATACAAGTGTTTTTTTCTATTTTTGGAACTCAGTCAGCAGATTAAATGTTCCACCTTACAGTGGAGGGAATCTGCATGACAGATTCTTAATCAAGCACTCTTTCTGGAGTATAATTGTTTAAAGACATGTAGATAAATCTGTGTGTCCTCACCATTTCATCTGGAGAGTGGCCCTTTTTAGCAGCCCTTTCCTTGAAGATACTGACTTGCCAGGAACAGTGCCAGGCAAAAGGAAGAGGAGTGTTTTGTCATCTTGTCTGTCTTGTGACACAGAACTCAACACTGTACCAGTGCTAGAGCATGCACAACTTGTTCCATAACCCTGGAACAGAGTTTTGGAGAAACTCACATGTGATCCTTGCATCACTGCTGGGCTTCCAGTGTGAGGAGCCTTTGCTGCTTCCACCCAGCTTCCACCCTGATCAGTCCTTGAGTATGCTGGGGACAGCTGAATTTATAGTTTATTAAAAGAGATGAGTCAAAGTGAATTGCAGGCAATTGTTATGTAATCCCACCCACAGCAGCACCTTGGATGTGCAACTATTGCTGTTTGATGCACCATCTGATTTTTAGCTTGTTATTTAACTTCTACTTGTCTTTGGGTTAGAAAAAGGAATTTGGAGAGGGAAGGAGGTATACTTCAATTTAAATTGTAAGTTGGAAAAATAGGAAGACTAAAAAAACCCAACCAGACCAAAAAAGTGACGACCAGCTGGTCTTAGTTGCATATATTAACCCCACTTGAATCTTCTTAGGTGTTAGAACCCAGCTCTAGAAGGCTTAGGTGCTAGAGAGAGAAAGATGAGTGAGCAGTCAGTAAGATTACACTATATCCTTTCTTTAGTCAAACTGTCTTTTCCATTCCCTATGGGCTGCATGCACACAAGAGTGGACTTCTGCCTGCTTTGAACATATAGGAACAGTTCCTGATGAAAGGAAAATATATCTTAGGAACTGTCCGGTATAGTTTCAGATTTCAAGATGGATATGAACTGCCAGAGCATGGTGGTTTGTTTGATCTGTTTGCCTTGGAAGCCTGTTTCCAGAGGCGCTGAACTCCTCCATGTTGGGAGGGCAGTGATCCTGCCTCACTGGAGTGAACTCAGTACGAAAATGTGATTTCTTGTGTTCAGGAGGCGCTGGGTGGCAGGAGCTGGCAGTGAGTGTAGAGGACATCCCTGGGACAGACTGCTCCTGGCCAAGGACATGACTTGTTCTGTGTGCTGCAAATCACTAATTTCAAATACTCAACTCCAGTGCATTTTGTTCTGTTTTGTTTTGCAGATTGGCAGCAGAGCTGTGCTTATAACAGGCTGTGACTCAGGATTTGGATTTGACTTGGCCAAGCACCTGCATGACAAAGGTTTCATTATTTATGCTGGCTGCCTGCAAAAGGTAGGGGAAACAAAAACTGTTATTCACCTGTGGCATGTGCAATTCCAGTCTTCCCTCTCCACTCTGCACAAGTTTCTGCCAAGGAGAGGGAGGGTGGTTGGTAGCCCAAAGGGAAAGACACACGTGCTTGAATTTCACAGAGCAGAACCAGGGCTGAATGGTATCTAGGGAGGTTCTTATTTAAATCACAACATTGCGGTCTGTTCTGTGTCTGATGAACTGGAATCCCAAATCTAATTTTATAGGTTAATCAAAGTTTGGTGTCAGACTGTAGTCTGGACCTTTGGCCCTGCTCTCAGACCATATATATTTATGCAGGCCATATTTTGATTAATTTTGACATATACCAAGGCACCAAGGCATGTGTTTTGAGCATATTTTTCTATATTCATTAGTACAGCCATGCCATGGTGTGTGTTGGGGGTCTCCTGAAATAATTAGGTAGGTGATGGAGTCCCACTAATGCAAATGAGATAAGATTTAGACCACAGCTCAGTAACACAGCCTTGATATGCTCTGAAAGAGAGCTTGGTGTGGCAAAGCATTGATGGTCATGGAGAACTGGGAAGAGTTTTATTCTCTCTCCTTATGAAGCACTACACTTTTTTTAGCTTCGCAGCCATTTCCTAACAGAAACAAACTTACTCCTCAGGATATCCTGGGGTGGGTCAGTTAGTTTGATCTAATCTTTTTGCTCACTCATCACTATAAATGTATCTTGACCAGTGATACTTTATAAAGAGAGTTTTCCACGTATTCTTTAATGCTATCTGACTTTCTATGTTCTTTTTTTTTGCATTATTATTACTAAGTTTTGCTTAAATTAGTAGTTTGTTTCTGCTGCATTTTTTTCAAAAGAGCTATCTGTCTCGATAGCTCTGCGTCTTGTGTATGTTCAGTCAAAGATTTATTTGTTAACCTGGGCTCCCTCTACAGGCGTCACTGCAGAACAGGACACTTGGTACAAACTGCTGCCTATCGAAAGGGCTCAAGACGGAGGGTAGATGAGTACTTCTTTGATAGATGTTTCTACTCAGCTTTTGTAACTGAAGATCAATATTGGAGAATATAAGAACACTGCAAACTTAAAAAACACTGTTTAGGGAATTGCCTGCCTCTATGTTGACAGAAGTCAAAAACTTCAGAGTTGCAAAGTTACTTATGGGTTTCATTTCTTATGTCTGAGCTGCTAAAAAGGCACAATTTTCAGTAGACATATCTAACAGTTACTGAAACCTCCCTTCTATTTTTATTGTCTTCAGTACTTGTTCTACTGAATGCATGGTCATGGAAAATCTTGGCCTGTGACAATTTCAACATAAGCTGACATGCAGCAGCACGCCAGAAGTCTTTTAGACTTTGATCAATATTTACTTCCTCATAGAAAAAAATAGCAGAAAGCTTTGCAGTATCACTCTGTAATTAAATGTTGCTTCTTTAGCTGAACTCACATGCTGCGTTCCAAAATCTGTGAGGCTGTGCCAAGAATGGTAACAGCAGTAATCATCAGAAAACACTGGAAAATGCCAAAGCTCCTTAGTTAGCAGAGTGGCCTCCCATGTGTCCTCAGGCCATTACACTTTCTGTAGAATAAAAATAACTCCAGGAGATTGAGCTGATTTTTCACTGTGCTACAGGCTTCTCTAGCAAAACCATAAGCAGAATTCTTATCAGAATATAATTATTGCTGGTGCTGATTTTAGCAGCAGAAAAAGCTTGTTGTTTTTAGATGCTAGATAAAAGTGGAGGTAGAAATAAGGAGCATAATCTTTGGCTTTGATAGATTTGACCTAGCCCTGACATAGAGGAAATGACTGTGAAACTTCAGTGTCACTTCCATGGGTTTGTTTTTCACAGCACACCTGCACATCAGAAGCAGACTGCTGCTTGGGGAGCTACTGTGTCCTCAGGGCATGCACACTTCTTAGGAATGCCATGCCCTTACTGCAGATTAAAAGTATGTGCAGTGCTCCCTCTTTATTAGGAAAGATTTCCTAAAGTGGCCAGATCCTGAGCACCTGACTGTAGTTTTACTAAAGGAAACATGAGAAAGGAGTGTAGAGCCATGACTGAGGGGACCCCAAGGATGGATCTGTGCTAATAGTGTGTTGTTTCACACACAGTTACTTCCTAATGTTTTCAGTGGCAAATATACTCATATGAGAGTTGTGTTGATGCTGCATTGCCAAAAGACAGTGGTAGACTGGATCCAATGAACGCTCATGCTGCAGCTGTTTTATTTTTACCTCTTTGGTTAATATATGGAGAAGCCAGCTGACACAAGATAAAGGTATTTTTCCATCAGTATCTGTTACCATTGAACATATGTGATGTTTGTCTCTGCTGTCAGGTGTGTGGTGGAACCCCTGTTTGCTTTGCTGTATGTGCTCAGGGCTGTTGCAGCTTGCAGGGGAATGAGAAGGCAGAGGTCCTCTGAGCAAGCTGGCAAACAGGCTGGCCACTGCAGGCTCCACAGGACTGCTCAGAGCCACAGGATGTTAGAAACCAAGGACACACTGACATAGATACAAGCTGAAGCCCAGGAGCCCCAGAGAGTGACCATGGAAAGAGAAAGGCAAGGCAGCAATGTGCTTTTTCAGTGTGCAAGAGCTGGGCCCTCTTGCCACGGGGACAGTGTGCCCCGGGGCTGGCAGAAGAGATGTACTGGTCTCTGCTGTAGCATGAGAAGATCCTTTCACTGCTGTGTATGGGCCTGGAAATTGTGGGACAGGCTGCATCCCCTGCCAGGAGACACAGTCACCAGGTTCCTGGCTTAAACATCTCCCATCTGCCCTTGCTGAAAGCCAAGCGAATGGCCTTGTGGGTGTGGGTTAACATCTGGAGTCCAATTCTTGGCCAGAATCCCAGCACCAGGAGTCTCTGTCCAAGCACCCAGCTGTATGTGGGTGGGAAGGCAGGAGGGAGCTGGCTTGCAGAGCCAAACCTGTCAGGGTTAAGGAAGAAGATGCTGTGGAGGTCCCAGCAGAGCTATGAGGCCTCTAAGGCTGGTGTGGCCCAGAGATTTTGTAATACCTCATAGAACTGGGATCAGGGAAAGAAGGACCTGGGCCTCATTTTCCTTCTTTCCTTTAGCAATATCTGCTGTTTTCAAGACACTTGCATGTTTGCATTTGCTGATTCCCTGATGGCATTCCCACATTTGCCACTTGTATGCTTTCTAGTGCTTTGCCATATAGGCTGCTTTGGCACCACAGTGCTTTTTTGAGTAAGCAACAAACTTAACACCAAACTTTTCAGTCTAACTCTAACGCCACCATCAAACTGCACATGAGACTTCTAACCACTCCTTTCTGTAAGCAGTGTGCTTCCTGAGGAAATTTCCTCTCTTAAGGACAATCACTAGCTGGTGGTAACAGTCTGTGATGGAATATGGAAGCATGGAGGAGAAGAACAGGAGATGTCAGGTAGTTATGCTAGTGAAATGTCTCTGAGAGCAGTATATAAGTGGAGGAATGAGAGGAGCCAGGAAAAGGATTTGTGGAAGACAGGTGGCACAGAGACAGGGTTGTATGGCCACCCTCATGTGGCATCCAAAGTACGGTCTCTGAAGGGAACTCTTACTTGAGGGACAGATGGGCACCCTGGGCTCAGACTGCAGACAAGCTTCATCTCATTGACAACTGCCTGATGGCATCTGACAGGGAGTGCCTGTGGCTTGAGGTGTTCAGAGCAATCTAATGTCATTCAGCAGTCAGGAAAGAGGCCTGCTATGAAGTATTGGCCTGTTGCAGCTCCGAGGAAACCAGCTCTTTAGCCAGAACCCCGTATTTGTCAGGAGTGAAGAGCACTCTGATGCTTGCCTGCTGATGCAGACCCAGTGAGCAAGGCTACCTGGAAGGCTGAGCAGTAGGGGAGCAAGAGCTGAGCGGCTGTCAGATGATCCTGTGGAAATATTTCTTGTCTAGCCTGTTAATTGGGAGTAACATACTTCTGATTGCATCATTTTCGGGGTAAATATCACTATGCTCTACAAAAGTACTCTGGATTGGCTGGCACAGTTCAGTAGCTTTATGACCATGGAAATGATTCAGGTATATTCCCAATCTCATCCTGATATCCTGTGTCTGTGTCCTGGAAACTCTAAGGCCAGGCCACTGCAAAGGGATGAGCTCTGAGCATGGCAACCCTGTTGCCAGCAATGTCTGGCCCGTGTGAAAGTATCTCAGGGATTGGCTGCAGTTAATTTGCTGGGCTCTGAAGGAATGTGTACTGGAGGAAACTGTTGTTCTGAGCTGAGAAGAAAGGAGTGGAGATGGGAATGAGAGTGAGAAAAAGCTGATAGGGGAAGGCAGAGAAGAGAGCAAGATGCTGGAGAAGATGCCAGGGTGAATTGCAAGCAAACAGACTGGCCAGGCTGTCCATGATCAGACTCTGTAGCAGTCCTTTGGAGGCAGTAGTTATGGCTTCCACTGCCTGGAAACCTGTGTCTAGATCAGCTGAGGGGAGAGAGCAGTGGGCAGCAGTCCCTCTTCTCAGACTGTTGTTCCCAAAGCTGGTAGTGTGACCAAGCACATGCGATGTAGATGTGCAGCCCCTCACTTGCCATTTTACACCATAACTACCCAAGCAAGTTACTGTGCTCCATGCAAGCTAAATGAGGATGACACCACATTGCCACGTCTGCAACAGTGGGGTATAGCTTGACCTCAGGAGCTCACACTGGGCAGGGGCTGCTTGTGGGTGCCTTGCTGTGGCAGATCCACCTCTGGCTGCTTTCTGGGTGGTTGAAGCAGTTTGTACCAGCTGACTTGGTACAGGGCTCATGATCAGATGGAGATGCTTGAGGAATGGTGTTCTGCAGGACTAGTCCTGTCTGCTCCCCTTCTTCCTAGGGCTGCAGGACTGTCCTGAATATTCTGTGACTGCCCTGTGTACTCTTTTGCTTGATTTGATAGTTGGTATGTGTTTGATACTGTACACAGACTCTTCAGCCATATTCAAACCAGCACTTTTTTTCCTTCTAGGACAAGGGACAGGGTGGCTCCAAGGAGCTGGATGCCATGAAGAGTGATCGAATGAGAACTGTCCAGCTCAACGTCTGTGACAGCAAAGAAATGGACCGGGCAGTGGAGCATGTGCAAAACAGCCTCGAGGACCCAGAGAAAGGTGAGTGTGTGCAGTGGGCTTTGAGGCAGCAGAGGGGGCTGGAGCTTCCTTGGCTGGGCTCCGAGAGCCCTGTCAAGGCATATTTCAAAAGCTGAGCATGTGATTGAAGGACACAAATTTTTGAGGAGCAGCAAGGCAGAGCAAATGGCCTGTTTGAATATTGTACCCTATCAGAAAGGAGCTTCCCACTTCACATAGCATCTACAAAGGAAGCTGCTTTGTTCTCCACTAGCTCCTGTAGAGACATTGGCTAAAACCAGAGTGGTGTTCAAGGCTCTGGGATTAGTGCTTTGTTCCTGTGAACTGAAGTTTATTGTGACTCCCTTTCTGTTGTAAAACCTGCCCAGTGCCCAAAAATTGGGAATTAACAATAGAAATGTCTCCCCCACTCTTTCAAAAGGCAAAGGAAATGGAGAGGTTTTCCAAAGAATTTCCCATTAAGCCAGCTGTGTATCATGAATGCTATTGTAAATACTACCATTTAGAGTTCAGGGGGTAGCTGTACTGATTTTCTTACCCTGCCTACTTCATTCTACTGAGGTGATGACAGCAAATTCTGCTCCAGTACTGTGAAAATTGCCTTTGCTCATACATTTTTGAAGCCTTTACACCCTCTGAAGTACATTTTTCCCCTAAAGGATATCCACATTCAACACAAGGTTGTTTTAAAGCAGTAGTGTTTTGGTTTGGATTTTGCAAACCAATTTCTTTTGATTTTCTTTGTATTTAATTTTTATGTATTGATCTTCTATATAAATTAAGTTTGCTAGCTCTATATTCTCAAGCACAAGCCAGGACAAAGTTGCCTTTCCTGGGCTGCTTCTGATAACACAGATCTGGACACAGTCAGTCAACAGATAAGAGTGAGTTTTTCTAAATAATAAACAGAAACCTTTCTCAGACTTTTCTCAGCATGTTTCCTGTACAATTAGAGTATTATATTAATCGAGTTAATTTTATTCAAAATTCCTTTTTAGTCTTTCTTCTTATTGCCAAATGAGTAGGTAGCTTCAGTTGCTGCCATTTTGATTGCAGCAGAATAAAAGAGAGGCCATGGCATGCATGCTCACCCATGCCTACACCCTCCTTCCCAGCACTGCAGACACTTTAGTTCTTATGGTGACAGAAGGGATTTTACTTTGAAATAATTGCTCCTTTGTTTCTTACAAGGTCATTCCTATTCTGATTATTTGCATTATATATTTTTCTTTTTTAAAAAAATCATGATGGATAAAAAAAGAGTGGCAAGCAGAACAGTTTAGACAAGGCTGAAATTCTCTGTTTGCTGGTCCAGAACTTTCTGGGAAGCCTCATTCACAGTACTTTGTGGCTGCAGTGTTGGGTGGTACAGGCAGATCTCCATGGTGGTTATATTTGCTCAGGAGGCTGAAATGTGCTCTGGACTCTCTTCTCTTCTGGTCTTCACCATCACAAGTCATAATGAAAAGCTCTGTTATGTGGTTCAATAACCTATTAGCACAACTAATGGTGCTTGGTTTTGTCTTGTAGGGCTCTGGGGGCTGGTTAACAATGCTGGGATCTCCACATTTGGGGAAGTTGAATTCACCAGCATGGACACCTACATGGAGGTAGCTGAAGTGAACCTGTGGGGAACCGTGCGAACCACCAAGGCTTTCCTCCCGCTCATCCGGAGGTCAAAGGGTGAGTGGCAGACCTCCTGACTGGCTCTCCCTGTAGCAGGTCCCTCATCCTGCCCCGTCTTGCTGTGTTAGAGGCCAGAAGGTCTATGGCACTTCCCTCTGCACCATCAACCACCTTCCTGCCTTCAGAGACAGAATGCGGTCCCCAGCAGACACAGAGGGACTGCCTCACCTCTCTGAGTTATATAGCAAGGCAGCAGGCCTGAAAAACAGTTATTTCTCTTTCCCATATGTGCTGCCTGCAACATCCCACACAAGATCTAATCCATTATATCTTCTTTTACCTGTTCAGAAACTGCAGCTCACAATAAATCACAGTGCCAGGAGCATTCCTCCCTGCTATATAAAAGCCAGCTGTGGCAGGGTGGGCAGCAGCAGTGTAAAAAGCTTCTTGTAGAGAAGTTGTCATTTTCACTGCTACTCTGGGAGCCTGTGATGTAGGAAAAGAGGGAGTTGTACAGCAAAGGTGTGCACACCTGGAGCTTGCATGGGTCTCAGCACAAAGGGGCAAAGGCTTTCCTGTGCTAGGGCCTACTGCCTTACTAAATGAGAGTATTTTTCACTCTTGAGGCACCCACAGGCATTAACAATGCCATACTGTGCTGTAGACCTGGGCTGGATGTGGCCTGGGCAGCCCTTTCCCACCATGGAAGGTTATTCACTTCTGAGGTCAAAGTTTCTCTTTCTAACACAATTTAGCAATGAGCCCTGGTAGAAAGTGCAGAGAACTCCAACCTCTGCCTAGACTACAGCATCCACAGCCTCTTACCAGCATTTTCCTCAGCTTCTGGTGAAAATGGCTTCTGGCAGGGAGAAAGGCCTGTGCCTGGAGCCATAACCCAGCTGTCATGTGGAAAAGTGCAGTGGAATTAAGCTGCTCTGCCCATTGGTGGTACAGGAACAATCCATTCCCCTTTGAGAAGCAGGCACTCTGAGCCACCACTGGCCTTTGATTTGCAAATAAACAAGCTCAGCTTTGGTGCCAGAGGCTTTCCTCTGTGAAAGCTCCTGCTTTCTCTTGTCAGGGCTTGGTCCAAATTGCTGCTGAGCAATCCTGTTTCCCTCCATGCAGGCTCTGTCCAGCCTCTCCTGTGTTCCCCAGAGCACCAAGCTTTGTGTGTCAGCATGCGTCTGTTCCCTCAGGTAGAATGAGCTAAGGAGCACGAGCAGTGGGCTTGTTCTCCTGCCTGAGGGCCATTGCCTAGGACATCACTCCTCAGACAGAGCCATGGGCAGGTGGGTGGATGCACGTTCAGGAAAGTGTTGGGTGGTGTGTGCCAGGTACCTGCTCCGGGTCAGGTACCGTGGCTCAGCTGTGCTCTGCCCGGCCTCTGCCTAGGTCGCGTGGTGAACATCAGTAGCATGATGGGGCGGATGGGCAGCCCTGCCCGCTCACCCTACTGCATCACCAAGTTCGGTGTGGAGGCCTTCTCCGACTGCCTGCGCTACGAGATGCAGCCCCAGGGCGTCATGGTCAGCATCGTGGAGCCCGGCAACTTCATCGCCGGCACCAACCTGTACAGCCCCGAGCGCATCAAAGCCATCGCCGACAAAATGTGGGACGAGCTCCCCGAGATCGTGCGCAAGGACTACGGCAGGAAGTACTTCGACGAGCAGGTCAGCAAGATGGAGTCGTACTGCAAGAGCGGCTCGAGGGACACGTCGCCCGTGATCGAGAGCGTGGCGCACGCGCTCACCGCCACGGCCCCCTACACCCGCTACCACCCCATGGATTACTACTGGTGGCTGCGCATGCAGATCATGACCCACATGCCTGCTGCCATCGCGGACCGGCTCTACGTCTACTGAGGCCTCACACTCGTAAGCTATCCAGGTGGGAAATTGGTTTTAAAGAGAGCTTTGTACACACTTCCCATTAGTCCTTTTAAAATTTTTCTAACCTCATTTCAGAGTACTGTATTTTAGATCTAAAGGGTTCCTTTAAATATCTGACGTAACCTAAAAGGCAGTAATTTGCAAGGGATGTTTCATAGGCAGGAATATGTTATGTTTGGACAGGGACAGTGATTTTTTGCTATTTATTTCAGTCCTATCTTTTTTCACCGCAAATATGAAGCTATAATCATTATTTAAACTGCAATTGCTCTGAAGCATTTTCAGAATAATTTCTGCTGATGGCCAAACACAATTGTCACAATTCCTGCCTAGGATGCAGTCTTCACACCATAAAACAGAATCCCTGCATGCTCTAATGGCAAACCACTGCTTCGTCACGACAAAGAATGTCCAACTGACTTTTCCAGGCCTGGTCATAGTAGCCCAAGGCAGAGCAGAGACTTCTTTAATTTGGGGATCAGAACTCAAAATGCTCAAGGTGCTGAAACTGAGCAACTGATCCCATCTCTTTCTCTCTTAGAATTATACTGATGCAACATTTGAGAAAAGGAAACAGTCTGCTTTTCTCACATGCTTTGCTGCAAGGGAGTTCAATGGCCCAGGGACTCCCTCTTGCAGACTTTCCCCGCAGGAGTTTCTTACTCATATGAGCATTCCCATGACTGTGAGCAGCTTTACGCACAGGACTGCAGGTGTCAGGATTGGCCTGCAGTGACATTTCCCTTCTCTTCACCAGTATCTGAACATGAACTCCAGTTAGCTTGGAGAGTTTTGCTTGAGCTCCTGTGGTTTGTCAGGAGCACTGCAGAGCAGATGGAGCAGAGAGGGTTATAGTCACATCAGTGAATGCCCTTCTTGCCAGGGACCTCAGTTACAGCCAAGTATTTGTACAGCACCTTATGCAGAAGGGCCTTAACCCCGACCAGGCCTCCAGTACTGCAGCACAGGTGATGATAACAATAATAACTCCCATTGAAGGAGTCACTGAAATACATGCCACATGACATAGATCTATCACAACATCAATAACAATAAAGTTAACTTCAGGAGCAGTCTCATTTCCATTATGGTTGTTTACATATCTGAGAAACATTTGTTTTGTACTTTAAGAAAAGAAAAGGAAAAAAAAAAGCCTTTCATGGGGAATTTCAGGAAGAGTAAATTTTTTTAAGCTTGAAAGGCAAAAATAAAAAGTAATTAATGACCATTTGTTAGTGAAGTTGAAAAGAAAAGATCTCATGTGCTCTAGTAACATATTGTGACATGATCAAACTCCTTTGGCTTAATAAATGTATACATGAATGGTAATAAAATTCAGAGGCTCCCTCTCTTTATTTTTGAAATATATAAAGTGAAGGCTCATATTCTCTGGTGGTGAGGTTCATGCCTGTTACACACACACATTATTCAGAGGCTCATTTGCAGTCTTGTGCCTTTCATGTCTGTACTGGGTATTGCAAGACTTTTGTAGGAGTACCAGCTGTGTCCTGCATCTTGAGACAGAGATGCCTAACCCCTGGACTCTGTGTATTCACAGCTCTTAAACCTGCATTTGTAGGGGACTTTTGCAGATTACAAAGGATTATTATGGATTATTCCTAAGGGATCAGGAAAGGAAACTGAGCTCTAAAGAGGGGAGGGTTGTGGTAGTGATTGAGCAGGGTAGCACACAACAAGTCACTGACAGATCCCAAACAAATTCCATGGAGAGAGTGGCTGGTTTCCAGAGCTTCCTGATTTTCTCCAGAATCCCAGCAGTGATAGCTACATCTTAAGTGCAGGGCATATTGCCTGTTTTCCAATACAAGGACTCTTCTCTTGGACAAAACATGAGTATGAACTACCCAGCAGTCACAAGGACTCAATTGCAAAGCAGTGCAAAATCCCTGGATAACACTGTCTGTTGCAGATGACACAGCAGAGAGAGAAAAGCCTTTACAAGGGAAGTTCTTGCAGTCTAAAATTTAGCTCTTAAAATGTTAAGTAGCATAAAAAAATGATGTAATTCCACCTGGGAAGCTAGCTCCCAGTTTTACTGCTGGGTTTTAATACAAACATCAGTGGAGTTAGAAATGGAGGAAACTCAGCCAAATTCTCTCAGTTTAGCTCAGAGACTCCGGGAGCAAGCGTAAACGAGCAAAGGTGTTCAACAGTACTGTGCTCATTCCCTGCCAGAAGGATAAAGCTGAGCAGGGATAACTGCACTCACATCTACATGGCATTTCTTCTGGAGCCTCCTGAACTTTCCCATGAGGTGGCCCCAGGGAGCTCTGGAGCTGTGCCACTGCGCCAGGGCCGGAGGAGATGTGACAGCCCTGCTGCCCTGCAGTGCAAGTCACAGGGAGCTGTGTGGTTTCATATGATGGGGAGGCAATGGCTGGGGTGCTCCTGTGCATCCACAGCTGTTCTAACATTTCTATGTGAGTTTTCCTGAGACTGGGAGAGTTTGGCAGTGGATCTGTGGTCAGGAGGGCAGCAAGCTGGCTGGTTTTTCTGCTGGGATCTTGGCAATCCCCCGATTTCAGGGTTTGCCCTGAGAAGCGCATTAAAAGCTAATCCCTTCTGGGTTTGCATGATTGTCCTTTTGACTCAGAGCACTTGAGCTCTGCCTGCACGGCAGCTTCTGTTCTCTCAGGAGGAGCTGGGTAGCCTAGAGGGGTCAGTTTGTAGGAGTGCACACACCTGAGCTCCAGTCTGCTCGCAGCTCGCTGCAGGAAGGGCTCTCTTCCCAAATTTCTTGCCAGGCGAAGACCCTTGGCAATGATGCAACAGATCTCACTGTGCAGTGTCCCTTAGGCAACCTGAAGTTAAAAATAACTTTCCCTTGGGCGGTGGGAAGTAGCAGAGATGGAGTAATTTTAACTACAGCTGTTACATCTTGTTCTGAGCCTTAATGTGGAAGTCATGAAGTCCTACCCACTTCAGAAGTCCTACCCACTTTTTGCTACTGGTGATGAGGGTAGTGAGTACCAGCCTTTAGTGACTCCTTACTCCCACCTTATCAGGATGAAGTGCAGGGATTTCCCAGTTGAACAGGAGATCATTTCAAAGCCAGAAATTCATACACCTTTAGGAGATCTGCTCCCAGGCCCATGCCTCAGCTCCCACATCCTGGCAGAGGTCTGGCTCAGGCTCCCTCCTAGGTCTCAGCCCCGTGGGTCTGGCTGAGACTTACCCTGGAGTGGCAGTTTGGAAACAGGACTGCTCTGGAAACAGAAAAGAGGAAAAGACTAGTCATGTTCAGGCATTGTTAAACAGCAGAGCATAGGATGTCTTCCCCAATTTAATTAAATATAACAATTTATATAGATCCTCAACTAAACATAGAAGTGGCTCAGTTGCTGAGCTACAAAGTCAAATCCCTTTTTGTCTGTTCTGAGGTTGGACTGAAGCCAAGGGGGCCTTGGTTCAAGGTGTTTGTGCAGCTGCTGTCACTTCGAGGTCTGTGGCTCTGAAAAGGAGGTATCTCTCCAGAAACACTTCCCTGAGAAGATACTCTCAACATCACTGCACTGTTTTCTCTCTTCTTTCCCAACAGTGATGTAGGGTTTGCTGTGCAGCCTTGAGGTGCTGTGGACTTAAACTGGCACTTCCCTGTACGAGAGGAAGTGCTGGCCTGGTACCATCAAAGCAGTAAGCAAGGAGTTCTTCCTCGCTGGGCAGGAGTGCAAGAAACAGGAGATGCCAAGGCCAGGAGCAGCCTGTGCACCTGTCACATGGATGGCCACCCTTTGCTTATCCCCAGCCGTCACCTGAGCATCGCAACCCCCTCTGGGTGGTGGGTGCAGGGGCTGCTGTGGGTATGCCCCGATGCTGGCAGGCAGATGGGGCAGCACATCCCCACTGTCAGCTGCAGGGACAGACTGACTGAAGCAGGCTCAGCACTGCCCCTGCCAGCAGTGAGGGTGGTGAAGGCAAACACAGGGATGCCAGCTTGGCCTGTGTTTCTAGGGACCTCCACCCCCACAATGCAGAGAGGGACATGCAGTGGCACAGATGCCATCCTGCAGCTCTCATGCAATCAATGAGGGGCAGTGGAGGTGGTTGCCTACCATTTTCTACTTTCCAAAGAGTCTCAGGACCTCAGGGCTGCCTGAAAACCACAAATCAGGCTGCTCTGCTTCCACAGCCAGCAGGCAGCTCCCTGCGGTCTGTGGGGAGCATAGGGGTGAGGAGTCTGGCTAAGGTGCAAGTTATCTTAAAATAATTTTTGCTAACATAGTTGTTTTGTTTGTGGTTATTTGAGGATGCCTTTTTGTCAGCATCTCTCCCTGATCACGTATTTCTGTCTTTCTGGGGCTCTACCACCATAACGAACTGCAAGAGGGAGTGGACTTGGCTACAGCCTCCTCCAGTCATCCTCTCCCTCCCTTCCCTGTCACAAGGTTGTGCAATTATTTGTGTGATTTCTACCTTCAGCAGAAAAGCTTGGGAGACCTGTGTCACCACCCACACGAGTCCTGGGGAAACAGAGCTCTCCCAAAGCGGGGGTGCTCTGGTTTCTCAGCCATGCAGCAAGCGGGTCAGCCCACCCACAGACCAGCTGGGATCTGTGGTGCTAAGGAGCTGTGCCCTGGGAATTGCAGCCTCCCTGCAGCCACCCCAGACAGGTGTAGGCCTTGACAGGGACTTCGGCTGTCCTCCCTTTGCTTGTCTGACAGGCTTCAGTGTGCTGGTCCCTGGGATGTTTGCTCCCCTCACTGCTTACCTCTCCATCAGGAAATGGGGCACTGAAGAGAGGGCTTGTCTTTCCCAACAATCTAGTCCCATGAATTTAGTGTGTCCAAGGAGGACATAGAAAACTAAAATCCTCCTCCTAATCTTGTGCAGGCATTCATCTATTTTCCAGCCCGTATTGCAAGTTGGGAACCAGAGCCTACTCGCCTCCTCTCCGAATACCCACACACCAAAAACCCCAGAAAGCTCCTTGCTGGAGCTGGAGGTGAAAGTGTAAATGTTCCCATCCTTGTTTCTTCCCCTGCTGTGAATGTCAGAGCCTAAAAATGCAGTAATATCCGGAGCGATCACTGTGGTGGTATTTCTGGCTTTGCCTGGAGCAAGCTGAACCATAAATCTTGTGAGATAACATGTTGCCACAGAGACTTCCAGCCAGTTTTTCAGGCCTTAGGAGTCTTAATGCTGCCAGAGCATCCAAGCCAGCCCACCCAGAGCTGGGTATTACTAGCACAGAAAGCAGCAGCTTTCTGTCATATCCATGAAAATAGGGTGAGTATTTGCTGCTTCCCCTATCTGAGATCTTGGAGGTATTGTGGGGAACTTTACAAGGATCCAATCTACCATACAGTGAAACTGGGGTATTTGTTGTCATGAGACTGAAAGTGTGACTGGTCTGAAGGACAGACCAGAAAAATTATACATTGGTTAAGCAAAACTTTTGGTTGTTCTTGATGTCTCACCTCTGAATCTGCACTGAGTTTAAAACCAAAGATCTTACTCCCTGATGGGTCGTCAGGACCTGGCTAGTGCCAGGTGGAGTTTCCCACCCTGACTATGGCTCAGGATCCCATTTCAGCCCTGCCTATGGCTGTGAATTCCATCTGGAGTGGGGATGGAGAATGCTGGTCTTCAGCCTCACTGGGCTGGATTCATCCCTACAATGCCTGCCTGACACCTCTCTCCAACGGACAGAGCCCCTGTTCCTGCTCAGGGCAGGAGCAGCACTCTGGGACACGGGGTGATCTGCTCTGATGGGGATGCTCCTGGCACGCTGACACTGCCTGCACTCAGCCTGCTGCACTCAGCAATGGAGCTCAGCACCTCTCTCTTTGTCCTGCCTCTGCTTCTTGACCCTCCTGCTGCTTCTCCCTGTGGAGAAGCCCTTGCTGTCCCCCTGTAGCCTGTGGATGTGGCTGTAGTGCATGTGCCTCTGGCTGGCTGCTGGCACACAGCAGAGGGTGCTGAATCAGCAGTAGCAGAGGGAGCTGCTTTCCTCTGGCTGGCAGTGCTTTCCCTGAAGCTCCTCTGGATGCCACCCTGCTCCTTGCCTCTCTGAGCCTGCTCTGTGGGAATTAGCTGTGCTTGGCAGAAACCTTTGCAGTTGAGGGAATCACCTTCCACCCCATAGAGACAGGGATTTGCATCCCCTTTGCTGATGTTTTGGGACAGCCCTACCTCTCTGTGTTGTTATCAGGAGTTTTCTGTAGCACTGAGTCCCTCAGCAAGGAGCTCACCTGCTTGGAGCAGTACTTCCCACAAGGAACACCACTGGCCTGCCTGGAAACCTGGGTTCTGCACAGGAGAGAGAGTGCCAAACCCCAGCACAACCCAACCCAGCCCTGCTTGGATTGATACTGCCTGGACAGCATTCCTAGAGATGCAACCCTTCCTCTTCACCTTTTGAGTCCTTCTGAACTCTTTCCTTGTTTCTCAGCTCCTGGGAGTTCCCTTGGGCCAATTCTCAGCCAGATCAATGCACTTGCAGCTGTGTTGTAGGCACTACTGAGTGAGTGGCTTGGCAGTATGAGTTGGGATGGTGGGGCAGCAAGAGGCTCCCAGGCTTTCCAGAGGTTGCTAGATATTCTTTTCTGCTGTTATTTCTACAAGCAGGTTTCCTGTGCACACTTGGTGCTGTTGGGAGGTGTGGGTGGGTGTTCTGTGGGGCAGCAGGGGATGCTGCAGGATGAGATGGGCACACAGGGATGTGGCAGGGGTGCCAGTGGGGGACAGTGGTATCTTGAGGAGGTTACAGGGATCCTGCCATAGGATGGGTGTGTGTCCTGCTCTGGCTGCCACTGGAAGACGGGGGATGGTGGTTGGGAGGACAGGCTGTCCCCAAGATGCCGGCCCTGAATTGAACCCCCTGGAGTCCTTCCAGCCACCTGCCATCAGTGCTGTGGCCCAGCTGGGTGTCCTGAGTGCTGGGTGGAGGTGAACAATCATCCCCAGGCCCTGAAAAGTTCCCTTTCAGCCCTGGCAGATGAGAACAAGGGGTGACACATCTGCCAGCGACGATTCAGTGCTGGCACAAAGCACAGACAGAGCAGAGCCATGCACTGGCGCTGCTGACCAGGCACGGGCTGGTACCACACCACGGGGCTGAGCCCCAGCCACCACCCTGAAAGGCCCTTTGTGGCCCTGGCTGCTGCCCCCAGACCCTGTGCCACAACCCTCGCTCCCAGCCTCTCACTTGTGGCTGCATCCTATACACAGATGCCTTTGTGACTTTCTGACATGCTGCAGTTGTGCTCTGGCTTGCACCACAATAGAAACCCAGGCTAAAATCCATCAGAAATTCCTCTAAGTGGAGTGTGAAGCAGGAGACGTGAGGTTTTGGGGGTTTCCTCTAGATGTGGCCACTCTCAAGCTGTGCTGAGCAGAAGGTCTCATGTGCCAGTGTCTGGGCTGTGATGCCCTCCCAGGACATGCATCCCATCTGAATGTCACATGTCCCACATGGCACTGAGGGTCACCAGCTCTGTTCCTGGCAAAGACCTGTGCCAGAGCTTCCCACATGGCCCCAAGATCTGTGTGCAGGAGCTGACTTGGCTCTGGGTGCCCACTTGCACACAGCTCTGCCCAGCAGCACTGGGGCTTTGCTTTGCTGCCCTGTCCCTCCCTGGAATGGAGAGCTTGCTGCTAATGCTGCTCCTTGGGAGCAAATGGGGCTGTAGGTGTCCCTAGGCTGGGCTCAGGGGTGTGGCTTGGCACGTACAGGGGGGTCACACTGGGGAGGCAGGAGTGGGCAAATGCCCTGGTGTCTGAGAATAACATCAGGCATTTTTCTTTCCCCTCCCAAGGAAATGTTAGGGCCCTGGAGGGACTGCACCTTCTGACTGCTGTTTCCTCTCCTGTGTCATTCTTTAGGAAAAACATCCAGGCATGCTAACTCCATCCCAGAAATAGAAGAAATGTACCATAATTCCCAGCCCAGATGATAGCCAGGTCTCTGAGGAGGTGGGACACATGATACAGCCTAGCATCTCCAGGGGATGTTCACCAGGCTGAGCTCCTGCTCCTGGAAAGCACCACTCCCTCACAGCCATCCAGCTCCCAGACATGGAGATGGGACTGCCAGGACTGCTGAGATCTTTTAAAAGTGCTTTTTGACAGGATTTGTTGTGGTTTGATAAAGCAGAGAGAAAGGGAATCCCCCAGGAATTACCCAGTGCCCCGTGAGTGTCTGTTAGACTGCAGTGAATATGAAAGCAGATGAAATTTTTTTAGGGCTTGGCTCCACTCTCGGCAGCACTTTGAGCTGTGCTGGCAGCTTTGATCCCTTGAGCAGTTGGGAGCACATGGGAGCTTCTGAGGCACTGCAGTGGTGAGCAGAGGGCAGACAGGGATTTTGCTTTGGCAATGCTGCTATTAGCTCAGTCACAGCTGTTTTGGAGAATTTCTGACAGCAAACAGGCAGAGCTGGACTTTAGCCAGCTGGTAACCAGGTGGTGGACGTGTCTTCAGCTGTAACTGTACCGGTACACATTGCAGCCTCACAGCAGAATTTTAAAAACATCACATTCCTTAAAAGACCTAATTTTAGAGGAAGTATGAGTGCCATCAGTGCCAACACCTACTGACTGAAGTGTCTGCAGCAGTCCCTGTGTATCCAGAGGGAAATGCAGATGTGGCAGTTTGTAGATGCTCCTCCCAGCCTCTCCTCGCAGTTGGGAACCAGCTGTGGGTCCCCCAGCAGAGGCTGTGACCCTTCTGACAGGCAGATCTGTCACCCTCCTGCCCTTTTAGGATCAGCCCTTCTGCAGCCTGATTACAGGCCTGGCTGGAAATGCAGACAGCGTGGTTTTAGTGTGAGTCACAGAGGGTTTGGTGGCTTCTCCCTCCTCCAGCTCTTGGCCCTCTGCTGCCAGCAGCAGCTCCTGGTCTCAAGGAGCAGATCTGCAGCAGATCTCTTTACTTGTGGAGAGAGGTTTGTATGAGTACTGAGCAGGCCCAGGGGAAGCAACTAAGAGTGCCAAGTATTATTCTGGAGATCTTTCATCTTTTTTGGGAGAAATGATCCCAGAGATGGGTGATGGAGAGGCTGGACTTTCCAGAGCTCCTCCGGGGGGGGGTCTGCTCCTGTGGCCTGGACATGGTGCCTGCCATGCTCCCTTTCCCATCCGTGAGGCAAGCAGAGCTTCTTGTCTTTCCTGGGAGCACAGAGACCTGCCCAACTTGCTCCTCTCTGCCAGCAGGAGTTCCTGATGTGCCTGGTTTGCAAGCAGGGGTGGGTTTTTAATTAAACTAAATGTTACAGGTGGGGGACGTGGACAAGTGAACAGATAGGAGAGCCTTTCCCTGTCAAACGGAAAGAGAAGCAGCATTTTTGGTGCACAGTGCTGCTCCAGAGGTCACATAACATCTGGGAGGTGAAGGCAAGCCTGACTGGACTGGTCAAGGAGCACTTCAGGGAGGGAATTTCTTGTTAGTGTGGTGTATACTGACTGCTGCATTTTATTTGGTGTGCTGTGTGGGGTGGGCACCGAGCTACACCAAGGTAGGGACCCACAGCTCAGCTGCTGGGAACAGGCACTGCCATCAGACATATCCTCTGCTCCCCAGTCTCCTAAACCCTGACAGGCACGTGTTTGAGCACCAAGTGTCTCAGGGCTGTGATGGATCCTGGTGCTTCCAGACACAGCTGCTCCAGACAGGCTCTCACCTGGAGTTTGCTCAGGTGCAACTGTGTCTGGGCCCCACGGTGTTTGCAGCACCTTCCAGCTCTGCAGCAGGCACTGGCTGTGCAGGACCCCAGACATTCCTCATCCCCTGATTTGTCTTTCCTCTACCCCTCACCCTGCTATGAGCCTCCTCCCTGGTCTGCAGCTCAGGCATCTTGGACTGTCCTGAGCTCCCTGCTCAGACTCTTGCCACTTTCACCAAGGCTTCTGCACCATCCAAGACTGTTCCCAACCTTGAGAAATGCTGATAATGCCCCACTTAGTACTCAAAGGCTTAGAGAACCTTGCAGCAGCTGTGAATTGTGGCAGCTGTCTTTTGTGTAGAACAAATGTTATTTTGTTTATACAAGAAATAGGTTGGAAGAACAACTAACAGCTTTGGAAACACATCCCAAAACAATATGAAGTATCCCAGGGTGCATATCCACAATGGGCGCCACCAATGTCCTGCCTGAGCTCCCACTGTCTCCAGCACCGTGTCCCCAGCTCCAGCATCAGTTCACAACATCAACATAAGCCTCTGGTATAATAGCAGCCCTGTCATTTGTGCTCACTTAGCAGTCTGTCTGTAATATTTCTAATCAAGCCCATTATTTATTGGTACAAAATAGGCTACCCAGAGCAACTGAAGGCTGCCCAGGGTCAGGAGGAACACGAACACCATTTTCTAACTCTGACACTCTGAGGCTCCCCACAGTGAAGGCTGTCAGTACTATTTGCAGACATCACTGTGCAAGAGGAAGACAATTACTGCAGAAGAACCACTTCTCCTGGGCTTGGTGATTCACCAGCCTGTGTGGGTGCCACTAATCCCCATGAGAGCGGGGGCAGGTGGCCTCACAAACACGCTGTTCTCTGATGGAGCATTGCAGTAATGCTGGCATTAGACAGGTTCCCCCTGCTCTGGGGAACCTTTTCCCTCTCAGAAAATACTCAGAGAGGGTGCAGGACTGCTCTGCAGCTCATGGCACGTTAGCTGGACTATGCTGTGGGCTTTTCCAGTGATTCCTGCCATCCTGCATTGGGAATTCTTTCTTGCCTGGCAATCTTTGCCATTGAGCTTTTCTCTGCAGCAGCAGCAGCAGCTGTGCTGTACAGAGTGAGGTGAAAAGCTCGTCATATTCACTCACCTTATAGGAGTTCAGGGAGCTCCTAGACCCTCTGTGGTTCCCCACAGGAGTCATCACAGGTAATCTTCCTGGATGAAGCACCTTGAGCCCCCTCCTCACAACAACACTGTCTGTGTTGCAGCCCCTGTGCCAGCTCCCGGGCCACTAGGGATGCTCCTGTCTGCCCTTGCACCCCTGGGGTGTCTTGGCTTTGGCAGTCAGGTCCTGCACCATTCTGCACTGGCTGGTCTGACACACACAGCACTTGGCACGAGCCATGGAATAGTCAGTTTGTAATAAAAATGTTGCCTGCAGAACTCCCTCTGCTCCTCAGCAGCACCTGAAATCTCTCTGCCTTATATTACATGGTTTGTATGAAAACATAGGTGATATCTAGTCACAAAAGGCACAAAAGGATTAAAGATAAGATGATACACAGATGAACTTAATCAGGGGAGCAAGCTGAAGAGATTCTCCTTCCCAGCAAATGCTTGTACTGTAAAAAAATCTGTAAAAATGATTTACTGACTGCCTTTGCAGAGAGGAGGCTTGTAGGAAAAAAAACAAACAACACCTTCTTTTTTTCCAAGCTTAAAAAGCCTGGAAAAATTCTGTGTTCATGTGTTATTTATTGCCAGAAAATATTTGTCTGAAAAATATAATCACTGCTAGTATCTCCAAAGTGTCTAAAGCTTAATTGCCTGATCATTTTTGTTAGCAGTGTGATAATTCTTGCCTCAACCAATAATTATCCCACAGCAGCTTATAGCACCTGTGTGCAGCAGCTCTGTGTGCTCAGGAAAGGCCATTTGCCAACTCTCCTGTGAGCCTCCATGAGGCATGGCATGGGCTGCAGAGCTGTGCTGTGGGTGGTGATGGAGGTGAGGAAACCTGGGGGAGGAGTGGCTGTGGGGACCAGGGAGGCAAGCAGCAATATAGGAGAGACAAAAACATGAAGAGTTAAGCCAGTGTGGATTCATCTGCCAGAGAGATCCACTCAGAGAGTGATGAAGTGCCCGTGGGCTGGTTTGTAGGGTTCCCTGGCAGGGTGCCACTGGGGCCGGCAGGGAGAGGAGGTGCTGCTACCCCTCAACACTGGGCAGAGAGGGCTGCACCCTCCTCACCCTTGCAAGAGGCGCTTTTGCTCACCTGAGCCCCAGAGATGACTCGGTGCTCACACAATCCCTGCAGCGACTCCATCTCGGGGCTCCCTTGGCAACGGCAAAGCCAGAGGAAAAAGTAATTGCCCTCTAGCATGTTCCAAAAGGCAGCATGCTGTAAAATTCATTACCCTCAGACTAGTTTTAGCCCTCCTGTAAAATACATTTTGTGTCTAATCTTGGTAACGTGTCGTCTCTTTGCCACCAGCCTGGCAGCGCGTTTCACTGCCGATGAGTAAGGAGAGAAGCCTCACTGCGGCAGGCACATGTGGTACCCTGCTCCTGGAGATGTTTCCAGGCTGCTTTGAGCTTTCTTGACTTGAAGTCAGCAGCCCTCGTCTAACAACGCATCCATCACGCGGCAGGTGCGACGCCGCCTCTCCGGCTCCGGGGGCGGATGGATGCGCCCAGGGATGACGAGCGAGGCTGAGCTTGGAGTCCAGCCCGGGCTCCCACAGCCCGGAGGGACACATGTGGCTTGCATCCCTTCAGGTCTGTCCTCCAGAATGAGCTGTGATGGCTGTGTCGCACCAAGACACAGTTCATTTGTCCTTGTGGGCACCTACAGCCCGTTTAAATCTATTTGAAGTGGTCTGCGGAGCGCAGCATCCCTCAGGCTCGGGGGCTCTGCTGAAACCAAACACCGAGGGAAGGCAGAGGAAATGCTGCTGCTTATGGGGGACCTTTGTTGAGAGAGGAAAGACAAACTCTCCTGGCCTGTATGGGCTGATGGATTTAGCAAGGAGGAAGCCAACCCCCGAGGGGCTGCAGAGCAGCCGAAATCTGCGCGTCCGGGGCCGTGGCCGCAGCTGCAGCGCTCTCCGCCCTCCGAGCCCCCGCTGCCTCCCGGGCCCTCCTCGCCTGCCCTGAGATGATCCCAGCCACAGATTCCTGCTTGGCTCCCGGTTTGCTGCAGGGGAGGAGGTTGTAGCACCCGCCTTTCGCTGCCGTCCGTGCTACGGAATGAGTCACGGTGATGAAGGAGCCGAGCGACTGGCGAGAGGCTGATTGGCCTTGTGACGGTGATTCAGCCCCTGCGGGGGGTGGCAGCGTGAACAGAGCTATTGTTTCTCCCCACCAGCTGATGACAAAATTGTTCTTGCCCCTCTCATTGTAGAGGAAGAAATATGAACAAATGATGTGTAAAACAGTGATGAGTGATGCCCAGGATGCCAGGGAACAGCCTGGGATTCTCAGGCTGCGCTACACGCGGGGCACCTTGCTGTGCCAGCAGCCAGCCCCCAGTGCCAGGGACGCTGCTGCCAGGCCAGGAGAAGCTCAAGGCACGCACGGGCTGGAGCTCCCAGGACTCAAAGGGACAGGGCTGCTCGGTCGGTGGCTGGGACAGCCTGGAAGTGCCATGCCAGCTGTTCCTGCAGAGCCAGCAGCAAGTCCCTGCAGCTGTGTGTGTCACCCAGCACCCTGGAGACACCCCCTGGAGCATCCCCTTCACGGAGGGATCTGCTGGGCCACGGCACAGCCACACACTGCAAATGGCATCTGGGATTTGGGCACTTCTACAGTCTACAAAATCAGTGAAGTCTGATACAGCCTGATGCTGTGACCAACAGGGAGTGGTTATCCTCTGCTTCTTGTCAAAAGAGGTTTGAGGGCATCAAGTGAAACTAGCAGAAATATGTTCATCGCAACAAAGGAGGAAAAACTCGTTTAAAACATTTGTACTTAAGTTGCTGTCTGTTGCATGGCAGAGAGGCTACAAAAATCTTACCAAGATTCAAAAAATGATTCATTGTATTTAGAGAAGATAATACCTGGTGGTCACTAATTCAAATACAATCCCTCAATTAGGAATTCCTTGAACCAAGTGTCAGTAGATGTGAGGAGAAGATGCAGGAGTCATGTTTGCAAACTCCTCTGGACATTCACCCTCCCCTTGACACACACTGAGGGACTGGAGAGGTTCTGCCAGTCCAACTCACTGTTTCCACATCCCTTTGCTCAACATATGTGTGAAATTTGTAGGTTCCTGCATAAGTAATATGTGGACTTAAAAAAATGCTCCAAAATCCAGCATGGCAAAATTAATATGAAGCTGAGCTGGAAAACCATAAATCATCTTTTACTGACTTTAGCATTTTATTCTCCCAGTTATTTACATTTTGCTCATTTTGTACTTGCAATTTAGATGAAGCCCAGGGAGCTGCATGTCAGATTAATGCATGACTGATAGCAGCTTCGGGATAGTCAGACAGCAGCAATATGTGTATCATTGACAGTGAATATTCATAGGGATAGATCAGCTTGGAGGATTAAAAGCCACATCCTAGAGGGATGGATATAATGAAAACAGGAGTAATCAAGTAAATGAAGCAGAAAAAGGTGTAGCTTTATTGGCTTTTTATAGTTACTGTCTCAGAGCCTCCTTCAGTTCCTAATTGCTATTGCCGGAAGATAACAGCTCTTAGCAGTGGCTACAGATCCTGGGCTCTTTGAAGTCCCGAACAATAGACCACAGGAGGTGCTACAGGACCTTCTTCATCTTCTCCCTAGTCTACACCACCCCTGGGTCATGCAAACTGCTGATGGCCGCTTCCACCAGCAGCGTTCCCTGTCACCTTTGACTGCAGCCACCCTTGCAATAGCTTCAAGGAAAAGGCTTTATTTTGATGGAATAAAAATAATTTGTTGCCTGATCATATAAAAACAACCCTGAGGAAGGCAGTCCCTGTATCTGCCTGGGCAGGGAAGGAATGCAAACTGTTTTGGGCAGTGCTGAGATCTCACAGGGAACCTTCCCCGCTCCTGACCACCTGGTTCAGCCCAGTGACCACAGCACCCCAAATTTGCCTTGGCCATGGCCATGTATGAGTGTGAAATAAAGCATCAGGCTCATTGTCAGATCCAATGGGCACAGTGAGATTCAGAGTGCACAGAAGGTCAGCACTTACATCTCAATTAAACCCGCAATCTAAAAATTAAAACCAAAATGGCTCTTTAATTCAAGTGTGTTTTCCTTAATTTCTAGGGAATTATAGGTTCTTGTTGTACACAACAAGAGCCACAGATATGTTTAAATTTCTCCATAAGATAAAAACACCTTCTAACCGTTCACCATATGTTTTTGCCCTTGTTTCACACCATTAAGATGTTAGAACACACAGCCCTTTTTCCACACACCACTTAGGTACAAGCAGATGTTTGGTTTCCTTGTCCACTGCCAGCTGATTTCATCTGTTTTGTCTAGGGCTTTGCAGCATCAGTAATAAATGATTCACTCTGAGCATGGGGTTTTTATGCTTTCCATGTGCAGAAACTATGGGAAGGATGGAGCTCTCCCTTCCTACGTACCTGACACCTGCCAGGTGCTGCTCATTCTGCAGCATTTTTGCACAACCCTTGTTCCAGTCTAGGAGCCCCAGCATCAGTGTGGCACAGCCTCACTTTTTACCTTGCTCTCATTCATTTGCACTGTCAAAAATTCTGGTGTTATTTACTGATTAATTGTCACTCCTCACTGCTCTACCTCTTCATCTGGCCCTAGGCTGTGCAGCTTTTCAGGGCTCCCTCCCCCATGAGCTAGAAGAGGCTGTGTGGATTTTCTTGTGCTACCAGCAAGTCTGTTTTTCCTCTGTGTTTGGGTTCAGCTTTCCCTGGGCTGTGCAGCACAGAGCTGCTTGGCTGCTGGTGGTGCTGCAAGCTGTCCCTGTGGTCTGGAGCTGCCTGTGATTCTGCTGTGTAAGAGGTTTCCTCACATCCCTGTTACTCTGAATTTTTCCTGCTCCTGTTACTTTGCCAGGAGCCTGCTTTGCCTTAGAAAACAAGAGGAAGCAGAGACAGTAGTGGCCCAGCTGTGTGCTGGGGCTGGCCTGGACGTGGACTGGCTGTGACCTGGGAATTAGCTGGATAAGGGCAGGTCTGTGGGTGGATGTTTGCTGGGAGGACATAAGTGAGGAGCTGTTGGAAGGAGTCTGGGCTATGACAGGTTTTATTGCTGGTCCTGGCAGCCCACACTAGTGAGTGTTCCCTTTTTTAAGCCTTTTATCAAAATCTCTAAATTTTTGTGATTTCTCTGCACTCTGTGGACTTGTGTTTCAATTTCTGATGAGCTGTATAAGGCTGATTTTTGCTGGAGTGTTTGAAAGTTTTCAGATGTTGCAAATGCTGCTTCTGTCCAGGTGTGAAACACTGCTCTGTGTTGGTGATGGGGAGCACTGCCCCAGGGCTGGGGCTCTAGTGTGACTCCATCAGAATCTGGCTCACAGGAGCATGCCAGGCTGACAGCAAGAAGGATGGGAGAACAGAACTGGGGTTCAAAATAATGACTAACTGAGGAATTCTTCAAATCTAGACTGTATAGTATATACATATACATATACATATACATATACATATACATATACATATACATATACATATACATATACATATACATATACATATACATATACATATACATATACATGTATGTATGTGTTTTCACTGGACTTGTGAAAACATCAACTTTATTCAGATTTTGCTGACATAAGTTGCTGTCAAATGACTTTTCCTCTTTCTCTCTGCAGTCCTATATTGCTGTAGATGTTGTCCTGCAGCAGGAGAAGCTGTCCTTGATGGCAGCACAAGAACTCTCTTGAGGGTACACTGTAGTGGGCGGCTTGTGGTGCAACCACCACGAGGTGTCACAGGTGTTACCTTCTGTACAGTTTTTTGGTTTTGTTATTTTTCCTGCCCTGATGAAGACCCCCGTGTGTTCTAATACTGTTTTGACTTTGTTACAGCTCTCACCCTTCAAAATGCTCTGTTGCTTTCAGGTTAGCCATCCCCTCCCAGCTCAGTTAATCAGACTCTCATTAGCTTTGGTCCCCTGCTGCTTTTCCCACTCTGCTGCTTTAATCCTGCTCTGATCTGACAAGCAAGGCACATGGAAACAGTGGCTAGGACATGTTCTGGAAATAGTTCTGCCCTTTAAAGCCCTTGGTCACGTTTTTCTCTGTGGTCCTGAAATCGTTCCGTATTGACCACTGTAATCTGCCACCAGAAACCTTCTCATGGAAACCACTGGTGCTTACATCCTCCATGATGTGTCTTGGGAACCCACGGGGAAAACTGCGTTGTTTTGACTGCAGTGAAGATGCAGGGGAATTGTTTCCTGAAAGGCAATCCCGTGCCATGTGTCCCCAGGGGCTCCTCAGCACCCTTGCTGGCAGCTCAAAGGTCTTGGCTCCTTTCTGTTCAGAAGGAGCTGACAAACATCAGCTCATGAGCAGAGCAGAGGCTGAGGCTGGCAGATCATCACAGGTGGGGCTGGGAGGCAGGAGAGGGGCAGCTGCACTGCAGGAGGTGCTGGGTTAGAGCCCTCAAGGGAGCAGCCTGGGAAACAGGGAGGGCTGAGTGGAGCACTGAATAGAGGCTTAAACTTTACAGTTTTTTAGGATTTTGCAGCTCTGATATTCAGTCAGAGATAAGTGTTCATTCACTCGATATCTTAGAAGCTATTGAGAAAAAGAAACATTATATGGAGTGCTGTTTTGCTTAAAAAATAAGTATTGATGTAACAGTGACAAAATTGTTCTAGCATCAGCTGACATATGCTAGTCAAAAATCTATTACGTGGAAAATCCAGAATCCAGTGATGGTACCTCTGTGACATGTGGCATCCTGTTCCTGCATATTCATTTTTTCCATGCTTTTGAGTTTTCATTCTCTTCAGCATCTGATGTGTGATGTAGGAGAGAAGGGGGAGAGATGAATAAATCAGAATAATGAGCAAGAAAATTTTCTCTACTTGCAATTCAGAGTTTTGAACAGCCTTTTTGATGAAACGCAGAATGTATGAGTGCTAGTTGTCAGCAAGGAACAGACAATTGCAAAATATTCTTTCCACAGGAAAGGGTCTTGCAGCCTGAGGCAATATTTCCACAGTTTTCCAATGTCTCAGGTCACTTATAATAGGTTTTCTCTGTTTTATGCAGCTGTGGTCTGGCATGCTGTATGACAGGGAAAATTTTCAACTTATGGTTTGCAGACACTGGATTATTTAATAAGTCCTGTGCAGACAGAATAATGGCTGCCTGTGGGGTTTTTCTGGTTTGGCTTTTTTTTAGATCCCTTCCCTGAGTTGGAATAATTTCTTTCTCAAAACAGCTCTGAATGTCTTTGCCTTTTCAAAATGCAGGATGATTCTGTCCTCTCTGGTGTGTGAAAACATGCAAAGAGTCATTCCACCTCCACTCCTAGCATGCAGGGTAGGGTGGAAAGGCTCCTGGATTTTGACTTCTGCAGAGATTACATAACTAAGTCATCTAGTCCTTTTTTGTGCCTATTTATGCTTGGGACACTTACCTACATTCCTCATATCCTGAAAAGCAGCCTGCAGGAACTGGGGTTCTTGTGCTGCGGGTATACAGAGCAAACAGCTGCTGCTCTCCTGTCGTGGTGCTGAGGGAGCAGGAGAAGTGACTGGGCAGGATGGGGCTGCTCCAGCAGCCAAGAGCTGTGCTCAGATCTGATGCTGGCAATGTGCACTGTAAGGTATAGGCCTGGGACTTCTGCCTCCTAACACTGAGATTTTATTTTACAACTTGATGGACAGAGCCAACTCTCCTTGTCAGTGCTATGGACAGCAGAGTACAGATGGATGCAACCATGGCATGGTGGGGCCCAAGCTCATAAAGGGCAGGTGTGATTTGCACAACATTCCAGCCTGCACTGACAATGTTCTTGTGGGGTGTAATGGCAGCTTCAGAAAACGCCTCATCCTACCAAGGAAGAGTCCTAGGCAGTAATGCAGAAATAATAGGTCTGTATTGATCCATAAAAGGGGAGCCATAAAGGCTGGGTTTAGCTTGTGCCACGGCACAATGGCAGGTGTTTGTTCCTGATATTTCCCTCCTTCATGCCTGGTTCCTGGATCCCACCTCAAAGTTGCACAGATGTAATAGTTCAAAAGACTTGTGTGAAAGAAAATCCAAGGAATGAATAAGGTAGCAGGAATTCTACTTAATCTTTATGATAAAAATTTTCTTGGGAGTAGCTCCCGTGCCCTCTTAAACTCACAGAGCAGCCCTGGGTGTCACTGGGGCTAGTGTCTGTCTCTAGAACTGTCTTGAACCATGTTTCCAGGCACTGACCCTCTGCAAGGCCTTGTGTCTCTGCCAGGTTTGGATTTGCAATGGAGGCAGCCCCTACCATCCCTCTACAATGCCATATTAATATACAGTGAATGGCAAAACTATGCATTAATAGCACTGAAAATTCAAAGCAAAGTATCCTGAAGGGTGTCCAGTTTCACCTGGTGTTGGAAAGGGAGTTTTTAAATCAACATCAGTGCTGCTTGTCTGGAGTGAAGAAAAGAGCAAGTTAATTATTCCCTGCTTGACACAGAACTGGTTTTGCGTGATTTGCAGATTCTGATCCTTGTCTCCTTAATCAGCCTCTTTTCTCTCTCACCACCCACACAAAGCTTCTCTTTCTACCTACTTCTAGTTCCTGCGTGATGATACTCGTTATTACTCCCATTCATGTGCCAGGCTCAGAACACTGACATCAGTCTCCTGCCACAGCTGATGGAGGCAGCCCTGTCCTGCTGGGCACCTGGGCAGAGCATCCCATAATCCAGGGGCTGGCCTGACCTGCTGCATGACCACAGGCACTGCTGAGCACCAAGATCTGTCCTTCCACCAGCACAGGGATGGATGGCTGCTGTGCCCAGGGCATTGCTGAGTGTTCTGCAGGCAGCACAGCTGTATGGCCATAGACAGGCAAAAAAAAAGATAACTGACTTGCAGCCTGGAAGATTCTATTCAAACCTAACCCTAGAAAACCTGTCTGACTCAAATAGAGACTTACTTTTGTGAAAATTCTTTACAACACCTCAGTTGCTCCTCTGTGTGCTCAAACCTGGAGGAATGTGTTGTTTTCTGCATAAATATACACAGGAACAGCAGCAAACAAATTTCAATATGAGTAAGAATAAGATAATATTGTATATGTGAAGTTTTGCTGATGTTGTTTCTCAGCCAGGGTGTTATACTATGGGTTATGGCTTGGGTAACCCAGAAAAAAGCCTTCACTGTGTATTGCAAAAACTCATTTTCCGTGAACAAGCCATGTCAGAGATTTCTAGGAGATAATTCTACAGCTACTTTCTGTACTCAGAACAGCTGAGTAAACCTCTTTTACCACAATATAAAGCAGTTCAGCAAATGCATGTCATCTGGAAAGCAGTTTTAAGACATGGGATCATGAGGCCAAATTCCAGGAGCAGGAATGTTGATGGTCTTGTACCAGGACATTTTGTTGGAAGATCTGTCCCCACCTCTTTGCTTCCTGGAAAGAGATGTGATACTTATGGATTTATAACAGAGGAAACCCTTGCTCAGATGCTCTGACTTTTTAGAAGAAACCCTTCTAATCTGGAAGTCAGGTGGGAGGAGGGGCAGTAAACACACAAGTGATGCTGCTGTAGGAATGCAGGTGTTCAATCTGCTGCTGCTGTTGTCCCTGAAGAGCCAAGGCTGGATGGGGGAGATGTTTTAGTGTGAAAAAAGATTAGGTTATGCTGACTATGGGGTGAAGCAAAGTCTTGACTCAGATTTATCTGGTTGGAGGCTGTGCCAATTAGCACCATCTCCTAACCTGCATCCCCAGCCATCTTTCTATACCCACTTGATGGTCTCAAAAAGCATCCACCTTCAAAGATGATGAATCCCTCAGCTCCTATTGGCTTTAAAGGTGGTTGTTTTGTGGTTTTTTTACTGCTTGGTACACTGACTCATGTTTCAGGTATTATTAGCATGTACTTAAAGGGTATTTTCTAGGTGCTACTTTTAAGATCTGTCTCACTGAACCAGTACAATCCTGTTGTGTTTTTTTAAAGTCAACTGGTAGAAAAGTTATTGCATGTGCTCCTGAGGTCCTTGGTTTTGCCTTGTATTTCTGGTAGGAGGTAAATCAGGAAGCTTTTGGCAATTAAACTCAAAGCTTTTTCTTTACCTGCTCCCTTCTCATGCAGACAACAAACCAGAATCAAGTTGTACTGATTATGCCAAGGAATTGCTGCTTCAGACAAAAATTAGAAAGAGAATTGGGGGTACAACCTGAAGTTATTAATGTGAATTTACGTATGAAAACTTGTTTTTAATAGCTTTCCACATCACAAAAATTTCTCACTGGAGAAATAGGTCACTTGAAAAAACTTACCTATTTGAATATTTTTCTGGTTCTCCAGGAGGCTTGCTATTTTGACACTGCAAATATTTTGATGTTAATTCAGCTGGCACTGCAGTGAGTTATAGCTGTTGTTGAAATAAGTGCACAAGAAGGGAAATAGAAGAACAAAGATGCTTTGAAATATGCAATTCTGTGAACACAATTACTAGAGGAGACATGAATATAAAACTAAACTTCACTATTAAAGTGAGTGTTTATTATTTCTCAAGGTTGTTGTTTTACCAAAAAAGAACAAACACGTATCCTTTTGCTGCCCAGATGTTTCCAGAGGTCTGTGTCCAAGTCATTCCTGCTAAGTGCAAGGCAAGTGAGGCAAGGAATTAATGGGCAGCAGAACAGAGAAATGCTGTGGTGCTTGCAGGGGAGGATAATGACCCAGGACAAACCCTTGCTCTGCCCCAAATGCTGCACGTGCATCTCCCTACAGGCTCCTGAAAAGAACAGCAAATTATTCTCTTCTGAGAAGGGTTTATGTAATTGCTACTCCAAGTGAAAGAAATCTTGTAATGGATTTAGAACCAAAACTGTAATTTCCAGTTTTCCCCTGCCCTAGCCTTCTATTAGAAAGATTCAGACCTGTTTGGGGAGCAGGGGACCAGATTGCTTTTGTTTCTGGCTGTTGCTGCAACAATGCTCACCTTCCCCTCCTTCAATCCTGTCCCCAGGGAGTCCAGACGGAGCAGGTGGGACCTTCCTACCCTTGATCCATGACAGGCAGCAACAAGTACACCACAGAAATGCAGATAGGGTGTATTTTTTTCCCCTGTAGAAGCCTTTTGGCATGCCTGAGCTCCTCTTTGAATCCAAGCTCTGCTCCTGAAGGGCGGGGGCTGCTCTGCAGCGGTGGGTGGGACAGGGGTGTCTTTCCTCTGGTATGTCCCTGGCTGTCCAGCTACCACTTGTAGTGTCTCTGTCGGGTTCTTCTGGTCACTGCTGCAACCTTTCCAAAACTGTTGTTTCCCCAGCTGTTTGGCAGTTTCACTGTGACTGTGACTGATGGAGACTGCTAACCTGCAGGAACTGGGGCATTACCAAGAGACAGGATTTGGGAGGTAGAAAAGTTGTCCCAGATTGCAAGGTTTATAGACTGTGAACAGCATTCATTTATGGATTTAATTGTGACTTCACTGTCTTGCCTGGCAGAGCTGAAGTTGAGTGGTATCACGGGCATGGATAGCTCTGGTAGATGTGGAGAGCTTTGGGGGACACAGCTTGGGGCTGTTGCTTGAACTGAAGGGCTTGAAGGTATGGAATAACTGAGGGTCCTACAAACACATACAAATAATAAGCTGCCCCACTGCAATGGCAAAATGTCCTGGTGCTCAGACCCTATGGATAATCTCTCATCAGCTCCATGAACTGAATGCAGCCTCTCCATTTATGTTCTGTGCCATCAAGTGCTGAAGAAACCTGGTGTGGGCAGCACAAGGGAAGGCTGGGGAAAACTCAGCTCTCCTTCCTGAGCATGGTGGTGGTTTCAGTGTTGCTACCCAGGCTTGCTGAGAGCTTACTGGCACTGAGAGCTCATCGTTTTAGGAGCAGTGCGAGAGCTCTTTGCTACCTTGACAAAAACCACACTGGCTGAGCAGTACTTGGTGTCCTTGCAGCTGTCTGGTAGAACAGAGAACTTTTTAAATTGTTATTATTAGCAGTAAATTATAGTGTCCAGCCTCTGAAAGGACTGGTGGTGGTGGAGCAAAACCCCAAGAGATTAGTGCTCCTGCTCTCACTGTGGCACTGCTGGGATGGGTGTAGGACCATGTGGGGACAGCCAGAATGGCCCCGCTTAGATCAAATCCCTGTCTGAATATTGTTTTTTGTAGAACTCTGCTTTTCTGCTCAGTTCTGTAATTCTGAATTGCAAAGGCACAGTCATGACTGACTACACTTCTAAATATTGTGATAGTAAAAGTCTTTTCTGCTGCTGGCCTGACACAAAGCACTGCACCACTAGCAGGCAGCAGCAGCTTTAGATGAGCTCTGCAGACTCAAAGGGACAAGATGATGGCTCCAAAGGGGATATAGCTTTAGGGTGAGGGCTGGACAGTCTGTATGACCACATTAGTTAAATAGTGATGGGGAAATGGCTGGTGAATGTCTGAAGGAAGCTGTGAGGGAAAAGCACTAGGTGGATAAACGTGTTGGGAAGTCTGGTCTCTGGAGGAGATGAAGAAATCTCTGCACATTTCCCACAGTTGTTTCAAACCAAGAATTTTTAATTTTCTGGCTATGCAATTAGCCTTGCTGTGAAGCCTCAGCAATAGATATTTTACCATGTCCCTTGGGAACATTAGTTCATTAGTTAATTAGTTTACAATTTTAATTAAAATTGTGCTGCCTAATTTCTTTGAACTGTACTGACTTCAGTGGCGTGGTGCCATTATCTCACAGAACAGAAGGACACACCTGATGCTGGCTGGTTCTCACCATTGCTATGTGCAGGCCCTAAGGAAAACCAGGAGGTCCAGGGACTTTTAGTGCTCACAGGCACATGGTGTTTCTGGGAGCATTTCCCTGATACATGGTGATTTCACCTTCTGCACCCAGCCAAGGCACCTTTGGGTCCCATTGCTTTTCCCACCCTTGCTGAAGAAGTCCTGGATTTACTTGGTTCTGCAGAGCTCTGGACATGTCTCTGGTGGTGAGGAGACAGGTCAGAGATGCAAGGGGCAGAAAGGCAGGCTGGGTTTGTGCAGTCTCATAGTGTGCTGCTGGCTGTGGAGATGGGACAGAAAAAGAACCTATGGGTAAAGAGCTTCCTCTACACCTTAACTGGCAATGCCTGGTTGGTACTCAGCCACATCAGCCACAGCCTCTACTGGAGATTAACAGGGCAGAGATGTATTAAGTGCTCTGCAGAGCCTGAACAATGTAATTACCCTCCAAGTAAGGCAAGAGTTTGTGCCAAGAGATTTTTATCTTCCATGAATGAGCTGGAGGGTGAAGGGCTCCTGGCTTTTATGAAAGGCAGGAAACTCCAACTCTCCAACTACTATTTTATGAGCCAAGAGATTTGACCACCACGAAGCAATGTCTGTGTCATTAACTTGGCCAGACAGCCAGAATTTGTCAGGACAAGGGTGGTGACTAACGCTGCTAGAAATGCTCCTGAACTACTCGTAAGCTGCTGCTCCTGGAGCACCTGCTGTCACCAAGGGGTCTGTCCTGGCAGCACCAGAGCACCTTTGCCAGCTCCCAGCTCTTGCTGGCAGTGCTGCAGGTACTGTGGCCCTACAAGCACTTTGGCACAGTCTGAAGTGAAGCTCCACAGGAGGAGAGAAGCAGGCAGCAAGAGAGGAATGGCGTTTCTAGGGAACGGGAGGACTTTGCTGGTGTGGGTGTCTCTAACTGCACCCAATATCCTGCCCTGTCTGCTGCTCTTCACAAGTGAATCCCCTTTGGTCTGGAAATGCGTTTGGCTTCTTGCCCTGCTGTCCCAGTGGTGGGAGGGCTGCTGCTGCACCCCAGCCAATCTGGCCACTGCTGCTCTGAAATAACTGTTTCCTCTCTTGTGCCTGCTCTCTGGTGTGTTCTACAGAGGAACGAGGTCTCCCCTGTTGTGTTTTGCAGAACTATCCAGCCATTTAGTCCTTGCTAGAGCAGGCTGGTTTCCTGCTGGTCTGCTCTTTCATGTCTATTGAAATTAATCCAGCACTCCTTAATGTGGGCAGCAAGAGCAAACTTCTCTTGTGCCAGAGAGACAAACTACACATCAGACTTGATGGCAGACCCTTATGGACCCGTGATAGTGATTTCTCTTCAGGCTCATCCTGCCTCTCTCAACACTTGTTTCTATTTCCTCCCTCGTAGCCGGTTCCTTTTTGTTCCTTGTCTTTTAGCAGAAGCATCTTCAGTTTGTTAATCCCCCTTTGATGGCAGGTCATCTGCTTCTCTGAAGTCCAAAGGGATGGGCTCCAAGTCTTCACTTGACTTTCAAAGGAAGAAAGAACAAAGTCTGGCAACATTCCTCTTTGCACAGTCCACATTCATTGTTACTGTATTCTTAATTATCTATTTCAAAATTTGTTTTAAGGTCTGGCTTTCAACTGCAGTTAAACTACCAAGCCTCAACCTTTCCTCATCACTTCTTCCTTCTTAAGATCTTCTCAAAATCCCTTTTTAAGTTTTGCATTTCCCTAGTCACATCCTAATGCCCCAGATGTGCTCAAACCCTGCTACTTCTGCAGCTTGTTATGTCAGTGCACTCCAGTATGCAAAACTATGTTTTTTTTTCCCCCGGAAGATGGGCTGAAAAATGGTGAATTAGTGTTTATCACATTATCCATCTTGCTTCTTACATCATGTCCAGCATTATTGGTTTTATATTGTAAAGTAAGGCAAAGAGTTAACTTGGCTTGGGGCCATCCTGAGATTAGCATTTACCCCATTTTCTCTGTAGAAAGACCCTCCCTTCTCCCTCCTTTGATCTACTTTTTCTCATGTAGCTGACTAAGCTTGTCTGCTGTGTAATACCTCCTGTGAAGTGTCATTTGGTCTGAGGATTGCCGGAGGTGATAACCAGATGCTTTTGACCCGTGTTTATTGGTGCCTTTTCTCTTATTCCCTATTCTCTTCCATTGCAAATTTCTGCATGCTCCAACTATTCTTCTGAGGTGCTTAAGTGTGCCTTTGGCTGCTCTGCTGCTTCAGACCCTTCACCTCTTTTGCAGGAGATACATACCACAGCAGCTTAATAGCTTTTCTTCCACTTTTGGTCTTGAATTCCTCAGCTTAGCTGATTTCTCATTTCCTAGAGATGACCAATTTGCCTTTTGGAATTGGGAATTTGGGATCATGTTTCTTTGAGGTTTGTTGTAAATTAGTATGTGCTCAATGGATAATAATTATTGTTATCCACTCCTTTTCACAGGCTGTGCCAGTGCATGCTGCAGCACCCATCACCATGTGTCTCTCTGCAGGGTTCCATGGATCCTGTGGCACTGCAGCCTCCTGTCTCTCTGCACTCCCTTCTCTCTGTAATCATCCTCACCTTTGTCTCTGTTTCTGAGGCAGATAAATCTCTGCCCTCCTGTTCACTGGCTGGTGACTGCTTAACTCCTTGGCTCCCCTGCCTGCATCAGCCCTGCCCTTTCAGTCAGGGCTCAGCAGTTCATGGTCCACCAGCTGGGAGTGAAGCTTAAAGAGGAAAAGGCCTATTCATGCGGATCAGGTGATGGGGCACTCCTACAAAGCCTTGCCTGGGGAACAAAGCATTTTTGGGGCTTGCCAAGTTGCCTCTAAGGATGCAAAAACCACCTCCTGTGCAATTCCTTCCCTTTACAGAGGGAATTTAAACCTGTCCACACAGCCATGTAGTGCCTGTGATTATGTGGGCACAGTGCAACCTTCGTGGCTGCTGTGTCCTTAGAGGAACTGGCAGAGAGGATCACAGCTGGTTTCAGCCTTCTCTCTGTCAGCTTTAGCTAAAAATTAATAGCATACAAGCTTCCTCCATACCCTCAAACTTGGACAGCCAAAGCCTTCCCCCGTGGCAGTTTGCAGATATTCACATTCTGGTTAATGATATAATTGAGATGTTTCTAGTGATTTAAAAGACTTCTGACTAAGCTCTTGGCATAAAGAGGAAAAAGTGAAAGCCAGAGTCGGGGGGAATCAAGAATTCAACAGAGCCTTTGAACCAGCTTTTGATTTACATATGAATAACATCGATCTGCAAAGGGAATTGTGTCCAGTCATCTCCAACAGAGGCGCCAGGCAAGAACTGGTTCCATGCTGGGAGTCTCCCCCAGCTCCTACTAGGATTATTTTCTCCACCGTGCTTTTGTGACTGTGCACTTCTGCCTACTTACACAGGATCTCACACAGATACGAATTCCCTTGATCTCAGGGGCAGTGAACCACAGAGTCCGGAGTGACAGTGGTATGCAGAACAGGGATAGATGTACAGTCCTGGAGGTCTGAAAGGTGTCACACGATGATACAAAGAAGGTGTTTCAGTGGCTCGGTGCCTGTGCTGGTGGTGGGACAGCCCGGCAGGGACATCTGCTCTGCTGCCAGGCAGTGCCTCTGTGCTGGGTGCTGACCCAGAGACTTGTGTCAGCTCCTTGCCTGGCTTCTTGTCAGTTCTGCTCCTGAAGGTGCTGGAGATGAAGGATTTTGCAGGTTTTTACTTAGAGGAGGCACTCGAGCAGAACGTACAGCCTATAAACTGCTTAGAAGCCTCTAAGCTTTACTTACCGTTCCTTCTGGGGTAACCAGCGTCATGTGCCAATCTGACTAATGCTTTTTAAAATGCACTAGATTAAAGGTGAATGTGTTGTTATGGATTTAGCATTGGAATGACAGCATTTCTCACTGCTGTTCACATACAGCTTATCAGGGATGATGAGCACTTCCTCTTCCTGAACTCTGCCAGTCATCTCTGAACGTGACAACAGCAGTTCAGTGATTTCATCCCTGCCCTTTCCACACACATCCATAAAACACACCTGCATGCTGTCAGCCCAGCCTCACACTACATGAGAATATATTAGCAAGCCAAACCTAGAATTCTCATATCTAGGCGTTCTGTTTTTTTATATTTCTGGGTTTTTTTCTGAATATCAGCCTACAGGGGTTGATAGTCCATCCCTGAAGGGGTCTGCAGCTGCACATCTTCACTCCCAGCTGCAGTAATGTTAGCAATGACTGCAACTGAGGCTGAAACTGTACTTTAATTCCCACAGGAGCTGTGCAAGCCTTGTTTGTATCTGGGTGTCACTCCAGATCCCTCTGATTGTGTAGAAGGTAGCAACCAGTGATTTCAGACTACACCAGGACCCTCCCTACTCACTTGGCTTCTTTCCTTTCTGGTCACTGTTCCCTGTGTTTTACTGCTTCAAAACTTATATTTTCCAATGCTCCAAAGTATTTTCAGCACCAATAGCTTTTAACTGAACAAGACTTTGATTTGGGATTTCTTACTTGGGTTGCAGGGAAAAGAGGGGAGGTATTTTTACTTATGAGCACTCTGCTCTCTGTGCTGCACTGTTCTGCAGGACATCTCATTCCTGTCTTGCTGGAGCTGGTTTAGACCAACCTTACATTCATGGCAGTTTATATTTAATCTGCTGTCCAGATCTAGTGCTTCTGAGCCACTTCAGTTCACGCGCCTCCTTCTCCTTCCTATTTTGGGCTCCTGGGCGCTTTGACGCTTCCTCTGTGTAGCTCAGCCTTCCAAGCTTCAGCTTACGTGAAATCCCCCAGACAGCCAGCTTATGTCACCATCATCCATCAGGGACAGCCACAAAGAAATCTGCAGCTCAGTAGAGCTGCTCTTGCTCCCATTCCTCTGGAAAGGGGCAATGTAAGTTTAGGGAGAAGGCAGGCATGCTGCAGAGCTGCATATGTGATGCTATGGCATTTGAATCAAAGAAAATAATGTAAAACTCATTTGCTACAAACCCCACTTTTGAGCATATGAGTGTTATATAAAGCAATCATTTACTGTGGTGTTAGAATAAAGAACTGCCAAACATCCTGTACAGATGTGATGGTTCTTCTCTCAGCAATAGGAAGTGTCTTTGCTCACAAGATGAGGTGAAAGAGAACTTGTTGAGCTTGTCTGAGCATATGTCCAGGGTATCAAAACCACAGACAATGTATGTCTCCTGCCCTGCTTTGCTGCAACCTGGATTTATCCCATTCCCCTTTTTTGTCCTTCTGGCTAAGAGCTATTGAAGGCTCTAAGTGAGGAGTTGCAGCTCTTTCTCTTGCTCTGCCAGAATTTTGAAGGGTGTCACCTGAAAGGCTGGAAACTTGTGTCCGGCTACAAATGAACTGTCCCTGCCCTGGAGAAGACTTGGGGCACTGTGTCCAGATCTTGGTCGTTCAACATTCAACAGAACCTTGCACATGGCTCTGCTGCTGGCCTGCTGGGTCACCTTGCTTAAGTCACTTTGCCACTCAGGTCACTTCTTTCCTGCTCTTTGCCCTGCCAACACACAGGGACGGGACTGCTCCTGCAGTACAGAAGAGAGACAGCCCAGAGGTTCAGCTGCACCACGGGCTCCTCATGGGTGCCAAGAGCAGGGCACAGAACAGCAGCTCTTGTGCCTGCACTGCCCAGAGCAACAGGAACCTGGCCTTTGTGAGAGCAGGCTGCCACTGCAGATCTCATGGAATATAACACCTCCTCTTACTAATCAAGTAGCTGTTATCTGTCTCTCCAATGCTCATGGCCCCTACCAGGCTCAAACCTGTTTGTTTCTTAAACAGCCCCATACCATGCTGTTCAATAATGTGAGAATTTTCTGCTTGAGGAGCTGGATGCAGCGCTGCTCTCTTAAATGGCTGCTGTCCTGTGTTGCAAATTATCAAGATTGCACTGAGTTTTTAATCAACAGCAATTAACTTGCCACAGAGGTTGCAAGAGAAATCTTTTGCCCACATCACAGGCTCCTCTGATCTTTTTCACGGCACCCAAAGCCATAGTACAATGTCTTGCACAGAGCTCTTTTCTGAGCAGCAGCAGGGCTTGGGGTGTCTGCAGGGCTCTGTCCCCTGAGCCAAAGTCACCACTGGGGAGTGGTGAAGAAGAAGACAGCCCAGAGTTACTGGTGTCCCACAGAAACCTGCTCTGTGTCCTGCTGTCCGTGCATGTGTGACCCCTGTGACAGCCTGATCAGCTGCAAGGTGAGTGCCCACTGGACTGCTCCCAGTAACAGTGAGGTGCAGGCCAGCCTGAACTCCCCACAGATCCCACAGGGAGGATCACACCATGCCCACTGCCTTTCTACCCCAACCTGGCACTTCTTTCACTTATTCTCATGATGGAAAGCACTTAGAACACCTGCACCTAAGTCTCCATCCAAGGACCTACTAAACTTCAGGTGAATTTTCTTTTAAAAAGGTCTGACATCCCTTCTGAGTCTCCACTTCTGCCCTTCCTGGGCTGTGCTGCTGTAGTGAAACCCCTCCAGTAGATGCACATTGGTCTGAGGAGGTCTCTGACCCCTGGGATGGCATAGCATGCCAGGTTGTTGCTTAGGGAATGTGCCATTCCTGGAGCAGAGCTCAGTGCTCTGCCTTTCCAGTGAAGGCAGGGACCCAGCTGACCAGCCAGCTGCTTCTGCAGATAATTGCAGTATCAGTGAGATAGAATTAGATTACATTTATTTCACGATCAGTTATGTTCAAGCTCTTACACAGATATCTTTACTATGTTAAATGAAAATTAATTAATTGCTTATTCTGGGAAAAGATTAACATCTAAAAGCTACATAAGACTTTCAGGACTTGTTTGTTTAGTAGTGCTTGACTTGCTTCTACAAGGCTTGATCTTGCCGAGTCAAGAATGAAACATAAAGTGTATTCACTATAAGTGAACTGGATGTAGCACCCTAGTTTGTACTCCACACATTGTTGGTAATTGCCTGCTTTGTCTTTGCTGGTGTGCCTGAAGTGTCCTAGATATAAACTGGCTCAGATGGTGGATGATGATCAGTGATGTGCCTGAGAAGGGCAGCTAGGAGGCAGCTCCTTTTGAGATAGGGCAAGGGGTAATACATGGCATAGTATCTCTTTCCCACATCAGAAGTGCTTCTGCCAATGAGTATTTTCCTCATCCCTCTCTGCCCACTGCTGGGGGACAGGTCATGTCCAAGCAGATCCAGCAGATATCTCTAATGTGAGAAAATATCTCATTTTTTACCTTAATTGTCCTGAAATTTCAAGGTCTTAAGGTGTCATAGTTGTCCAGGCAGCTGGAAGAGAGACCTTCTAATCCATATTCTCTACATCCACTAACTAAAACATGGAGCAGCAATGCTCTGAAAAACTCCTGCTAATACAGTATCAGCAATATATTTCAAAGTAGAGAATGCTGCTCCTGCAGAGGCCAACAGGATATAGTGGATGGGCATCCTAATCAGCTTCTGTACATGGGGCTCACTATTGAGTGTCTGTACTTTTCAAGTAGCTTTTGGAAGTAGAATTTCATGGTTGATAACAGTTTTTGTAGCCTGTTCTCCCTCTTCCTGCCTGTTCCCATATCAGCGTAGATATTCTAACAGCCCAGAGACTGGTGTTTTATTTCTGTCATTCCAGTTTTTCTCATGTATTATTAGATCAAGATGGTTGTCTCTGTCTCTTTTACTTCACTGAATCTGCTGTAATGTAAAAGCAGCACTCACCTCCTCTACAAGTGTTTGTCAGGAAAATTCTAACCCCTAAACCAGGGTATAACTTTATACTATCTGTGTTTCCTGCACTTTGGTGAGAAGGGGTTTTCCAATTGGAAAGCCACAGCGATGGACATGCCCTGGGTCAAATGCCACAGAGGGATTATTTCTTTAAGCACAGATCTCAAAAGGCGATTTGCATCCCACTACACAGGCTTTCCCCAGGCTTTTCATACTTTCAGGCAGAACAGGCCCCATTTTTTTTGTGTGAGTTTTCTTTGGAGAGGGACTCCAAGGACTTGTGCTGTGCAGAGAAGGTGTGACCCCAGCTCTGCAGCAGATCAGGTTTCCTGTGGTAAATAAGATGTCCCATCTCCTGGCACTCAATACCATTAGATCCAAAGCAGGATGAAGGCCCCTTTTCCCCAGGTACCTTTGGCTGACAAAATAAACATGAACTCATCCTGGTTTTCTCACCTCTCTCCTGTCATGTCAGAGGTGAGACTGAAGCTGTATGAGCAAATGCACCGTGTCCACCAGATTCTGTGTTGCAGAGATATTGACTATTAACTAAAAACAGCCTCCTTTCGAGTGTCATAACAGTAACTGCTACTTAACTCTTCCTTTTCAAAGTGGGGGGGAATTTGCTGTAGGAAGAATATTGGGAAAAATAGCCACTCTTTTTCTTCATTTTTCTTTTGCCTTGCTGGAATGACAGGCTGCAGCTGTCAATATGACATTCACACACTCTTACACACACTCAGACACACTTTTACACAATCACACACACTCAGATACACTCTTACACGTTCTTACATGTTCTTACACACACATATTCACACTTTTGGTTGACAAGGGTCTGCCCTGGCTCCCACTCCTTGTGTAAAGTCACAAAATCCACAAAGTCTCTGTTTCACCTCCTTGTTCCTTTCCCCTGAAGGAAAACAACCTTGTAAATTCTTGTGGCTCTTGGGAGAGGTGGGTATTGACTTCCCTGGTGTTGTAGCTGCTTTTCAAACTTCCCTCATCCTCAGCAGACAGTGGGTCTGTACTGGCTAGTGCCAGGAAGTGACAACTGCAATATGTCCCTTCTTGGGCTGTAGGAGTTCCCCTGAATACTTCATTACAGTATTTCACAGCACATTTAGACACAGCTAAGCAAGTTCAGCTCCTTTGGCTCTGTGGGGTAGGTATCTTGCTCCAAGCTTGGCTGTGCATTTTTAAACATTATTAGAGTTCAGATGGAATTGCTTCCAGCTGCTTTCACAAAGCTTAAATATTTCCAGGGCACCATATAATGTTCCTTTTCTGCCAGATTGTGGCCTCCTATAGAGAGGTCTTCAAAGACCAGTTTCAACAAAATCAAATTATTTTAGAATATAATTACCTCTCACCCCCTTAAATTTCATTGTGTTCCAAAGAGTTTCCTGTAAATAGATCCCACTCTTTAAAGGAGCCATGCTATTCTGCAGAGCTGGTGGGAGCCAGCCCTCACCAGGCTCCCCTGCATTAGCAATTCTTGGACAGACAGTGCCTGAGTAGCCTGTTATGTGATAAAACGTCACATTTCTTCTCCCCAGCACTGCTTGTGCTGATATTCAGCAGGAAACCATATGGCTTCCAGAAGCCTACCCACATACCTGTATGTGCCCACGCAGTCCGTGAGTCACTTTTACTGTTTGGATGCCCCTTGAGTCATCTGAAAATCTGTGAAATTTCCATGTCTATTTTCCATGCAATCTCTTAAGAGCTTTAGACAGTTACATATAAGGATTTACATATGTATCTTTTTTTCTAGTCTGTTTTTGGTTTCATGGGTGGTAATACACTGGCAGTTCTTGTTTTGAAGGAAATTGAATCTTGATGAGAGCAGAGCACTGGCTGCAGCTGTGTGGGGAAGGGATGAAACTGAAAAAGTGAGACCCTTTTGAAAGAAGGGTTTTAGGAGCAGGAAATCCAACACTCGGGCTTCCACCCTTCCTTTCTGCTCTGACAGGACCATACCAGATCACTGCTGACCCTTGGTGTGTTTCTGTGCCCAAAGGCAGCTGCAGTGCTGCCTTCAGTGGGATGTGAGTACTTTGGGAGCCCCTGACAAGATTTTGCAGCACTAAGGAATGGCACAGATGGAGCACACTTGGGTCACTCAGGGCATTCTGGGGACTGACCCAGGGCAGCATGGCTTGGGGTAGATGTCTGTCTTCATGCTCCTTCAGCTCCTCAACTGCAGGGACTCCAGCCTCAGACAAGTCTATCTGTCCTTTATCAATCTCATGACAAGATGATTTTGCTGCCTCAGGCCAGCATAGGTGATGTGTAATCTTTGTCTGTTGCTTTTGCTGATGAAAGAAAAGACAGTTCTTTCTCTTTCCTCTATGATGGGCCAGCACTGAAGGTGCATTATAGCCCAAATTAAAACCAGCAGCCCCAAGGTTTGCTGCAGCAGCATGGAATGATGTAACCAGCCTGCCAGAACCAGCTACTTTTGCAGCTGTACCCCAAATGCAGGCAGTGTCAGGTGTTTAACAGAATAATCTCGCAGCTGAAGGGGAAGGAATGTGTAGATAGATTGTTCTCCCATGGAGTGTGGGAGCTGACTGCATTAAAAACATCTATATCTCTTCATAAGCGTTCTACAACCAAATGGTGATTCCGTGGCCTTATAGAGCCAGAAAAATTGTCAGAGGTACAAGTATGAGTGTTTTGCAGAGCTGGAAGCAGCAGTGTCCGTTTGTAGAGAACTTCTTGTTGTAACTTAGCTTAGTCAAATTGCCAATAATATTCATTAGAGCAAACAATCAGGCAACTTCACCCTATTTGAGAGAGATTGTGCTGCCTTATTCATCTATCCCAAAATGCTGCTCAGTACAGGCAGGGACGTTCCTACTGTTTCTGTACTGTTGAGAAGCATGTGTGACCTGGAAAGCTGAAATGAGCACACAAAAGCATTGCTAATTTATACCCTTCCCACCCTTCATTCTGACTAGCACTGTTTAAAAAAATTCACTCTATAAAATAATAAATGAACCCCAACCAACAAACCCATGATATTTTCAAACTGCAATAGTAAACCTTAATAACTTGCTGTATAGTTTTTAGTCAAACGAATTGGTAAAATGTGAGTTTTAATATAGCTACAAGATATATCTACTGATATATAGAGCATGCAGCATGTATACATATACACATGTATGTATGCAAAATATACGAGGTATGCTCCATAGAAATAGAGCAGGAATGTGAAGAGCAGAGCTAGAGGAACATGAGAGGATGGGAGAGCTTCAAGAGAAGGCTTCACTGAAAGCTACTTCAGTGCAGAGGGTTCTGGGGAGCTGAACCCCTTACAGCCCTGCTGGGGAGCTGCTCTGCCTGCAGATGGAAACTCACCACTCAATAGGCAGCTGCTTGAAATACTGACAGCAATGTGCTAGCTAATAAAAGGAGGAATAAGAAGTTGAATATGTAGAGATAAAATTTCCTATCTGAATGTATGCTTTTGCACAAGCAACAGAAATGAGCTGAGTGGTTGTTTTTAGGAAGGTTTTTTCCTCAAGTGCTGCTGGAGGGATCAGTGTAACAGATCTAAGCCCATGTAATGTGCTCCTTAGTGAGAAGGAGAAAGTTTAAAGGTTGTTTTTGGCAGAGTCTGTTACTGCTCACGGCAAAAGGAATGCTCTGGTGGATGCCTGTGTCCCAGGAAGCCTCTGGCAGCTCCCAAGGGCCCCTGGTGCCCTCTCAGGCCCTGGGCAGCCCTGTAAGACAGCACACCCCACTACTTACAGCCCTGCCCCAGCTGTTCCCATTCCTCAGGGCACTTCTGGAGCTGCCTCTTGTTCAGCCCCAGAGAGCTTAATTGATCTTGGCTATTTAGGGGAGCTTGGTGCCCAGCTGAGCCTCTCAGTAACTCCTAGGGAATGGTGGTGTCTCCTTACAGTTTTCCAGGATGAAGAGGCCACCAGGAGCAGCAAGCTTGAGATAGAAATGATAAGACTGGGCACTCTGGATCCCTGCTGGTTTGTGCTACTCCATCAACAGACTAGTAGGGACTCATTTGCACTTCCCAAATGTCACCTCATCTTTCCTTCCAGCTGAGTGGTGGTCCTCAAATGATCTGTGGATCTCTGTAGGATGGGCTGCTTTTGTAAATTTTTACATGGCAAGCGTGCTCTATTGTTTAATGAGCCTAGAAATTACTCCCCAGGCCTGCACAGATATTGAAAATATTTTAGAGGCCTGTAAAATGAAAACCAGTGTCCTGCTTTCAATATATATCACTGGTGAAACTGTCATGGACCAAGGCAGGTGATTTCACTCTGACTGTGGTGATGGTGGAGTGATTTCCCTGGCTTTAGCAGAGATGCTTTTGTGAGACATTGGACTCTAGCTGCCTGGACCTGAAGTTTGCTTTCCTCTTAGCCACCAGCACTGAAATGGAATTGGTTCATGTGTGGGATGGTAAAATCTGCAGGGGAGTGATATGCTTTCCACATTTTCAAAAGTATTTCTACCCATCCAAAGAGTTTACAGAAATAACCTGCTGCAAAATTTAAAAAAGCAGCAAGTGTTTGTATTATGTGGAAAAGTTAAACTTACTGGGGGCTAGACCACATAGTTTGCTTACCATACTGCTTGGGTGGTGAAATTTCTGAATTTCTGTGAGTCAGTAGGGGCTGAGGGCTGGATCTCCTCCTGTCCCTCCCTGGTGTGGCTGCAGCCACAGGGTGTTGTGGCCCAGCATGGACAGCACAGGGCTGGGAAGTCTGGGCAGTGAGGAGCAGAACTGAACTCTTCCTGGCTGATTGCAGAAACTCCAAGAAGTTCACATAAGGAATCAAGTGAGAGTTGAGGTTGCTTTATACTCATGCAACATTGCTTTGATCCTTACAGTTCTGTGGACCTATATATAAAACAAACACAATGGGTATCTAGCAGCTAATTCTAGCCACAGATATAAAAATTAGCCCACCTCAGTTGCTAATTCCTTGAAGGTATGAGCTGCTTCTGATGTAATTATGAGCATGTGGCTTGCTTAGCAGAGACTAGCCACAAAATTTTCATTTTTAGTTGCACTTAGCCAAAGCAGACAAAAATAAAATCTGCAAAGGCAAAGATGCATCAGAAATTCACTGGAATTACACTGAAGTTGTATCCTACATAAATAGCCTTAGCAAACAATAATTAACACAGCCAGCATGCTTCATTGTGTTGTTAAAGAGAGTAGAAACAGAGATAATCCCTTCTGAATTGTAATGTAAGGCCATACATAATGATTGGACTACTAGTTTTGTTTTCCATGATGGAATGTCTTCAGAGAGTTTAAATGAACTGTTTGCAATGAAACTGGATGCTTCCTCCAGCATGTAATAATCATAACCAAATGAGATGCTAATTAATAATTGAATAAATCCTTAGTGAGTTTCTGAAATAAGAGGCATGCTCTACATCTGCATGATGCCAGGAGATCTGTGAGAATACTGAGCTTTTTTTTATTAGGAAGCTGAGAAGTTGTCCTTGAATGCAGACCAATGATGGTGGACTGAGTTCTTCTCTTAAGCCTACCCTTAGTGCACAGGCCTGGAATTTCTCAGCTATCCTAAAGCAGAAATGTAAATTCAGTGCAGCTTTGGTAAGCAGAACTACTGTCAGTAGCTGTTTTCTATTCCATCCTTGATAAGATTAAATATAAAGCAGTAAAAAAACAATCCCAAACCTGTCAGAGGATTTATCCTGTCCCCTCCCAGTCATCTGGGAGGAGCTTATCTAGTGTTCTACCATGTAAGAGATGTCCTCAGCAATCAGAATAGTCCTTGGGACCCGTGACTTTCAACAAGTTGTCTTGAAGCTGCTGTACACCACAACACTGTCCAAACCACCTACCAGGGGACCCCAGAAATGTCACGATTAAAGGCCCATAAACTCTTAATGAAAAAGAATGTGCTGTAATGAAGCCAACCCAAAATCTAAATCTTTGTACCGTGTTATGCTTCAATACAGAGAAATTTCAATGTAGATGCAGCCCAAATCTGGCTGTGAAATTTACTTTTCTGTTTAAATAATCGATGTCTGTTTAATTAATAAATGTCTGTGAGTACCTCAGGTGAAAGGCACCAAACCTCCAGGAGATGGAAATGAAAGGACACCGTGTGCTCAGAGAGGAACATTTTACTGTGTTCTGTCTATGGTGATGTGTGACTGCATCAAGTCCCGCCTTGAAACCAGCTCAGTGCCTTGTCTTCACTCTTCTAGTTGGAAGCAGCTCCCAGCCTCACTGTTCTTGTCCCAGGACGCTTTCTGGGGGACCTTTGTTCTTTTTTGCTCAATAGCTTTACTGACCTGAAGGTATCCTGTGAGATTGTCCACTCTGGAAATCCCAGATTTCCTGCTCTGCCACCTTCTAGTGCAAATTCATTTAGCTGGATACAGAAGGCCATGGTTATATAAAACTCTAGGTGAGGTCTCACTAGTGTTTTGTGCAGGACCATTAGTATACCCCAGTCTGGTGTAAATCTCACTCCTGAGGCCCCTTCAATTGTCTTCCCCTTTCATGGCCTTAGAAGGGCTCACAGTCATCCTTTGTTGACTGCTTTTGTTTCTTGCCTTTCTCTCCTGTCTGGTGTGACTTTGATCTCTTCTATTTCAACTTCACAGCATTTCTTTTTGCTGTAGCATGTCATCCCATGCTTCTTCTATAAGCTTATCTCTGTGAAATATAAAATATTTACTGATTAAAGAAAAAGGAAAATATTTTACCTCTTAGTCCGCATAGTCTCTGCATCCATTTAAAGAAACTTTGTTGATTTCAGCATTAAGTAATTACATAAATACAAGCCATTCCAGGACAGAGGCCTGCACACCCTCAAGTTAATGTTTTATTTGGCCACATTTCCAAATTATCAGGAAAAATAATTGCAAGCATACACCTGTCTTCCAACTTTTCTTGTCCTTATGAGTCAGTCTTGGTATCAGACAAATTTGTTACTCAGTGCTCTCTGCTGTTGCAGAAGTGCAGTTCTGAGAAGGAATGTGGTACAGCTCTGGTGGTATTACTTTTGACCTTGCAAAAATCAGGTAAGTAACCTGATGGTAAGTGGAAGATATTTTTCCCCCAGTAATGAAAATCTGAAAAAAAGGAAGGTTGATGGATTACTTCCAGAAATGCTGTATTTTGAGGACAAAAGGCAAATAAAAGGAATTATGTTGTCTCTGAGTGTGCATATTTGATTATTGCAGCCAGCTTCCCTGTAGCTTTCTGGAGCATCTCGCTGGACCCCTGGACCCATCTGGAGAAGTTAGCTGTCCATGCAGCTCTGCCAACAGCAGCAGGCACTTAGGTCAGTGTACTCAGAAGTAGTGGGAATCTAGTATAAACTCTTTTGGAATTTAGAACCAGAAGATGTTAAAATTTTTATTGGTCTCAACTTGCAACAGTGTTTGATAAAGAAATTGGAGAAAGATAAATGATATGGAATCAACAAAGCTTAAATGAGTTTTCTATAACAGAGGATTTACTGAAAGGACAAACAAGAATCTGCTTGTGAGTCAGTAACAGGACTTTGGACTCTGATAACTTCTTTTATAGTCATTAAGAGTAGGCACAATACCACTAGGATTTAAAGTGGTTTTTACAAGACCCACATGAAGGCTCTCTGCAGAGGCCTTTCTTGAAAAATGGGCAGGTTCACAAGGATTTTCTGCACCTAAACACAAATCAAAATATAACAGAAAAGCTGTGTGGCCACTGCAGGGTCTCAGCACCACTGAATGCTCACTCCTGGAGTGAAAGGCAGGATTCATTAACTGTGGGCAGTTCCCACAGACCCTAGGTCCTCTTTATCAGTAGATCCCTTCAAGCTGGACTGTTTCCCAGGTTTCTTCACTGTTCCAGCTCTGCAGTTGTTCAGTGGGACACTGGAGGACTCACCCCTCAGCTTCAGTTACTGGCAGCCTCTCCCTTTAATTATTTGTAAAATTCTAAACAAGATTAAATTTTTTTCTTGAATTATCCAGCTGCATTCCATTTTAACACCCCTCTTTTCACATATCTGTGGTACATATTTGCTTTTATCCTCCCAAAGCTTCTACACAAACAAGGAGGGAAAAAAACCCATTAAAGGGAAGGTGTGCCTGATAATTCAATTACCTGCTCACCACCAGTGAGCCGGGAGGGCCAACTTATGCTGACTCCAGTAACTCCTGCTCTCAAGTGACCTCTGCAGAAAACTTCCACAATCTCAAGGAGCAGGGAGTGGGGCAGGCCAGGGGATGGGAAAATTGGGCCCTGTGCACCCATAGCCCAGCTTGTAGCCAGTGACAGGCACAATGCTGCAGGTGGAGGCATGATTTGTGAAGGGCGAGCCAGCAATCTGCTGGCTGTGCTCCTGCTCATTGTCCTCAGATATGTATTTCCCCATTTGGGTGAGCTCAAATGGTAGGTGTTAGCACAGGAAGAAGGAATTTTAAACAAGTTTAGCTGTCTGTCATTGCAGGAGAGAGAGGGCTTACTATAAGAGCTCCACACACTCGGTGTGTTTCTGCAATGTTCAGAAATACTCATGTTTGGTGTGAAGTAGAATGTCTCAATACATTGCAACAAAACACTTTATTTGGAGAGTGACTCTTAGCTTTGAAACAAGGTACTTTCTGACAAGTATGATTTTGATTCCTATAAAAATCATTGCCAAACGCCCTTTGTATTTTTCCCACTCACCTAGTCTAGGTGCACGTGTCTGTAATCCCAAAATACAAAGATTTTTGTCTTTTCAGGTGCACATGATGGACAATGTGGTAGTAGCAGAGCATGGATCTCTCACCCTTGTGGAAGAGGCATAAGGCTGGGAACAATCCCATACTTTCTGCTACAAATACTGCATTGTTTGGGTTGGGAAAACAAAAGTGTCTTGATATGTTATGCTGTGATGTCATTTTGCTGTTCTGCTGGATCTCGTGGTTCAGCACACCAGTTTCTGTACTCCAGGGGTGGTGAAACTCAGCACACAGCAAACTGAGCCATTGACTGCAGCTCTGTTTAAAGGCATGCTGGGGACTGTGCCACAGAAAAAAGTAAAAGCACTTCCATGTTATTTACCCTAATTCCATAGAGTAAGAGTGGCTTCTGCCCTTTCCAGGAGACGGTGCTGCTTTACATAGCCTATGCCTGAATCCCACAGCGAGGTTTAATAGCCCTTTCTTGTGCTTTGTCTGAACTAGACTGCCTTGCTATTTTGGGGGCATTTGTTATCTTTTCATAGGATGTGAAGAGTTTAATTAATTTTTAGTAGCTGATATTTTAACTAGGTAAAGTGGTCATTAAAAAATCCATGAATTTACTTTCTCAGCACTCTCCTTAGCATCTGGTCAGGCAAACCCCACAGCAACTGCTGCCTTCCTCCCAGGAAAACACTGCTCAAGAGCCTCTAATGTGCTCTTTGAAGGTTCATTTCTTGCATTGGGTTTTCACACAGGCAAACTCACTTCATACAACACACCAACCTCTCTGCTTCATTTGACTGGGAAAGTTAAAATAGGCAGGTTATATAATGATGTTTATCTTTACATCAGGAAGTCAACTAAGAAGCTGTTAAGCTGATATTATATAACACAGCCCTGATTATAGAAAGTGTGGAGGAAGATGGTCTAGGCTTATGCATGTCATATTGGCAGTAATTGATAACAGTTATAACTAATATTGTTTTGTATGCTTTTGTTTTTGATGTTTTGCAGCCTTCCAGAAGATGTTGGACCATTAGCAGCCAGGAACTGAATTTTAATTGTTTATAAAAATTGCAATTGCACTCTTCTATACATTAGGTACATATATTTAAATAAAACATTCTATATAAGGAAATGGAAGTCTCTTATTTTTTATAATGCCCTAGTTCCTGAGGTTGCTGGAGTAGTAAAACTCACTCTTTTGTAGGACTGTGAACTGTCCCAAACCCAATAGACAAATCTTACTACAACAGCAAAAGAAAGATGAGTTTGCTGTATACACATGGCATACAATCCCTCATAGAACAAGAGCTCAAACAACTCCAGCACACACAAACTGCACAATGATAGAGGAAAAAATTGTCTTTTAGACAAAAAAAAGTCCAGTTTTCTCTTACTCTCCTTGTAAACAGGAACACGTTCATCTACTAGCCATGCCCAGCTGGACTCTCTAATTCTAAGAATAAAGACATCCTTTTATTCTGATGGAGATTGAATTAACCTAAGACAAGTTTCAGTTATGAGGACATACTGGATATACATTTCACAAATGAAAATTATGAAGATTTTATTACTGGGGAAACTGTCTTCTCTGTATTAAAAAAAAGAGTAAAATTAAATAAGCAGAGATGTGTAAGAGGATCCCATAAGAATTCCATTGAGTAGGTTTAATTAAATTTGTTGAACTGTGATTTTTTTAAAATAGAACTTTGATTTTAACAACAGAAGATCAGATCCTTTCCCATGTAATAGGCAGTAACTTATTTTATCCATAAGAGTGAAGATGACAGACAAAAGTGAGCTGGTATTTCAACTGTTAGCAGTATCTGTGACAAGCACGTGACTCATTGGGTGGTGTGACAGAATAACTCCAGACTGTGTTGGAAAGAGTAGCTTTAGTCTTTAATGGCCTAATGAAAATTTTCCATTTATAATAGCTTTTGCAGGGAAAAAAAGACACTTTACCATTCCATGTTTTGATTCAAGTGGAATGTTTCTACAAGAAGTTGTTTGCATCTCTTATAACCCACAACATTACAGATGATAATGAAAAGATGCCCTTCTGAAAAAACAGCTCCTGGAAGGTAAGTCTGTGGCACACGATCCAAACTTATCAGACATCAGAGAATCCAGATGAGTGGAGGCATAATGAACAAGCTAAGTTCACTCAGGCTTCATTCCTTGTTAGGCAGGGGAAATGAGGCTTCATTAGTTTCATTGCTTCTCCAGCTACCTGTGAAGATTTGCACTGAGTTTGCAGGGAAGTGAAAGCTTTTCTGCAGCTGTCAGAGATCCTTTCATGAGCATGAACTCCCAGTTCCGAATGAATAAGGGAAATCATCTGCTTTGTATGGTGACTGCTAGTGCTATATGGTGACTTTGAACACTAAATCTTGACAATTAAGAGAGCAGCAATTTTATTGTTCTTGTGTTTTCTTTCATTAGAAAGCCCAACACAAAAAAATATTGAAAAATGAGTTTTACTTTTTATTCTTCAACAGCTAGCATTTCTTTTTACTAAAATTAATACCATAATTGTATTATTCTAGAAATATTTCACCTTACACACCAGTGTCCATCTTTAATTATGAACAGCTGTACCTATGTTTATTTAATCTATCCCACCTTCTGGTGTAATGGAGTTTAGATCAGCTTGTAACTACTGTATTTTTTTGGCCGTACTAATAACTGTAAATTCTTGTCATGTGATGATGTCTGTAGTCCTTTTTACTTGGTGTTCTTGTGTTGATTGACATTATATGTGGATCTAGGGAATGTTTTTTGAATTCTCCTGTTCTGAGTTCATTATACCTCTGCAGTTACTGTGTGGGACACCAGCTGCAACACATCCAGTGCCACTGCCAGTTTGAGAAGTCTACATTGTCAGCTGGCTCCAGTGGGACTTAGGGGGTTCACTAGGTAGTTGGCATGAAGTCAAATCCCTCCATGTCCTGCTGCCCTGCCTGTGGCCAAAGTGTGACTGCCTCAACACATAAGGAACCTGGCAGCGTTCATTCTCCCCGTGGTGTGGTGCCAGCTGACCAGGCGATGTTTCCAAAGCAGAAAGAGCCATTTTTAAAGTGGCAGCTGGACTGCTTTGAGGACTAGGAGCTGGTGTAGGATCAGGTACAAATCTGTGGCAGGGCTCACTACTGTGATCACTTGCCAGAGCAGGCAGCTGCCAACAAGCTCTGGCATAGTTTCTCAACGTGGGAAAACATCGTCTCTATTTCACTATAGTTTATGAAACTGAGGTTATTAGGCTCTGACACAGGGCTGCTTTTTCCCCATGTACAAATGGCATGGGCTAGGATCAGGTGGCTGTTACAGAAGGTTTTCCAGGGTAAAAAGCTTATGCTGTACTGGCCTCCCTGCTGCCAAAAGCTGCCTGGTCCTGTATCACACATCCCCCCGAAGCATTACGTGTGCTGTAACAAGCTGCCCGTCCCTGCCAGAGACTGTCCCAGGCAGGACATCCCAGACATGCTCCTGGCAGCGGCTCCAAAAGAAGGAATTTTAAAGGGGAAATCTGAGAGCAGTGAGAAAAGGCCATTGGTCACATCCTCAGATGTCTCGGAGGACTACAGAGGTGATGGGATGCTGCTTTGTGTAATTGTCCTAGAGTTCCTATGTCAAGGGTCATTTTGGACCAGCCAGGGCATGTTAAGCACAGCATCATGCTGACTTCTATACTGACCACACCAGTCACAATTTAAGTACAAGCTTTTGTGTATGCTGCTTGTAGTGGTTTGGTAAAAATGATATTGCTTAAGTTGTGACACAAATGATGCTCTGGTTCACACTCAGTTTTCCCCTCCTCCAAGGGAACTACAGAATTTCCTGAGAGATGGAACCTGAAAAAGATGATGTGCAATACAGGATAGTTTTGCAACACTGGCTCTAGCTGCAATGTTGCCAGTAAAAATGTCATTTGCCGTACATGGAATATTTTCTATATGTGCTGGAATTTCAAGCCCACTTTTCATACTGAAGTTTAATACTGTGCTTTCTGGTTCAACTGCTTTCAATCAGCAAACACACTCCTAGAAGAGAAACAGAAGTGCCAGGAACCCACATGGTTCTCTGAGGTACAATAAGGCTCACCTAATTGCTTCCTGACTTGCTGATCCATCATCCTGACCCCTTCTTTGATGTATTTTTTTTTTCCTAGATCATTAGTAACAAGTGAGAAATGCTGTCTCAGGGTGTTATATATGGGATTATTTCTCTATCCCCAGCACAGTGACCGTATGTAATGGGATTATCTCTTATTTAAAATAAAAAAGATTTGGAAACATCAAATACCGTGTATGAAAAAGTAGTTTCCTTATGGAGGTTCCTTTAATTGTTAAAAAGTTCGTTTTTTTGTTTTGTAATAATACATTTATGTCAGTCAGCAAAACCAACCTAAATGCTGCAGATGTCTCCTTTCTGCTCTCTAAATTTAGATTGTTCTTCCTCTCCTTCTGTATATATATTCCTCTGACATCAAGAGGGCTATTGCCCCTTTACAGCATATTTATTGCTGTTGTAAACACTGAAAACTGATGAGGCCAGATGATGGAGGCTTCTGCCAATGCCTCTTCTTAGCCTGCTTTCATTTCAAAATATCTGAACTGGTACCAGCTGGTGCCAAAATTCTGAGATATGAAAATACAACTAAAAAGGAAGAAAATGGGCAATGTGTGTTAGCACTAAATGTCTGCTTGTTTCAATGAGATATGTGAACACTTTCACAGTACATAGCTATGGGAGGAGGAGTAACTCCTGGCACAAATCAAAGAACAAAACATAGGACTATTGGGGAGGGAAAAGTTATTTTCTAGATCTGGGTTAGATCTGTCATGGTGTAAGTTTCCTTAAGATTAGGTCTCTGCCAAAGAGAAGTCTAGTTCTGATTTTTAGACTTCAAATTTGCAAGAGTTGCCCAGGAGACTCTTTTTAGGTTCTTTGGATAAGTTCTTGAACATTTTCAGTTGTGCTTAAATCTAAAAAGTGTAAATGGAAATGCGAGCTTGGGTTTAAAAAAAAAAAGAAAAAACCACATCAGTATTTGCCTTGAACTTTCAAGTCTCTTCCTGCCTCTCATATGTGTATACATAAAGCGTTTGAAGTGTGTCAGATCAGAGGCTCTGGTTGACTGTCCATCTGATTGAAAGAGAAGTTAAATTCCCTCTCAGAACAAGAGTTACCCCCACTGCCTTTAATACACATTACATTACGTGCTTTAATATATATTTCCTTTTAATGGGTGTATAGAGTATGCTGCAAAGACCATTTAGCTCACATCCAAGGCACTCATTTCTATGCTCTGTCACCTCTTTGCCATCTTGCAAAAAGGCAAACTGTTTAGCCTTTGAGGTAACTCCTTACCATGCCAGTTTTGAGACAGTAGCTATCATGATTCTGACCGGTTCCCTATGTCAGCCTATACAGCGTATTTCTTAGACTTCTCAAGAGCAAGACTTTTCATGTTTTCTCCATGATGTCCTTATGTCCTCTGTTAAGTGCAGCAAAGCTATTTCTTTATCTTTCTTCGAGTCCTTCCTCCTCATCCTGGTCTTTATAAGGATGGCTGAAGGAAAAAACCCCAGCAACAGGTGGATGCCAGTGCCAGTGTATTACTTATTGTGGGGGCCGGGGAGGTCTGTGAGATATCTCTGTGCCCTGCTTGTCCCTTGACCTCCCGCCCTGTAATGCGGCTCTGGGCTACCTGCGGCTGGGCACGGCTCTCACTGTGCTCCTTCACCGCGGGAGCTGCTCCGTGTCCGGCACTCCCACAGCACCATTTCACTTTGGTGGTGTTGCCCAGAAACTGCCGCAGTTTAACAGGGACGAGCGATACCGCAGGTACCGGCGCACACCTGGAGCTGTCCCGCCCTCCCGCAGCCCACGCCGGGCACCACCAGCGGCGCGCCGGGGACTGCGGAGATCAGCTGCGGGGACTCTCGGGGCGGGTTCCGCCGGAGGAGGAGTCGGTTCCCATGGAGTTCCCGTTGCCGTCCCGGTGCCCGTCGCTGGCCGCGGGCGCGCCGCGGGCCGGGCGCGGCGGGGCGGGGCGGGCCGGCCCCTTTAAGGCGGGGAGCGCTCACCTGCCTCCTCCCCCGCCCGCCGCCAAGGTACCGGCCCCGCGCCGGGCCCTGATTGGGCGCCCGCCGGGCCCGGTCACGTGGGGGGGGCGCGCTCCCCCAGCCTCCAGGCCGCCATTTTGGCTGGAAAGTTTGGAATTTCCGAGCAGTGCGGGCGGGAGGCGGCGGGAGCGCCCCAGCCCTGCCCGTCCCGGCCCCGGTCCGCCGCGCCGCCTGCACCGCGCTGTCCCGTGCGGCTCGACCCGGCCCGGTTTGCCCCGCGTAGCGCCGAAGCGGCGCCGGCGGGAGCCCCGCGCGGAGCCGCTCGCTTGCTGGGCGGCGGGGCCGGTCAGGCGGGGCCGCTCAGTCGGGGCGGCCGCCGCCCCCCCGCGCCCGGCCGGCAGGGGGCGCCGCCCCCCGCGCTGCCCCGGGCCGCGCTCCCGGTCGGCGCGGCGGAGCCGCGGGGCAGCCCCGGGCGGGGGGCGCGGGGCGCGATGCCCGTCAGGAAGCAAGGTGAGCGCCGCACGCCCGGGGCCGCGGCCGCCGGAGCCGCCGGCTGACAGCGCTGCCGCGGCGGGACGGGCTGGGGGGGGAAGCTGGAAGGAGCCGCGGGCGTTGCGAGCGCGCCGAGGGCACCGTCCCGCCCGCGCTCTCCCGGCTGCGAACAAAGGAGCTGCCGCGCCGGGCTGGGGCGGTCCCGGCCGCGGGGGGCTTGTTGCATCCCCGGCGCTCCTGCCCGGTGCGCACCGGTCAGCCTTGTGTCTGGTCTCTGCTTGCAGATACCCAGCGAGCCCTGCGCCTCCTGGAGGAATACCGCTCCAAGCTGAGCCAGGCGGAGGATCGGCAACTGCGGAACTCCATCGAGCGGGTCATCAGCATCTTCCAAAGTAACCTTTTCCAGGCTTTGATAGGTAAAGGTTGGCTTCTTTCAGTTTGTGCGCAAGCCGGTCGGTTCTTGCTGATGCTGTCAGTTGTGGTGTTCAGAGCAAAAGGTGTTTTACCCGTAAGTTAGAAGCCATGTGCTTCTTGTGGTTGTGTTTTTGTTTTGCATAGTAACACACGTGTTGTTACAGATCAACAGTTCACTTGTTACACGTACTTTCTTTGTTTGAGGCTTTTAACTGGTCCAAACTGCTTAAAACTGTGGAGTAGTTTCAAATTCTGTGACATGTTATCCTAGATTTCTTTAGATTTAGATGCATGTTTCTCCATACATCTTTGTTCACCTAATAAATTTCTAAGGAGAGTGGGTTTTTTTTTCTGTCTGTATGTAACAGGTTAGTGAATGAATTGAAATATTTTTAGTCTAAGGAATCAGACAATTCCTGTTGAAGAGTCTCTAAAAACATCACAAAGTGCATAACTGAAGTGCAAATTTAACCTAAAGTAAATGAGAAGGAACCTCTAATGCTTCAGGGAGTACTACAGTCGTCTCTTCTCCTTCGTTGCACATTCAAGTATAGTGAAAACACTATTCATTCTCAGTTTACAGTCCTAATAGTGCTTGACTTAATATGTTCCCATAAGTTCTTAGAAGCACTTACATGTAATTTTGAATTTCCTGCCGGTCTGTTTGTAAAAAAACCCCTGAGCATAAATAGAACTTGCAGAATCCTGTCTTTATTTGGAAGCTTCTGCAGAGAAACAGTGAGAAGTGGTTTCTTCTTGATTGATTGTCACTATCTTTATGACAGCTAATGTTAGTTTACCCTCAAGAATAAAATTTGTTCTGCATCCTTGTCTTTTAATAGTAACCAGTGTCTGAATTGGACTGATGGCAAACATTGTAGCTATATTTGTTACTTGACTTACTACTTGGTTACTGTGCTAGGGTGCACATCTTCCTTCGCAGGGCTGCAGCTTCTTTGAACCTGTGTTGTGGTGAAAGCACAGGGACAGGCAAAACAATCATTGCTGCTGAATGCTTTCTTCTGGAGCATTTATTTCATCTTGTGTAGAATTTCAGAAAACAGTGGTTATGCTGGGTTTTTTTCTTATCATGTAACTTCGTGACGGGTAGTTGTGAAAATAGGTCAGTTTAAAGAATCTTTTCCTTATAGGAATTCTGCATTTCTCTTCACTACACAATTGCTGCCAATCAGCTCCATGATGAAGAACTAAACACAATCTTTGTGGGACACGTATGAACAGATTCACTCATTGACAGATCAGAATGTTGAAATCTTGTATCAAATATTTCATGTACAGCAGCAATACTTTTTATTTTCACCCAGAAAATTTCAGTGTTGATCGCCATTTTTCTTATTCTGGGTGTGTGTTTGTGTGAGGGTTTTTTATTTTAAAACTCTTCAAGGTCCATGCTGTACTCTGTTTTCTCCCCTTCATTGAAAGGTACCAATCTGTTAACCTTTGATATTCATACTGCAAGATGTAGTTTCTTCTCATATCCACGTATGAATCTTCATTGTTTATAACTGTACACCTAGTAGTAGTAGTAGACTTGAACTAGCAGGCAACTTCATGTCTGCTGGCTTTGCTCTGCAAGAGCAGAAAGAAGGAATGTGTTGTTGTCTGGGTGGGCTCTGTGGCCTGTTTAATGGATTTGTAAGAAGTTGCACATTGCAACCACAGGAGCCTAGTTTTTATTGAGTTCAGTTCATTTGTCCATGCACAACAGGTACTTTTTGGGCATGTTGCATTAACTTTGCATTTCCTGGGTCACTGCATGATTGTTTATTAGATTGCACACATGTTCCCAAACCATCTGGCAGAAGGCTGGTACTTGCAAAGCAATTAATGCTGTCAACTTGGGTCTTTCTCCTTTAACCTGCTACTTTCTATGGGAATATGTCAGGGGAGTATTCGTTCCTAGCAGGCTGCTCCTGGCTGTTGTTTTCCTGGAAGCACCTTCTGTTATGGTGTGATTACTGCATGATAGGGGTAAGGAGTGGGGAGAGTCCCTGGAAAAGATGTGATCTGGAGGATGGCTACAGTAACTGGGAAGACCTTGAGCTGGCTCCTGCTTGTCCTGTTTCCATGAAGATCTGGGAGCAGACTGGATGAAGTATTCAGTTGTGCTGGGGGTTAGACTTACCTGGAATTCTTCATTGGTCATTGCTTTATGGCTGAATTTGAAGTGTGCATTTTATAGGAGTTGTGATGTGTTCCCAACTGGAATAGCCAGTGCTGTTCTGACAGCAACTTTCAGGCTCAACAATACCAAGTTATTGCTCTTATAGATACTTCTTCCAGAAAGTGTGCTACTTTTAGTTTCTGGTTTGGGTGCTTTTTTTTCTTTTTCTTAAAATTAACAATCCTAAAAAAATCCCTACTAAACTTCATCCATTTATTTTCTGCTTTTTCTGCCAAGTTACTGTACTATATCCAGGACTTGTTTGCCCATAGTAGGTAGGCTTGTGAAGGTTGTAGTCAGGATCTGCTGTCAACTTCTTGTATCTTTTTTAGTATAATTTTTGACTTGGCAATCAAATGCTGTTCTTTCAAGCAATAAATAGCATCATATACAGAAATACATCTTTGGGTTTATAATGGAGGAAATTAAATATTCCTGAAAACTACAAATTTCAACAGTGTTTCATGTTTTTAGATGAAAAGGTTTTAGAAACTAAAGAGGTTTTAGAAATTGAAACTGTATTTTTTGTAATGCCCATTTGGATGCTGAAGTACAAGTAATACTAATTTTTCATTTGAACCTTTTTTATGTTATTCTCTTGGTTCTCTCAATAAAATTTTAGTTCAGCAATCTACAAGATGACCTTGTTCTTGAATTATGGCTTTAAATGGTTTGAATTAGACCAGTAACTAGTCAGTGTGAACAGTCAGTGTCACCAGCTCGACATTGCAACTGTTACATTTTAAGTGATGTAACTGTAAGAACTTTGAATCGGTAACAAAAGTTGTAACCACATGTGACCTCCTTAAAACAGACTCTGAAGAAGCCCATTTTTATATTTTCTGTGTTGTTTTCCATTCCTTCAACCAGCTATGTGTAATAATGAATGTCTAGAACTTTAATTAAATTGATACTAAGGACCTGTAATTCAAAGCATCTTGAGAATAGTGTCACTTTTAAGTCAATTTCCTTTTGTACAGGCTCAAAAATGTGTGCTATCTTTACTTGTTTTTGATTTCTTGTTTTCAGTTAAAATGGCTTGTTCCCAATATTCTGATCATTGGTGAGCCAATTTATTAAGAGACCAAAAGAAAATATCCATGTATAGAATCACGGGGTAAACTTATTTCACTTTGGTATGGTATTTGATATTTATCTTCAAATAGTGAGGTAATAATTCTGCAGGTGACTTCTCTTCTCAGCTTAGGCACTCTCTTACCTTTTCAGAAGCTACAGGTTCTTGAAAAAGTATAGATATATTTATCTTTTTGAAAATACAGGAAGAAAAACACTTGCATGCAAAAGTAACACTTCTGAGAGGAAAACATATGAAGCAGACTTCTGTTTATACACATAATATTTTTGTTTAATTAAGATCTGCTTTTAATGGGTGTCATGTTGAGGTTTGCCATATTAAAATAGACTTCTAAAATTAAAAATATTACAGTTATAGCTAGAGACATAAGGTAGTTTGCTACTTCAGAAGCGTTCATTTTCATGACAAGAACTAACTCCATGTGCACTAGTGCCAGAAAAAGGGAATTCTAGGAGAGTCTCTACATACACTGGCAATACAGTTGGTAATGCTGCCCTTCTTGCCTGAAGTAGGGTGTTTTTATCTATCTGTTTATCTATCTATCTATCTGTCTAATTTTGTAGCTATTAATATACAGGATTTTTAGTATAAAATGGCAAATCTGACTAGGAAAGGTTCAATGTGTTGGATTTCATTGTGTAAGCAGTCTCATTTGTTTCACTTAGAGTCCTTTTGCATGAAGACCTGCCTTGAAAATTGTGCTTATGCACTGGCTCTTCCTCTTCCTGGTACTAAACATCCAGTGTAGGAAATTTAAAAAAAAAAAAAAGTAGTTATTTCAGTAATCCTTACTAAACCAAAGAACGGCTTCTCCCAGTAAACATGAAGGTGCTTTTAACCATAGTTTGCATGATCCTTATTAATTGAACAAAACATATTACAAATGCTGTTAATACATTTTTACACCTGAGAAAAGTAAGTCCTGTCTCTGGAAATTTTGAAAAAAAGTTGATGATTGCATAAAGTAAACTCTTTGTTCAGGTTTCTCAGCAGTGTGATTCAGACTGAAAATTCGAGGAATATAAAACTTAGCCTACCGATTTCTCATTTCTGTCCGCATTGGCTTTCTGAACTAAATTAGGAAAACAACCCTAGATTTTAGACTGAAGTAGATTGGATGAGGTCAGCACTCCTCCAAGTTGGTCCATTTTGGAGTGGACTGGCCACATTCCTACTACCTGGCATGTGGTCTCAGCTCAGCTGTGTGTGGCAGCTCTTCTTGCTCCTCCTCACTCCTTCACACTTTATCCTTTGGGATATTTCCTACACTTGCTGGCTAACTGGAAATCAAACACAGTTAAACACAAGCTCCTCTTCTGAACTGAAACCAAGAGTACTTGCTCTTAGGGAGACCTCAGTTAGAACTTTTATTTCAGCAGTGTAGTTAATAGAGCATGTGCCATGATGACGCAGTTAACTCTGCAAATCCTTCCCATTTTCAAAGGTTACTGCAGCCTTAGTGCCTTTCAGGCTCTGCTAAATAAGATTTATATAAAGGATCCTTAAATTCTTGACAGTAAGTTGAGGATCTTGTTAGATAGTCAGTGAATTGCTGGGGCTTGTTTTTCTTAGAGGAAGGTTTGGGGAGAAATGGATCTTTGGTAACATTGGATAGTACTGAAATTATTGCAGGTGCTAAATTGGTTATTTTCACATCGAAATCTAATCCTTGCTGCATTTTTGTGAATTTTTCCCCAGGTTGCAGCTTCTGTGATACAACATCTTTACTCATATTTGAGGCTGAAACATGCATGCAGTATAGTCCTTGCAACTTTGAGGTGTTCATTGACTTCTGGACAGGTTTCCTAAGGCTTATACTATGGTTATGCTTGCTTTGGTCTCCTTTGAATACACAAAAGTTGGTCAGTTTTACAGAAATTTGACTTAGGGTTGTGTTTACAAAAGTGGTTAAGTACTTGATTACTTTCATCCAGATGGAGGGAGGATAAATATTTTAGTTGGTGTCCAGATTGGAATGTTAATTCAGTCATCTATGTTTCTGCTGTGTAGATTGTCTGAATGTCCCAGTCTTTGGAAGGACTTCATGTCTTACTCTTCAAGGAACCTAATAATAAGTGAAATAATCTCATTGCTCGTCTTTTTCTTTTTTTTTAAAGGATTACTTACTATTTTGTATGTAGGACAGTTTGATAGCTAGCTTGCTTTTTAAAGTGTTTTCCATCCTGTATTGCATGTGTGTGTGCGACAGGGCAATGTATTGAATTTTTGGGATTAGGTGCTGCTTTTGGTAGCCTAAAATAGCAAGTAAGTAGTAAGTTGAGTAGCTACTGGTATGCAGATAAATAGTATTGTGGCAAAAGTTTATCCTTGTGGTATTTCACGGACTGTGTATTCACATTGAATAGCTGTACTGTAGAATATATCAATTGCAGTATTCTCTTCCCAGGCTTACCATTGAAAAGGTCTGCTGACAAAAAAACCTTGTCAATAAATCTGCTGTTCATCCAGGGGCTGAAAAGAGTAGAAATTTTGAATAATTGGTGTAGTTTCCAGGTTCTGGGCAAGTTTGGCTTCTGGCCTGTCCTTGCTTTATTTCCCATGTTCTTTCACTTCTTTTCCCTAGGTGTGCTGCCTCTCTCCTCCCATGCTTCTGTGTTCCTGGATTTGCTCCTAATGTCCCTCATCATTTGCTTCAGTGCTGGGTACAATGTAGAAGAAGAGGGAAAGCACAAGTGAGGATATTTGTCCTCATCTTAGTTTTGCTTCCACGGTGGTCCTAGCAGGAATTGCAGAACAACTTATTCAAGTTTGCAGCTGGAATACCATGTGCCCCCTGTGCTTCTGGTTTGCCTGTATTTTGAGAGATGGAGCTTGTTTTGGTGCAAAGGAATCTTTAAAGAAACTGAACTGTAGCAGCTGACTAGGAGTCTCCTGACACAGATGGTTTCCTGAATTATAACTAGGCCAAGTTTGCAAGATTGTTAGGAGACTGCAGAAGGTGTAGGGCTGACACTGGAATAACCTCCTTAGCTTCGTGCTCTTTCCTCAAGTTTAGGGGAGGCTCTAGAGCTCTCTGGTAAAGCTTCATAGGAATCTTATGTGCAAGTGTCTTCCCAGCCATGCCCTCGAAACAGCTGACTTATTTTGGCTTGAAATGAAGTAGTCAGCCTAAGACAGAGCAACAGCAAGGACAGTGTGTGAGCAAATTGTAAAAGCACTGCAACTTTAAGTGTTTTTCAGAAATTTGTGTTAAAATTTAGCTGCAGGAGAAGCACAAGTGTTAGTGCTGGAGGAGATGCTACTCTGTGGCACACCCAGCCTTGTGTTGCCACTGCTGCCACATAATTACCTTGGAGCCTGAGCTTTCTATAGGTAGAAGAAATTAATGCTTGTGCAGTCTCATCAAAGCAAAGCTATGCACCTGCATGGAAGCTCAACTAGGAGGGTTGAATGAACTCATCCCAAAACTAGTTTGATTTTTTGAATGCATTTGTCTGGTGAGAAACATCATCAGTCCTGTATACTGACATTATCTAGGGGACATACTACAAATGAGACTTAATAATAAGGGTTTTGTTGCCACTGAAGACAGTAGTAAATGCATCCCCTTTAAGAAAAAAGTACATTGTCATAGTGGCTGCTGGTTTGCAACTAGTGTTGATAATATGGGGAGGGTAAATAGCTTGGAGTTAATTTTTAGTTTGGATACTTGTTTGTTGGGGGGGGTGGGGGGTTCTTTTTAAGGCTTAGGCTGATGACTAAGTGTGCATGAGCCAATGTTAAATCAGAAAGTTTAGACAGCAGAATATTGTGTCAATTTTCATCTGTGTGTGACAGTTTTTCCTACCTTAATTCTGGACATAGAAAACCCTGTGAGTTTCTGAAGGAAAATTGGATAGAGACAATGTGAAGCACTTTTTAAGGAAAGATGGGATGTGACACGTGGTATTGTTGACATGGTGGTGTTAGGTCATAGATTGGACTTGATCTCGGCATTCTTTTTACTAAACTAACTGATTCTGTGAACATATGGTGAAGGAGGGATTAGGAAGCAAAGAGGAAAATATGAATAAGTAGTTTGGAAAGTCTAAGTGGTCAGGCTGGTAAGGAGTTGAATTTGTCTGAATGTAAAAAGCAACTAGAGGAATAAAAGACAACAATTCGATTAAACACCAATTAATGAGAACTGGAAGTGAAAAGTGGAAAATAACCTCTTCTGAAATTTGAGTTAAGCAGAGAAGTGTGTGCAGAAAGGATGTTCAAAGGGTAGGACAGTTACTGAAGCTGGTGAAAGAGCTGGGGATCAGTAGCTGGATGCTGCAGCTTGTTGCAAAGGATCTTGTAGAACAGAATGTGTAGTGAGAAAGCTGCACCACGAGTTGCTCCTTAAAATTTTAAGAAGTCTTGATTGTGTGCAGCAGTTTTAAAGAAGAAATAGATCTCCAAACAGCCAACACTGAAAGGGGCTTTAGAGGGGTTGTAATGAGGCTGGTTTTCAGTTCTCATAGTACAAATGCAAACATTTATTTTTGATCAGACACACACACCATGACAACATAACCATTAAATACACAAAGAGAATGCTTTCTTAACTGTGGTCATTGTCTTGGTAAATGGACATGAACCTTTTCTTGGTCTTTGTATTTTTTTGTTGATCACTAATCATGCACTTTTTGAACTGTGCTCTACTTGTATTAAATGGATATTCTTTGCTTGACATAGCAGATGAAGTAAGCATGCATGATTGAGCCTTCCTTGGAGTTAGTAGGAGTTCCTTATGACTGAAGAATGAAAGTCTATAGTGTTGGCAGACTCTTTGGCCTGTTCTGGCAGTGGTCATGATTCTGTTTTGTCTGTACATTTGTTATGTTGGGCTGTTAAGAATTTGGCAGATACCATTTATCTCAAATTGCTCTCAACTGAAATAGTGTGTTGACCTTTGTTTTCTTTCTAGTAGTTTTAAGACTTGAATTTTCAAGTGCTTTGGGTGCTTTGGCAGGAAGCCCTAGGAAATAAAGCTGTCTTTCCCTCCCCTCCTTGATTTAGAGAAGTACTTAATTTATAATGGGATGGCACCTTTTCCTGGACAACATACAGGTAGTCAAATTCTTAACGAACCTTTTTTTTCAAATATGGGTAACATCGTAAACAAAACCAGGCATTTGCATGTGCTCCATTTAGCTGAACAAATGTCTGAGAAAAGGCAGGCCAATGAGAGATGACAAAGGATTTGCTTACATGGACTGAACTGAAATAAGTCAATTTCTGATGGAATTCATAAGCTCCTTGGTTGTTTGCAAGTCTGAAGGAGGGCAGTGGCTGTGAGAAATTCTCTTGAAGGAAGCTGGTATTGAAAAGCTTTGTGTGGTAAAGCCTGTATGGTGATGCTAAGTTATCTAGTGTTTTGCTGACTTGCTGGCTTTGGCTGAAATTGGTTTGTCCTGCTGTTGAAGATCTATCAGAAAAGGAACATCTGTCGAGTGCAGGATTAACTAAGTAGCTGAAGCATGTAAATCCTGGCCATGCTGCCATGCAGAAGGACCTTGACAAGCTGAGGAAATGGGCTGACAGGAAACTCATGGAGTTCAACAAGTAGAAATGTAGAGTCCAGCACCTGGGGAGGAGCAATCCTATATACCAACATTATACTGTGTGTCACCCAGATGGAAAGCAGTGCTGCAACAAGGGATGTGAGGGTCCTGGTGACAAAAAGTTGACCATGAACTATCAGTGTGCCTTGGGGCAAAGGTGGTGAATATTCTCCTGGGTTGCATTAGACAGCCAGCGTTAGAACTGCCAGCAGGTAAACCCTCCCCCTTTGCATTTTAGCAGCAAAACATGAATTTAGATTTTATTAAAAAAATGAACAAACGGATAAGAAACATGAGCTTCCTAAATTAATTCTTGCTTGTATGCAAAGCTGTTAACTACATTAAAACTGAAAACCTTCAGACGGGGATACAATTAATACAGCATACACAAATGGGATTGTTAAGTTCACATATATTGTGGTAGCAGTTTATATCTTTGTGTAGTGCATGATGTAAGGACAACAGTTCACTGGTTCACATGGACAGTGTCCAAAGCAGTCTGTTGTAGTAAATGTGTTACTGTTTAAGTTCATGAAATGCTAAGCTTGCGTGGAATTTCCTGGCATTTATTTAAGAAAAACCATCTATAACTCATGAATGGTCAAGATGCTTAAAACCAGTAGGTTACTGTGATCATTAGAGGAATACTTTCAATTTAAAAAAGAATGATCCACAGAATCATTTGAGGTACAAAGGACCTTTATGATCATTGAGTGCAACCTTTCACACAGCACTGCCAAGTGCACCATTAAACCATATCCCTAAGCACCACGCCTGCAGTCTTTTAAACACCTCTTGAGACTCAACCATTCTCCTGGACAGCGTGTTGCAATGCTTGACGACTCTTTCAGTGAAGAAATTTTTTATTATTTCCAATCTAAACCTTCCCTGGCACCACTTGAGGTCATTTCTTCTTGTCCTATCACTTGTTGCTTTGAGACTGACACTCACCTAAGCTACAACCTTGTTTCTGATAAATAGTAAATGCCAATGGAATTTAATTGATTGTACTATGGTATAGAGGAAAAGGTTCAGTATCAGAAATCTGAAACCAACACCATATTAAAAAATTACATGGAGTTGCTTGATGCTTGTTTGAAAACCAGAACATATGAAAAGATGGTCAGAAAAACAGGGAGTGGGAGACTGAGTAAAGGGAATCTCTCCCGTGGAGGTGTGCAGTGTTGACTGTTTCTTTCTCCTCACTGTTACATTTTGCTGAGGTTATTGTTTGCTGACATATTCTATGCTTCACTCTTTCTTTTCTACTTTGCAGTTGCATTTGAATTTCTTGTATATACTGTGTGTTTTATATATGCTGGATGTTCTTTTTTTCTGTTACCCCTGAACTTTTTTTTGCCCAGCTCTCAAGGTTGGCTTCCTTTAACCAGTAATTTGCAGTTGCTGAGTTGTTTGTGGACTTAAGGCCTCTGATACCATCCTGTGTCTTTTTTTTTTCAAGGCCTCTCTTGTCGTGCTATGCCTTTGCTCTTCTATGCAGCTTTTTGTTCTGGGGTCATAGGTAATCCATTCTCTACAGAATAACCTGCTTTTATTGGTATGTATTAGCTGTTACACACACAAATGTAAATTTATACATTCAGTCTCTGTGTGTGCTTGTACTTGTATTTATGTACAGCTTTTAGTTAGCTTTGGACAATTGTGTGATGTAACGCTGAATGATTTCACATATATTTATGTATACTATTTATGGAATATATGTAGCAAATATTTGTGTGTTATATATAAGAATATTTATAGAAATAGGTGTTAGCTCACACAGGTGTCTGAAGCTAAGTAAAAGCCATGCAAGTTAGATGAGTCACCTGGTCTTTAGATAGTTGGTGGTAGAGTTGGACAAGCTAAAACAAAGCTCTGGGCAGGCCAGGACGAGTGCAGGGTCCTGGTTATTCACTTACTACAAGGCCTGCTATCAGCAATGCCAACGCCTTGTATATAGAGTTATACCATTCCCTTAAGAAAATGCTGCTATAGGCATCCCATCTTTCACTGACAGAGTTACAGTTATCAAAAGGTTCATGCATAACTGAACACAATGAGATTTTTTTAGTACATGCACTGATCTAATGTTATCCTGATTACAATTACTCCCCACTGAATACATAGCAAAAAGTAGCAGACACTGCACATACCTATAACAAATCATAAGCAGAGGCCTTATGTTTGATTTCTAAGAAGCAGGGAAGAAATTGATCTTAGACTGGTATCATGTTGCTAGTTGGAATCCTTGTCCTTGGAGGCAGATTCTTTAGACAGAATTGATGTAGCCTATTGAAGTGCCCTCAAATATACTTTAGAAAAGAAAATAATTTGTTTCTGCACTTCTGATGTTCTTTTAATTACTGTGCTGTGGAGCTGGATCTCCCTTGTAAAGTGGATTTGGGTTCCAGTTTGTATATGGCAGATAACTCCTTGTTGACTTTAAAAGTGAGCAGTTTTAGCTTCTGTCATATCATGTTACTGGTGAATAAGCCTGTTCAAAGAACAAAACTAAGATGAGTGGAGAACATGAGAAGGGCGTGAACAATACACCAGTAGATTTCTTTTAGAGTAAAAAAATCCCGGTTTGTTACCATTCCTTAGTTTTTCACACTGCTAATAGGCTAAGAAATATAGTTTTCTTTTTCATCAGAGTCCTCCATTGCAGACCTGGTGGTCTGTCACTTGCTTTGTATAGGCTTTTATTCTTTGTGCTGTCAAACTTATTTCTGATTTGACTACTTAATGTGGTTTTACTTGTAGGCAGACCAAATTCCAGAATGGTTTTCTCTATTGCCTACCATTCATCACTTTTTTTCACTTTGGATTCCTAAAACTCTGTGCTCCTATTTTTCAAGTTTCAGCTGTTCTTTTCATGTTCCCCTCTAGTTTCTAAATGTTCCCCATCTGTGTTTTCTTTTAGTGTTGTGTGATACCTGGTTTGAGTCAGTTTTCTGTAACTTAGTTTGAGATATAATCTCTCTTGGAATTGATATGGGAGAAAAATGCTGTAATATAAAAATAGCACATCCTAGTTTGAAAAGGGAATCTGACCATAAATACAACTAAAACTTAGTATTTTGCTATCTGCTATTTGTAATAATTAGGAAAATATTAGAATTTTTCATATGCTAATGCATCCTCACATCATTAACATGTGTTCAGTACATATTCAATTGTGTTGATGTGTTCAAATATTTTTGTGAGCTGATATGTAGCTGTAGACAATAAGAAGAAATTTTTAGGTTTAATTTAGTATGGTCTAGGTTTCTGGCTTTATAAAAATAGAATTGTCAACTTTTATTCTTTTGGACCTAATGTGTTCAGAGTTCATAGGTGGCTTGCCTACACTTGTACATACTTAATGTTTGCATTCTGAATAGTAAAACTGGAAACTTTTTTTTTAGAAGGTAGATATTATCATATAGACACCAAGTTTGTAGAAACTTTGTGGATTTGGAGCGAGTCCAGGATAAACAGAAACTAATCCCCTCATTAAGTGGTGCATATATGTCTTGTCATCTTTCAATAACGAGTCTATTGTGGTGTCCTCCTTGGAGAAGTGGAGGTAAGGTATGGGAAATGCTGTGCTTTTTGAAGCGAGAGTTCTGCAGGAGGAATAAAGGCTACCTCCTCTGGCAGGGACTTAAAAGAATAGTAGCAGAATTGAAAATCAGTGTCCTAGATTTCTGTTGCAAAATAGTTGCACAAATAACCCCTTCCCATAAATAATGTAGTGATCTTCCTGGCTTGGTTGCTGTGGACTGCAGCTATAGAATCAACTTAAACCACTGCTATTTTAATACACAAAGTACTCTCATTGGGGGGAAAAAAAAAGATCTTTACTGGGTGTGCTTGATTGATGTATTGATGTTAATGCAGCTACAAGACAAATTTGCAGCTGAGGGAGCTAATGTGAAAGATAGATTTAAAGGCAATTTGTCTCTCTTAGGCTGCTTTGCTCCTGTATATCTAGGTCACTTAACGTCTTCTGCAACCCTCACTGCTATTTCTTCCAATCAGCAGCGCTAAGAGCATGTATAACTTTAAAAATTAATGTCAGCTGTTGGTAGGAATTCGACTCTTGCTCAGAGGAAAGATACAAGTGGAGTTTGAGGATTTCGGTTTTCTGAACTGGTAGAGAGCAGAAGTGCAATGTCTATAAGAACACATAAGACTGGTATTCCAGCAACAGTAGTTGCAGCTGTTAGTTGTGTGGTCTTTCGTTTGTGGGGTGGCTCTATAAAGGAATTGGTTGTAGTGCCTCTGTTACTGACTCTGGGCTGTTGCTGGAAAACTACAAAACTGCAGCTTAGACTCCTTGTTCATTGCTGGGTCCTATTTCCTTTGGCTTACTGTGCTTGTATGTTTATCTTCTATGAAGTTGGTGCGATTAAAAATCAAGAGTTTGCAAATCTGTTTAGCAGAGTTTTACTTTGAATAAGAGACTAAAAGCTTTACAGGACAACTTCATTTGTTTGCCCTTCCCTTATCCTATACCTTTTTTATTTTTTTTTTCATATGTGTGTTTATGGATGTGATTGCAGTTGTGGTAGCAAGTTTGATACACCTATACTTCATAGGAACACTTTTGGTGCTTCTTTGTATTATGTTATTTTTATTGATGCTTCGTGGAGTGAATAGATAATGTAATACAGCCAAATTTTTGTTTCCCAGAAGTTTCCAGCTGAGTCTTCAGGTTATAGAGGAAGCTGTTAATTAGTTCACAGCTATGATGGTAATTCATACTGTTAAGTTTCATCCTACTTCTGGTACTTAAGACTGAAAAAGCAGATGATGACCTATCCTAATCAATTTTCCCTTTCCTAACTTTTTGCAGCTTCTCTCTCTCTCCTGCTGATTTCATCAGTGTACTTCTATTTCCGTGGTCATTTAATTGAAACATGTACAAAATAGACCTGCTAACATTGCCCTTGAACACTAGATTTCAGCTGACCATTAGGCTACATTAGTTGAAATTATGTATACCAGAACTTGAAACATAGACACCCAGCCCTTCTGCTATTCCACTGCAGTTATTTTATGTGCTTTTGCTGTTCCTGCTGCATCTTGTGCTCCTGGGCTCGGTGGCAGAAGCCCAGAGTGAGTGGGGGCACAGAGGGCGAGTTGTGTGTGCAGTGGAGGAGGTTCATGGTGATCATGGTGATCCCTACGAATTTACCCACAGATGAAACCGTGTCTAATTTGTTGTGTAGGAGGAAGATGTAGTTAAAATCAGATTGTTAGAGTAATCATCAAGCCTAACTACAATTTTTTTGCATGTTTAGATATTCAAGAATTTTATGAAGTGACCTTATTGGACAATCCAAAATGCATTGATCACTCTCAGCCATCTGAACCAATACAGCCTGTGAATACCTGGGACTTCTCCAGCCTTCCAAGCACAACAGTGACATCAGAAACATTGCCAAGCAGCCTTAGCCCAAGTGTAGAGGTATGATCTAGAAATCTGTTTTATTTTTCTTGTTGAGACCATTAGTTCGACATTGTTCTCTAAGTTTCCTTCATTTTATAAAATATTAATTTTCAAAGAAAATGTACATTATTAAGATCAATAGTCATAGGGGATTTAATAATTGAAATGTTTTATAACATGTATGCATTTTGCTTGGTCAAAAATTTATAAACTCGTTTGTCAAATGTACCATTAAGTGACCATTAAATTGGATTTATGCTTTGAATTTGGAACCTCACTGACAGGTTTAGTATGGTTATACTCATCCATACTTGTGACTCTTGAGTCATTACTTCATTAATTATTTGGGAAATCTGAAGCTGTGTCTTTCTGGTTAGGAACCTTTCCAGTCTGATCATAAGAAATTCTCTGTTGCTTCTATATCTAGAAGGATTTGTTTTTGGAAACTATATGCAGCCAGTTGTCACTAGTGAGTGGTGAGAAAGCTCATCAGGAAAATGGACATTGATATACATTTGCCACTAAAACAAGATCACCCTGCTCAATTTAAACTTAAAATGTTCCTTGAATATTTTCACATCAGAGCTATTTTTTGTTCCCAAAAGGGGTGAACCTAGTTCGAAGTGTGACCTGGAAACTGACAGCACTGGAAAAAGTGTGTGAATTTCTCAGTAACTGAAGGCAGTGTGCTTTGTTGATCCATTTTCATGCAATGATTGTAGAACTCAGGAGGAGTACTGGGAGAGATCAGCCAAAGGGCTGGTGCTGGAGCCTGCAGGGAAGCTTGAGAACTTGTATTGCTCAGCAAGATAAAGTGGCTGGGATGCCTTAATGAGTGAACCTTTATCAGGAGCTGTTGGGACTGTACAAGAAGGTTCACTTAGCTGCAGATCAGAAGTGTGTGATGTGCTAATGAGTTTGTACAGTTAAAAAAATGCTTGTGCTCGATCTAGCTTTCTTCAAATCTATCATGCCGATGGTAGTGTGAAATATATCAGGAATGCTTTAAAGGAAACTGTAGATGAAATCCAAAACTTGTATTCTTTTGGAAAGTAAAAAATGGCCAGTACATAAAAGGTCAACCAAGCCAGGGGCATGAGTTATGTATTGCAAAGAACAGCCATTAAAATATCTTTAAATGAAAAAAACTGAGAAGCCTAGGCATTTGGGTTATTAATGAAAACATTCTGATTAAATTACAAATTTGAACCATGGGAAGAGATGGTATGTTGCTGCTTTACCAGCTAAGACTAGAATGAAGCCTTGGGCAGTTAAAGTAATTAATGAAGTAATTAATGTCCTACATTTTGGCTAAACTAATAGAAGTTAAATAGTTAACAATTGGTTTCTCAGGAAAGGTCTAGGCAATTTTTGAACCTTAAGGTGAGTCAACCATGGCATGTTAATAGATGAAAAGAGCACATTATTGACATAAGTATGGTGTAAAACTCTGCTGTTCTCCTTGGTCTGCATAAGGCTTTACTGAAGATACTGTCAAATTTGAGGTACCATGGTATGAAAAAGATATTTAATTTCAGTGTTTAGAAGAGATTGACATGAAGGATCTAAAGACTGGAAAGAAGTGAAGATTGGGAAGGTTTTCTGCTGCTTGAAAGAATTGAACACTTAATTGGGAAAGAGAAACTTCCTGTATCTATAGAATGTGAAAAATATAATAGTTTACTCTTATACAAAATGTGCTAGACTTACAAAAGCATTTTAAAATGTTTTCCTGAGCACCAGAAGAGCATAGTACATGGCCAGTGTCCCTTACTGAAGGTCTTTTAAGGCAGCATAATGGTCTTAAAGGGCTTAAATGTTTTGGGGGGCTTTTATCATCCCTGTAATGTGCCTAAGAACAGTGTAATGGAATTGAAGAGTCATGGCCCTACCAAACCATTTTTTTATTAGCAAATATACTCTAAATTCTAGCAGCCTGGACTTGAAGCACATATTTGCTGCTATGAGATTTGTCTTATGATGTTGCCCCTGTAGGATGTTTTGTGCTTCCTCTATAGGAGAAACGGATGTCTGAGGTGAGGAATAGTCTGTGATGTTAAATCCAGACTTTGTGATTATTCACTCCCAGCCCCCTGCAGAAACTGTTTCCAGCCCTATACAAGTGTAGTGTTGTCCTTGTAACTTAATTACAAAGTTACATCTTTAGTGTTTTTTTTTTTTTTTTTCTCTCGTGCAATTGAACTGCCAGGAATACAAGGCCTTGTCCTTAACGCTGCACCAATGACAACAGGCACATTATCATGGCAAGGTCACTAATGCCTTGAAAGGAAGAATTGCCTGGTTTGGGAAAGCTCACCAGAGATGTGAGTGTCTGTTCTCAGCTGCAATGTTTGCTTCTCCACTACAGTCTGGTGGCCATGCTGGTGTTACCTAACAGAACCTGATATGGTGTGGATTACTTTGTTATTTTTCTAAGTGGCCTGGATTTGAACATTTATGACAAAGCCACCTGTCTTCCTTCGTATTTTTTTGTCTTGAGTATCATGTGAAAATCACAGTTGCTTGACTGTCAGTATATGAAAGTCAGGTTTTAGATTTACTTCCAGTATTTAAAAACATAGCTGCATATATTGGTGTTGATCCCAACATGCATTCAGTTTCATGTGAAACTGAAAGCAAGCTTTTCTCCCCATTTCTATCCCTTACAGAAAATGTTACCTTCTATTTCATTAGTTAGAATACTGTTTCCATGTAAAGTTGGAAGGTGAGCAAATTTGAAAAATGGTAGTTTGGTGTTGGTTTCATTTTCTAGTACATCTGAATGTCTTAGTCAATATAAGAAAATTGTTACATATAATCTTGTACATTTTTATTGACCTTAATTCCTTCTTTGGTGACTGCTTTTTTTTCTTTGTATACCTGCTAGGCAATACTTTTCCCTCAATATTTTAAAATTTAATAAAAATTACGGGGAGAAATTCCCATGTATTCACAGCTTATATTCCACATACTTGCTATGTATAGTCTGTGAAAATTTATATTTTAATGCTTAAAGTATTTCGATTTCAGTAATGCCTTTTTTAGCTACTTAGAATATTTTAAAAATTTGTTTTATATTTGGTTTTAATAAACCCAAGGGCATAATAATTCCAGTATAGCATGTGTTTAATTGAGTGATTTGTTTTGCTTACTGAAATTTACTAGAGACTGGGGGGGATTTGGGTTTAGCATATCTGATTTTGTTCATAGCTAGCTTTTTAAAAATAAATTCTCACTTTTCAGCCTTTCAAGGCTGCTGTCCACTTAGTGTTAGTTCATTAACCAGACACAAGCAGATTGGCACACTGTATGCACTTTGAGATTATTTTTACTCTATTCTGTGTCTTGCCAGGCTGGTGAGTCTGCAGGTGATATGAATGGAATGTTTTTTTTTTCTTGCTTGGACATTGTTAGCCTTTGAAGTAATGTATTTCAACCCTGTTTCTTTTACCTTGCTGATAATTTTTTGTTGTAGTTACTGCGGGCCGAATGAATATTCTTCCAGTTGACACTTCGATGGTGTGTGTGAGAGTTGCTTGAGAGTGGGAATATAATGCTCCCCTAAAGAGATTGAGGATTGAATTACAAGAACTTTCTACACAGCTGACTTCGGGAATGACTTTTTAGCAATGTGTGCTTGTGTATATACATAGAATAGTGGTATACAAGCTTAGGTTGCCTGAGGACTTCTCATGGCACGTAGCCTACTTGTGTTTTCCGTCCTGCTCCTGAATCCAAAGACTGGCGTTTGAAGTCCCCATAGGCTGTGTATTAGAACTTTTCCTGCTCACAGCAATCTGTTTTCTTTTCCATGCTCTGTGTTCCCTGGAACATTAACAGTTTTATTTGTTTCAATCTCCAGTACAAAATGATGAGGAAAAAAAAACGCTGAAAAAAGAGGGTGATTCAAGACAGTGATAAAGCAGGAAAGGAATGTTAATCCTTTCAGTACTAGGAACTAGTTTAAAAAACCGAATGTTTGCAATCTGAAAAGGACGATTGGTTCATCCCTTTGCTTGTGTACATTAAATACTGAACTCAAGTGTGCCTGGCAAAGCGAACAAATGTGAAACAAGAACCCGGCGCTGTGTGAGAGCCGAGCGGGAGGGAGGGAGCGGCCTCGGGAGCTGTTTGCAGTGAGCTGTGGTGCCATCTGTAGGTGCGACACTTGGTGTCTGACAAGTACACGGTGAAACTCGAATCGCTGCAAGAAACCCCTGACCTAATTGAGTAGTGTGTTGCTAAGGAAATAGTCTTATGACATTCTTTTTTATGTTTAAATCAGTAGGATTTGTTTTAGTATTTTAATTGTTTTAAACCAGAGAAGTTAAGATGTCTGCTGTTTAGCTTGAATTTAAAAGTAGCTACAATAATTTGATTTTAGGTGTTGGAAAAAGCCCCTCTGAACAATGTCTCAAAGGAAATTTTTTGCTTTAGGACACGGGACTCAATCTGGAGTGTCCTGCAGTTGGATGAGGACATTTGTGTTTAGTGGGTGAAGGACTTTGGTCTGATCTGTGGTTTTCCCATCTATTTGCACATGCCCGTGTGTTTAATGTCTGGCATGTAGAGACAGGCTAGCTCACTCTCTTCTAGGGCCTTGTGCCAAATTCTTTTTTCAAAAAAAGAAAGCAAAAGAGGCAATAATGAAACAGCTGATATATCTGCAATTTCAGCTAAAATTTGATGCCAAGGCAGAGTGGAAAGGAAACTTGTTACACATCTTGCAATTACAAAATAGATCAGTATCACCTATGAGATCAATCACATTGTGAAGGATTTTGATCAGCTAAGTCTTGAAAATCTCAAGAACTGGAAATGCAAAACTTTTCCGGTTCATCTGTTCCAATGCTTGACTATCCTCATGGTGAAAAAACTTAGCCCTATTTTTGATTGAAATTTCTGTTTCAATTTATTTGTAGTTTCTAGGGTTTTTCCATCATGCAAAATGGGCGTGGCTTTGTCTTCTGGCTAACCCCACTGTAGGTACTGGAGGGCTACTTTTAGGTTCTTGTTTTGGGGCCCCAAAATGGAATGCAGTGTTCCAGATGCCCTACTGGAAGTGCCAAGCAAAGGGAAATAATAGTTTTATGTTACTACTGGCTAGGTTTCTGTTAATGCAGCTCCTGTTTGCCTCCTTTGCTGTTAAGGCTTGCTGATGGCTTGTTTGCTTTGCTCAGTATCTGTCAACATGAGTATTTTGAAAAGGGATAAAGTTAAACTAACCTCATTTTCACCTACAATATGGGAGTTGTCTTTGTTTACAAAGCAACTAGTAATGTCTTCTTAATCTTTTAAAAATTGTGATAATTTTGTATAACTTAATAAGATTATGTGGTCTGGAGGAAAGAATTTTGGATGTCTGGTTTCTAGTGCAATGAAAAAATCTGCATTTAATCAGTAGCAGTTTGTATTCAGAATGGAATGGTACATCAAGCAGTTAATCAGGATCTTAGTGGAAGTCTTATGAGGAGATACCTGCATATGTAGAGTACATTATTAAAGTGCAGGATGCTCTAGTTGTGTTTTTCTGTTTCTGAATTTTAACTCCAATATCTTCACTTTCACATTACAAAACCATTCTTCCTGTTATATTAACAAGCTGTTCTGGTGAAAATCCCTGACCTATTGTACTGTGTTCAAATATCTTCTTTGCCTTAAGGTTTATAAAGATTCAGTACTTGTTAGCTTGATTATATGCTATGTCTGATTGTTGTGCTCCTTGTTATTGTACTGGTCCTTTATGCCTGTATCTGTATGTGTGTATTTCCTGTTATTTATATCAACCCTTTCTCTGCACTCATGATGTGCTTGTTTTATTTGAACAGCTAGTATAGTCCTGGGTTACTCAGGAGCTTTATTGCTTTCTGTGTGTTAACTTTACAGTGAGGAAATGGTATTTGGCTTGCTATGTATTTTGCCTTCAATATTTGAAATCCAGGCTTTTGTACAAAGAAAAGAATGTAAGTCTTGAACCAAAGCTGAAAAAGTCTTCCAGGGGCAGGCTTCTGATCAAAGTGAATTCAAAAGCAAATAAACAGAATCCTGATGCTCAGTTCAGGATGTATACACGAGCAGTAAACCCCTGCTATTTCTAAATTTGTCAGTTTAGATGGAAATAGACAACTCACGAATTCACTTTTTTAAAAAAAAATCTAATTAGTTTTTATGAACTTGTAATAATTACATCTTGCAGCCTGATTCAAAGGTAGTTATATAAATTATGACATCTTACACTTCTAGTGCTTTCTTTACTAAAGTAGCTGAGAAAATGCTTGCAGATATGATAGTGCTTGATTTTCACTAAGTCTTTGATATGTCTCCTCAAATATGCTGAGGTTGAGCATTTGACATGCCCTTGTGAGGCTGAGCTGAGCCTGCTTCTCTGGTTACACCTGTGACAACTTAGTGTTGTGTGGCTTTTCTCATAGAATCCAAGAGCAAATTAGCATTTAAATAACCGCATGCACTTTTAGATTTGTGGATAGATGAAGAAATTATTTATCTGCAAAATCAGTATTTTCCAAAGCATTGTTTTCTTTTGCATGATTTATTTTGGCACATAGTTTATCTATGCATGAATTTTCTTTAATAGTTATCTGGTGGCTTTGTAGATAGAATCTGCCACACTGTAAAAATAATAAGATTGTGAAGGTACAAAAAGTGTCTGCCAAACATAACCTGAAAGAATTAATAAGTAATTCAAGAAAAGAAAAACCCATCTCTTACCTTTGTGTTTCTCACGTGAGAATCATCCTTTGTTTCTTTAATATTAATGCCATTAATAGTGGTGACTGGAAATGCATTTTTTCCTTCTGGCCAAGCTGTATAGAATAGTTTTTACTGAGATCACTTGGAGCTGACAGGACAGAAAGATTTGTTTTTAATAAGAATGAATGACATTGAAGAAATCACAATGTTTCTCACAAATTCAGTAGAATAATAATTATTTTAATGACTAACAGTATTATGTGAAAATGTCTTACTCTTCAGTGCATGAAAGGATGACTTTTCATGCATTTCATGATTATGATTCAAGTTTTGGTGTGCTCTTTAATATCTTTCTGTTCCTTCTCACAATACAATTTAAATGAAAGTTCTTTTATTAAATTGTTTAATTACAGTAGTCTTACATCTGAGTTTTTTACCCATTTCTCATTTTGAAAAACTTTGTTTTGATCTCAAATTTAACACATACTTGCTCATTCAAGGAGTTGTATGATTTGTTTTCAAAAAGCTGTATTATTTTTTCTTTTGAAAATGCTAAACCTCCTGAATATTTGAGTCTTGGTCAATATTTTTTTAACATTTATTTCTTCTATATACAGTATTTCCAGAGAAAAGGCTGCAGAAAATGCTTTTGGGCTAGGAAATACTTTTTTTTAATGCATAGTGCTCTTATCTTTGAGTGCTTATCTCTCTATACACTGTGTTTATGAAAATGTGTATTGGTGTTTGCCACAAAATCTTTTGGTCTACTGGTATGGAATTTCTTCCCCTGTGTGTGGACACTGTTAGCTGAAGCTGGGTCTTGAGAGAGCCATGTACAATTACCAGAAGAACTGTAAATCAATTGTAGTGGTGCAGTGCTTGGTAAAGGGCTCTAATGTACCTCGGTTGTGCATCCTGCTCCGATTTGGGCAGTGCATGCATTACTGCATTTCAAGCACACTTGTTATGAGATGACTTTCTGCCTGCTCTGAAGTGTTTAGAGTGCTTGGTCATGATAAGCAGCCTGATCCACAAATCCTCAGCAAAGAAATGCCTTTTCTTTACCTCTCTGGTTAGATCTCTTCTACATCCCATAGTCTGCATCGGCAACTTGAAGGGAGTTGTGTGCTTGCTATGACAGGACTAATGGGTCTTGTTGGAAGGGTGGTGGCAAGTGGGAGAGGAGAAAAATGATATGATAATGATCCTTAGTTCTAAAAGTGTCCCAAAGAAGGCAAGAGAACAAAAGTGATTAATTCTTAATTTAAGATAATTGTAGGCAGGATTAATCTGCAGAAGCTTAATCTTGTACCGAGGTGGCTGAGAGAAATTTCAGTGATGAGCAGGATTGTTAATCTTTTCCCTTCATGGACAGAGCATGAGGGACAAGGCAAGTTTCCATGTGCTATTTGGGTTCCTCGAGCTGTTTGTGCAAGAAATGTGCATTTGGACTGACTGCATGTCTTGTCGTAGTCATTGAAGATGCTTCTGGCCTAGATACTGGATATGTGCCAAGTTACCTAAAAATGCATTTCCTTAGTTTTAATTAACTTTTTGGAAACTTGCACTTTGTTAATTTGTCCCAACCTTGCAGTTTTGCCAAAAGAATACTTGGGCTATGCAAGAATTTCTTTGTGAGATACATTTTGTGCATTCAGATATGAAGGTAATTCCTCCCTCTCTTTTCTGACGCAGCAGTGTTTCATCAGCTTAACTTGTTCTTTTTTTGCTTTTTGAAGTTAGAACTTTTAGCCTTCTGTCTGGGTTCAGCCAGTTTCAGCAGTCTGATAGATGCATACTTTTCTCCCTGATGCTTTGTAGTAGTGATAACTTCACCTACATGGTCACAGTAGAAATTCTTCACAGATTTTATAGACAGTGTAAAAAGGAAAAATATCTCTGGATTGATTTGGACACACAGGGTAAAAATCATCGTCTTAGTGGTTGAATGGTGTAAGATTTATCTTAAAATTGCATTCAGGTTTGTCCTATAAAGAGATCACCTGCCCACAGAATAAAATGTGTGATTTTGGAAAGATTGGTTTCCTTATATACCAGGTCAGCCCCTTTCCCACCTCTAGCAGCCCCCCACACCCCACCACTTCTCCCAAAAGGTATGGAAGAGCTGGGAGCAGAATTGCAGAAAGTTTAACAGGAGTGCTCTAGAAGCCCAGTATATTCTAGAGTTGTTTTGATATAAAATACAGTCAATTGTACATCTTGGGATAAAAGCAAAATGATGCAGATAAGATTTAATAGCTTGAAATTGCTCGTTGAATTTTTTCTATATACTTCATTATGTTTGCAGCAAAGGTGTTAGTGGGGGACCTAATGGGACAAGATAGTGGGAACTGAGTTTACGAGCTGCTTTCAATGTCTCTTGTGGAAAATTAATGTAATAAGGTTCTTACTGCTGTATGGAACTGTCAGGTTAATGTTTCAGAGGACACAGGAGGTTGTTTTGTGCCCAAATGTTACTTTTCCCATCTGTGCTAATTAGGCTGAGAATACAATGCCTGCGAGTTCAAACTTTGCCTTGTCACTGCATTACAGCCTTACAAAAGGAAATGAAATTCTAGGTTAATTCAAGGCTCAAAATAGCATTTCTCTTGCAATATGCATTACTCTTTCCTTGCCACTTTCTTCTCTCCCTGATCTACATGGAATATTCCATTCATTACTGCTTAGGAAATCAGTTATTTTGCAGTCTGCAAATGCTGAAATGACGTTAGAGGAGAAATACTTGTTTGCAACCAAAACTATTTTTGAACAAACGCTTCATTTTAGAAATTGTAGCCAGCTAAGAAGAGCTGAATTGAGATTTTTTGCTGTAAAATAATTTTGTATTGCATTTCATCAAATGATTCCCTGTGATGCTCATGTGTTAGGTAATCCTGACAGAGGAGTATATGAAATAGAATACGAAGAGGTACTTAACTGGTATGGAACAGGATTTGACATCTTTTGTAGAATATTTGCAAGGATACATTTAAGTTTTTCAGACATAGATAACCAAAACAGGTTAAGAATTTTTTGTGAAACTTAAAGGATTTGTATTTTAGCCTGCTGCTTTTTCTCCACGGTGTTTCTACCTCTGAATGAATCCAAAGGGAACCCTGGCACTCACTCAACTGTTTTGACTATTAAAGAAGTGTGCTTTTTCTCATTCTGTTGAGATGGTGTTTAGCTGTGACTGAAAATAAACCTTTTAAATGTTTGGAAATATACCTGCTATGCTGAAACGATGGATTGCTTATGCATTGTAACAACAAAGGTAAGATGATAAAGCTTTTGATTAATGCCTACAATGTTGGAAGTTCTCGTTGAAGCTTTCTTCCAGTTTTTACTACCTGTAATGAAAATGCCTTGATGGTTTTCTGGTTGATGTTTTTTACACTTTAAACTGCACAGATCGTCAAAATAAATTCCGTAGTTGTTGCTAAGAACAATCATAGATGTTAATGTTTTGAAGAGCTAATTATGCACATATTGAAAAGTGTAGTAGAATGATTTTTTCTTTTCCCCTCGTTCTGCAGTAAGGCACTTTCTTGTAAAAATTCACTCTCTTTAAATGTGCTAAAATAGTAGTTTGCTTTTTATTCCAGAATAAGAAATTCCAAATTATGTTTTACATAACCTTTATTAGGATATGTTTAAAATAATAATCAAAGAGAAAAAGATTAATCTGGCAAATCGTGTTAGGGATGGATATATTTCAAGATGCTTTATTATTTTGACGTCTTGCTGCTTTGAGATGAAGCCACTCAGATAACTTAGTGTCATTATTTCTGTGCTAGGATAAAGTTTTATGTAAGTTTGTTTTTAATGCAAACCACTTGTAACTGCTAAAGATAAAATCTGATGCATAAATGTAATATATTAGTACTGTGCTTCTGAAACATTGGCTTGGTGAGGTTTTTTTTGGAGGCTTTTTATTTTCCTTTAAGTAGTAAAATTGTTCTATATTGCTCCCCTTTCCCTGGATGTTGAGATAGTTTCTGGTTTATTTTTTTTTATAAATTGATTTAACTTCTAAGCATTCTTCTGGATAATTTGAAGCCATAAAATTTGCTTATACAAACTTCTCAAGAAGTAGAATAAAATTGAACATCTTTGAGAATATTTGGTGAATTTAATGATAGCTTTTATAAAAGGAAAGATTCTTTCCATATTTTTTGAAACAAGGAACCAAAGGCTGACTGTGGAATGAATGAAATTACCTTGTCTCTCACAAGCAAAGGAGTCTTTCTGGTGTCTGAACTGTCACAGTTTTTTTGGAAGTTAAATATACCCTTTTAAGTCATGTTTGAGTGATATTCGTTTGTAGCATTTTAGAATAGTCTCTTTTGTACAGTGAGATGGGGATTGGATATTAATTGCTTCACTTCATTTATATTGATATGTACCTTAATTTTATTGTACTTATTTTTAACAATGCAGAGACAGAGCTGTCGTTTTTATAACTAAAGTGCTTAACTTTCGTTTTATTTTGTGTATTTGTTCACCTTCACATATCTACTTGTCTGAGAGCAGGAAGACAATTTATATGGAAAGTTAAGTCAACAGAAAACATTCTGTGAAAAAAAAGTTGTTTTTTGTATGATTAGCCTAGCTAAGAAAGTAACACTGCTCACAAAAATGTTGAGGAGAGGGAGAGATCATCTCTGCACAGCACAGACTTACATGGGGGTAGACTGATGGTGCATTTCCACCTGCAGTTATAAGCACTTCATCCTTCCTGCCTGCTCCTGGTGAACCTTTTGCCTCATTTAACGAGTACCTTGCAGCTTCAACTAAAGCTATTTAGTTAAAGTGGGGCTTAGAAAAGAACTGTTTGCTTCCATGTGTACCTGTGTGTATTTAATTACTCAGAAGTTTGTCATCTAATGAAAAGTACATTCCTTGGTTTTGTGCATAAACCTATATTTCAAATCTCAAGAAAAATCGATGCATGTAAGGAAGGCAATTTTGAAATCGGCATTAATGTAAAATGTATGATAGGATTAGTAAAAATGTTAAATGCTTTCCCTTTTTCTACCTTGAGTGGAAGCATATTTGAAACAATTCATTGTTACTCTTTATTTCTGACTAGGGAAGAGAAGAATTTGGCCAGTGAGATGCATTTTCTAGTGGATATGAGAAGTCTTTTGTAATTTGATCTTTGACATTTGTTTTGCTTAATTCAGAATTCAGATCTAGTCACAATAGATGAACAGGTCCTTAAACTAATTTCTGTCCTGTCTTCAAAGGTTCTAACTGGTTTACTTTGCCCACATCTAGTGCAAAGAATACTGATTAATACAGTATTTTTTCCTCCTTATGTGGGCACATTGGTTTGATGTAGGTAGGCAAATTTGCATCACTGCAACCATGGATACTATTAAGAGCAGGCACGTGGGCTGAGCTTACAGTAATGATTTTTATTTAAGTCACAGTTTTAAATGAATTCATGGCACTTAAAAATACAGAATATGAAAAGTCGTTGATTTTTCCAGAAAAAGCAATTTTTAGCAGTCATTCTTAACTTTGTTCCATAGTATACTTCCAGTGAAGCAGTTGAATTTAAAATGACAATGATCTAGAATAGCTTTAAATAATATATCTAGCCTGACAAGTGTGAAAAAACAATTGTTTTGCACCATTTTTATTTCAAAATACTAAGAGGCATCCTGCTTGGACTGCTCCAGAGCAGTATCAGTGTGAAACTGCTTTTTTCTGACAGTAGCCAAACTCCAGTATTTTGGGAGAGGAAAATGTAAAATGCATCAACCTGTTACTAAGGGAGAAAGGTGAAGGGGTTTTTCCTAAATTGTAAAACTTAAACCTCATAAATTCTGGGTCTAAGCTCATGGTGTGGGTGCAAGGTGCCTGACCACAGGAGCACAGTTACAGCTGGCATGGCTGAAGTGGGGTAGGTGACACTGAGTTTGCGTGATTCCTGCAGCTTTCCTCACTTGGCTGTGCCTTTCACTGTAGTTCAGAATCCCACTGTTGTTCTAGTCAGTTTTTGGAATTTGCCTCAGCTTAAATGAATTGTGCGTACTTGAATTTGCACTGAAAGTGATCTTGTCCAACCATCTGCTTAAAGATGGGGCAGCATCAACTTAGACCAGGTCACTTAGGGCTTTGATTTGGTTTTGTAAGCACCCTCAGCCTGTCTCACTTAGAGTAGTCTCTCCTCCTGCTGTGCACAACAAGGGCCCAGTTTTGTTTTCTTACTGTTTCCTCTTGGATATGAGAAGGCTGTTACCAGCTCCTGCCCAGTGCCTTTCTCTGGGTGAACAAGCCCAGTTCCCTGAACCTTTCTTCACTGTGCTTCAGCCGAGAGACCATCTTGGTGGTTTTCCACTGTAACACATCCTATATTCCAGGTCTAACAAGTGTCTGAAGAAACATAAAGAGAGGTTGCAATGCAAGTTTTAGCCTTTGGTATTATGTACTCTGTGCATAATACCTGAAAGCTTTGCTGTTGGTAGGAAATAAAATGTGAGAGGCAATTGTGTGAAAATAGAAACAGTGAAAAGCAAGCTTTATGTATAAACTTGATGGAGAAATTACTTGGTGGGCCCAAAAGAATTTGTTTTCTTAAGTGGAGGAACAAAATACAGAATTTTGAATTTAAAATTGTAGATGAGATGTAAATGAGTTATGTGGGTAATTTTTACACTGAAAGCTTAAGAAATGATTTCAGTACTTAATAGTACACAGCAGCTCTTCCAAGTTGGCACATGTGGCTGGTGTGTCATAATGGGTTTTGGCCAAGGACTTTTTGCCAACATTCCATGTCCTCAATAAAAAGCAAATTGCTTTCCAAACGTATTTGATTGGATAAGTCCAAGCTTTCTGGTAAGCAAGTTGAATAATGCTAATAGTAAATCATTTGACTTTGCTATGTCATCTGGTTACAGTGTTGAAGAAAAGGGTACAGAATCAGTCATAAGAGCTTTGGGAAGTGAAAAAATGGTGCAACTCTAATGTTGGCAGCATCCACAGATGGTATGATACTGCTCTTGCATGTAAGCTTGATCTATATTGCAATGCCAAAGAAAACGCTGCCTACTAGATAGTTGGGAAGTGTTAAAATCAAGGATGGTTGTCTGCAGTCTAAAGGATTGGCCAACTTTGATGTGGAATAGGAGACCAAGTGTGTGAGGAATGTTTACCATATTTGGTTTAAAGGTTATTTGACAAAATCAGTGAAAATACTGACTTGGTGGTCATGCCAGGAGAAATGATGTCCCAACTGTCTGTATTTGTGGTTGTGAACAGCCCTTTAAAGAGTTTGAAGTTTGAATATACAGAATTAACTTAGGCAGAGGGTCATGCTTCTAATCTCTACAGGACAAATAAAGAAGCCCAGTGCAACGTCAGATAGCTGGTGGTCAGTTCCAGAGGTTGCAGCTAAAGAAATTAAGAAATACTATGTTTTGGATTCTATGGATGGAACTGTAAGTGGTTTCTCAGAGTTTTGAAGAATGAATGAATATGTTTGATAAATATGTTTTAAGGCCATTACTGATGGCATCAAGAGTGATGCAGGTGGCAGAGAGTGATGATGGAGGAAATTATTGAAGGTACCTGATACGCAAAATCTGAAAAGCTGTATGACGAAGTATGGGAAAACTTTGAGAAAACTTAGACTAACTTAAGGCAAATCATTAGTAGAAGTTTACATTAGATAGTGTATCAATTACAAGGATATAATAAGCTTTCTGCATTTAACTTCTTTCTAAGGAAGTTCTCTGGATTTCAGAGTTCTCTTTCTGTTAACTTGTTATTTGGTATTCTCCTAACCAACAGCAATTTAGAACTCAAGAACTTCCTGAGCCAGAGGCACTTGCTCTGTAGTATTCTTTAGCTTTCCCTTATGTGGATTATCTAGTCTCATCAAAATGTGCATAGACTATAAAACAAAGGTATAAATCTGTGGTGTTTGCTTTTTATACAGAGCATCTTTTAAGTTAATCTTTGTTTACTTGTGTTTTCTTGCTCTCTCTGAATGGCTGCAAGTACACAGGTTTGCTTAATTGATAACCAAGGAGTTAATAGGACTGTGTAGTTATTCACACTGGCATCAGTGATACTGGTATTTATTGGAGTTTTTTTACTCCAAGAAACTGGATACCAGGCACCCAAGATATGTATATGAAGCTGATGAATTTTACATGAGGCTCTTGTGTTATTGTGTGTGTTTGTACTTATTTCTCCCTTCTGCTTTAAATGAAAAAGCTGCTAATTAATACTAGAAATAAGTGACAAATGGGTTATATTTGGTTATTGCACCAGGGAGTTGGACTGACTCTGAGAACATGGTGTGGAACATGTTTGGACTAGAGATGCTGAATACAGTAGTAAAATAGGAGAATAACTTCCTGAAATCAATCCTACAAATAAGGCCCTTTCAAAGCATTTTTGTCACTCCATTTGCCTGGTTGGAACTGTGTGGATTTATTTCAGGGAAGCTGATGATCATCACCTGAGTAATTTTCCAAGTATTAATGGTAGCAGAGTGGTGAAGCATTCATTCCTGATCACTTTTGCTTTGCTGACCTTATTTATTTTGGGAAAAGAATTCAATCTGTGGCTTCACAAGTGACTGAAGCCCAGTTGGTGCTGCTGAGAATGGTTCTACCCCGTTCTGTTCACTGATCACCTGCTAGGAACCTGGTAGGACTCTGGTAGAACTCATCTGCTGGCTACTGAGTGAAAAGAAGCTCATGGAAAAGTCAAACAAGCACTATTGAAAGATAGCTGCTGGGATGGAGAGTTGTTAACTGTTGAGCATTCAAGTGAGTCAGATGCCTGTGAAAAGGCAGGTAAAATGGTAAGACTTAACAGCTCAACACTTTAGGAAGGAGAAAGTGAGAAGAGCAGTGATTCTCTGCTGCAGAATCAAACTGTTTGCTCAGTTTGGCTGCTGCTCATGGAACTGGACCCTCTGAGTGAACAACTTTGGCATAGTTTCCTGTTGTAATGAAAACAGTGGGAGAAAACAGTGGGTGAATAAACGTAGGGTTGTTCGTAGTTGGGCATATGGTCTCCAACATGATTCCTTCAGTAGACAGAGCTATTTCAATTTCCTCATGGCAAAAACCCCAAAAGGCTTCCTCTCTTATTTGAAGTGAGATTTCAGGATGGCTGAGCTCACTGGCTGATTATCTGGTATGCTGCTAGTCAGATTTGTTTTACTAGCCAGCACTGTACTTGATCACTTCTTTTGTCAATGCAGTGCATTGCACCAGGGCTTTGTTAGCATGAGGGGTGTTTTTACACTTTATTTGAGGCTTAATCATAGTCTGATGTTTTGTCAGGGAGTATTACTCATACTTTCATAAGTGGGAATAACATTACTTGAATCTCGTTCCTAGAACTGGTATTTACCAGACCAAAAAAAAGTAAAATGTTTAAAACATGTTCAGGTGGAGACCATCACCTATTTAAGGGATATTCAACCTTGTTAGGTTTGTGTTTGTAAGATATATTTCTTTCAAGACCATACATTGCCATATCGTGGTTTGGAGGAGGGAAGGACATTCTTTAATGAAATTCTAATGCATACTTGAAGTATAACTGAGAGCTGCTTTCCAAAGGGTCAGTGTGGGCAGGAATCCATCAGCATTTTCTGAATTAATCAAAACGCCCAACAAAGAATGAAGAGGCCTTAGGGGGTTTTAGTGACAAACCTGCATTGCCTGGAAGAATGATTCCCTACCCTCTATGCTGTGAAAACATTAGAACAATAATTACTTCCTTGCTTCAATCTTTGTGCTCTAACAGTGAGTTTACGTGTGCCACAAATAAGATTTGTTGAGGACATTTTTGGTCTTGTCGGGGCTGCATGCGCCAGCCTTCATTCACAGTTCTCTCAAATGTGCCATTGAGATGGAGAACCACTGCAGAGAATTCTTACTCCTCTGGCTATTCTTTCTTGCCTGTTGGAAAAATTGTGTGATAATAGCATTTAGTCACCAGCATTTGGGGTGCTTTTATTACCTGGTGAAGACACCACTGCTGGGGAGTGCTTTGTTTGCACCTTGTGCAGGTGGCACACCACTTGCACATCTTGTATCTCAAGCTCCATAGCTTTTCTCTTAAGCAGACTCCAAAAGCTCTTCTGACCTGGGCTTTCCAGCTGCTGGGGTGGTGGGTTGTGGTAGCACTGAATTTGGAATAGAACAGTCACTTCTTGCATTCTTGCAAGATTCTTGTACTTTATTTATCTGTGGAATAGATAGCACACTGTAGCTAGTGTTATAATAATTAACTTGGTCTGTTTTTCTCCTGTAATTAAAAGATTGCCTTTCACTTTTGTATGCTCAAAACTGTACACATTTGACTTGTAGTATATTCCTGTATGTTTTTGTAAATGTTTTACCCAGAAGGAGACTTCTTTCTGATTCTTCAGTCTGCTATTTTTCCATTTGGAAAAAAAAACAAAAAAACTGAAACCCAAGCCATTCAGTTGTGGTAAAATGCAAATATTTATCATGTGACTGAGTCTGGAAAATATACTTCTTTGCTTGCTTTAGCTTTAGTTTAGTTAGTTCAGGTACAGTTCTCCTCAAAAGACCTCCAGACTCAAAATGAAGAAGAAATTTCTGTTGTAATTCTGCAGTCTGAAGTGATGATGCTGTTGTAGTTAATTTTAAAAAGAATTCCCAACCAAATCACCTTTCTGCTGCTATTTGTAATTAAGCTCTATAATAATAGTTACTCAAGAAGGCAAAAAGAGGACTATTTTATTATATGAAATGTCTTACCTGCTGGGTTTCATCTTTCTTCAGGCAAAGGAAATGGCGAGGGAATACTTAGTCATCTAACGAAGTAGTTAACTTAGTATTTAACTTAGTGATCTGTTATTAATAAATGCATCTTAAAAGCTGTTTGTAGAAAATATCCTGGAAATAAACGTCACTTGTATGGTGAGAAGTGGATCAATTTCTTTATTCTTATCTTCCTAATAGCTTGTTTACAGGATCTGATGTACACAGCTGGTTTTAGGCCAGGAACTACAATTCAGGTAATGGAAAGAAGTCTGTAGTTGAGCTAGAACCTCCATGGTCTTTATAACTCTGTTCCTGATCTTATTTTGACTGATTGAAATGCTCTTTGGAGGCCATCAGGGTATTCTGAGGAGATGGAAAAGTTCTGTTTTACAGTGTGTTAAATAAGGGCCACTGCAAATTGCACACACACAGCTGGAAGCCACTGCATGTACACTATTAGAGTGGTGAGGGAAGTGCTGTCTGGGAAGGAGGGGCAGGAAAAATAAAAAGCTGGAAGACTTTGTCTTGATGGCTTAGGGAATATGTTTCCAAACCCAAAAGATGGTAGTGACTTTTCAAATGAGATGATGCTGAAATGGGAACAATATGAATTAAGCCAAAATAAATTAAAGCTGGAAATCAAAAGGATCCTTGCTGCTAAAGTAATTAGTTAATAAAAGACTTTTATAACAATAATGTAGATAACACAAGTTCATTATGATGTAGCTAGATGATTTTAAAGATCATATTAAATTGTTTATTATGTCTTTAGGTTGTGTGAGAGACCTAGCTGAAAAATCTGTCCCACTCTGCATTTTGAACAAAAATAATCAGATTGGGTTGGATCCAAAAATAAGGATTTTCAGTCATCTCAAATCCTTTAAGTACCATTTTTAGCATATTCTAATGTATCTCTACTGTCACAGGGATTGTAAAAGTACATATCTGATAACTCTAAACAGGAAAGTTAATTTCAAAATAGGATTGTTTCAACTCTGACTGCTAACTGGCAATCTGAAAGCCTTTATATTTTCTACCGCTAATTAAATGTTTCTTCATCTGTTCATTCAGGGACTCAAAGAAAATTTAGGTTCTGTGCATCGGCTTACCAGTGCTCTGCGATTTATAAACAGCACATTGAAACAACTTGGGCACCAGATTGTGACTGTAACGAAGGAAATGAAAACCTTGTTTTTCCCTGGTTTTGTTTTTAGTTCAGATCTGACGCTTGTATATCATAGTGATATTTTGGTTTTTGGTTTTTTTTTTGGTCGGTCTCTGTAGAGATTGAACTGTACTTCTGTAAAAAGAAGTCTTGGGAAGCAGGAATATACTCTCGTCTTGAGTGGTTTGCATTCTTACCTTTAAAGGCTGCTGTTACAAGCAGGGAAATGCGGCAGTGGAGAACTGCTGCCCTCTGCTGTGTTCAGTGTGCTTTGCTCAAGTTAACAAACCGGGACAATGCGGAATCTGCTTCCCAGAATTTGCAAAGCTTCCTCATCCCTCTGACATTTGAAGTAGGTGAGGATGTTCTTTTGAATGATAGAAAGAAGTGAAGTGTTAACTACAGGTTACAGAGCTGATGCTAATTTGTTGACTTGCTGATCATGAAGCTGTAAAATCTTCTGGATATTACATGTTTTTTATGTATTCCTATATTATTTTGGAAATTCCTTTATATAGTTAATGTTCATCCACATCCCTCGTACAAATATATGCATGTGGCAATTTTCATTAAAATTGGATTATCCCAGCCTTCATTAGCCTAGTTAATGATTTTCTGTAATATGACAATGGGTGACACTAAACCACCTTTATTTTGGTGTTCTCTGCTTTTTTTAATGAAATGTCTTAAAGGGCTTTTGAAAACTGTGCCAAGTGTTGTTCATATCTCTTCCTTTCTTAATTTAAACTTGTGTGTCCTCAGTAATCCAAGTGCTATGAAAGAATTCAACACTGTGATGACTTTCCTTAGAGCATCAAATAAACATACAAGGAATGTGAAAACTTTCTTGCCTGCATTCTGTGTTGTATGGCTTTGCTGCTCAGCACTGCAGTGCACAAATGTATTAAGCTTTTTATAATTTTCATTCCCTTTGCCTTTTCCCTTTCTGTTTGCTGTTTTATCAGCCTTTCTCTAACCAAAATTTAAGATGCCCAGGGGAAGCCTTGAGTTGATCTGAATCTCTGACAGAACGTGATGCAAATTGAATTTTTCACAATATAGGTACTCCTTAAAAATGGAGTTGGGCTTGTGGGTAAGCTTTGTGGATTCTTTCCAGCTATGACTGGTAATTCATCTTAAGATGAGGCTTAGATTAGATATTAGGAAAAAATTCTTCACTAAAAGGAGAGTTACGCATTGAAATGAGAGCCCAGGGAAGTGATGAATTCCCCATCCCTGGAAGCATTCAAAAGGCACGTGGATATTGAACTTGGGGATGTGGTTTAGTGGTGAACATGGTAGGGCCTGGCTAATAGTTGGACCTGATGAACTTTGAGGTCTCTTGCAGCCCTAGTGATTCTATCTGCTAATTGTAAATGAAGGACAAGTGCCCACTCTAGTTGTTGTCCCACTCCTGAGATAGTGATTACACATATTTATTAGATCCTGATTTGTTGATTTACTCTGTTCCTTTTTGATTTGATATTTTTGGCAGTGAGCTCTGCAGTACTTTCTTTTCTTTGCTTTCAAACATCTGCTGGGTAATTTAATTGTCTGCTAATGCCTGTGTTGTCTTAAATAGTTAGTAGTTGCGTTTTATATGCCTTTTCTCTGCCATTCATCTTTTCAAAGATTGAGTGTCATATTCCCAACTCAGCTGCTTGCTTTTTATAAGATGAAGAGCTTTGTCAGTTAAGCTTCTCAAATAGAAGCCACTGATTATCTTTATCCTTGATGTTATTCCCTGTAATTTTTTTTTATTTTTGTGGTTTTTATGAGATGAGATGATCAAAGATGTTTCCAATAGGCAAGATTTATTATTCTCTCAAAATGATACAGAAAAGTAATACTTCCTGGTTTTCTTTTTCTTTTTTTCCAAGTTACTAGTTTTGTTCTACTTGGTGGTTTAAAACCCCTCTATAATTTTAGTTGAGGTTCTGTTTTCTAGGTGTTTTAAAGGTTGCAGAGGGAAGGAAGAAGTGGAGAATGACCTACATTAGCTATAACATGCTGTCACGTTCACTCTGGTATTTGGGTCCTAACTGAAGTAATTTCAAAGCTGAAGTAGGGTGTTATTTTCTGTAGCATCTTGCTAAAACATACTAAGAAGAAATATTCTGTTTTGAACAGTTGTGCAATTAGTTTGACAACAGCAGCTGGTGTTTTTTAAGGACTGGTGCCTGCCAGGAGTGTTGCCCTAGATTCCTGCTGAAATGCTGTGGTTTAGAAACCTGTATTAATATGCAGAAGCTCTGGGGTCGATAAGTAGCTTTGAGTCCAGGATCAATATTTTGAAAGTTTGTTTGTGGTCAGGGAAATGGCACTAGGTAGTAATAAAGTATTTAATGCATCATTGCTTCAATTCTTAACAAAGTTTGGCTGTGACTTGACAGTAATTTTCATTGTAAGAATAAGTATTTTATGTTAATGAGCATTTAGATAATTCAACCTGCTATAAGAAAATGTGATATGAGATTCCTCTGTGGAGCTAAGTTCAGATCAAGTAACAGTCCCCCACACTTCTCACTTAAGCTGCCCTGTCATGGTGATTCAGTTGTAATTTGTAGTTTCAGTTTTTAAAGTTATATCCTTCATCCCTCAACTCTATTTTTCAGCTTGTTTATTAAGGTATTTCCTCCTTATATACAAGTTCTGAAACTGTTACTGCAATGGTGACTGCAATTAGTGAGCACTACATAGGAGAATGTATCTTCTAAAAGCAGCAGAAATACTTAAAAAAATACTTTTTAAAAACTGGAGAGAAGTGATACTAATTTATTAGCAGTGTCAGTGCTATCCTAAACTGCTTATGGCTTGCCCTCATCTCTCCCCTTTACATTTTAGTTTCCCAGGAAGTGGCAGAAGAGTCAATGACCTGCAGGCAATAACAGCCTTCCTTACTTGTTCTCGGTTAATAACAAAGTGTAAATCACCAGCATCCTTACCAGTTGCATTGGATAGAGATGGCAATCGTAGTCCTTGCCCATAAGAAGACTTGCATTTTAAGATGGGGAAAGTGATGGAGTTGCAGTGAATTAAAACTGTAGGCTAGCAAATGCTTTTATTAATTGGAATCAAAAATTAGCAGTATGAATCTTTTCCATTTAGAGCAAGGTGTCACCTCTGATTTTGAAATGTTTAGATTCATTAGAATGGTGAAAGAAATAAACTATTGGCATTTCAGTTTTAAGCATTGTACCAACTTTGCTGTATGAAAAAGTATTTTAAAAACAATTGTGGTAGAACTTAATGACAGTCCTCTGTGTATTCAGAAATGTATGGCAAGTGTCTGAACATCCAAAGAACAGCACTGCTGTTGAGATTCCATCCTGATCTCAGCAGATTATTTTATAATTGAGATGTGATCAGTTTTCACTGTTTTTAAAACAGCGGGACTGAAGGATTGAGTTGCATTTGTCTCTGGGAACAACCTTCTCACTGTCTGCAAGGGGAGAAAAATCCCCACCATTGCTTACTAGTATTGTGCAAGCACTTCATCTCCTGGCTATGAGAGGTTGTTAGCCTCATCTCTTTTCTGCTCTGCTGCTTTGATATAGCACCAAATATGTCAAATTGCAGTCTCTTCTTGATGTGGTGTTAAGCAAGCATGAACAGCAATTGAGATGAATCTGGAGTAGTTTGAGGTTTCACCAGATAAAAGACATGTATTATTAATATATTTTCTCTCACTCATTTTCACTTGTTTTTTTTACTGGTCTGCCCTTATTTTTTTCGGGGGAGGCACAGATGCTTTATTAATTCTTTGTGAATTATTCAGCAGCAGATCTACTTTTTGTGGCTACTTTGCACGGACCATTTAGAAAGCATTCCACTACTGAAAACTGCTTCTCTTGAAGGGGCTCGTTAAGAAAGATAGGACAGGATGAATCAGATTCTGAGCAATTGTACAATAACTGAAGGATCTTCATATGTTATCCACACTGGAATAAACCTCAAAGGTGTTGTCCCTCTTTCCTCCCATCACACTCCCCCTCCAACAGTCCCACACGACAGTCTTGATCAAGCCAGACTTCTCTTAAGGCCCAATAGGTACATAAGGAAAACCATGTTTTGGAGGATATGCTTAGCCTAGTCAGCCTGGATCCTACAGGGAACAATCCAGAGTGAAATCATATCCTTGCTCCTTGACACTGTGGAGAGCAGTTCCAGCTAATCACACCCTGCTGGATTTAATCTTTCCCACTGAGTATAGCCTTGAGAATATAACCTTGCTTGGCTGATAATTACTGCTTGAGATTAGAGTCCATCCACATCAAATACAGACTGGGTGAAATCTTCATTGAAGGTGTGGGGAAGGGATGAGACAAGACCATAAAACTTTTGGGTCTTTCAGGAGGGCTTTTATCGTTTAGCAGTTTTATCTTTGTGATTCAGTGTCTGTTGTTCACTAGAAATCTTTCTGAGTGTTTCATGGAACCATTTAGGGCTATATATCAATACTTTTTTTTCTTCTGTATGGACAGATGGAACCAACACATCAAAAGCAGCTTTAGATTACTCACATACTTTCACTTGAATGATTTCAGTAATGTTTTTTGAATGCAAAGATCTCATAGTTTTTAATACTAAAGGACTTTTCAGGTCAGACTGGTAGCAGGTTTGGCTGGGATGGAGTTAATTTTCCTCTCAGGAGCCCATATGGTGCTCTGTTTTGGATTGTGACAAACTGTTGATGAACACGCCAGTGTTTTAGCTATTGCTGAATAGCACTCACACCATGTCAGGGCTTCTTACTTTCTCACTCTGCTGCCCTGGCAAGTAGACTGGGAGTGGGCAAGAGGTTGTGAGGGGATACAGCTGGAGCCTCTGACCCAAAATGACTGAAAAGATACTCCATATATTTTAATATCTTGCTCAGCAATAATTTAGGAGGAAGTGGCTGTTGCTGAGGTTGGCCATTGATCTGCTGGTGGTTAGTGATTTGGCTTGCCTTACTTGTATGTGTGGTTGGTTGGGTTTTGGTTTTAAAAAAAAATTGTTTCCCCTTTCACTTATTTATCTTGACCTACGAGGTTTCTCCTCTTGATTTTGCCGTTCTGATTCTCTCCCTCATCCCTCTGGGAGTGAGTGAGTGGCTGGTTAGATGCTTACCTGTCATCTAGGCTCATGTTTCTGGACATGTTAAGTATGTTTGAAGCAATGTAGTACATTCCTATTTTAGGATTTTTCTGGTTGAGTTCTGTTCTAATCACAGTACAGTGTATTCAAAATACAGTAATTTTTTTTTCTCATTGAGATGTTGCTAATATAATGCAATAATTTTCTGCAGTGAGTTTAACAGAAGGTCAGACACCTATCTGCTGCATGTACAGTGTTTTTATTGGATCAAACTTCAAGTATTGCAAAAGGAACCATTTATTTTCAGTCATTTCCTAGTCTGTGTTGAAGATGTTCTCCTGACTCTGGTGGTTTCCAGCTAGGAAAAAATAACGTTGAGTTTTGGCTTTCATAGTAGTCATGCCAGCCAATTCTGTGACCTCTCTTATTCTCAGGAAGTTCTTGTGTGAAAGCTAAAGATGTAAAGCATGCTCCCTCCAGTAGTGCTAAAATACTTTCAAAACATCAAAAGAAAAGGAAGATAATTCATTCAGGGCATTTTTAATTCCAAAACATGCAATGGCTTCATGCTTGCCTTAGAAAACAGACTATCTGTAACTTTTGGTCAAGGAATGCTTCTGTTTCAATATAAACCCCTATATAGCATTTTGCTAGACGTTGCCTCCTTTGATATTCTTAATCCCCTTCTTGTTATATAAAATCTGCCTTGCCCTCTCACTTGTTTCCCCTTCTGGTGGGGGGGATTTTTTTGTTGTTTTTCTATGCTTGTTACATACTTTTGAGAAAATTGCACATGATTGATATGCTCAGAGACCTCTATTCCTCCAGTCAGTTTGGCTGAAGTTAAACTGTAGTGTTAGCATTACTAAGAGGCAGGAACTGACAGATGAATGATATGATGAAATAGCTTTGAAATCACACTTGGAATATGTAGGACCTCTATTCAGTGGTAATTGTCAGGAAAGTCTGTTTTTCATGAAGTTTGCTTCTGAATGCTCTTCAGTCTGTCACCACATATTTTGAAGCATGATTATTTTTGCATTTAGAAGACATGATAATGCAGACATGTCTGGGTTCTTTCTCCAATATGGCATTATATTTTTCTCCTCTGTTTTGGACTGAAAAACTCCTAAAGCAGGCTTATACAAATGCCCATAGTGGTGGTCACTCAATTGGGAAGGGAGACAGGCTTGCCTGTTTTTTTGGCTTGACTTATCAAGGCTTATGGAGGACCTCATCGGACTGATGTCCCAGATCTGTCTTATATGTAACAATTTAAGACTTGGAATAAACTGGGAGAAAAATCACAAACACCCACTGAAAAGTTTCTATTCATAGGACCTGTTCTGGGCTTAAATGCCATTGCAGGGCAAGTTTGAAAAACAAAAATGGCAACAGTTAATCAGCTTTCTCTTTCCAAAGTAACATTTCACATTCCTTCTGAAGTTAGTGAGGCTGTGGTTTTGGAAACTTAAGACACAGACAGCTGTGTTCTGCAAATTTTTATATGAGAGTATTAAGCTTCTTAAAAAGGACATATGTGCATCAGCATTCTGAACTGGACATGCAGCAGTGGCTGCTGGTTTAATTCCTGCAAACATGTTTACCTGCCAAGCTCACAAAAATATGTTTCTAAACTATGGAGACCTGTTAAAGATTCCCTTTAGAAGGGGAATTTCAGCTCACAGAGTTTTGAGTTTATAAACCTCTTTGCCTGAAAGAACGGTGCAAATGATTTTTTTGGCAGTTTAGGAGCATGCAGGAACAAGCAGTACATTTTTTGGCTACTCTCAAAACTGGCTTGGATGGTCATCTGATACTTCAGGGAGCAAGAACTGCAGAGCCAAAGAGCTTCGTGGGTGCTGATGGATGCAGTTTGCACCAGACATCAGTTGTTCTCAAACTAGTGTTCAAATTTCATTTGCCTTATAGAAATTGCTTATAAAATTACTACTCCTTGAGTAAGACAGCATTAAAGGCATTACATCAGAGCTCTGTGCTAGTATGGGGTAATCTTACACGAGTGTCCAAGCCGTTTTGCTCTTTATCATTTTGGAATTCTGTGTACTCTTTGAAGACCTTACAGACTACAATTATGCAGAAAAGAGGATAAAATAAGTTTATTAGATTTAAATGATTCCAATGATAAAAAGTGTATTTTAAAAAAAATTTGATTATGTTACATATCCCAGAAGTGCACCAGCTCAGGCTTCTGGGGTAGGGGGCACCTAAGCTTGAGTCCCACCAGCTTGACAGGTGCCTGCAGTGGTACTTAAGGGACATGCTCTGTCTGAAGAATTATAAAGCATTTTCCCCTTTTGTTTGGCAGTCTGAACATTGGTACATTTGTCAGGTTAGGCCTTCACTACTCATTTCATTAAAAGCTCCAGGTCTTGCTGCTTATGAGATGGCCATTTCCTCACCTGTGTTGTATTGAGGATACAGGTGGAACGCATGAATCGATGAAACTCCGTACTGCTTGTGTTCCATCAAGAATAGTTGGCAAGTGCTGAACTGAAGCATTAAGTTTCTGTGAAAGTCCCATAGTCTGGTTTTTTTGATGCTATATAGCTCTTGTTTCTCTCTATCCAATATTCTGAATGCTCAGGGAGACTTCGAAGTAGGAGCTTTATTTTAAGACAACAAAATTAATCTTGCTCACTAAATGAAAACCATAGTGATGTGGGTATTTTTATTGTGCATGTGGGAGCCATACATAAAGCTGAGTTATTGCCAAGTAAACATTCAAACAAAACCTGAAATAAAGACAATTCATTTTAGGTAGTGTTTTTGTAAGGATCAAACCAGTTATTTTTCACTCGTAACACGTTTGAGGAAACACTGAAATGGTGAGCTCTGACTGTAGGAACTTTGATGTGATAATACAAAATGCAGACTAAAAATTGGCAATGAGAAGTGATAGGTAGTTAAGGCCATATTCTTCCAATTAATGGCTTAGTCATTGTGTTAATACATTGTTTTTTTTGTTTTGAAATGTTAATTCAACCTTCAGTTTGAATCAGAGCACTAATTAAGTGTGCATATGTTTCTGTAGAGCTCAAAAGTAGACTTGGAAATCTTCTGTTTCATATGTTTCTCTGTATGAGAACATACTTTATGTTCATATTTCAGAAAGATTTATGTTAACAGTTTTTTTTTTTTTTTTTTTTAAAAAAAAGCTTTTGAGCACAAGTAATTGTTTTGAACAAGTGAAACCATTGCAGTTAAATCTCAGGATTTAGTCAGCAAAACATGTAAGAATAGATGTTAATGTTATAAGTTTAAACATTGTATTTTTAAGCTTGTGGGCCGGCAAATGTGTAAAAAGTTTCATCTTTGTATGAAGGTCAAGATGATTTTGTAGTGTGACCAATTTATTTATCTACAGCTGCAAATAGATATGGCTGAAAGATTCAGATGTTTTATGTGGTCTTCATCAACAATGTAGATGTAATTGCCTGAAGTTACTTAAGCTTTCTCTTCCTTATTGTATCTTACTGATGGAATCCTTTGTGGATATGTAGACTGTATCTTCCTCTTATTGATTCTTCTATGCCCACGGCACATTTAGAGCTTATATTTTCTGCATCACAAAAAGCTATTTCTGCAACATTCAAGAACTGCTTTTGGCTCTTTGACTTTATTTGTTGTCATGAAATTGCCATGCATTTGACTGTGTGTTATTTCAGTGAGAAATTATGTTATTACAATGCGATTAGAGGTATGGAAGTAAGATGGATTGTAGATCTATAGTGCATATTAAAGGTTGTTCAGTGGGATAGGAACATTGTTATGTTTGGCAAGAGACAGCACTCTGTGCCTGTGTTCCTTCCCCTTGTGCAGTGTTCCACGTGAGGTGTTTGTGTATGTGCTCAGTTGTGCTCTGCCCTGTTTCTTCAGTCAGGAGTCTGTTTACTGGGACCCCCAGCCAGAAGAAGGAACATAAAGGAGTTTTAGGTTCCTCTGTCAGCCTTTCTATTTAGGGTAACCCCTAGATATTCTTGCAAGAAAAACATAATCTAACTTAGCTAGACAAAGAAGATGCATTTTTTTTTCTTTACGTTCTTTGTTTCTTTTTTTGGTGACAATTAAGTTCAGGGTTAGATTTTTTTTCTTTTCGTCCTGCTCATATTGCTGCACTGGCGTGCAGAAGATCTGCTGTGGGAAATCATGTCTAAGGCTATTTGGTGAAAAATTGTAGGTCACAGCACATGGTGGAAAGTAAACCATGTTTATTAATATGGAAATACTGTCATCGGTAATCCTTGGAGAGTCTACCAAGAACGAGGTCCTCATGCAAATGAAGTTTATTTTGAGGTTTACTGTGGGCTGAGTTACACATTTTTCTCTAGACATCTTGCCTTAGTTTTGGTTTCATCAATCTGCACATTTATATAAAGATGACTGTCTCAGTATAATTCATGAAGTTACTAGTTTGAGCTGGAAGTGTGGATGCAATTTTACACTACACTAAACTTGCTACCTCAGGGGGTGCTTATCAGGTAAACCAAACAAAGTAAAAGGCAGATGACAAAAAGCTGCTACAGACGTAAACTTAAGCGAACTTAACATCCTAAAGAGAGTTCTTTACAATACTGCTTAATGCAATAAAAAATAGAAACGATGGCTAGTGTTATTTTATTAAAGTTTTTTGCAAAGGCAAGTTGACTTATGGTACAAGAGCAGAGTAATTGCAGGGAGCATGACTTCAATTTCATAATTTTTTGCAATTTATTAAAATATATAAATAGATTGAAATCTTGTAGAGACCCTTGAACTTGTAAAAAAGGAAATAAAGTTAGAATCTTATAGGGCTTGATTAAAAAACAAACCCCAAACAAGCCATTTAAAATTTTTTGCATCTTAGATTTGTTAGCACACAGTAAAGAACAACAAATTCTAAGGAGACTATTACAGTATTTACCTCAGTTCCAAGGAAAAAGGCTTTTTTTCTTGAACTCTTTTAAGTGTTCTGTGCAGTTGTTGGAAATGCTTTACCAAGAGCTCTTCATAATCAAATCGATGCATACTCCAGACTGTTCATGATTTCATAGTACTAACGGGGAAAAATAGCAGTTTCTGATTTTATTGTGTTGGAGAGTATTCATGCATTTCTGTACTGTTTCTTTATTACTTTTGCTAGACCATTAGGAATTTTACTCAGCAGTTAAAAAACATTTGTTTGACGTGTCAAATAACCTTGAATTTTTAATGTTTGAAAATGAGGATTAAATATCCCAGAGCCATTCATTTTGTGGTCTGCTGACACTTCCTTGAAAAAGCTAGTGTAAATTGCAGATCAGCAAATTCCCTGCTGTCAAGCTTACGACGTCCCTGGTTTTATAATTACACACAGCTGATTTGAAAGTGGGTTTTCACATGCTCATTGGTGCAGTGCGAAAGCACCTTGCAGGAAGCGTTGGGTTTATCTCTATCGGGCCGTGTAACGAGTCCCTTGCTGCAACATCTCGCCCCTCCCCTAAGCAGGCAGCACACACGGAGCAGGGCTCTGCTGGAGTTGCTTCTGTTTTCATGGAGGAGATAGCGGTCCTTGCACTGCAGCAGGTGGAGCTGCCTTGGATCTAACCCGGGCTTCTGGCTGAGAGGATCTGAGTATTACTTTGGGCCGTGAGACAGTTGTCACTTCAAGCTGGCGCTAACGTAATTAAATATAAAGCTGACTCAAACATTTTAAAAATGGACACGGGATTTTTTCTTTGCTTTTTTAATAAGATCTGTTTTCTAACGTGAAGCAACATTTTTTTCCTGAAGGATTCAACCTATTTATATAAAGGCTTATTTTGAACACTATGGACCTAGATTAAATGTCAAAGACAGGCAGCAAGCAGCGCTTACAGAGGCATTTTTCTGGAATCTCAGTCACGGATCGATTGAAGTGCACAGGGTCTGAAAAAATGTCTCCTAGCATAAAAAACTTGGATTGTTTTTCTCCGATGCTATGCCACTGTAAAGTAGCATGTACCAACAACACAATATCTTTAATGTTTGGATGTAAGGTGGGTCTATAAAAGGACTTTCCTGGAAATGTAAGCTGCATTTAATGAATAATTGCCTTTGTGTCTAATGTAATTGTGCCTTAAATTTCTGGTTAAATAAGTGTGTTTTGTTCCATGCCTTACTCAATTATGTGAGCTCTTAGTGATGGTGACAGAAGTAATGAATTATCATGCCTACTGTTTAGAGATCCCTTTGAACAACATTTTGAATTTACTGAATGCCGCATGTAAAATGTCGTCATTCTTCATTAATCAGCATTAATCATCATGTAATCAGTTTATTGCACTTGGCTTTCATTTTCTTCAGCTGTAGAGAATTATATACACAGGAGACTTGCACTGAGATACAGGGCTGGAAATGCCTCCTGACATCATTTTGATGGAAGCAATTGTTAGTGGCAGGTTTGGGTTTAACAGTGCCCTCGGGCATTTAGTCATTTTAGGACTACATCAACTGTTTAGGTTTCAGAGGAATAAAACATATATAATTTGGTAACCATTAGAATGATAAACAGAATGTACTCAGTGTTGTGTTGAAAATGTTTTATTTCTTTTCAGTAAAATTAACATGCAATGTCAAAAATATGAGGAGAATGTTAAGTTCTGGAAAGCCACTTTAAAAGGATGTGTGTATGAAGTTACTTTTGAGGCAGAAATCAGGAAATCCTTTCTCTCTAAAACTTTCTTTATATATTCAGGGTTTCCAAGTCGTGTGTTATTTTTAACAAAAAAATATTTCAACTAGATTTTACTTTGTAAAGTAGGATCAGTTGTGTGTGTACATAGATACTCACATATATGCATGTGTGATGCGTTTATATATACATATATATATGTGTGTGTGTGTGTATACATGTATATACACATATATATCACAGAATTTTGAGTGGTGAATAAATGTTACTTACATTGCAAGGGAGGAATCTAAATTTTTATGGCTCTTTTGATAGCGTAAATATTATAAAACTTTAAGTTGAATTCTTTATTTGCAGGAGGAAGACTTTGCCTTGTTTTGAGTCTGCTTATCCTTCCTGTGTCCAAAGCATTTTTCAGTTGGAAATATGTACCTATTTATTGATGCCGTTTGGAAACTACTTGATATAACACTAAGCTTTCTTCTCTTTATTTTTTTGTTTTGTGGAACATGCTCGTGTGTAACTCTGGCGGAAGGCGGTGCGTGTCGGGCCGCCGTTGCCTTTGAGCGCAGCGCACGCAGCCCGCGCTGGGGGCATGTTGTGCCGCGGCTCGGCCATGGCGGCGGCTGCGCGCGGGGCGGCCGCCGGGGGGCGCTGCAGGCAACGCCCGTGCCCCGCTCGCCTTCACGGCGTCCTTGGGCCGCGCCGGGCAGCGGGCAGGGCGGGCACGGCCTCCCCCCGAGCTGTGGGGAGCTGTGGGCGGCACTCGCCACGGCGTCTTCACAGTGTCCTGGGCTGCGTGTGCACAGCCTCGAGTAATCCGCCAGTGTCTCGCGGTTAGTGCCGAGCGGGTGCTCCGTGCTACCGCTACCGCCTACACTGCACCTCTCTGCTGCATCCCAGCAAAGCGAACGGAAGGATTTCTGTCTGAACTGCCGGCAGGGCACAGACATGCACTAGGCACTTGTCAATTTTTGAATAAAAGTTGTAGGGCTGGATAGTACTAAAAATAAAATGCTTTTGTCCTCTGAGAAGATACAGCCTTTGAATACTGGGTAAATATTTAAATGGCAGTGTGAAACGGAAATACAGCGTACCTGGTACAGCCCTTCACGTAATAAAACAAATAATTTCACACAAGTATCCACATGAAATACTGGTTTCAATCTTCCTTATTTAGACCACATGCAAAGAACATTCAGAATCTGAGCGTACCTTCTTTATTCTCTTTTCCTTGGCCTTCTGGAACATGTGAACTTTATAACAAGTATTTGTGGAGTTTCTGTAAATGTAAAATATACTTCTCTTCAATTGTTTTATTGTTTGTGGATGTCCATGACATGAAGCATTACATGAATAAGTTTAACACTAGTTGTGCATTCTGACATATGATGGAACACTGTGACCTAAATAAGCGTGTTATAAGCAGTTATAGTGAAGATACAATGTCAAACTGAAACTGTTCAAGAAGGGTGAAATGCCTTCTGTCTTTGTCATTCCCTAGTTATTAGAGAAAACTTAGTGCATTTATTTGAGAATGAAGCAGTTAGTTTATCGAAGTACTGAACTTGGGTTTGAAAAAGCAAACCCAAAGATCAAAAACTCTCTCCCAATTTTGCAAATCATTCAGTTTATCATATGCTGATGCCTAAGTTGAAAATAATACCGAGTGTTCTATTCCATGATCAGTGAAGTTCTAAAAAGACACGAACACTGTCAACTTTTCTTACATTGCTTAAGTTTCTTTTGTTATTCACAGCCTTTTAACTTATCCATATGAATTGCTGTTTACCTGCAAAGAGATTTTATTTGGCTTTCATAATCTTCTTATTTTTACAAATAAGATGTTTTCAAGTTGACTTCACTTCTGCAATAGTGGAGCATACCTTTAGTTTTGTGTCCTTTTTTTCCTATGTGTGGAAGGCATTATTATTTTCCTAAGCACTAGTTTCTAGTTTAGCACTAGACTACAGGAAAGACTTGTACAAAATGCATTAGCCTCTTTAATATACTATTTATGTTTGATTATTTTTGTTTTAGCAAGGTATGCAAAATGTTCTGTATTGCTGCTTTTGTTATTGGTTGTTGAAATTACTTTCTTTTGAAGGGTGACAGTTGTGAAAGCTGGGGAGATGTGAGAGCTGTAGATATTTAGTCTTCTCTACCTGTTTTTGACATTACATCCAGGTCATTTTATGCAGGAGTGGAGGTGTTGCATGTCAAACAGTGCTTCTCAATAACTTCAGTTGCTGGAATGGTCTTTGGAGGGTCCTTTCAGATTTAGTTTAACTGGTAAAATGGAGAAGTAATTTAAAAAGGACAAGTATTTGAACTTGGGGAATTCTGTGCAAGTGATCTAGAACTACTTGGTTTCTTCAAGCTGCCTGTTCATCCTGCCTCAGAAAGGGTCTGGCCCTGTGAGCTTCTGCATATTTATCAAATTCAAATTATTAGATTTACTTATTCAAGTCTTCTTTTATTCAAGTCTTCTTAACCTCTTTCTAACCATGGTTGGACCTGTACAGTGGAAATGAAAATTTTACCCAGTGACAGACTAAGTCAGACTGTGTTTTCCTGGGATTTGTTGCTTTTGTTGTTGGAAGTGAGCACTAACTTGTATAGAGTTGTATAGCTGGTGGGTGGGGAGGGCTAAAGTCTGGAGAAGGGAGTTTGAGATATCATCTTTTTACAATACAGATAAGAGATTAGGAAGACTAAAGTGAGCCTCTTAGAATGCGTTTCCTAAAACTTTCTGTGCTTTTCTTGTGAACAGGTGATCTCTGTTCTGAAAAATGATGCTGTAAAATGCCTAGAAAATCCTTGTTTGTCCTGCATATTGTTGCAGATAGTTTGTTTTTTCCTTGTTTTTGTCTAACTTTGCTAGGCCTGAGAGTTGAAGCAAGCATGTTGTGGGCCTGAAAAATGATTTCACTGTGGTGAATTGTGTTCATTCTTGAGTTTCATCTCATACAAATTAGCACTGGTTTATTAAAGTAAATAGATTTTTCAGTAGTTTACACTAGTGACCAAAGAGTTTGGTGACATTTCAAAACTTAGAGGGTAAAATTTAGCCTGAATATATCCTATAAACTATGTTGCATCAAAAGATAAATGTTTTAAATTAATTTTTGACACACCTGTATTATGGTATTATGCAACAGAATCCCTTGGGGCAGTGTCTCTGTCAGAAGTATGCATTAAGTGTTTAGCACTTGGTTTCTTTGGACTTAAAATTAAGGCTATAAATTGTAAAGCAGTCCATAAAGCCACTTAAAATGGAGTTCAATTACTTGGCCACTACCTAATTGAGTGCTGGGAGGTGTGCAGTTGAGACTGTCTGCAAGTTGAGAACTGCTCTGCCACACCTTTTTCTTTCCTTTGATGTGTCCCTTGCTCAGCTGGCTCTTGTAAATTAGGGTCTCCTTGGAGCCTGGGTTTGGGTATGGGATTGCATTCTCTTACTTGTAAGCAGAGGAATGCCCTGCTCCTAGCTACTGGAGGTGGGTTGGCCTTAGGCTTTACCTTCTTTTCTCCCTGTTATGCCAGCATTGCTGTGTGCCTCAGCTTGTCATGAGCCACTTCAGGGAACTACAGAAAATTTGTTACTGCTGGAAGAGGGGAAGAAACATTCTGCTGGATAAGCTTGCTGAGCTTGCTCACTGTCTGGAGTCAGCTGTGTGCTCCCAGCAAGGGGCAGGGAGATGAAGCTGTACAGCCTGACCAAGAGCAAGTGAATGGGTTCTGCTTCTTCAGACCCTGGCTGTCCTTGGAGAGAGCTGGGCTGCACTGTGAAATTGTGTCTTTAGACCCCTATGGAGGGGAGCTTGCACAGGGCTTTGGATGCAGCAGCACAATTAACTTGGCATGACTGGAACAGCTGACTGAGTTCTTGTTCAGGGGCTGGCAGCTCCCGGGAGAGGAAAGGAAGGGGCAGTGGTGAGTGGTGGCTGTTTGACCAACCAGCTCACTTGAATGTGCTGCCTCAGACAAGAGGCACTGTGTTCAGGGGTGGTGCTCTGTACTAAAGCAGTAGAAACACTTCCATGGAGCATTAGCTGTTACAAGATACAGTAGTTTGCTTTACTTAAAGCACTTTGCTCAAAAGTAGTTTCTGTGAAGGGCTGGGCTACCTTTCAGAATAGGTCCTAGCTTGGATATTATGTTTTCATGCATTTCACAGAATCACAGAATCAACGAGATTGGAAAAGACCTGTGAGATGTTCTTGTCCAACCCATGACCTAACACCACCTTGTCAACCACACCATGGCACTAAGTCTTTTCTTAAACAACTTCATGTCAAATAGTAATGTCAGTCTCAAATACTACATCAGAATGTAATTAGCAGTTCACTTTAAAAAAATTTTTGAGAAGATTGTAGGCCCTGTCACTGCCTTTTAGGGGAGAATTCTTTATCACAACATTTTTTGATTTTTTAATCAAAATAATGAAACACTGATCTATTAAAACTTCATATGCACTATTATAAGCACTGATATACTCTATAAAGAACCATATATCTATTAGTGAAATCTAGAGCCTGTTTGCATTCAGTTACGTTCAAGTATTTTTTTTCTAAAAGTACCTTTTTCTAAGAAATATGTCTGATTTCAGGGAAAAAAAGCAAGGTAATTCTGTGCTTTGTCTAAAGATATTAACTGTTCTATAAAGGAAATCAGTTTTTATTGACCTATGACTATTTGATTAATTAGTGTGTTCAGGGTTTGGTTTTTTTTTTGTGTGGATGTTGCTGTATGTGCCCTGACTCCCCCCAGTAAAACTGTAATGATCCACTTCTAGCTTCTACAGGACCTTGTCTGAGATGATCTGGAAACTAAATCCTCTTTCAAATAATTTTCCTGTATTTCATAATGAAATCAAAGCTTAAGGTCTGCTAGGGATATTTTGGATCTTGAGTACAGCCAAATACAGGCTTCATCAGTGGAGCAGGGTGCTTTAAGCTTGCAGAATTCCTACATTCTCTGGTGCTGCAAGACATTTTCTTTGCTTCTTGGAGCTCCAATGTTTATTTTCTCTAATTGCCAATGTGGTCTAATTTATACTCTGGTTACATACCCGTGTATTTTGGCCAACGTTTTGTTTAAATTATAATTCTTCTCTGTTTCCCGTGTTTAATATGGCTGCTGTAGAGAGCTAATGTCAACTCCTTTCAGGATTTTATTTTGATAAGTGATAAACAAGTCAATCTCAGAAAAAAAGATGAATGGCAGCAGTCTGAGGCTGAGCAATCCAGCATCTCACTGCTGCAGGGAAAGGAAAAACTTTTATCTTCTGGTAGTAGTGAGTTATTAAGTTGATTATCTCATGAAACCTCTCTGCTAAAAATTTGAAAAATTAGGGCTTTTGGAGTAGCCACTGCAATTTTTTGTAACTGTCAAGACTTTACCATTTCTCCTTTGGTATATCCAGCTGAGGAGAAGGTCTGGAAGTGTTTGGAGTTTGGTTCTGGTGGTAACAGAAGTTGTAATGCTCTTGCTTTTTTTTTTAGGAGTTATTTCTTATGCTGGAGGAAGTGGGGCTTGTGCTTCTCTGCTAGTTAGTATTTTTACAGAAAATACATTTGAATGGCTTCTACTGTACAGCTGGGTTAAGAATGTGATAAGCATTACAGGAGCTGATAACTGATAGATCATTTCGAGCAGTTTCTTTGTAGTTTATCCTGTAGATCTTAACTTTGTAATGTTGCAGGTTTTTTTTGATGAAGGGAATGGATCTTTATGGTAACCTGAAATAGAAATTGTATGTAACTCTTGAGAGGGTTAGAAGTTATTCACTGTTTGTCAGATACTACCTTGGTGTGGTGTTCCTTGGTTACTTGCAGTTATCCACTGGGTCATGATATATAAAAGAATTACCAGAAAAATGTCTACTTTTTACTTAAGCTGTAGTATGTAGATTTTGGAATTCTGTTTAAAAGAAACCCTGAGGAAATATCTTCTATCCTAAACATACTTCAGTAACAGGAATGACTTTTCCCAAGATTAATATGAGTATGTGTTTAGAAGGTTTTTTTGTATCTTTAATAATATGACATGCTTTCCCTATAAGCTATTAATAACTATTTATGTACTTGGGAGTATAGTAGCAGTGTGTGAAAGTGAATGTGCTTAGAAAATGCTGGGGTGTTTCTTATGGACACAGTAATCCCTGCTGGGGTTTAGGTAGCTTTACAGTAATCCCAGGTGGGACTAAAAGGGCTGGAACATTTTTGAATAGGACCAATCTTTAAACTAAAAATACTAATTGAAATTTTTATTTATAGATTTTATTGCCTTGAAGCCAGCAAGATCAGAAGAACAACTATTTCTGTCTGACTTAGGTTTGTTGGATAATCTTTTCTCATTTCTGTGGTGGTCTGATCTTTTTCTATACTTTTTATTTCAGAAATACCGCTATCAGGATGAAGATACACCCCCACAGGAGCACAGCTCTCCACACATTGCCAATGAGGTGACGGGTCCAGAGCTGGTCCATGTATCAGAGAAGAATCTGTCACAGATTGAGAATGTCCATGGATTTGTTTCCCATTCTCATATTTCACCAGTAAAGGTAGGCATTTTTAAAGTTAGAGTGAACTGTTTTGGTATGCTCCTCAGGAATTTAATTTTGTGGGGCAAAAAAATGCATGCAGAACACCTCTGTTTTTTATGGAGCTGTTCATTTGTGAAATTTACTTTGTAGACATTAAAGCATTGACTTAGTTCCACACATTCTAACTAGACATGCATAGTAGTAAAATGCCCAGAAAACAACTATAGGTAACTTAAGATTTTTGATGTAGTTTTCAGGGGCACTGTAGTTCGTGCTGTTGGTTTCATTTTGGATTTTTGGTCAGAAACCTGTAGAGTCAATTCAGAGTTTGTTTCTAGTAAATATTTTCATTGGGAATCTCTGTCTAATATGTAATAAGCCAAGTGCAATATATGTCTCTGTAGTTTTTCAGCATGCAGCACCGTTATTTTCAAGATTGCTTTAGAAACTTGAAGACAGATTTAATGATCTGAGTGTGAGGTTTGTGAGGGGGTAATAATAGGCAGTTTTATTTACTGTGTTAGTAGATAGGTGTAGCTCAATCATGTTCTCAATAGCAGAGTGTTTTTGTGTGTCAGACTAAATGCTGTTTTCTGTAACATCTCTGAGTCTTTATGGCTGATTTTGAGGGAAAAGTGGAGAAATAATTTGATACTGGGGAGTGTTTGGGCTTTAGAGTGATGAGATGGGCTTACATTGTGGTAGGCTTATAGCTTGGTACTTTCAGCATGAATTGTTTGTGTGTGATAGTGTCCTTGGTAACTGCAAAGAACAAATGCTGTTACACTGAGAGCAGCCCTGGGGAGAAGGACTTGGGGGGATGCTGGATGAGAGGCTGGACATGACCCAGCAATGTGCACTCATAGCCTAGAAAGCCAAACGTGATCTGAGCTGCATCCAAGGCAGAATGGGCAATGGGGGGAGGGAGAGGATTCTGCCCCTCTGCACTGCTCTGCTGAGACCCCACCCGCAGTGGGGTCCCCAACAAAAGAAGGACATGGACCTGCTGGAGCAGGCCCAGAGGAGGGCACAAAGATGATCAGAGGGCTGGAGCACCTCTCCTGTGAAGAAAGGCTGAGAGAGTTGGGGCTGTTCATCCTGGAATGCAGAAAACTCTATGGAGACCTTAGAGCCCCTTCCAGCACATAAAGTGGCTGCAAGAAAGCTGGAGAGGGAATTTTTGCAAGGTCATGTAGTGATAGGAAAAGATGGGGAATGACTTTAAACTGAAAGAGGGTAGATTTAGATTAGGTATTAGTAAGAAATTCTTTCCCGTGAGTGATGAGGCACTGGCACAGGTTGCCTACCCCATTCCTGGAAGTGTTCAAGGCCAGGTTGGGTGGGGCTTTGAGCAACCTGGTCTAGTGCAGGGTCTTCAAGCCCATGGTAGGGAGTTTGATCTGGATTATCTTTAAGCCCCTTCCAACCCAACCCATTCTATAATATTTTAAGAAAAAAAAATTGTTTTGAACCTAGTTATATTTTCATTTTTTCAATTATGAGGAAAAGTTTTGTTGAATGTATCATCTTTTTATCATTAACTTGTAAGGATTCTGTAGAAAAACCAATTGTAGTGTGTGAGTGCATTTAGTAATTGTTATCCAGCTTTTCTAAAAGTTTTAAAATGTATATGATGATATTGAACCAGTAATTTTTTTACTTATATCTCCAAAATGAACTCTCAGTATTTTTCCATAGTTTTGAGCTAGACGAGCTGAATTCTTTAAGCCCTAATGAATACCCTTTTAGAATTGGGAAGTATTGCCCTCTGAAGAGCCTTCTGAGAATACTCATGTGACAAAACTTTCATTTTTGGGAATGGCTAAGACTTAAGTTTTCTTGCTTATGAAGCTAGACACACAATAACACACTTTCAAATGTCTAATTCCCTAATTTATTGATGTTAGGAAAGTAATGGAACACCTTTTTATGTGTAACCATTAGAAATAAATTTAAAAAAAAAACCTTCCTCTGGGGACTTAAGGTGTACTCTGTTTATTCACAAGCTTTTCCTAATTCCTAGAGCAGTTAGTCTTGCCCTTTAGAAAGCATAAAGGGATCAAAAAGGCAAAGAGGAGAGCTGTAAAACTGTCTGGAAGAAAGAAAACTATTTTCGAAATAGAATTAAGGAAAATTGAGAATTAAATATAGTTACAAAATATGTTGAGGCCTTTTCAAAATACTGTGTGTCTTAGGTCTCTGAGAAGGATTGCTATTATCTGTCTCCCATTGGTAAATGCTGGAAAATCATCACTCAATAGGGAAGAATGTTCATAAGGGAAGTGTTATCACTCAGTTTGTATTACCATTTTTAGCATATATCTAATTATTTTCGGGTAACTCGTCTCTATTAATTTCAAAGCAATATATGGTTAATTTAAATTGTTCAAAGCTCTGTTCATCTGGAAACTGGGAAGGGTGTTCCAGGTTTCAGTTGTTTACCAGTGTTTTGTGTAATTTTAAATTCTTATGCTAATTGACTGCTGGCTTGCTTCTCTCTTGAAGAAAAAACTCAAGGTTGCTGTTGTATTATTAGCATAACTGGTCTGCTCTGCTTTTGGTCTGATGATCTGCAAGGTGTTCATAGTTTTGGCATAGCTTGTGCTGAAGATCAATTTAGCAACAACAGCTCTGATTTAAGAGTGCTTTGTGTGATTTATTTGGTAGGTTGGCTTGGTGCACTATGCAAGGAACCAGGTCTTGGCTGGTATACAAGATCTCAATCGGCTTTCTTCAACAGTTCATTGCTTAAAGGAACTAAATGTAATAGAGAATGTTGTGTTTATGTCATGAATAAAATAATAAGAGGAATTGGTTTTTTGTTTTAAGTATAAATAATAAATGCACTTAAAATTTCAAGTACAGAGTTAGTAGTTTGAAAAAGTCAGTGGTTTTATGATTATATGTTGCTCTTTAAGTAATGCTGCAGAGGCCATTAGAATTGGATTTTGAGGAATACTTTCTCTTATAGCAAGCTCTCTGCAGTATGGAGCAATAATATAGAAGAACAGAAGGAAAGGGAGATGCCTGGTTCTGACTAGTTTGCATTTTGTTCCTGAGAGAAGCTTTCAAACACTCTAGGACTTAAAACAGCCTTTATAACTTGCTTGAACAGGTGGATGCTATTTCAAAGAGTATTTCAATGACCAAAAATATAAATGTGTATCCCAAACTTTTAGATGACAAGTATGTAATTGTTATTTGTCAAATGTTAAGTACTGTAGTAAATGAAGGTAGTTTATCTTCTTGACAGGGGAATGGGCTACCTCAGATTTAGATTGGGTTCAAATATTGCATGTTTGCAATAAGCATAGAGAGAATAGCTTTACCGATTTAAAGTTTGAGTCAGAGGTTTTGTCTTGTTAGAGTGGAGCTTTGTCAGTTTAAGAAGAAATGTTTGCTTCCTGTGTCTCAAGTAACAAAGAAGTAAACTTGGCCTCTCTCCTCTAATACTGTGTGAAATGGAACGCTAATGCTGTAAAGCAGCTTTTCAAAAGGTATTTAATGTTAGAGAATCATGAAGAAATAGTGAAAATTATCAAATTCCAAGTCCTTCACAAATATTCTGTCCCAAAGGTTTTGAAGAATATTTTCCGGTAGGTAGGCAGCGAGTACTGGAATTTCTCCAATGTGGGGTTTCCAGACTCCACCTGGAAACGCGTGTTTCCAACGTGAGGTCCCGAGCTCTGAAATGCTCTGCTCTGCACATTGGCCGCGAGATGGCGATGCTGGACAGGATTTGCTTGGATGTGACATTGAATTTAGCGCTGTAGGACAGTGCGATCACAGCCCCTTCCGAGGGACGGCTTCACCGTGTTATTACACAGCTGTTATGTTATGGCATTATTACACAGCTCCAATCAAGCGAAATCGGTCACAGATATGATATGGTACCAAGCAAACTTTTAGAGTGGAAGCTGAAGTTTTCTATCAAGGACAAAAGCTTTGAATAACAGATTATTACAAGGCTATAAAATAATGGGTCATGTTGCATGATAAGACAGAAGAAAAAAAGTCAGCAATCTTTATTTAGAGCAACCTGGACATGACAGATTATTCATCATATGTATATATGATGTGATATGGCAATTGAGTATTTAAGTGTAGAACCTGATTATGGTTCCCATATTTTTCTGTAACATGTTTGTGTATTGTGTGTTGGTATTTGGGGCTTATATTTCACTGCTAATACAGAAACTCTAAAGAGATTGTGCAATAATTTGTAGGCTAAATATATCTTGTACTGGAAAAATATACCATGACTAGCATGACAAATCTTTATCTTGCCCTGAAATGAATTCTTAATATTGCAATATTAAGTGCATTTCAATTATATCCATTAATTCCTATTTGAAATTTGCTCAGGTTCTTAAAAACTTTCCAAAGTAGTTGATAAGTTTATAAATTACATTATCATATGGCTGCATGTGGTAACAGGAAGCTAGACTTACTGGTTGAGAAAAATTTCTGCCATTCTTCTTCCTTTAATCAAATCTTTTTCAGTCATCTATCTCTGGAGATTTTCACCATAGCACCAATCTTCAAAGGGTGTAAGGAAAGTGCCTGCTTCTGGTTTGTTCCTTTCATGTATTACAGATATGGACAGCTGAACAGAGATGTTTTAGTTGGAACATTGTACTGGCTTCCTTAGTGTAGTAAGGGGCCTAAAGTTGTTTTTTCATGCTATACATGAAAATTGTTATTACAGAGAGAATCATACATCTATAAGGAGGTAAAGACGTTCTACTGGTTGAATATTTGGCATCTCTGGAACAGCTTTGTGCAATTATCAGTGGAGTTGTGGAACACTCTAGGAATTGTGAGAAGTATGTTTGAGTTGCTGGGGGAAGTCTGTAACTTGTAGTTGCATAATCATGGACTCTTGTCTGAATTTCATGCAGCACAGTTGGCTGCTTTCCTCTCCTCACATGTTCCCAGGAATGGTCATCCCTGTGTGGGGGACAGGCAGTGCAGGGATTGGCCTTCCCATTGCTGGCTGCCTGTTGATGTCCTGCACAGAGCTGTCATTCTGGCTGGGGCTGTTGTGTTCTGCTACAGCACATGTGCTTCAGGTGATGCAGTAAAAATCCCCACTTCCCTTTACCATAGGGAACATGTGGATTAATATTGTTTATCCATTAAAGCAATTGGAAGACTCTTTTGTAGTTACATAAACTTATGTCAGTGAATAAGACTATGACTTCATAATATTATGACATTAAATGCAAATGACTTACTATTTTCCTGTCTCTGAACAGTGAAAGGCTTCAAACTGAGGTGAAATAGTGTTCCCCATTGAATAAGAGATTGAAGTTTTACCCCCAAATTCTAGCCAAAGGAATCTTCTTACCCAGGTAAAGTACCCAGGGAATATCTTTGAAGCAGTAGCTATGCCCAGTGCTAGTGCCCCTGTGTTTTATCTGTTTTTACCCCTTGCAGTGTCAGATCTGGGAAAAAATATTCAGCCTCAATTTGCATTAGAATGCAACTAGTCTTTTATTAGAATAAGAGCAGTAAGACACTTTGCCTTCTTTGCCTCTGTGAACCTCTATTGGAGCTTGTGATGGTGTACTGAGCAGGAGAGGATCACTCTACACCTTCATTGTTCACTGCTGAGAGAGAGTCAGTAGGTTAGTTGGGCATTTCATTTGACCTAGTGCTGTGAGTGCCTGTAGGGTGAGAAGTATGTCCTTCAGCCTTTCCTCTGCTCTTGTTTAGAAGCAGCAGCTTGTGGTTTTGTGCCCAGTATCCTGTACTTTGTGAAGTGGACACATAGTTTCAAAAAAATGTCTAATAGTGTGTCAGCTGTACCTAAACCTTTGCCGAGACAGGCTTTGTAATGCTAGCACATCAGTTCTGCTGACTACGTGCACTGTCTGTGAAATAAGTATCTTGTGCCCACTCACTGTATGCCTGCTTTTTTTCATGTTTAGTCATCTTTGGAAAAGTATTTCCAGGACCTAATGGTATTTAAGCTTGATGGTTTTGAATTAACCCTGATTTGAAATTGCTTATCTATTAGTGCTGCAGTGCTGTGTAATAACCCACTTATACTGACTTTGGTAACACAGGAATGAGATATGGAAAGGTGGTACTTGTTCTTAAAATAGCTTCCAGAAGGGAGAGGAGAAATTGGAACTTGCTCTCATTTCTGTACTGGCAAAACACAGTGAAACTGTTCTAAAGAGTGGAATCAGTAAGCATGTGGAGAGATGAGAGAGTGATGAATGCATTGCAAAGAGAATTTCTGCTGCACAAATCCCTTAGAGCATGTGCTTAAAGATCATCTTGTTGATGCAAGTTTCTAGGTTTTCTTAGATGCACACTATAGACACACTCAAAAAAGATTATGGAAAAACTTAAGTCATGAAATAAGAAAAAAAAAAGGGATTTAGTTGTTAAACCAAAGCAAACAAAAATGCCCCACCAAAACCCAACGAACAGCTAAAGGAAAGTAAAGGGTAAGGAACATGATTGGTGATCGTGGATGGAGGTTACCAGAAGGATCTCGGGAGAACTTGTGTTCTTATTGCATCATCTAAGAGGAATAAGAGCTCAGAGTTATAACAGATTAATGGAATAATCATCTCAGTACTCAATTTACAGTCAAAAAGGCAAATGGAATACAACGAATAATCAGCGAAGCAAATGGGAATAAAAGTGCATTATCTTATCACTCCAGAAATCTGCACCATTCATTATCTTGATTAAGAAGGCAAATTTAGACACTCAAAGTAGAACAACAAGAATGATCAGAGATAGAGGGCAGCTACTGGGGAATGAAGAATGAACTAGTTTGACCCCTCTGTTTGGTAAAGAGTTGACTCAGGAGATACCAATGAAACTACAGTCAGTAATGCTAAGTCTCTGAAATTATGAAAATGACTAGGGAATGGTTATTTCAGAAATTAAAATTTATATCCAGAACTATAGATTAGCAGGTGATAGCTGTTTTATAGCCCATAAACACAGTGACCTACAGTCAGCCTCTGACTTTGAAATAATCTTTCAACTGTTGGTAGTCTTCTAGTTTCTGAATATACCAACCAATGTATTGCAACATACATTGCTTGTTTCTTCAACTGCAAACAAGCACTTTTATTTAACTCCTTCCCATTAAGCTATATGGAAATAGCTGTTATATAAATGTGCATATTTGCACATCCTTCCTTCAATGCTAACAATCTCCTTTCCATATGAACCCAAATCTTGTGCTGATAATAATAGATTCCCTTCCTTTTATCTCCTGGTGTGTCTTCTCTCCAATCCCCTCTGTTTTCTCCAGTGCTTCCCCAGAAGTCTTTTAGAGCTTGTGAAGCTGCTGTTAAAAGTCTTCTCTGTTAATTGGGAGAGTTTTTCTGCTCTCAGGAGGGCTAATGGTCTTTGTGATTTGAACCGTGCATGTTCAAGGTTAGCCAACAGTCAAAGTAATTTTAATTTCCTCTTTGCCCAAGTAGATTTTCTTGTCCTGCTCCAGTCTGAACAGGTAGGTGAGGTTAACCTAAAGATGAAGATACCTTTCCATTTAGAAATCAAAGATGACATGTAATTTGCAAGTTGGGTTATGATTGTGAGAAGGTTGCAATCTGTTACTTTTTTCTAAATTGAGAACTTTGTAAAGTTTTGCCATCTTCAGCACAAAGTGCTTCTGGTGTTAGGAACATACATAGAATACTGGGAATCATAAAGAAAAACTTGAAGATACTCTCAGGCATATTTATTTTTAGACTAGTATTGTACTTCAGTGGTCACACTTGAGAGGATCTGTTATGCAGTCTCTAATTAAAATGCATTGCTCAGGTTCTTGATAGGTTTTTGATTTTAAACTCCTGTAATTGAAGAATGTGGAAATACTAAGGTGTCAGTTTGTGTTTTATAGTGAGAAGCAGTTGATTGACCAAATCTGCCCAATTCTCCATAAGGATCTGCTCAATAAATTCTTTTCAACAGAGACAAGAAAGAAAAACTGTAACAGATGGACTGTGGATTAATCCAAACATTAGAACAACCTAAGAAACAGTAATCAACATCAAGTCGTCCTAGAAAGGGGTTGCACTGTTTTCACCAGAGATTTTCCCTGAGCTCTTGGTGCAGTTGGGTTCATTTTGATGACTGAAGCAAGCCTAAGGAGACTTGCATTAAACACAAGATGTTTTTATCAGTCTGGCGTGCCAAAAAGATGGGCAGGAGATTCATGAGCAGGGTGCGGAAGACCAGGCAGTTTAATCTGCCCAGATTGGTAGGTTGCCTGAGGTGTATTGTGAGTAATAAGGTAATGATCTTTTATATTAAATATTTATACTAAAACAGATCATTATAGAATAATTGTGCTGGAATGTTTACTTGTAAGTTGGTTTCAGCATTAAGGTATATACTTTTTATTGATTATGTAAATGACACTTAGTCAAGAACTATCCTTCAGTCTTATCTGAACTAAAAGTTAAAATAGACTTTCTAGCATCTCTTAGCAAAAAGGCTTAACAATTTTTTTTTCCTCCACAGTATTTGAGTCCTGAACTCCTGGGCTTTGGCTTAGAATGCTGCATAGACTTGTTTATGAGACTTAGACTTATGAAGTTTGCTAAATCTAGAATTCTGAAAAGTGTAAGAGAGAAACATGAGTTTGTATCTACATTTTCAGTATTGTTTTTGTTCCCATGCCTGAAGAATTTAAGTGGTGTAGTCTTATGTTTGAATATCCAAGTTCTGAACGTTTCTTTTGCCTCTGTCTTTGGGCAAAACCTAACTGATATTGAAAATAAGTCCCTACCCTAAATTTTAGGTGATTCTTGAATTTGCTCTGTTAAGACAGTCAGATTTTTTTCCTTTAGAATCTGTACTTATTTTAGCCAATATTCTGTTTAGCCGAATGGTAGTAAAACTAATATAAGACACTTTTCAAATGCTTCGGGGAGACTGCTGGTTTTTGTTTAGAAAGGGTAATTGAGATGTAACTGCTATTTCTGTTCACAAACAGTATTTGTTGCTGTGCCTTTTTAATTTTAGGTGTGCATACTGCTCGTAAAGTTATGCCCAGGAGACCTTTATGTGAGGGATTAAAATACAGCAGTATGTCATGTTTTGACTTGTCTCAGCAAGCTGATAATACCAGTTTGCTTGGATACAAATTCAGAGGAATTCTAGTCCAAGTATTTGATGTTGATTTTTGCATTTAGTAACCACTGTGATTACTGTATCTTGCTAATTTGCCACAGAACAAATAATATTACTCTGCAGCCTCTACAAATGCAAACGAATCTTGAAGTCAATTTCTTAACCTGTAGAGGTATGTGTACTGATGTAGAAATCTTAATTAAGTGCTGTTTTGTTTTGGGGCGGGAATCTTTTCAAATCTGCAAACTCTCAATTCTTGCCTAACAGTAAATAGTATTTTTTGTTTTGTTTTAGTGTGTGGTGCTTTTTGTTGGCTTTGCTTTTAATTTTAGTCCCATCAGTTCAATAGCCAGAATATGAAAAAGGGATCAGGGAAGCTCTCTACTCCTTTTAGGACTTCCTGCCGTTTCCTGATGAGCCTCCTGACTCTGGAGGCTATCATTCACAGATGCAATTCCAGTTGCGACATCTGTGTTGACAATTTTCCTTTCTCTGGATATTGCCTTTTCTGTGCAAATAGAACTTTTTCCAATTTCTACTTTTAGGTGTTTGAGCCCTTGTTTTTACAACCTCCCACTGTTCTTTCAACTCTCCAAGTGACCATTCTTCTAATCTGGACTCCTTTGTGTGGTATCCTGATTTTGTGCCATCTCTAGAGCTAGGCTCTGCCTTTTTCTTCAGGTTGCTTTGTAACATGTAAAAATCAGGGTCTCATCACCACAGTACCAACTCCTTCTACAAATAACTGCAACTGTATGTGCTTAGGCGTCAGCAAATCTTGCTCGATATCATTACATCCATATGGAGTGTAGGTGACACAGATTGCTGCCTTGCATCACCAGCGGGATTGCATAACCTCTTCCTTAAGTACTTTTCTGGATTTCTCTCTGAATTGAAATTAAATCATCATTGCTTCACTTTCAGGAAGCTTTTTGTCCATGTGATGCTTTCCTGAAGTGCTGATTTCTAAAATGACTTTGTAATTGATGCCATAGTGGATTGTTGGTTGTGTAGGAATCATCCTTGAAAAAAACTACCTTGAAATGCAACAAACCTCTCTTCTCTTCAGATAGATTGATATAACAATAAAAAAATACCTACTTGGTACATTTCTTGTCCATGTATTGTGGTGTTTTCTTCCAGAATTTTTCACAATATTCTTCCATGTGACTTTGTTTGGAGCCTATGGGGAGAAACAGAGACAAAAATCAATTCTTGAAGTTATTTTGAATGTTAGACAAATTCTTATGCTCTAAGATATTTAATAAAGTGTATAGCAGTGTTGACATTCAGGGCTAGATGTAGAAAAAGATAAAAAATATTTTCACCTTGACTCTTTATAAAAAGACTTGGAACTCAAAACATGTCATTTGTACATTGTTCCAAACACCTTCTATCATAGTCAGGGATTAATCAATTTCTCTGGTAATAAATTTATAGCATTTTTCAGACTAGGTATGTTTTTTGTGTCTGGAAAAAGGTAGGGCTCAGGAAGTGCTGTAGTCTTCCTGTGAAAAAATTCCCATTATGAAAAGCTTTTCCATTTGAAAGGGTCATTGTATCTACTGTGTCTCAGGCATTTCTCAACCTTCATTATCTATCTTATGCTCATAGCTTTAATGACACTGCACAAGTCAGACCCAGTTTCATATGACTTACAGTGATAAGCCATTGTATTTTATAAATATTAATAAAGTCTGTCTGAAAGGTGTGCTCAGAATATTGGCATGTGGTGTGTTATTGAGCTGTGCTGGTGAGTAGAAGTAAATGGTGCATTGATCTCACTACAATAGATCTCAATTAATGTACTTTTTTTTTCTGCTTGTAAGAGAAGCCGGCATGAAAAAAACTGTTACTCAGACTAGGATAGCTGTCAGTAAAAATTTGTTAAACAGCAGATTATGTTGCACCCCAAAAAGTATGTGAGGGAATTTGGTAATTCCACTAAAATGCACATCATGAATCAGTGGATTTTTAGAGTTATGTGGCTGTAAGTTGTGGCTGAAGGAATTTTTCTGCCTTTGTTTATCATACGGGAAGTTCTCTGCTTTTTTTAAAATGTTTGCACTGGTGCTATGATCATGACTGTAGAAATATACCACAAATGGTTTTGATCACTTTCTGCTTTCCAGAGATGAGCTGGTATTGAAAGCTTGACATTTAACTGATTTCCAAAATAATCCCTCCAATGTGAGCTGGAGGATTTTTTTTAAATGGTTGGCTATAGAAATTTGAATGGTGAGTTCTGTGAGGTAACTTGAGTTCCATATAATCTTTCAGATAATTATTCTGAATTATTTTTTGCTATGAAGAGAGCAGAGAAAACTTATAACAGTAGTACTTGTCATGTACATGGGAGATCAAAGTAATCTTACTGAAAAGTCATTAGTGAATAGTAAGAATTTTTTGGTTTTGAATTATTTTTCTACTTTTCGGAAGTAATATTTAGTCAGAAAGATTTATATGTATTTATTGTTTTCATAATATGCTTACAGTAGTCACAGAAATTTGGGTATATATTATGTAGGTGTTATGAACATGACACATTATTTACAGAATAAGAACAACAGAGTGTGAACTTGTGTTTAATCTTAAGCCTCTGATTTTCTTGAGGATTAAAAAAACCCCAAACCACAGTAGAACAACTTCAGTAGGCATCTTCTGTTACAAAACACAAAACGAATGTTTCATGGCACTGTGATTCACTCTCTATAGTTGTTTTATGCACAAAAGAACAGGGAAAATAAGAAGAAATCAGCAAATAGTTGTTTCTTAAGTGTTTTTGAATATTGTGTTAAAGCAATTTTGCTCTGTGGAATGTTTTTCATAAAGACAGAATCAGTGAAAAGTGCAGTTCTGCTTTCTATTCCCTGTTTTGTTTGCTTCAGGTTCATAATTTATGCAGGCAAGGAAGTGAAAAGATGCTATTGGATATTTCTACAGGCAGTGATTGAAACTTGGTTATTTTTGATCTGTGCTTTCTCCACCCAGTAGCTGTTATCATCCACCACCATCCTCATAGCTGTGAATTTGTAACGTTGTACTGTACCTGCTACCCAGTTTCCCTTAAATATCTGTTGGCAGCTAGGAAGAGAAAGCAAGGTTTTCATTCTGTGCATTCTGAAAAGGAAATATAAGGAAAACCTTTGCTTGCTGCTTTTTTTTTTCTTTTTTTTTTTTTTTTCAATTGCTCAAGATTATATTCATCATTGTAATCATAGGTAGAGAGGGAATGTAAGAGGTGGAAAGCTTTGGAAGAAAAATAGCACCAGCTAGCAAGAATTTTGTTTTCCTGGTTTGTAAACGATGCTGCTGTAATTCTATCTGCATTTTTTTTTTTTCCCTGCTCATTCACCACTCAGCAGCTGGTAGGGAATTAAGACTGCCTGGCAACCACCTGCAGAGCTGCAGAGATGAATTACATTTTCGGCAATAACACACTCCTCTATTCTCGCGCCAGTCGAGGCAACACTGGCTCCAGCCACAGCTCTGTAGGCCCCAAACAGAAGCAGTGGGCAAAGAAAGGCTCAACAGATGAGTTACGGACTGAGCCTTCCCGGTGGCAGCAGATTGTGGCATTTTTCACTCGGAGACATGGCTTCATTGACTGCATTTCTGTCGCTGCCAGCTCCACCCAGGTAATATGCCACATATTAAAGCAATTGTGTCTGCATGTTTTCTGGTTACTTGGTAGTCAGAAAAAGCAATTATTTATATATGCATGATTTCATATAATCTCTTATTTATGAATGGCATTTTCTGTCTGCTTTCATTTTCATATTTTAAAGAGCTCTGTATAATTTCTAGCATTAAAGAATGGAATTGAAACACTAAGTGAGGTCTGATTTTTATTTATTTTGCAAGCCATGAGCCTTCAGCTATTTTAAATATGAGATATCCTAACGAAAGAGTGAAGTATTGAAAATGTAGTTTGCATTCTGCTGCCTAGCTCTGGAGGGCAATAACATAGTTAAGAAATAGCAATTCCATAGCTCTAGTAAGATATCAAATAGACTACATATTTAATGGTTAAGGAATTTTATCTAAAGAATTAAATAATTTAAAAGCTTAACTCTCCAGGTAGCACAAATTCAATTCTGTAACAGCTTTCTAGGTTTTTTTGGCTACTAATAATACAGAGATGAAGGAATGTCTCCCTTACATACAGGGTGTGCATTCAATAGTGCAGTCTGTAAGGAAAACATGACATTTTTCAACTTCACTGTTGAAAATCTGCTCTATGTAATGTTTGTGTTAATCATCATTCAAAGTCAGGTAAAAGCAAACAAGCTAAATTTCAATTGTGTGGCTTTTGGATGACTTTTTAAGGTTGACACAGAGAAGTTTAAACTCATTGGCATTAGAAAATTAGTATCTCCCTGGAAAATATGACTAAGACCTATGGAACAATGCTGAAATGTCAGAATTATTTAAACATGGGAGATTAAGTTTGTTTTGCTACTGTCAAGTGAAATTCATCATTAGTCAAGATGTCTTGAATGATTTAACCTGAAATACTACAAAAACTTAGAAGGAAAAATTTATTACCCTCAGATACTGTAATTTTATTAGGATAATTTCTATCTGTTAGTAGTTGATTCAGAGATGGTAAACTGGCACTTCCTCTGAAGTCTGCTTATTGTTACTGGTTTTTTTGCTTAGGAATTTGGAGTAAACAATGAATAGGAGAGCTTAGAGGGGAATTTTGACTTTCTTGTTGCATCTTGTACATGATGTGGAAGATGGATCTTGTAGTTTCTCTAATGGATCGTTATACAACTCCAAGTGGTGCATTAGATAGACATAATAGCTTTTAAATACTGAGGGGTTTTTTAAAGTTAAGATATACAGTATTAGCCTTTTGAAGAAAAATTGTAATTGCTCTCATTTGTTTAAAGCTTGAAGAAGTAATATTGGAATGCATGAAGCTTGCAACTGGACTGACTAGTCAGGCCTAGAAATCTGTTCATATATAAAATATGGAATACCTTCTGCTTTGAGTGAGGGTTGGACCAGGTAAAGTTCACTTCAAACCAAAGCCATGATTCCATGAATATCCCAGTGTTTCTTCTATTTTTCTGCTATGAAAAACATTACCTACCTCTGGGAAAACCTGCCAATTTTTTTCATAGCTCTGATAGTTCTTCATTAAAAAGAACTGCTTATACATGTTCATGGTCAGAAGGAGGGGAAAAAACATAAGATATTTTGAAGTGGTTGTTAAAAAAACCTTAATGAGCATATTCAGAAGTCATGCTCTAAAAACATAAGAGCTTGTTGAAGCCACTTCCTCTGGAAGGATGCTGTATTGTCATTGCACCTTATCATTCATTGCAGCTGTTCTAGCCTCAGCAGGGAAAAAGGCATTTGGAGGTTGTTCATTGTAGTGCAATTTTGTTTTTCAGTTCTCTTCAGTTTGTGTTCTGTGTTGCAGTATTCTGAACATTTTTGCTGCTTTTTATTTGTTCGTTTGAGATACATCCCTATCATTTGAATGTAATCACACTCGCAGAGTCCAAATAAGTAATTAGATATTATGTACTTCTCTAACCTGGCCTGTAGAAATTGTGTGTGTGATTGTGGGCTTTATCGAGTCTTGTTGTGGTGACATCACAATTTTTAAGAGATACAAAATCATTTGATGATTTTTAAAGTAATTGTCTCCTGCTTCCCCTGTGAATCTGCTACAAAGCCCCCAGTTTTAGCTGTCCCTTAGTTTGCTTGGCTTTCTTGGATGTCATTAAATGGTCATGCTTACTTTGTTCCCTCCATCTCCAGTGAAAGGGAAATGACTCCTGGAGCTGGGGCAGCACATGCCTGTTGTTCTCTGGGACTGACTTGGGTCACCCTGGCCCCAGCAAGGTGGTAAGAGGACTTTGAGGTAGGGGATTTTTTGAGTAGGGTCTTGTATCCTAGAGGAGCAAGGCTGCAGTTGATGATGGATAGGGTAGCACTGCTTCTTGCTGTACTTATCCCTTGGTTTATGCCCAAAAGAATGCACACACGCCCAAGTGCATGGTGCCCAGCTAACCACACCAGACTTCTTTATTAGTCCTGGAAGCAGATTTAACATCTCAGTAATTCGAGGCCTTTATTATTTCTTCCGTTTCATTTTCTGTGATGTGGTGTTAGTCACTCAAATAGAAGAATTAAGGAATTTGATTAGGAGCTGATATATTAATTTTTGTCAGCAAATTTTAAATTTTTCTGAATAACAGAAAATCTGTGTTACAAAAATGTAAGGTAATGATAAAACCAAGCATACAACAAATTTATACTGTCACCAGGGTGAATAACTGTGCCATGAGCTTAGTAAATACACCATTATGCAATGACAAATACTGGGTAATTGAAATTAATTATATCTTGTCCTAACAAGAGATATTCACAGTGCATCAAGGATGATAGCTCTATCAAGAGCACTGCTTTTTCCTGAAGTCTTTCCAGAGCTCTGAGAAGCCCCTATTCTTGACAGTCAATCCCAGCTATCGTGTCTCAGAAAGCATTTTAACTGTTGGTATTTGGCCCATGGTGTGCTACAAATGCAGAAACTGATTTGTCTGAATCCCACATGTTGTTAAACTGGTTCTAACAGCAACGCACTGAGGCTGTTCTTAGTGCGTAACTGAGCATACACTTGCAGCATTTGATACTGAAAAATTATTTAGCTCCTTGAATATCCTGTGCTCATTTTTACTTCTATTTTCTAGGATATATTTTAGGAAAGATGAAAAGGATCAGGGCAGAAAAATCATCTGAAATCTGCTTAACCATTTCAAAAACTTAATTTTAAATCTCAGAGCTTATTAATTGTGAGTTGTTTGAGCTTAGTAATTTCTCAGCTATGCATATCTTCCTTTTAAGATCTTGATCAAAGTTTTACTGCATCATTAATCCTAGGCTATTGCTCTCAGAGTCATTGGAATATTATGGATGTAGTTCTAGCATGTACAAAATGCTATGTCTAATCACACAACAACATAGAGGTGTTGTAAGGCATGTTAAAATGACAATGATAAAAAAGTCAGGTCTCTACCCTAATCCCTCTTTTATTCTTGAAAAACTAATTTCTTAGTGCAGTATTTATTATCCTTCCTGTATTTTGATATATATTGAAGTATTTATATATTGTTGCTGCTAAGATTGTGATGCATGCAGGAAAAAGCTTTAAATAGTACGTGCTTTGGATGATTTTCTGTATAACAATGCACCTTCTGAAACTGAAACATGAGTTTTCTTGTACTAAGTTTCCCTCTTATTCTTGATTTTTAGCTATGTAAAAATCACGCATTTGTAAAAGCATGAGTTTATTTTGCAAATTAGGTCTGCCACTGGTTGCATTTTCTGTAAGATGGCATTGTAGCAGTGATAAAAGCAGTATGAATTTATTCTGTAAGAGGAATGCATTAATACGTGTTCCAATTGTTTAACCAAAGTATTAGATAGAGGACTTTGTCTGGAACCTTTGGTTCATTTTGTAAACATCTTCTGTGTATAGTAGAGATGAAAACTTCTCAAAACTGTGACATTTGCTTAACATTTTAGAGATAGGGAATTTTAAAATCGTAACGGTATCAAAACATTTTAGGAATATTTGGCATGACTCATGTAATGCCACGTAGACTCTGTCAGCATCCTGCTGGTTCCCTGCTGTGGGCAGTGGTCCCCTGTGCAGCCGTGGGGCTGTGCTGCTTCCTTGCAAGCCCTGTGTGACTGCAGTGCTGGCATGTGCAGGTTGTTACCTCAGCTAATCACCTGCAGCACCGCAGTGCTGGTAGCAGCTGAGGGAGTGCTGTAAGAACTGAACCGGTGCTCCAGCTACCTGCAGGCACTGCTTCCTGCCAGAGGGGTTTACCTTCCACTTTCTCTTTCCTGTTCTCTCACACCTCTGTCTCCCTCAGAGTTGGTAACATAATTTCTTCATATTTCTGTTGCATTGTATCTCAAGAAAATTACATTTTCCAGAATGAGCCAGAAAGCTGGCAAACAAAGAAGGAGACACAGAATTTTTTGCTTTTGGAATTCTGCTGCTGCTACTGCTGGGGCTTTCTGTCTGCACTGTGCCCAAGAGTCTGAATCTTCAGGCAAGGCAGACACTGGATCCCCTCTTAATCCATTGTCTTCAGCTAATAATTCATGTGGACTAACGAGCTCTTGCTGTATGAAGCCCAGTGAATGGAAGGCTGTGAAAAAGGTAGGACTCTTTAGGCTGTTATACAACTTTCCTAATTTATTTTATATTGTGATAGTTGCCCTCACAGTTGAGGCTTGTATTGATTGACAAAGTGTTTTGAAAGTCAAATACAGGCCAGTCTGTCTTTCACCAGCTGTCAGCATAGTGAACAGCTCTAGCATGGCTCTTCTAGTATAGCATTTCTGCTTTGCTGCCAAAGCTGCTGTACATGTTTCAGTTAATACAATTATTAGCTAATTTACTGTCTGACAGAACCACTGAATCTAAAGTGAAAACCATCTTCTTCCTGTTCTTCTATTTTGGTCCACATCATCAAGAGCACTCTCAATTATGATTAGGAATGGGCAGGATATTTCCTTTACTTTGAAGATTTTAGCTCAACAGAAGCTTCTTAGATGTTTTTAAAAAACATGACCTTGTCTTTTAGAATGATCTGTGCATCCATGTTTGGGAGCTGACATGGTATCCTGTTATGCAATTTAAGACTTCTAGTGTAGACCCAGCTCAAAGTTCTGGTAAACTTTGTATCCACAGCCTTTTTGGGATTTACACAAACTCAAGGACAGAAATTGTTTTGTTAAACAAGAGAAATTAAAATCTTTATGTGCACACCAGCTGTGCAGTATCTTTTGAGAAGGATTTGGTTCTTTTTCCTAGAACCTCTGCTGGGTCATTGCTTTTAACTGTATTCCAAATCAAAGAAGGAACTTAAATTTCTCCTGATGAATAACAATTACTTTTAAAAATTTTCAGGTAAGCATTTAGGCTCTTGAACTCTCTTATTTTTTTCCTTCTTTTTTTTAAGACAGGCATTATAGCCTGAGTGAAGAATGTGGCCATCACTACTTTCCATGGGAGAGAATTCAAACTAATTTCAACATGCTGCTGATTGCTAAATTTCAAGTGTAATCATACTGTGAAGCATTTCCAGTGCAGTTGAATTTTGAATTACTTTGACAGATCCACAAAAGATGACAATGCAAGGAAAACATCAGCTTCCTCATGTTATGTTTCTTATGTGCAATTGAAATGAAGTGCCTCATTCTTGTTTATTGGTATAACCACATAATTCACATTTTGTTTGTCATGTTACGGCTCTGTAGCAAAGGGGTCCCAGTGGATGCATTCCTCCCTTGAGGAAGGATGCTCCTTTTAAAGCTGCTTCTAATATATCTTTCCAAATTTAATTCAAGTGAAGATTGCTTAGTTCTATAGCTGATATTAAGAATGCTCTACAGATTTCTCCAGTTAGATTTTAGGAGAAATTCTTTTGATCAGTTGGCACTGTTCCTCCATTTTATTCCTTACAGAATTCCTGTTTCACAACAAAGGCTGATAACCTTGTGCAATCTCTCATGGAAGCTCAGAAAATATAATACAGAGGCCAAATTAAGTAGTGAGATTTGATGACTTGTTAATACCCCACCACCTAGCAAGCTGTCCCTGAATCCTTTTGAAGAGCTGCTTTTTCTGGTCTTTCCCAAAATAGCATTAGCAACAGTCAGTTCTATACAGATCAAAATTAATTACGTCAATGTTCTCCCTGAAAGTAGTTTGTCGTGGCAAAAACCAAAAAATACTGCCTAATCTTTGATATACTCAGCTGCAATATCCTTTAAACTATACCTTTGTTTACTTGGGATCATCCACTGACCTCTTGAGTGGTCACCTCTTGCTGCTATTTGAGTTTCTTCCAGGATCAGCATGTTTGGACTCCAAGACAAACCAAGAGTGTTTCCTGACTCTCCTGAGCCACAGAAGTTTTCATGTGGCAGAATTACCTACTGGAAACTGCTGCTACAGTTAAAGTTTTTACTTGTTAAAGTTTTAATCCCCACTTGACCAGCATGGCCATCTGACCACATGATGGTTCATTCCCTGAGAAACTGTCAAAAATGCCCAATCTGGTGCAGTTCTGTCACTTGCCTTTTGAAAGAGCTAAGGCCTCCTTCCATCTACCAGGTTTTTGTGGCTGCACACACAAGGCTCAATATCCAAAGAGCTTAGAAGGACTGAAAGAATGCTCTGAAAGCAGAGCAAGGATTCCCTTCTGTCTATCTTGTGTAATAAAAAAAAAAAAAGCATTTGCCACCAACCAAAGCAGCTCTGGACTTGTTTTCCAGTTTGGTATTCCTCAGGGTGTCTCTGTGCTGTTTATTGCTATTCCATGTGACTTGTTGTCAGTATTGAATTTCATCTCGTTTCCTATAACCCACTTGTCTAATACATCAGCCTTGCTCTACAGCTTGTTTCTGTTGTGCATTTGCTGTCCTTCTCTTTTTGTTGGTGTTTAAATGCACACTGGGATGTAGTTGAGCTTATGTGTTCTCCAGACAGATAACAGATATTTATGACTCATTTTGTCTCTTGTAATCTGATCATGGCAGTTATGAATTTTCAGTCTATTGCAGTGTTTCCTTTGTATATTCTTGACCCTTGCAAGTGTCTTTTTGGAAATGATGCATTTAAGCAATGCTTTCCATAAAATTAGATTGCCTTATACATACTTTTCATAGGAAAACACCCCAGAACACTGGTAAAATAGAATTGCTTATTAATTTTTTTCATGTCCTACTAATCAGCTTAAGCTGATTGTAATCTGCTTTTGGGTTGTTTTGTCAGTTTCCAATAATTTTTAAACTGTATAGAAGTTAGTATTATTGTTGTTATTGGAGATTAGTATCTGTGCAGCTGTGTCAGTCTTCTCAATAGGACTTCAGACATTTTATGGGATGCAGGTATAATAGAGGATTTTTAATTCATGATGGAATCTTCACTCTTGTCCCACTGCTTTGTGTGGTACTTCCTGGAAACTGCCATACCGTGGGAATGAGTCTTCTGGCTTCTCGTCTTGTATTCTCTTTATCAGTGCTGCCTCACAATGTGTGCATTTGCTTATTCAAAATTGTTTCTCTGAGACTGATCCTGCAGAAGTCAGTTGAGGATCATGTGTTCTGTTGCTCCAAGGTAGTAGTGTTTGCCTTTCATAGCAAAGCAGGGAGGGGAGTAAAGGTTGCTTGTGCTTCTGGGCTACAGTTCTACTTCAAAGCAAATTTAATTTACCAAGTAAATTGTACTTTTTTTCCTTAGGTAACTGACTCTATCTGAATACCCAGTGTGATGTAGCAGGTGAGAAGGGAATCAGCTTTCTCACTGGAGAAAGAAGGAACTCTGGATTCTCTCTGTAGTGTGTAGGGTAATCAGTCTGAAATAATGATAAGTGACTGGAGTGTTCAGAGAAATATTCTATAACTGTAGATGATATTCAGGAACACCTGCTATATAATGAAAACTTAAGAAGCTCTGCTTAGTTCATGCAAAGAAAAGTCAGGAGATGATATGGTCACAGATTATAAATATGTAGGGATAGATTTCAGAAACTAGAAAGCTTATTTATTTAGTAGAAAAAGGCATCTGTATTACAAATCAGATAGAAAACTTAAAGATTGATACTAATATAATAAACATTTTGGAAGCTTAGTGGGACATGATGTAGTTGCCAAATCCGGGTAATAAATTAGTATTTTAAAAGTATAATGATAAATAAAGTTTCTACTTGAGAATGTAAAATACATCATAATCTCTGATCCATCATCTAATATAATGGCTTTAAACTGCTCTTTGAAAGCTGTAAACTGCTAGAAAGCAATTTACATTTAAAAAAAAATCCCTCTATTTATTGCACTTTTTTGCAACTGCTTTTAATTTCCTTTTTAACTCTGTAATTTAAAAAGATGAATCCAGGAGAAATTCTGTGTACAGCTTTTTAGACTTTGAGCACATTAAGCCTCGTTACAGAGCAGCACTTTGAGTAGTTAGATGCTGAATCAAGTGCTGTGCAAAGTGACCGTGAAATACTGCTGATGAAGTGATAGTACAGACCTAAAACTATATTCCCAGATAGGTGTGGAATGCCAGAGTAGATGCCTATCTCCAAGCAGAAAACTAGCTAGGGCAGTCCCAGCTTTGAGCTCAGAATATTTTCTACTACTCATTTTACTGTATGAAAAATAATAAGATTCAGGTGCCAATAGAACTTAGATTAATGTCTTAAGAGGCACACATGATCAATAGGAGATGACATTTATTCAGGCTTTCTTATGAAACTTCAGTTTAATATGGCTGAACTGTCTGTTATGTTGTATGTGACCCTTTTGTTTAAACTCTTGGTATTCCTAGAACAAAAATTTTGAAGAGGCATATATGATTCTCTTTTAAAAAGGAGCAAAGGTTTACTATATGAAACTGTACCTAAGCAGGTCTGATTTCCTTATTGTATGAACTTTGGGAAATCCTTTATTATTACAAATCGATCTACAGGTAGAGAGATAAACAGGTATGCTTAAGACAAGTCAGTTTCTTTTTATAATGGGAAAATAAGGATTTGCAGATTATCCAGACGTCTTTGAAAACAGAGATCATGTAGATCAAAATCTCTACATGGGCACATGTGCTCATCAGAATGTTTTTATAATTACAGAAGTGTTGGATAACTATGGTTCTTGCATCAAAGTCTGTTAGAATTCATGATGCCATGAGATAAAAGGTATATTATAGGCTACAAATGAAGTACTTCAATTCCAGAAAGAGACTTTGGATTTGTCACTGATGATTGTATAAAAATGTCTCCTTAGTACCATGCAGTAATGAAAAAGGTAAATGAAATGTTGGGTATTAAAGTAGTAGAAAATAACACAGAAGATGATCCGAGTATATTTATTGTGTATTATTCTAATTTCTAATTCTGTTTTTCTTGTCTTAGAAAGGATATAGCATAAGTAAAAAGGAAAAGAGTTATAAAGCATCAAGAGGAATAATCTAGTTATCTATAAGGGTAGATAACTTAAAAATAAGCCAGAAAAAAAACCCCAACCCCTGAGGGAAAATATGATGAAATAGACAAAATGAAAATGAAGTTAAGAGGATTCTCAACTAGAAATTCTGCAATAGATACCTAATTCTAAATCTGTCCTTCTAACGTTGTGAAAGGAACTGACACAAAACACTGTGGACAAAATGCTCTTTTTGAAGGCTCAAAAAGAAAATTACTTACAAGTGGAGTTAAATGGATTTGCAAAGAGCAGGTGTCACAAAGCTGTTACAGAGAGTGGCTCTGGAAGACCTTGACTGTCAGGTTCTGAGATGGTTTTCTGGGAAAATTACTGGGCATATGTCTAATTCCTCCTTGCCCATCTGTCAGTTTTTACTGCTGGTAAGACTCTTGACCAGTCGGGCCTTTGCTCTCATCCAGTATAGCAACTTTTACTGGTTATGTGGAGTGCTGCTTCTTCCAGTGGAGAGGGACATGAGCTATCAGAATAATTTATTTCTCACTGTACTGTACTGTGTTATTTGATGTTTTTGAATAAATTACACTAGGAAAAAAAAAGTCTAGAGGATGTTTGGAAGCCTGTCAAGGGTGCAAGTTAAATGCAGGGAAATAGAATCTCAGTTTCTGGCCTTTTTTTGTCACTCAGCACTCATGATCATCCGACCTAGAAATCTCAAAGTCTTATAAGGAAATGCGATCTGAGAGATTCATCCCCTGAGTGAGGCGTCAGTCATGAGATGATCAGAGTGGCAGGAATTAATATTGAAATGTATCTGGAAAGGTTAAATTAATAGTCTCAGAGAATGTGATTAATGATACCAGTAACAGGTGAATTCACAGCTGCTGCCCTAAGGCATTTCTGAATTAGAAATATTATTAATTTTTCTTGCTTTACCATCTCCTAAGTACAGTAGATACAATGCTGCCCATCTTGGAACCACAGATGGTACATCCTGTGTTCTGGTGCAGTTGGGAAATGGCAGGAGTGCTGGCAGGTTGGGTTTTGTCTGGTGTTAATTTTTCTACAATACATTACTGCTGTCACTTAAATTCAAGTAATGCAGGACTTGAAAAACTTAATTGACAACTGCTAATTTGGCTTTGAGCCTCAGAAACCAGCACAAAAAGAGATACATTTTGTTTTCTGGTTCTTGAAATTTAAAACAAGTAAGTAGTTATATGTTTATAGTCTGACCACTTAATTTGTTTTTTGCCTATCTGTTAGTGCACTTTATTATTTCATAGTTTTCAGTGTTAATTTTTCATGTTTCACCCTATTTCTTCGCCTGCTCCTTTTTACCATTGTCACAGCGCTCAATTTTTTCAACTTTTTGGCCTTCAACTTCAGCAACCATAATCAGATGAAGTAGAATGTACTGTAAAATATACTTTTCTACTTGCTTTTTTGCTCATTGGAAAAGAAAAACTGCAGAAGAAAACGACTGGCATGTCTGTCAAGCTGGTGCCCTGGTTTGAGCAGCAGCAGCAGCCAGAACGGAAGGTGGGGGAAGAGTATAAACCCAGGCCAAAGAGCTGGGATATTTGCTCTGGAGGCTTTCAGAGCTTTCTGCCTATTCCAGTACAGGGTTCCACGAGCTGGAGATGACTTGTGTGTTTAATAATGCTGAATCCATGGGTTTTCATGAATTTGGACAGTATTCTTTTAGTGGCAAGGATTCAACAATCGAAGAGCAGCTTCTGCTTGTTTGTAGCCTAATGAAGGGGAGGAGAGTTGAGGTTATGGCAGCTGTTCTTCTGCATTTTGTTCAAAGTTTTTTAAATACAAGACAGTGTTGGAAAGAGAATTAAGCGTATTTTTAAAGGAAATAGGAATGAAATCAGCTGAGGTACCAAGCTGGAAGTTGTGGGTAGCAATAAGAAGCCATCAGGACTGTAGTGAAAGTAGCAGTGTATGTTTGTGAAGAATTCAGCTTGTGTCAACATAAAATGCTACTGCCACTGATATGTGCAAAGCCTTTTGTTAATGAAGGAGTGGCTTTAGTATAAAGCCAGTTTAAGTGTAAATCAAATAATTAATTTTCCTTTTTTTCCTGACATTTATGTCCTGAAAGCTAATGGATTTCAATTAATGAGTTATTATAGATGACTTTCCTGATGTGGTTTTCTGTTTGCTGTTCATTAATGTGTGGTAAATGATGTTCTGCTCATGCTTAGTGTTCTAGGGCAAATTTATTTATTTTATAAATTTTTTTTTAGATAATAGATTGTTCATAGGTTAATACAGTTTTCAATAAAATAATGAATACTTAAAATGGGAAACACTAGCTCTGATTCACTGACTTGCTTTCAGATCATTTTACTACTCCTTCTTTTAAGACTGTCCTTTGAGTACTTTGAGGGCATTGGGGTTCTATAAGGAAGTGAACCTCAGTGTTTCTTATCCTAATTGTACTTTAGATTAAAAAAACATCCCCACAAAAAAACTTTTGGAGCAGAATAGTGAGATAGTTGTGACAATTAATTGGCACGTTTCTAGTATTGAGCGAGATCGCTTTTCAGTATCAGAGCTAGATAGGTATAGGATTTCCTTGATATTTAAATGAACTATGAATAACAGAATGGGCATTCTCTCTAGGTTTACTTACTTCCTGAATAATTGAAAAATGATTGTAAATTATGTGTTCTGAGAAACATATAAACAGTACCCTGCCTTTAACGTTGTATTTTGATTCAATAATGTTCCTAGGAGTGAACAGTTTATCACATCTCAATTTCGTAGCACAGCATACCCTTTCTACTGTGAATATCCAAAACAAAAATATTGACACCTTAGAGCTGCCATTATTTTTCTATAATAAAGTCTTAGAATGTGTTTTTTCTTTGTCTTGGCTTTTTCCGTTGTTAAGCCCTGCTTGTGCTTCTTTGTGGATACATTAGCATTATAATGAAAGCTATTATTCTTAAGGCTGATGTTATTTAAAAGGAGCTTTCTAGGTCTTGCTTTAAGTTGCAAATTAAATGCATTAAATTCATTCTCAATAGCACTTATGAACTTAATGAGGAGCCTTGTAATTCTGCTTTGAGCTCAGAATGTTGAGTTGCTTGGTGAATATAGATGACTGACCTACTGCGAAGGGTTCAGTATTGGACTTTTGCTTAGTATTTGAAAAGCAAAAGCCACAAGTTAGTTTTATTAAAACTAATATTAACTTTGTGTACATTTTTTGTTATGGATCTGGAATATGACTGAGATTAAACTCAGTCCCTGAGAGATGTGACAGGACAAATTAATTTGAGCGAGGTCTTTCTGAATACCTCATATAAAAAAGCAAGTTTTCGATCTTAACAGTGAGAGAACAGGTTGGTTGATGAAACCTTTGTTCTGTTGAGACTGTTGTTTGTATTTGCATGAGATTCATAGGTTGATTTTTGTAGATAAAGACTGCAATGAAGAATTGAAAGAGTAAATACAGTGTGTTTGTCTTCAAATCAGTTCAGGTCATCCTCATGGTCTATGATTTTACTGATACTCTGCTGCCTTTATTTTCCTCCTTCAAAGCTATTTATTTATATTTAAAGTTTAGAGTTTTAAGTTCATTTAAGTTCATTGTAAAATGCTGTGGGGTTTGAGGAGGAAACTAGGTTAGAGAATCAATTTGTTGACTGAGTTAAAAAAAAACTAACAACACAAAATCAAGCAACCAGATAACCCCTACAGTTTAGAATATCTAGCATGCTAATGGTGTGCTTTTAAAATAGTCTGCTCACACAGATATAAGATTTTCAAGAGCTATGATTCACTCTGAAAAAGGTGAGAGCTAAAGTCACAAGCATTCAGACTAGTCCTTTTAATCCACAGGGTCTGGGTGGGTATGTCTTTTCGGGATGCAAAAAAACTTTCATATCTTTGTTAAAGTACTTACCTGAACTGATGTTGGAGCTCCAAGATGATCTTGCCTGTCCTCAAAATTTCATTGTCAAGCCATTGTGTACTAACTTACCCCTCCCTATGTAGGCCGACTATGACAAGCTTCAGACTCAGCTTCTTTGTTGCTGTGCTTTCTGTCCAAACTCTTTGGAGAGACCTGGATATCATCCAGGTGGAGATCTAGGGGTTTTTATTCCTTTATCCTGGGGACACCATAGTAATCAGTCTTTGCTCTATCATGGCAAGGTACCACAAGAGCCCTTGAAAGGGGTAGGAGTTAGAAACCCAAAGTTATCTTTGCATCAGTGCAGAATGTTAGGAAGGCTTAATCCTAACCAACCATGGGTTGAGGCCATCCTGATCAAGCTTATAATTTCCTGTGATCAGGTAATAGTGATTTGTTCTTCTATTAATGGTGTTGTCTTGTTTGGTGTTTTGGCTCCCATTCTGTGTATTCAGCATATTTTGCTCTCTAAACTGGTTTATCAACGACAGGACTCCTGCTTGGCCAGAATTAGGGCTTGTGTCTGTGCAGTTCTGAAAATTCAGATACATTCTTCAATACTTGACTTGAGACATGATTGCTTATGTTCAGATACTTCTACATGGTTTTAGTTCTTGTGAAACTTGATAATTTTTTTTTAAATTTCTTTGGAATGTTGGGGCTGTAGGAGAGTACTTGTTACATTTAATTTTCAAATGCTCTTGAAGCTACATTTTGTTTAAAGTAGTGCAGAAATACACACAGGAAAAATATGCATGTCTTTAAATTTATGGCTTAACAGCACAAATCACTGACATCGTGGTACTAAGGACTTGCCAAGGCCATGGGCTGGCACAGACTTAGGGAGGGATAAAACAGATGGTACATGAGTTTAGTGCTAGCTGTGTGTTCAGAGTTAGATCCTCTGGGCAGCACACTTGGACAGCATGGATTGGCAATGAGGATGAACAGCAATTGTGCTTTATTCTTGTCACTGTCAGACTCCATGAAATGGTCTATAAATCCCTGAAGGTATTTTTAGATGAGTATTGACTTTTGTGATTTTGAGGAAGATGGATGCAAAGTTCTGAAAATAGCACACTTCAGTAGTGACATGTCCTGTGGCATTCTAGGATGTAGTTCAGAGAAAAAATACAAAACTACACTGCCAGACCTAACACCATATATCCCTAGAAAGAATCTATGCCTTTAAAATTCAGCTTTGTCAGTGGGTATTGGATCAAAATTGTTTCTTAGCACTTTTAAACTTTTGTGCACTTTGGAAGATATTTTATTTCCTACTTTCAAAAAGAATATGGACTTGTTTTCATCAGTCAAGTCATATTAACAGAAGTTGATGATTTCATAGTAAATGCTTGAAGGCAGTAGGAAGGGTGAAGTACGGAATTATTTCTGGAGCATTCTTCTGGCTATTAGAAATGCTTTTTGAAGTCACGAAAGTTGGTCATCAAAGCTTTAAAAAAGACAGTTGCAGAAGACATTGCTGGTGAAATATTAGTACTATTTTCCCTTTCTACAAGTATTGTTGTTATTCAGCTGTTGAGTGGGTGGTAGAGAATGTGGAAAGAAAATGATTCTTGAAGAAAAACTACTTATAGAAGATTGCTGGTACTTTAACAGATTGCTGCAAAGTGTGCACTGTATATTTGATACAGTAATTTAAAGAATAAAATATTGATGATTCAGCTTTGTGTTAGCAACAAATTGTTCAGAGTTGGTATTTCATATGAAAGCACAACCTGATCTTGAACCCCTTCTGGTTATGAAAAATCACTTAGCACTTGATATTAGAGTAGAGCAGCTCATGCTAGTAATTAAAGCAGTCTGCAGAGAACTCTTGCTTTCTGCAGTCAAAGATGATCTGCCAAACCTGTGCAGCTTCGCTTACACAACCACATTTTTTAGCTTTGGCTTGTGCATGTGTCCCACTGCTTTGCAAGAGTTTTTTATTCTACCAGTGTGACTCCAAGGCAGACTCTGCCTTACTGCACATGTGAATATAATTGGGCAGACTGATCCTATGCCTCTCAAATATCTCATTAATCTCTTTTAGTAACATTCTTCTTGTCTTCTCTTCCTTTTCTTCTGTTTTTTTGTAATGTTTTCATTTTCTTTACACCGTGATTGTTCTATATAAGCATTACTACATTTTGATTATGCTGTAGTCACTTACCATATTGAAATTTCACTGCAGCCTGAGCTTTTTCACTGGAAAGCCTTAAGGCACACCATGCAGCCCTGCGTGGACGAGGTATTTTGCTGTACATCTTGTTCCTTGAGTGTGTTTTGGTACTTGGACTGTTGCTTTTGGAACTACAATTGCTTTCAAGTTTTTGTTTTCTTTTAATTGTCGATACCTTATTGATATCACCTCAGGGACCAAAGGCATGATGACTGTCAGAAAAAAAATCACTGCCCTTAGCAGTTTTCTGCCGCATCATGTTTGTTCTTTTGCCACTGAGGTCAAAAGGTCTTAAAGCACACTGCAGACATGTGAATTCTTTTGCATTGTATCTTCCCCTTTTCTGTTTGGAGGAGGATATAGGAAGCCAGACAGCTAAGTTTCCAAGAATGTGATAGTCAGTCTTCCCCTTGCCCTCAATTTTCTTATTTAGCACTCTTAAAAGCTAATTTATTTTTTGTTTTAATGAACACACTACTTGGTCTATGTGTTTTCAACAAAATTGATGCCTCCAGGAATAAAATGTTCCTTTTGAATCTGGAACATCATGTATTTTGGGATTTATTTATGTATGCAAGAGAAAAGCCTTATACCCCAAGCCCCTCTTCTGCTTCTTTTCTACATTTTAGTAATTTGACAATGTCATGCTGGGTACTGATATGGAAGTAAAATAGATGCATCCATCAAGCAGTCTTGAATGTCTCTGGAAAAGAGACTTTTGTGGTCTACAAAAACTGCCATTTAGCATGCTGTTGCCAAAAAAGATACTTACACAGGTGCTTCAACACAAGCCAGCTCCATCCAAGTAATCCCTGCAGGCTGGAGAATGTATCTCAGAGCTGCTCAGTATTAATGAGTCTGTGGACATGTCTCAAAGGAGAAAAAGTTATGATGTGCTGCTTTTGAACTATTTACCTTCATGCACATTCACAACGTGAACTTATCTTCATCTCTGCATCTGCCCTTCAGTATCAAAATCCAGAGGTTCCAGGGCTCTCTGGAACAGAACAACCTGGGTGCACCTGCCCACATGTATTAGGGGGACCCAGTCCTCCAGCTCCTGAATGCTTCACAGGCCAAGGACAGCCCTGCCATGTGCCTGCACAAGTCTGAGAATGTTGGTATGGCCAATACAGTTCTGGTTTCCTGTCACTAGCCAGAAACATTTCTGTCTCTGCATTATGAATATTGCATTAATGGTATGGTCTGCAGCTCTTGATTACATCCCTTCTGGATAGAAGATGAGACATGGCAGCTCTTGGTGATTAGAGGAGCATCTGTCAGTACCTATTTATCTCTTAATATTCATGCTATAAATAACTGGAAATGTTTATACTTAGGTCTGTATGTCTGTTCCTTTATTCTGCATGTAAAAATTCTGCTGACTCCTAATTTAAATATTCACATTTGCTGTAGGAAGGTGTAATGTGAGATGGAGAATAACCATGTTTTAATGCTGATGAAATCTCTCCATGTTATCTAAACACAGCTGAATTTATCAAGTTTCCTATGGGCTGGTGTCCTTCATTGTCATCACACCCAGCACCAGAAATTCAGATCCACAGCATATTCTTAGAACAGACCCACTGGGCAAGAGGCAGGTGGTGCAGGTGTTGGTTGTGTGTCCCTGCTGAGAAGATTCTGTGCCACTGATTTGAGCTGATTTCTTTCCTCTCTAAGGATGGGAATATAGGTGTATTTAGCTGTCAATTTTCATATAGATGCTGGGAAATGACCTTTGACCCTTCTGGTTTTCTAGAATTTAAAATAGGCTAGTAAAATTAAATATTCAACAATGTGATTAAATCAAGCTAGTTCATCTTTTTGTACTTTGTTTTGGGAATGGGGGAGGGATTAATTCTGGAGCTTTTTGGGTTTTGAATATTGGAATAAAAATGTAATATAGAGATCATGCATCCTTAGCATTAAAAATTGAATGAATAATAAAAAACTCATGTTCATTTAAATATCTTAAATTTTAAAAAAATTAAAAATTAATTAAACAAATGAAATTAAATAAAACAACATTGTGTGCCTGAAAATTGTGGTTTCATGGTGCTGTTTCATTTCAGGGAAATGCAACTCTTAAAATTATTAGCACAAAGTATTTCTTGTTATTATTATGGTAGTAACAGATTTATTTTCTTTGACATTTTAATGTTGAAATCTTGAACAATTTATCTGCCCATTCACAATTCATACATTTTACATGATAAACTTCTTGTAAACTCATTAATTTTCTGCCCCCATTAAGCATTCAGAAAAGCAGAAGAATTAAAAAAATTTCTAGATGTAAGCCTTGGAGAAGTTTTGAAGTGGTAAAATGGAGAAAAATTAAGGGATTGTAGGAGCTTATGGGAGAAATAACCTTTTGTAGCTTCTTTGTAATAGTCAGATGACTTTTGCCTTCTATTCAATAATTTGTGCATTGCATTGATTATTTATGCCCAGCAAATTGACTGTTGTGTGGTGGTTCAATGGTGCTCTTTAAATAGAGTGAGAGAGCACACAACATGCAGACCTAGTTAATGCAGAGCATGTACAGTTTCCTCCTATAACCATAATCTAGAAAACATATTCTCAACTTCCTCAGGAAAAAATATTTTCATTTCTTTTCCCTCCGTAGTTTGGTTAGGTGTTTCTGGTTGGGTGTTTGGTGGGGAGTTTTTTTATAATTTGGGGGTTCTTTGATGACTGCTCGTGGAGGTGAGATGGGAACGCTCAAGCGCTCTGATTTAATGAGGAGCCCAAGAGTGGAAATGCACCAAAATCCTCACATGCAGCCCAAACAGCTGCTCTGGTACCCACAGTGGGCACCAAGCACTCGGGCACCTTTCAGTTCCTCCACGCTGCCAGTGTCTGCCAAACACAGAGGGAAATTTGTAAATCTGCGGGACAGTGTGAAAAAGAGCCCTACAAAAAGCACAGCAAAAGTAAAAGCTGCTAGTGGCTGGGTGTCTGACGGCTCGTGCTCTAATTGCTCTCTAGGAAAGGTAGGTGTTGCACTACGTGCTTGGAGATGTGCATTTTTGTACAAACTGTAGAAAGTATGTTGCATTTTGTTTTCTGTCGTTTTATCCCTGCTGTTTCTAATGGCTTCCTTTCTTAATTTCCTTTTGTATTTTATTGCTAGAAATCAAAGTAGCAATTATTGAAATCAGATTGGCAAAGGAATACTTGCTCTCGTGTTTTCCAGTAAAGGTTGCTGTGCTTTATACAGTATGGGGTTTTACAGTAATTTCTTGAAAGCAAGGAAAGTTTAGTTTGCTGGATTTTTGTTCTCCAAAGTGTGTCTTGTTGTTGTTTACTAAGAACAGTATTATAGAATTTGCTGGCTTAGTTGGTCTCCTTGAGGATGTCTATGATACTCTGATTTACCTCCATATGAGTTGTAGTGGAGGAGGCTCTACAGGAACACAGCCAGGATGCTTGGAGGAGCAGGGAGCTTTTAAGGTTCAGTGGATCCTAAACCAACAGCACAAAGGGAAAATACAATAACAGTATGAATAACTTCGGAGATTGGACCCCGGAAGAATTAAAGGACCATGAAAAAAGTCAGTTTTAAAATAATAACAGTAAAATTTGAAACTGGTTGGGAGAGTTTTTGAAGCATTTGAGGATGAGAAAACCATAGAGAAGAGAGAGTTAGAGATTAGGGAAAGAAAGGAAGCAGAAAAATAAAGCTGACATTTGTTGCAAAGAGAAGGGTGCAAGTTGTTTGGTCCATAAGGAAATCCGTTGAAACAATGGTAATTTTTTTTGCCAGGTGAAAGGTCAGGGAAGTGAATGGTCAGGGTCTCAGAAGAACTTCAATTCAGTTTTAACCTTCTCTTACTGCAGGAGTCTAGCTGTAAAGCTAATGCTTAGCTGTTCAGCCTTAAGTTGTAGTGCATTTTGGTATATAGTATATCTGAAATTTTGGTTAATAGGCTTTTTACTGTGTACCTACATGTAAAGCCACTTGCTTTGGAACAAGGCAGACTTAAAGGGGTGGCTCATTTTTTGGATGTGTAGGGCCGAGTGGTTGCTTGAGCTGTTTACTTTGATCTGTCATCTAAAGGCTGCGTCGTTCTTTCAGTAGCCACAGGTTTATTGCACTGAGCATTTCCCACATCCTTTGCAAAAGACATTATTTTTTCATAGCAACTTAGATTCTCCCTCACCTTCCTCTTTTTGAACACTTGAAATATTGTGCTTTAGTCTGTAAATGTAAGAATGCTTTAATGACATTAGGATTACCTCTCAAGATACCAAATGTGTTTTGTTTTTGCATCTTTCAGTAATTGCAACATTTTTCACTAGCTTTCATATTGGGGGGATTGACTTTGAGCTGAAAAAACCCTGTAGAAATACCATATGTACATTTAATATGTGCTGCTGTTCTTGGACTGTTAATGCAAATAGCATTATTTGCTATTACTCTTTAATTTGGTGGCTGCTGTTGATGTATGCTGCTTTGTATTTTAAGATATCTCAAACTTTTCAAATGTTTAATACTGTTCTGTTCTGGGGCTTTTGTTCACTTTTGGGACCTAGTATTTTCTTTTGTCATTATGCTTCATTATTTTTAAAGATTACAAGAATGTCTTGGAACAACTAAATTGTAAGAGCTTTGGTCTCCTGTTCAGCTTGTAATGTTGATGACAGTTGCCAGCAGTTGGTGTTGCTGACAGCTTGTTGACAACCAGTATGTGAACATCTCAAAAATATTTGAGTCGAAGTTTTGCTCAAAATGCTGTTTGGAATCTTATTCCCTTGCAGCTGAAGTGTCAGTATGTTTCCTGCTTCCTATTTGAATGAAGATTCCTAAGACCAAAATTCTCCTAGTTCAGTAAATCTGTGTGAAGATCTTTGAGAGATAAATTGAATCTTTTAGGACCTTCCACACATTTGAGTGAAATGTTTTCTTTGATTTTTGCTAAGTTTAGAAACCATAAGGTACTTCTGCTTTTTCTTCTTTATCAAAGAGGAATATTAGCTTTGTTGAGTGCTGTTGACTTCAGCCCGTTTCCCTGCTTTTGCACTCTGTTGTATATTGGTGAAGGGCTTCTGCTGTGAAGCCAGCACACAAAAAGCCTGACCCTATTCATTGACCTGAGCAGGTTTTTTTATTGGACCCCAAAGTCTCAGTGCTGCAGGGGGAGTGCCTTGGTGTGAATAATCCTTCTGGGCATGTCCAGCTACTCTGGGTTGCTCGCCATCAGTGCAGTGCTGGGAATGTGCTGCCATGAACAGTGTGGGTCAAGGGGGCTGTCTGCATTATAGCTGATCTCCAAAGCCATGTGCTAGCTCATAGTTGTTTAAGCTGTTAAATTTGAGTCTTGTTTGTTTTAAATTGTTTTTCTAGTTTTTCTTATTTTTGACATTTTGTTGGTAATTTTTAGCCCACAGAAGCTGTTCCTTCCTCTTCTCCCATTGTCCCTGTGATCCCTGTCCCACCAGTCCCTGCTGAGACCATCCCATCCACCATACCACAGGTTTTTATGCTGTTTTGTTTTATTTTCTTAAACTTGTTCTATTTTTATTTCTTTAATTTATTTTGTTGCTTTGTTGAAATACGCCTTTTGCTACTCCACACTCAAGTTTGAGGTGAACTGTTAAATACAGTAGAATTTCACCATAACGTTTGTTCATTTTAAGGCAGCTTTTAGTACATTTAAATATTTATGTTTTCATATGGAAGTGACTAGTAAGTCGTGAAAGAAATAAAGAAAAAATAACCAAAAGAATGGGAAGAACCAATAGGATATTTTGTGTTCGCATAATAACTTTAGAGTAATTTCACCCTTGCTAAAGTGTTATTGCTTGATTTATTTATAAAGAAAATGCTTTCTCATCTCCTATAAATACTTAATACATTTTTCTTCCATTGCACTCACATGGTCTTTATCATGTTCTCCACCCATTTGTTGGTATTACTGTTTTGGTGGGCATTTAGAATACGAAAGAGGTATTTTTTACCTTTCCATTTGACTTATAAAGTCAAATATAAGTCATATATTTGATCTATAAAATCTGTTTCCCTTTTGAGACTTCATCCTTTAGGTCCCATAATGTCCACACACACCCCTAAAACAAAAACCAAACCCTGTCAAGACCGGTGAAGGCGGTAACATGGGTTAATGTTAGTGTTTCACATGTAATTTGGAATATGTGACCACAGCATGGCAAGCTATGGAACAATCCAGGATAGACAGCAGTAACATTTTTGCAAATAGATTGTCACTCTCCTTTTAGTTTTTTGTAACTTTGTAATCTGTCACCTGTAATTCTTCCAGCAGGAAGACCAGAAATTTGATTAGTTTTAGAAATACTCCCTTTTTATTGGGGGATTCTGCCCACATCAAGATTTGAGGTGGACAGGCCAGTGCAACCATGCCCACATAGTCCCTTTGGAATGCCTGGCCCAGCTTTTCTCATTCATCTTTGAAAAAGATGGTAAATTGCTGCTTCTTGATGGAGACTTTGGATAAATGTAGGAGTGTTAGGAACAATAATTTAACTTACAGAAAGGGTTTTGCATTCGTTGTCTGATTTGTATCTCAAACATACTGTTCACCAAACCTTGCCTACTAACAGCAATTTTGCTTTTAGTTGCCTTTTTTTTTAACACAAAAAGAAGAATGCTTGTCTGCCTCAGAAATAAAAATCATGGGCAATCAGCTTTCACTGGCCACTGCATAAACTGAATGTAATTGAATGTTGCAGAAATCCTAATACTAAATAAAAATACATTCCAAAATGGAGTGAAAAGAACATGACTGAGCAATTAAACCTTGCTTTCTTCTGAGCAAAAACATAAAACCATATGATTTAACTATATTTATTGCAACCTTAACAATTAATTATTGTGATGAATAATAGATTGAGTTTTTGAGTACAGGATATTATTTTTAATTTACTCTCATTTTAATAGAACCTGCACTTGAATAAGAAGCAGAAAAGGAAATTTAGCTTAATGGCAGAAAATGATTGTGAGGGATAGTGTTTTGACAGATTTTTATTGTGACATTAGTAACTAGTGCTTAATGCCTTTACTGCATGAAGTGTGCCTATGCTTCTATTGAGAGAATTGCTGGGTGAGAAAGGCTTTTGATGGCATTTTGACAGTCACATGTGTCATCCTTTTTGTTTCCTCTTACTTTTAATTGTCTGCTCTCTTAATGTGTGTAGGTCCTACCCGATTTTAGTACTTATTAAATGACACAGGCTTAATTTCTGACACTTGTTAGCAGACTGATGGCTCCTGTCTATGGTGGGAGATTATTCATCTCAGCCTTTTGAAAGCCACTTCTGATTCATCACTTCCTAGGTTTAAGAGCTTTTAAAAATCATAAATTCTTCAGAAGTATGTTGCTGTCATAGTAATGAAACAAAAATGCAGCATATGAATAGGTTAATGCAATTGTCATGTTTTGTAGGTCTTAACTTCATCTTTCCATGAGTTTAATACTGGCTCCTTTTACAGCCTATTAAACTACCCCTAAATTTATTTATATATGCCTAGGAGATTAAAAGAAGGAATGACTTAATTTTAAAGATAATGCATTTTTATGCGTATTAAAAATCCCCTTAGATTCATTACAACAATAAGGAGATTAACTTTGTTTAGTGCCACTGAACTTAGTAATTAGCAGTATTTGAAGTCTGGAATATATCTGGACACTGTTTCTTTTGCTTATGTTCCTAGAGCAGGCTAGATGCTGCCTATTTTAAAGGCAGATAGTTGATGGATAAATGGGAAATCTGTTTATTTGGAAACATTTCAGAGAAGTGCCATCAGTTCCTATGGATTTTCTTTCAGTTGAAACCACATTTTTCACAGAGAAATTCTCAGTGGTAAGGGCCTCAAAGTATAAGCTGAAAGTGTAAACTTACTCTAATGGTTCCTGGCTTGTAAGAATTCTAATATTATTTCAGCTTTCTGTGGCAATAATCTCTGACTGCTTCTGGCTTGTTAATCCTTAACAATTTTCTGATGGAATCGCGTGTTGCTGTGTGGTAAATGAATGTCTGCTGTGGGTTTGCTTTTGCAAGTCAGTTTTGTAGGTCCTTTCTTGCTTAAGTTGCACTTCTGCAGGTTTCTATTTTGCAGTTTGTGGAGGGGGTAATTCACGATTCCTGATGGGAACAAAGGAAAATCAAATCCACCAAAAATTGGTTTTGAGATATTGAGTGATAAAACAACCTCTGCATATCATACCACAAGTACTGGGGTAACTGGCATCATGTCAAATGGTAGCATGACTCAGGTTTTCTTTTGAAAAACAAGGTAATAAATGTCAGAACTTAGATATTAAATATGATCTCAGACTGTCCTAACGGTGTGGTTTTATGTCAGGGAAGCAATTTGTCCAGGATAGTAACAAGTGTTTTAGAAGGTCAGTTTTGAGATTCTCAAAGTCAAGGCTACCTTTTAACAGAACTTGGAGAAAGCCAGTAAGTTAAATGCTGTAAAATTATCATTAATAGCGCATTTTCTTATGCTGTAATTTTTTTTTCATTTTTAAAGGCAAATCCCCCTCCAGTGCTGGTGAATACAGATTCTTTGGAGACTTCAACATATGTAAGTCTACACTTGCTTTCAATTATAAATTTTAAATCATGTTTTATGAATGTAGTTGTGTACGCCTGTTGCTGCTGTTTAAGGAGACCTATTTTTTCTCTCTCATGCTGCTTGGTTTTGTCAGTTCTCATGATGGTTATTTCAACTTCTTAAATAGCCATTTCATGAAAAAAAAATGTTGCAGATTGCAGGTGGGAATTTTTGTGTACCAATATGTGACGGTGCAAAACACAATTGAGGTTCAGTGTTCAGAGAACAATCTGTTTCTTCAACTGTGCAGGCAGATGCTTTAATATTTCATGTGCCATTTCTGTTGCACTTCTCATAAAAAACATTTCTTCATGCAGTGGCTATACTTCAGGTTTTAGTGCTCTAAATGTTCATAAAAAGGAGTTGGTTCTGTTTGAAACATTAAGGTAATAAGTGTAGTTACGTGAGGCTGCGATTTTCATTTATAATTGCAGGATTTATATAGAAAGTCCTTCATCCAGGGGAAGGCACTGTAAATAAAGCTTAGCTTAGTGAGTCTGAGATACCTTTAAAATTTGGAAAAGAGAGACTAGGTCAGTGATTTTTATCATGTAATACATCCTTGCTCCTGTCTCTGCTAACGTTTGGTTTGTTAGATGAATAAATTCACAGGTAATTTTTCAAAACAAGAGAGTATAGGACTGAACTAAAGAAGAAGATAAAAATGATTGTTTATGTAGAAGATATTTTAAATTGAATTACCGAGCTTTGTACATGGAAATAAGAGACTGCTTAAATATATTAGGATCGGCTTTGTTTTGTGTAATGGCAATGAAAAGGGAAATGATTAATCATCCTTGTTATTTATTTAATAAAAAAGAATAGAAAAGAGTGCTGCACACTGATCAATCATCATGAACCTTTTGCAGGTACTGTAACACTGGATGACTGCTTCAGTTAGCACATGTTGTCATTCCTGTAGATAATAGCTCAAGGACCAAGCTGCCATAAAAACGTCTTGATCACAGTGGCTTCTTTTGTGTTGGTGCAGCAATAGATTCAGTTTCATGTATTCAGAAGGTCAGGACCTCGTCCCTTTTTAATAGAGAAATATCATGTGTTAAAACCACCAACAAACTACTCAGGACATAATCATTTTTGAGGTACTTTGCAAAGATGATGATCTGTCATGTGTGGAATGGATATGGCTTCCATTGTATTAGGGGAGATATAACTAAAGAGCGAGGGATAAAAGAGCTTGATATTAGACAGCCTGTAAAAGTCATGGCATTACCAGCTTTTGGAGTATTTAAATATGTTAAATAAACATAGGAGGAAGGAAGTAGCTTGATCTTAATTTTATTTGGGGTGAATTTAATTCCCTTTTAAAATTCTCTGCTAGAAAATGGTCGGATTTTAAAATGCTTTCTTCTATACATCTTTTTTATCTTTAGTGTATTAAGACTACAGAAATCTTAGATATTCTGTATCTTAAGAATAGACAAGGTCCTTTGTAAAATAATAGTATAAATGTTGTTTCTTACCTTGTTAAATAATTCATCCTAAAAGGCTGAAATAGGGAGCTGTCTATAGCTGCTGTAGGTAACTGTGGAGGAAAGAATTTGACTTCCAAGATATCTTGTAAAAAAGCTTACTCTTGAATATTAAATATTAATGAGATTTTTTTTTAATTGATTTTGCTTAGTTTTGATATTTTTTTTGCTTCTGGTATTTGCTTCTTTTCTTGTTCTGTAAGCAGCAAAGAATGTGCGTATTCTTTCTAACCAGAGGATGACAAGGCTGCTTTCTAGGATTTCAGTTTTTTGTCAAGCTTTATAAAGTATTCTTCTAAACTCTTCTTCTCTTTTTGTCCCTATTTTAAATTGCTGAACTTTAGTATGTATGAAACATGTTTGATAGTAGTATAAACAGTTGTTAAATGTTATTTTAGAAGGGTCTGACCTATTTCTCATGAGAAGGTGATATAAAGCATCAGTCTTTCTCTTTTTTTTTTTTTTTTCTCTGCTCAGTGTGGAAAAGCAATAGGAGAATGCTGCTCTGTTCTTCCTTACAGTTCTTCTCTACCCTACATCCTCTTTCTTTTTTCTCAGTTTCAAGTTGCTGTATAGCCTGAGGAACACCTGAGGATCTCAAGAACATTTTTTCTTTCTGGCAAGCAGAAGCTGAGAGCCTGTGCCCTACAGTAGTTATGTAGAACAGTCTGCTCTCTGAAGAGGCAACTTTTAAACTTGTACAAAAAAGTTGTCTGATTCATAAATACAGAGAGGTGTGAAAATCACATGTCCCTTCTGAGCCCAGTGGTCACTGTCAGTCAGCTGAGATTTGTTGGGAATGAACTGCCAGCCAGGCAAACTGAGTTGTGTAAAGTGTAGGATTCTCTGAAATCTCACTTCTCTTTTTTTTTTATAGGTCAATGGCACGGATGCAGATTATGAGTATGAAGAAATTACTCTTGAAAGGGTAACATGCTGAATGTCCTCTGTACTCTGTTTGAAATGGGATTTGTAATACTTTAATATGAAAAGTAGCAATTCAAACCAATTCTTACTCTTTTTATATTTTAGATAGATTATTTGACCTAATGAAAAAAAAGTACATTCAGTTGCTAAGCAGGAATTGAAAGTTTTATTAATATCCTTGACCACTGAGAGTAAGATAGGGGAATGACCTCCTGTAAGACATCCTGCATTTAATATTGCTACCTAGACTTGTAGAAACTAACAACACAGATTCGGATTTAATCTCCTATATTGCTTTTTTTAATAGGCTTTTACTTATATACCAGTGACACCTTGGCTCATGCATTTCTTTTTTAGGTTTTCTACACTGAGATCTAGCACAGTTCACTTGAGGTGCTCTGTTAACAAAAGACAGAAAGAAATTATTGTATCTAATACCTGTGCAGTTCTGGTGGTTACTGAGAGGGTGAAGAGGTCTTGCAGTTGATAGTAAGGGCAAGCAATCCTTGAAGAGAAAAATGTCAGTCTGAATCTCTGCATCTGTGGGAATATATTAGACGTGGGACACAAGCTATTTAAAGGCTTTTCTCTGGGAAAAATAATGTGTCACTAATAATTTAATGAGGAGAAAATATTTGTATGAATAATTTGAAAAATCTGGCACATTAGAGATAGAAGATTTTATGTATTTTATCAAGTTCAATGAGAAAGCTTGGGCTAGAACTGTCTCTTACAGTTACACAATGACTTTTTACTTATCTTCATAGAAGTAAGTTATGTATGTAGCATGCTACTTAAACTGTCTTTAAATTTTTTGTTGTCAGTGAAAATGATGTAGATTTGGTTCTATATTGTATCAAATACACCAGAATACCTTGTCCCCAAAATACAAATGTGTAAATTTTTTTTCTCCTCTATCTGTAGGGAAATTCAGGACTTGGCTTTAGCATTGCAGGTGGTACAGACAACCCACATATTGGGGATGATGCAAGTATTTTCATTACGAAAATTATCGCTGGGGGTGCAGCTGCACAGGATGGAAGATTACGGTAGGATGAATTTCTGTGTTGGGTTTCTGGGTCCTGTTACTGTATTTTGAAAAGTGGATAGAAAATTTTCTGTTACTTTTAATAGTTTTGTCCTCCTGCATTAAATGCTAAATAGGTTTTCCTTACAGAAGTGTTTTGTAAATAATGAAGAATGTTTGAGTGAATCAATATATGTCTCCCAAACTAATAATATCTGCAGTTTAGGAAAATTAAGTGAACCTTTTCTATTCTGTGGTACAAATTTATTATGCTATATGTTTCATAGTCCTTAATTCAAGAAAAAGCTTAGACAGGTAGGATAGGTAACTCGTGGTTATCCATGTGTGCATTTTCAACAAGGTAGTTGAGTTTATTAAAAACACTTTTTTATGCTTGGTAATAATTCATCATCTTAATTTTTCAAAGATACCCATCCACACTGACTGTAGGACTATTTTTTTTTCTCTTTGTGTTACCAAGAACTTGCCCCATCATTTCATGTGCAAATACCTGATGTATTATGGGTTTTAGTCCTAATGAGCTTATTTCAAGGCTTCATTTTAGCTTGTTGGCCATTGTCAGAGGTACATCTGGCAGGACGTAGTGACAGGTGGGCCTGGCATTGCACTTAGTGTAATGAGGGCTCAGTGTTACTGCAGCATCATGTTAAATGGAGTGGAAGGCCAGCACTTAAACTGCTTGTGGAAAAGCAAGATTGACTTGTTCATATCATGGCTTAAAACTAGTGTGTTTTCATTGTGTGCCTTCTAGGTTTTGATTTTTTAAATTCTGCTTTGTTAACTGTAAACAAAAGGTTATTTTTACAAACATTTGTTAAAACACTGTCAAAATGAGCCATATATAATAAGGTGCCCTCTTCGGCTGTGAATTGAATGTTTCTCTTTAATGTTTTGTAGTGATCCTTGATTTATTTTTAAGTACTAATAATTAATTTTAGAGCAATGTCTTGAATGAGTATAATTTTGGAGCTAAATCTCTCTATTTTCAAGTGTTGACATGTATTTTAGTGTATTATAGATAAAACATGAGGCTCCTGATGTGTGCACTCTGCTGTAACACAACAGCTGAGCATGACTGTTGCTGTCTCCAGGGTTAACGATTGTATCCTACGAGTAAATGAGGTGGATGTTCGGGATGTGACACACAGCAAAGCAGTGGAAGCATTGAAAGAAGCAGGATCAATTGTACGATTGTATGTCAAAAGAAGAAAACCAGTCACGGAAAAAATAGTGGAAATCAAACTTGTGAAAGGCCCCAAAGGTACGTTGGAAATAGAAAGTTTCTGTTTTGTAAGGATAGAATTGAAACTGTTCTTGTAGAATGTAGAGTATTCTTTTAAATGATAAAAATGTTTCTGATTGTATTTAGTAATTTTTAAGTACATTAAAATTGGAGGAAAATACTTAATTGGATTACCTAGTAAGGATGTTTGTGAGACTAAAAATAATTTAGGGAAAGTAATTACTGGGCAGTATGTCTATAAATATATAGATGCTATAGCAAGGTGATGCTTATAGCTCTGCTGTACCCATACTTCACAAAGCATGAAGTAAATAATGTAGCTTTTGGTTTTCAGAACTTGTGTATGAGTTACATCTTTTCTAGAGCTTTATTTTCTAGAAAATGATGGAGTTCACTTGAAAAGGCATCAGAATTACTTTAGCCAGACCCTGATATTATATATGTTTGTGTCATGCAAGGAGTGTTGTTATTTATACAAGAATTTAAATCCAATGAATGCGAAAAGGGTTTCTTGAGTAATGCCTTTATCTTCAAGCAGGTCTTGGTTTCAGTATTGCTGGTGGTGTAGGAAATCAGCATATACCTGGGGACAACAGCATTTATGTAACCAAAATCATCGAAGGTGGGGCAGCACATAAAGATGGCAAACTTCAGATTGGAGACAAACTTTTAGCTGTAAGTAAGAGCTGCATTTTTTAAATGGTCATTCACTTTTAGGCTCAATAGGGGCATGATTCAATTTGTGGTTAAGCTGCCTGGAAATCAGTGATAAAATTAAATCTGCGTCATTCAACACCATCTCATCAGGAAATCTGAAATCTGTTCCTCATCCCAATGTTCCATGCAAAACCTGTATAAATCAGCATGTTTATTTCTGATGCCTGCTATTATTTTTCTGAGTTCTGAGTGACAGAATTGTAAAAAAACATACAATGGGATTGTTTCTCTTCTCAAAAAAAAAAGAATGGAATGGAACTCCTTGTACTGGTGGCTGGCCAGCCTTTAGCCAGCCTGTACTGAAACTGCTGCTTATATTGCATTTCAGTGTTTGTAACGTTTCTGAATGGCATTCTTATTTTTTTTAAAGCTTAAAATAGGCTTCAAAGTTGAAGCTATTTTCTGTCTTCTTTGCACAAAGTAAAAATAACTTTCAACTTCCTTAAATTCAATCCACAATTTTTTTGCCCAGATAGAAAAATGAGAGCCACAGCCAGAAATTTCTGAATGTATTTCTGAATTGTTAACTCTTGTAAGGTTAATTGCTCTACACTCCTTCTTCTACCAGTATTAGCTTCTGTAAGAGATTTGCATCTGTATTCTTAAAGAATATATTTAAGGAATAGAGTTTTCCCCCCACAACTAACAATTGGCAAAGCCCAGTTTTTCTTACAAATTACGAAGTTAAATGATGAAAGTGTCTTTAGCCCCTTGGGTTCAGTGCAGTACAAGCTTTATTTCTTGTGTTGCCTGGCATTATCTGCAGAAGTTTCTTCTCTTTCACAATAAGAGAGGGTCAGCAACTCAATTCATTAAGGCACATTCACTAAGTAATTGTTAAGGGATTTTTTAAAATCGAAGTTGTAGTGTTTCACTCTAATAGCAATAGCTTAAAATAGTTGTTGTTTATAGTTGAACTAGTTCTTGTTACTTGGCATGTAAATCAGTTATTCTGGGACCTTCTCAAGTTTTGACCTGTGCTTTTTGACATCATGCCAGAATATATTGGCCCATTATAGTGTCTAGAATATAATTATGCCATGACAAGTTGATGTGGGGTTTATTCTTATTAGAGGAAACTTTTCTCTATGTAATGCTTGGAGTAACACGCTGTGTAAACCTGTACACTTAGAACATTCTGAGTGTCTGAGCTTTAGCTCCCCAAAGTCATGTGTGCCTTCTTTACAATGTTGTGGTCAGTAGAGTTTATTATAATCTTTCATAGGAATGCTTGTCTTTCTCATACTTAACAAAGCATCTCATATAATTTTATGTAACCAGTTATGTCTGTGGCACATGAATCCTAATAAAGACTCTCGATGCCAGTGTTCCAACAGCCTTCAGTGAGCATCCTATGAAAAGAGTATATATTCTGGGTTAAGAGTGTTGGTTTTTCTCTTCAGGTCAACAGTGTTTGCTTAGAAGAAGTTACTCATGAAGAAGCAGTGACTGCCTTAAAAAACACATCTGACTTTGTATATCTGAAGGTTGCAAAACCCACCAGCATGTTTATGAATGACAGTTATGCCCCTCCTGACATCACAAACTGTAAGTTAATCTTATCTTTCTGATTTAATTAATTTTCTCTTTAAGGCTTTAACATATTTCATTTTAGTATTTTAAGTATTGCAAGCTTTTAAAAATTATGAGGCAAAAATCTGATATAAGTTGGCTATTGAGGAAAATTATATACTATACAGAACAACATCCTATAGCTTGTGTACTGAAAAGACAGCAGCAGCAGGGTCCAGGTATGCTTTTGTGGCTGTCATGGCCCAGCCCTAGAGACTCAGTGTTACTCATCACTTGCTGATGAGTGCAAGGGGAGAGAGCAAGTGCCTCATGCTCTTGGGGGTGTGAAGAGTAGAAAGCAATGCACTGGGAGGACGTTCAGTGAACTAAAGAGGTTGGTGATACTCTGATGTTTTTCATGAACTTACACGGACTTGAATAAACTGAACTGGGAGGATGGGAAGTTGTTGTTCAGGTGCCTGCCCGTGAATGTGTTAAAAAAATCCGTGTTAACTTATTTGAAGTCTGACTTCACTTGTAACATAATTATTGACAATTTGAATCAAAACCCAGTGAACACTATATCATAAAGTAGTTACAAGAATTTCTTGTTGACATAAAGGTACTACTGACAAGAATATTTTCAAAGTCAAACATATAAATCCAGAAAGTTCAGGGTTGAACTACAATGTAGAGAAATATTTGAATTGAGTATACTTCAAGAGGGTTATTATCATTTGGTAGTGGGAGAAAAGGAAGATAATGATATAACTATATTTCCAAGGCTGAATAGACTGACTTTTCTGGATGACTAGTTTTACTCATGTTGTCACATGAAATGGTTCTAGGGGAAGAGTTATTTTATGTATTGCTTTGTTTCCTGCCATTACATCTGTGCAACTGATATGTAGCACTGATCTGTTTAGGTACTACTTCGTATGAGAAAAAGGAGCACTTTGGGACTGACAGATGTAACTGAAAACATTATGTGAACAGCAAACAAAAGTGCAGCACAACAAATGAAGTACCTTATAAGCCCATCGTTTATTGGCAATAGCTACAGTATCTTAAAATCTATTTGTAAGCTTATTGAATTACAATTTGGAGCTAATTAGGTTTTATCTCCATTGTATTATTAGAAGGATGCTCTTGAAGGCTCCATTCTTTGACATATCTAATTTTCGGCCTCCACTGATTCTTCCCCAGTTTTCTATTCATATATATTATGGTTAGAGAGCAGCCATTTTCCCTTGCTGTATCTAGTTTGTTCAATTTTCCCACTGTTTCCTAGGAAAGTAGATTTCCTGTTCTCTCTCTCCATATAATTAGTCTTTTCATATATTTCACCTGGAATTCATATTTTTTGGAACAGATTTTTACAGTGTTCCTAGTAATGTTGCAGTAATGCAGTTACAATACTGTGGACTGGGATGTGACAAACATTGAAGTATATAATCTCTTATTACTGCACCTTAACTCAATCATTGGAATATTTACTTTGTTACTCTTTTGTGGGGACAAAGGCAAATCCTGTAGAAAGTTTGAGGGGAGGAAGGTAGAGAAGGAGCTGATTCCTGGTAATTTGCTCAGTGCTAATAAATCAATGACAGTGGCAAAGGTGCCTGTTGGTTGTTGGACCTCTTGTCATGATCATGTCAGAGATATTAATTTCTCTCACTCAAATGGTGCATGAACTGGAGACTCAATTCGTTGCAGATAATTGCATCATAACATGGAGCCATAAGAGACACAGTGACATCTTCAAGAACACTTTCTCATCATGTCCATTGGCTGGACAGATCAAGAAAGTTCTGTCAAGGGTAATCCCACATAACTGCCATGAATCATTAATTTCTCAGTCAGTATGACTTAATGCCACATCCATTACTGGAGATAAATGGCCTGGTCACACGTGTAGGCTCCTTTTGTCCCATTACCACCCTTTCTCCAGAGTTTCTTTGTTTGCTCTCCCTCTAAGGGTGATTTGAGAGATGGTGGCATTCTGTGCAGCCCAGTGTCCCATCCTTTGTGGGAAGTGTCACTTCTATCCTTTTACTGAGAAGTGAAAAGCCCCTCTCCTGACTTTGTCATGTACTTCAAGCTCCAGCAGCTGCTTCTGGGAACCTTTCTCCTCCCACTCAAGCATTCTGAGAAAAGTCATGGAAGTTTTTCTCAGATTCCAGGCATCTTGTCTATCTTTGTCCTTTAGAGACCCTTGTCAAGATTTGGGAGCTGTCTGTACTTTTAAGTAGATTTTCTGAGTTTTATTTCCTTTAGCTACAGTTCCCTTGAGTTGTCTATCTGAAGATACTCTGTTTTTTACTGTTTCTCACAGACCAAAGAACATTCCTCTGCAAAATGCTGGGTACTTTGATGAAACTTTAGTCTGTTTCTTTTCCTTACAACAGGAAAACCTTTTCTACCCAAAGCTCCATGAGCTTGTGTCTCTTTTGATCAAAGTACAGCTGCCTGTTACTGCAGCTGGTGTGGAGACTGAACCTGTTGCTGGAATTTTGAACCCAAAGCAGACCTAAAGGTCTTGCTGAAGTATTTAATGACTTAATTCCAGGAAATCAGTTTAGTCTTTTCCTCAGTCTTTCACTTATGAAAAACAACTGTGTGTGTGTCTGAGCTGCTAAACGCTATTTTTCTAATACAGAACAGAGGAAAAGCTTTTCCAGTACCTCTCAGAATTTGCACATTTACAGTGGAAATCTCAGAAGGACACATCAGTCTCCTCAAAGGCTAATTCTGCTTTATAAATAATATGATAAATTTGCAATTAGAAAGCCTCTGCTTTCTGCAAGAAGCTGCTCAGTTAGATAGAACTCTTACCAAAAAATGGTGGCACCTATTTATAGTATTTTATACTGCATTTAGCAGAGCAGTACAGGGCTCAAGAGCTTTAGATTGGGAATTCTGAAGTGCTTTTACCAGGTGGCAGATATTAAAGAGGTATTTTCTAGGATCACCTGGATTGTGAGTCAGTGTTGAAACTACCAGGTTTCTTTCTTCACCTACTCATCTGCAGCTGTTTTGAGGCATGTATTTGCAATCTTCCTTCGTGTTTTTGTCCATGAGAATCCTTTCAGCCGGGTTCTTAGGAGTTCAGTCCTACCTTAAAGGAGAAGTAAGATGTGCACAGAGGCTCCCTGTGAGCATGTCTATTACAAATAGTAGAAACTCTGCTACTTGAGTTTATATGTGAACTGCTCACTTACAGAAACTCCTTGGGAGGGTTTTTTGTTTGCTTATTTTATTTCTGGGTTTGTTTTTTTTTCTTTTTTTAAAAGTTTCATTTCATCAGAAATATCTAAAAGCACAGTGAGCAGTACTTGGTACTTTGCAGAACATGCAGTAGATTGTTCACTGTGCTAACTTGTGTTGACATGGTAGTTAATTCAAAAGTCCAAATTCAGAACTTGCTTTGTCTCTAAGCTTTTCCCTCTGGAACTGGTCTTGTTTAGTTATAGGGCTGCCTCACTTGCCCTGGTGATGAGGATTTAAAATGCAGAGCTAAGGATCTCCTATAGTAAGAGTATCAGCTACACAATAGTGTGGCCTTGTCAGGTGATCTGATGGCTCAAATGAAAGGACCAAATAAGTTAGTATCCATATAGATAATTAAATCATTTGATATTTCCTTATGTTAGTGCCTTAGAATCAAGGGATGTTTGATCAAGATGTTTCTGAGATTCTGATTTATGGCACTATTTATTGGGAAGAGTGCAGGTGTTGTGCCAACATTGTGCACCTGAGGCTGAAAATTGACCTCTGTTGTTTGATATTTATCAGAGTGAGTGAATGGCTTCCAGCTGCCTGTGGGGGAAGTTACTGTTGAAAATCTCGTTACAGAAGAGTTGGGGCTGTTTGAGACTAGAGATTCATCAAGGAATGAATGTGGAAAAAAAAAGCATATGGTTGTGTGCTGTTGCTTTAGAGACTGGGATGTGAATGGGTGATAAAAGCTTGGCCATAGACCTGGAACAGCTGATTGCTCTGCCTGTTTCTATTGCTTCTGTGAGATTTATGTTTTAGTTCTTGAGGTGTGGATTGCCAGGCTAAACAGTTACTTGACAGTGCTCTGTATTTTCTGAATCAAGAAGAATGCAATTAAGAAAGATTATTCTTTCTGAGCACATTGCCCTCTGAGTGCTGTTCTCCACTCTCTGTCAGGCTGAAATATGAGAACTTCCAGTATATAAAATATGGAAATGCAACAGAAGTCCCCTCCCCATGTTGATGGTGTGCAGAGGACAGCACTGTGGGTGGGGTGGTCCTGTGGAGCATTGGGCTCAGCTGATGTGTGTGTGATAATCACAGCTGTTAGCCTGCTGAGGGGTCATGGAGCAGTAGGAGTGTAAACTGCCTCCCTCATCTATACATGAATGGTGGTCATTAAATGGTTCCTGGAACAAATATCCAGTAATTTGTTCATATAAATGCTTTTAAAGTTATTTAGTTGAAATATTACTAAGGAGGTGTAGTACTTGCTGTTTAAGCAACAACATTACTTGTGCAGTGCGTGTAGTAGAATATCAGAGTCAGAAAGGTGGCTAAATGGTTTTTGAGAGAGAGAACTTGTTTCCAATACAGACCTTCTTTGAAGATGCAACAATGATGTATTTTTGACTCCTAATTAATTTCAAAGTATTTTTTCCTTTGTGTTTTTGTGCATTGGTACAGTATTTCCACCCTGCATTGAGAAATAAAATACTGGAAGGTAGGGAATGATCAGTTTCTTCATTAGACATGAATGCTTTATCATTTCTTAAATGGCCTAAGTACAGGAAGAAAAGAATATGTAATAACAGTAAAAGACAATAAAGTTTTAATTTTATTGCCCATTTTAGAGATTATACAGATAATAGGAAAATAATAGGAAATCTTCCATTTTTTCTTTATATCTAGAACTGTCTTAGGTAAAGGAGAGAATGGATTTGGAAAAGGAATTTCTTCTTAAGTGTTTGACTTTTCCTATCAAAGCAAGTTGATTTTATGCATGCAGTTTTCTATTCATCCAAAAGACAGTTCCTTTATCAGTTCCATCAGTAATAATATTTCCTGGAAATAGAAGTTTGGATTAAGATTCAAAAAGTGATGGGTTGCCTTTTATTTCTGTCATGTTCCTCTTGAATATGCTTCAGCTATAATTTCCATCTGAAACAGTTTCAGGACAGGTGCAGGCACGGTTTTGTGCAGGAGCTCCACAGAGCAGCCTCTTTGTGCCTTGTATAGGTTTGTCTTCATAGCACTGAGCACACCAGCCTTGAGAAAGGATCAGACTGTTTCAAGCAAGTAGCATATGTAAAACGTTATAAAGGATGCAGCCAGTGCTGGTGTGGAACCATCCACAGGTCTGAAATAATAAACTGCTATATTGATGGATAGGTGACTTTTAGTCACATGGTGAAAGGATAAAAAAATGTAAAAAATAAGGTTATGTAATAGATTGTGTGTATGTTTCTCAACACAGTGCAGTTAAAAGCTTCAGGAACCCAAAAAACAATCAAATGAGAAGTACTGTAAGTCAATGAATATAGAATTTGCATCTAATTACTTCCTTTAAAATATGCATCATTATGGCTACCATTGACTTGTTAAAAACAATTTCAAATTCATTTTGAGGAGTGAGATAATTTAGTGCAGGAACAGAATGTACAGAGCTGCTATACTGTGCAACAGTTGTTCAGGTTTTTTAATCAACACTCATTTTCCTGCAGTTGGAAAATAGCTCATAATGTCTTTCATTTTATTTTTTTGTGCTTTAGCTTTACAATTTTCTGAGAAAAAAACTGTATTTATGTGTGGTTTTGTTTCAAGCAAAAAGTGTACAATGACATGGTAATAATAATGTTGTGTTAAAAACCATTTTCCTTTAAGTGAAAAGCAAATACTGCGATATGGTTTTGTAATCATTGTGGAAATCTGCTAAATTGCTAAATTTATCTGCTTAATCGCTAAAATTCCAGTGTGTTTAAAAATGCCCCAAGATTTGAAGTTGACAGTTAGGTGTCCAAATCTCTTACCAGTGCACAGAACCTATGCATTGTACTGGAAGGAAGGAAGTGGGATCTATAGAATCCTTGCAGGGAGTACAAGGATGAAGATGCAATGTGTGTTACTGCTGTTACAAAAAACTGTATTAGGAATTTTGTATGTTGAACAGCTCCTAATTTTTAGGGAATTCTCTAAGGTGAATGCTTATGTAGATCACTTGGTTTTAGCATAAGCAGCATTCTCTTTGCTTTAGACCTCATGAAGCCAATCAACGTGAGGGAGCTTCCTTCTGTCTTTGTTATCAGTTCTGAATTTTGCTGAAACCTCTTGTGTATCCAGAATTATGATTTCCAGAAGTTCTGCACAGTCTCATAGAGCTAACTGAGGGCTGATGTGTCTGAATAGCACAATTCATTTATCAGCCAGTGCTTCTAAATTGCTGAAGCTGTTAATAGTGGATTTTAGTGCCTGCTGAGATGTTGATATGTTGACCTGATGCATGTGCCATGTGAAGAATTTACTGCACACGGGTCTACTAGGAATCTAGAACAATATAGGCACAATTCAGCCCAGATTGAGTGGTTTGAAAGATGGCTATTTAGCAAATATATCGTGTATATGTATCAAGAATACTCTTGATAAGTTTATATGTGATCCAAACTTTTTGAAAATGGTTTAAACAAGAAAATAGGAGAATATGCAGATTGCTTCAGCAATCTGTGTCATGTATGTTCAGTTAAAGAGCTTTGGGTTTAGTATAAATTCTCATAGGTCAATTACTCCATCAGATACAGCAAGTAAGGGCAAAGAGTCTGGCGACTTTAATAATACTGAATCTGTGAAGAGTCCCCACCCTTCGTGTTTAAGCCTCAAAGTCTGAAGCACATATTCCAGGAAAAAACCTTTCCAGTTATAGAAGATGCTTTGTAATAGCAAGCAGTGGTATGACTGTGCCTTAATAAGCACTGAAAATTGATGTGCCTAACTTGGAAATATCATGCACCTTCTTAATTATTTATTGGAACAATTCTCCTGGTGTTGCAGAATATTTTCCATCAATTGTATTCACTAAGATGCTAAATTTCTTCTGGTATATGTATTGTGGTTCAGTTAAAACTTTGCATCAGTCAAGTTAAAAATAGCTTTAAAATAGATAAATCTCCAGACTGTTCCCATGGGCTTCAATGATCCACAGTAGCTGTTCTTAAAAAAGTTTTATTTGAGACACAATGAAACTGAAAAAGTTGCTTACTGACTTAGTGAGGAGACTGGGGAATATACAGGTTCAACACTCTATTTTAGAACTATGATATTTATAATATATAATTTAAAATGCTACAGTTTCTTTTTAAAAGAGGTCACTCATTTTTTTTTTTTCAGTTCCTCCATCTCTTTTTTGGTATTATCCTAATGTCTTTTATTGTCTTCTTTCCCCCTGTCTGAAGCTTATTCTCAGCCAGTGGATAACCATATCAGTCCATCTGCCTACCTGGGACAGTCCCTGCCCCCAGCATCACCAGGGCGATATTCACCAGTTCCCAAGGGAATGCTTGGAGATGATGAGATTACCAGGTAATGAAGAACCAAAGCTGAGTGTCAAATTGAAAAACCAGGGGAGCTCCACGATGTGTTAGTGGGCAAAATACTAGTGAAAGCTATATTTTATTTCAAGAAATAGATGTTAGTTTTTTAACTCTTGTACCATGGTTGTAAGGATAAAACTAGGTATATTTATATGTTTATATATATACATAGACACACTTTATTTATCAGTCCAAGAACAGCATCAAAAACAGAAAGCCCTGGAAATGCTGCATGCAATGACAGATTTTTAGGATGGTAGTATGAGCAGACCAGAGATTTTCTTATTTTAAAGCAAGCATGTTTGGGTCTTCCCTGCCCCCACAGACAAGAATTTCTTATGATGGGTTCTAAATCCAGAAAGGCTGGAGAGCTCTTAATCCTTTTGCATTAACAGAGCGTTCATTCCTTCACTGTTTCAGTAGATTGCATTAATCTTTTGTTCATCATTGCTGATAAAGGGAAGCTCTTGTAATTTTGTTGCCCTTCTGTTCTGCAAGTATAGGGATGTTATACTGCACTTTCAGTATGCTGTTGCTGAATTCTGTGTCACACCATCATCTGATATGGATAATGTCACTCAGATTCCGAGGCAGGGTCCACCAGGATTGAAACCTAAGTGGCATAATAAATTGGAGAATTGATTTTAGTATAGTGGAAGGTAGGATATGTCTTTGTACTGATTTTTAACTTAGGGTTAGGTAGACATATAAGCAAAAATTATTCTCTCTTGTTGATATCATTGTGGTTTTATTGCTTTCCCTTAAAATTACTGTAAAAGACTGTTTTTAAATTTTTTCTGAAATGCAAGGGCTATTGAGAAATTGTTTAGGTTTTCTTTAAATTACCTTCTCATATTACACTCTATCTCAAAAAGAGATTTATAAATTTTGAGAGTTATTTTAAAAGATGCTGCATCTTGCTATTCTGTCTTCTTTTCTGTTTTTGTTAATGTGTTGGTATGATCCAGAGCAATATGCACAGAGATTTTCATAATGTAATTTGTTTGTAATAGAATAGTACTCTGAAAAAATGAATATAATATTTGATGGAGGTGAAATTTAAGAATTTGACCTTAAGATGATTTAATAGCTAGTGCAAAAATTGAGTGATTTTTAAAGATTGGACTATATAATACTTTTTGTTTTGGAGAATAAAACAGTTTCTTACTTTATGCTGTAAATTAATAATTAATGCTGCCAAATACCTAATGTCCATTAATTGTTCTTTAGTGCTCTCTAGTGATTTTTGAAATGCAGCGTACAGTTTCTTTGTTTTATTAGAAATGTCTTTTTCTGAGGTCATTTGTGCTTTACTTGTATTAAATTGAGTAGCAGATAATAGATTTTTGGAAGGAGTCTTTCTGCATTAGAATTTGATTTGCCTTATCAATATTTCTTCTTTCCTCCACGCATTCAAGTCAGGAGGGGATCCTAAAAAAAGAGTGCAACAACTTGGTTTAGTTTAACTTCTTCAATTGCAGTCGCTTTGCTGAAATTGAAAATGTATTTGAGAATGTCACAACCTACACTGGTGTTCTTGAGCAATATGGAAAAATATTAAGTAATGACATTTACTGCTGAATAGGATTATAGCATAGTAGGAATTTATTGATTTATACAGATTTGTTCAGTTCACCTAACAATAGGGAGGGTATTTTGTTTTGCATCTAGAAGCTTTTCTAATTGTTTATTTTACTTTTACTCATATCTAGTGACCAAGATTTCATATTCCTTTCTTTTCCTTCAGGGAGCCTAGAAAGGTTGTCCTACATCGAGGATCAACAGGTCTTGGTTTCAACATTGTTGGTGGAGAAGATGGAGAAGGAATTTTCATCTCTTTCATCCTTGCAGGAGGGCCAGCTGACCTGAGTGGAGAGCTTAGGAAAGGAGATCGTATAATTTCTGTAGGATTCTTTGTTTCTTTTATTTAAACAGCAACAAAAGTTTCCCCATCCCTGCATATTAATACTGATTATTGATAAACAAAAAATGTTATTAACTGAGCTAAATTTGAGTTAATGGAACAGATGCCAATATACTTCCAAACTATCTTTGAGAACTTGAATCTGCCTCAGTTTCTCATCTATAACCTGATTAAAATAGCACTTCCCTCTCTGTGACATTCAGTGAAGACATTAACTTACCTTAGTCTCATAGCTGAGGGCTGTATGTGTCTAAACTGAAAGAATACAGGTTTCAGAAATAGCCCTTCTAATGAGATGGAGACACTTGGCAGCAGTGTCTAAAGCTGGGTCTTGACTTCCTGAGCAGCTGCTGAACCTCCTATTAGTCTTAAAAAGATCCATCTCATACCTCTCTAAGAGCTTTTACTGTAATAGTATTGAAGATCATAAATATTTTGTGTGTTTCTTTGTGAAATTGCTTAATTTATGGAGAATAATTTCTTTGGACAATTGCATTGTATTTTGGAAGTTATTTAAGAGGAATTATATCCTTTTAACAGCTGTTACTATAACTGATATTAAAGCACATATTTATTTTAATTTGAGCTATGAAAACTGCTTTTGGTCTAAAATGTAGAACACACATTTCTGAGTCTTTTTTGTGATGCTGTTTTTAAATCTGCTGTATTGAAAATGTCAGATTCACAGAGGTTGTCTGTCCCTGGGTGTGGTGACAGCATGGTCTGTAGGCATTATTTGGCTAAGAAGGTCCCTGAACCATGACAAAAAGTAACATTCTCTATTTCTCCTTAAAAAGAAAGAAAATACTCTTAAACAAGAAGGAAATTGAGCATTCAACATTGATAGTCTCAGTAATTCTTAAGAGGGGTATATGTGAGAGAGGATTTTATTGACTTTTGATTTCAGAAACAATGGAAACAGGAAATATACATGACATGGAAACTAGTTTGTATCCAGTTAATTTCTTTCCACAGGTGTGTATTCTGTGGTGATAAATACAAGAATTAATTTTGATAAAGAGCTTTTCTGTATTACTTGTAGGTAAATGGAGTAGATCTAAAAGCAGCAACCCATGAACAGGCAGCAGCAGCCCTGAAGAACGCAGGCCAAGCAGTGACTATTGTAGCTCAGTACCGTCCAGAAGGTAAGGGTTGCTTTAGACATTCCATTCTCTTGTACAAATTGAAACTCAGAGAAAGATAATCTACAGTGTCCTTCCACCAAACACCTCCTCTGAAACAAATAATGTAATGGATGTTGTCACTTATATCTATAAGTGCCTAGATTTGAATATCTGCAAGTGTTGCTGCCATGGCTTGCTACATTTCTTGCTTTCACCATTACAGAATTTCTGTTTCTTGAGTAAACACTGCCACTAAACATGAAAATTAATCCAGTAAATCCAGAACTTAATAGAAATACCCTATTGTTCTTTGGTATTTCCAGTTGTCTTCATCCTTTAATATAGTGGTTTTATATGCTTTACTAGTAGGAAGATAGAAGATGAATTATTTCTTTGTTGTGTTGATTCAGATGACCTAAGGAGGCTATCAGGTTTTCGTTTCATACTGAGCTGTTATTTCTATTTATGCAGCAGTTTCTTCTGGTCCAGATTAGACTACAGCTGATGCTGATTAACCATCCTTGTGTGTTCTGCAGAACACTACATCATCAATACACTTATTTGTCCTCTTGTATTTCTGCAGCACATTTCAAATGCCTCTATTTGAAACTTAAAGAATTTGATGGTCTAAAATGAAATGCTTGAGTCTGTAAACTCATCAATTATTGGTATTATATATGCTAAGATGTGTTTGCTGTTTTATGAACTGTGATGATCAGCAAATTTCTCCAATTTTGCTGAATTTGTTGGCCCAGCACTGAATCTTCCTTGCAGAGACTTGTCTGTTTGAAACTTTCCTTTAGCAGTACTGTCAAGGGGTAAGTGTAGGTATCCATCAGGACTGGACATGGAGCAGAACTGCTGCCTTCATCTGTTAGGTGGCTGATAGCAGCACACTTATAGTCGTTCTTTATTTTTTCTTTTCTGTTGTGTTTCTTCTATCCTCATCTCTTCAAATGTTTGAAGCATTATCTTTCACATTCCCCAACCCCACGACCTGCATCAACATCACATCTCTTCCCTTACCCAGGAACAATGTCCACAATTAGGCCAAATGATTAGTTTGTCTGCTTCCTGGTCAAATCCCTGCAGCCAGCCCGTGTTGCCAATGCCTGTATTGTCTCAGGAGGCTGTATCTTGGTCACATGTTCCATCTGTACATTGCTGTGTTCCAGGATTCCTTTTCTAGGAGTACTCACTCTGAGGCTGCCTTTTAAAAAGAACAGTAAGGTCAGCCCTGGTTCTGAAATACTTGCTTTGGCTTTGTGTCAGAATTGCCAAATATTTCTGTTGATGCACATTTGATCTATCCTCTGCTTGGCTCTTCAGTGTTGTCATGGGTGGTTCAAATTGTTGCACCTTCTTGCTTCTTGGGTAGGGGCCCCTCACCTTATTGAGCAATAAAATGTATGCTTTTACTTATCTCTGAGTTGTCCTTCTGAGCACCTGACCACTTTTTTTATTCAAAGAGGTGCTTTCAGGACTAAAACACTTTGTTTCACTTGCCCAAGGATATATGCAGACTTCATACAAAATCAGCAGTTTTTCAGTCCTTTCTTTCTAGGATTCAGGCTTAATATGAAAAGAATCCTTTCGTACTTTGCAAGTCAGAACCTTTTAGAAGAAGAGAACTAAACATTTTGGATGGTTTCTGCTTTTTCTGAATTGGTAATAACAGCTTTCTTCATTATCATTTGTCCAAGGAGATTTATTTTCTTGCAATGTGTATTGAGGTGCTTGACTGACTGCTGAGATTTTGAGTCATTGCACAGAGATTTGCCCAGAGCAACATCCACTGCCTGTTAGGAATTACTCAGTAACTGTCACTTGTAGATTTCAAGGCTAGAGCTGTACTTACTCCTTCATGGCTATGGACAAGACTGTACAGCTGAGCTGTATTGAGAATTTAGTTCTCAAAGATTTATATGGCCCTTGAGAGGATGCATGTGAAAGTTACTCAAATTACCAAAGATTATGGGCAGACATCTGACAAAATAATCAAAAGTATTGATTCCCCCCATTCCCCTCAAGATGCTTGGTCTGCATTGAGCATCTTTCCTTCTGAAACAGTGATACCTTAAAATCTCCATTTGGAGTGAAGATGTTAAAATCACATTAGGGCTCACTCTACCCTTTCGAGATATGCCTTGAAGGAAAAGTGTAACTACAAAATTGAGATAATTGTACTTTGGAGGCAAAGTATAAATTGACTCATGGCCAACCTACCTCACAGAGCTTTAGTTACTGGTGTCTGATGTCTCTGCCTTATTCTTACTCCTCATAAAATAAGTTTGCATGGAAGTCCAGCTATCAGCTTGGTTAGGTCTGGTGTGGGAGGCAAATGCAATCAGATGCTCATTGTTTAGATCTTAGAGATTAGTGAAGAGAATGTTTCCTTAAAGGTTACTCTTTGTTGGCATAGGAAAGCAGTCTGTTTGTGATTTGACTTTTCAGATAGAAAATACCATCTGTGTGATTGAGTGCACTTGATAAAAGTGTGTGTGTTCTTTGTTCCTCTTCATATTTCCTAAATGATAGCTTCACATGGTAGTGTTTTGTCCTCACTAGATTCATTTAAATGATAAACTTTTTATGTGTATATATATATATGTGTGTGTGTTTTTATAATTACCCTCATTTTTTGTTTCTGCCATTTGGAAACAGGTTAACAAGTGTTAAAATATTCATAAAGTTGTTGGTCATTATTGGTGTTTGTCAAATGTCTTCATAAAGATGGAGAGCATCAGTTATAACTGTTTGTATTGCATATGTATTTTATTTATATTTATGAATCCAGCAGGATTTTGTAAAAGATGCTGACAGCTAGGACAGATCAAGGAGATTCTAGACATCCATCAGAGTTCATTATAATTGAGTAAAGAGATTCAGTATGATAGGAGCATTTGGAAGACACATGAGACTGGCTCACTTCACTCCCTGTAATTGTATATGACAGTTTGTATGTTCATAGATGTGGTGGGGAATGTTAATTTACGTTTTTACATTCTATCACATTTCCTATTTTCCTATTAGAAATTTCCTGTTTGTCTTTATCCTCCTATTTTTGAGAAAAGAGGATTTTTGCAAGCAGTTCTCTCAGGAAAGCCTGAGTTAGGCTATAGAAAAATGAATCTCTGGAAAGCTCTTCTCATGCAAGAGCTTGAATTTTCCGTATCTCTCTCTTCAAATCCATGGTAACTAAACTCTAATTGCTGGGTTTGGGGTAGGCAGTTATGGCTGAATTAAATTGATTTTATTAAATTTGGGCTCAAATTATGTAACCACTGACTTTTCTTTCCCTTAAATCTCCACAATGTTCCTTGTTTATGGAATTGGGTGAAAACAGATGTAATTGCATTCTTTAAAATGTCCTCCTGGGCATTCCTTTAGTTTCCAAGTGTTCAGTAAATTTGAGGGATGCCTTACAAAGTTTTTCTACTCCACTGAATTGAATTTCAGCAAATTGCCAGCACTCTTAGGGGCAAGTAAAAGCCAAACATAGAATGTGAGTGTGTTCTGTTGTTTACAGAAGTGGCTCATGCACTAGGCACCCCACAATTGTACTCAGTTGACCTAAGGCTTTCTCCTTGTAGACTCCAGGCTTTATCTTGCAATTTGCCTGCAGCTAATGCTAGAAACTGGTCACCTACTGGGTTGTACTGGTACATCCTTCTGTGGTACATACATGCCATGGGTGTCATACAGAGTCTCCCTAGCTGGACAGATCAGTGGGTTTGGACCTGTTGGAGCTGCATGCTGCAGAGGAGGGAGCTGTAGTAGATGAGCAGGAGTTAAAAGGAAAAAGGAATTATCCTGCAGAAATATGGTTGGGAAGTCAGGATGTTGTTCTCATTTTCATTTTATTTTCAAGCTTTATTTGGAAGCTTTTCCTTACTCCCTCACTTGTACAACAAATTTCTACCTCCTTTCAAGACATCACTAATGAATAAAAAGGGATTTTGCTTTACTGTGAATTCATCTGGAAAAGAAATACTGTGACCTGGAGCAGTTCCAAAACAGGCCATGTTGCTTCAGTGCACAAAAGTGTTTTGATAAGCTATTTTAATTTGTAGTGGCTTCTAATCCATTTCATTTTCATGTTGCTCCCTGGCTCTGCAGACACCTCAATGCCACACTGCTGTGTCTCTTGGTTTCCTGCAGAGGTAGGATGGCAAGGAAGAGTTGTAATGTTGGTGCAGAGGAATGAGAGGAAGCAGTAAGCAATTTGAGTATATGTGTGTTTCCTGGGAGTGGAGATTCAGAATGGTCAGAATTATGATCATGCTGCATAGCAGGGATACAGGAGCTTGAGTGCCTGAAGGGAATGTAGTGAGGAGAGGAGCAGCAAGGGGGAAGTATAGGACTGCAGAGGCTTACAGTTCTTGGAGGGCTCTGTGTGTCACATTGACATCCATTGTTACATTCATTCAAATTAAAAGGTCATCTGAAATGCAATAATAATACTGCCTCAAAATTCAGAATTTCTGGAAGGTTAGATTTTGCCATTTGTGTTATAGTTTGAGTGCATTTAAGTGTTTAAAAATAATAGACTAGCCAAACAAATATATTAAAAATATGAAAATATATTTGATTGAAATTAGATATAAAGTAATTTAGCGAGTTAAGCTTTCTTTTGTAGTTATACTCAGCTAAATCAGAACTGAGCTGTATTAAGGATGTGGATAACATTAATTGCCGTTACATAAACTGTGAAGCCTGCTCTTGGAGGGCCTTGAAGAAGGCAGCAGGCCAAATCTTTTCACATCAGCAGTCATTCACTGGTCACTTCATCTTTCCCCAAAGCAGGGCAAAATTCAGATAAGCCTGTCATGACAGAAAAGGGTACCAGTCCTTTCTGTTTCCCAAGGATTACCAAAAAATAATTATAGTATCTTTTCTGAAAGAGTAGTAAGATGTTTAAGTGATCAGATTAGCTTCATGTTCTTAGGTGATCTGGTGGATCAGTGTAAGATTAGGAGAAGGTGGAACCAAAACATCCAGAGAAGATTTCAAAGTATTTTTGTAAAGGATCTGCTTCTGAACCTGCCTTGTTCATATAGGTAGTTAACACACATTCTTTTAGTTTTAGTAGTGGAAACTGTGTATTTTTCATTCTCTCTTGTCTTTAAAACAAATGACTCAAAAGAAAAAAAAAAAAAAGGAGGTAAACCAAAATTTTGTTAGAGCTCTCTGCTCTATGGCCAGTGTGTGGCTGATTTTTCTGGTTACAATGCTGCATCTTTGTACTGTTTTCTAATGGAATTCCAAAGAGGATAACTGAGCTCTGGGAAATGGTGTCATTTTCATATGTATAAGCTAAGATTGTTTTCTGCATTGAAATACATTGTAAACCTTCTGTCTGCAAAAGTCCAGCTGGAGTAGCATGATGCCAATAATGCCAGTACAAAACTTAGTTTTCAGTAACTTTTTTATCAAGGCTGAGCTTCCTTTGCTTTCTAGATGAGGACATGGATTTTCTTAAACAAAGGTGGTTCAAAAGATCAGTGCATCCTGATTCCATAAAATGAAAAATTCTTTAAAAATATACTTCCAAAAAAATTTGCCCTGTGTTTGGGTATGTCGTCTCTGGTTTTCCAGATTTCTGTTCTTGCTTGTTTTGTACCTGGTTCTACTCATTTGCAAGTAATCTAGATTAGTCAATTAGAGTATCTTCAAAACTGGACCCATTAAGATTAGAAAAAGGGTTTTACTATATATAGCCCTGATAGACACTATAAGGCGGCTTACACATGTTTTAATCCTTTAAAACCTCACTCCTACTCTTTAATATACTAAATAAAATTGCTTGTGAATGCTTGCTAAGCCTTCAGCAACATTTTTAGTGGGTTCAGGTCAGCAGTGACTGGACCTAGTCTCATTCTGAGTTTTCCATGGTCTATGGGAGGTGTTCTTAACTAAATACAAATGCAGTTTTTCCTAATATTTTGAAATTTCTTCTTTGAAGTGATTAATGAAATACAAGCTCATTAAACATTAGAGTGCATGAAAGTCACCAACAGCATGTGGAATTCATTGTGGTCTGTCCCAGGCAATGTTAATATCAAATGGCAAGCATTGAAGCAAAATATTATCTCCTCAAAAATGATTTATGATGTTTGTATTGTGGTTCATGCCTTTTAAAAGAAAAATGGAAGATCAATACAGGATCAGTGTGATGGTGGCCATCCTAGCTACCAGACTCCATTTATCTCTTTGCAGGCACCATGAAAAGGAAAATTGAATATTCAGAGAGTCGAGAAAAGAATATAGATCAGTAGTTATATAAAATTGTCAGCACAAGAGTCCTGCTTAGACAGATCCAGTGAGTCCTGCTAAAGAGGGCTTTCCATAGACAGATGGGAAGAGGGAAGCAAGGGGCATACTTTTTTAATTTAAGTGCACTTTTTCAGCTCTACGTGGGTTCAGTGTATGTAAGGATCTCTGCTTCTCAGCGCTGTGCTGCCATCTGTTCCCTGTGCACATCCCGGCTTCCTTGAGTCGCTGTTCCTTCTGTGCTGTTTGCTGAATTTCCCATCTCTGGTGTAGCCTTCTGCTCTCCTGCCCCGTTTGCTAGAATGTGTGTTCCAGACCAGATGCATTTTCATTTCAGCCTCATTTTCCTCTTCCCCTGCCTGCACAGACAGTTCATCACTTTTCTGTGTATCCGTGTTTCGCTGCCCACAAGATGGGCAGTCCAGGAGAGTTTCAGTGATCAGATCCTTTCTGGAGTTCTGATTTTCTGTTCAAGTAAATATTGACATTGAAAACATTACAGATTTCTAGGTAAAATCACTTTAGCAGCTTGGAATCAGAGTAATCTTCCAGGATTTGCTAATCTTCACTCCTTTTTGTTTCTTGTTGTGGAATACATACAGACATGAAATAGAACAGATTTAGTCTAGTTTTGCACCATCTGCTTATCCAGTGTAATTTTAATGTTTAAACTTGAGCCCAGATGTGTTCATCCTCTGCTCTCAACAACTGATTGTGTAAACCTGAGTAGGCTTTGGGTTTTTTCCTTTGGTGATGGTGGGGTTCTGTGGGATAAATGTCATGAATTGAAGCAGGAGGTGCTTGTGCTTCCTCGATTCTGTTATGACAGTAGATGCTATTCAGTCCCTACCTCTAAACTTCTTGGAAACTTTGAGAAAATTCTAGTCAAGAAAAGATGCCCTTATTCTAATGTTCTTACTTTATTGTGTTTCATGGTAGTTTTGCTGCCTATTATCCTTAGTTTGATGTATATCATCAGCAGCTTTCCTAAAGTTCAGACCTTAAAAGTTGATTCTGAGTGAAGTTTCATTCACTGCTGTTGCATATACATCCGGTTTTGGAGCCTGACCAAATTCTTACTGAAAGTATTGAGAGCTTGGATTGTGTGGTTTTCTTTCCATTTTGAATTTCTTTTTAGGCGTCTGTGTTTCTTGTATCACCATAGTTCTTATTAAAACAGTATTTCAGAATCTCAGTGTTTTGATGGCTGTGGAAATTGGAAGCATATTTGTAGATGGAGTTCCAATGACCAACCTGCTTCATTTGGGTTAAAATCACTTTTTCATATAAATTAGCATATGCCCTTTCTCTTTGGTTACCCTTATAACATTACACCAGAAGTCGAACACATTCCTTCCCTGCCAAGCTCTTCATTTCCTGTTGACCAAGAAAGCAGAGTGACCTTTTCATCTTGTTCACTGTGCCTGTTCCCCCTCCAAATTTCTGGAATGTTGATGTGACTAAACTTTCTTTAAAAGTTACATATTTATATGTGCATTTTATGATTTTGTCACAGCCAAGTGGAAGTTTGTTCTGCTGTTCACTGTGATGTAGAGGGAGCAAATATCAAATTTGTCATACACTATATATGGCTATTATGCATAACATAAGTAAGAAAGGAATTGTAAAGAGTAGTTCTCTAGCATTTGTGAGAATCTAGGGATGATAAGCTGAAAGAAAGTAAGAGATTGAAGATGCAAAAGACACTTGATATCCAATTCTTCTTAATCACAGAGGTAGAAATAGAACCTTAGACAAATTATAACTTCTAGATAAATTAGCAAAGCTCACACTTTGCTTTATAAAGATGATGTTGAACCAACCCTACTTTGTCAACAGGGCACAGGTGCTGCTCTTTTGGGTATTGGGCTAACACTGCTTTTCTGATGCCGGTAAGAGTCCTGCTGCTGTCTTATTTTCTGTCTCCAGCATTCGTTTCAGTACCACTATACCTAATACTAAGGTTTCTTTTTCTAAAACCCAAAATCCTGTGTACTTTTCAGCTCCAAACCCAGTGATGGTTGGAATTCTATCCATCCTGTTCCTCCCAAAACCTTCTGTTAAGAGGAATGTAACTCAAAATGTAGCTAGCTCTGCATCAAAGGAGCTCACCAGATTCTGACTGCACAGTGCTTAAGCTTCTCCTAAATAAGAAATTTCTTGGCACTCCTTCTTTTTGAACATAAAGCCTTCTCAGTCCCAGCCCATTAGTTTCCTTTTTCTGCTTTATTCATATGGCAGGAACCTCTGTTGTGAATTTATTCTCCTCCTTACTCCTACAGATGTCCTTGTCACTCATTCAGCACTTACTTCCCAGGAGTTCTCATGAGAAAAATTAAAATTAGTTCAGGAAACTCTAAGACCAGCAACCAGAGGATGAAATTTAGGATAGAGCAATACTGGGAAATAGCTTCCCTGGTAGCTCTCTTCCATCTATGTGCTGCATAGGAGGAAGTCTAATTCTTCAATAAAATGACACATGATACAGAAATTTATATTTTTTCCAGTAGCTATTGCAAAGAGCTGCAGATAATTTTAGCATCGAATAGGCTGTAGCACAAGAAAACGCTGGGATTATCTGATCTTTTCCATGCTTACTTTCCTTTAACACAGGGGCATACAAAAATCTTTTAGATTTATAGTTCCTTGGGTATAAATGAGTAAAATGAGGTGACTTACCCAGGGCCCTGGAGGGCAGCAGTAGCATAGGAGGAGTGGCCTGTTCTCTCACTGCACCTGAGCCCTTCCCCTAAGGAATGCTGCTTTCTAAAAAATGTCGTTTTCTCGCATTCCTCTTTGGTTACTGTCCTATTATCTTACATTCTTTTGTTATTAGTGATAGCATTGGTACTAGTGGAAATAATGGTCTTGATTCTCTTGTCAAACAACCTCATCAGTTTGATTTAGTGCTGGTAAAGTGTTTGATCTGAACTTTATTTGTAAAAAGGCACTTGGTGCTATTTTAAAAACTAGGATATCTTAAAAGCTACGAGCTTTTGCTTATAAAGGACAAAAGTTAGGGTTATTGAAGAGACTGTTCATATTGTCATAATGTGGTTAGGGTTAATTATAGATGCTGTTGGTGCTCACTGTTTGATGAGTGTGTGCAGAGAAAGGGCTACAGAACATGATATGTTAAAACATTCAGTTTTTAGATGGCTGTTGAAGGAACCTTAGTTTAGAGATTTTCTGAAGATTTTTTTCTCTTGGAGCCCTTTCTCAGTCTTGCATTCCCGAATAGCCTGCAGGGAGTGCGGGTGCAGCTCGGGAGAGCAGCGCATTGCCCGGCGCAGCAGCTGCCTGCAGCACACACCCCTGCCTCTCCCAGTGTTGACTTGTTATAATCTGGCATCACGTGGGGAAGGTGGTGGCTGCACAACATTTCCTTTGACTAGGAAGGGTTTACAAGTGGGTCTGTTGATCCTGAAGTCCAAACTGTTCAGCTGAAGGAAAAACTTACTTGCTCTGAGTTCATATTTTATGCTGACGGCATGTAAGTACCTCGCTTCAGGAGATGGTTGTCCTGAAGCAATTAGTGTTTTCCTGCCTGCCTTTGTAGCTAAAATCAAATGCATTTAGCATAGTTTTATTAGTACACGGTGCTGCTTAAGAACACAATCCGTTTTTCCAGGATTAACATTGAACATAATTCTGTGGGGGCAGTTTGAATCTCTAATGCCGTTTACAAGTGGATTGAAATTCATGCCAGAATTCTGGCTATTTTTTTCCTTTCCTGAGCTCCCAGAGGAACATGATCTTATTTCAGAAGATGTTTTGCATATTTCCCACCTTGTAGTGTTAAATTCTTTATCTCAATCAAATCCAGTAATTTTGAAGTACAGACATTTTTCATTTCCATTTCTTAACATTTTAAATTTAAAGTAGTTCTTGATTATAAACATGTTTTTCACACGTATGTTCTGAAGTTTCCTTTCTGTCATGGATTAAAATTTAATGGTATCTGTCTTTTTATTACTATGAAATTGATAATTATTAGTAGAAATGTTTGTCTTAATTTGAAAAAATAGTTGCTGTGAACTATAGATTACAGTCACAGAATTTTGAAGTATAACATTCTTGTGTGGTTTTTTTTGTCTAATCAAAATTATTTCAGATTCTCTTTCTGTTTAACTGCTGAAGTTGGGCAGGAATTTAATTGCCATGCCTGTCTTTGTTACAGAATACAGTCGTTTTGAAGCTAAAATCCATGATTTACGGGAGCAGATGATGAACAGTAGCATTAGTTCAGGATCAGGATCTTTGCGAACAAGCCAGAAGAGATCCCTCTATGTCAGGTAATCATCTTTTTCATAGCATTGCTACTGTGTTTTTCTGCTTTCCTGTAGACTTACTATTTTGGTATTTGTATTTTCATACAATTATTTATAAGTATTAATAAAGGGAGACTTCTATGCAAATATAACAAAAATAAAATTTTATCTAGACTGATTAATATAGCTGAAAAAAGAAGTAATATCCCTGAGAACCCTATATGAACTTTGAAGACTGGTGCTATTATTTGCTTTCTGCCCTTCTATTTGGGAGAGATGATAATCCTTCAGCAAAACCATACATTTCTTCTTTAGGTCAGTGTATGTGAAGTCTTAAGAACTTGCTTAATTCAGTTTGTGTTTTTGTGATGTTAGTCTTCATATTCTTCCTTGTTCAGTACTTGAATTAAGATTTATAGTCTTCTCTTTCTTAAGGTTTGACAGATTTCCATCTTATTTTCTCCAGCTTACTTTAGTTGTTTTCTCAGCTTTATTACAGAACCTTATTTCTCTATCCAATTGAATTTTGTTATGGATTATTTTTACTTGGTAACCAAGAGAGAAAATGCAAAGTAAATGAACTGAGTATACCTCATTAATTTCTTTATATCAAGTTAAACATAAAGGAAGCTGAAAGGAAGTGGAAACATAAGAGCATGAAGCAGATGAAAAAATAGGTGGTTTCACAGGGAAATTATGGCAGGGTGTAGCTTATTCATGTGTCATTCAACTCCTACATTGGTTATCAGGTACTGATAAAGGCTAACATTTCAAGTATGGAGAATGGGTAAAAGGATTGCATTTTAAAAAATAAATTGGTTTTTGATTTCCCCAAATCATCTCATCTCTGGATTGAATCAGGGCCAGCAGTAGCTTCTTGGCAGGGGCTAAAATGTTTCAGTAGATCAAGTAAGCCTTCAAGTAGTTCTGGTGTTTGGGTGAAATGTGATTTTAAAATGTTGTAGGACCTCACTGGTTTATCTCCTAAAAGTAAGTAGACTCAGATGCTGTTGACTTTTCCCATCCAAAGCAGAGAGTGTTTTGTCCATGGTGTGCTCTGTCTGCAGAGCTATGAGAAAGGAAGCAATTCATAACAAAGCAGCTTCCTGAGTAATTGCACTGAAACTGAACAAAGTCGTGGTCCTTTGTAACTATTTCTGAATGCTGGACACAAATGTAGGATAATACTCATAGGGCTTTGGTTTAGCTTCACTCTAACAGGTAGTTTCTATGTTTTGACCGATTATTTCAATAGCTGGATTCTGTTTTCTCAGATCTGAGCCTACTTTTCTACTTCTGTTTGCCTTAAATATTTTGAGGGTCAAAATTTAAATCTTTAAAAACAAATACCTTAAAACCACAGTTGTCCATATATTTTAATTTCCACAGGTAGGTAGGGGAACATATGGATATTGTGCCAAGACCTTCATTTCCATAATCTCAAGATTTATTGCTTTAGGTCTCATCATATAACTAAGCCTAAACAATTCTAAATGCTTTTATTTTGCTTGGTTAGCTATAGCCTGATTAGATTCTAAACCGCTTATGCTCCTGTTCACACATCTGATATTTTGACCCACTGACAAGCATTTTATCTTCGAGTATCTTTTATTCTACTGATGGAACGTGTTGAGCTTTTGACTTTGCCAGCTGCTGCAGAACTTGCAGCCTTATCCAGGCTGTTGGCAGCCCCCCTGTTGTGGGGACTGGTTTCATTGAAGGGTTTTGAGGCTCAATAATCAATGTTGCTATAAGTCAGTACAAACGTCTAAAATGAAAAAATTCCACAGCAAAAGTATTTTTTTACCCACATCTCGTTACAGAGGGTGCTACTAGGGCTTTTGAGATCTGCTTGTGTCATCACACCAAAAGTTGCCAAAGGCTGGGAGGCCACTTTATGTGCACAAAAAGGATTCACATCTTTTCTGTCTGGTTTCTGATGTAATTTTGACCCCATTGAAGTAACTTTTATGAATATTTTCACATATTGCAAGATACTGACAGAACATATTAGTTACCCACTTTATTCCTTATAATAAGTCACTCTGGTGTAGTCATACTGTACCCTTAATTGTAGCAATTCAGAGCCAATTTTAATAACTTCAGATATCTTTTTTTCAGTAGTGCTGGATTTTGAATGTGCCTTAAAGGATTGCCAGTTATGTAACAAAATGCTGAATTGAGTGGTAAATCCAACAGTAAAATGTTTATAGGCGTTCAATCGCAATTGCAGAAAAGCTATTAAATAAAAATACCCTGAAAATCATCTCTGCTGCTTTCTCAAAATCATTGTAACAAATTAGGAAATAAAATCAGATACATTATTGCATCCCTGTAAACATGATATCTTTAAGATTAGTCTGCCTGCAGACAGCACTTTTTGGTATTATGTAATATTAAGGAAAAGGCAATTGTGCTTGCCTGAAAACACAATTTGGAGTAAAATGGCAGATTTTTCTTTGTAATTGTATGTGTATCAAAAAAATGATACACAGCAATTTAGGAAACAGCCCTTGGAGGGCAATATAAATACAGCAATTTAGCAGCAGCTGACTCTCCATTTGCACGTCCTACTATCCTTCCATACCACCCCCTGGCCCCAGCTAATTCAGATGTACTGATATGTCTTCTCTTATTTTACTTTATATTTCTTCTGATCTTTGTTCTGAGACAGGTTCTCTCATAATAATGTTTCTGGGTTTGCATCTGATCTATATATAGATATATATGCTCATCTAGAGATTCAAAAAGCACATGTGAGATACCCTCATGGTATCAAGTTTCTGTGATAATACATGGAGAGTGAGAGTAAATCTATTCCATATTTAATCTCATCTTCTGTGGCAAATCTTAGTCTGCAATGTGTGTAGCATTCAAAATCAAAAATTACTTTTACCTTTGTGCATTTTTCTGACCAACACAATACATTCCAAATTCAAACAATGGCGCTGATTTGTGCTTGAATTGGAGCAAAAAATGGTGATGTCTCTAAGTTGAAGTAATGTAACAGTTTTAAAATGACTAAGAAATTTAAAATAAATCCTTTGGAAAAATAAGATCTGCTACTAGCAGCAGGCTAAGTGTACTTGCCTGCAGTTTAATTGGGCCATCTCTGTTATTCTCACAGTTCAAATATTAAGTTTCAAACAACTTTCCCAAAAACTCAGAAAAACCTCCTCTACAAGCTGACCTTCATTTATTGTGAAATGGTAAAATTAATTCATATTTAATGAAATGAAACGGAGAGATGCTTTGCTGCAGGAATTCCTGGTTGCTTGGTTTGTTGAAGAAATGCTTCAGTAAAACTTGGTCAATGGTCTATGATACTGAAAGTAATGAGTATGGCAGGTAAAAAGATATTCTAGAAAATTTGGCAATGTTACACAGCCATTACATATATGGCTTTGAAGCATAAACACTCATGAAATATGCAACCTAATTCCAGTTTCTCTAGACTTGTGGATGAAGGAGCTGAGTTACCTTTTTAGTACTCTTTAGTTCCTGAGTAATACAAAGTGAAATAAAAAGGAGGATTTGGTTCTTTCTCTAGAAAATAATTTTTAGGACTTCCCATTTAAATTTAAATAGAACTTTACACTAAATATCATGGGTCTGCATTCAAAGCAGTAGTTGATCAGGATTATTAAATTTATTCTTAAGTTAATTTGTGTTTATAACTTAAAATAAGTAAATGTATACATGGTATTTTTAATCTGTAATAAAAGTCTGCATGCAGGAAGTTAATAGAAGCAGTATTTTTTATATTCCTGCTTGTAGATAAAAGCCTCATCTGGGCTGTGAAGTGAGTTCTTGGTTGATGATGTGCCAGGCATACAGGAAAAGCCATGTTAATCACTTGAAATCGAAATAAATTTTTGTTAATTGTCTTGCTTTTTGAGGTCATTTATAGGATCATTAGCAGTTCCTGGTATTCCTATAAGTGTTAACTGCGTGGTTTTGTCACTATTGAGTGATGCCCTAAATGATCTTTTTATAAAATTATCTTCATCAGCCTTGACTTTTTTGCCCAATAAAATTATTTTTCTTGAAGTGACTTCACCAGAGGAAATATTTGATGGAACTTCCTTTCATTGTGCAAAACCTGCTCTGTGTAACTATTTATCTAGTTGGTAATAATGAATTCATCAGTTTCTGCTTCCATTTCAATCCTGAGCATTTTTTCTCATGCAGTCAACATGTATGTTAATGCTTTTAGGCCAAGCTCACAGTGTTTATAAATTTATATGCAAATTCAAAAATAGAAGTTAAAAGTGGAGCTGGTAGAAATCATTGCATGAATGCTAACAAGAAATCTCAGGAAATAAATGTCACGATGCATGTAATTAATTCAGTGAAAATGTATACAACTTGAATCTGCATTGAAAGTACATCCTGGATTATGTGTGGTTTATTTTGAGATATGAAATGATATTTGTCCAAAGTGTTTCTTGAAGAAACATGAATGTAGAGGAATAACTACTTCCTATTGATATCATTTTTGTTACCTGCAATATTTTGGCTGTTTCAAAGAAAAAAATAGCTCTGATTTTTAAAAAATAACCAGGATATCTTAACTATGCTGTGGATTAAGCCAAAAGATCTTATGGATCCTATTATGAAGGTTAGAAGTGTACTTCTAAGGAAGGTGATATTTCAACCTCCAAGATATTTCAAAATTGAAAGTCTAAATTTAGTTATAAACTTAAATTAAAAGTATTGCAGATTTAAGTATAAGGCTCTTTGTATCAGAAGAGCAAATATTTTGAAGTAATTTAAAAATTTCTGTCTTTTTTAAGACATTCTAAAAATCATTATTAAAACCTTTAATCTAGTAGGAAATTTTTTTTGTATTTTAGAGCCCAAAAAAGGCATGGTGTCTCAAATAACTCTGGTTTTGCAATAGGTGCTGGAGGTGAATTGGTCTCATAATATTTTGAATTTTTTCCCTGTAAACAATTTGTTATTGGTTAATAATAAATACAGTTCACTCAGTGCTTCAGGAAGGGGAAATTCATAAAGCTGAAGTACATTTTTGAGCAAACAGGTTTTGACTAACATGGGTTAAAAATTTCTGTGGTATGAAAAATCTAGCAGAAAAAAGTATGCAAGACCAGTGTTTGGGATGAAGAAACACGCTGAATATGAACACGGAAAGTGACACCCTTTTAAATCATCACATTGTAATCTGTTGTACTACTTTGGCTTGGTATAGAATAAGTTGAATTCAGGTGTTGTTCAGAAAGTGCAGCACTGACAGCACACGAGCTGGCAGATTAAATAATGTTGAGGATTTTTTGGACTGTGTCATACAAGCACTTATGTCACAAAGATGAGGTTCATGAACTATTTTCAAATGTACAAGAAGAGTCCTTTAGAAGGCAGAACCAAAGCAGTATCTCTGCTGTTTGCTAAGAGACTCCTGTCATCTTCCATTTCCACATCCTCATTAAACCCTCAGTTGTGCTGGGGAGAAACATACTGCAGATATCTTCATTTCCTCAGGGAACTTGTCCAGGTAGAAAATGATCCAAAAGGCAGAAAAGATATGACCTGTAAACCAGATCAGTTCCATAGTGTTGTGGACCATGTCCTTTACCAGACAACTGTGCTTTCTTTAGCAAAAAGGGAAACAGGAGTCAGTTGCATAAACCAATCTCGCTGCCAGAGGGAATGTTAATAAAACTGTAGTCACGCAGCTGCTGTTCAGGTATTGTGAGTGCCTATTATTTGAAAACAGGCTTACCTTAGGAAAAAGGATGAGATTCTCTCAAAATGGCCAGGAATTTCCTAAAAGAATGTGCATAAGGCTCTCTGCCTCTAGGTACTACAGTAGCAAAGTGGTGATCAGATATTTCTAAGTTGAGTTTTTTCCTGTGAGCAGGATACTGACTTTTATTTTAAAGACAGTACTAAACTGTACTAAATTGCTAAATAATTTCAATTTCTAACTTGATATGAAACAGCATACTTTACAGAACTTTTGACAGTGCTGTATGCTTTAAATACTTGCTTGTCTTTTTTATCCTAGACTGACATGTAACTTGCTCTGTGCAAAGCACTTATTGAATTGCAGGAGGTATCTTCTGTAGAACTTTCGTAAAGCACTAGAGGTTTGCTCTGGATGAAGTTTTTCTCATTCATTAAAGCTTAGAAGTGTGTGGGGGTACTGTACTACACATTCTGTGTGTGTATGAAAGCTTATTCAGCCTTCTTGTGAGTACCTGTCAGAATGATGCAATCATTTATGAATAGCACAGGCAACTTGCTTCATATTTTGTGCTATTTATACTCTCCTGGCTTTTTCTTGCTTTTTTATATGTTTAATTTTTTCTTTTCAATGTAGAGCTCTTTTTGATTATGACAAGACTAAAGATAGTGGCCTTCCGAGTCAAGGATTGAACTTCAAATTTGGTGATATTCTCCATGTCATTAATGCTTCTGATGATGAATGGTGGCAGGCACGGCAGGTAACTCCAGATGGAGAAAGTGATGAAATTGGAGTCATCCCAAGCAAACGGAGGTATGTCATACTTGATTGACTTGGAGATGTGTGCCATGAAACATCTGATCTGATAATACATATACTGTATATGTTTTTCTTTGTTGTTAATTCTGTACCAGATTAGCCATTTGTTTGATTTTTTTTTTCTTTTTTAGTAATCTGTAGTGGGATTCTCATTTACTCAGTGAGAAGTTTATTAAAACCCTATTTAGCCTTAGGAGTTATGTGCTGAGGTTAATAAAGGTGGTCAACATCCACCCTCTCTGTTCTCACTGTAAGTAAGTTGTGGGTTTAATAACATTACATGTGGGTTTAATATCAGTTTAGCAATCATTTTTATATGAAAAGGTGCAAAGTATGAATGAATTTTATTCAAGTCACGACACTATGATTAATTCTTTCTACCCAGAACTTTGAAAACTGGAAAATCTTTGGTAGCCAGAGCCAATGGAGATGAGATTTTTGTTGGCATACTGGAGACTCAAATAAGAGTTTAGGTGCTCTGAATCTTAATATCTGCTATTGACTGACAACTGAGGCTGTTCACTTACTGTGTTATGTTTTCTCTTTGCACTCTATGGATTTATTGAACATGTATAGCCACAAAATATTCCCAATACTCTCACAGCTCATCACTTGTGAAATAACAGTTTTCCATTAGCAGGCTTCCATTTTCTGAATGTGTCATAAGAAATAAAATGTATAGTACAAAAGATACTCCAATATGCTTCTGGTGGAACAAGTGGTAACTTGAAGTTCTGGAGTTTTGCTGATTCTGACATTTTTGTGTGTGTTTTTGTGGTAGAGTTGAGAAGAAAGAACGAGCCCGTTTGAAGACAGTGAAATTCAATTCCAAAACAAGAGGAGATAAAGGGGTGAGTTAATGAAGTGCTAATTACACCTGGCATTGTGAATAGTAACATTTTTCAGCCGTTTGTTGTGTGTAGAATCACTTTAAGATTTGAGTGAAATAACTCAATTCTATCAAATAGAAATGAAATAATTCTGAGCACCAAAGCAGCCTTTAATTGCTAAAACACTGCAAATTGTTTAAAGAATTAGTATAGAAATACATATGCTTCTTAGTACTGTAATGTAGTAGGAGCTGTATATCTTATTATTATTATTATTAAGTATTGAATAGCACCATTTTTAACAGCTCTGCACCATATGTGATTCTGAAATTTGAGAAACAATTCCACAAACTTACCATTTCTACCAGTAGCATGTGACTAGTAATTTCAGGACTTAGGCACGTGCATTTTAGATTTAAGAGTCTTCTAAAATAATAATATATTGCCATTTAAAAAAATCTGAAGTGTGCTTTAAGCTCTGAGGAAGCTATTTCTTAAATAGTGATTATATTTTTTATTACACTAATGCTGTAGCATTGGCTAGTCGTTATTGTAAATCCCACAAATGCTTTTTAGGAATTTGTTTCAGTTACAATGTTTACATAACTTCGGAAATCACATATATAAAATATTAAAACTTCAGTATTATATCCTGATAGTGTAGGACTGCAAAGTATAAAGACTCTAAAACTCATATCTGCTACATGGCAAAGGTTTCAGTTACTAATGAAATGTCATGTTTTTCCCCTATAAGTATTTGCTTAAAAGGAAATCAATACCTCTGACTACTTTCTGATTCACAATTATGGTACTGCCCTGGAGATTCACTGGATCACTTGTAGTTTTTTTCTGTTTTGGTGCATTTGTAGTTTGGTATTGGAATAAAATGTTATCAATAGAAGTCATATAAAGAGAGGCTTAAATAGTTCAGATTATTTTCATTCCATTAAATAATTTTTGAAATGTTACCATGTTCTTTGAAAGATGATTGGATGGTTTTAGAGTGTGTCTACCAATTAACTATGAGCAGTTAATTACTGATGCGTTTGAAATAGCATTTTGACAAAAGCAGAGTTGGTGCACAGTCCCTGTGTACTGAGAGAGCACCAAAGCAATGCATGGAATACTGAGTGGAAAAGCAACTACGCTTGCCATTGATGCAGAACTGCAGTTCTCTTTCTTTAGTAACATTTCATTTTGCAAACACTTACATTGTTCACAGTCTTTTGCTTCAGCTGTAAATGTTTTAACATCAGAGTTTCTTCTTGAAGTGTTCCTCCTTTATTTGTAACGACGATACTTTTCCCAGTAAGTTGACTGCACTGAACATGTCCTCATGGACCATGTGCCTTCCTCTGTCTGTGTGTGCTAATACTCCATGAACAGGATGAAATACCAATTTGATACAGTTTTTGAAAATTTCTACATTAAGATCTTGAAGAGTAACCCTAGTGATGTCTAACATTAAAATCTATGTTCCTTTCATTGTAAGGAAACCTAAAAAAGTCTGGAGCAAAGATGGTTTCATTTTTTCTTGTTTGTTCCTTTCGTTTACACATTTATCTCATTTTCTGTGCTGCTTCTGATTTAATGTATTCCCACTTATGATGCCTGTCAATGATTGCCAGTGGGCTTATGAAAAATTTAATGCAATTACTATGCATTTTCAACTAATAAGCAAATCCTTCTAGCTTTTTATAATCATGGTATCTTTTAAAGTAATCCTTTGCCTAATCTTTTATGCAAAATCAGTATAATATTACTTTTATTTTCTCTTTTTTTTGGCAATGGAACTGACTCTGACCATTTTACATGCAGTATATAAAGTTTCGTATTAGCTCAGAAAGGCTTACTGTACAGACAGTTAAAATAATTATTATGAAATATTTTCAAAACTATAATGAACTTGATTATGTTTTATAAAGTACAATAAATCAGCTACTCCTTTTAACTGTACAAGATTGCACATTCTCACCACCTCAGCTAAACTGCACCATTTTAGCTTTATTACATTTGTCTCCTTTTACCAAACTTATGGACTTGCCTAAATGAAACACAGATGTGAATATTCTACCTTTTGAATTTATATTACAGTATTATTCAGTATACAGTGAGGATCTCCTTTGGACATATTTCTGTGTTGTCCTTATTCTCTAGATTACATTACCCTTCCTGGTTGTGAGAAATCATTTGCAGTGTCTTCACTTCCGTAAAAGAAGGTCAGGAGGACCATAACATAAAAACTTGCCTGTGCCAAGTGTGGTTCCTGCAGGCATATGATTGGCTTGAAACTGATCTTTTGTCTATGTGCCAGGTTGATAATTTATCCATTTTTACAGTGGAACAACAGTTTTAGTCGAACACAGATACAAGGCAATTAAAGGTTTTATGGATTTCCTCCTTAGCACAGTATTGTTATTTCCAGAGCTCAATGTCACTGATTGTGCTCCCATGGTATCATGTGCCTGTTTAACACCTTGTAATTTTAAGTAATTTTTAAACAAACTTGGTAATGCAAATACCACTGGATGTTTAAGTATCTGCTATTGCCAAGCAGGTCTGTGTTAAACAGATGGCCAGAAGGATAGCAGGGTGCAGCTTTGGCGTTGCACTGTAGGAAAGAAGCACAACTACAGACATTCTCTTTAGGAAGGTCAAGTACTAGTTTTCAATTGTACCAAAAAACGTGGCACATGACTTGAAAATGCTTTGTCCTGTTTGACCCCTAGTTGTCACTGTAATTCATTTCATACTTAATGCTGGTAGAAAGGAGAATGTGCCTTTTTGCCGCTGTACTGCATATAAAGGAATGTGAGCTCACATTAGCTGAAGAAAGGCAAACAATTACTTGAAAGCTAACATGTTCCAAATTTAGGAACAGTTGTTAATAGAGTCTTGAATACGTGTTTTTTTTTTTACAATACCTTTTAAAAGATGTTTCTGTGGTGCTTTTCTTACTTCCTGCTGCACATAGGCTCTGTTGAGCTTAGAAATAAATAGTCCCCTGCAACACAGGGTCTCAAGACCAAGTTGGGTGTTTTTCTGTTTTGCCATCCTTTCTATTGTAGTTTTTCTTTTGCAAACCAAGTGACAAAAATATGGCAAATTTTATGTGTTTCCAAAACTGGGCAGATGAATCACTCATGCCTAAAGATGGAAGGGAATTTCTGCTGACTTTAAGTTAGCTGCATTAGCTCTAGTTCTGGGCATAATTGCAATTAAAACATTACTGATTTATTTATACTTTAAGGTTTTTTATTGACTTGGAACATCAAATTAAAGGTGCTGTAGTCACATGATGTCTTCAGCAGAAGATATGGCGGATATTACTAAAATATGTGCTAATTAACTATAGAGATACCTATATAGGAATGAAAATGCATTGATGCTCTCCATCACTTGGACAAGTATCACAATAATAGTTTATATTCACATGGATGTAAATGTCTATGTAAGTAACTCTAGAAATGTTTGTTGCAACTGAGATGCAGAAATTCTTCAGCAACACGAGCAATTAATGTCAAAAGTTGCTGAACATGATCCTTGATATAGAGGGTTTTTCATGTGGCAATTATAAGTGCACTCTTGAAAAACATAATTGCCACAATAAACCAATGAAATTAGTTTGTGTCTTTTGAAAGGTAATCATTGTATTAGGATGCAGACTTACATAGAACAGTAATTCCTTTCAGTGAACTTGCAATGAATTGCAATAGTAAAAAACACTGACACAAATTCTGGAGCTTTTTTTTTTTTAGTTGGTTGGTAATACTGTCCATGATACTTCTGATATTCTGTTATAATATCAGCTCTTTGCAAAAGCCTCAGCTTGGTTTTTTGGTTCTTTTTTTGTTTTTTTCAATACTGTAAGCCCTAAATGAGATAATATCAGTGGTTTAATTGACTTTGAGTCAAGTTTATGGTTTGTCCATCTTACAGCAGCCTAGTTTTCCATCTTTTTTAAACACTCACAGCAAGCCTAAATTTGTGAAGTACAGGTCGGTCTGTATAGGATGAACCAGTTTTCTTAATACTAAGCATGTGAAACATGGAGGATATGAGCAAAGTCATGATCCCAGTCTCTCTTTCTAGTGAGCTGAGAAGATGAGTGTTAAACTGAGATATGCACTGCATAATGTGGTTGTAGGAGTCAGCTTCCACAAAGCTGCTGGTCTGGGCCTTTGTTCACACAGACATTAGACATCCTTTGTTTTGCCCCTCCTTCTCTTCTTCAGCAGTCATTCAATGACAAGCGTAAAAAGAACCTCTTTTCCCGAAAATTTCCCTTCTACAAGAACAAGGACCAGAGTGAGCAGGAAACCAGTGATATTGACCGTAAGTATGTGGCATTGGATGGAGAGCGAAGCGCAGTAGAAGGGCCTGCTAGACTGCACTAGGGTGTTACCATGGAGACAGTTCCACGAGCTGCAACAGGCTGAGGAGCAAACCAGTCTACAAAACAAAACTTTACACAAGAGTATCCCAGTTTGAAATAAACTGGCAATACTGTTGACAAACTGGAGGAGATAATTGCCTTCCAGTGCTGTCAGTGATGCTTTCCCATTTCTGACTTGGAGGAGAAGGCATAGTATTCATAAAAGTATAATGGAGCTTACCAGCTTCTCAAATCAGTCCTTTACACTGGTTTTTCAAAGTAATTCATTCTGATTTGATCTTCCTAATGAAGAGAGGTTGCTCTGATTTTCATTGCTCTTGCTAGCACTAAAAAAAGTATATTCTCAAAACGTAGTTGCGTAAATTTGCTAATTCAGACCAGGTTCAAAACAAACTCTCTTCTCTGCCATTTGCATTACTGATTGCACTTCATGTGCCAGTCAAGTCAAATTCTGTAGACTTTTTTTTCCCTGTGATGTTCTAGGAACTGTCTCCCGTCGTAGCGCCAATTTTATATATTACTGACAATTATTTTCTTTGTGATTGTCTTTTTATTGCTTGCCCTCTGGGGACTACTCTGCAGGAGGTCCCTGACGACATGGGATCAAAAGGCCTGAGTAAGTGATCAAAATACTCCCAAGTTATTTTAACCTCCATCTGAAAAATTACTATTTTTTTTTTGACAGATCTCTTTGAGATTGGTGCTCTACTGGTATAAGGAGGTTGACTAAAACTGGTTCATAAGTTTTTCCTAGTTTGCAATCTTTTGGGGTTTTTGCTTTCAGGAACATGTAAAGTTTATGTGACTGTCACGTTAGATTTTTTTGTTTTGTTTTGTTTACAGAAGCTTACCAGTGCTTTCTTGTTTGTCCTTAACAGTACTGTGTTTTTAATTTGGTGATTATTGTTTAATGTTACTTATATCTTGTCCTCATATTTTTATTTATTTAAAAATAACCTTATGGCTTTTTACAGTAATAGTACAACCATTGCTGTGCTACTTTAACTAGTAAGTTTTCATTCCTCTTTCTAGGCGACTGATGTTTACAGCTACTTAAAGCAAACAAAACTTTTCCTTAACATATGCCATGGGAGTTTTTCTGTCTGACTTGAACTTATGATGCTTTTAGACCAGGTAGAGGGCTGATTTGAAGCATATTTTGTATTTCTTTTTGTATCCAGTAAGATTCAAAAGTTGCTGCGTACTCTTAGAAGATTTGTGTGTACACACCCCACCACTGAATGTATTAAAATGACAAGTAAAAAAAGCCAAGACCTTGCTTTCATCACAAATATTAAATACATATGCTCTTAGGCACTTATGCAATAGAAAAAAGAGTCTCTGAAAGGATGTGGCTAAGGGTCCTTAAGGATAGCATTTCTTCCCAAGGTGTAACTGTAAGGCACAGTGTTTGTGAAATTACTTTTAAGGACCAGTGTACTTCTGTATCTGTCCTCAATCGTGAAGCAGAAATTCTAGTAGCTGTAACATTCATTTTTCAGTTCTGAAATGACTAGTTTCAAAGGAATTCTTGGTCTAGACCAGAAGACTTCAGCAACCATTACAGCCTTATGGTTTAGAATATAAGATCATAAACGGCTTTTGTGGCTTTATGATCATACCTAGTTAGAACTATGCAATATGGTCCACAAGTATCTAGATGATTCTGTTCTATAAGCAATTGGTTTCTTGTCTGTTTTGCAGAACAGACTTTTAAAAACTGCCTTACCACACCTAATACAAGTTGTGTTACGTGGTACAGTGTATTTCCTCTAATATAGTCCAGTATTTTCTCTACAAGAGATTAAATGTAATCAATAAATTGCCTGCATAGAAGTTGAAATGCATAATCCTAAGATTTTTACACAACAGAATTAATCCTGAAGTGAAAATTTAAAAATTGCAGGGTTACATGTGAATTATGAGTGTACTTTTTGTAATCTTATTTTACGTGCTATTTAATGTTTTTCTTTTTATTAACATCAATTCCCTTCATATGAAATTAAGCTTGATCCTGAGAGCTATGAGAAGTACGTTAAAACTTTTATATGCAGTATGTATTGATTTCAGCACATTGATATGAGTATTGTCTTTCATCTGGATTATTTTCTGTTGATTTTCTTTCTGTTTGACTCATGCCATTGGTGTATGTTCCTTATTTTTTTCCCATTGTGTTGCAATTTCAGAGCATGTAACCTCTAATGCCAGCGATAGTGAAAGTAGTTACCGTAAGTGTTTTTAAGTTCTTTGTTTATTCAGAACCTTTGTTTTGTAGCTCTTTCTTTGGTTTTGTTTGTCTGTCTTTTCTGGGTATTTACATGTTAAATAAAACTTCCCAGACAGCTTCAGATGAAATCTGTGTTTGTTTATTTGATGGAGTACTGCAAATTGTTCCATGTCTTTGTTTTTAAAAAACTCCCTAGAATCACTGCAAACCTCCTTTATGGATATTTTTATTGTCTGTGATTTTTCTTCAGTTCAGCCTAATTTGAAACTACTCCTATTTTTTTTTTTAATTACACAAGCTAGCTAGACCTGTTAAATTTAAATGTAAATTTAATGCTGACAAATATAATTATATGTAGCTGAGCCTTAATACTGGAAGTGTAACCAAACTGTGTAATCTGTTAAATAATGCCATAACTATCTAAAGTTTTTCACAACTGATACTCAGATTTAATATGTATATACTTAAGTGAAAGTACAGATAAGCAAACATGTATTTACCCTTGCTTTCAGCTCATTTATTTTGTCAAGTGTGGATGCTTAGTATGAACTGTCTTCAAAGCATACGACACACATTCAGTGCTGGAGTCAGTTTGATAAATCAGCATGCTAGTTCTCTCTCTCTCTCTCTGAAGACATAGTGTCTTCTAAATACCACACTCAGTTTGCTTTTACTACTAGGAAAAGCTCCAGTAGTGTTTCCTATTACCTGAGCTGCAGCAGCACTCCATGCTAATGGTGGGTAATAGGCTGCATGGTGCTGCTCTACTGTGCTTTGACATGCCTTAAACCAGAGCCAGAACTTGAATCCCCCTATTCAGTTCCAGTGAACAGCTTCCCAGTAAGTTTCCAGTCTAGACCTGGAAGCCACGATAGACCAGAGCAGGACCACAGGAAAGTGGAGGATTTGAAGAGAAATATGAAAAGAAGGAACAGTGAAAGTCATACAGTGGTTTGCTGCTCAGCTCCTGGCTGCCTGCTGTGTGATGAGCACTGCAGAAATGAGTAATTTATGTCAGGATAATAAGGAAGGTGGTTCATTAACAGATATATTTGTTTGGCTGTAGATCTTTACAGAGGTGATGAGCCACATATTTTCTTCCAGATGATGGCACTGAAGGAGAGAATGTATATACATGTATGAAAAAGGCTGGTGGTGTTGCAGACTGCAATTGAAAAGAAACCAATTGAGGGAGGCATCTGTGTTCCATGAGAATAACACAGAATTGAGAACATATGGAAATTGCCTTTGACAAACAGAAATTTTAATAATTTTTAATGATACACCATGAAAACTCTCTGACTATGTCTGTTTCTTCATAAATTTGCTGCTTCCCTCTCTTCGCTCACTTCCAAGGTTTTTCTGAGAGCTTACTTTGTTTACATTTAAAGCTCATTATTGGTACTACCAGTTAGTTTTTTACTTTATTGTTACTTGAGAAGTCATGATTTTTTTAATGAATGTCATGGATTTGTTTATCTTAATGTGTAATTCCGAGCACTTTTTATTAAAATATTATTTTAATTTCTTCTTACTGCTGTCTAATATGAAAGTTATCTTGATTACAGATGAGTACGGTTGTTCAAAAGGTTCATTCTGTTAATACTAAATTTTCCAAAGTATTGAAAAACAGTGACACTATATACTTTTGCCCTCAATCAGGGGATTCTTTTTACATATTCTTATCTCTTTAGTAGTTTGAATAACTAAATAACTAGTTCATAGTCTTTGGCCTTATAGCAATATGACTTCTCCAAAGAAGTATCTAATTCTGTGTGAGCTGGATCTTTCATAGATGAGTTGGTAGTTGGTGATTCCCTATTCCTCTCCCTAGTCTAAAAAGGGTTCTGAAAGTATATACTGTCCTTCTAAAATCCATTTGCATGAGTAACTTTGAGATATTAAAATGTACAGGTTGCATGGTTTTGTGTCTGTCTTAAGGTATTCCTCACTTGCAACAATTTAGGAAATTAAAGTCTTCCTTCATATATTGCTTCAGGACAGTTTGAATGCAAATTTACTGCAAAATAAGAGAAATATTTCTGTTAATGAAATGGTAACATTTAGATTTAAAATATCAGTGGCATTTGCCTTGAAATAGTGAATAGATAGAAGCACTATATGCATTTATTAAAGCCTTCATTTGCCTTCTGTTTCTACATAAACTGTGGTATAGCCTCGGTATGTTACTTTGCCTGTTTTAAGTATGGCTTATGAACATCAGTATTCCAAAATTAGACAAGTGAAATATTGGAGGACTGTATTTTCTTCAGTTCAAAGCAATGTCATTTTTAATTTGAGCTTGTGTCTTCAGAATTATAAATTCTCTGCTGTCACAGTTAATTTTTAGTTATTTCATTGAAAGAAATTTTACTCAGAGTTATCATGTTAGACTAGAAGTAATCTTTTAGAGAGACAGCAACTGAGGTATATTTCAAATGCTTTCACTAACATTTAAAAAGCCTACAGCTGTCAAAATTTAAGATTCAGTTATTTTAGTTTCATTCACTGCTAATGTGCTTCCTGGAGCTGAGAACAATCCAAAGCATTCTTTGCTTTCAATTTTGTCTTTAAAAATTAATTGATAAAATAGTAGTTGTTTAGTATATACAATCATAGCTTTTTTGGTAGAATTAGAGTGGCTGAAGATGTTTAAATGCCAATTCACAATAAAGTTAATGGAATTTCTATACACCTTGACATAAATGGTTGCCAGCCATGTATAAATATAGAAAATGTTATTGTAAGTGCTGGCTTTAGAGAATGGAGAGCATTCCTGATGCAGGTGGCATTGCTCTAGCAGTGAATGACAGCATGCATGCATTGCATCCAGGATACGTGGGGAACAGCACCTCAGCAATGCCTGAAAATTCTTCTTGTGCTTGATGTCAGCTTGACATGCCAGCCTACACCAGGAACTTATTTCTATTGTATGTGTCTTATGCTTTAAAGCTCGGTGTTTGGCTTAGCTTTGTGAGTTTTATAATTCATTGCTCTTGAAAGATGTCCCTCATCAGTATCATTGTAATGCATATTGCTGAGCAGTGTCTGTATCATCATAGTCCATGGAATGACTCAGTTGAAATATGTTGCTGTAGGAAAAAAATACATTGATATGTCTTTGCATTTGCATTTTAGGTGGCCAGGAGGAATATGTGTTGTCATATGAACCAGTCAATCAACAGGAAGGTTTGTAGATCTCACTCAGTATAAAATAATCTGAATTGTTAGATTGCTTCGCATGCCCTTGTGTACTAAGCATCAGGATAAACTTCTTCACCCTTTTTCACTTCTAACTAACTGTTATTCAAATGAATAAATCATAAAGGCTTAAATTATTAAATAAAATATCTAAATTATTTAGTGCAGAATCCAATGTGCTACTTCAATAATTTCTTGTGTGGTTTATATTGTGGAAAGAAAATACAGTATGCTTAACAGTTTTGTCAGTGAGAACCCCATAAATTATTGTTTTCTTCTGTTTCATATTGCTTTAGCATTCTCACTGCTTCTGTCATAGCAGAAAGTATATGAATAGATAATTTGTCTATTTACCAACTTCAATTGAAATGTTTCTAAACAGTCTCCCATTTCTGTACGGTTTTCTTTTATGGCTAATTTGGTTAGTAATTGCCAAGGGATTTTTTCCGGAAAAAAAGTAAAATTAAATGAAAATTAAAATCAATAGGAGAAAATATTTTCTCACACTTGTATTTAAAGAATTGATTTTTTACTGATTTTCAGTGGAATGGTTTTGTGTCTTTTCACCTTGGTCTTGATTGTAATTCACTGTGTAAATATAGACACAGAATTTTCAGTGTTCCAAATCACTAGCACAGGTGCTACCAGTTGATTTACATTATTTGATACATAGTTCATATACTCGTAAATTATTCTGATGAAGGAATGTCCTTTCTTAGAATAAGAATACTTTGTCTCTTACCTATCAAATAATGTGGCAGTCAAAGTAAACATACATCACATACTAACAGGAATTTTGGGTACCAAGATTTCATGTCTGGCTTCTTTGCAGTGAGTGGCCAAGTTGTTTTTAATAGCACTGTGGCACATTCACCTGTATAGACTTTCCACTCTGACTTGATAATCATGGCACAAAGGCCCCAGTTTATCTTCCAGAAGCAGTAAAAATTGTTATATGATGCTAATAGAGACTGTATTATTTATATCATATAATTTGAAATACTGTAAGATGCCAAATAAAATTATGGATGAGAAATGCTTAAGACCCTACTAGAAACTGGGAATTAGTAGCCAGCTTTGATGTAAAGTAAGTTATGCCTAAAGTAGGGAACTGGAGTTTTGTCACCCTCACAGGAGCAGCTGCTGGTCTGTGCTGTGCCCCCTCACCAGAGGAGCTCACAAAGGGAGAAACAGCAAAGATATTTGTTATTTAATTAATGAGTTAATAGATACTGAATTCTAGACATTTCTCTTACGAATATAGTAATACAGTAGAAAGGAAACAGCTCTGAGTCAAATTCAAATATATTTAATAGGCCAGACTTTTAATTAATTGTTACTTATTTGTGCAGACAGATTGAACCTAAAATTAAAATTTGTACTGCTGAAATTGCATGATCATGGCAGGATACTTAGGCATTATTGTCTTAATGGTTCTTACAGTGTGATTAGACACAATCTGCTTAAACTTAATTTTCAACCAAAATTCCTCTATTATAAATAATTAAACTGCTTTTAAAAGGTACTACACTGAATTTTGTAAGGGTGTTAATAGTTAGAGAAACTATTTCTGTTTGAGTTGTTTTGTATGTGAGTGCTTAATTGTGGTCTTAGAGGAAAAGGAGCTTCTCCCAACACAGACATAGAATTTTATGAACTGTGCTGCTGCTTAGGTGCCCCTTTGAACTGGAAAAATTTTCAAACCACCCCTCTTTTTCCCTTAGAATTTAGGATGTTTGTGAAAAGGTTTTTTTTCCCCAAAGGCTTCATAATTTAAGACTCATTTTCAATCACTGAGAATGGTGATTTGAGAGTGAAGGTCTGTCATCTTACTGTGACTGTGGTATTTACTGATTGATGTTCTTCAACATGTTTTTATTCTCTTTAGAAGTACATATTCTTTTAAGTATTAAAATCATTGCTATGTGAGAAAGCTCATTTGATGAATTCTTAAAAGTTAGCAGTCATATGAAATACAACTGACATTATTCCTTTTGTTTATTAGTCAGTTACACTCGACCTGTGATTGTTTTGGGACCCATGAAAGACAGAATAAATGATGACCTGATCTCAGAATTTCCAGACAAATTTGGTTCATGTGTTCCACGTAAGTCTCAGCAAATACTGAAGCAATTTTAGATTATATTTCTCTTAATTTTTTTATAGACATCCTCTGCATGTTGGGTTAAAAAAAAAGATAATATATTGTTTAAACTTCATAGACTTATCTTAATATTGTCAATCTCTTTGTGACAATATTGCAGTATAAATGGAAGACTTTTTGGATATTGTAGAGAAAAAAGTCACTGTTTTTTGTTTTACTTTAAAAACTACTGGTTTATATTTCAAGATACTACTAGACCAAAACGCGATTATGAGGTGGATGGACGTGATTACCATTTTGTCACTTCTCGAGAGCAAATGGAGAAGGATATTCAGGATCACAAATTCATTGAAGCTGGCCAGTACAATAATCATCTTTATGGAACAAGTGTCCAATCAGTGCGAGAAGTAGCAGAAAAGGTAAATCAATGCCCACTTCCTTTAATTTACTGAGGTGATTATATACCTGTGCTGACAGAGAAAAAGGGGAGAATGGCAAGAAGCCATTAGGAACATTCTGACTTTTAGAGGAATTTGTATAAAACTAGAAACAAAGCGTATTGTCACAGATGCATTTAGGGAAATAATGAAGCTTTGGAATAATGAAAGTATCATTATTAAAAGCAACCACAATGTTGCCCTCTCATTTAAAGAGAATATAGATGAAATAATTGGAATTATAGGCTAATTACCCTTGTTCACATACACAGTTCATTAACTAATTAAGAGTAGTGCTGGTGGAGTTAATTAACATGATGATCCTTTTGACATAGACCTGTGCAGAACACTTGCAAAAATGTTTTTCTTTGTGCTCCTTATGGTTTTAGCTAACAAAAGAGAGTAAATGTAAAGAATTAAACTTTAAAAGTATTTTTTCCCATAACTACCCATATATTCTGAAGATTAACCTTACTGTTTCTATCCCAAAGCAATTTCAATTAACTATTTCTTACAAATTATAATTATTTCTGAAGTCTTATTAAGTTGACTTGATCTGTCTGAAAAAAAAAGTGGGAAAAAGAAAGTGTATTTCTGAGAGTAAGGTGCTTGTCTTAAAGAAAATCTTTTGGTGAAAATTTTTTGTAAATGTTCCGTGTTGAGTTGATGAGTGCTGTTCTGGTGCTTACAAATCCAGTGCATTTACAGCAGCCAATGTTATCTGATCTCTCTGAGAGAAAGGCCAGCTATTTTTTAGGTGGGAACTCCAAGTGAGGGCACTGTCAGTCTGGACATGAAGAGGGTAAGTGTGGGCAGTGACCCATGTGCCACAGGGCTGTAGTTTAGTCCTCTGGAGAACTCTGTGTACCATTTTGACCAAATGGGTGAGTATCACTATTTCTGGCAACTGAATTTACTAGAAGCAAAACCAGAGCAAATACAGTGAGATTCTGTGGGTCAAGTGAGGTTTTCTTCTTCTGTCTTTGTCACCATATGGAATGGAACCTGGTCTCATGGGATATAAAGAGAAAAGGAAAGAAAAGAATATTAATTACAGAATTGTTCAAGTAAATGAACAGTACATTGTTTGGGAGGCTGAACAAAGCTGTGAAACTATCATACGTGGTTAAATGATGAAATTATTGAACAGCTTAAACATTATAAATGTGTTGGCAGTTGCTTTACTTGGTAGCACAATACAATCCTTCAGTTTTGTCCTGGACCTGAAACTGGATCTGTTGTTTTGTTTATCTGTTGGGATTAGTAAGGTACAAAATTGCTATGAATCTTCATAAATGGATATGAAGAGCAAAGTATTACCAGATGTCTCCATGCAGTTAAATCTCTTGCACAGGCACCGTGGGACTTTGGGTAGATGCAGCAATTTCTCAGTTACAGCTTTCATTATTTTTCTGGGAAACAATGGCCTGTCTTTCAGAACTTTATTTCATGACTGCACTGACAGGGCTGCAAACTGGTTGATCTGGAATTACTCCCATCCTTGTATTCTTCTCCATCTTGCTGAAAAGATGAGTATTTTCAGTGGGTTTTATTGCTGGAATACAAAAGGTGATTTCCAAGTTTTCTACAATCAGTTTAGGAGAAGACAGAAGAGAAGTAACTGCTATTACCCCTAAAGAACCAGAAACAATATTCTTAAAATAGCCTTCAGTTGTGTTCATTTGCCCATGCTTCCAACTGATCCCTGTCTCTCTCATTTCCTTACCCACAATGGACACAGCTAAAGATGTTTTCTGATGTTGTTGTTCAGTTATAGAAGGCACTGGCTGCTGTGCTGTGCTTCTCAATCAGATGCAGTACAAGAAGGGAACTAAAATATATAAAATATTATTCTAAATGCACTGTGCAAAGTGCAAAATAGCTTCCCTGGATGAAAACATGATTGTATCATGATGTGCTTGTGTTTCTTTTCCTTGTCTTTCAAATCTTCACTTGAAAAGAATTTTCATATCCACTTTCCTTGGGAATCATCAGCAGTTTGCAAATCTCTGTGTCTCGAGGCCACAGTTAATGCACATTCATTGTTGATTTGGAATAAACTGTCACAGTTATATCCCATAAGGTGCAGCACAGCTACTGTGCTGCCTCTCCAGCCTTCCACCCTTTGGCTCCTGGCATAAGCTGTTGGGCCAAACACAGCAAATAGTGTTTTATTTGAAAAATAAAAAAGGATCAAGTAATACCCTTAATTCTCAGTTCTTGGAGCATATGCCACTTTAAAGACATGGACAGATCAGTACACATAAAATACTCTGATAGGACATACAGACACCTTTTTAAAATGTTACCAGTTGGCATCCAAACCCATGGGAAACAGCTATCATCAGCTGAAAGGAAACAGACATATATATTTTTTGTGCAGGAAGAACACTTCTCTTTAAAAATTCCTGAAATAAAATTCTGCTTTTCTAGGGAAAGAGAACAAATGTAAATGATCCTAGTTATTTCTTCTGTCAGGAAGCAGAAGCATGTCAGTAATTTCAGACATTACTCCAGGAATGATCTCCCAGGAGTTCAGGAATGGTGTTGTATGTTATGAATAACCTTTGATTATATGGTACTTGTAGGTTTGTATCCTGGCTCACAGATTTCTGCTATTCACATTGGTCTCCTGCTAAAGAAAAAGCTTTTCTTAATGTAGTCACCTGAGAGTGCTTTTCTGTTCCTCTTCCCCTGTACCTTTCTAAAATGATGGTATGCAAAATTAATCCTATGCTACTCAGAAAGGAAAGAAATAAAAATGTGTGAGGTGGAAATGAGCATATCTGAGATGAGCTGAGAACAGGAAGCTTGAGATGAAGCTGGAAAATTCTTTATAGAGGGAGAATAGAGAGGGGGTGGAAAGCAGCCTTACCTTGTCTAACTTGTCTAACTGCCCAAGGAACAGTCAAGTTATATTTGTTTCTCAAGAGATGAATGATAAATCAACCATCAGCCAGTGATAATCCACCATCTCCAATGTGTATTTCTACTGGCTGGTACCTGGAGGAGGAGAGGGCTTGTGTGCAGTTCTTGAATAGGGTGGCTTGTTTCCCTGCCAGCAGGGGTGGGCACTCCCTCAGGTATGCCAGTTAAGCCATCTGGCTCCTCTCTGAACTGTCTGTGACATGGCCACCTCCCTACAGCACCCTCAGATTAGTACTGAAATAAAATACTTTGGTGGTGTGGCTGAAGTCCAGCCGTTCCACCATAGGATTCTGCATTGCTGACTGGGCTGTGACCTGTGCGGGCGGGCGGAAGGAAGGAAGGAAGGAAGGAAGGAAGGAGGGAGGGAGGGAGGGAGGGTCGGGAACATCTCAAATGATGTGTGATCCAGTAGAGGAGACTGGGGGTCCTTGTGCCAAAGTGGTGAAATCGAAGTATCGTTGATGCAATACTCTAATTTTCTTTGTTTCAGTGGAGATGTGTTTTCTCTTCTAAATTATTATGCTATGCTACTTGTGACTTAAACTTTGCTTAGTGCCATTTTCCCTTCTCTCTCACTCTTTAGGGTAAACATTGCATTCTTGATGTTTCTGGTAATGCCATCAAAAGGTTGCAGATTGCCCAGCTGTACCCAATCTCCATTTTTATTAAACCCAAAACAGTGGAAAATATCATGTGAGTAAAAGTGAAGTACCTCATGCTAAATTGTTTGAGACTGTTGTATTTGAAAAGCCAGCCACAAATTATATGCAGACAATTGTAATGTTTGCATTTTAAATAATATTTAATTCCCTGAATTTAGCTTTTAGGGACTTTAAGTCCAGGCTTCTAATCCAAATGAGAGAGCTTGCAAACAAATGTCATTGAATGAAATTCCATGCAGCATAATGCCAGAGCAGTTAATTTCCACTACAGTTCTTGCTTGGTGTCTTTAGGGTTTAATCCTTTTATTAGGATTAATACTCAAACAACAGTTTAAAACTTTAAAGACTCCAAGTATTTGAGAGTGGCTTATAAAAGGTATAATGTTTTCACTTTCAGGGAAATGAATAAACGCTTAACAGAAGAGCAAGCCAGGAAGACATTTGAGAGGGCCATGAAACTGGAGCAAGAATTCACTGAACACTTCACAGGTGTGTTTTGCTTGTGACTGCTCGCTTGCAGAGTTGAAATTTTATGCTTGCTGTAAAAATAGTGCTTGCCTAACCACTGAGATAGTGAGCTTTGTTTTTCAGGTGATCTGTGATTACTTTGAGATATAGAACCATCTTAGTATCTCTACACCAATTTTACTTTGATCAATTGATTTAATATTAAAAAATATACAAAAATTTACTGGGAGCTATATATTATATATAGGGCATTATATAGGACACTTCTCCAAGAAATTTCCACTTTCTCCAAGAAATTAAGGGACTTAAATTATGATGTTTCAAAAACCTAAAAGACTTTTTGAGTGCTCAAGTGTTTAGAGCCATGATTTTTCTCTGGAGACTTGTTGACAAACGAAGATGGTCAGACTTCTCTCCTTGATAATCCCATTCAAGCCAGAAATACTTTTCTGAATCTGTTTGAGATACTTGAAGCCATTACAGATTTTAATTACAATTTGGAGGCTGCCACCCTCCTGAGTTTACCACCCCTGAGTTGGGTGGTAAAACAAAATACGAGTATTCCCTTATCTGTTGGAAAATATCACATCATGTGTGTGAAGTGAAACCAACTTCATCAGCAGGTTCTGTTTCCACAGACTTAAACTTTACACTGAAGCACATGAAAAGCACATCCTTTTTCAGCTTTGAGGTTACTGACATTTGGAAGAGGTGTGCTTGAACTTAGCTGGAGAGAAGATGCTTAACATTATACTTGGCCTATAACAATGGAGCAGCCTCCTCCCACAGGCAGTACAGCAGCGCCAGGAGAGAAGGTTTTTAAGAGATAAGAATGGAATGGTAGGAATAAAAGGGAACTAATTTGCATGAAAGCAAAGCTCAGAAGCAGCAGTACTCTATTCATGCACAGAAGAGTGAGTCTGACCTGCCTCCAAAACTGTCTTTCATGTTAAACTTTACTTCTTGGATTATTGACACTGAGATTGTGACACTAATTAAAAAGAAGTTGCTGTCTCACAGCGATTGTTCTTCCAGTGTTGAAGTGGAAGAAGTGTTGGTAAGAACAGCTCAAGCTTCATTTTCACCAGACTATATTTTATTCTGATATGTCAAACACATCCATATTGGCTCATTTCTAATTAATTTCTAGCCTTGGCAAAAATACATCAACTAACACGATAGGAATGATAATAGATTGGACTTTTAACTGTATAAGGAAGCCTCTTGTCTATAAAACTTGAATCTGTTGTCTGGACAACAAACTCCACGAGTTCCTCCTTTTTTCAAAGGCAAAGGTAGAGCTAGGTAGACATCTCAAGATCAGCCAGCCTTGCTGTGCAGCTTCAGGGTTGAGCTGAGTTCACGAGCCTGTGAGGACACAGCCCTGCACTGTCTTGCTTTGTGCTGGAAACACAAATGAAAGCTGAGCCAGAAAGAATACTGGAGGATGTAAATTGACTCAGGCAAATTGGAACATGTGGCTAGGAAAAGGTTAAAAAACCTCATCAATTGTACGTATATACTTGGTAGGACAATGGAAGCCACTCCCTGTCCCCAAGGAAGTGCTTTGTGTGTCCTGCAGTACCACTCTATGCTTCACTCCAGCACAGAAACCAGGAATGTCCACGGGTGTCTGTTCCTTCATCAACCAGAAATCCTCCTGCCACTTTGAGGGGAAGGAGCAGCTTGGTGTGGAGCAGCCTGGTTTCTGCACCAACCAGAGGGATGATTGCTGATTGCCACATTATGTTTTGCAGCTATTGTCCAGGGAGACACTCTGGAAGAAATCTACAACCAAGTGAAACAGATCATAGAGGAACAGTCTGGTCCTTACATCTGGGTTCCAGCAAAGGAAAAATTATGAAAACAGATTTTTATTTTTCATTTTCTAACTGACATCACCTACTACATCTGACGACTCTTAAGCCCTTCCAGTGGAGCCTGCTCTAGTTCTTTCCAGCGTGGTTCATACCCTAACCATCACATTCTGCAGTTCCCATAATGCTTTACATTTGGTGTCTCTCTTAGTTTAAATAATTTGTATTATTGTGTGTTGTTGGTTTGCCATTTTTCAAACATGATAGTGGAATGGCCTGACCAGCTATTAGTTTAGGGTGGGGGTGGGAGGGAATTGCTTGGTAAAATTCCTTAATGTTTAAGGGAAAGTAACTTTCAAAGATTTTTCACAAAAGCTTTATAGACATTCTTTTAAAATTTCATAACAATTGAAAGAAAAGTTGTATTCAAGGAAGTTGTAAATTATGAGTAACTTTGCACGCTTAACTTTAATAGCATGGTTTGGTCAGGGCAATCAATTTCAGGTTTTATTTTCTGAGTTCAATCCTATTGTCACGGTATCTTTTTTTCTTTCCAGGCAGTTAGAAAGAAACTTTCAAATTTTGAGTTAGCATTTTCATTAAGTCCCATTACTACTCCTAAAGGGATATTCATTTTCATAATTTCATACGGATATTCTTATAATCTATTTTTTCATTTTTTGCCAATAAAATTGCTAGGGAAAAGATGTGTAATGTTTTTAATCTTCCTCATGAAACACTATTTATAGTGTGTTACAGAAATTCTTTATAGATAATGGTCATCACAGTTTTTGAGCCTAAAAATATGTTTAGGTGCTAGGAAACCTGTATTTTTCAGAGGAATGCCAAATTTCCATTGGCAGTAATTCAGAAAACAGCTGCAGAGATGGTCATTAGGGCAATGAGAGAATGATTCATAGCCTAAAAATGTGTGTGTTCTTAGGGGTCAGATTTTAATGAATATTTTACCCACAATAACTGCCTATTTTGTTATAATAAATATATATATATTAAACTTTCTTTAACTAAACTCTGTAACTATGGGAATTATTTTCTTTACATAGTTGCGCACACGTATAAATATATATATATAAAATATATATTTTTCTTTTACCACCTACTCCTAGCTTTTTGTTTTGAATAAAAATAAAAAAAACAAATTAGAATTTACCTTCCTTAATCATGGAAAAATCAAATGGTCTGTGATGGCTGGGCATGAAGTCCAGGGAATATTAGTACAAGAAAAAAAAATACATGCAAGTTCTCCTCTTTTCTACGCAATTCCGGGTGTTTGTCTTCCCGTGTCCCCTTTGTAATATGCATGTCTTAACCAAAGGGAGAATTCAGAGTCAACAATATATTTTTTTTTCTGTACATGTTCGTCTCGGATTGCACTGGCATAAGATCTTCCATTTACAATGCACAAATTTCTGTGCTGAATGTTATGAATACGTTGTACCAAAACCTTCAATAATGAAATTCTCTAATTCGTATTATTTGGTACCTGCCATTGCTTGTTTGCAACTGATTGTTTTTGAGAGGGATGTACTTATGGCAGTCATGGGGCAGTCACACAACCAAATCAGCTTTGGTTTGTAAAGAATTATCAACACTATCCATTCCATTTGTTAGAAAGAGGAGAACAGCTAATAAACTTTATTGTACAATATATTTGTCAAGTGTGTTTTTAATTATGATAAATGTGGTGTAGCACTGCAGAATAATTGAACAAGACTGTAAACAAAAATCAGGTGTTAGGCAAACACTTGTGGCCACACTGGGGCTACTGAAGTTACTGCATTAAAAGCAGGTTTAAACTTGTGACACAATTATTGCTGATGTTGGGATGCTAATGAGGCTTGCAGGAGTTTAAAACTGCTGGTGCATACCCCAGAAGAGTTTCTGGTTTTCAGATCTGGGAAATCAGGTGTGCAGCCTTTCTGAGACTTCCTGCCCATGAAAGTGCGTGGTGTACTGGATTGATGCAGCTTTTCATAAATAATGTCATAAATTTTTAAGGTAGCTAGAAGTGTACTGTTGTCTCCCTCTTTGAAAATGACTGTTTGAGGTATCTTGTGTGACATCTTAAAAGAACAACTGTAAAAAAAAAAAAAAGAGATGGATATGAATAGCTATCAAATCTGCAAACACATCTGAGATCACTGTACTGTATACATTTCTTTTTATATCTTTCTTTAACCCATCAGAAAGAGCCCTATTCAGCTGAGTAGCTCTGTGAGGAATTGCTCTTTCATATATTGGAGTGTCTGAGTAGCTGTCACCAAACTTTGCCCCCAGGCACTTGTTGTATAGTTGCCAGGTATCACCAAACACTCCACTCTGACTGAAGTCCACAGCAGTTACCTTGCACCATTGTCATGGGGGAGTGAAAACAAGTCTTCAAGAAAACCCAAAGGACTCTGGAGTGTTTGCTTTGGTTTTTTAGTTTTCTTTGTTTGTTTGATGTTACCTTTGAACACTGGCAGCAAAGTTGATTCTGAGACCCCTGATGCTCCTTCTTGTCCTATCTTGTGTAATTGTTAGGGTTTTGCATTACTTAGTGTTTCTCTGGGTCTCATTTTTCCAGCATTGGGTGCTGATATATCTTTGATTCTTGAGTACACTTTTCTCTATTTTAGTGCTATATTTTACAATACATGTACTTTGCTAAAGGCTTCTAATTTAACAACTAGAGTAATTAGGAAATCCAAATGGCATCATACTGATGCATTACCACTCTTTTGCTAGCCCAGTGAAGGCATCGTGGATTTTCTTCTTGCCTGATAACCCAACTATTTGCAATTGCTATACAGACACATGCTTGTTAAAGTATTTATTACTTTCTATTATTATTGTAAATTATATTATTTCCTTGTTGGCATTTTTGCTAAATTAAACTGAAAACTAGGTTCAGAAATTTAATATCTCCTTAAAGCACAGATACTTACAGAGTTAAGAATGAAATAAGAAAATTATCTAAATTCTGATAAACTGTGCTTGTGTGCTTGATTAGAGGGGGTTGTGTTTGGAATAGACTTCTTGTACAAAAAAAGCTGCTCCTTTGCCTTCCAAACCATTTCCATAAAGAATTAGAAGAACCACAGGAGAGCCCTGGTACCAGATTCGTATCTTAATAATCCTACCTTTCAGTCTGAAGCAACTGGTGCTAGGACTGTCAGTCTTGTCATTTGTATTTGAATGTAAGCCCTTCTGCAAACATCAGGGAGAGGAGGGCTTCAGATGTTATCTGGCCAGTAGGAAGGGTACAGGAAGGATCTGAGCAATCCTTGGGTCCTTGAAAACATTTGGAAATACTCCAGTGGCACCAGGTTATTCTTTAATACTTAAGACAACAAAAGGGCAATTCATTCCAGATGGTCTAGGGAGCCAAGATCAGAGTTCAGCCATAAGGTTTTGTCTGGAGGGATCATTCTCTTTTTTAAAATTTTTTTTTGAAAATTGAAACAGCAATTAATTGACTCAGCTGTTGTCTTACAGGTGCTAGTCAGGGCTAGAGCCAGCATCCTGCCAAACTGCAGTCAGGCAGCTGATGAGTGCTGGAGGCCTCCTGCCACACTCCCCTACGGGCTGCTGGGGGATGTTCTCCCTGGGTGTGAGGACTCAAGAGACACAGCCCTTCTGTTTCTGTGCAGCTTTTATCTAATCTTTTATCTTTTGTCTAATGACTCAATGGCTTTTATCTAAACAAAGTGTTACAGCCACCTGCAGTTCGTTGACTAATAAGAAATGAATAAAAGGGCAGCACAAACCAGGGTTGCTCTGTGAAATTTACACTAAAATTCACAGTAAATTTTAACAGAGCTACTGGCGCCAGTTTTGATTCTTTTTGGGAGAGAGTTCATCCTGGGCCTTCTCTTAGACCTTAAAATAAGTAAGAATGATTCAGTTATTTTATAGCAATTGCTATTAAGTTTCAGGAAGTGTGCACCTAGCATGTGCTGTACCACGTGTAGAGTGCACAGGCTTTGCTGTTGTAAGAGCCTGGGCTTCTGATGATGGCTTTATGCAATTTGTGACAATGATGAGAATGTAGCATCAAGTGACTGTACTCTGCCAGATAAACTGCTTATCTTGAATCTCCTTCTGCTTCCTGAGCCCCAGGTATAGGGAATACACAGAGCTCCGAGTGAGGATGTGCTTCCACAGCCCTGCCCCACCCCTGTGTGCCCGTGTGCAGCAGTTCATTGAATAAAGTCTGTGGGTGGTGCCAAGGCAGTAGCAACCTCATTGGTGCCTCAGATATTTTGCAATTTCCAGGTCTGATGTTTTTTTTCCAAGTGTAGAGGCAGTGTGAAGAGAGGCATGCTTTCTTTTCCAGTAGTCATTGCGAGGTGACGTGTGCCGAGGTAAGCAGGGTATATTTATGTTGTTGGACAAAGTGCATTGGCAATAGAATGCAACTGATTTTCACCTAAGACCAGGCTGGAGAGAGCACTCTTGCAGGAGCCTTGATCTCTGGGAGTTCTGAAGACTGGAAAAAAAAAATCACAGATCCCAACATTTTCATCATGAAGAGCTCCAGAAATGTTTTCTGTCTTCTCTTCTTTCATGCTGGTAAGTGTCCTCCAAATGCTTTTGCTGTGGCATGGGATCTCTGTGGGATGTGACAGAGCAGAAAGAAACTCGAACCACTTCAGAGCCAATCTCATATCGCCAGGAAAATAAACAGAAGGAAGTAATGGAAAAGCAGTAGGAAAGACTGTATTGAACACCATGTATATATTTTGACTCATTGGTGCCAAATGTATTTCCTCAGCACTGGATCAGTTTCTGGTTCAGTGGTGTCTGTTTTACACAACAAGGAGCAGTTAAATGATAACTGGAAAAATAGAAATAATTGCTTTATTTCACTTCTCGTGCTCTATGCAACACATTGGCTTTCTCCTGTCACTCCCAAATTGTATTCGTGAGTGCTTTTAATTTCATCAGGTGTAAGGTGCTGTTTCAGAAGCGCTCTTCAGTTCTTCAGAAAAGAAGTGATCCTAGTTAATGATTTTCGTCTTTTTTTCCCCCATTTTTTTCTGTTGAAAGCCTTTGATACTGCAGTAGTAGCAGCTGTATACATAGGCATTTGATAAAATGTTACACAATGTAGTTCCATTACTTGGAGGAGTTACTGGGAGTTTGTCAGTGATAGTTATGGGTGTGTTAGGACTCTGAGCATAATTTCAAATGGAAGTTGCTAGCTTCTGCCATTTCAAGCTTTAAATATATATATCTGCTGATATACAGATGGGCCAAAATTGAGAATAAACCTGACCTGATATTTTAAGCTGATTTGCCTTGACAATAGGAAGAGAGGCTAACTGCAGGCCTTGTCTGATCAAGCCCATTTCAGAGGCTAACTTGTAAGGAAGGAACCAGGATATTGCCCAGATCTGACTTTCATCTAACAACAAAATTCAGCAATTTGGAAAGAGACCAATAAAGACTTAGTTTTGATGAGTGAGGTAAAAACCAACAGATTCATGCTGTTTTGCTATTTTTGCTGAAATATAGAGCTAAATGAACTTTATGTTTCAGATGTATGGTTAATGATTTTTTCATACAGTTCATGCTTTACCCCCTATGTGTCTATGTGTAAAATCAGAATGCTGAGGCTGAAAAATGGCACTTAGCATACATGCACACTGAGATGCTGACTCCCCAGTTTAATTTCTGTTTGCTTATATTTATAAAAAGAAAATGCCAAAATGAAAAACAGGTTTTTTCTTCCAGTCCCAAGGAATTAATGGTGAAAATTTCACCCCGACAGATGAGGTAGTGCAAACATTAAGTTTCTGTGAGATATATTGTTACCATGACCTCTTGTGCCTTTCTCCCAGCCCTCTTGGTTCTAGAATTCCTGCAGCTTAGAGGTGGGCAGTTGTTTCTCCCTCTACTGGCATATGCTGCTGGGAAAGCTCCCTGTAAACTTTCCAAGTCTGACTTAGTATTTGTTGACAGCAGTAGAGTTGGCTCTGTGTCGCAGAGGAGCAGCAAGCCAAACCCACTGTTTCAGTATTGGATCTTTTGGCATCAACAGCCTTGTTTAGTCTGCACCACTAAGTCAGGAGGTGTGCACGGAGCACTATCGGGCACCAGTGGAGTCATTTTTAACTTGCACAGTCAGATGTGGCATCTCAGCTGCATGGCACTGGGGGGGAAGCAGGGGACCAGTTAGAGGTATTAGAAAACCACATGATAAATGGTTTACAACAGACTCCAGCTTAAAAATGGAAATTGTAGACAAGCAGTGGAATATTGTGTCCCTGCTTACGAAAATGACCGTGCCTGTTTGTCAGTGTAACCCACGCTTGTGTTTCCATTTCACCGCACTGTCTGTGCACGATGACATCTCCCTGCAAAAGCAACCAAGTGTTTGTAGCTTTGGCACTTAGCAGAGTGACGTTTGGGGCCACTGAAAGGCACTTTTCTTTGCTAATTAATGGAAATCTCCACTACTCAACTTGAGTCTTTTCATTCATGGCTCTGCCTTCCCCTTTTCCTGACTGTGGTTATGATCTCTTATGAAAGACTGTTTTGAAGGGCCAAGTTTACTTTTTAAGTTTTCATAATAAGCCTAGTGGCAAGGCTTTTGAGCACCTAAGGTTGCTTTTTAAATTCAGACCAATAAGGGCTTGTGCAGGACTCCAGATACTAACAAGTAATACTTGAGACAAGAGTTGTCTTTGGACAGTCTCTTTGGTCTTGTAGCATATAATTTTAAATAATAATTTCACGTGCTTTTAACTTGATTAAGATGGTGTATTCTGCAAGGTGTTTAAAACAGTCTGGATGCCCTGATCTATTCCATAGTACGATATTTCTTATGTGAGAAATAATCAGTATCTGAGTCTGATCTTGTGGTCAGTCCAAAAAAACTTCAGTATTCATGTTAATTGAAATGAAAGTAGGAGTCATCACTAAAGATTCACAGTAAAGTGAGCCCTGATTTTTTTTCTGTTTGGGGGGAGAAGTGGAATGAAAGTTTGTCTCTAAATGGTAAGCTCTGTTACAAAAGCTCTGATATGTTTTGTAATATTTTCCCTTGGTGTTGTGTTTGCAGCTCTCGGCCTGGAGCGTGTCCGGTGGTGCACGGTGTCTGAGCAAGAACTTGCCAAGTGTAATGGCATGAGCAAGGCCTTTAGTGAGGCTGGCATTCTTCCCCCTCTGGAGTGTACAGCAGGGGGGTCGGCTGCTAACTGTACCCAGATGATCAAGGTGAGCTGTGAGTGACACCAGTGTCATTAGTTTTATTTCTCCATGTGCCTGATAATATCCACTGGCAAGGTGCACAGTTCTGTGGTGAGTGTGTGGCCATCCAGGCAATGCTTCCTGGCATTCATGGTTCTGAAAAATCAAGGCATATCTTTTTTAAAAAAGGCACAGAAGTATATATATGAATTTGAATGTCAAAATGGCCCTCTGTCATTTGTTTGGCTGCTCACATATGACCAGTCATTAAGAACACAGCTAAGGTCTTAAAAATTTCCTCCCAAATAGTAATCTTTTATTTGGCAGTTGTGTCAGATTTATTTAGCAGATATTTAAGAAGGGATGTAGCTACAAGATGCAGACAGTAGTTAAGGCTGTGCTGCTTAGGCTCTAAGTAGACTGTATCTTGATAAAATCTGGCTCAAACTCTCATTTCAGGGTCCTGTTATGGAAATTGCTGTATAAACACATGAGCTGAGTGTAATCAAATCAAATCTCCCAATACTGAGTACAAGAGGGAGGCAAAGTAGTAAGTTGGGTGAGCAAAGGGCAAACCTCTGCATTAAGCTGTATTAATTCAGCTGCCCAGAGTGTGCTCACGTTCCAAAAGGAGCATGCTTCTGGGGAAGGTTTTAAAGACTGTGAACATGTGAATTTGCAAAATGATGTATGCAAAATAATTCCGTCCTTTGGAGGGGGTAGGAGGTAAAAAGTGGATGTTGGAAGAAGTGTGGAGGCAGGTAATCATGGTTGTCAGGTAATCACTGGCAGAGTGTGGGGGAAGGAAAGGCTGGCTGGCTGTGCTAATAAAGAATGTTCTTTGTAGATATGCCCGAGAACCAGGTTTTTCTGGAGATCTAGCCTGTCAAGGACAAGAGGTTCAGAGGAAGGAAAGGAGATCTGAGAGAATAGTTTGAAGGGAGATGAAGCAGATGATTGTGTAGCTAGAAAAAAGGAACAGATTTCAAAAACTGATATCTTGTAATTTTTGTAAATGAAGCAGAATGGTCGTCTGACTCCTAAGACTGCTTCATTGCCTCTTGATAAATACTGTTCTGAGCAAGGGTGTCAAGACTATTGAAGAATGCTGCGAGCAGATACTGATGCAGATCTTGGAATTAGACAGGACATTTTAATGTCAGATCCTCCCCAAATCGCTTGGCTGATTGCTGCATTGCACAGAGGGACCTATTAGACTCTGCAAAGCAGATTATATAAAGGGTTGATGAGTGTCTGCTTCTGAAATACAGAGCTCACAGAATTGCATTTGCTAGCCATTGGAAATAGCAGGCAGGCAGATAGCATGAGTAAGTTGCTTTCTGATAAAATTAATTTTCACTGTAAGATTTCAGACAAGACTTTGTCCTTTAGATCTTCTTTTTCCCCCCTTGTGCTAATAATCTACTAAACATTCAAGCAGGCCTACTCTGTGTAGGACTGTGTGGAATCCCTGAGCTGGTATCTGCACTGAACTCTGATCTTTGAAGCCAAGAAGGGAGCAGGACACAGTGGCTGAAGAGGCAGATGCTGTTTTGTAACACTGCATAACTTGGACTTAGACCTGTGAATGTGTTAGCACATAGATAAAGGAAAAAGCTGTTTTAATTGAAGGTGTGTAAAAATTAAGAAATACCTGAATATTTAACTAGGGAACCTGACAATATTTAATGTGACCAGAGCTGATTTTCAGCAGGTCTTTAAAACACTTATGTAGGTAATTCTCAAATGTTGTGACACACAGAAATAAACTTCCTCTGAAAATAATGGAGAGAGTATTACCATCACACGTATACTTAAAAATTGTAGGTGAGTCCCACGCTTTTGTTAAATTTATTGACAAATGCTTGCTGGAAAAAAAATGCCCACACTGCTATGTTACATCAGCAATAATTATGTGTCATTTAAAGGAGAGATCTGTGGCCTGAAAACTAATTCAAGTTAAGTACAACAATAGACCTTTTATGTCTTGTTGTGATATTTTTACAAAAGCTATTTATCAGAGGCTCTGTGTCAAAATAGAGCTCAAAAGTTCAGCTTTTCAGTCAGAAAAGGGCTATTTCCTATGAAAATATGGCCCTATAACATATCTCATGGTTTCTGTGACAGTCCTTTTCATTTTATCTGCTCTACTTTTGGGTCACCACCAATTCTAGGAGCTCATTTTATTCTCCCTGAGGATAAGAGCCTTCTAACTCCCACCTCCTCTCCTGTCAGGTGTCCCTCCTAAACCACAGGTTGTGTTTGATTCCTACACTGTCCTGTTCTCTGACCCTCACCAGTGGAATATGACATCTGGCTATTCAGAAAGATTGTGTCTGTTCTTTAAGATGCAAATATCTCCCAACCCCAAATCTGCTTCAGGTTCCCTTGGATTTGTTCACCTCTCATGATACTTGTTGTTTCAGCTGATTAATGAATATCATCTTTTTTCCTCCTTCAAGCCAAACAAGTAAAAGATTTCAAATTACGTGGCAACTTCAAATCTGGTTTAGATTTTAACATTGACATATTACCTGTGCTCTCACACAATCCCTTAAAAATGTTCTAGCTCTTTATGTGGTTCAGCCTGTGGGAAGTTGCTGTGGTGTGCTAGGCAGTCCTAGACCTGCCCTGGCCAGTGCTTTGCAAGCTCCCAGGAGATGGGGAAACTAAATGACCTCTCCGGGGCCAAACCAGAGGTTAAGCAAACTGATAAGAAACTTGGAATCAGCTTAGAAATGCAAAATGTCACACTGGTGATTATTTTCGCAGCAGTATCTTGTCTGTGTGTGACATGCCCTCTCCTGGCTCCCATAGGTTCAGTACACAGTGGGAGCTGATTCTGCTGCCAGGGGTGTGTACAGCAGTTCTGGCCTTGCTGCTGGGGGAGCCCCCATCCTGTGCTATCCTGCAGCTGTAGCAGGATACCAGCAAGCTTGGTGTTACAGCCAACAGAAAACATGTGGTGGTGTTGGACACATTCCCCAAAGTGGATGCCTCAGATTTGTATTCTCCCAGTTTGAACAATGTTTTTAGATACTTTCCTCCTTCTCATTGCCACCTGCTCTCCCACTCACAAATCATGTCTGGCTTGTGCTGAGCTACAAGCCAGCAGACTCTAAGAGTGCTTTGGAGTGCACTTTGGCATTTGCAGCCTCAAAAGATATTTTTTGAACTATCTGTGTATGATCTAAAAATGTATCTACATTATTTAAATCTTCAAGCTTTGGGGCACTAGCTACAAAGAAATTTCAAATTGCTGGGCTTTAAGATCCCACAGAGAGCTGCAGCATCCATTTCTAAAGTTCTTTTGAACTATTAAGACTAGTGAAGCCGTCATTGTGCAGGGCTGGCTTCTGCATTGCTTCTGCAGGAAGGCAGTTTTGAAGATCTAAAATCCCTCTTGGTAAGAGTTCTTCAGAAATTCGTGTGCCCTTAAAATAAAAGAAAGCACAAATGCATGTTAACTAAGGTCTCTTCTAAATGCATGGGTACTCTGGTTGTTGATAACTACTGATAATTAAGCTTTAACATGTATTCTGCTCTTGTGTCTGCACAGGATGACTTGGCAGATGCAGTGACCCTCGATGGCCGTTTGATTTTCCAGGCTGGAAGGGAGCATGGTCTGAAACCTGTGGTTGGGGAAGTATATGATCAAGGTATATGCTGACTAAATACCTTTTAGATTACTTAAAATCCATAAGAAAAAACTTGTATTTACTGTTTGCATTTTATTTGGAGTCTTCTTGAAGACTCTAAACAGTGGGTAGTAGTCAGGTTCCCTCTTGGTTGCTCCTGCCTGTAACAGACTGGAGAAACAGGAGACACAGGGCTGTGGCTGAGCCTGTCCTGAAGCATTTGAGTCAGAGAAGCTGTTCCTGTCATAAGTTTGTTGGGTTGGTTTTTGTTTGGTTTTTACTTTCTCTCTGCTTTCTGTGTTCTCTATTCCATACTTTTCAGATTAATGAGTTAAGCATAAATCACTAGGTTTATGTCTCAGTCCTATACATTAGAATAATTAGATTTTGTTTTTACTAATGTATGATTACCTGCTGGAAGAAAGGAAGTATTAGATTCTGCTTCTCGTCTGGGTGACCTTAAGCTTTGAGTTCCTTTCAAGGCAGAGACAATAATTCAGTGGTGACTTGTTGTCCTGACTAAGGGCTCAGTATCAACATATTTGTGTAGTTCAGAGCTGGATGATACCTCCCTAACTTAAAGATGCAAGGGAAGGGAGAGCTCTGGAAGCAGTTTGCTGGCAGTGATGTCCCATCACTGTTGTGAGATGGAGCTGGATTTGTTTTGTAGCTGAGTCTTAGTGTTACCTGGCCAAAGGCATCCTCAGAAGTGGCTGTTGGGGTCAGTCTGTAGGCTCTTGGATCATCTGCAGCAGCCTCCCACCCCATTAAACACATCATGACTCTGGTGAGGAACCTGTAGTTTGGCTTCTCAGAACCAAATGGGCCTCAGGATGCAGAGGCTGGCTCAAATCAGAGAAAAATGGAAGAAATTTAATTATTTCTGATCTAATTAAAGTCAGATTGAATGATTTTATGATCACTTCAGACCCTCAGATCTTGACTCTGAGTTATATTAAACTGTAAAACAAGGAGAATAAAATCAGCTGTGATGCTCCAGAGACATCAGTTGACTCTGCTGTTACAAAATTAAGATCAACTGGGGAGTAAATGATATTTGTTTTAATTCAATCCAAATTTATTTAGAGTCATAGAAAACTTCTTCCTGAAAGGAACCTTACTTTCAAAGCAGAATGACCTCCAAAGTTGGAATAGATTGCCTGTGGACTAATTGTGTCTGTTAATTGTCTAAGACAATTCACACTGAAAAGAAACCTACTTTCACAGTCAACAGGTTCTCAGCAAGGATGTGAATACAGTGACTTCCTTGTGGGTAGGGCAGGCACAAGAGTCCAAAAATCAGTGTATGTCACTGTTATGCTGCTGTGAGGCTACTTAGGTTGCTTCTCTTTCTTCCTGTGCTGCAGAGATTGGAACTTCCTATTATGCTGTGGCTGTGGTGAAGAGGAGCTCCAACATCACCATCAACAGCTTGAAGGGTGTGCGCTCCTGTCACACCGGCATCAACAGGACTGCAGGCTGGGATGTGCCCGTGGGTTACCTCACTGACACCGGGCACCTGGCAGCAATGGCGTGTGACCTTCCAACAGGCAAGAGTTACAGGGCAAAGATCTCTTCAGCACTGCTCTCCCAATGCTCTTGGGATCCTCTGCGTGTGTACAGAAATGTGTGACTTGGCTGCTGTTTTGTTCTTTGACTTTGATGTTCCTTGTACAATCCTAATGTAGGTCTGATGAAGACTGCAGGGATTTGTTTTTTTTAAACTTGGAAATTATCTTTTAAGAAGAAAATAACTTGTACCTTCTGGGTCTTTTTAAAGATGTACTGTGTGGATGTGTTAAAATGAAATTGATCTTGTTTATTCATTGCTAAAAATGCCTCATTCTAATTTTGTATTTAGCTGTAAGTGACTATTTCAATGCAAGCTGTGTTCCTGGAGCAAATGGTGTGAACTACCCCGAATCCCTCTGTCAGCTCTGCAAAGGGGACTCAGAAGGACAGAACAAATGTGTACGAAATTCCCAAGAGCAATACTATGACTACAGTGGTGCTTTCAGGTAAAAATCATGTTTGTCAGTTTTTTTATTGCTGTACCATCTCCATAGTCATCATGTTCAAGTCTCACTGACAGTAAACTGAAGCTACAGAGCTTCTAGTTGATCTTGTTAGAAAATCTGTAGTTTTGTTAGGATAGCCATGCTTTTAACCTGACCGATCAAAAGTAATTCTTAAAAGTAATTCTTAATTCTTCAGGTACTCATACTTGAATATTAAAATCAAATGGATATTAGCACATACAATGGGCAGGGAAAGCCCACTGCTATTTGCTTTGTCCAGCAGCTGTTGACACAATCCGAGTGTTTCAGCAAGCTTTACTGACTCATCTTTCCCAGTAAAACCTGATGATCTTTGGAGCCTGAGAGCTGAACTGCTGCCCTACTTGGCTATTTCAGTTATCCCACCTCAGCTGCTCTGAATTATCAAGTTGTTCTGCCCTCCATTTCTGCACACCCGTCTTTATTTTCCTCTTTCCTGTCTCTGTGCTGTGTTGCAGCTCCCAGTCATAGCATTAACAAGGGCAGAATTTGCTTATGAGAAACACTTGCTCCTCCCTGTGTATTCCCCAAAGGATTGTGTGACTACCTTAGACACAGAGCTGTCCTGGACAAAGAAGGTCGTGGTGTTTGTCCCAGGCAGCACTGAACATGTTGTTCATATTCACCAAATGACAATGATAGTTTGCTTCATGCTCTAACAGCCACTAGTCTCTGCCTTGAGCAAAACTCTCAGCAGAAGGAAATAGGTCAGTGTCTGTGGCTGATGGAATGGAGCACAGAGCCCTTGGGCTGTCAGCCGGTGGTGGCCAGAGCACAGAGGTTTTATAATGCATCTTTGTGGTTGGATTTATATTTTATTAGGTGTTTGGCTGAAAATGCTGGAGAGGTTGCTTTTGTGAAGCACAGCACAGTGCCTGAATATACAGATGGTGAGTAATTCTGAAGCTTGTTGAATAATGACTGCAAGGTCTGAAATACTGTGTTTGTAATGACAGTATAATATCAAATCCTTGATGTATTTGGAATTGAGGAATTGACAAAAAAATGCTGTAATAGTGAAAACAGATGTACCCTCTGAGGTGTGCACCAGGAGATAAAGATTTTTTAAAATGCTTGATAGTTTCAGTATAAGGTGAAAGGTGGAATCTTAAGCTGTTTCTGGAAATAGACCTTCAACAGCAGAAAACTTTTTGTATAGATCTGGGCTGTTACATTGCTCCAGCCTGCCAAGGGATTCAGTGGAGACTAGGAGAGAGTTAACTTCCCTACCTGGCACTGTGTGAAAACTACCTTGAGCATAACATTGCTTTAATATCATGGTGTTATCTGACCCAGGGGGAAAAACGCAAAAAAAAGCTGTACGTGATCGTAAACTAGGGATGCTCTTGATCCTGCTGCAGACCCCAGCTACAGCTCAGTGCAGTCTCACGAATGTTACAGGACTAAAGGACCACGAAGATGCACGGGATATGCTGTGCAGTCAGAAATGGTTCAGAGATGCTCAGATGCGCGTTCTGCTCCACATGTGCAATTGAGGCTTAGAGCAGGCTTGGAGCCAGAAGCATCACTCCACCTGATGTGTGTTCCTTAAGCACATCCTGTCTGATTGCAGGGAGAAGCCTTTCTTCCTGGGCCCAGCGGCTCCGCTCCCGGGACTTCCAGCTGCTGTGTCGCGATGGCAGAAGAGCTGATGTGACAGAGTGGAGAAGCTGCCACCTGGCCCGAGTCCCTGCTCGGGCTGTGGTTGTGCGTCCTGACACAGATGGGACAGTTCTCTTCCAGCTCCTAAACCAGGGACAAGTAGGAGGCCTTTTCTTCATTGCTCCTTTGCATCTTAGGAGAGTTCTCCCAGCTATCTAACGAAACAGAGAACAGGATATCTGAGCACCTTTGGCTCTGCGGGGTTTGAAGGGGTATGGGATGTCACACATCCCAGACAGAGCAATGTGTGACAGGTGCTTCTTTCTTCTTTAACATTACAGCAAAGATTTAATGAGTTAGGCGCCAAGTTTCAGATGTTTGACTCTGCAGTCTATGGTGCCCAAAATCTTTTGTTCCGAGATGCCACCACGGAGCTTGTTGAAATCACAGTTCAGAATTACCAGGCATGGCTGGGTGATGAGTATCTTCGTGTCATGCAAGCCCTGAGCTGCAACCCCTACAGTAAGTTGTGTATAGATTCCTCTTTATAAGCAAGAAAAAAGATAGCTGATAACATAGATCATCTTGATTCTGCTTTATTTTCTTCTCACTCTTGGAGTGTTACAGCAAGATGCCAGTCTGATCTTTGAGAATGGGCAAAGATCATTTTTTGACCTAGAAACAGTACTGCGTTGCAGACCATTTTCTTGTGCAAACTGGCCAACTTTGTTATAAGATGCAGGCATATTCTACCCTTTCCTGGTGTATGAGAGGCATTAATCTGGTAAGATGCTACTGCTGCCTGGTGCTTAATTTCTTACCTGCTGACAAGGGGAGATAATAATGTGCTGCTGCACAAATCCCAAGGTATTCTATAAAAATGGATGAATGGATTCCTAGCAGAAGATTTCCTCCCTAAGCTGAAGGAAACCCTCAGTTGCTCTTTGTTGAAGCATTATGGTCTTTCCTGCTATCAGAAGAAAGTAGAAATTACTTGATACACATTCTGGGAAAGCCAGAAACACAAGTTGCAATAATCTTTGCCTTAAGAAGCTTAAAAATCCTTGCAACTGAGCCTCCCAGATGTGATCTGTGCTGTGGCAAAGCCCCTCACCTTCCTGATTTGTCTCTTCTAGGCTTTGCTCTGTGACTGTCGGATGTGAGAAAGCTTGTGTTCAGGGTGGCTTTTTGCTGAACTCAGCTAACATATTACAGCTGGGTTTAATGGTCAGTAATTATAGGAGTTTTTCCTTTGCTATGGAGAGGTTTGCAGTGTGGATATAACTGCTTACCAGGGAGTAAGTACCCTGGTTCCTGGTCAGGTGTAATTTTGAGCTGGAGGGATGGGGAGCAACACAGAAGCAAATATTTTCAATAACATGTATGGGACACATGTGAGAGTGGGCAGTGTGAATCCTCGCTGTCCATTGCAAAGAAAGTGAATGTTGCATTTGCTTTTCAACTTTGTACAGCAATACCAGAAAGCCTGAACTGGTGTGTTGTATCCACTGAGGAGATTTGGAAATGTGGTGAAATGGCCGTTGCCTTTAGAAAAAAGAATTTGAAGCCAGCAATTCAGTGTATTTCAGCCGAGACAAAGCAAAAGTGCATGGAGCTGATCCAGGTAGGCTGCTACAATCCTTGTGCCATAAACCAGATGAACAGAAGCTGCTCTCTGCTGGGTGGGTGGGGTTAGATATGTGCACTCACTTTGACAGGTGGGAACACTGGATTTCAAGGAGATGATTCTTTAGCAGTGTGATGCTCTTTTTCTGTAAGCCTTGCCCCTCAAGGTGCTACAGGTGTGACCATAAAGGTGTCGTCATTGTAGCAGGGAAAGTATGTGCTGGGTTTTTTCACAGAAATCCTATATTTTATTTTTCAGAAAAAGGAAAGTGATGCTGTAGTTCTGGGTGGAGCTGATATTTACACAGCTGGGAAGACATACGGCCTTGTGCCAGCTGCTGGAGAAAGTTACTCTGGTAAGAAGATCCAGAAATATCAATATTGACTTCATTTTTCCAGGTGGTTTGGAAACAGCACTAAAAGCACAGTCCTTTGTTCCCAGCCCAGCTGGGAAGGCTGTTTTCAAAGGAAATAAGAATTATTACCCTCCCATCATGGATAGAGGAGGATATGAGATGAGCTTCTACAGTGAGGCTAAGGCTACTTTCATCTGTCCTGCTGCAGGACCAGGCTGAGTCTTTGGCAATTTTGAGTCTTGTACCTCTTCATTTGTTTAATTAATTCTGAAAAAAAATATTTTCAGTGGGAAAAAATAGTATTCACAAAGTCAAAATATTTTTAAGAGAAGCAAAAATACAAAAATTGCATGGTAGATTCTAGTTAGAAGCAAATTCTTCCTGTTAATGTGGCTGCTTTAGAGTCACTGATTCAAAGAGGGCATGTGTCCACAGTGTCACCAAGGCAGAGTTTAAATTTGCTGCCAAACTTGTAGAAGTTTTAATGTAGGTTTGAAGTTTTCACATAAAAGTAACTTCTTGAAGCAGATTTGCTGAGTTACTTATGCCCCAACCATTGTTTTTCAGAAGGATGTATTTATAAGAGCTGGTGGGAACAAGAACACTTTCATCATCTGTTTGTAGATTATTCAGCTCAGGTGTGTAGCAGTCCCAGCTTACAGACCAGAGGTGAATGCAGCAGTGTGAGGCAGCAGAAGTGCAGAGTAATTCCATGTACCTCTATGCTGCCTGACCAGCAGATTGTTGGTGCAATTGAAGTTGCCACCTTATAAGTGTAATGGATCCACAGATCACTGAGCTGAGGGAGTCCTTAAGGGAAGCTCTAATGTGTTGTTTTTTTTTTTTATTTTACAAGCTAATGACAGCAGCAATGCATACTATGCTGTGGTGTTAGTGAAACGAAATCTGTCCAATGCATTCACCATCAGTGACCTGAGAGGGAAGAAGTCCTGCCACACAGGGCTGGGGAGAAATGCTGGATGGAATATTCCCATTGGTATACTAATTAAGAGGGGGATTATTAAGAACAGAGACTGTAATATTCCTCAAGGTAAGACAACAATATCACATATCAATAAGATAGTAATAGTCTACTGATAAACTTTAATTAGGCAGTAGTTTTGATATTTCATACCTTTATATTAATCATATCTGTTTGTGAAGGGGTATTGTGTTTTTAATATAATGATTTGAAATTTTAAGTTTGCCACCAGTGTCGTCTAATGGAGGGGGTCTGAGAATGTTACATCTAACACGAAAGTATTCCTTTCCTTTATCATAAAATAATTGTCTAATTTAGGGTAGAAGGGACAGTTTGAGGTCATTTATTCCAAGCAACTGCTTAAAGGTCTGGTAATTCATATTGCTCAGGGCTGTGTCCAGGCAGGTTCTGAGTAACTCCTAGGACAGAGATTACACACAACCTCTCTGGGCCCTGTCCCACTACTTGACCATCCTTGGTATAAAGGATTTCTTTTCTTATGTCTAATCAGAATTTTCCTTCTCATAACTTTGGTCTGTTGCTTCTCATCCTTTTGCTCTGCATCCCTGAGAAGGATCTGTCTCTGTCTTCCTGAAAAACCCACTATATAGATTAAGATAACAATACACTGTTAATTGTCTTATCTCCAGGCTGACCAAATCCAGCTCTCAGCCTGGTAAGTGCAAGTTGTGCTTCTGCCCTCTGAGCATCCTACTGTCCTTCCATTGTATTAGCTCTAGACTGTCCATGTCCTTTTAACACTGGGAGCTCAGAGCTTGCCACAGATGTCAGAGGAGAACCTTCACTTCCCTGACTGCTCCCCCAGCACACACCATTATCCTAAGCACTGATGATGCGTCCCTGTGCCCCTGTCCAGGATTTTATTGCATTTATTTTCAAACTGCATTAGGTAATGAAACAATGTAGCATAACAGAAGATCTGTGAACATAGAACTCCACATTCTAATTTTGCTTGCCTACTTCTTATCAATCACCTATGAAGCTCTTTGGTTTGATTACATAGTCAGCTAAATAGTGCTCTAAAAATATTTTAGAAGTTCTAGTTTGTGAATTCCAGTAAGGTAGCTGTAACTTGTATTTCTACTGTGCTACTGAAACCTGCATTGTTTACAACTTCATGATGTATCTGCCTTTTTTTTGGTGAAGAGCCCACACTTTTCACTCTTTATATTGTTTCTGTCTTTCCCCAGCTGTGAGTGAGTTTTTCTCTGCCAGCTGTGTGCCCTCCGCTGAGCAGGACAATTACCCAGCAAATCTCTGTCAGCTCTGTATTGGAGATGAGAGTGGAAACAACAAGTGCAGTGCAAGTAGCCAAGAACGTTATTACAGCTACAGTGGAGCCTTCAGGTAACTGATACCTACGGTTGTCATTCAGTCTGTCAGCCTGCCAAAATGCAACGAGCACCTGATTTCCATCCCAGTCAGCAGACAGAGGTTGTTGCTGCTGCAGCAGGTGCCATAAATGAGGTGGGATGTGTGTCCCCAGATGTTCTCACCAACACAGGTATGGTGTAAGGCATTACACTGGCTCACCACACAGCCCTTGCCAGTGTCCTTGCAGACAGCCAGGTGGCCAACAGCCCAAACCATATGTCTGTGCACAGAGCACCCATCCTGTGAGGACCAAGTAGACTGTTGTTGGCATCCAGTCTTGCTTTAATCTAGTGGGACAGCGAGTCTGCCACTCTGGATGGGCAGGTCATCCATAGGGAGCTCTAGCAGGGAAGCAGGCACACAGTAGCCAGGATCTGGCTGCTGTAAGTCCCTGCAGAGAGTGACAGGATCATGACAGGGAGCCTGCAGTCTTCACTACTCTGATTCATTGGTGGCTGTAGCTGAAGATAGATTTCTGTACAGCACAAACACTGTGGCAAATGTTCAGCTACCAAATCCTCTTCAAAACAAAGTATGTTAAAAATAGAGGGGGGGAAATAATATAAAATGGAACAAATACTTTGTGCAACAGTGTACATGTACAGATGGGGCCATACCCAAAGACTGTGAAACTCTTAGATATGGAAGGAGTACTTCCTTTTCCTGACCTTCACCTCAGAAGGCAATGGTGCATGTTACAGCTGGCAGAAAGCCCCCTTTTTCCTTCAGGGGAGGAGACTTCAACAGCAGCTGCCTGGTAAATAATGAAGTGTTAGATTTGGATAACTACTTTTTGCAAATCTTTTTAGTAGAGTCCAGCTGCTCTGCTGGGTACATGCCTTGCAGGCAAACTCCAGATCCTCTGCTGTACTTCATGGATTAACAGAGCCAGCTCCCAGTCACCAGATGAATGAGCAACAAATGCTGCTACAGGCTGTGTGAGCCTTGCTCATAATTCTAAGACTGTGCACTTAATAATAGTGCCCATACAGTCAAACTTTCTATGGAGGTCACTTTTTGTTTTTAATAGAGAAGGTGCTTAATTCATTGAGTGATGTGGGAAGTTTTAAGTATTTAAAAGGGTCGAATTTGGATGAAAAATTGGAGGACTGTAGTCTTCTACAAGGCAGAGGTAGGTCTATCTGTGACACTTAGGTGATCCTCTCTGAAAGAAGAATGAATTATGGAAGGTGATTCAGATGGACTTAAAATTCAGATTTCCAGATTCCTTCAACTTTGGCTGTCTTCAGACTAATTTGATAGAGGTGTGAGATGCCATTCAGTTTGTGTATATCCCACTGCTTGGGGCAAATTAAACTTGACAGAGTAGGGAAAAAATCTGTTAAGAAAGCTTTTTCTGATGTGAGTCCTTGTTCTCTGCATGACAGTATCAGCCTGAACTGTTTATTAGAACTGTTGATGTTAAATTAGGTGCAATTGAAATATATGTATTTTTAGTAACTGTTACCAGTAATAACTTTCCCTTGTATTTTGTACTGCATAAGCCATGCACAGTTACAGCTCTACATCTATTTCATTGGTTTCATGATTTTGTTTTAGGAAATGCTTCTTGAAAACACTTATAGAATAAGGTATATAGGAGAAGAGGTGGTTTTAGGGTCCCTTGGCATGTTGGGCTACTTCTGCTTCAGAAAATTAGAAGAAACTGAACTCAGTTCTGGAACAATACCCTTAGAAATTGCAGTTAGATTAACCAGAGATCTCCAATGTACAGGGATGCAAGTGCTGCACTGAATATGACATAATAGATCTTCTGTTTCTTCACTAATCTAATACTGGTCTTTTTTGTTGTTTTTCACAGTGCTTTTAATAAAATTTTTCTACTCTATTCCACTCTTGAAATTTGTAATTCAGAATATTTTTTATTAAATTTTGTTGCTTTTCTCTCCATCGAAGTTGCTAAATTTTTCTGGTTTTTCTTACTAACTGTGGGTCCAGTAAATTTGTTTACAAGAATGCCTGTAAAGAATTTGCATTCTAAACTTATGAGTTATTTTAAAAATGTGGTTCACATAAAGATCCTTTGACTTGAAAGCATTTATATCTTTGACTTCCTTTAGGTGCCTGGTAGAGGATTCTGGGGATGTGGCCTTTGTGAAGCACTCGACAGTGTTTGAGAACACAGATGGTACTTAGTTTTACATATCTCTTTATTATAATTAAATTAATTTTTCTTGCTCTAAAGCATTCATTGCTTGACAGTGACCAGTTTATTTTTTTTTCAGGTAAAAACACTGCTAGTTGGGCCCAAAAGCTGAAGTCCAGTGATTTCCAGTTACTGTGTCCAAATGGTGCCCGTGCTGAAGTCACTCAGTTTGCCAGTTGTCACCTGGCTCAGGTGCCAGCTCAGGCTGTCATGGTTCACCCAGATGTCAATGTTTTTGCTCTATATGGACTACTGGACAGAGCCCAGGTACTAATAATCCATTTATTTTTGAGGGGAGTTATATATGGTCTTGCACAGTCCAAGGATAAAGACCATGCTGCCATATCCTGCCTCATGGCACGGGCAGCTTATGGGTAGTGCACAGCCTGTTGGGAGTGTGACAGAGAAGGTAAAGGACAACCCATGTAACTCACCCAGTAAAACCACACTGGTGCACAAGGGATTTCAACTTTTTGCCCAGCCACTGGTGCAGTAGTAATTTCCCTGGAACTTAAGGTGTTTTCCTATGTGTTTCTCCTGTTTCTGTGTTACTTTGAGGTGTGCAAGAAACAGAGTATGTGCTAATGCTTTTCCATTCTGGAATCTTCCTTGGAATGCAATAGAACTTTGCTGGGTTTGTTTATGCTGCAGCATGTACATGGTAAACCATGCAGGCAGAGAGTGCCTGGCTGCCACAGTGAGGTTCCTTCTTCTCCACCCTGAAGACCCCAAAATCAAGACTGAGCAATATCTCCATGTCAGTCATGTCTGTAACTCCTGGGCAGCCAAACCCTATATTGCATAACAATATTGAGGCAGGAGAATTTTAAAAAAACTACAGCTCTTTTTCCAGATAGCAACTAAAAACACAAAATCACAAATACTGTTCTTGTAATTGCCAGTGGCAGAATTCTGTATCTGATCTACTGAAGCATCTAAAAGCAAACGCATAAGAGAGATTCTGCAATTGTGTATGAATTTTTCATCTACAAAACGGTTCCTGTCATCTTTCATGTTGTATGACAGGAACATGGCACTTCATCTTGCAAAATGCTGAGAATTTTTCATTATTTTCAGGTCTACTTTGGAAATAGCAGCAATGAAAATGGATTCAAAATGTTTGATTCTTCAACTTTTCAGGGAAAAGACTTGATTTTTAAGGATTCTACTCTTGAGATTGTGCCAGTAGAAGAGAAGAGAACATACACAGACTGGCTGGGGAGTGAATATATTGAGTCCCTTGAAGGGATGCAAACACCCCAGTGCTCTGGGGCAGGTAGTAAAATAACACAATACTCACTCATGGCTACTCTCATTCCCCTGCTTGTTTTATGTCAGATACAAGGCTTGGACTAGCACAGTGGGAACTTCCAGGCCACCTCTGCCCTGCCACCTTCTCTTCAGAAAAGCTGCTGTCTGGATAACATGCTGTGCTACCATGTGAATGCCTCTTCCTGCCTCTTTGCAGGGCAAATGCCAACAGCATCTGCTCATCAGGGAGTGGGGCAGGGCTAAAAGCTGCCCCTGTCTGTGTGGATGGGTTGGAATTTGGGGCAGAAACCAGCAATACAGTATCAACATGGTTTACAAGATCAGTCTAAAACTGGAGCATCTCTGCCATTGTTGCTGATACTGAACCACCCAGAATTCCCAAGAACTGTTAGGTGGATACTGGGTTTCTGACCTGTAGAAGAATTTCTTGGAAGGCAATATCAAAACTCCCGTCTAGTGAATTCTCTCTATAGTGGCCTCCTGGCTGGTTATGTTCAAACTCCACATCCCTGCTTTACCTATCTGACCTTGTTTCTCCTGAGCTCCACTACCACAGAGGTAAGTGCACAGAGAATGGACAGGCTGTGAACAGAGACCAGTCCAGCTTCTGCCATGGACAAAGTATTCTACCTTCCAGCAGAAGAAAGTAGAAGAAATTTCCAAAGTCACTGGATGAAAAAGAAGCCCAGAGAGACTGGAAGGGGGTCTGCATTTTGACAGAGAAAAGAACAAAGCCGAACATGAGCATCCACTGAGCTTATTGACTTTCCACACCCAGTGCTCTCATGGCTCGCCAGAGATGTCCTGTGATCTTTAGTTTCATGCAGCATTCATCAAGAACCTCATGACTGTCCTCCTTCCACACGGGGCAATCCTGAGTGCCTTGTGCATGAAACTTGTATTTGCTGTAGATGAAACAAAGTACTTTACTAAAGTACTTTTACAGTAGAAAGTAGACATTTCTACTGGCTATAGCATTCAGATTTTATTTTTATCCGTAGCTGCACTAACCACAGACCTTGCTGTGCTGCTGGCAGGCACCGTCCTCCTGACTGCAGAGACCACCTCATGATCCTGGGATGAACAGACATTTGGTTAATAAAAACCTGGTAAAGCCAGATAGTAATCATGTAAACAATGAAAATAGCAAATAAACATGAGAAGTAATCACACTTTAACCAGCCTGGTAGCTAAACTACTGCTTTTCTGGGACATGAACATTTGCCTTTCCCTTTCACTGCCCGCTGTTCCGTTGCTCCCAGTTACTGGGGCTCTGGTAGGACACAGAGGGATGCCAGCCCCCGGCTGTGCCTGCTGGGGCGAGTGTGTCTGTGAGGGAGCCGTGCCCAGCACTCAAAGCCGAGACTGCTGGCAGGCTGTGCCCAGCTGCGGCCCCTGCTGTGCTGCTGCTCCTTGTGCTTTTGGTCAATTATGGAACAGCAGCTGGACAGGAGCCGGCGTGTGGCCAGGAAGGCCAGTGGCATCCTGCCTGGCCTGTATCAGGAACAGTGTGACCAGCAAGATCAGGGCAATGATTGTCCCCTGCACTTGGCACTGGTGAGTGCTGTGTCCTTCAGTTCAGGAAGGACATTGGAGTGCTGGGATGTACCCAGAGAAGGGTCTGGAGCACAAGTCCCACGAAGCGAGCGGCTCCGGGGCTGGGGGTGTTTAGCCTGGACGAGGCTCCAGGGTGACCTTATCCCTTATCCTGACAGGAGGGTACAACCTGGTGGGCACTGGGCTCTTCTCCCAGGCCGTGACAGGACGAGAGAACATACTCATAGAACTCTCAAACCGTTCCGGGGGACTTCAGGATGGACGTCAGGACGAATTCACAGAAAGGGTGATTAGACACAGGAATGGATTTCCCGGGAGGTGGTGGTCACCGTCCCTGGAGGTATTTAAGGAAAGGGGAAAGGCTGGCCATGCGCTGGTGTTGGCCGTGGGCTGGACCCGGTGATCCCGGAGTCACCTCCAGCCTCATTGATCCCGGCATCCCGGGAGCTTCAGCCGCCGGGAGGCGCTGCGCATGCGTGCCGGGCTCCCGCTGCGGCGCCTCGTCCGTGCGCCGCGCGCCCCCTGGTGGTGCGGCGTGAGGGGCCGTGGCCGCCATGGTGGCGCGGGCGCTGTGGGCGCTGCTGGCGGCGCTGCGGGCGGGCTGGTGCCTCCTGCCGCAGAGCGGGTACCTGCACCCCGACGAGTTCTTCCAGGCACCCGAGGTCATGGCAGGTAAGACGTGCGCCCGGGACGGGGTGGCCCCAGGAGGGCGCGAGGGGACGCGAAGCGGCGCGGCTACGGGCACCGTGTCCCCCATCGCCGGCCAGGCGGGTGTTCCCGAGGGATCCCGCTCTGCCACACAGCGAGTCCCGCAAGCCGGGCAGGAGAGGATCCGCAGGGCTGGCCGGCTGGGTGGGTCCTGCTCTGTGCAGTCCACAGCGAGTGACGCCTCGAATCACATTACTGTAGCAGGCTTCTCGATGCTTTGTGAAAATGAATGGTACGCTCCTAAAGATGTCAAGGTTGACACCAGTTTCAAAAGTTTAGGAGCTGCTCTGTATTGTGATACCTCTTTTACCAAGTAGTATCCTTAACGCTGAATAAAGCATATTATCTATGTATGTATTTTTCTCTTCCTTTGTAGGAGATATTTTAAACCTTCAGGTCTATTATCCATGGGAGTTCCTTTCCAGCTCTCCTTGCAGAACAGTTGTTTTCCCGTTAATGACATCAGGAGTTACATACTGGCTGATGAAATCTTTGCAGCAGTTGGATGTATGTTCAAGTTGCATCAACAGCTACACTCTCCTTGTATCTCCTCGCCTGCTCATTACAGTCTTTTCTTTCATACTCGACTATAGTGTTTATCGATTGGCCCCTTTCTGGGAAGCAGATCCGTGGAAAGCACTGGTACTTCTTGCTGGATCATATGTCACGCTGGTGTTTTATACAAGAACGTTTACCAACACACTCGAAGGACTTCTCTTTGCTGTTCTCATGGTACTGGTTTCTTCAAGGAAGTCCAGTGGCAGCTCAGCAGAGCCTACAAGCAGCTCTCTCATAGGTGTCATAACAACTGCTGGGTTTTTCAACAGGCCAACCTTTCTGGCATTTGCTCTAATGCCCCTGCTTTACTGGGCCGGTTTAATTGTTGACTCTCAAAAGAGCATTAAAACTCTCATAAACCACTTTTTGAAGTTTATCCTATGTACATGTTTTACTGCTTTTGTTTTCATAACTGCTGACACCTTCTATTTTACCTCTGTGAGCTTAGACAACCTCTGCAGCACTAACAAGAGCAGCCTAGTTGATGTAATAGTTCAATTACATGACAAAATGGTAGTAACTCCCTTCAATTTTCTCAGCTATAATCTTAATCCTCATAATCTTGCACTGCATGGAAGTCACCCACGAGTTACACATTTTACAGTCAACGGAGTAATGTTGTTTGGGATCTTACATATTCTGGCCATTGGTGCTGGCTTTAAAATGCTAAAGAAATATGTCCGTCAGTTAATGCTGGTCAGATGGTGTTACCATGGGCTGCCCGAGCTGTTGATGCATTCTGAGGGCAGTGCAACATTGCTGCTGTTTTATTTTGTTCCTCTGGCATTTCTCTCTCTGTTCAGTCACCAGGAGCCTCGGTTTCTCATCCCTCTCATCCTGCCGTTGGTGCTGTTCAGCGCGTCACCAAACAGGGCTGTGAAATGGAAACTCCTCATTGTTCTGTTCAACCTTCTGGGGGCACTGCTGTTCGGGTGCTTACACCAGGGAGGGCTCATTCCCTGTTTGTTTCACTTGGAGCAGCTCATCCATTCTCCAGCATCCTCAAGCCACCCGCGGCATTACACTCTGCTCTTTGCACACACCTACATGCCTCCAAGGTCTCTGCTCAATATCAAGAAGACAGACGTGCATGTGGAAGTCATTGACATGGCTGGAGCTGGAGAAGAAGCCCTCTGCCAGACAGTAGAGCAGCGAGCAAGCAATTTTACCTGTGGAGACTGTCATATCTTTATTATAATCCCTGGTACAGTCAGAGCCACAATTACAAAATGTGGTGTCTCATTCAAGAACGAGACTTTGATATTTCCTCACTTATCAATGGAAGACCCACCACAAATACCTGTACTATCCAGTGGAAATTGGAGGAGTCAGTTAGGACTTTACATCCTTGAGCTAAACAGAGATCATCAGAGCCTTTAGATTTTTGGAGAACAAAATTTTAGTATTTTAGTCCATTTGGATTCTGTCTGATGGTGGTGTGAGACCTTCCTCATTCATACACCTTCCTTTCAGCACTGGCACTGGGAGCTCTCCCAAGTCACTTTATTCCCATTCCTCACACTCTTAGGGTAGCCAGTTCTGGATAGAACCTGCTTAAAATCTGACTTACTCAGCCCTGTGGTGTTTCATATGAACTTTTATAATTCTCCTGATGAGAGAGAATGAAATTGGAGCCCACCAAAACTGTGATTGAAGCTTAGCTGTTTCCATGTGAGATTTATTTTTGAAAGCTCTTATAATCTCTGACAGGGTTTGGGGACTGTGGGGTGTTTACTGATAATAGGCATTAATTCAGCTGCTGGAGAGAGATTACAGGGTTAGACAAAAGCTGGTCTGACTCAGTAATCTTTTATTTTATGTTCTTAAAAATTCATTAGACCAGACTGCAGTTATAGTACTGTACCACTGCCTTGGATGGTGGGTCTGTCTTGAAAAATCCCCAGCATTGATCTGGCAGAATCAGATTTAGAACATGGAAGATGCTTCAGCCGAAGTACTTGTGCTAAATCCTAAAATCTAAGCTTTGCCTGTTTAGCCTCCCTTGCCACAGTTCCATCCTCGTGAACGTGCTACCCACGTACTGAGCCGGGCAGCGCTGGGATGGCATTAAGCGTGCGCGGTGTTCCGCGGCTGCAGCTCGGGCAGTCCTTCCCTTGCGCGCTCCTGCCGCTCGTCTCGCATCTGTCGCTGCTGTCACGACTGTCACCCCGGCAGAGCGCACGGCAGGTCCTGCGGGAGCTGGATCGAGGAGCTGCGCAGACAGAAAGCGGTAACTGGGAGGGATTTGATCCTTCGTGCCATTGGACCAGAAGCATCTCTGAACGGGCTCAGCACAGGGTCAGAGATGCCTGGTTCTGCTGCCGTGCAGGGAAGGCAGCCCCGAGGAGGAGCCGCATCTCCTGCGCCCTCTCTCCATGCACTAACTGCTCCCCATTAAATCAGCTCAGTGGGAATGACAGCTTATATCCTGGCTTTCCACTGGGGAGCGGTCTCTTTTAAAACTGGACACCAATAACTGGGCTTCAGCTACAATCTTTAGTTTTGCCTATGAGAACTGGATCCAAAACATCCTGAACTGGCACATGCATTGTAGATCAACCCTCTCTCTCTGAAACAAATCTGACACTTGAATTATTTCTGCTCACAAAGGTGGTAATGCTTTTGGCAGTTCTTCACCCACACAACCTTACGTAAGGTCTTAAGACCCAGGTTTTCAACAGAGACAAGAATAATACAGGTTGATGCCAAGCTCTAAGGAGAATCTAGGAAAAATGAATGTGTGACTGATTTGCCTGTATTTTCCAAACTATAGGAATGATCTAGATGTTTAGGGAACATTGTTCTTGTTCTCTTGTAAAGCATTTTGCCTTATGTTCTCTGTATGTTCATCCCACATCTTTCATTCCTCACTGCTGGTCTGCCTGTAAATTAAAGGTGAGTGTTTGGGGGGAGGCAGGGGGAGAGAAGGTGCCTATCTATTTGTACTGGTGACTCACAAAGTCGTGTAAGTAGTTGTGAAAGCATCGTGACAGCAAATGTCTTTTCCAAGGTAATTTTCTTTTTGCCCTCTTACACTGGGACAACGCAACCGTGTGCCATAGCTGGTACTCCATGTCCTGCTTCCCACTTTCAGCTTTCTTAAACAACTTAAATCTTGAACATTATTTTCAGAAAACTTACAAATTCTGGCAGTGTGAGTGGGGTACATCGTGAAACTCTTGGGGGATGTAATGGAGCACCATTCCCATGGGATAATGGCTTCTCTCTACCACTACACAGGTAACCTGCAGAGAGCCAGCAAGAGAACCTGTACTACAAATACCAGCTCAGATTAACAATATACTGCTTTTGTCTCGCCAGCCAGACCTTTGAATTTACACTGTAGATGCAGTTTCTCCATCCATCCACACCTGTCTTTGTTGCTGGAAGTTTAATTTTACCAGCAATACAGGAAACTGTATCTCAGACAAAGTACAACGTTCTCCTCACCTGGGATGATACAAGAAATGGAAATAACCCTCCCCAGTAACAGAGCCTCTACTCAGCTGGATCAAACAGTGAAACATGCTCTGAAAGAAGGTTAACTGCTGTAATGTCATGGATGTCATCAGATCAACATTTTAAGCAAACCTGCTTAATGCATTACACATGATAGATGCATCCTTTTCCATTATGTATCTGTATTCCCATTTTTATGGAGGGTGGCTCTATTGGTGATTTTTTCCCTATAAACCCTTCTTGCTACAACAGACTTGAGGTGTGCTTTTAGGATAGCTACTGGATCGCTTTTTACCTTCCTGTAAGATGTCCCTCATCCTGTGCCTCATCATCAACACTTAAAACCCTTTTTGTAACAAAACTGTATCAAATATAGAGTTTTACTTCTGTATACACAGACATTACAGGTACTCCCGTGAGAATTGTGGTTTTATTTCAAGTTTCTTATCAGCATTTAAAGTGACAATCTTCACAGCATTGTGGATGATTATAAAGTGAGTCTGCTTGTTCCTGAGAACCGTAGAACATGTATACTGTCTTTGAAATAGAAATCCATGAAACCGATGAGGAGCAGCTTCCCGTGTTCATGCTTTCCCGAGGAGTCGCTCCAGGCCATGCCATGTGGAACGCATTGTCCAGTCCGCAGCTCGCCATCCACAGTTCGGGCACCGCTGGGGTCCGGAGCGACTGCCAGGGTGCCCCGTCACCAGCGCCTTGGGCCCTTCTCCCGCCGGTTCCAATGCGCTCCGGGCACTCGGCGCAGGGAAGCAGCGGCGGTTCCCGTCTCCTCCCGGGCGCGGTCCGCAGCTGCCTACCGCTCGGAGCGGCGATCACGGCGCTGATCCGGGGCGGCCGCCGCGGCCCGGCCCGCGCGGCCACGGCCACCCCCGCGCGCGGGCGCCGTCCTTGAGCTCGGAGAGGAAGGCGTCACGCAGGCGAAGCAGGCGCGGGGCCAGGTCGCGCTGGCCGCGGGTGAGGGCTGCGGCGGTGACCCGGGCGGCGGCACGGATGGGCCTCGACTCCGAGAGCCGTTCTACGAGCCGCGGGCTGGAGAGCAGCAGCAGCAGCGCCCGCAGCAGCGCCATGGCCGCCGCTCTCGCGAGATCCAGCGCCGGAGCGCCCCCACACGCGGGATTACCTCGCCGCGCTCGCGAGAGCCGCGCACCGCCTCGCCATTGGCTGCACGCCCGGCGGCTACGGGGCGCTTGCGCGGGGCGCGGGAAGAGGCCGAGAGGCGGCTGCGCCGGGTGGTGTCGGTCGGTTCGGTGCTGGGCACGGCCGGGCCGGGTTGGGCTGGCCTCGCCTCGGCAGCGTCGCCATGAGCTCCAGCGGGACGCTGAGCATCTTGCGCAGCGACTCCTACGCCGAACTCAGCCAGTACCGGGACCAGCATTTCCGGGTGAGCCGCGGCTGGGGGCGGGCGCCGCGCGGTCAGGCCGGACCGGACCGGACCGGGCCGGGAGGTGACGCTGTGTCCTTGCGGCCCAGGGTACGCGGTACGACCAGGAGCGGCTGCTGAGGAAGAGCTGCACCCTGTACGTGGGGAACCTCTCCTTCTACACCACGGAGGAGCAGATCCACGAACTCTTCGGCAAAAGCGGCGACATCAAGAAGGTCATCATGGGGCTGGACAAAGTGAAGAAAACCGCCTGCGGCTTCTGCTTCGTGGAGTATCCTTGTGCGGGGTCAGGGTGTGGGTGAACTGCTCTGCACTGCAGGCTCTGAGTCACGGGGGAGTTCTCCGAGGATAAAATTAATCGTTTGCTAAAGTGTCTGTGGGAGACCTTGGCGAGAGAGAGCAATGCTGGGCTCACGGTTGGACGTGATGATCTTACAGATCTTTTCCAACCGTGGTTCTGTGATTCGAGCATACACTGCATGTCGAGCGGGGTTAGCAGATTGCTTACACTTTGATACTTTATCCCAGACATCTGTTAGGTGGTTGACCTCTGCAGTAAATTCGTATTCTCCGTGCCGAGGTAAAAAGGTTTTTCTTTTCGTACAAATACACTTGTAAAGTTTCTTTAGGCATCTTTCATTTCGTCTGTGTGCACTTTTCTGAGGATCGTTCTGTTACTGGTTCCAGTGAACTCACCAGAGGTGAAAGTTTGCAGCATGAACGGAGCATATGTGGAGCTTCCCACTCTTTAACAAGATAACTTTGTTCTGTTAAATGTCGGCATTTGTCGGTTGACAAATATACCAATTAATCCAATTTACGTATTTTTAATGCTTGAACTGCTGCATGTTCCTCCCTTTCACTAGCAGTTTCTTAGTAGCTGGTGTAGCTTCATAAAAGCGGTTCAAGCAAAGATTTGGTTTTGTAGCCGATTTGATACAGTTCCTTTTTCCGTGTGGTGAAAATAGAGGTCCATTTTTTTTCATTAACCAATCCTAAGGTATTATGCCAGAGGAGATGCTGAAAATGCAATGCGATACATCAACGGGACCAGACTTGATGACAGGATCATAAGGACAGACTGGGATGCAGGATTTAAGGAGGGTAGGCAGTATGGCCGTGGAAGATCAGGGGGGCAGGTAAGTTGTTGTACAGCCTGGGGTTTTAAGGGAATAGTGACTTTGCCAAACTTCTTGGTTTTGAATGAACACAGAACAATTTCAGAAACAGCCGCTTAGGAGTCATTGTTTAAGATAACACTGGAGGACATCTGATCAAGGGCAGTATACTCCACTAGGAATAAATAACTCTTTCATAAATTTCACTAAAAGTACTCGCAGAAATAATTCTTGGCTGCCTGGGGAGATAATGCTTTTAAGTAAGCCCAGAAAATGTAAGGGGCTGTCAGGAACACACAGGACAGCAGTTGGCTTACCCCAAGTGGAGCAGGTGGCAGTGGCTTTTACTGCCAAAGCCCAAGGCTGGCCATCCTTGTGTTGATTAGAGAGTCCCCAGAAATGATGAAAGAGAAAATTGGTTTATGCTAATCTGGACTTCTGCCTGATGCACTTTGCCTTCTGTTTGGTCAGTCAGCTCCATGTAGGCACTTAGGTGTTGTGATGTCAGTATGACTGTATTCTAATAGTGTAACAATTTTTGAGAAATGGCTTTTCATTGTCTTTCCTGGACTTCCCTTTCTCCCTCCTTCATTAGGTCCGAGATGAGTATCGGCAAGACTATGATGCTGGAAGAGGTGGCTATGGCAAAACTGTTCAGTGCCAGTGACTCCTCGGCTTCACAAGAGAACCGAATCTGCATTCTAAATGTCCCCAGGCACAAAGTAGATCTTTTGCACACAATTCACAGAAACTCCTATCCATGTTCCTGTGAGCATGCTATGTTCAATACCTCTTCTGTTTTAACACCAGGATCCAAAGCATTGCAGAGGACCTAGGAGCCAGGCTTTAAGCTTTGGAATGCTGAGGCTTTGGTCTCGAAATGCTGCTATAACTTACTGAAAGGAGTGCAGATGTAACATTATGGTGCTTTTTTTTTTCCCTGGCAAAACTTGATTATTCTACTGGGTTTTGTTTACATTGGTATCCCAGGGTGGAGAGCAGTGATAAAGGATGATTGGTGGATTTTTCACAGGTGAAAGCAAAAGGCAAAGAGCCTGAAAGTGGAATTTCTAGGGAAATTTTTCAGTTTCTAGGAAGACTTTTAAGTTGCAGATTTTCTGGGGTTACTGAATTAGCATCTTTTTCTACTGGTGCTGTTCCTAGAATATTTACATGAACAGCCATAATAAAACAAATCAGATTGACTTCAGGAGTCATGAAGTTGAAAACCAGCTGAGCAGAGAGCAGGAAACAGACCTCTGCTGTCTTCTACAAAGTGTCGTTGTGATTGCATGACAGAAGAGCAAATGCAAGAATTACAGTGCTATTATTTCACAGTTTGAGTATTAGTGTTTTGCCCTATCTGTTATTCTCTACAACCTTAATATTTGAGGACAGTATCTTCCCTGTGCCTGTAAGGGTTGCATGAATCCAAGTTACCCCCCAAATGGGATGTTTATGGAATTGGGTTTATAATGAGAAAGTTTCTTCCCAAAATAGGTTTTCTATTTGAGAAACACGTGACAAGAATGGTAAAAGAATTTCAGGATTGCGTAGCTTGTGTTTTTCTCTTTCCCTGCTGGGTCCTATTCATACTGCTTGTTGGTGTGTTGGAATTTGGATATATTGCAGACGTAGGTTTAAAAAATATGATCCCAAGATCAATAAAATTTATCTGATGAAACGAAATAGTTTAAAAAGAACTGTTACAGGGCTTTGGAATATCTTCATGGATTTCTGAGTTCAATGTAAATATCAATTCCTAAAACTTTGTGTAAATGCCTTGTTGTCCATGACTCCTTATAAGCTTTCAGAGGTGTACAAAAGTTGATCTTTACTCACTGAAGGTATTGTAGGAAACCTTGATGTGTTTCTTGCATACAGTTCATCACAACTGTTACTGTAAATTGGAAGACAAGTAAGATTGAACAACTCCTTACTTAGGAAGTGTGGGTTTGATGGTTTTTGTCATGTAGACTAAAGCTAGACTTTTGAGATCATTTGGTGCTGGTCTGCAAATAAGATTTAAACAAAGCTACATTTTCCAATATAGTACATTTGATTATTATGAGTTTACAGCCTGTAATCTACTGTAGAACACTGCTGAAGTTTATTTTTCATTGTATCAATTTTGTATAAAAAATGTTACCAAAAACTCTAAAGTCACTTTCTTTTAAATAAAGCTTTTAAATAAAGCAACATTAAAATTGTTTGTTACTTTTTTTTTAACAGAATCAGTGAACTAAAGGAGCTATATTCAGAGTTTTGGTCACATCCTTTGTTTTAGTCTCTTTTAAGATGGAAAGAATGAATATTCTTTCCCTTTGATTGTATTTTCAGTCTTGTTCTGTTCTTACCTGGATTCTGAAAGGTGTTTGGGTAATGCTCTTCGTTATGGTTTGAATTGCTTTGAATTAAAGGACAAAAATTGTTTTTTGATAGTGAAGTAAATGTGAAAGTCTTTGGTGTGTAAGAAGTACTTTTCAAGGTGATCTTCCTTATAAAAATGAGGTTTAAAATTGTTTTTTATTGTAAGTACTGCCAGTACTTCTCAAAAATTCATTCTCAAATGAGATGGAGGTGGTAATAAGATTGTCTGCCACAACAATCACTGTTCTTTGCTGCTTGTGTGCAATGGGTCTGAAATGAGTATGTTTTAAAGTGAGATTATCTGTTTTGAGAGATACCAATCACAATGGGATTTAAAACCACATGAACTCTTGTGAACTCTTAAAATCTCAAAAGCTCATATAGTAGAAATTGAACATGGTTTGATTGTTGCCTTCTGTAATTGAAATCAGATCTGGGTCTGCTGAACCTAGTGCTTAATGAAGGGATCTGAATCAAGTCTTTGAAAGTTCTCTAGGGATTTATTCAGCTTTCTGACATCCTGGTGCATTGTGATTAGGTTGTCTCGGAAGGACAGAATCTCCCATGCTTCTTGGACGAGCTACTTCCTTGCAATTATGAACACTTTAATGGAAGTTCAAGCTGTGTTAGTGTTTCTTAGTACTTCATCCTAATTAGCTAATTTTATGGATTGTATCCATAAAGAAACCCAGCAGCTAAGAATATGAGTGGAAACTTAGATATCCCTTGATGGAAGGGAGGCTGTAAGAATTTAAAGCAGTGACAGCTTCAGTCTCTCCCTCAGACTGGTGCAGGCTCATGGGATGATTTACATGCCTGTCTTAGGCAGCAGTGACTGCAAATAAGATTTGTAATCACAGCATTTGAGTCTTAGTATTACAGGGTAAAATCAGTGGAGTTTAAAAGCATTAGAGACATTTGTTTTCAACGACTGACACAATAATGACATCAGCAGTGTCTCACTGCAGGCTCATTCCGAGGTGGTCTGTGTGTTAGGTTACTTCACTGCCCTGTGCAGACAGTTCCCGCTCAGGTTGGTGCAGGCACAACTGTTGGTGTTAATGGTCCTTTCTACACAGACAATTCTGGAAAAAATACTGAAACTAGTGAAGCTAATATCCAGCACCTCATCTTCCACATCTTGTCAGATTTGACTTCTTGTAAAGGAAAAGATTGATGAAAACTACTAAAATTGACATGGTTTGTTCATGGTTTCATCTCTCAAGGAAAGACAGTCCTAGTCAAAGGAATGCAGTCCACAGGGACTGCTCATGAACTCTTACCTATTTGAGTTTCTAAAGCACAAGTTGTACCTTATGCCAGAGCATGTAAATTAAAACAAAATAGGGTGTGCATTTTTCTTTGCACGCTCAGGTTTCTGCTCCTAGCTGAGTGTGTTTGGTACTTTCAGGTAAGTCTAGGGCCAAGCCACTGTAGGTGGTGTATCAAAAAATTAGTGGGGATGGTGGAGAGAAGTGTCCTTGGCTTCAAAACGTGTTTTTGAATCCATGACATGATAGTATTTTTGCATTAAGACTATGTAACTGTACAAAGATATGAAGTATATTGCACCCCTGCCAGTAGAGGACAGAGTTACATGAGAAGAAGGTTTGCTGATCTTGAGAAACTCCCTTCTGAAAGCAGAAGAAATCGGTTCTTGTGTCAGGGTTCCACAGTTCATGAGGATGACCTTCCTGCCACTCTGCTTCTCAACCTGCTTTCTGAGACAAAGATGTGCTTTATTTTACTGAGGTAATTTCGCTGAGGTAATACTATTCTCCAAGGTTCTTTTAGCTTCCGCCTGAAGGCCATTTGAGTGTCTATTTGGGTCCTTTACAGGGGAAAAAAAAAAAACGAACCAAAAAAAAAGATAAATAGGAAGCCAAAGTCTTCTTTGCAGCTCGAGTGGCTGGTGAGTTCAGATGTGATGCGAATGTTTCTTTCAGCAGGAGGATGAAGTTTGGCAGTGGAGCACTCCGGCACAGATGAAGCGCCCGTGGCCCCCTCTGGTGGTGACATCGCCACCGGCAGGGGGGCGGCTGCCGGCAGCGGGGCAGGGACTGTCCTTGTGCTGTCGAGATTTTGCCTCGATTTGGTTGTAGAAATGATCGAAAACCCGATTTTCATCACGAAGTATGTAGACCATTTCTCAGAGTGGGGGCAAATGGAGGTCAGGATTTATGGGTTTGTAGCCCATGGCTGTTCCTCTGTTTAGCAACAGCTTAGTTACCTTTTCCACTGGATATTGCAATATGCAGTGTCTGTGGTAACTTCTCTTCCTGCTCCCAGCAACCTCTTCGGATCTTGCCAAAGCATTCCGTGATACTGGAAGACAGCTTGACTCCATCCATGCTTCAGACGCCCAATCCATGCTTCACAGTCTCACATAAATTGTAGTTTGTGTAACTGTGCCAGCAAATCTTCTTGGGCCAGCATTCCGTTTTTCAGTCTCTAGTTGGCTATAAGTTGAAGTTCTGTATGGCACACAAAGTAAATGTCTGCAGGTTGACAAGAGATTGGGCAGGGCTTAAAATATCTGGTTTGTTTCTCTGGAGACACAGTAGTCCTTCAAGGACTTTGCAGACTTAAATGTCTGTTGCTTCTGAGTATTACTGTAAAAAAAGGAGAAATGCCCTTTTTTTTATCTTAGAAAATTTTTATCTGGTTCATAGGGTGCTGATGCTGTGTGTGACAAGCCTGTTGTGGATGAGGTGCTTTGTGTCCTCAGTCCTGGTGTTGACAGGGCTGTCTTTGCTAACTCTAATGTGTTTCCCAACACAGTAACAGGTGAGAATAATGACGACAGGCAAAGAGATTCAGTAATCTCAGTATGCGTGACCTGAGTGAAATGTAGATTATTATTTTTTTTCACATCTGAAGGACAGATATGAGTTATTCCTGGTGTAGCGTTTTATTGCTTTGAGGGTGCTGCAGCAAATGCTTTTGAAAACCCTTTCATGACTGTTCAGTAGGAGTTGCAGTCCTGCTTGAATATTCCTCTCAGAAACTTTCTCTTTGTCCTCCAGTGGTCATCTCTGACTGCATAAAACCTGTTGGTATTTTATTCTGTTATCCTCCAACCAAGTCTAGGCAAAGCCAGCTGTTTCTGCCCTGACAGGAAAAACTGCCACTGTTCCAGAAGTTCTATGAGGGGCTGAGGATTCCAGGCACCAAGTTGCATAGAGAGAAAGTGAAATACTTTCCATCAAAAACCAGTGTGAATTGAGGTTTACTCAGTTAAAGACTGAGAAAACATCCTTCTTGTGTGCCTTGATGAAGATGTTTGTGAAAATAAGACTATATATGAAATATTTTTGGGGGGTTTATTTAATTTATTTAATTAGGGGTATTTCTGATTTCTTTTTCAAGGTGTGCCATCTATTAATTCTTCTGAGACTGATGTGTTTGCAGTAGAATAGTATTGAACCACAGTTTTTGTTTTTTAAGTTATAATTAAAAGACATCTCAAAACAATTTGAAAACAAATGGGAAATAAGATATGCTATTTTGCTGTTTATCCAGTTTTGTGCAACATAAATATCAGAATAAATTAGCCTGATTGAGTCAGCTTGTCCTTGCGTTTCTGGGCAATGAAGCTTTTCCCTTCTCTACCAATGTCTTCCTGGAAGCAACAAAGTGCAAAGAAAATTCTAATTTTCTAGTTAGAGTAGGTAGGAATATGTTAAGTGTTAATAATGCACACTTGTATAATTGTAGTTGTCCATCTGTAGCTCACATGCATTTCAAATTGCATTAGATTGTTTCAGTTTTCTGAATTTATGACTTTAAAATAATGCTCCTATTGTTTTATACTTTGTGTCTTTATACGCAATTTTCCTGGTTTGAAAATTGTTGCTATTCTGTTCAAATTAATAAGTTAGTGCTTTTTGTTTTGCGTTTGATTTTCTGCAATACCATTGTGTCGCATCTTAAATTACTTTTTTGAAGACAAAAGCCCTGTCAGGTGGTCCTGCAGCCACAAGATGTCGTGAGAAGCCGCGTCTGGCTGCAGGGGAGTGGGGGCTGCCAGGATTCTCAGTCAGCTGAGGAGCTGTTGTGGAAGGAGCGACGTGTTCTGAAACGGCCTCATTTCACTGTGCAGCTAAGGCAGCGTCTGCGCTTCTTGAAGAAACTCTCGCATCTTAGAATTCCGCTTGAAACAAAAATGTCTGGTGACTGATAAAATACACCCTGAAGCAGTAGAGTTAGGAGCGCCTTAAGGTTGCTGATGTGTAGGATGCCTCGCAACACCAAGCACCATACAACTGAAAGATTGTGCTGGCTGGGAAAGGACTGACTTGTGCTTTGGGTTTTTTAGAGTTTTTTCTCCCTCTGAATTTACTCCAGTAGGAGGAGGAATAGGTTTCCATGAACTGGAACGAACTTCTTCCCATTAAGTCTGCACTTTTGCTTCTGCTTTAAATTTCCAGCTGAATTTGCTCTTTGGAATCTCCTTATTAATGTGAAAAAGCCTTCAAGCAGCAGTCTTACAACGTTCCATCCTGCACAGCTGCCAGGAGCAGGTGTGTACTGTGTCTGAGCTTTCCAGGGGGAGGTTCAGCAGAGATTTTTTGAAGTTACTCAGATCTCTCATACTCACTCTGCAAGTCATGGTGGAATTTTTGATGAATTGTTTAATAGGGTGCGGTCCTGTCAGGAACTTAGTTTTATCTCCCTTGGAGTTCAGTGAGATCTCTGTGCTTAGTGCTAAAGTACTGAATGTGTTTTAATGAACTTTGTCTGCTTATTTCTCCATAAATTAAACATGTAACATGCTGGCATACCACGAGAATTCTTGAAAGGCCTTTGGGAGCAGCACTGACTCCTGAGTTCTATCTCAAAGCAAGTTAGGGAAGCTGAGAAAAACAGTGTCACAAAAAGTAATGAGGGTATTTTGAAAGGGATTCCAAAAGGTCCTCAGGATAATTGTCCATAATCACTTCCAGGACAAAATTTTCCTCAGAATCCAAGGCCATGATGGGCAGCAAATATTACTTGGTTTACAGAGTTTGGTAGGAAAGACACTGCTTCAGAAGAGTGAGAGTGCAGAAACCTGGAAAGATATGAAAAGTGAGGGAAGATTCCAGCTAATTTGTCTATAATTCAAGCTTTAGACACAAAATGGTCATGAAGGCAAAATTAAACATTAAAAAAAGTCCAGAAGCCTGAATAAATATGTGGTGTCCATCAGCAGTCCCTGGATACAGTGTTGATTCTGTGTTTAATCATAAATTATCCCCTAAAGATGTTTAATTGAACTTAAACAGGCGTGAGAATGACTCATTCCCTGTTAGAAAACAAATCACTTTGTCATCTGTGGAGGAGTGGTGCTCTTCCTTGTGCTTTGTGAATTGTCCTCCTGGCTGGGCCAAGAGCTGGGCAGGCTGGAGCTCTCCCTGAGCAGTGACACAACACCCTCCTTGGTGACAATATGGAACTGAGAATGGACAAATGAGCCAGGGCTCCAACTTCAGACAAATCTGAAGGTAATTAGCGATTCCCAGACACAGAGTTGTCTTGAAAGAGGAGAAATCATATGGAAAGCAGAAAGCTGCAGGTACCAAAGCTTTCAGGTGCTCAGGGCTGTGGTGGCCCTGACAGTGGAGTTGGCTGGGCAGCACTGCAGAGAGCTGATTTGCACTGGAGGTTTACAGATACATCCACATGCAGTTTAGTCTGGATTGAACTTAATGTGAGAATACTGGAATCTGTATTTCGGGTTTTAAATATTTTACATTTTAATAGATTTTAAGTGAATATGTTAGTGCACATAAAATGCAGAATTGCCTCTCAAGAACTGCTTTTTCATTATTAGCCAGGAGTTTATACTGGGCCATGCAATTAACAAGGAAGTTCTCTCTTAGCTGCCTATCATTGCAATCCTAGGGAATGAGCTTCTTTGTGTTTTCCAAATACACAATATCTGAACAAAGTCGAGTGTAAGTATAGTGTAATAGGGCATTTTAAAAAGCAAGTTTTAATTTATTTTTCAAATTCTAAGGTGTAACTTATTTCCTAGTTTAGAAAGCATATAATAAAATGCGTTTTGTGTTAATATTTTAAAATAATTCATTATTTAAAAACATTTTTATTGCTGAATATGTTGTTGCCAGAACTTCTATCAGTGACAGGATAACATAGAGATGTGAGAGACTGAAACTGCAAAGGAATAGGGGTGACAAAAGCTAAAGGTAAAGCATCAATTTCTATTCATTCTTCCTTTTAAATGGAGGAAAGGTGTTCTGCATTTGTAAGGATTACATTATTGCTTTTCAGACATGATTCAAAGATGGGTATTGAAAGAGGGATGGTATAAAACATCGTTATGTCATTAGGAATTCTAGTTCCATTCAAATAAGAAATGTTCTATTTATGATCCTTAAAGAGAGCCCTCAGGTCATGAACAGTATTTCCATTTGTTGAGAAAAATGTCAGAATAGTTTCCTGAAAGTCTGTACAAAATGAATATTCCTTTTGAACCCTTTATTCATTCAATTTCTGGGCATATTTAAAAAAATCATTGAAGAATTAATAAAAGCTGTGTGTAAACTTACATAAACTCCCTCTGTGAAATTCCAATGTTTTTTAGAGTATTCACGGCTTAGTTTCTGAGTGAAATAACTGTTGATTTCAGTGGGCCTGAACTTGTTAGTCGAATACACCAAAAGGAGGACCCACTTTTCCTTTGATTTTCTTTAGGGTACATGAAAAATTAATTCAGAGACCTTCATGGCATTACTGTGTATAGGTCAGGGAAGGAAATGGGGGACAGATTTTTTGCTGTCATATATGGGGAATAGTTTTTTTTAAGAGAAAAGGATTTTGGTTTCTACATTTGAGTGATATTAGAATATTTTTGCTAAGCTTGCTGAGCACTTAAACTTCTAAAACTTCACATATGTGAGGTTATTTTCTTTAGAAAGAAAACACATCCTATAAACAGGGACATAAACCTAGACGTGAAAAGCTTTTTGCATCTACTGCTGTGTTTGCACTTCTGTGAGTACACAGCACCTTTGCAATGGGGAAAAAGGATCCATGCTGCAATATATGTGTCAGCAATGACAGCATTGCTGTGCTGCACAGCAACACATTTGTCTTTTGAGTTCTGAATACCATTTATAAAATTCACTAGCATCTCTTGATCTTTGTAGAAGGCTGGTTTGGTTCTGGGCTAACTCTGGTAGGAGCAGAGATGCTCTGAGCTGTATCACCTCTGGACATGAAGTGGTGGGTCACTGTGATATGGAGCTGTACTCAGTGGCTTCACTCTCTCATGTCAGCAGCTGCAATACAGAGATCTGTGGGAATGACAGCCGTTATTCCCAAATTGTTATCAATTTTTTTTCCATTACACCCTAACATATCAGTGTATTAAAGAGAAACCTGAATATTTGATTTTTTTTCCCCATGAAGCCAGGAAATTGCAAGCTGATTTTTTTGTTAAAGCAGCGTGATTCATACTTTCCTTGAAGAATTCCAGTTAATCTTACTTCTTCTGCTAAATGCTGAAATAAAAGCTTTAGTGCATGCCAACTGTTGAATTCCCTATTTCCCTATTTCTTGGCTAAGCTGTGTATATTCACTTACTGATAGCAAATTTTCTGTTTTCTGTGGTTGCAAAGTTTACCACAAGTAGCCTGGCATCCTTCCTGTGAAGAACAGGAGCCAGTCCCCTTCTCAAAAGCATTTGGCTGTTTCCTCTCCTCCTGTAGTAAATGCTGTATGCAGCTGTAATGCAGCTGTTCTGAGTGCAGCAGGGAACACAGGCACAACCTGCTTCAATGCACAGCCCACATCTGTCCTTGGAAGAATTCAAAGTGACAGGAAGCATGCTGAGGCCATATGTCAGCAAAACAGAGTTCAGAGCAGGCTGCACTGTAAGCACAGGTTTAATTTCTAGCACAGTTTTGGAGACAGTTGTGTCTGGATCATTAAGAGCAAAAGTTGCTTTCTCTGAATTACCATTATGTATCAGCAGTAGATTTATAACTGAGCCAACTTGGAAATACCTTCCCCAGAAGCTCATGTTTAACTTTCACACAACTATTGGGACTTAACTGCATTTCATTCATTTTTGTGTGTGATTTACCTTTTTATGTATTAAAGAATCAAGAATTTGAAAGTGTTGCTTTTGTTAAGGGCCTTTGCAGCTGTGATTTGTACTGAAGGGACATTTCCTCTGTGAGTGGTCTGGTATCTCCAATATCACTTCTGGGAGACCTGGCAGAGGGACAGTACATTGTCTTTAAAGCACTTCATCAGGTCTTAATCCCTTTTGAGTTTGGGAACACTGAAATGAATTGGCTGTTTGAATGCATTTGACTAAACAATAGCTTAATATGAGAAAGATTGCAACTTTTTGATGTGATTCTTAATCAAGAAAACATAACGTTCCCTTTCTATTTATCTGATTAAAGGAGCAGTATAAATCAAACAGGAAAAGCTGAAATAGTTCATCTCAGTCCTTGGTTGACCTGTATCAGGCAGACGTTAACAGGATAGCACAAAGCAGGTTGCCCAGGGCCTTGTCCAGCCAAGTTTTGAGCAACGTCTCCAGGGAGGGAGACTCCACAACATTTCTGGGCAACCTATTCTGGTTTTTGGGCATCTATGATAAAAAGGTATTTTCTTGTATTCACATGGAGTTTCATGTGCTTTAATTTGAAAGCAGGTTATCAATCAGTTTTGCATGTGAAATTTCCATGTTTTTTGAAAGTGATGCTAGGGTTTGAAGCAATGTGACTTCCTGATGAACTTTTGCTTTCTCTCCATGTTTTCTTTTGGTGTCTCTGCTCTAGCAGCTTACCTGCTAGCACAATGTCCTTTCCTGCTTAAAATTCTCCCATCTATGCTTCAGTTTATGTTCCAAGCTGCATGGATGATAATACCACATTTGATTGCTCTTCTCTGCATCTGTGTAATTTGATCAGCAGTGCTAGTGAGTGCCTTCTGGGGAGAATTTAATTGATAAAGCCAGATTTGTCTGCTGAAAATGAGGAAAGCATAAGGTGACCTAATGGGAAGCTAAGGCCAAAATATGAACTTCTGGGGAGAAGGCACAGAAAAGCTGCAGATCTCTGCCTTGCTGTGACTTGATTTGTGAATGTCAGAGCCACCAAATGTATACCATATTCTGCCTCAGAGTCACACATTTAAGTTAACTGGGGTAATTCTAATGTTGTTGGAACTGCTGGGTGCTGTGACCTGGCCCTCAACTGCATTTGTAGCTGTGCATTTGCCTGCCTGCTACTGGATACTGGAATCATAGAATCATTAAGGTTGGAAAAGATCTCAAAGTTCATCAAGCTGATGGAACTTGTCAACTCCACCATAGTACTAAGTGCTGATTATCAAGAGTTCACATTGCAGTTGGTGTAAAACCTGTGACATCTTCCCAAATAACATAGTTACAGTCAGGATAGTCCCTGGATAGTTGTTAATACTTAGCTAAAATTAGCAAAATATTTTATATTCTGAGAAATTTGCTTGCCATTTGTGACGTGTTTGGCTCTGGCCAGTATGTTCTGTTCATATCCTGTGCTATTTTTAGTAATGGTGATTGTCCTTCAACCCACTTCTTTTGCAAAACAGAATGATACGTCTTTTTATTGGTATGTGTTACTTTCACACGTGGGTTCAGTTTCACCAGTGATGAAAACCAGATGGATCAGTCATGTGTGAGGAATAGTTCAATCTGAATGCTTCTGGGCTAATTGGAGGGGGCTAGTGGATGTGTGCCTTTTTTTCTCTTATACATGCAAATGAAAGTGTAATTTTAAATTGGACCCTGCCTTCCTATTTCCTTCCACTGAAAAGGGACAAAAAGGCAGAACATGTAGTTTTTTACAGGTCTTGAATTTGATGATTTTCTTTAGAGAAGCATTTTCTGTAAAATGCATTTCTGGGGCTGTGTTGAGTGGATTAGCTAAGGATCTGCCAGAAATAGGGTTAATTCCAGGACCATCAATGGACAGTGGAAGACTCTGTCAGAGCTTCCTGCAGTGGCAGGGAGATCAGCCAGGTTCTGTGTTGACATAAGGTTTTCCCTATCATTGTGCAGAGTGTGTCCCATATTAGCCAAGCTCCAAACAGTATTAATAGATGTCAAACACATTTTCTGCAGCTCTGTGGGAAAGATGTCAAGTGGCAATTTATCACTTTCACTCACTCTGACCCAATCAGACCCGCATTACCTGTACAGAAAATTGATTGGGAGGGTGTAATTCTCTACAGCTTTCCATGAAAGAAACTGTCACTCATTTATCACCAGACTTAGTCTTTATGGCTGTTTATGATTCTTCTGCTCATGACAGTAGGAACATGTGGCGACCCAGGAAGTACCAGGACTCTGAGAACACTTTGGGAGATGCTACTGTAGTGAGCATGAGAGCCTTAAATGCAGAGTAGCATGATTTATATCAAGTTTTGGCCATTAATAGTAATTATAATTTTCATAATTGTGTCCAGATTGGACTAGCAGTGACTGCAGATCCAAATTATTTTTCAGTGATGGGACAGATCCAAGATAGGTTTTGAGAAAATTCACAAGAGCACATCACATCTAATATAATTTTAAAAGTATGTGAGCTTCTCCTTGCTACTGTTGCCATTGAGGCAATGAATGTTTGGGTGAAAGTCCATCTATGTGAATTACCTGGTTGTTTTCATTCTGGTTAACAGTCAGGTTGTGTAAGCTCATGCTTAGCCCATATTCTATGTGTAAAGATAATTTTAATCAATAAGGTGACCTTTACCGTAGGTAAATCTTGTGCTCCTTTTTCAACCCCCCAACTATGTCAGTTGCCTTAATAAAAATGTTATAATTGTATTGAATTTCTAAAATTTCTCTTGAAAAGTTTGTAGTTCTAGTGACCCGCAATGGACTAAGAATATGACTAAGAATACTAAGTATAGAGAAATAAAAATGTAATTTTTAGAGAAGAAAAAAAAGGAAGGCATCTTTGGATAAAGCCTTGTTTAATAGTTTTTAGAACTCCATTCTAATACAAGTTATTCTGATACAAGTGCTTGTATTCTAATACAAGTGCTCAAGGACATAGTTGGCAATATATTTCACAGCAAGTAAAGTCTCTTCACAGGTTGGCTTTATCTGAGATTCAGGGAGAAGGAAACCGTACCTCCCGGTGTCCCGGAGCTCGAAAGTGAAGGAGTACTTGATGCCTTGGTTGTAAGCCCAGTCATCAGAGCCCCCTGCAGCAGGGTCTGTTGGGAAAGAAATTAAATAAAGCTTAACTGGGAAAGAGTGGCTACACATCAAATAAGAAATACTTTGGAGTCAAGTCACATGGCCAGGAATGCAGAAAGGACAGATAAAAAGAAATATTCTGTGAATTGATTGATTTATCCTGCTCATGGGAAAGCTGCTGCGATTTTAGGCCATTTATGAGCTTTGCTCCAGCTGATTTGTGCAAGCAAATGTCAACAAGCTAAAGTGCTCCCTCCTTGTCACTACTGTGGGGAAACCATGTGAGAAATGTCTAAGGAACTGGAGAATGGTGTGGCTATATGAGGATGTTTAGAAACACTTGGTATCAGAAGCAAATACCCTCTCAAAAGGTGGCTTTTTGAGGTTCATAGAGATGGGAAAGAGCTGCATATCTGGGATTTCAGCTCCACCTTTTTCTGCTGGACAAATAGTACCTTCCCTGTTCAGTAGCTGGTACAATAAAAACAGTCTCTCTTGCTAAGGAAGGAGCCTCCAGAATTGCCAAGTGTCACTAATACATTTCTAAAGGAAGAATCTCCAAAAATATTGTAAAAATTGGAAGAAACTGTTTTTTAAAATGTTTTGTCTTTTAAAACTATTTGTGGAAGGAAAAACAGGCAAGAGAAATAAGCTTCCCTATTTACTTTAGGAGGTCTTAAATATGGGAGATATTAAAGTTCTATAAATCTAGATTTGGCAACCCCAACTTGGCTTTTGGCACTGCAAAGGCCATATCCACAGCTGAGTTCCCAAGAAGGGTAGAATAATTAGTCATTACAAATTACAAATAGGATTGTAATTAGTATGTGCCTCAGAATGCAATGCAAAATAAAATTGGTGTTACTAGACTGGTTGAAGGATTCACATCACACAGCGGAATCAAAGGATTCACATCATCTTTGACTTGGAGATACTGGAAATGCAGAAAATCTCAGTCCAAGGTTTTTATGTTTAAATCTAAGCTATGTCTGATTTAGGAATTCATGCTATGCACACGAATTCATAAACATTTTACTACATCACTTGACTTTCCAGGGGGTCACACACTTCCTGGGATCCCTAAGGAATGAATGATCCCATAATTTAGAAATGACAGGTCCCATATATACCTCTTAGCATATGCATGTGAAGAAAGAAGGGGACTACTTAGAAAGAGGAATAAGAATCACTAGAAAATTGCATTTTATAGTCCTAGTACCACTTAATATAGAATGTCAGTGTATTTAGGTCAATACTTACAGATTGTTGTCGCTCCTGGACCATATGTATATTTAGTGTTGTACAAACTGGCCAGCTTTTTGGAAGCAGCACTAGCTATGGAATTCTGTAAGAAAAGAAGAACAATAAATGCAGATTTTCAGAAGTTTTCTAAGTGAATTTAAGCAATTATGCTGTTGTATAAATTGAAAAGCCATGCTGGAGAAGCTTTTATTTGAAAACTGTTGTTGACCTCTCAGCATGACTAGGTGTCAGTGGCTGACAAAGCCCAGCTTGTCCTGGTGTTGTGGAAAGAGTTTGTCAGTAAAGAACTTGTTCTCAAAGGTTTAATGGAGTGTGCTCCAGTTTGTGTATGGTCTGTTGCAGCCTGGTGTGCAGTCCAGGAGGGGTTGGACAGATAAGGGGACAAGAGGTAGCAGCACTTTCTAGACTTAGAAGAACCTTGTACACGGTTAAAACTAAATAAAGAACCTTACTTAGAGATAAGAGAATCTAGGGAATGGTAATAATGTGGCACAGTAAATTGAAAACATACAATAGCCTTTCTTTTCCTTCTGTTCATGCAACTATAAATTCAGAGTAGAGTCAGCTCAGTCAGGGGAGCTGAACATTGAACTTGATACAAGTGGAAGCAGATTAAGGTCTTATAAATATTAACAGCCAAAAAAGGTATAAATTACCCTGAAACCATATGTAGTCTCATTAATTTAAATTCATTTCCTGTGCACAGAGGGACTCATTCAACTCCCACTGATTCAGTGAGGGTTGGATCAGGCCCATCAATAGTACTATGAAGCTTTGTATGTTTGCATTTAGGAAAATTACAGACTTTTCTTTGGAACGTGTGGCTTTTCCAATTCTTCATTATACAACATGTTGGTAATAAAACATGAAAACTATTACTAACAGATGATAAATATGAATGATTTTTGAAAGCATATGTTCAATATAAGAATAAGCAATGGGTTATCATATATTTCTTTATAGCTTGCAGCCGAATGGCTGACTATTCCAGGAATTTCCTCAAGCCCTTTCCTTCTCTGTAGGTTACACTCTGGCTTACTTCCCAGTGGAAGATATTATTGTAAAATATTCTCTATTCATCCTTATGCTTCAAGTGTTCTTCTAAATTACTCAAAAAGATATATTGGACAATGTATTTAGAAAATGTTAGTAAACTGAGAGAACTTTCTCAGCTTCTAAAAAACAACATCACAACATGTTTGTATTACTGTGGCAGCCTACTCTCTATCAGAATTGTGAGTGTTTCCCCATTCCCAAATATTTGGTTTTGAACATTTTAGAATTATGAGAGTTTGCTCTAGGAATTTGTGGTCCTTTAGCATATGAAGGATATTTAAACAAGGCAGACCAAAGCATACTTGAAGCTTGTCTTTCCACCTATATAATTGACTGTGCCTGAATGTAGGGTTTGGTTTCTGGCCTCTCTATTGCACAAAGACAAGCAATTGCAAAGAAGAATGTTGTTGCTCTGCATTTCACAATCTTGGATCCAGAGTAATTGGAGTAGCTGAGCTCTCTCCTGTGGTCTTCTCTTTGTTTGGTTTGGTTTGATTTTTTCCTTTCTTTTTAAATCCCTCAACAAATTGATTTTTCTAAAATCCAATATTTTTAACACGTGTTGAGGGAATTGTAGAGGTTGGAGTCTGCTGTTAGCAATGCTATGTTTTCTTCAGCCATCTGTTGTTTATAATATACATGTTTAATTAGCAGCTGAAATTGAGTCAAATCTTCTCTCAATGAAAAATGCATTTTTAAATGTAAACCGATTCTTCCTCTCTTCAAATATATGTAAAGTGGAAATAAAATTTGCAAAGTTTGTCAGGTACAATATGCAGACCTCTTGGTAACTGGTATTTGCTCTCTTTAGTTAACTGAAGTAGGAGCAATAGAACAGCAGAGCTGCTTTGTGGGGCTGTTTGACCCAGGGCGTTTGTTCCACCCCGTGGACAAATGACAGCTTTAAATCATACCAGAACAGATACCGGAAAAAGTATGTCAGGAAATCTTTCTACCTGAGGGATTTGCTTATTGTTGGTCAGGAAGTTGTAAAAAGAGAGATTTGTAGAAAGAACAGTCAAGATTTCCAGCTGTTTAGAGCCTAGAATCCAAATGAATAGCTTCCTCAAGCTCTCCAGGCTGGAGATAACGATGGTGTTTCAAACGACCCTCTCTAAGTGAAAAACATGCCTAAACATTTATGACTTCTTCATGAAATTAAACTTTATCAGATGTTTTGGTATATTTTTGTTTTCCTTTAAGTGATTCTCTAACATTTACATGCCTAATAGATTTACAGTCCAAAACCTAACGGTAGAAAAATAAATTTCAACTTTATAGTAACTAATGTAATTTCTTAATAATATTATATAAATCAGCAGGAATAATATGTATTAAGTAAATACTTTTGAGTATAAATACAAAATATGAGGAAAATTTAGTTTCTTTTTCAAAATAGCTCAGTTTCTCAAAGCAATCCATAAGAAGGAAATAATAGGGAGGTCTATACAGAGGTGTATAAATGATGTCCAAAGTTTTCCAAAAGGGTGAAAAGTAGTTTGGGTTTTCAAGCCTGTAAATTATTTAGAATACACCTGCAAGGAAAAACGTTGTTTTTCTTTTGACCTTTGAGGATACTCTTTGTTGCTCAATGATTTTCTACATCTCTTGACATAATAGGTTTAACTGAATTGTGGTTTGTTTGGAGTTTGTTTCTTTGGGGTTTTATACTGTTAAGAATCCTTCCTTTGCAAGGAAAATTTTGCTGAGATTTATAGTAGCAGAGAAATAAGTGGCGCCCTGCAGTCGAAGAAATAAGTCCAGAGTAATACCTTGTAACTGGGAGCAGAAATGGCTTTTCAGCTCCTGACTCCCAGCTGGGCTCTCAGAGCTGGTCATTTCAGCAGAAGGCAGAATTTCCTGTGCTCATCACCCATCTGTGTTTACACTGCAATTACCAATATTTCACTTGATCTTGTGTACAGAGTGCATGAGCCAGGGACACAGCAGAGTTGTGTTCTCAGTTGTCATTATCTTACATAATTAACAACTTTCAAACCTAGGTTTTTTCAGTTATTAGCTTTTAATGAAAGATGTGGTACTGGCATCTCTTTTCTCACCACATTGGAAGTTTGAACTAACAAGATAAATTATCAGGCTAAGCATATTTTGTATGTTAATAGGTAATTTTAATGGGAGCATCTCTCTCATTTTACTCTTGTATCATCAAAGTGGATTTGCCAGCAAACTGTGACCATTTAGAAACACTCCACAGATGCTGATATGCAGCTGCTGTTTGTGGACAACTCCCCTCTCAATCTGAGAGTGGTCTGGAGAAGCCTTTCCACTGCTTGACTGGACCCTTTGCTTTCTTCCCTCACTGGACTACAAACTGATTTGTCCAAGGCTGAAAACTGTATTTCCCCTTTACATCAGTCTTGCTTGCTTTACTTGTTAAGTAAAGGGACCCTCAACTTCCTTTGTAATGAAAGTCTGAAAATGTGGATTTGCTAAGCTAGCTTTAGCCAAGTGAATTGAAACTTTTGAGCCTTCTTGTTTTGCCAATAAAAAAAGACTCTCCCCTCAAGGGTCCATGATGATGTGTAATTTAGTTCACTCTTCTGTTCTTGCTCATATGCTCCAACAGCCCAGAGAATCCAGCCAGTGAGGACTTCAGTGGAATGATTCTTTTTCTTTACAAGCCTTTTTTTCTGTGACAGTTTCTACAGTGCTTAAGAAATCAGTCTCTGGTGAGGGAGTTTCCACTGCAACTCATTTGGGCCCTACACCTGTTGGGGACTCTATCAGCCAGACTCACACATGAACTTCATCTGGAAGATGCTGCTACTAAACACATCCTTCTCATAATTTTAAGACTGACAGTACAGAACAGTTCTGTTGTGGTAAACTCAGTGGAGTTTGCCAGTGGAGGAGCTGTGAGGCCAATTTCAAATACTGCTTTACTGCCCACTTTCCTGTTTATTGTGCTTCCCAATTGACTTTAACAATATTTAATGTAACAAGTAGTACAATCACAGTAATGTAATCTGTGCAATAGCACAGATACAACAGCAGCAGATTGCAGCTCCTCATTGGCTTGTCTGAGTCTTGTAGATGTAGGATTTTTGCTATCCAACAATTCTTACCCACAGATCTTTATATGTCTTAAGCATATTCAGGACTTCACAACCAGGCACTAAATTAAATAATCAGACTGATATTCACAGTCATGCTATATATTTGAAATTCACTCTTGAAGACTGTACAGACTCTGTACAGCTTATCTCCACTTTCTAATATGTCCTCTTTTAAGCATCAAGAGGAAGTGAAATGATAGACTGGCCCCATATGAAAGGTTAATTTTGGCGAGTTGAAACAACAACCCATGCAGCCAGTATGCATACAAGTAATAGAGACTGGAAGTATCTTGGATTGTAAATGAATGTAATATTCTGCAGCCTGTGAAACTGTAATATACCTACATTAATCTGATGAGTGAGTATGAGCTGCACACATGTATTTGGTGCTGAATTTAACTGAGAGATGGAATTGGACTGGAAAGGAAGGACACGATGCACATGCCTCTGCTCTCTCGAACTACAGTTCAGAGCCAATTCAAATACAAACAACTGATAAAGCTAGATTTGTCTGCTGAAAATTAGAATAGCATAGGGTGACCTAATGGGAAGCTAAGGCAAATATATGAAGAGATTGAAAAATATGGGCTGAATTGTTTATGAAAAGTCTGATTAAATACATAGTTCTTTATTACAAGAGGACAAAAATGTCAATAGTAAAATAAAGATGAAAATAGTCTTTTTGGGGTGTGGAGAGATACTGGTCTTGCCAAACATGTTTTGCTATTGTGCAAAGCTAATGCTTCTGTTCCCTGTAGGAGAGGGATTCAAGTGTGTTTTCTGTGTTCAGGGCATTATGCCAGGGTATAGTAAAGAATGAGCCAAGAGGATTGTGAAGCAGACAAAATGTGATTCTCCAAAAGGATGACATATTTCTTTAAGGATGTCATCACAAGGATATTGTGTAACTTCTGAGAAATTCCTGACCTAGATTTTCCTGTCTTGGGTGTTTTTATTTTTGTTGTTTGGATAACAGTGAAAGTTTTGTGGAACTCCTAGGTTGGGGAGACAAAACAACAACCCTGAATAAAGGGAGACAAATTTGGGGAAAATACTTGTGAGCTGTGGGATTTATAACCTTACCGCTCCTCTTGCATCTCTGGGGAAGAGGGGGAAGTTGTGGGAAGGAAGGAACATACGTGACTGGTTGAGGGGTAGCTCTAATCCCTGGCTCTAAGTAAGTTACAAAACTTTGATTTGTTTTGATTTGCTGAGCAATGCAGTGGAACATAAAGGGGTTCTCAGAGTGCCCTGCTCTACCTGACAAACCAAAACAGTTTTAGGACTTCTGGTGATTTCTTGAGGCTGTAAACAGAAAGTCTTTCGAGCCCCAAGGACACATTGTTCACTACATGTTTAGGGAAGGAAGGTACAGGCATTCTCTGGACCTTTCTCTTCTGCAGACTAAGTGTCCTTAACTCAGATTACTCGATTTTTGCACCCTTCTGTGTCTTGGACACTGGAATGCAACATAAGGCCCATAGTATTATGTTACCTTTAATTAAATACAATGGAACAAAATGTTATTAATGAGTAGCAGACATGTGAGGTTTTGTTTAAACACATGTCCAGTTACTCACTGAAAGAGATAAGAAATTGCAGCTATATTTCCTTTAATTTATTAGATCTGTCAGGGTAAAAATAACATCTAAGATAAGATAATGGCACTGTAAATTTTGCTTCTTCATTTAAAAATTGATTTATTATTATTTTATTTGCCCAAACAATATCTATTAAAAGTTAAGATTCTCATTCTTCAGCATTTCTCCAAATTCTAAATTTAGACAGAACTTTTAGACATTAAACACAGCAATTGGCATATAAAGTAATTCCTCTTTTTGTAGGTATCTTGCCTCAAGAAAGTACAGTTGTTGATTGAAAATGTTAAATTTTCTTTAGTCACATCTTAAATGAATGTATGTTAGTTATTTGAACTAACCCAAAGACCTGACCCACAGCTTGTGGAAGTCAATTTTCTATTTAATTCACTGACATTGGAGTGCATAAGGTCCTTTCTGTTTAATTACCTCAAGTAGAGGTAATGCTGATTGGGTGGATACTCTGGCCTCATTGTCCAAAAGGACTTTTGGCAACAAGTCTTCCCATGAAAAGTCAGATACTGCACAGGTTGAACACCTCTAGGATCCTGCTGTCTCTGTTGGGATCATCAACAGAGGAAATAATTTCCCTCAATTAAGATGTGAAAAGCACTCATAAGGTCCTCTTGTCATAGTGCTGAGATTTGTGGTTGCTCTGTAGAAGATTATAATGGAACTCCATCTGGTATCAGTGTAAGTGATTTAAAGTATAGGATAAAGTGATATTGGAAAGACTAATATCCAAAGAGAAATCAAATGGCTGAAGAGGAAATTGTGTCCTATATTCCTGAGCAATTTAGTTTTTACGCTCTGTGGTAACAGCAGAATTGTCTTCTATGGCAGGAAAGGGGAGTTTAAGTTTTACTGTGTATTAGAACAGTGACAATGTAAAATTTTAATTTAAGAATTTTAAAACTTAGCAAGTCACATAGGTTCTTTCTTACTGCTAAAGATTGTTTTAGTAATGAGTTGTCAATGTACTTTTTCCATTTAATACTGTGAGAAACACACTGCACTTCTAGTTACATTTCATCACATTTGCTCTTCATTCAAAAAATGGGGGCAGAATTTCATGCAAATTTTTGACAAATAAGAACTTTATGATCTTAACAACAAAGCAGCTTCAAGTGTTTAGTGCTGTTTAATACTTTAGACTGAACTGTAATGTGTGAATTATGAAGCTTTTGTAAAAAATGAAGGCAAGATATTACTACCACTCCCTGGAATAACTTCAGTTACAAAATTCCTGGAATATAAATTAAGAAAACAAAATATTCATTTTAATTTAACCTTCTCTTTTAGGCTGCAAAATAATCTAACAAGAAACTTCACTCTTGGCCCCAGTTTGTATTTGTGTTCAGAACCAAGATATGTATTTGGGAGCACTCATAAATCTGTCAAACCTGCCCAGCAGAGAAACACACATTGTTGTTTGCCTTGGACTTTTGGCAGCATCGAAGAAAGAGGGGGGATGAAAATGTGTTTGTTTTGTCTTGCTGTGTTGTTTTCCCTGCCAACAGATTCTAATTGCTAATATGCCAGAGAGCTGAAGTCATTTTATTATTCATGATTGTTGATTCTTGGCCTATGAAATGCTTAAAGCTTTTATACACATTTTATAGTTCTAAACTTTCTATCTGTTTTTAAGGATCAAAAATAAATCTTTCTTAAATGGCATTAGAGTGTGGCTTTTCTCTATAATTGATAAAAGAGGAATTGTCCATTAAAATACCACATTCATCCTCTATTCTAAATAAAATGTTTGTGTTTAAATCCAGACCTCTTGGAAAAGGTCTCAAAACTGAAACTTTTAATGTCTTCTGTATCTGTTTTCAATTATACTTTTGTCAAGAACTGCCTCATTGTCTTAACCCTGTACCAATAGGAGTTTCACCATTTTACTTCAGTGAGAGCTAAGGTTCAGTAGAAAGTGGTAGACAGAGATCCTTGCCTGCTGTTGTTACCAGTTGAATTATTTCACAGTTATTACAGTCTGTCAAGCTGCTAGCTTGGCTTACAGGCCATAGTGTTTTCATGTAGAATATTAAAGGTACACATACAGCAGCCTCTGGAGTCAGCAAGAGGCAGTGCTGCACAGCAGAGTGGATGACTGGAAGACAGAACTGACATTGTGTCAAGTTCATTGTGCAAGTGGAAATTATATAAGGCTCTGAAATTCATCTCGTGCTTGAGCTATCTTGAAACCATCATGGTTTCCCTTGTTCTTGCTAAGACTAAAATATTTTCCAAAACTGGTGATATGGATTCTTTCCAGATGTTAAAAAAACTGCTTGAAGTTACAGGAACCTAGGTAGCAAGTGATTTTTGCTTATTCTATTCATTAAGTCAAAATGACAGAGACTTACCAGTTCCTGGTAATTCGATGGCAAATCGTAAGTGTATGAGTAAGGGAACAGGAGCAGCTGGGAATAGGAGTGAATTGTCAAGTAGGCCTTGATTGTAGAAAGGTGTTCACGAATAAAATCAGCCAAAGCCTTGGTCTCCTTTTCAGACTCAGGTGCAGAGCCACAGTAAGTGGAAGCACAGGGGGATTTTGAGGCCCCAAGAGCTGAGAAGAAAGATGAATTTAATGAGCACTTAATGAAGAAGTAGATTGTTAGGAGAGTCATGTTACACTACTTTTGTAGGTAAGCCTTGGAATCCTGCTAGTACACATGCCATATCAGAGGAGGGAATATTTTATGGCATAGTTAAGATGCTGGGAAACATCCCATAGCAATGAATAAATATGGTCTTTACAGTGTGCATAGTTGGAAGAGCATGAATATAGATATAAAGACCTATATTATGGGAATGTTTTGGAATATTGATTTGCTTCAATACTTAACAGTCCCCTCCTTGCACATCTTCTCCATTTCTAAGGCACTTTCACAGAACAGAGAAGTGGAAACCACTCAAAAGAGACCTCTTTTCATGAAAGCAGGCTCCTTTGGTTTCTGTTCTGAGCTCATAGCTCTGTGTGTGTTTATATGTATATATGTGTATACATGTGTGTAAGTATATATACATGTTTGTGCAGGTATGTTCATAGAAGTAGCCATACTGATGATGCTAGTAGGCAAAGTTTGGCTTTTTACCCCCAAACTGCTCTATAAATTAAAGACAAGCTACTCCACAACGCTTCATTCAAGCTGAAGCTGGACCATCAGGTAGAGAAAATCCATAATTAGGTATATTGGCTATTGCACTTGTGTGTAATTACTTGTAACTCTTGTTAGGAGACACTTACTGCACCAGCCAGCATCAAAATTCCTGTTGGGATCAGTCCCATAGCAAGTGGTCCCAGCATTTTTAGAGCGTGTCTTTCTCCACATGCGGTCCTGTGACAGGATCACAGATGAAAACTATGAGTAAGTTCTGACAGTTGACTTTTCCAACAATAAGAAAGAAGAATGTACTTACATTTGTCCAAGTGTAAACGTAACCATCAATGTTAATAACAGGCAGAACATAGAAGTCCAGCTTGTCGAGAAGGGTGGTCATGGCAGTATCTTTTCCGTAGGTGTCCACAGCCTATTTGGAGACAAGCAGAAAAAGCTAATGATGCCTGCACAGATGTGCACCTCCTGTGTGTGTGTAAAGGCCCGGGTCTGGGTCAGGAATTAATGAATGTGGTAGAAAAAGTCATCCAGGCCACTCCAGTACATGAGATGGCACCCCTGTGTTATTGCATGTGCTTAGATTTGCACTGACTCAAACCACACTGCTGTCAGAAAACTGCTAAATAAATTATAAGATGAAGGAATGTTGATTTTGAACAGGAAAATAGATGACTGGAAAGAGATTTCCATCTACTAGCTTCTTGATTACAGGCAGAACAATATTGCTGTCCATATATATTCCTACATTCTAACACCTTAGAGGTTTAATTTGTGTGAGAAGGAGAAATCATTATTTCCATTTTTTTTAACCGTTGTGCAGAAATTTCATCAACAACCAGAATTATAGAGAATATTTCTAAGCATCCTAACACATTTCCAATCAGAATTTTGTGGACGCATTTTTTCATAGGGAGACAGATTTTTCCCTGCACTTTCCCAGACACAGATATTGAGTAACAAACAGGAACTCTTGCAATGTCCTCTATATCCTAATTGTTCTTGGTCTGCCACTTGCTATGCTTGTTCACAGATTCATATCAGTGTTGAGAGACTGCACAATGATCATGGAAATTTGCTCAAAGTTTTTTGCACCTGTGCTTTGTTTACACAGCCATTAAGGGCAACACAGGGGGTAATGCAATGGAATAAAGCATTTTCTGTCCTTTAACTGACATGTAGGAGGGTGGGATATAAAATCTAGAAAAGCAGTTTCATATCACTTGAAATTATTTTTCTTGGGTTTTATTTTATGCTTGTTTTGGTTTTTTGTTGTTGTTGCTGTCTGGGTGGGTTTCTTTTTTGAGATACCTCTAATAATCCACTTTGCTCATGTTTTTCTCTATTTTATTTTTTTTTTCTTATGTCTAGAAGCAGTTCCACGTGAAATTCTGATGATACTCAGAGGTCTGCACTTTTAAAGCACTTCTGCCTATGGACACACTGAGCAGAGGCACTGCTGGTGTCAGGTGCACCCATGAATTAAGTGACCAGACAGTGAAAATGACAGCTACAGTGACGTGAATTGCTGAGAGAAAAATGGTACCACATACTGTCTGCAGCCTTATTAGGCACTAATGAAATCATATTCCCATTGACTCCACGAGATGTCACTTCCAATTTCCACTGCTCCCTACACAAAACCTCATGCCTGTCTGATAACACTGAGATTTTATACTTGCCACTAAGACCTCTGCCAGCAGAGCTGGCTCATGTAGATTGGCTTTCCTTTCCTTGGGTTTGAAATTCCAGCTGCTGCTTCTGGTGTGGTTTTATTTATTTGGTTGGTTGGTTTTGTTGGTGTTTTTTTTCTTTAATATTCCAACAGAAGTTATTAAAAAATTTGAGATTCAGTCAGTAAGTTGCTCTGCTAAATTAACTGATCTTCCCCATCTGAGGAGTAATATACCTGTCTCTGTGAAGATGACTGTGCAGCATTTGATAATCCCCACCTGCTTTATAGTGGTGGTGAGAAAGAAAATATAAAGGACATAAAATTATTTAATTTAAGACCTAAAGTATCCCAGGCTGAAGCGAAACTAATTTCCCTTGTGCAGCTCTTCCTTGAATATGGTTTCATGTTTTAGCACCTTTCTGTGCAGCCTGAGGTGGCAGCTCAAAGGGGTGTAAATGCATTTCCCTCTTCCTTTGTGGAGCTTAGGGAGTTTCATGTATGGTCTTTCTCCTTTCTTGGGTACATTTCCTCAGTGCTGAGCTGAGGGTAGGTTTCCATCCTCGCTGCTGCCTTACTGAATAAAGCTGCTCACAAGGAATCCACCACCTGGCACTGTAGCAAGTCAGCTCTTCTGAAGTGCATTCAGGTGCCTCCTGGTGTGCCCTTGAATTTTCTTATTCCTTATGTCTGTGTACAGAACATGGATGTGTTTATAGTGTTACTATTCCCTTTTCTCTCACCTTTCTCTGACTACAGGTGCAAAAAAAATTTACAGAGTGACCATTGCAGTTCTCAGTACCTCTTAGACATGCTTCAGGTTGTCTTAAGCTGCTGAAAGATTACAGGTCCAAGCACAAAGATCTGGTTTAAGTAGTTTCACCTTAACCCTCTGAGGTGGGAAGAAGGCATGAGCAGACACGTATTTCGAGGGAAAAAAAGCAGTGGTCTGAGCTCTTGCTCATTTAAGATTTTCTTAAGCATAGTTGCATTTTTGTAAAATATTTTTTCACCATTAAGCTTACTGACCTCTTTCACAAACCACTGGCAGAAAGCAGGGCTGATCCACTCTCTTGCATGGAAACCACAATCTATAAAGATTGCCTTCTTATTTGGATTGTTTTTTCCGACCTAGGAAAAAAAAAACCAAAACAACAAAAACAACATCCCAGGGCTTGAACAAAATAAATTGTATGCAGAACAACTCAGTCAGCTTGCTGACCTAAAAAGTCAAACTTTTTACAAATATAACATTCCTTGTTTAAATGGAAATCTATGGAGTGCTCCCAATTGTAGCTGACCATGATATTAAAGCTTAAAAAATACTCTTAATAAGTTCATTTTTATTAATGCAGATAAGCTTCCCCCAATTATTTGATTATCCTGCACTGTTGATTTATTTCCTGTAGTGTCTCTAAAAGTAGGTTTAACTTGTATGTTTAAATGATATATTGTTATAAATACTTATGCATTTTGGAATAAATATTCCTTATTCTTTCACCTTTAAGTTATGTCTTATTAATTCATAAGAGTTATGGAAAAAAAAAAACCTCTGTGGTTTAAACCCAGCTAACAACTAAGCACAACAGCGTAGCTCACTCAGACCCCCATACAAGCTACTGAAAACAAAATTAGCCCTACCCCAGTCAAAACCAGCTCAAAATTATGTATGGTGGAGATACAAATTCGATTTCCGTTGGCAGACACTGACATTTTTAGATGCTTTTAGAGCAAATGGATTTACAAAGAACAGATCGAGGGAACACAAAGGTAGATGATCATTCAAATAGCTCTAAGTAGTAAGACTGAATTTATGTCTGAACTTCTAATAATTCATTATGTCCCTTTAAAAAATAGAAAATTTTTAAAAATCATAATAGTAGTAAACAAAATATATTGTTTTCTGCAAAATGTCTATTACTTTAGACATTTTGTTAGCATCATTGGTGTTTTACCTAGACATCATAATCTTGCAGAGGTTAATAAGGGAAGGGTCTGGCATGAAGAAATCAAGTCACTTACTTTGAGAAGGTATATCGACCGTCCTTCATATGTTTCCCCAATTACACTACGAGAGACAAGGTCTGGGTTCTGAGCAGCAATATCAGCAGTCCAAGCAGCTATCTGTTTGATAAAGAGGTTAAATCTATTGATGTCTCTGTTCCTCAGGTCCAGGTGCTCAGTCTTTCTGAGCATCTAATGTGGCCTAACATTAATACAATTTGTAGCTTTCCAAGTAGCCACTGCAAAGATGTGAAGAGTAACATGGCTGGGATTACATGTCAGGAAAAATGAGCATGGCTGTGAAAAAAGGAGGAAGGGATCTTATGGTAGGACATGAAGGCCTAGAACTGAGGCAGGGAATGGATTGAGTTGTTTAGCAGAAGAGATGGGAAAAGTAGTGAAAAGGAAAGAGGAAATTAATAGTGAAGCATTTCAGCCTGGTCATTGATTTCTGCCAGAGGTTCTTTGCAGCACTGGGAGCAGAAGTAGAGGAAATAAGTGTAGGTTACACAAACTAGCTCAGTAATGAAGAGAAAGGAGTTTGAACGCATTGTTATATCAATGGATGGAGCAGAAGAGGAAAAGGAAAGAAGACTGGAAGCATTTATACCACAGAAGTGAAGGTACCAAGGTGATAATGTGGTAAATTCTAGACTTTACCGTGTCCCAGTTGTTGTACTTTTCATAGCTGTGGCTGGTGGCACGAACTTTGCTGTCAAACTGGGCATCCATTGCAGCTTGCAGGTTGTCAATCAGAACTCTGCAAGAAGGCACCATGAAAACTATGAAACATACAGCAACCCAGCAGGAAAGCAAGACATTTCAAGGTCTGCCCAGCATTTGGGCTGCAGAGATTGTGAAAGGAAAGGTGGGCAGGTTGAAAATAAGATATCTTAGTTTCAAGTTTCAGTCTTGTCCTGCCTCAACCTTGCCACCAGAAGGACCAAGGAGCAATAGGCTCCTGCCAATTAGCACCTGCCTCACTCCCATGCTAACAAACCTCCAGGATGGCAACAGTTTGGTTTCAGAAAAATGGCAGTGTGTCTCAAAATGAGCTCTAGGCTGCCCTTATGTTGCCAGTTGACTCTGCCTCAATAGGAAAAGGGCCTTCTTGAACTTTTTGGCACTGGAAGAGAGTTAGACTGCAGCAACGTTTCAAAACCAGCAACCCAGAGATGTTTGCCTGATGAAATTCCCTGTCAAATCAAACTTCCAAAGGTTAGATGTGGTTTGACAGCTCTATTGCAGGTGGCATTTTCCATCCTCCAAGCTACTTTATTGCATGTGAGGTGAGCTATGAAATAGAACACACAATTGCAAAAAAACCTCAACATTCTGTCTGGATTGGTTGGATCTCTCCTGTTCATTTTTCCCTGGGAGTGACACAAAGGCACCACTTATCACTAAGCATGCTCTTGAGGATCTTTTGCTTATATTTCAACCTTGGCTATCAAAAAATGAAGTTCTCTTCTTTTTCCAGCGCCTGTCTTGAAACTCTTACAAATCTTATTAATCCAGGATATGTCCTTGATCATTTGTGATTTGGATAGAGGAACAGGAGGCCAATTTGTGAGGCACCAGCAGCCTTCAGAACAAACATTGCAAGTGACATGATGTCATGGCACTGCAGCTGCACTTCAAAAGAATTTTAACAGCTTGGGTTGTCACAAGGACGATCCACTCAAGTTTGTCAGGGGCAGCTTCCAGACATTCTGGCCTTTTGTTACAATCAAAAGATTTGTGCATGGACCTGAGGTAATTAATGAATATTATAGGAAAACTAACACATGTAGAGTAACCCCTTTGCTAAAGAGGAAATTCCACTGAAATGGGATTCTTGTGCTGTATGTGCTCTGTGGGATTATTGAAAACCATTTATTCTAGAGTGTTTTTAGATTCTGGTCCTGCAGAGGCATGCAAATCATACACAATTGACATGAGGCCAGTAAATTTAGGGATGGATTAACTTTGGATTTAGCAGATCATGAAAGTTATCCTGAGAACTGTGTAATGTCCAATGAAGGAGTTTGGTCTAGTAGCAACAAGAGTGGGGCTGAGAGACAAAAACTTTACGCTCAGCCAAATGAAATAATAAAAACTTGATCAAATACTACTGACTTTTAGTGTCTGAGTACGTGATGCTGACAGACTGTACTTTGCACATCAAAGAAACCTGATACTGAAGCTGGGCAGAGACATTTTACAATGCTTAAGTGGAGTGAAAGAAGAAATGAAGACAGACAACCCCGCTCCACTCCAGCTCAAAGTCAATTTCTCATCCTCAGTTAATGCTTACACAATGATTGGAAGATATGAAGTAAAGAACAGGATCAGGCAATTCCTCATTCTCCTTATTCTTCCATTAGTGCTACTCACTGCAGTGCTTCTGTTCCCAGTGATGTGCAATGTGGCAGTGTGCTCTGTTTGCTCCACTTGTGCAGTCATATTTGATCAAGTCTCTCTTTGGAGACATCCTTGCCATTGATCTGCTATGTGACTTCAGTCAGCTCAAGGCTGTCCTGGGAATCTGTTTTCCACATTTCCTTGGCCCTTCACCTGGCAGCTGTCTTCTGTCTGTCACCTGTTGGGGTGTTTTGGCCCTCTAGCTGTTGTTCTGCAATGCAGTGGGGACCTGCTCATGGTAGCCCTTGGGGTTCACCGTTTTATTTTCTAGCTTCAGTTTCCTGTCCATTTCCCTCACCTGGTGTATTTTCTGACTCTTTCTAGACCTTTGCTTCATTTTGTCTGTAGTAGGAAATATTTCTATCCCCTCCACACTCCAGCCTTGTGTATTGCAGTGAACTTTCACCTCAGGGAAAATTCTTGTACTGCATCTCTGCTTCCTGTCTCTTGCCTCTATCAGCATTTCATCTCAGCCCTTCAATGCAGAGTAGTTACAGACCATTTGAACTGTCATAGGAAAGCTGAACCCAGTGGAGGCATCCACAGGAGGGATGAAGTTTGTGACAGAAAAATCAGTTGACTAATATGAAAAGTTCAAACACATCCTCCATAGTATTTAGTCCCCTTCTTCAGAGTACAGTAGTGAGGAAAAAACTTACTTGTACTCCATTCCACTTTCCTTCAGAAGATCTTCAACATCAAAAGACTTCTCAGCTTCAACTCGGAAATCAACTTGCATTTTTGGCCTTATCAGTGTCACAGAGTCTGGCTTCCAAAAGTCAACCTGAAAGAAGACCAAATGAATACATAAACAAATAAATACATACATGCATGAGGATTTTTAGATTAGGGTATGTGTGCTGATGAGGTTGTGATTAATATACTGAATTTCATGCCTATCCTGTTACACTGATTCAGCATTGCTTCCCACAAGTATCAACCTAAATTTTAACTGGAAATTGATTTAGATTTTCTTAGGCCCTGTGTTTTATATGCCAGATTTCTGGAGATGGCAGTGCCGATTTCACAAATGTCAAGAATTCTCCAGCATCTGCATTCATACAGAATTGTGAATATTATAACTATATTTACAACTTCATTAGTTTTTGCATCTTCTTTCATTTTTTTTCTCAATTTTTTGCCTACAAATCTTGGAGAGAAATTAATATCAGGGGTGAACTGTATGAGTATTTTACATAAATCATCTGAAAAAGACTGTTGTCTGTATGAGTGCTTTTAAAAGAGATCTCTAAAGTTGATATGAGGAACCTATGCCTTTGCAGATGTTTCATTCCAAGTGGACAAACAAGTGTTATTACTACTTCACTTATTTTTGCTGAAGTAAGCATCCAAGCCTCTGGATTTAGTGCCCTGTTGAAGGCCAATGGAAACAAAGCTGGTTTACCAGCCTGATGCCTTTTCACCCTTTCATCTCGTGAAGGTAAAAGAAATTTGGGTTGGTTATTCACAAATTATATGCCATCAAGTGAGGTGATTGTTCCAGAGTATAAAATTACACCACTCCTGACTGGCTTCTTTGTATGACAATGGTATTTCAGGGATATTTTCTTAAAAGAAAAAGAAAGCAAACAATCCTTTGATACTTCACAGTTAAAAGCAAGCATGGTATATATTAATTTTCTTAATATTGGCAGCCCCATTGCAGTAGTACGTTTTGCTACACAAAGCTGTTCCAGCATGCTGTAGTAGCCTGTTGATGATAGGTCTTCACATCTGTACTTCATTAAAAATACTATTCTTTCATCCTACAGCTAATGGTGTCTTTTTCACCAACAGCTATTTTACAACATCAAAGCTGAAGAGAAATATTGAAAACACATTTGCTGTCTTTATTGTTTTTCATCATGTCATTGTGCCATCATATATCTACATCAAGGTCAGTGAGAAACATGCCACTTAGAGAGAAAGGAAGCTTTAAAGGAAAGTCAGAGAAGAAAAGTTGACATGAGAGACTAGAGGCCAAGAGAAAATTCATTTCGCTGGGAGTATAAATTTTTGGATTATTTTTATGAGGAAAACGTTTCGCCTGTAACAGTAAAAGTTCTGGTAGTTGGACTTTCCATGATTTATCTAATACTTTCTTGAAAGCACCCCATACTGAATACAGCATTTAAGATTTATTTATTCTATTAATAAATTCTGATGGGCACTTTGACATTCAGACGGGGTAAACCTGACTTCCTTGTAAGGTATTTGAATGTTTTGTATAGCTCTACTTTTATCAATTTGTCCTATTCCTTCCAAAGAAACAATAGAGCTGACTTGAATGAAATCAAGATTAGGTTTTTAATTCACTAGCACAATTAAAAAAGAAATCTGTTATTTGAGCAAAAGGAGAAATATTTATTTCAACTACAATGTTACCACTTCCCCAAGTCCTTTACCTCCATGATGTTGGCAAGGAAATTGAGGGTTTCCACCTGCTCATCATTCTGCGGAATCACACGAAACACCTTCTGTCTGTATGGGGAGAAAAAGATTCGATTTGAAACAGTTGAAAACCTTTGATCATGCAGAAGAAATCACAAATATAAAACCTGATGTCTGTCCTTACCTATCAAAGGAAAGATCCTGCAGGTGAGCAGAAACAGATGCAGCACCTATGAGAACCAAGAGTGCCCACATTTTTCTGAACATCTTTTCTGTTCTTTTTGTGCTTCTTCTCGTGCTGCTTTTATAACTTGTTTTGTCTTGCTTTTTATCAATTGTACGTCAGAACAACCCACTGATTAACTGATAGTTTATTCCCTTGGCCTTGTTTTATTTGCATACTATTTATAGTTTGTGTTTTCTTCTACACCTGTGAAAACAGCTGAACGTCTCACAGGGGCCTGGCTAAAGAATCTTGCTATTTGAGTGGATAAACTCTTGATATGAGAAAGTGAATTTAATTTACTTTGTTATTTTCTAATACATGTTTCTAAAACATATTGTTTTATGTGAATTTAGATTAATTTTTAATAACCTGGTTGCTGAATTACAAACTTTGTAATATTTTATTGTTACTTTATGTAATGGTATATGTCCATCAGATGTTGTTGTAGTGTGCCTGGTCTTAATCACAACATTTGTCTTCCTGAATAATATAGGTTTGACTTTGACATGTGATCAAAGAGGAATCTACCAATTGGAATATATACCAATTAGCTTTTTCTTTACCCAACAGAGAAGGAAAGTACTGAATTGGTTCTTTGCTCACTTCACTGAAATGTAAGGCAGGTGTCTGCAGAACTGAAAGTGCAGAAATTTCTAGTAGCAGTAGGGTTGTACAAATACTCCATGTAATTCAGCTGCTGATTCTTATACATTCTCTAATTTCATCAGGTGTGGATTGGAGGTAAATATCTTACAGGTTGTGCAATACCGCGGGATTTACTGAGAAGATCAAATGAAATGTGGTCATACAAATGCATTTTTATCTTTAACTTTCATGTTGTGCCTACTCTGAAGGGCAGTGATGTGTTTGCATCAATGCTCTTGCATCTGTTTAGTTTTCATTAACGAGTACTTGGCATTGAATGTAACGTTAATTGTCTGTTGATTTTGTGTCCTGATGTGACTAATGTTTTTGACAGGGAGCCTCTAAATGAATCAGTGTACAGATAAATAAAAAAATGGAATTTACAAGCTCAGTTCTGTCTCCTGTTATGCCTAAGTAACCAGGCAAATTAAAGGAGTTCAGACACAGATACTCTCTCTATATATATGTGTATTACATAATATGAGAAAATTTATGAGAAAATTTACTAAGTAAAATAATATAGTTTGTCTCAGATTAGAAGATGTAGTTACAGTTTTACAGTTTCAAGGTACAGAAATTTTAATTGTCATTGAGCATTTTAAGAATGAATGTGGCATCAGACTTGACACCTAATTTTTTATTAGGTTCTCTGGAGTCAGCTCACTAAAGCAGCCTTAGATACAGAATAACTAGAAATATATTTTAAAATCAGTGTAGAGTTCATGCTTATCAACATGATCCGTAATTAATACTTCCCTAAAAGGAGAGTGAAAAAGTCTACTGGGCCTACTCATAGAAAACCGTATTTTCCAAGCCATATGATTTAAACTTAGGTTGCAATTAATGGCCTAATTTGTAGCACTGCAAGCTCCTGCCCAGTAATAATCTTACTGAGAGACAAGCCTTTGAAGACAGAGGACATCAGGAGCTGTTCTGACGGTGTCAAAACAATACTGCAAGGCCTTCAGAAGTTTTAATTTTACGGTGATGAGATCATCACTACAGATATAAGTATCAGATATCTGATCCCATGAAGACAATTGCAAACAGAATAACGTGGAGATGATTAAGCACAGATCTTGTAATGAATAAATGATCTCAAGAAGTAATCAAACAATTTGCACATGGCATTATTCCCTGTTGAGAAGCATTTTGGAAATAGAAATTGCCAGATTTCAAAGTCTGAGTTTACTTTTAATAAATTGCTTCATGCAGTTGGAGATTATGGGGTGTTTTTTTGTTTGGGTTTTTTTTCTCCCAATCTCCCAACAATCAGTGATGCAGCATCGACTACTGAGTTGGCAAGCATCACTGAATACTGGAATTTGTAATAGCAGTTTTTGCAGTTTCCATCCCAGACTACATAAAAAACAAACACTGACCTGGAATCCTACTGAAGTGATTTATTTTGCATCTCAGGATGGATATTTGTCAGCTTAGCTCATACACTAGCTCTAAACATTGTCTTGTTCTTCTAACTGTATAGCATAAGTGTTTAATACTTGTATGATTAAGGGGCAGCATAAGGATAAATAAAATAGCAAATCAGATTTGGTTAAGCCATCTGTTCTTTTTAACATCTGATTACAAGCCAACACCATCAGTTGGCCATGGCTGAGTAAACCTTGGCCTATCACAGAGAGCAGAGCATTACCTATATCTCTGAATAGACTTAGAAGGAAAAAATAATTTTATTGCAATGAAGGAAGTAACAAAATCCAAAAGGAGAATGTGTGGTTATTTCCTTCAGGACATGCATTTTTTTCTTATACTTAACATAACTGAAGCTAAAAACAGTATCAGCAATTGCAATTTTGTTGTAGTTGTTTGCTTTTCAGATGATTAAAAATACAGCCTTCTGTGATGTTGTCACTCACAAAGAATATTCCCTGTAAATAACTGGCTACATTCCAGCTGAAATTCATCTTTGTAGTAATTTCTTATTTCAGTTTTTGGAAGAGAATTACTCTGGTACTCCACTTTGAAAAGCATATGAAGGCTAACCACAGACTGATAAAAGGAAAAAATACACATCAATGTTAGCATTTCAGAAGCATCCTTTATCCTACGAAGTCTTTCATCCCGTTTGTTATCAAACTGAGTCCAAAAGTCTGAGGGTAAATAAGGTCTGTTTTTTTGGAGTTTCAGTAGATAGAGATTTCCTGAATCCAATAGTTTGTTGATCTACATTTTAAAAAAATCCACCATCTTTTAGTTGTCAGTTCTAACAATCTCTGATTGAAAAATTTATCTTAATATTGTTGAATTTTATTATGTTCCAAAAGGTCAGCAATGTGCAAATCAACACTGCTTATGTAGCAAAGTCCTAGCATGTGCCCCAGAGCAGGCACATGTATTTGATGTATGGGCACCCTCTTATGATCATTTATTTGTTAAGGTAATATATTCTAACCTTAGTTTTGAAGAGTAATACTATTGACTGTATTCTGAAGACCTTTGAGAGTACTTTGAAGAGGCCAGGATCAGCAGAATCTGCTATCCAGCATATGATCCAAGCTGTCTTGGTACTTTCTTTTTATTTCTATATTATTAATAGTGCATTTTTTAATTCATCAAAGGCTTTTTCAACTTTAGGGCCCTGGGACATGCTCACATCCTACTGTTTTGGTAGCTATGTGTGGGTATCTTCTTTTAAATTTTTTTTCTGATTTGCAGATGCAACTTAATAGGTGAACAGGTACAGGATAAGAAGATAAAATAATAGAAGTGACGAGTTCAAAGGTATGGAGCAAAAAAAAGAGGGAGCTCTCATGGCTTTGGGATGTGTTTGTACTTTTGTTATTGACTCATCAGCTGAGAAACAGCAGAACTTATAACTTGTTATTTTATATAGTCAGTGGATTCTTGCCAATGTATCTCCTGTGAAATAAGTATAATATTTTTACTATTAACCTCTAGGAATCAGGATTGGGTGTGGTATTGAAGCTTCATTGTGTGATCCATGCACAGCTTGCTTAGGATTTAGAAAATATTTCATTACCCTAGCTAGAAGTCAAATATATAATATGCATTCAAATTCGTATTTGTTTGGGAAAAAAAAGCATGAATTATACTAAAATAGAAGCGCTGAATAAAGGTATTTGCAGTACCAGAATTCCCAGAAACCAAGCAGGGACAATATGTTTAGTGCCAAACAGAAAAAAGATGTTTAATGAAGCAATGAGAAGGACTGACCTCACACCCTTTGGTTATGGACATCTCCTTGGGTTGAGCTTTCTGTTAGTACAAGACTGTGGCCAGTTCTCACACTTGAGCCTATGCCATGATCTCTGTGAGGTTGGCAGGGTCATGGCAGGACTCAGTGACAGCTCCAGAACACACTAAAGGCTCTTCCCCTTACAAATTTAAGGCACTGAGATCAGCATGTGGTGTGAAGTGAGATCATAACTACAGCAGAATGTTCCTTCTCCAGAAAACTGCAGGAGTAAGTAGACACTTAATGCTCTTACTGATAGAAGACAGTTTCAACTCCTGTCTTTGTGCAGGTTCTATCTGATGGGTCTAGGAGTTTCTCTTCTGAGGTGGATCAGCAGATCATTCACACCTATAAATATCTCCAACAAATGCCAGAACCAGTTACTGCTGAGGTGGTGCTAGAATTATTCTGTAACAAGACACAGGAGTGTCTGCCCACTGCTGAGACCTCTCCAGGGTGTGTAATTCAGATTGTTAGCATGTTGTCTTCCTCAGTATTCCCCCAATTCCCATCATGGGCTCTACAGGGGATGAAGGTAAATCAGACTGTCAGTGTGCACTCATCCACCTCCACTTTTTACAGAAGGGTTTAGACAGACAGATGGATCTCCATTTCATCCCACTGAATATGATCCAGACAGTGATGCTCTATTGGTGTTAACCGAGCACAGCAGGATCACCTGGAGTGGGAGCAGAGGCAGATGACAGCTAACAGGAGAGTCCAGGATGCATTAAAAAAATATCAACAGGAAAGGTTCAAGGAAGAGAGTGGATTGAGTAGCTTGATTCCACCCATAGGCCTAACTGAAATTTCTTTTTACAGATTGCTGGGTAATTTACTGTTCTGTTTTGCTTTTTGCATGTGATGGCCTTCATGGGTGATGTAAATCATGAACATCCTGCAGAGCTTGTTTTCCATCTGCAAACTTGACAGATCTGAAGCCTAGTGCTTAGACAGTCACCTTCAGCTCCAGATGATTTTGAAATCCAGTGCCCTTTGCTGAGAGACAGGTTATATCAGCTGGTGTTATACCTGGGCAATGGTCAGAGTTTTACCATCTCAGAAAAACAAGACTATTTAGAAATAATAAAGTTTCCCGTTCACATCTACTGAAATAACCCAAATTCACAAGCTACAGATGAAAGTAGAACTCTACTATAATCAAATAAAACTTTGGCTAATTCTCTGGCTTCCTTCCCAACAAAACATACATGAAAAGATCAGTTAAATTAGTTCCCTTCTTACTTTCTAGATTGGAGTTAGACTTCAAAAAACATACAGAAATAAAAAAGAGGGGAAAAAAACCCCCAAAATCACACTGAAAGAAGTACATAAAAAATACCAAACAAAAAAATTTCAAATAGATTCTGCACATCAATTTGTTCATTTAAAAATATATTCCTTCTTAAACAGTCTGGCAGTCATTAATTGATCACAAGTATTCATAAAACTCTTCTCAAAGCAATTAATTGGAATAATAATCTCTACTTGGACAGCCTTATTAAAACATACTAATTGCAAAAATTAGTGAGAGCTCACTCATTACAAGAGTATGGGGTAGCAAATTAAGTCGAATGAATTAATATTGTCACTCTTTGTTCCTCTGTGAACATGTAAGTAAACAAAACTCAAACTGAGCAGAGAACCTGTCTGACTTAAGCAATTATATTAGTTATTTGTGAGATATCATGGGGAAAAATGAACAACAAATCAAATGCATGCTACTGAGGGGTGTGGAACAAAATCTGACTGAAGTATGGATTTGTTCCTAGGTTCCTTTTATTCAAAGGAATTCAACTACAAAAGATAAAAGTGGACTTTTCAAAAAATTTATAATTTGCTATTTTTAGTAAACAGTAGGTATCACAGAACAAAGGAAAATACAGAGTGCAAACAATTTAATCTTGTCACCATAGTCAAATCTCATTTCCATTAATTTATCCAAAAATAAATTCAGTTGGACAAATATCTGTTAGACTTGTCTGAAAAGGGCCTCAGTGATGTAAAAGAGAAGCAAGCTTCGGAGCATAAAGTGCACCATTCTTGGGAAATACTTTTGCCTGCACACATGGAAATATTAAGCATCACAGATAAGAGAGCTGCTTTAAATTCAGCATCCATATTCTTCTGTATTACACCCAGGCAACTCCAGATGTTTAAATGATTTCCCCTTTTTGCTTGGTAAAGCATGATCAAGAGAAAATATTCCCTATACCAACTTGATTTGAAACAGTTTATGAAACTAGGTTGTAATACACAAACACTGGGACTGAGCAGGTCAGTTTTAGACACAGGCCTTTTGCTACTAATTTATCTCTGCTTCTTAGTTATATTTTGGTGCACTTCTCAGCTTCCAACCCTGAAATCAGATCTACTAGGAAGGGGTGAAGGAGGAGTAAAGAGAGAGACCATGCTTTGATCCACTGCCTTCTGAAACATCACAGCTACCCGAAATCCTTACATTTCCTGTGAATTATTTAAACCATTTTTGGAAAGAAAAAAAAAATAGATAAGAAAAGTATTTTGATGTGGAAATGTTGCTGTAGTAGGGCTTCACAGAAACGGTAGAAAAGCATCCCAAGGCCCAGAGCTGTATTCTGCAGCCAGTGTGTCACACCCCTGATGTTCTGTGACTAAGGACTCCAGCCATGGAGCTGCTCAGCTGCAGGTTGTGTGCAAGTGTCATCAGGAAATCTGGTCCAAGAGCCTGGCCAGATAAAATAGCAATTAAAATATGGAAAATAGAATCTTTAGATATAGATATAAAAATACTATTTTTTCCCCTGTGAAACTTCATAATACCTTACCTTGAGAAGTCTCATAGTGAAAGGTGATGTTTCTTCCCTGTTGTGGTTAGCTGATTTTTACTACTATGCAGCTTCTAGAAGAGTTGGGGAATCTTTTCCTCTTGGTTTCCTGCTAAAGATTTTCCTACCTTAGCAAAGTTGCCTCTTGGTTTATTCAGTATGTTGCTCACATTTGATTGTTTTCTCACTGGAAGGCTTAGAATATGTGAAGTTTGGGATTTTGCTTGGTTTTGATTCATAAAGTTTTTAATTAAATATATTGCTTCCTTAATGCTGTTTTTGTCCCAATGTATTTTCTGAATTAGGTGAATTGCTGAAACTTCTCTCAAGTTTGAAGAACCTGGTAATTGTTATCCAATGAGGAAAATGAGAACAGGTCATGATGTTCAATACCACCCTGTCATTGAATAACAAGCTTCTGGAACCTGAACTAAGAGATTTTGTCATGCAACAAAAATGACTACTTTGGCTTACTAGAAATAATTCTGGATCAAGTTAAGGATTTATGCAGAAGAAAAGGTGAGAGAATGCTCTCTTCATCAACCTTCTCCTTCATTATGCTCTTAGATGTGACCCTAACATCCACAATAGTTAGATTTGTGGTGTATCTAACTTACATTTCAATAAATTCTGATGGCTTGAGTGGTGCGTGGGTGGAGGGTGGATCACTTAGTTCAAGGCAGATTTGTCACATTTTGCATGGGAATTGATTGGAAGAAAGACCATTCATTTTAAACCATTTTGTGTCACTTCTTTGAAGATCATTCTTGTCTCTTCATAGCCACAAAAGAAAGGAAGCACCTGCTTGTACTTTCTCCTCACACACCTATTAGGAAAGCAAATCCTGCTTTAGTCATCGATACCACTTTAGTCACTTTGTTGTAGTTGCACAGGAATGTGTAAAGGCTGTTTTACTTCTACTTTTCCTTCAGGACCAAAGAACCACAGAAAACAGTGGGAACAGAGATTGGAAGTTAGAGTATTCCAGACCTACTAAGAAAAAACAGCATAATGAAAACTGAAGACCTTGAATGATAATAAAATAACTGGGCTGGTAAAAACTCAACTGATGGAGCTCTCATGTGGAACATATTGTGTCTACAATGTTACAGTTCATTTCCTTTGCCTTTCTCTATAAACGTGCTATTCAAATTGGTTTCAAGTTGGTCCAGCTGTTTCAAGCCCAGTGTATTTAAAGCATTTTCATATGACAGATAACCAGCAGCTGTTGTTGGAAAATGGACAAAGCAAAGGGTGGCGTGGCTTGGGAGGATGAACCTGTGCTTCCAGGCAAAAAATCTTCCTCAATATTTTGCTCCTCTATGAGTTTTTCATTGCAAAGGCTGGGTCAGTGTCACTAAGAGGCTTCTTTCTTTTCAGATACAGCTCTAGGAAATGTAGCAAAGGCAGAAGAAACAGAGATCCTGGTGGACTCTGGTCAAGGCACGGAATGACGGAGAAAATCTGTTCTTAATCTCTCTGGAATTGTTCTCCCTGTTAAAGAAGATGCTGTCATTTGTTAATCCTGGCTCTGATTTATTCCTACCCATAGAAGTATTTTTTATTGAAGATGTGGCAATGGCATATGTGGCAATACACATACCTCTGTTCCAGAGGCAATCCAATCCATTTAACTGTGTCCTATCTCTGATCTCTTTGATTCAGACTTTTTTTTTCAACCTTTTTTCCCCCCTTCAAACATAATTTAGTTATAATATAGGAAAGCTACGCTTTTAATGACTAAAAGAAATATAATTTTCCTTTCTTTTGATTCTTGTCTAAGATATTCCATGCTTGTCCTGAGAAGGAGAGAAAAACACCACAATTTATTTGACTGGCAACATAACATGCATATTTTGTATTCAAATCCATCAAGATACATACTGCTTTAAATTTATTGCCATTTTGATCCTACAAGTTCCACAAAAAATTTTCTTGTAGCTGTCAAATACATGTACTTTGATCTACTTCATTGCTTCAAAGTTTGAAATGCACTCAGAGCTTTTCAAGGAATTTTGAAAAACAATTATTGAAAAGAGTAATTATGAAAGAAGTAATTTTCTCACTGATTTTATTTGTCTATAATTGAGAGTTAGGCAGTAAGAGCCTAAGTGTTTCTCTCTATTTTTTTCCCCTCAGTGTAATCCAGAAAAAAATTTGATTTATAAAATTTTTCATTTTTAATTCACTCTGCCTCGAGGAACTGCAGTCAGGTAGAAGGCTAAGACAGTGCAAAGAATTAAACTTATATATGGAAACAAATATAAACAACCTGACAAACACAAAGTATTAAAAAAACTCCATAAAAAGCTGCATTTCAAATAGGCTTACACCACTAGTTCTTAAGCTTGTGGCTAAGGCCACATGGTTAGAGAAGGTGCCCTGAGAAGTGCACCTTGAGTATTTTATATCTCTCCACTCAGAAATTGTGCTGACCTTCATAATTTTCTAGCATTACAGAAGTGGTAGTTTTCCAATTAGTTACATGGATAGAGGGTTTAAATATAGTTATTTTAATGCCAGGAAAGTGTCTGCTTCCTGGAGACCCCTTTTTGAGACGTGCTCAAAGTGAGGCCCCCCTCCAATACAGCCACAGTGATACAAATACAGGGAGCTCTTTACAGGGAGCTGTGTAATGTTACAAGCTGGCTTCTTTTTTAAGTTGCATTGGTATTATTTCAGGTACTTACTAATTTAATTTTCCATTTGTAAAAAATTGCATATTCATTAAATAGCTGTTTAAGGATTATGATCTTTTAGGAAAAATGTAATAATTTTGTTATGAAGTAGCCCAGTGCTGACAAAAAAGTAATTTTTTTGCTTAAAAGTAAAAATTGAAGTTCTCTAAATCACAGAAGTGAAATCTTGATAACTTTTACTCTTCTTTTTTTTTTGCCTTAGCTCTTCTGAAGTCTTGTTCCAATATCATTCAGAAGTTAAATCTCTTGGACTATTGTTTTTAGCTCTTGCATGGATCCCGAATGGAATGATTTCTCACTTGTTTGCCGTCTAAATCAATTTTTTTAAGGCTGGAGAAGAGGAGGGAGTTATATTTGACTTATACAGTCAAAGAACTCATGGATTTTATAATCTAACCCCATGTTTCATTGGAAGTTTTGAAAGATTTTTGTATTTTTTTCAGGTCTCTGGTATCAAGGTTTCCAAGGGGAAAATGATGAGCCTTGTAAAACACATATGTTCACAGTACATATGGTTCATCACAAATATGTCACTCATGGCTCTTTCAGAATTTACAATAACAGCATAAAGCAGAGGCTCTCCTGCTATCTTTGAACTGCATATCCTGATATCAATGTTTGAGGGCTGTTTGGGGGGAGAGACTGCAAGTTCTGAGAGTCAAAAGTAGTTCAAGAACATCGATTTTAAATGGTTTCCTTTGAAACAACACCTATGGTAGAGGAATACCATCCCATTGGACAAGAAACCAAAAAACATTGTGCTGAAATTGTGCTGAAGCTCTGCCAAGGCCTTTTCTAATCCTTCCAAGCTTATCACAGGCTGTATTTGTCTGCTATGAATTATAGTCAGTATCACGATCTGCAGCCTTAGCACAAGGCCAGCACTGTTTGCAGTGGAAGGCAGGGGTTTTGCCTGCTGGTTTGAATTGCAGCAAGAAATGAGGAAGCTGATGTCTAACAACTGAATTATTTCATCAGCTCATCCTCTGCCTCAGAAGTGTCTCTAAACCCATAGAAAGTTCTGACCTATTAGTTAGTCCATGGCTTTGTTCCAAAGCTGGATAATCTGTGTCATTCCTGATAGGTATCCAAACTATCTTTTCTTAAAATTTTCCAGTGCTAAGGTACCAACATTTCTTCATATGTGTGTTGCAAAATAAGTGGTTATACTTGGAAAAAGCTGTTTATGAATAGATTAAACTGATTGAACTTTGAAATACGGAACCCAAGTCTGATTTCTTGCCTAATGAGCCAAGAAGAAAATGGTGAAGGAGTGTAGCTGCAAGTTCAGGGTGCCAATACAATACCCCATTTGACATTACTCCTCTAAGGGGATTTATCAGGTTTGGTTTAGACCAAACCTGTCTGCAGTGCACATTTCTTTCCTACCTGTTTTTTAATGCTTGTCAGGTGGACTGCCTAGGTTTGGGGAAAACTTTTAAATCACCTTAAATATCCATCAAAGCTCAAACTTATCCCTAGATGAGACTGAATCTTAAAAAGCAGACAGATGCTAAAATGAGACTGAAATTATTTTGACAGTCCTAACCAGTCATTATGAATTCTGATGTGGGATTTGTGGAGGATGCAATGCTAGTATTGAGTAAGCTTGAGTGGAAAACTTTTACATCCTGATCTCTGCTACAGCTTCCCCCAAGGACCCAGAGACCACTGCCAGAGTAACCTCAAACCTCTCAGTGCTCTTCTTTTGGGCTTGGTGAGGGACACCTGGGTGGGACACAGCATGGGATGGACAAGCAGGGCCATGGAGATAGAGCCAGGCTGGGACAGAACCAGAGCTCAGCATCACTGGGGCTGGGCTGCAATGGGCTGGGCAGGGTGGGAAGCCCTCAGATGCTGCTCATCAGGCCCATTGAGGCACAGAGGGGTCCTCAGAGGCTGGGATGAGTCCTGGAGGAGTGTGGCAGCAGAATGTGTGTGCCCTGCTGTGGCATCTCCAGGAGCCAGCTGGGAAGGGCAGCACCCAGGAACCCTCCCTCGAAAGATTGGGCACCCCTGCTCGGGCTGGGGTCTCTGTGAGCCCTGTGCTGGGTGGGGAACAAAGTCTTTGTGCTGTGAGAGACCGATGAAAATGCTTCTCCTTCAGTGGGACCATGACCACAGCCTCAGCAGCCCCTGGGCACCTCAGAGCGAGAGGACAGCGCTGTGCTCTGGGGCAAGCTGGGGGTGGAGTGGGCTCTGACATGACAGAATCTCAGCGAGCTCCCTGTGCTGGTGGCAGCTGATGGATGGAGTGAGCAGACACTCTTACCTGGTGTTCTGCTGCTCAGTGTCCTGGTGAAAGGCAAACACGAGCTCTGAGCTGCACGCCTGCAGGGAAGTTCTGCTGTGGCTGAGTTTGTCTGTGCAAATGTAAGGATTTATATAGCAAGGATTGTGCTTGTTGGGCCAGGAAAGCACGGACGTGGCCAAATCCTGATTTCAATTGCATGTGCAGAGCTCCTAAGGCAGCAAGGCTTCATGGTGGCTCAGCACTTGGCCTAATGAGGGCTTGCATGATTGCAAATAATGTGCGTGGCACACTGGAGAGCAAGCAAACAACTGTTCCCTTGTCACTGTGCTCTGCTCTGCAGCATCTGTTTTGCTTCATCATTTTTTAAAAGAAAGCCACAAATATTTTTCACTAGGGAGTTGATAAATAACAGTGCTTACATTTAAAAAAAATTTAGTGGGGATAAAAGTAAATCTCCTAGTGTATAAAATCCTTATGCTTTGATTTTAGTATTAATTCACAGATTGTCTTGTATTATGTTGTTCTTAGCTCAGTAAATCCTATGGGGTTTTCTCCCTCAGGAAATCACATGGGGTGATGTCTTAGTGTGATTTATTTTTATTTCTTTCTCTAAGTTTGCAGAGAATTGTCTTTCACAGCAGCATTTTTACATGAAGATTTGTATTCCTTGGAAAATTTGGCAAACTGGGGAGTATTTAATAATTTGTCGATGAAACTTTAAATGAAATTTGTTGCAACTTTGTGGATACACATGATGAGTGTGATGTGGTAAACTAAGTGGATATTTTAGAGGGATGTATTCAAAAGATTATATCACTTTTTTTTTTTCATTCCTAACCAGCCTTCTGAGAGGAAATGTGTCCTAGCAAATGGCAGACTACATGTATGTACAGAAACAGGGCTAGCCTAAAATCGAGTTTTAGTATTTCTATAATGCTTTGTTGTCTTTATTGTCTGCATAACGTTTAATTTTAAGAGTAGACATAATGAGGAGGTCAACGACAAAGCAGGGGAAACAGTGTTCACATGTGAAATGGAAGAGAGACGTCTGAGCTCTCTGAGATAGAGGGGCTCCCTCTCTGTCAACTCTGTGCTCTCACTTGGAAAAGCTGAACAGGAAAACCCCACTTCTAGAAGCTTGTGGCATAAGCACAGGAAGGTGCTCACCTCTCCTGGAGAGAGGAAGTGGTCTGTCATAATTACGTGTTTGATAGATGCATCTGCTTGCTTGGTTGGAGTGGGAACTGCTCCATCTTTACCTTCCTTTATGGTTACATGCTGATGGTGAGCTCGGCAGTGGTGTTTGGAATGAGCTGTTGTGTGTCTAAAGTTTTGAGCCTTTTTTTGTTATAGGGTTAGGATTGGACCTTTCCAAGTTTATTGAAATACTGTGATTAGGTTGAAGACAAGATTCAAATTACATTAGGGAATCCCAAGACAGAGAACCTTCTTTGTGAAACAAAAGAAAACAAAATAGAAAGGGCTATACCTAAATAAAGAGAAGAGTATGTGAAATGAAGAAGAAAAACAGACCCTGAGAACTGAGCTTTTTCTAATGAGAAAACAATTGTAGTAAATGCAGCCCTTACATGCACAACCCCTGCCCCTAAACCCCCAAACCAAATAGACATGCAAAAATCAACAGAACACACATTCCCCTCCTCCCGTTTCACTGACAATTTCGCAATATTGCTGTTCTGCATTAAGCAGTTATGGCAGTATTGCAATTAATTGCTGCAGGGATATTTTCTGATTTTTGAATAGGTGATGGGAAAAGAATGTGATGATGGGTCTGAATGTGGTCCTTGCTATGAAGAATTGTGGAATTTCTCTATGCCTTCCAAGCCTTGTTGTATGAACTTGATAATGAAAAACATTTTATCTTTCATGACGGCATAGTAGTAATTTTTAGCTACCAAGATAAAGGTATCATGATACAAATATTGTTGAATTGCCTGGATGACTTTATGTAGATGTGACTTTATTGTGATACTGATTTTTTCTTTTTATAACGTACATATCACAAGAATTCAGACTGAATTTATTTAAATCGTTTAACAGTAATTTATCTCAAATAATTCCTCCACGATGTTTGATTGCATATTTTCTGTTGTTGCACAGCATGATCTAAGTACCAGGTACTGAAGGGCATATTGCTACCTTAAAAACTTTGTTTGGGTGATGAGAATGAATTACAATTATGAATTAGTCCACAAGTCTCCTATTCAACGGTGGGAGCAAAATGCTGTCACTGGACTATTAGCTGGTGTTAACCTATGTATTCAGTTTTGGATAGTCTAAAGTGGATTTGATGTTTCATTTCCTGAAATAAGCAAAGCAACTTGTGAACTGTCAGAAAATAACAGTAGTTCTTAAGGGCTAATTACAGATCTTTGTCATGGGGTTGTAGTTCCATGAATCTGCTTCAATCAGGGAAAAATACTCTTAAGTGCCAATGAAAGTTTTTATGCTGCTAGGGTTTCCTTCTGCCTTCCTCCTCTCAATTTATGACTCTATTCTGCTGTCTCTGTTATTAAGTGACACTTTACATGGTTTTAATGCAAATTACTTCAAATTCTCTTAGTGAGGCAGAATCACATCAGGTTAATATCCTGATTAGTATTTGCTACATAGATGTGCTGGGTACAGCACAAACCAAAGAAGATGGCTAGGAAGCTGCTTCACAGCATAAGGAATAGAGTGTTTAATTTTTTAGTGTTTTCTAAATTGACTTGGCTGTGTTTAAAGCAACCTTTACAAGAAGATGGATCAAATGCTTGGCTCCATCATTTTGCCTTGATCTTTTCTGCATTTATCCTCTCAGATGATGGCACAATGCATGTTATATTTTCATACCTGTCTTAGAGGAGATAAAATGATTTTTCAGATGCTATTTTTTTCTCCATTTCTCAAGTGAATAGTAGCATGTGATATGTTTTAGAATTTTAGAATGTTGTCTCTTCGTTGAAGCCAGTACCTAAATTCCGGCTGACATCAGTGTGAATAGCATTCAGTGTGTGTTTTGTGCTTATTTAAAAAATTTCTTTTCCACTTTAGTGCCACTCTGCATATTCTTAAAACTCTTCAATATCGTGCACTACAGGTGATTGCATAGTTTTCTCTATTTTTCCATAATCTTAAAAATGATAAGTGTCATTTACCAGACTAACAATTATAATCTTGTCCATAGAGCAATGCCATTTTAGATGGGAATAAAACAGATTTGTCACTGCCCAACAGAAACCTTACAAGTGATGTTTAGACTGCACACAGGAACAGCTGTGACAGGTTTATGGCCAATGTTTACAGACCTGCTTTGACTTCTCTGCATCAATGTCCATGCTTGCTGTTACAAGGTGCAATTTGAAGGTTGAAATGTAGAATATCAAGGGGTTTAAAGTATACTTAAATGCATGTTTTCAACTTCAATTCCTATAATTCTTGAATATTTATATCTTCACAAGACCCTGAAATAATACTGAGCCCTTGGACCACTTCTGCCTTTTAGAGAGGCTCTTAGTTTGTAATCAAACCATTTTCAGGGCAATGAAATTAATAGTGGGTAATGCAGCTCATTACAGCTGCATTGACCTGTCTTCCAATATTTATTGTTCGGTGTATATTTTAATTTCTACCCTCTGTTAAAAGAATATTTTATGTCCTGTTACTCAGAGGAGGAGAAAGAAATACTGGAATGCCTGCCAGCAAAATCCTGTCAAATGTTCAGTCAGCAGTTTACATCTAAAACACTGTCTAAATTGTGATTCAGAGCTTGTGCAAAAGAATGTTTGTTTGTTTTCGAATTTGTTAGAGACCTCCTGAGAGTTGCTCTATGCTTTTGGGAAATCAAACATTTCCCAAATTAAAAACATATAGGGAAAGTCTTAGATTCCTTTGTTTTCTGTGAAAACACATGTTTAAAAACAATGTGGGATTAAAACAGTGTGTGTTGGAGCACAGTGTTAGTATTGCCCATGTGTTTTTCTCCGCTGTTATAGTGAACTTAACCCCCGGAGAGCATTTCATGCATAGCTGTTAGGAGAAAAACATAGAGTGGAGAGCCCAAAATTTAAGTGTAGACATGATAAATTAAATGCAAGGGTTTGCCAAACAAAAGCAAGCCCTAGTGTTTGTTCTAGTCCATACTTCCAGCAGTGGTGCGTGTATGGTATGTGCTGCTGGCACTCAGTTATCAGGGAGGGACAGATTGTAGGCATTGCATAGTAGGTGAAATTCAGGGATATCTCTACCCATGATAATCTTTGTTCAGGATGTCGTTGCCTCCATGGCTGTATGAGGCCAGGGGAGTAAATTTTATTTTGCAATAAGTGAAACTGGATTCCAGTGCTGTGCTCTGTGCACACTGATCTGTGCAAGTTTGAGTGCTGGGGTGACAATCTCCTTGTAGCTGGAGGTTCTGGAGCTTTGCAATATTGATCAGCTTCTGTGACATAACCAGATCATCAATCAAATGATATGTCAGGAGAGATAAAGGCATGCTCTGTCATGGACTAACCTTGTCAAAATAATTGAACTAACTTGGCAGAGAATTTAGCTTTTAAACAGCTCCAAGATAAACAGTGAAGTGTAAGGAAAATTTTATCTTGCATGAAAACTTTGCAGTTGACTTTTGGGCTGGAACTGAGATAAAAATTGGAATATGCCTTTAGCTTTTTTTAATGTACTGTGTACTTTTCTAGTATCTTGATAGTATTGTGATTCAGTTCCACATTTAAATCAAATGCATATTTCTGGGTCTGTACTGAATGCTGACACATTTGATGTGCACATTAGTGGGGAATCCCTCATGAAAAGAATTGTAGGAGCATATCCCTTGCTAGAATGTTATCTAAGCTTAAGCAGTAAGTACAGTGTATCTTCTCCAATAAATGTTTAAAGCCTTCTATAATTAACAGGATATTGAATCACAAACATTGCCGATCAGAAATAAAATTATGAGAAACTTTAGAATCTCCGGGGTATAAGCTGTACAGATAATGTACATTTTCTAGAATCAAGTGTTCATGTCACGCTCTGTACATGGTTCTCCTCCATGTTGCTGAGTTCAAGATAAAAAACAGTAATTTTTTAGGGTTAATGAGAAACAAAACTTGAGAGAAACAGTCTAAACATACGATGTGAAGAATAAGTTAAACTGACACTTATTTAAGGTTATTTTGTATTGTTTTAATATTTTCAGTATTTCAAAATACAACCAATCTGAAGTAGATGGCTCTGTGAAAAAGGTTATTGGTTTTGCAGTTGTTAGACAGAAAGCTGTTGGAAATGTGGTATTTTCTTTTTAAACAGAACAGTGCATATCTGCTGTGCAGTCTCATGTAAAATTTACAGATGACAGTATAGAGAGCCATCCTAGATAAGCAGAGAAAATAAAAAGTAGCAGAAATATAATTTTTTAGAATTTAACATGTAAAAGTGGTACTGTATAGTACATTCTAGTATACAGAGTATGCCTTTCTACTGCTTCATTCCATTTGTCTCTAGAATAATCAAATGACAAAAATCAAGTTCAACATCAACAGTGCTCTGGCAGGTGACATAACATCTCCTGTGCACTTATTTATGTCCTGCCTTTGAAAGTCATCCTGCAAATCATACCCATACTCACTGTATAGGTGCTGCTGTACACAAAGAGGGCTTTGGGTCTAAAATCTTGCTTCTCATGGTTGGAGATTTTTTCCAGTGCAAAACATAATTCTTATAAAAGCCTAAAAATTACTTAAATGAATAGAAACTTGTTAAAACAAAGTTATTTGAGATCCTTTAGTGTTTTATAGGTGATTTAAAAATTAAATATGCATAGCACTACTGTAATACATATTTTTACAAAATTAAATTTTTTCTATTTTGTCTTCTGCTTTAGTTGTTTTGGGGTTTTTTGTGGTACTTGTGGTTTTTTGGGGTTTTTTTGGGTGTTGTTTTTGTTTTTGTGGGTTTTTTTTGTTTGTTTGTTTGTTTGTTTTGGGGTTTTTTTTGGTGTAGTTGTGTACCATGTGATAAACTAAGCACAAGGAGGATTCAGGCTAAGCTAAGCAGGAGGAGCATTCAGGTTAGGCATTCAAAACTCATCTAAGCCCATAGGCAGTATGTTCTTTCCCTTTCCTGGGCATATAATTATCTGATGGATTTCAAGTGCATAATTCAACTTTTTTTTTCTGAAAGAAAAGTCAATAGTAGCAAAGTGGCTGCTAGTATCTTACACACATCTGTTAACTTCAACTTTTCTGTTTATTCATTCAATTTCACAGAAATGGCCAGGTTTGCATTTGCTTGAAAACATGAGTTGGAGATGCTCGAAATTCTCTGGAATTCTAAGTGGAATTGAAATTCTCTTTCAGCATTTTCTGTTCTTTCTGCGTTATTATTTTTAATTATTTTGCTGACTTTAGTTTAAAAAAAAATATTTAAAAGGTTTCATTTAATGCAAGGGTTAATTATCTTTACAATTTTATATTTGTTCAGCAACTGTCTTTGCTTTCCACCATATTCTAACAATTCTTCACCTCTGATTACCTCATGATAAAGCTCCAAGGTATGTGTTTGCCTGTCCTCCTGCCCCAGGGCCTTTGCTTAATTGTAGCCTAACACCACCAACAGTATGTAAAGCTGCCAATACACAAAGCTGAAGAATAACTAATATACATGGAAAATGTTATGCAGTAGATAAGTTATAACAATTTCAGACCCAACCTTTAACTGTTTTTCACTTTTTTTCCAGTATATGACACTGTAAGACACAGTATGAAGTGGGGTTTACTAGGGATATGCAAGACTAAATTCTATTTTATTTTCATACGAATTGGAAATGCCAAAATCCAATCTACCATTCCTTTCACTGTCAACCCCTCCTCCCCTCCCCAGTCTTTTCTTATTATACTGGAGCCTGATGCTGTTTCCACTGCAGCCACAATGCAGTGTAATGCAGTGGCACTGCTTATATTCTAAGTGGATATATTTACACTGAATATTCAGCTACAGGCAGCCTGAGTCTGGCTGTTCAAAGTCATTATCCACAATGTAATGTGATTCTGTATTTAACACAGTATTCTAAATAAATCTGTACCTAAAATTAAATTTAGTTTCTAAAAGGTTAAGCCTAAATTTGGTTTCAAACTCCAACCTGTATGTAGGAAAATCGGCAATTTGCTTCTTCTCCACTCCAAGTAAACTTTATTAGCTTAGTCTGTTCTGGGATACAGAAATGAATTATTGAACTGCTGTTCTACATGTGATTTTGGAGCTAGCTGGGTATCCTCCCCAATATGAATCGCAGACACAAACTGTACATCTCAAAGATTGAAGGGAGAGCTGGGTTAGGATACGGGTTAAAAGTAATAAGGAATAGTGGTACAAAATGTTACAGCATTACACAGAAATACTTTAAGGATGATATTAACAAGATATATATAAAAAATATATATCTGTGGTTATACAGATAACAGTATAGTACTTGCAACAACACAGAAACAGATCTCTCTGCTGTGGGTGCTTAACACAGAAGTGGAGGTGACTTTCACAAAGACATTTATTGATGACTTGTATGTTTTTGGTAATATTTCAGACAACAAAAGTTGTTATATAATCAAGGTAAACCTCTACAATATAAAACTATCTCTATTAAAATAGAAAATATTTAACATTCAAGCCACAAGCCATAAATTACAACTGCACAAAAATATTGAAAAGAAAGTAATACCTAGCTTTTGTTACCTAACTTGCCAACTACAAAGCTGGAGCCCATGGCACTAGTCCACTAAGAAGATCACACAGTGCTGTTCTCAGACATGATCTGATCTGTCCCATCCCTCGAGTGTCCTGTCACCTCTGCAGAGCTCGCTGGTGACACTGAGCTTGACAGCTGGGCTGTAGCATTGAGGATTTGTTAGTTCAGCCTTGGCTGGGAGGTCGTGTTTGAGGTGCACTCAGTGATTGATAGAACAGCCCTCACTTTGCACGAGCTGGTGGCATGACGGTCTGGCCAAGCCTGTAAAGCAATGCAGAAGAGCAGGGCTGGTGCCCTGACCTTGTGAGCGGTGCAGGAATGGTTTGACATGTTCCAAACTGAGCAGGATGTTATTAAGAGACTTAGAGTCTCTCAAAACTTTCTGGAAGATTTTACTAAGCTGAAAGATTTATTCTTTTTGTGTGCGTGTGGTTTTCCCCCCAGTCTGTTGCAAAACTAAAACTAAATATTTACATTTAACACTTAATATTCCAAGTTCAGCAAGTCCCTGAATCTTAGGCCTTCAACCACCCTCTCCCACGGATTTGTTCTTCCTTTCAGTGGCAAATATATCCCTGGGAATACCTGTGCTTTAAATACCTGTACTTAAAAAGGAGGTCAGGTTTATCAAAATAAACCTTTGCTGAAGATATTAATGCAAAACTAAACCAAACCTAGAAAACCCACCGTATTCTCTGCTGCTGTCACAGTTTCAAATAGACAATGGAAACTATCATCTAAACAGTAATGCTGGTAAAGGACTTTTGGTCTTGTGCTTACTCTGCAACCTCTTGATTACAATGTAGACACGAGGGAATTGTTAGGCCAAGAAGCCAGATTAATCCCCACTGTATCTGTAATGGTTTTGTTGGAATTTGGGCTAACCAGTGTAGATTATACAGTATGATTTAGGATAGGCATACAATGGGCAAGAAAGTAGGGAGCACAAAACATGAGTCATATGAAGTACTATTGCACAATAAATAGAAATATTATGCATGTACATCAAATATGTGATTTAGTAATTATTCAGCAGAAAAAAAAAAGGTGTTCATTCAAATAAATAAAATTGTGGTGGAACAGGGGCTGTAATGCCTGTATTTAGGGTTATATGCTGTTCCCATTAGCACTGACTTGGGTTCCTCACAACAGGAGAGTACAAGGACAGACTAAGAGTTTGTAGTATTTTACTTTAGTCATTCCAGAAATGAAAAGCACCATGGATACTCCTCTTAAAAATAACTGGATGATATTGCATATGAATTTACTTTGTGTTCTTTAAGGTAGTGGGAGTTTGTTCCTAAAAATCTATACAGCCTTTGATATTAAGAGGGCTCAACCCAAAGATGGCAAAATCATACAGAGCCAAATCTTACTCCCTCCTTTGTTGGCACTGGGGAGGTCCTTGCACCAAAGAATATTCTGTCCATCTCCTTACGTGCCCCACAGCTAAGGGTCCCCAGCAAAGGCCAGACAGTCCCCTCTGCCTCACCTGTGCTCTGCCTGCCCCACACAGACCTCCAGCCCACAGGGGAGTGTAAGGCTCAGCACCTGCCTTGGTGGCAGATGCACGATGGAAGAGGTGTGGGTGTCTGTCCTGTGGGCTCTTCCCTTCGCTGTCAGTTTGGGCTGTGGTGAAACTGCAGCACCTGGCTGTACACAGACACTCTGTGCTCCAAAAAGTTCACTTTCTGCTACTACCCGATTAGAGTTTGCTGGAGTTTTATCTCTAGATTCTTTTCAGTATCTGCTAATTTGCTGATTTTTTTTTCTTTTAAGGAGCTAGCATATTTCGCAGCTGATGATTATTTTCTTACTCCTTAGGAGAATGAAAATTTCTCTGCTTTATTTAGGAAAGCTTTCCCCTCTGCTTTCTTTGCCTATCGAGTCAAGGTCAGTGCTGCCCTCAGAACACACCAGGTGCAATCCCTTCCTACCTTTCCTCCAGTAACAGCTGAATGTGCATGCTCCTGCTTTTTCACATGGCACAGGCAGGTGCAGATAGCACCAGTAGCTTAGGATACACAGCCTCTTAAAACGGCAGGAACTGGCATGAAATGATCAAGTTCAGTAACAAATGGGTTTGATTTCTATGTCTTCTCTTTGAGATGGCTCTTGTAGTAATGCAATCAATGTTTTGCCAATGAGCTCCCTATTGTGGTCATTGGGGACACTGGGTTTCAGTGACCAAAGGGATGAGTAGCTGATGAGGAAATGGTTGCTTAGACCCTGCCAAGGAAGTTACTGGCCTCCCAGATGGACAAGTTTATGTTTTATTCATACAAGAGTTTTGCCACAGGTGAGGATCTTCAGATCCTTCAGGTGGCAGGGAAGTGAGATGTAAAGCAAATTTGTGGCTGCATCCAGCAGGTGGCAAGCACAGCACACAGAATTATAGCTGGACAGAGATGCTCCTGCCAGGGGAAGCTCCTGATGCTGCTCAGCATGTACATACGTGTCCATGAACAAAATATACTGAAATATGGCAATCTCTGCCAGTCCTTTGTCAGCTTACAGAGTGCTGGAGCACTGGTCCTGTTCTGGGTGCTATTTGTAATGCACGGGATTATTGCCATAGTCAATTTAAGCAAATGGCTGTCTCACATGTAAGGATATAAGCTAAATAAAAAGTATTCAGTATAACACTTTAAATATGTTGTTAAATGATGTCCAGGCTTCAAATGTTGAGATACTAGCTTGCAATTAAATTAACTTAAAGATTTAATGAAGGAGCTTTTTTTTAAACATACAGCTTTAGAAAGGTGTGACTAATGACAGTGCCTTGCAATATATTTAAGTAGACACATTGTTCCCATTTTTGCAGCTGAAGAACAAAGGCAAAACGGAAAAAAAACTTTCCTTAGTATAAGTGAATGAAAAAGCTGGAAGATTTCTAGACCTGGTTGTAATCTCAGTTTTTGCTTAGAAAGCATTAAACTACAGAAATAACTGTTTTGCTGTGTTTTGATTTTGAGCATCAGAAAATATGAATAATACAACCACTCACTACTTGAGACAAAGCCACGTTACACATATGATTTTGAAGATTATAAATACTGCAAATTCTTAAGGGGTATGTAATTTTCTACATGATACGTGTAAAGTTTTGGATTTTTTTCTTAAGTTTTGTAATGTCAGAAAGTACTTATGAACTCATTTATCTTTAAGGACAATAAATGGGTGTGAATCAAGCATAAATATTATCTGGAGCTCAGTATTTGTGGTAAAAAGGACACATATGAGGATATCATCGATGGAAACTTCCGACAGTGCTTATCACCTTTCCTCTTTATTTGTATTGAGTTTGAGCCAGAGTTTAGTTCTGATTTATGCTAGTATAAATCTGAATTTGTTCCATATAAATAAAAAAATGTTTTACAGGGAGCAAATAGCCTGGGCATAAGTTTATACAAATGGAGAGAAATTCTGCAAAAGCCAAGAGTAAAGTTTGGTCTTGGATCTTTTGTGACGGGACTAAAAGTATTATTAGTTGAATTGATATATAAGCATTGTCACGCTTTTGCTTATCAGTAGGAGTTTACTAAACGTGCAGGAATTTGAAAAACTAAGTGGATTGGATTAGTTGGTAACTTCTCCCACTAAGTGCCCTAGTTATAACAGAAAAATAGTTTGAAGTTTTCTGATCACCTCTTTCCCAGAACTGTTGTTTTCAAATACAGAAATTTACTTTTAGTCACACAGAGTTTAGAGTCAACTCCTGTCTGTAGCATTCTTCAAACTTCAGGGTGGCTTACAATGAGGAAAGGCTGAGTGAACCCCATTTCTGTGTGCATATATAGAGTTATTTTTTTTAACTGCTATAAAAATACCCACTGGGATATAAATGTACATTTCTGAAGCAATGTTTGAAATGTATGAGTAGGAATATAAATCTAAAAATATATTTATTCTATATTTAATAAATAAGTCTGCATTTTATTGCATATATTATTATGAAAAAATTGCCATTAAAAAAAAAGTAGCATAAATCAGAATAAGACAAATTTCAAGGACCTTAAATTTCCATTTGAGTTTAAAACTGGGCTTCTATATATAGCATATATTTGAAAATATATTATAAATATGATTATAGGACATTTATGTAATTAAAAAAAACCCAACAAAACAAGAAACAAAGCTCCACTCCTTCAACAGAATAGCTCACATATATGCAAGTCAGATTCTTTGTATTTCATGTCATTTATACAAGCTTTTCCTTTTGAAACACTTATGAACTTAAGTTAGGAGTTTTCTCTCCCCTTCTTTTGTAGCTCCAAGCAAACGGTGGGATGTGGCAGGAACTCTGACACACCTGTCCAACACTTAACGCCGCTTTCAGTAAAGAAAAACAAAATGAAAACGAAGCAGTCCTCTTTGCAATGTAAGATGAAAGTTCACTGCTGACTCTTTACAGTATGATTTCTCTGAGGAGATCCAGTGTTGCTGTAATGAGCTGTGATGTTCAGGACCGCAGATGAATCTTGTTGATCTTGCTGCTTCGCACACAAGGTTGTTCAAAAGAAGAACTTTGCTAAACGCCTCAATTGGTGTCAAAAGGCCCAGCAGTCTTTTTAGTGTGCAAGCGGATGTTTTCAGGTGGCCTGTAGGAGAGGGAGCTCATTTTGGTTGTTAGGCTTGGATGTGTGCTGACGTTCGGTGGGATGTATTTTATCAGCTGAAGGAAGTATTTTTTAAAGTTTTTTCCAAAAAATACATAAAAAAAGGGATTCAGGCAGTTGTTAAAGTAAGCGATACAAATGGTGAAAGGCATAGCTGTATCCACAATATCGGTGATTTTGCAATCTGTTATTACATGTAATTGAATCAACACGTCCAGAAAAGTGAACACTTGATGAGGAATCCACGAAAAGAAAAAGAAAAATACAATTGCCACAATCATCTTAAAAATGTCATCATTTCTAGTCTTATTTTTTTGAATCTGATATGCCTTCTTCAGAGTCTTCCAAATTAAGGTGTAGCTTGTTAATATGATCAGAAAAGGAATTAAAAAGCCCAGCAAATTTTTGGATAAACCCAACCCGACCCGCAGGGTTGTGTTATTGCTTTCATAGCGAAACCCACAGACTGTCATGTTCAAATTCTCAGCGAAGAATATGTTGCGGTGAATGATGACGGGCAAGCTGGCCACGCCGGCCAGGAGCCAGATGGCGATGCAGGTGACTCGGGCTACAAACATGGTCCGGCGGACCCGCGACTGCACCGGGTGCACGATGGCCAGGTAGCGGTCGATGCTCAGGCAGGTGAGCAGGAACACGCTGGCGTACAGGTTGAAACTGATCCCCGCCGAGGCCAACTTGCACAAGCAGTTGCCAAAAGGCCACTGGTACTCCATGGCCGTGTAGGCTGCCCAGAGGGGCAGAGTTATGAGAAAACACAAGTCAGCCAGGGCCAGGTTGAGAAGGAAGATGCTGGCTACTGTTTTCAACTTCATGTAGCAGTAAATGACAATAACGACCAGGCTGTTCCCAAATATGCCTATGATGAAGATGATGCTGTAAACGGTCGGAACCATAATGTAGATATAGCTGTGCCTTCCTGAAACAGGACAGTCCACGTGGATTCTTTTAACGGTTTCCTCAGTAGAGTAGTTAGGAATCATCTTGAACTCTTCAGCTGTAAGCTTCTTTATGGGAGAAAATATGAAGCTCACACCTAGGAGGGGAAAAGAGGAAGAAAACCATATTTGTGATAGGGATTTAATTTTTAACAATTCTCAACTGAATGTCAAGTTTTTTTTTGTCAAGTCGAACATAATGTGTCAGTGTCTTTGAATTTTAAAATAAGCCATCTTCAAGTGTTTTATCAACCAATTCCTATTTTAATACAGACTTTGCAGAGTAAAACAGAAGTAAGAATGTTAGGAGTTGGCTGAACATTTATAGATTCTTTTTAACATAAATGAAGTCTAAAAACCTCTTTCAATTAACAAAGTTCCAATTTAAAATAATACTGGTTAGTGAACACAAGTCAAAAATAAGAGAGACTGAAAATAGCAGATTACTATAAATTCAGAAGGATCTTTAGATTATTTTCTTTCCATAAATAGGTGACATATTTAATGAGCTAAGTTATTCAGATATCTCAGAAACTAAAGTTAAGCATTCTGAATTCTAATTAAGTATGTAAATACAAACTGCAATGAATTAAGAAAATAAGTGACTTTAGGTTAGGTACTTGTATGTCTAAGATTAATCACCAGAATTTTTCTTCTATACATTGAACTTAATTCTTTGAGAAAATTTTTACATCACAGAGAAAGATGAAAACACAGAACCTATTTTTGGTTCTGTTGTACAGAAAATACCTTAAATATTCAGAGGCTACTTAGCTCTCCATCTGGCTTGGAACTATGGTATTTAACTACTAGTGAGGGGAAAAGGATCTGTGAAAATTCAGACATGTCCTGATCTGTTGCACATTAATAACTGTACAAAGAGTTTAAGAAGGGTGCCAGTGGGAACGTATTCCTTTTTCAGTTGCTGACAAAATGTATGTATCCAAGAGCTGAAGTTGTATTTCTGGATCATATTAAGTGTTTAGCAAGGGTAAGAAAACTCCTTTACTCCTTTAAAGGGCACCTGTTTGGTTTGCCAGGGCCTGTGTGTTCTGCAAGAATAATTTCTTTATTAATGACTGATTACTTTAGAAAGCAGGTAATACAGTATGACTCTGATACTCATTACTTTCCAGACTCTAAAAACAGACACTCTTCCCCGAAAAATAATGGATGTTTGAAAAGAAAAAAAAATAAAAAGAATTGATAGTTATTATTGCAGATTACTGTTTATTGCTGTTTGCAGGATTCTGACTGCTATGAGCCAAACCCAACTTGTACTGCTTAAAACAAAGTTTAACTGAAATACTTTGGCTTCAAAAGCAAAACAAAGCAAACCCCAAACCCTTTATAAATGTAAGACCCACCCTAAGACCCTGGGCAGTACAGATGCGTTCAGAAAGCAGAGATGCCCATCATTACAGCCACACGAGCTATGTTGTCACAGATGTGGCTGCTCGTTATTTGAGTGGTTCAGCACTGATATTCCTTTTAAGTGCGGAATGCCACTGAGTTTAGTGTTTGACTTGCTCTCGTTGGAAGACAAATCTTTTTAAATTTATAAATGATTGTGTTTTTAATACGGAAGTGAGGTACAGATTTGTTTCAGCCAAGCCCACACAGGAAGTCTGAAGGAGCCAGGAACTGGACCCAGAATATGAGTTGCAGGCAGCATCTTGTGAACAAGGTCACCATTTGGCTCTTAGCATTTTGAAGATGTATTATTTCTCTATCTTAGCTCATGTTTGCATTAATAACCTGATTCCTTTCTACAAAGCAAGCAGGGTAATGTCAAGATTAAGGTTCTTGATAACTCTATCAAGTTTAGAATATCTAGTAAAATGCAACTAATAGACACTTTGTTAAGATGTGCCATGGAACACTTCCCAGTCTCTTCAATTCGTGCTGTGGATTAGTCTTGTTGCTTCAGTTGGTATGGATGTCTCAAAATGACATCAGCTATTTTTGCCATGTTTAAGGAATTAAAAAATCAAGCAAATAAAGAAAGGTTCACCATTCTGATCACATGCGGCACTCTAGGACATCCTGAGCAAAACCTGGCTTTCAAACTGTGCCAAATCTCAAATACAAGATGTTTGGCTCTGTGGAAGGTCAGCCTATCCCTGGGACAGGGAAACCACAATAAAAGATTTCAAGATAAATCCTTTTATCTCATCCCTTGGTTATGAAAGTAACTTTGACAGTAACTGATATGTTCTGTGACATCAAGGTCTGGCAACATTTGCCCTGTCTCAGCTACAGGCTGGTGCTGTGTGGTCACTTGTTCTTTGCTCCCTTATATATCCACTAAAATTACAGCCCAGAACTTTGCAGTAAGAGTCCATAGTGAAGTTTGTGCTCAGGAGATCACCTGTGACTGGCAGTAACGTGGATCAGGCTCAATTAAGGCTGGGCAAGACCTTTCTCAGTGACAAGATTAACCAGATCCTGGTACAATTTGGCTCTATGTGTACTGAGTGACAGATTCAGTGTCTAAGGCAAATGCAGCTGAGGGTGAATATTCCCTTCTAGTGGGGTTGATTCTGTGCAATGGTAGCTGCCAAGGCAATTTTCCCATGGTCCCCTCAAACACCCCTTCAGTGTACTGTGTTGTGTTGTGCTGTTTTTCTTCCAATTTTCCTTTTCAACCCATATGGTGACCTGTATTGTTTCATGTCAGTAGTAGCTTTAGATGATGCTAATTAATAGCATATGTTCTTTCAAGAAAGAGTAGCAGTGATTCTATTACATTTTCAGAAATGTGTTAAAATAAAAAATAATTAGTTAGGAATAATTGTCTGTCACTCTGAGTTATTGAATTCCCTGAGCATATTCTGGAGTGCTAGGGAAATAAGAAAAGGCAGAACAATTCCCATGAAAAATCAGGAATTCTGTCAAGTATTTTACCTCAATCTACCTCTGTAAGACTGTGTAATCCTTCTGGAGTTAAAAGGTTTTGGTGTAACACTGAAGTCAGTGGAATTGTGCAAATGATGTGTCTGGTATGCTATCAGTTTTAATTTATACTAAGGAATTGCAATCATTAAATAAAATAAATCCATCAATATTTTCAGTAAATGACAAGGAAGCAGAAATACGTAATGTGGTTGCTCTTGGGTAAACACATATGGATTGCCATCTGGGTATCTGAAAACAGTCTGAATATTGCTGTGAGAATGAACCTCATAGGAACTGTATGTATGAAGTACACTAGGGAAAGCACTGCTGATCTCAAATGGAATTTTAAAATTTCCTGGAAATTCTAAAGTTTCAGAGCTAGCCTCAGGTGGATAAGCTTCCTTGAGCACAATTGTAACTTCAGAGCATTAGGAAATGCTTCAAAACTGGAGAAGGTCATTTTTTTGGAAGGCATGGGTCCACAGCTGTGCTGAGTAGTGAGAGGGCCACTGCAGAAATGTGAATTCCTTACAGGCAGTGATCGCTTTTCCATAGCACCTTTAGTTTTTCCTGTTATTCTCACTTTCCACAGTTCACCTGCTTGTCCCAGGATCATGGCTGTACACATTCATGCAAAGCAGATACTTCTACATAGGAGGAACTGCAGATTCTTTTAAAGTACTACAGAAACAGATGTCTGATACAGCTTTATGCTGCCAGAATTCAACAAAGCAGGTTAAACCACTGGCCAGTTCAATGCATCTGTTGAAGTTGTGCACATGGATAATTCCATGTAAACATCTCAAATGACCTGTGTTAATACAATGATAATTGGATCATTTTAAGGCTGATACAGAAGGAGCTTTTTCTAACAGGATTGAATTGTGGCTGTGAATGGTGTGGAGGCATCAGTCTCAAACAAATTATCTCGTGAGCAGAAAGCCCCTGTTCTGAGGTACTGTCCTGTTTGACCTTTTTTAATTACAATGATTACAATAAGTCACTGATAATGAAATGCTTCAGACTGCTCAACCATCTATAATTTACCATTCCATTCATTGCTTCTGTTTGGTGAACATGCATCCTTAATTAAACTGCCTGTGGAAACAAGGAATGCTAGGCTCATGCAAGGTAAACAGCACTTTGCCTACTCAAAGATAAGAAAGCACTGGCTGTGGCTTTCTGTGAGAACTTCATCAGCTAAAAATAGGTAAGCAGATGTCACAAGTCAGACTTTGAACAAAAATGTACTTAATATTTGCTTTGACAAAGACTAAATAAACTCAGGCTGACCAATCCTGCCACAGCTTAGCCATCTTATCACTAGGTAATGTGCACTTTTCTTCTTCTGACAGTGGTTGGGTTATTTGCTTTTCTTACAAATGAGAAGGTAGTTCCATGCTTAAGAGGATACTGCATTCTATTTTTATGTAAAATTTTTGCAGAGGGAGAAAAGAGAATGAAAAATGTTTAGAACAATATGTCCAATATATTAGCTGTATTTCTTTCTGGTGGCACAAACCTTCCTTTATCTTAAGAGTTTAATCTCCCCCTTTCCTAATTTATTCTAACTGCTGAGAAAGTAATGACACTTATACATGCTTTATTGCAAAGGCTTTTAGGGTCTTTTTCTATCCAACAGAGTAACCCTTTCTATCCTCATGGCTTTAGTGAATAGAGCTGCTTCTCTTTCACATGTGCACTTCAGCACCTTCTCTTCTTTCCTGCAGCTCCTCAGCAGTACCATTGTGAAGCCACAGATTTAACTTTCTCCTAGCTCTTATTTCTTCAGCTAGGTCTAACAGTCCATGTTTCTCACTGATGGCTTTCCTAAATACCTTTAATCCAGAGTTTATAGATGAAGGGAAAGAGAAATGCAAACAAGGGTACATAATTCAAACTGTGGTGCCATTACATGTCATCACTGCTGGTACCTTCCACAGATGTCAGCATCTGACTTTGTGGTAAATGCCAGTAAATCAAAATACTACTGAAAAGGAACTGTGATAGGTAGTACAGCACCAGACACTGCCCGTACATCAGCTCAGGAACACCAAGAACACAAAGCAAACCTCAGCAGACCTGTGTTAGCAGCTGTCAAGCTGGCTGTTGTGCTGCAATTTTGGATCAGGAGTTGGTCTGATATCAGAACAAACAGAACCTGCAGGACCTGGTACTGGCCTTTGCATTTTCTTTTAACAACTGTGCAACTGAGGCAACTGCCAGTCTGTTGAAATTGCTGTTAATTTTGTGATGTTTTCTTTATTTATTTAAAAGTATGTATCTTTTTAATGCTGTAACCTATATGTGGATTCTTTGTGCCTTCCCCTTGCAAGACCTCAAGCTGGTCTGCTTCACTTGTGCTGGCTCTATATAGCTGCAAAATAAACTGCCTGTGATCCTTTCAGAATCTGCTTCTCTATAAAGTCAAAATCTCAATTGGTTATAACTTTATTTGTGCTAGCAGAACAGTTCCTGTTACCTTGCAAATGTGAACTGTTTATGTACTCTGACCTTCTCTGTAAGAACTTCTCTGTATTTATTTCCTCTGCCACACTTCAAAAGAGTCTGTCCTTCTGTAGGATGGCTTTATAGCTTATTCTGAGAAGAATGAACATCTATCTTCTGTTTGTTCTCATGGACTACTCTCATTAATTTTCTCTTTAATTCCCAAGCATGTTTCAGCTACTCAGTTTCAGTCATAAAATTTATGTGAAAAAGGATAGATGAAGGGGCTTTTTCCTTTGGGAAAAATCAATGCTTGTGGAATGTCTGAACAGTAGAATTGGGACTGAGTATGATTTTGCATGATTATGGAGGAGGAAAATGCTAAAGAAAGTAACACAGTTAAGCACAGTGACATTTAAATTGCTTTGATGTTTAACTCATATAATATAGATTTTGACCACTAGAGGTCTGTATTTCCTATTTTAAAATAAGAGACTTGCTGTTTTATACTCAAGTACCATCACTTTTTAAAATATCCCCTTCGTTCAAGATTATTTAAGATTAAAACATAAGGCAAAATATATATCATTCTATCTGTACGTATTTAAATTTAGTATAGCAGAGGTAACTATTTTCACTTTATTTTAGCATCTACCAGCTTCTATTTAATTTCCTGTATTCTGGCACATTCCTGATTCTGCTAAGCTTCAGTCCAGTTCTTGCACGTTTAAGACTTAGAATAAGATTCTGATATTTTATTTTTTCAATGACATATGCAGCTTAAACTCTCTGTGACCCAAATTAAGAAGAATATTTTAAAGAAACTTCACTTTAGTAATGCAGAGGGAAAAATAGTGACACCTATTCATTCAACTACAATTGTTTTAGATCTAACTAGGCATGTTGTTAATCATACAGCTCTTTTTCCAAATATCAACCAATTTTGAAGGAATATATTTTTACTGTTGAAAATGACACTTCAGAACTTTTTTTTTTTTTAAGCAACTTACAAATTAAGGGACTTTTAGAAATAGAAAGGTAACTCAAACTTACGCAACCTTATCCAAATTGTGTGTACATTTTATGAATTTTAAGCAATTTAATAATTTGAAAATAGAAGCATATTTAATGCTACCAACAATCCCTGCTTTTACTAACGTACTTGGATTTGTCATTACCTCTTTGGACAGTGCCAATGCATGATGCTGTTACTCTGTTTCAAATTATGTGCTTACCTAAATAGTTCCCAATGCTGGTGAGGGCAAACAGCTTTTAACTGAGATGGAGCAGAAGAGCTGTCAGTGTCACAATGAGATTTATTTTATTGAAAATAGTAGATGAGCAAACCAGAACTAAAAAAATGACATAAACTATACTGTCCTGTGCCAGATCAGTTCGACTAGTCAGTATCTTGTCCTGTATTTACGTCCAGTGGGTTATACAGTGTCAGCGTATCTCTGTGCACTTAAGGGATGTTTGGGTACAAGCATACAATGTTTATATCTTTCAGCTGCTAAAAATAGGAGTATTTAGAGAGAATAGAAGTGATATATAGAGAGGGAAAACCAGCAAGCAGTTGGCTAGATTTATAATGAAGAATAAAGAAATACAATCTATTATTTGCACATATATACTATATTAGAAATCGATGTGGCAAAAATTGCCATAAGTGAAATTTTCTAAATGCTAATTTATGGAGCTGTGGAATGATGAATAAAATCTTTCAAGTATATTTTTTGGAATTTAAATGGTAATATACCACAATGTAAGAAGTGACAATTTTTCTGCTCTTTTTAGCAGTCTAAAGTGTAATGATGTCACAGTTGTAATGAGAGCAGCTGCAGTAGCAGGGAAAGTTTGGACTATTGTTTGAATATAGTCTCATATTGCATACAGAATGTACAGAACATTGAAAATGTCTCTTCCTACTATTTAGCTCTTTGGACAAAGCTAAGTATACTAATCCCCAACTCATGTTTTCCCCCAGAATCTGGGAAACCCTGATGTACACACTGCTATAAAATTTTACTCGTAGAACTTAATGCCAAGAAAGGATTGCTCAACTTTTCTAGAGTTTCTCAACCTCACCAGAACTTAGTGGTTTAGTGAATGATTATGGGGTTTTTTTGTATAAAATTTGTTGACTGACAGATCAACAGGGCACTCATTAGAGCCAGCCAAAAGCCTTTCAGTTGAGCATAAGTGTGCCTGACCTACCCTAGGCGTGATCCTAACCCTAGGTGGAGGGGTAAAATCAGCCATGGGCTATGGAGGGGCTCAAGAAGAAAGGTGTGGAGGGAGCAAGTTGTGGCAGTTCAGTGCTCTCCTAGGCATGACTTTTGCACCTCCAGTGTGCCTGGAGCTGTGGGTTCTTTGTGGGTTTCTTTTAGTTTATTGGTTTCATTTTTAGGATTCTCTAGATTTAAGTTTAAAAGTAAGCATTGATTTTTCTCTTATACACATGTAATTATGTTTTCTCTGCTCTTAAGGGTAAGGAAAACATTCTTGGATCCAACCCATGTAGAACTAGACTCCAAAACACTGAAAGATTAACCACTCTCAACATGCAGCATGTTCAATCCCCTGTGGAAGATTAGTGGGGTGGTGGTTTTAGACAATGCTGTCCTTGGCTTGACACTGTACGCCAGATATTTTAGACTTTTCTACCTAATTTTCTGGTGTCTTTTTTCACAATTATCCATCAGAACACTCTGTTTTCTTTCTTTGACCAAGGCCACATGAATGTGTTGCAAACTCTCTGGTGTTTAATATGTCTTCAGTATTTATATAACCTCAAGGGATATGAATATAAAATTATCCCCAAAGCAGTAACTTAAAACTGGAAAGATAATTAAATAAACAAAGTAAAATATATTTCTGGATTAATAGCTCTATTTCAGTACTTCTGAAACTAAACATCACAATGCTAAGCTTCAGAAAAGATAATGTTGGAAAGGGGAATCTCATGGTGTCCTGTCACCTTGGTTGGTCTGTCTGGACAGAAATTAATATCTTTTCCTTATTTAGGTTATTAAATCTATATTCAAATTAGTTTTTAAATATGAAAATTAGTTGTTATAGCAGGAAGCAGTCACTGCTTCTTTTCTAACACAAGGTAAAGAATTGTCTCTTTCTCTAGAAGAGGCAGAAGACACTTTGGCCTATTAAGTCTTTGAAATGAGTGCATTAACTACCATCATCAATCCAGCACGGTTTTTTGCATCTCTGCCCTGGCCATTAGCTTTACCAAAAAGGAAGATTGGTGCCTGTTTGGGAGATAAAAATAATCAATAATCAGCTGGCTAACCTAATGTCTGCTTCTCAGGATCATGTCATCTCCTCATACTGCTAACAATGTCATTTACTGCACATTAGATGAAAGTAAATGAAAGACAAAAAAAAAGGGATTTCAGAACAAGGTAGGACTAGAATTTTTAGGGTTTTCAGCACTGACATGAAAAGTTTTTCGAATAGCAGCACAATGTATTATTTTAGTATGAATACATATTTTACTGCAGGTTTATAACTTCAAATTTGATGCTGGGTTATGAAATATCTTTAGGGTATTTGGAAGTACCTGAAAGAATCAATAATTAACCAGAATTAAGCCATCAATCCCAGAACGAATAAAAATGAGATTAGTTTGAGCTGTGAAAGGTTACATTCTGCACGGTTACTTTCTCTGAGTGATAGTAAATGAATGAATTAATGCATTTCCTTTATTGCAGTTGGAATTGCCTATATAAAATATAGTGTTCCCCCTGTGATTGTTTTTAATAAAAGACAGAAATCGAATTCAGGTTTGTTAAGTGCGAGTGAAGTAACTTGATGAATTTTAAGTTTCTCTTCTGATAGCTTAGTTCCATGAAATAAGAGGTTTTAAAGTTTTTTTGTTTGCTTTTTAAATTACATTGCATGGCATATCCTACACAAATGTAGCTTCCAGATACATATCCTCACACCTGAAATTTCTCCACTGCTTCCATAGGTAATGCACTATAAGATTCTGCTGTGTACACCTCTAATCTGAGAAGTAAGGGAATTTATGTTAATTCTGGCCTTGATCTGGATTTATACTTCAGTCTGATATTAAAAATGCAAGAAAGAAAAAACCACACTGAAATAAAAAGCACTGCTGTGAGCACACCTTATCATGGCCAGTTCAAACAGCAGAGATCAGGTACAGGGCATGAGGTATCTCACCTCCTTTCAGACCATATATAAATCACAATTGACTTACTGGGCATTCCATACCCCCATGAATCTGTCCTAAGTACACAGTCCTATTCCCTGGACCTTGAGGGTCCCTTCTTCAATATGCCAAAAATAGCAGTAACTGCTCTTCCTACCCAACTTGTAGGATATTATATTACTGTGATTTCAAGCAAGTAGAGCTTAATAAGAGTATACAATACATTTTATGTGCTGCTTTGAGTATCACTGCTCTCTGATCACTCCTGTTCTTGCTGGAAGGAATGTTAGCAGGGATGCATCTGGCACTGAAAGAGTTTTTTCGTTTCATTGTCCATATCTTGGTCTTAGTGGTTGCACTTGTCCAGCAGAAGGGAGCTATCACATGGAGAGCAGCCTTTTGGGAGGGAAAAAGGCCGCTTCCCTGAACTGCTACAGTTGCAAGGCAGAGCTTGCTTACCAGCCTCTAGGTAAAACAGGCGAGATTTATGTAAGCTTAAACTCTTGGTTATATTAGTGGTTGTTAATAATTTCACAGAAAAAGGTATTTCATACATCTAAATTACAAATTATAATTTCATAAAATGTTTACTCCATGAGTGACATGCCCACAGCAATATACAATCATTGTCAGAACCTTTTCTATTGCTGCCAGACATTACAACAGAAGATGGAATGGAAAGGCCAAAACTTCAACTATTTCCTCAAGAACCAAATCCCCTGCTTCTGGGAGAACAGGATTTTTCTCAATCTTTGCTCTTTTTCTGTCTTACAGCTTTACTGTGAAAGACCCAACTCAATCGGTGGTGTTACTAGTATAAATATACCAAAAGTAATGTTTTAATTAGGTTTCTGTTGCTCCCTCTAGGCAAGGATGTTTCTAGGAAGAAGGGTAGGGGACACAGCTAATAATTTTGTAGACAAAGATGGGAGGTGATAGCACTTTGGAATTTCCAGTTAGACCAAATAGAGGCTTCCTTGTTTTGTCTAGTAGTTAATTTTATTCAGATATCACAGTGTCATCTGCCTCTATCCCAGAGTCAGGTAACTCTTCTGCTGAGCCAGAAGACACAGAGGCAAAATGAACATTATCTACGCAGTTTATTTACACTCCTGAACAACTTTTCTTAGTTAAAGCTGAGATACTACTGTGATCAACAACAAATTTTGAAAAATAACTTGACTTCTACTTTTCTGGTACAAGGAACTGCCTTTCTCTACCTTCCTGTAAAACAGTAAGAAAGGTGTCACCAGAGAACTTACATAGATTTGCTTCAATTTGTAAAGCAAATCAGTAACATTTTGACGTGCATGGCAACATTCTGATGTGTGTTGAAGCCTCACCTGGTATGTTAATCCTCAAAAGGAATCCTTAAAATCTCCAGGCTGGGACCATAATGCACCTATGAGCTTTACAGGCTCAATATGCAGTCCTTTCTGCAGGATGGGCTTTTTATTTTTACATCCCACTCCTCGCCCAACCCCCCTCCTTCCCCCCCAAATACAGGAGGCAAATGTAAATTAATTCATAACAAGCTTTAGAAACGCATTGTGCAGAGCAATTACCTTCATTCGAAATGATGGCTAATCAGAAGGCAGGAGAGATAAGAAACCCTGAAAATTCTCTACTTCTGCTCCACAAATGGAGAGACTTCCTTTATACAGAGGTGTTCTACTTTCTATTCTAATGGAAATTAGATGAGTTGACTGTGAGTAGCTCATGTTGCATACTGTTACCTAAAAAGACTTTCCCTCTCTAAAACTCTCTAATGAATCCCATTCCTGTTACCTTTCACCAATGTGGTTAAAGTTAAATAACAGAATCTTTTGCTTTGAGTAATGAAGACATGAACTGAAACACAAACATGTGTGCAGATGCAGCATTTCTGTGTGAACACAGACAAAGCAGTATCATTAAAGTGTCTGTCATGGTAACTAAACCAGCTAATGTGAAAGCTTTATCACCACATTTCCAGTGTCATGGCTAGTGATTTCCATCTAACTTCCCACCAGTCAGTGCTACAGCTTTGAGGAGAGCAAACCTTGCAGTGAACACTTTTTTCCTTTTGACTTCGTGTTGAAAAATAGTGTTTGTCTTACTGAAGAAGCAAAAGCAGTGTATTGTGGATTTCTGGGCAAGGAAATTGATGTTAGATTTCAACACCTAAGTTCAGAGGAAGCTTTGTCTTGTAATTCAGCAATCTGTAATAGGATTTGGTTCACTGTGTCTGGCTGAGACACTTGATTACTTTTCTTATTATATAATTAATTTAGACATCCTTACAGTGGGAAAATATCACACAACGGCAATACCCCTCAGAAAAGACTTTTCTTCCCTAAATGAGAATGTTAGGAACAGCCTGGAGGGAAAAGTTAAAAGATTAAAAGCAAAAGATCAGCATGGAGGCTTCTTAATGAATCGCTCATTAGGGTCAGAAAAAGGGAACCAAAGGCAGAAAGGAAAGAAAACAGTATGAGTAACTGGCAAAGTACAAGAGTTTATTCAGACAAAAAAAATCTTTTAAAATGGTAATGCAGCTAAGCCCAAGAGAAGTTAGTATCATTGTAAGTGTTGGTAGGTATAACACTGAAAGCATAGAGGCCCAATTGTGCTTTCAGTTGCACAAAACTCCTGTTAAGGGCAGATCATTATGAGGACTAGAAGAAAATTTGAGAATGTATGAGTCAATTGAACTAGTGAGTTTCTAAGGGGTTAATCAAAGAGAAGGAAAGGTCAAACATAGACACCTTAATCCATGTCAGTGTGAAAGGTATTATCACCCATGGAAAAACAACTTACTATGATCCTTAGTGCTTTGTCTGGAAGGCAGCACACTTAATAGAATGATCCCAAAATAGATGTTCTGCCAAATTTGTACAGCTTGTTTCCTGTTTTTTCCCCCCAAAGTAAAATTTATTGCTCTATTTTGAAAATAAAATTAATTGGTGAACTCTCTTTGCTGTCCTGAGATGTTCCTTGTGGGTACTGAGGACCAGCCAGAGGTAGCAAAACAAAGGCAGCTGTTACAGCTGGAGTGAGCTAATCTATGATACTGTGAATCAGTGCATCCTCAAGCAGGTGCAGTCTCAGTTCTCAAGCAAACAAAAGTGCATAGAAGCCCAGAAGGGGTAGTGCTGTGCCTTCCCAGAGATGCTAAATGAGCTTCACTTTAGTGCTAGGAAAATTACTGTGCAAATCCTTGGATATGTGACTGTCCTTTACTGACATGGCTTTTATTTTTTGATGGCATGTTTAAGAACATGGAAGAACATCATAGAATGTATTTAAAGGTAAAATAATTTTGAATCCTTTTTCTTTGAAGTGTTTTTTGGGAAGCCCATGTGAAAACAAATATTTTTACCTGATTTGAGAAAAACTGTAGTTGTCTAATCATGGCAAACTGCTAGTAACAAAACCAAGAGTAAAACACGGAAGATAGCACAACTAGAGTCCAAGTTTGATGACATATGTTGATTCCCCATGCCTTCCATTTCTGACTGCTGTACATCAAGTAGAGAGCCTGAGGACTGAGAAAACAAACCCTGAGCAGCTCTAGTGACAGCAGACTAACTCCCCTTGGTGAGGGGAGAAAGTAAAATTGTATAAACTTCTTGGCTTGGGCAACAAGAGTGGAGAAAGGGGAAAAGATAAAAACCAATAGCAGTTTATAAAGAAAGAGATGAAAAGGCAAAACACATCCTATAAACATAGTCTGGGAAGGGCATGAATGGTTTCTCAATAAACAAGCTCAGGCTGCATCTTTGTACATTATGTGCTGCCTGCTTCGAGGAAAGGCTCTGGCCAGGCTGTGCTGATGCTAAAGCAGAGTTAAATGGAGGCCAGCTGCCAACAGAACATTTTTTAGAGAAGTCAACTCTTGCATTTTTCTCCTTGTGTAAGACCCCCATCATGAAAGCACAGCTGTTCAGTGGTTTTCTGGAATGTTTTACTTATTTGCATGTGTCCCTCTGAGCTAGAAATGCTGAGGCACAGCACTCTCCTTCACTGTCTCCTCTCTGTTTTCAGAAAATGGAGTGGATTCAGGAATCCACTGAACTTTAATTTTTATTTCTGTCCCGAAACTTAATCTACTGAATTTTAATTTCTATTTCTGTCCCTAAACTCAATCTACTGATTATTAGATTCCACTAGCCAAGGATCTAGCAGTAACTCAAAGTTGAATAATCTAGAAGTAAAGAAAGGAATAGGTGAATTAGCAGAAATTAGGAGTTTAGTTAAATCGTTCTTTGTTCTGGCTGTAACCCTAATTATAGCTTTCACCTCAAGCAGTGAAATACTGTCTAAATATTGACCTTGCCCAAATTCAGTATTAGTTTCTTTAGATATTGCCAGTTACCTTTTGCTGTAGCCTGCTTTTTGTCCTGTCTTCAATCATGCCACTCAGTGCTGCACTGCCAATCTGATCTCACTTCCCTGCTGTGAGGCTGTCTTCGGTTATTACCCGATGTCTGTGCCTACAAGAGAAAGGCTACTCAGCGACAATAAAAGGAGATAAACACCACAAATAGTAACCAAGCATTCTAGCTAGCCTTGTTATACAGTGAGTACCTGGACAGTTTTGCTATCAAACAAAACACAAATGGAATGAAAATTGTAAAAGACACCTGGCCAAAGGCCAAAATCTGTAGTTCTTTCACATGATGGTGCAGCAGAGAATTCTAACAGCATGTCATTTGGAACATGATATTTTACTACACTTTGTTGCAATTCACTTGAAAGCTCTGAGTAATTTTAGTATAATCCATCATTTATCTGAAGATAAGACCAAAAATGATTAGACCAGCAATTCTATTTCATATGTGCTTTGCCTCAAACAATCACAGCTGTTAGGACTTAGAGTCAAGATAACCTCTCTTTTGTTTGTTACAGCTGAGGTAAAAAAATGTCAAGTATGAGTACCATAACTTCCCTTGTTTGTCAAATTTGTTAAATTCCTCAAAATGTTCCAAAGTGACAAAGATTCCTCTAGGGTACATCTGCCAATTTTAGGTTTTTTTTTTTCTTTTGTTGGCAAAGGCATTTTAGAAAATGGTACAAAACATGGAATGAGTGCTCTGAGTAGAATGACTGTCCATTGTTGAAAGTGATCTTAAGAGACAAATTTGTTGATGGAAAGGGAATGGAAAGAAATACTGTCATTAGCAAAGGATTACTGGCATGCTCTTCACTGCAAAGGTGTTTGGGATCAGAAGGAAGAGACAAAATGATACTGTGATTAGTAACCTTAGTACAGCCACAATTGTACTGAAATAGTTCTGCTGGAGCCTTTCTGCTCTTCAGGCTGCAGTGTTCCAACTTCATGAATGAGATCTGTGCATCTTGAAACTCACAGAGAACATTAGGGCAACACCTACTCAAACTCTCCAGTGCATTTGAACTCACCTCGTACTTAATGCAAAAATTTTAACTTTTATGCAAAGTTAATTCCATGTAAGTAGGCGAGGTTCAATGCTCAGCAATAGCAACCTCTTTATTCCTGTTGGATTTGTGGAAACTAGCTACAACAATGAAAAGAATGTCATAATTTTTCCTTCCATTTCCCTCTCTCTTCAAAAGTGATCCACATTTTAAATTCTGTTTTCAGAATTCCATGAGATTTCTAAAAATATTTTTTGTAACATTCTGCCATTTTACCTTCCCAAACCTGATCCAGAACTTCAGAGGCTGACTTCTTAAAAACACTCACCCTTAGGAGTAACTGTCCAAAAATGTGAACTGCCATCCAAGAATACTGAAAAATTCCTAATTAATTTTTGAGAGGAACACATGGTAAAACACAAGATCTGTGTCACTGCGTTTCTGATGGAATTGCTGTAGAGCTGAGAGCAGGAGGAACAAACAGCAGCAGTAAACAAGATAAGACTTGAAAACTGAGCCAAGATTACCCAGAGGCTAGAGATTTAGCTAAAAAGGCAATAGAGGCTACAGGACAAGCAGGCTGCTGTGGGCCAGGCTGTGCCTTCCCCCAGTCCTCCCAGCTGTGAGCTCCCAATCTCACCATGCTTGCAGCTCTGAAAGGATTCAGTTTGTGCTTCTCCTTCTGGAGAGAGATGATGGTTGCTGTGCTGCCAGCATTCCTTTCAGAAATAGGTGTGGGCAATACTTTGCTTTGCTGTCCACCCCCCTTCCTGACTTGGCCATTTGTCCTCTTGTTGTCATGTATTCAATATCAAGCCCAAGCAGATTTATTTTTAGGCCAATGAATCTTGATAACCCATCTCTGCAGCTCAGCTTTAGATACAACATATCCAAATCCAATTTTAGTTGATCTTTCCTTTCATTGAGGTAAGTCTCCTAGAAGACAACCATTAAATTCAGTTTAAAAAACGCACAAGACTAACCATGTAATGTAACTCAGATGTAGTATTTGATTAAAATAATGCATAAATATCCATGTTCTGTATCCACATCAAGATGAATATGACTTTTTAGGAAGTCATCAAGGTAGAAATAGGATACTTGAGGTGCAGAGAACATGCCAAGCACTCAAACAATTGCATGCTTCTTGGAGTGTGATTAAGACCCCTAAAATTTGGGCAGCAATAGCTACAGGTGAGCTTATGAATACGACTGGAGACACTAATAACTTCTGGAACACAAGAAGTTCCAGAGAAAAAAGAGCGGTAGTGAGCAAAGAGGAGTATTTTGTGACTGCTTAAAATGGTTTAAACTAATTAAGCCTTTGCTTAAACAAGGTTTTAACTAGGACAGTGTAAAGGGAGTTTGTAATTTATGTAACTTTAAATTACCATATTAATTACTGTGTTTAACAATTGGCAGTGCCTGAGAAAAGAACAACCTAAATATGCTCCTTTAACAAACATGGAGGATAAAATTACCACAGAGGAGAAAACTTAGGAGTAGAAAAATGCAGTTGGTGCCCATTATCCAAAACAGAATTTTTTAAAATGGGCATTACCTCTGACACTTATTTCCATGTCAGTCCATACATTTCTAGAAAGTATAAATAAATCACCATGTTTACATTCTGCATCTGCCTCTGTTTTTATAGCACAACAAGAGTGAAATTAAATATATTTTCCAATATTTAATACAATTAAAGATAATATTATTCAGGAAACACAAATACCATCTGTTGTATTGCAACCATCATTCATCTTCTTGTTCCAAGAGGACTGTAAAAAGCAGGTTGTTGAGTTGTGATATTTGAAAGTTTAAGGCAGCACTCTCCTCACTTCTGTAGTCCTGTGGCTACTGACACTTCAGGTCGGTATTTGCAGCCTTTTAGATCAGTAACTTCTATCTGCAGTTTGTACATGCTGTCCAGCCCAAGAAGATACTCTTTCAAATCAGGAAGGCAGGACACCTTACACCATAGAAAATGAGCACACTTCTGCTCTCCCCGGTGCAAAAACTCTCTGCTACCATCTATTACTGTGGCAAAAGTAAGGGGAGAATGAAACCAGCTATATTGAAATTTAAATAGAAATGTGACTTCTTTTTAATTGTACAGGGCCACTTTGCTTTCTCAGCTCAACAACATAAACTTCGACGTCCACAATAGTCACAACCGACTTTTCTCTGCTATGTAATTCAAGTTGTAGAGAGGAAAATTGTGCAGAAATACCATGTTCCTGCTAGAAAGGCATATATTTTAAACTCTTAATACATGAGCAAAAGCTGAATTTGTAGGCACTTAATATTTTTGAAAGATCCTTTAATTTAAAAGATTATGGTGGCAACAAGCAAAATGGACTGCCATTGTCAGGAGTATGAAACATTTGTCTGACACTAAAACAGACCTAAAAAAGCCTTTCTACATCATCATGGTAATTACCTGCTTCAGGCCATACTTAAACCTCCTATTCAGAGAAAAATCTAATCATGTTAGTGCTGTGGCTTCATGCAAGTGACAAGAGAAGAGGCTTCCCTATACAAAAAAAAAAAATCCCTCTTTATACCTTCATCTGTGATTTTACTGAGCCAATTTACTACCTTGTCCTATGCTATGCAGCACAACACAATCCCAATGAATTCTGCTGCTTTTGGAAGTGATGGAAATTTACAGCGAACTGTAGCATGCTCTAAGCAGAATCCTGCTGTCCCTTATTGCCTTACATCTCATTAATTCTAGGGGTTTTGCAGAAATATAGAAATAGGTGTAACTGAATACTGCAATTTTACTGCTTGTACACATCATGACCTGACTTAATTACTGATAGACCGGCTGACTTAGATGAACACAGGGCATGTACTTGTAAGTAGCTGGTAACATTAAGTGTTTTGATGCATGGAGACAGGAAGAACAGTAAATATATTACAGGACTTCAACTGAACTTGCTGAAGAACTCTAGTCCAAGTGTGAGTCCAAGAGAAGCTTAGAAGCTGGCCGGAAAAAAAAAGGCAGGGAGCCATTCTTACTTTACTAACTAGAGTTAATCTCTGGTTGTAGGTCACTCCAATTCTTGCTCTGTAGAAAAAGGATAAATCTGGTTATGGAGAGTGTATGCTACAAAATTCTGATTAAATCAATACTTGCTGCTAACTGGTGGAAGTTGCATTGCCTGCCAGACGGAGAAACTGAACTGTTTGCACAACTCCCAGAAAGCATGAGCGTCACTTTTAGTGTCTGATTAATTTCTATCGTGAGCTTAGCACAGTGATAGAAATTTAATTGCTCATCTGATCCTGAGCAAGGCGACAGGGCTGCGTCCTGCAGGATGTTGGGATGAGCCTGGGTGGTGCGGTGGAGTTACTGCTCCGAGCGCTTGTCTCCTGCCAAAGGGCGCCCCTGCTTTCGCTTCAAACTGCGGACAAGACTCAGAGCTCACACGCGGCAGGGCTGAAGTCTGTGGGGCACTTTATCCTCTCAAAAAATTATATGGAGCGGGCCTCGCAGGGCAAGCCAGAACGCGGGGGATTAAGTGGCTGCGCTTCGTCCGGGACCGAGCCTCCCTGTGCCAGCTCTGTCTAAGCCGAGCATAAATTCAGTAGGAGGCTGTGCCGCGCTCGCAAATGCTCCGGCTGCCCCTGGCCGAAGGTGCCCGGCCGGGATGCGCTTACCTGGGTCCGGGCTGAGCTGAGCTGGGCTGAGCTGAGCTGGGCTGGGCTGGGCCGGGCCGAGCTCCGGGCGCGCTCCGTGCCGGCCGCACCGCTCCTCCCGCTCGGTGCGCGGCCCCTCCGTTTATAGCGAGGGGCGTTGCGGCTCAGCCCGGCTCGCCCGCCGCCTCTCCCCACCCATCTCCCGGGACGGACCCCGCTGACCCCGCTCCCTCCCACTTCCCCTCCTTCTCCTCCTTCCCCGCCCGTCCCCGCCCGCGGCTGGCAGCTGCCGGCAGGACGGGGATGCCGGGCACTGGGGAGCCGCGCTGGGCAGAGCCAGCGCCGGGGAGTTGGGATCCCTCGGGAAGTGCGGCCGCCAGCCCAGCGCAGGCTGCAGGGATGCGGTGAGGGATGCACTGAGGGGCCCCTTGCTTTCCTTTGCCTTCAGCTTTCAGGGGAAGGGATCGCGAGTGATGTACAAACATTCTCAGTTTCTCTAAGACTCCCCAGGGCAGCCAGTGAGCACAAGTGAAATGTTTTGATCGTTACTAATGAAGTTAAATGTATAATTGCCGTAATAAATCTGGCAAACTTCATCCTCTGGGAGTGGAGCGGAGCAGAAACACAGGAAGCCCCCTTGGAATAAAAGTTCTAGGAGGACTTTTCATGTCATCAATCACTGTCATTTAATGAAACGATTTTGTGTACGAGAGATTTTGCTTGTGTCTCTCTCGATCTGCTAAACAGGTCAGGAAACAACTTTTCAGGCAAAATTTGTGAGACTCCCATGCTCATCAAGAGCAGGATTTTAGAAGTTATGTTTCATTTTAGGGCCATCACACCATAGTTATGGACAGAGTTAAAACTTCCAATGGGAGCTGCACAACTGTGAATTGCTTCTCAATCTTTTTATACACCTAGTGTGTTTTTGAAGGCTCTCTTAAGAAAGACATGATCTAGGACAGCAACATCCTTCCAAGGTTGGCAGTACAGCTTTATTGTGGCTAAGAATAATTACAGTCTATTTAGTCATAGTGGTAGGAGAGGCAAATCAAGAGGAAAGATTTGGATTCTGCAGTGATAACAACTAGTTTTTCAGTATCTGCACGTGTACAATCAGTAAGGTCTTATCTGGATATAATTTGTTTTTGAAAAGCTGTTTGCTAAATCAGAGGTTCAGATAGATATGCAGAACTGCAGCACAATGCATAAATTCAATTGTTCCAGGCCGTGTATGATGGGCCATGAGTGTGTGACAAGGAAGCACTAACTCACCTGTGACATAATCTTTTGCTCTGATCTTATATCTGTGACAAGAAAAATCATCTGCATTTTCATCAGAACAGCAGCCAGGACTAAAGCAGTCTATATTGGCAGCAAGCTGCCCTCCTGCCACTTGGGGAGTTTGTAATTGGCTTCCTCTCTAAAGAGATCATGCTGAGAGGTCTTCCAGTGATGAACCATGTGCATGTTCACAGATTTATCATGGCAGGGACTAGAAATCTCTTGCTATAAGTACTATTCAGGCCCGTACAACTCCTAAAGCAGGCTATAGTAGTCGGCTGTGTTATCCCCATTTATGTTGTTGGTTTTATTACATGGAGCTCTTGACATATGGGACATATTTTTTCTATCCGAACCATTCTTTGTACACGTGTGACTGATTCTCAAACTCTACTGAGTCACAATGTATTTGGCAGCTATTGCCCCCTTTTGCCCCAATGTTTTCTGTGGTAGAACTTGTAGGGTGGTGCTGCAGGGCAGGAGATCTCCAAAAGGTGACATTTGCAGGGCTTTCAGTTCTCACAGAGCTGAAACCACATCCCCGTGCCAAAATCAAACACTGGCTGCTTACAATGCCTCTGTATGTGTGAATCACTGCCTAGCATCAGTTGTGCCCTTTATTGCATTCCATCATCTCCTCTCCTCAGGAAAGGATAAAGTAGATGATAACTGTATTTTTAACCAGAATAAAATAAAAAAAAAACAACCAAAAACCCACAACAACTTCTTTTTCAATTGGATTCTTTCTTTAAAAATTCATAAAAAATTGAATTTCGGTCTGCATCTCTCTGCTGAGCTCAGTTCACCTCTGGGGTATGTAAGAGAGAGATATAATTTAATGTAATTTTGGGAAAATCTCTTCACTTCCAGCAGTTTTGTGTCTGGAACCCCAATAACAAAATTGTAACATGATGAGCACTGCAATATGCACTCACTAGAGAAATGTGATTTACAGGAACATCCAGTGAATAATAGACTTGATGACTAGAATTCTGTTTTCACTGAGCTGCTCTAAATAAAGAGGCTTCTTCCCACCAGAACTGATTGAGGTGTCTGTAATGTGGAAAGGCTTTCAGGGAGCAGGTTTCATTCTATTGCTTGTGTTGTGAGCAAAGAGCTGTCATTAAGAAGGTGACTGGACTGGGCAATTTTATTGCTATGAAACGAAATAAATAGCTCTTCTAATAGCAATATTTATTAAAATTGCTAGTGGTCTAGTGAGAATAAATAGTCTAAAACGAATTCTTTATTGACAACTCTAAATTACATTGCCTTTAAAACCCTTTATTTTTTAGTAATGTGTTTGGAATGATTCACATATGAACATTTTGGCTGCAGTTTTTTAACATATTCAAGATATTTTATTTCTTTTTGCTGGAACAAGAAGTACAAAGTTATTTTCTTTGTTGAAAGCTGAGGCTTCTTACCTAGATGCCCATGCTTCTGCATGTCAAGTGCCCGGCTTGAGGAAAGTACCACAGGTTGTGAGATTTGTGGCATTTTGGTTCTCTTCATTGTATTATTTTGTGTTCATTTCTGATGCATTTTCCAACTGTTGATTCTTTTAAGAAGTAGACTGGACTGTTGCACATAGAATATATCTGTGCATTTGCAGAAGCAAATGAGTAATTCAGATGTTGAATTACTGGAAACCTGTATATGTCCTGGTAGCAATTGGATGTGAGTAAAGCTGATGATTTTCGTGAAGACAACTTACAAAAGTTGTTTTTTAAGAACACTGCTTGCCAAAATACTCTCCTGCTGCCATAAGGAATATTTCAGTTCTATCCTCTTTATATACCCTAAACACTTTTTGAGAAAAGGGACCTAGAATTGACCCCAGACCAATCACCATCTGTGATTCAGAATTTTTTTATCCACTTTCGTCTATGATGAACTGTGTTTTCAGAGTGTGTTCCCTTCTATCAGGACTGCTAAAAATGAAAGTTACTGGGAAATATTAAGGAAAGAAAATTTTGAAAAAGATACATTGTAATTCTCACTATCTCTCTAGATCCCAAACCTTTTTAGCTGCAGGAAAAATGTTCTCTTCTGATGTAGGAATAGGAATGTATATTACTGTTGTCATTCACTTGCTATGTACGACCAGGACATTCTGCTTGGGCCAGCAAAGTAATCTGTGTTTGTGTGAGAGGAGAGGAGAGCAGCAGAGGGTGAAATGTTGTTTGGGACAAGCGAGGGAGGTATTTTGCAGACTTTAGAGCAGCTGTAGTGTTAATATCCACAAGGTCTGCCTCTCCAGAGTGGTGGAAATTTACTTTTTTTTTTTTTTTTTTTTATGAGGTCTGTGAACAATTAAGATATTTAATCTCTTTCCTGGAAGCTATATGCTTTAACTTCTAGTCTTTCTCAGGTGGTATGCTTTAATTGTATCCCTAATAATCATCAGCAAGAGGGGAGGCTGGAAAATATGGAGATTCTAAGGAAGCCAATGTTTCAAATCTCAGTATTTCCTGAACACTTTAAATTTTACTGGTTTGATTTTGATAGATAAATAGTAGATTTTTTTGTTTGGCTTCTACTGTGTAGGAAGCTGAACTGAATGAGAAATGTGTGATATCATTTTCTGAAGTTTATAAAATAGGGCAATTATGTACTCATTTTTATTATGTAGACTTGGTTGTGCTTGATCATTAACAACATGTCATTTAACAACTAGTGGGTTGGGTGAGTTTTATAGGTGAATGAAGATAAAGGTAGTTCTTGATAAAGAGCCTTTTACTCTGCTCATGATGTCTTTCACCTGACTGGAGCAGGGAGAGCCAAAAAGAGCCTTATTCGTCTTTTGAATACCTCCAAGAAATGTCAGGCTGGAGTAAAAGTGTACCACTTGTAAGCAGGCAGATATTTGAGTCCTTTATCCATCAAACATTTTGCTATGGTTTGGAAAATCAGCCCTTTCCCCTCAGACTTAAATGATTTACTTTTTAATAGTTTTGTTTTATCCTAGCCACAGATACCACTTAATTTGGGTTTGCCATTTAAATCCGGCCTGTGAATCTTCACCCCTGGTGCATGATCATGGCCATGTTCTTTCTGAGAAATGGCAACAAAATGCTATATTTAAAATGTGTTTTCTAAAATTATGCATGCTATTAAATATAATATTACACAATTTTTTCCATTCAAAAGATTATTTTAATGAAATTCAGCACAGGACAGTGAACACTGAACATGGTCATGATCCAAATTCTCTGAAGTTTGGCTCCCCTTTCTAGCTCTGACAGTTCCTGTCTGTTTGCGATTCAGCTCTGATCACACAATGCCAAAAATGAACATCATCATTTATGTTTCAGGTTTTATGAAAGCAGAATTTCACAACAAATTATTCTTGTGAAAGGAATCATGTTTAAATTCCTTGGAGCTGGAAGCAGTGATGATGACAGTGAAGTACATTTGGACAGGTCGTGTGATTTGTTCTCAATATGTGATTCTGCATGTGAACCAAGTGCTGTAGCCCCTCATTTTCCCTTCCTTTGAGTAAATCCGGCTCAGTTGAAGCAAGCTTTATGGAAAAATTATGTTCAGACTAGAAAAGAGTTAAAATTTGAAAGGAACATATTAAATACTGAAATAGAGAAATCTAAGTTATAAAATTTGTGACTGTTTTTTTATGTGGTTCTTTTATTGTGCAGCAGAAAAGGATGGTTTAGACACTTCCTCTTGACATGTTAATGATGTAAGGCTCTTGTAGGTCAAAAGAACTGTCCAATTTAATTTTTAACTGATCATAAAAATATCAGTTTCTGGGAAAGGCTGCAGTTATGGTAAAGCAAGATGTTTGCATTAGTCACCTCTGAAAATGGGTGTGGACTAATGTGTAATTAGTAATTTTTGAAATGCCTTTTCTCAAAACAACAAACAAGACTTCCCATTGTGGTAAACTTAAATACAGTATGTATTCATAAACCCACACTTTTACTTTGAAACAAGAAGAGAAACAGAAATTAGTGTTTGAGCTGGCCTCTATTTCTTGTTGACCCTAATAATTGTGTTTAAAATTTGATGGAGAGTGTATAGTGCTATCAGTGATAAATACTATGTGAAAAACTCTCTTCTCCAGACTAATTGGAAAGATTTAGAGGTCAGTTTTTACTTCTGGAATTCTATAAATTTACCAAGAATTACCACTAGAAGACCCTCCTGACACTATTTACTGTGGTCTTTGAGCTAAACAGAAGCGTAAATAAATGGGTTTTCCTCTCTCTGAGAGAAAAACACTGGTTAGCAAGGAGTTTTGTTGTTTCTGAAGAAGTGTAACCAACAGGAGAGTAAAAGATGGTGTTTTTAACACAGAGGTTACTGAGCAGCATCTTTTGGTTCTCTACACAAAACCATAATTTCTACACCTTCTCATCAGAGCAGTTCAGAGTGGGGATGATAACTATTGGAGCTATAGCTGAACACTCAGTGGTTCCAGGCACATATTGCTCATCAACATAGCCCTGCCCAATCCCTGTGGGATGGACAGACAGTGCAGAAGTATTATCATCACCTCACAGGTGAATAATGCTGAAGTATTATCATCAACTCACCGGTGTATAAGGCTGTTTAATCATGCAGAAACTGATGGAGATCCTCAGAATACTCATGGCAGAATGAAAACTCAGTCTTCTTACTCCCTCAGCACCAGAGCAGTGCTATCTCCAAAGCACTGTGGTCTGAGAAGCAGCACTTTCTAATCAAATTATTATAAATAGAGTAAGCATTTTATACAGTCAGATATATTCACCAGGCTCATAATGTTAAAAGCAGGTGCAACTTTCCAATGTGGAGTAGGATCTGATCTACTGGAGATGTAACTCCTTCTTGAAAATCTGTCACCTCAATCAAAAGCTCATCAAAGTGCCCAGTGTGCTGCTGAAAATGTGTGTGTGAGCTGCAGAACCAGAGCTTGACTTCACTGTCTTATGTCACTACTCACACCTCTAGACGGATGAAGTGCAAAATCCTGGCTGAGGAAACATTTGAGGCAATTAATACCTAATACAATGTGTATAAATAGCTAGAAGCTGGGGGTTATTATTTTTCAGGAAATCCTCATATTTCAACATATGCACTTGTCCTGAACTGGAGCAAGTAGATGGCCTCTCTTGTGAAGGGAAAAGTTTGGAAAAGACAGGCCTAGAATGACTGGGTTGATTTGAAAGTGATTGTATAAATCTTACACATCTTCTGGTATAAAGATAACATATGATTATGTGTTTGTGCATGCTATGTTATTGGGACACCATGAAAACTAAGGAATATGTTATAAAGACATCATTTCATGATTGAAGCAACTTACCTGATCAGAATGATTCTATCACTGTATGAACAAAATTAATGAGACTTTTTCTTTTAGTGTTTCCATGCATGTGAAATATTTGTTTAAATAGAAGAAGACTGGTATAAAAATATGAACTTTTGATAATCACATTGGATCTATAACATTGTTTGTGAAGGTGTTTTTTTATTTTCCTGACTCCTATGAATAGTTTAACAAGTATCCATGCTCTATCACCATCTGAAATACAAAAGCCAAATTCCCAGTTAGTAAGACTGGTGTTTACAGTTTTTTCCAAACCTGTGAATCTAGATCAGTTTGCAATTTTCAGACACTCCAGCAGTTTGGAGTGTTTGCATTGGAACCAGAACTTTGGTGCTGGTCCAGATTTCACAGCATAAAATCCCCCGGAGGTTCACAGTTTCACACATGGAGCCTTTGTGCCTTTGGAAGTCCCTCCCGTGTGGAGCTGGAGGAGCTCCCGGGTGTGCCTGGTGAAATGACACCGCTGGCTTTTCTCTCTGCCCCTCCACTCACTGCATGTCACAGAGGGTGGAGGGCTGACAGAAACGCTGGCACTGCATAAGGAACATGGGGAAAGCTGCTGGGGCAGGGTGGGGGGATGACACTAATTAATGGTGCTAACTGCCTGGTTGGACTTGCCCTTTCACAATTAATGAATGTCTTGAAGACCTAGTTATTTGTGCTAATTTTGGGTGTTAATGGTGTTGAGGACATCTCTCTATGATTACATATTATTTAGAAGTCTAATTTCAGTGGCTGCTCTTTTTTGTTTAAATCTTGGCGAGCCCATGCTGTCATCCCTACTTATAAGGCATTATCTCAGTGCTCTCAGACAGCCTGGCCAGGCTAGGGTGTGCCTTTGGCACTCTGATTTCATGGCTTTCAGATGTTATCTGATTTCACTGCACATTTTGGGGGCTGAATTTTTTATCCAGACACTAGCTGTTTTTCAAAAAAGTAGAAGTAGTTCCTAGGCAACCTTAATGAACGGTAAGAACATGTTAGTTTGTTCATAATTGAGATGATTTTTGCTTGTTTACTGTGATGTTTGGTTTATTGAAGGGGCTGACTTAGCTTATTGACAGTGAACTATGTAAATATGAGGTTGAGAACAACAAACCCCTAGAGGATCACAGAATGGTTATTAGGAATTTTTAAAAAATAATTTAAGGTTTTTTTATTGAATAAGTTTATGCTGTGAAGCTTTGATCACCAAAGAGTAACATTTAGAATGCTTCTCTCTTTAGAAAACATGAATTACATAAGGTAAATCACAGTTTCCTAAAGCCTTTCTTAGTGCATCTAGAAAGAAACAGAAAAATATAGATATGTAAACATATCTATATAAACTTACCTATATTCTCTGTAAACTTACATAAACATGTGAAAAAGCATGTTGTGTATTACAACTCCCATTCTTTTTTTTTTTCTCTCTGAAGTAGTTTTGCTTTTTTGTAGTGATCCTTTATTAACAGGAGCTTGGACTACCAGGCTTATGAGGGAAACACTGGTCATAATGACTGATATTCTTAATTTTTTCCTCTGAGGGGGTCAGGATCACCCTGTCAGATGGTGCAGCCAGCAGTCATTGAAGTCATCTAATGCATGATGTCAATGTATTGAAATGTTACTAAGACCAAAATACTAGCAGGGACATATGAATCCTTTCAGGAAAAAACTGAATTAAATGCATGAGCTTCCTACAGGTAACCAGGCAGTGAGGCTCTATTTATGAACACATTTAATCAGTAAACTTAATTTTTGGAAGAGTCTTGGAAACAGAGTATGTTGCTGCCATTCCCAGTTTATATTCATTCCAAAGTTTGTTCTCCTGACCTATCTGCAAGTATTTGGATTCATTTTCTGAAGGAAGCTGACACAGCCCAGCTGGAACAGTGCTGTAGCACTGAAGGAATGTAGAATGCTTTGAATAATTGGTGAAGAACATACTTATTACCTCCCTGTTGTGGCATGTTAACTTTAAAACATAAGCACATATAAATCTTAGGGAGTAGACACTACCTTATAAACCTCTCTCTGGAAGTGCTAGGTACACATCTTTGTTCATATTTCAACAAAATGTTTATAGGTATCAGGATTCTGCATGCTTTTCAAGAACTGGGGTTTTTTTGCAGTGTTTGAGTCTTTGTGCACAGGACTATAACCATGAGAGATTTACTTCAGCATTAGAGCAAGTCGACTGGAGACCATGTCTGTTCTGGTTTAATTACATTAAGCCAAAAAAAGAGAATCTATACAGGAAAGTGTAGCTATGTGATAAAATAGCTCTTTATCAATTCACAGAATCAGCAACATTCTTGGTAATTTGCCTTGTATCAGAGCAACGTGAGATGGCAGACTACACTTTGTTCAATTTTTTTTTTTTTAGAGCCAAAGCACAGCATTCTTTCTGTCACAGAACTTACATTATTTTCTAGTTTTCCTATTTATTTCTATAGGCCTATTAAAAAAAGAAAAGAAGCAGTTCTAATTTGGAGTGAAGTGGTACTAGGAGGAAAAACTAGGCTTTTGCTAACCTGGAAGTTACAACTGTAGTGAGCTTCCAGAACTGCATGTGGAGAAGCTGGCAGGACAAGAGTTATCTGACACATCTGGAGGGTCTCACTTTCACTGCAGGCTTGGATGGTTCACAGGATCCAGAATATAAGAAAGTCACAGAGATGAGAGGAAGAAGAACATTTGTTACCCTACTGGTAGATTGTGTACAGTGGGTTTCAAATTATGAAATGATGCTTTGCAATCCAGGGTGGGAGTCTGCTTCTCTATAGCAGACTACCAACAGCACCCAAGGAGAGATTTCCACAGCTGGGGAAAGAATCTTGGCACATTCTCTCGTGTTCATCATGCTGTGTCTGAAGCAGGGATGGAGCAGGAATGGTGCTGGCTGTAGGCTGCTCCAGGAGCTGGAGTCTCACAGTGGTCAGCCCCTGGATGTTAGGACAACACTGCTCCTGCTTTTGTGCTCTGGATAAAGTAAAAGCGTAGAGTTTGTTTCTTGTTTGTTTTTAAGAGCTGTTTGGAAAAATCATTAGTATTGTGGAAAAGCCTACAATAATCAGGAAATTAAGGAGAAGGAAGAACAGCAATTTAAAGGCAGATATTTTGCCTGATTCTTTGCATTCTCAATCTAAAAATTTTTTATTTCATTTTATTTTATTTTTATAGTGCCCCAGTATCCTAAACAGCATTAAGATCTGTGACTCTTAAGTTACTTTTTGAGGTGCTCATAATTTTCTTCAGTATTATTGCTGAGAAAAGAGCATAGCTGAATCCCAAAGCCTGACATAGGGTGGTTCAGGCTGAAAACTGGTAGCAAGTACCAGTGTCAGGTATTTATCTCCAGATGTATTAAATTAGGACAAATGAAAAGAAAATGGCTTGGAGTGTTTTAGCTTGGTGCCAACGTCCTTTCTTGAGATACAGTCTCTCTGCTATAAAGAGGTCACAAAGGTCTGTAAAATATAGTGACAAAAGTATTACTGAGCATTTTTCTTCCTGGTTTTAGTGATAGGTGTCTATAGCTCGTTTGTAGTAGGGAAGCTCATAGAAAAAGCAAGAGTTCATCAAAGTAAAGTAGGATGTTATAATAGGAACTTACAGGGCTCTTAGTTTTTGCTCATTGAGTCAGAACAGAAAATCCTGGTCCAGAGGTTCAGCAAATCAGAAATTATTATGATTTTTTTTTTCTCTCCTTGACCATTCTTTTCTTTTAACTTTGCTGGAAACTCAATGCTTGCAATATTCTAGGCCCATTATCTCCAAGTTCATTTTGAGTCTTTCTTGCAAATGTTTGCGATTTGTTTGTTTATTTGATTTTGGTTTGTTTGGCTTTATTTTGGTGGAGTTGTTGTGTTGTTTTGTGGTTTTTTAATTACATTCCTTTATCATCTAAAGTATAGCTTAAAAGAAAATAATTGCTTTGAGGGAAGCCCTTAATTCTGTTTAGGCTAAGGAAAAGTGGTATGATGAGAGTTAATTGGCCTTACTAGTGAAAGCTATAAGTCAAAATTGAAGTGCTGCTTCAGGCAAAACTGAATTCAGTAGAAAAAAATTGGCAGAAACAAATTGCTACAGGATTTTATTTAAAACATTATTTTATTAAAAAAGTGGTGGAGTTGATCAAGAACAAAATATAAATGGAAAAAGAATTTATCATAAACCCAACATTTCTAGAAAGAATAACTGCATATTCAGACACCCAAATTCTGTCAATGTGTAATTTTCCTGCCTTGAAATGCAAAAGTTTATATGAACACTAATAGCCCATGTTCCTTTTTCTTATGACGTAACCCTGTGGAAAAAAGGTGTGAATCACTATGTGATGTATTTCATGTTTTGTTTCTGTGATGCCAGAATTACTGCCCAGAGCTCATGGATTTTTTAATTTCTTTTTGCTCATTTAAAATGCTGCTTTATGGAGATTATGGGATTTTCCTGAAGTACTTTTTTTAATGTGTTCAGCTTACCAGTTTGCAGGTGACCATTTGGATTAGAGATACATTATGCTAGAAATACACGTTTAGCCTAATGGGGTAAGAGTGAACAAAGAACTGAGGTGGCTCAGTTACCTCATCCAAAAGGCAATTCATATGGTAGCTTTTGTCTGAAGATTTTCACAAAGTGAACACATGCTTACAAATCCAGAGTTCTGCTCAAATACAGTGAGAGGACATAGAGATGGCAACTGAGAAACAAGAGCCTTTGAAATGTGTGAAAGGTCACAGGAAGGGTTTGGAAGATGTTACCTAGAGGGGTCAACACCCTGCCCCTGGAGAGGGCAGGCTCAGCCTTCCAACCCCACGACTGTGAGTAGACAAACAAAACCCAACAGTTTCCAAGAGCCACAGGGTGGACTTGTCTGGTTTTTGAATCCGACTGCTGAGACTCTCACCTGGGGGAGGTGAATGTGAAAGTTCTGTCATTAATTGGCTTGGACTGGGGTGTTTGTGAGGTCTGGTGAGCCCTGTCGTGCTGCATGAAGAGTCCCAGCTGGTGGAACCTCTGGATGGATGATTTTCTGTTGTGAGTGATAAAAGAGTGTTCTGGAAGCTTAAAATGTAGCAGAGCAGATTGCTTAGTGTTGTTTTGTTGAATAAGGAATGGAAATGGTAAGACCCAGTGAAGTACCTGATGTAGCTTGGAGAGGGAGCTAAGCTGCAATGAGCTGACCAAGGTGCATCCACAGGCCTTGCTTTAGGAGAAAGGCAGAGAGGAAAACAAGAGAGGAACTTGGTGGCAGCCTATTCTGGTAGTGAAAATACGAGGAAGTAGAAATTAGTCATAACTAGGATTCATTAAAGAGAGTAATGTTGTCAGCTGCAGAAAAATGGAAGGACCACTTGAGGGTTAAATTCTCTGGCTCACGAGAGGCTTGAATGAGTGGAACTCCAGCTGGATGATTAGGAGCTGCAGCTGCAGAACTTGGGTATAGAGAGAAGCATGACAGAGGCAAGCAGTTGAAAAGAAACAGGCTTTATGAGAGGTGAGGATGACATGCCTGTTCAAGAGTGGGAGAATAAATAAGTTAAAAAGGTAGGTGGCTGATGGAAATATAAACATGTATCTGACTTTGAAGAGTTATGATACTTCTTGTAGGATGTTTGAAAAACCATTCCCTCTGTAAGGCACACAGTCATTAAGTTTTGTGGCTGACCTGCAGAAATGTAATGAAACCCTTTCCTTAAATAGAATCAATACGAGAGAAGCTCTCAGAGGGTGCACAAGCACCTGGAGAATAAAAATGGTGGTGATCCAGCTAGAAATGTGGAAATTAATGAAGTTTATTGTGGTCACAACAGTGATTTTTTTTGGAAGTAATTGCTGTAATAATTTTATATGCCTGGAAACTTAAAATATGATTAAGTGATCACTTAAGCTAGTGATTAAGAATATAAATTGTAGTTGTATTTTGAAAAAGTGACATCAAAAGAGTGCAAAAGCTAATTTGCTATTGTGATTTGCAAATTGATGTGCATTTGAGAGACAGTGATGTGAGGAAAAGGACTGGTAACTTGTCAGGAGCCCTGAGAATGCACTAGGTAGATGACAGGAAAATGCATTTTTTTTATGAAACTTGCACTATACTTGTGTAGTATTAATCAGGTGGCGTCTTGAGATGTGGGAACGCAGAAAGTACAATTTGCTATCAAGTCCAGGCTCTGCTATCAGAGGCAGCAGAGTTGTGTGTTTTTACACTGACTAATTGTACTCATTTGTAAGGGCCTGGTGAAGTTGCCATACTGATGATTTGTGCTGTAAAATGCTTTCACAGAGTGGTTTGGTTTGGAAGGAACCTTACCTTAAAAGTCACCTAATTGCACACCCCAGCCATGGGCAGGGACACCTTCCACGAGATCAGGCTGCTCAGAGCTCCCAGGAAACCTGGCCTCGAGCACTCCCAGGGGTGGGCATCCACAACTTCTCTGGGCAACTTGTTCTAGTGCTTTGTACAGTAGCAGTCTTCCCTACAGAAATGCCAATTAGTGGTTTGTGTTTAGAGTTTAGAACAGAGGCCTTGGTCAGCATTTTTAGGTTTGTACTCTGTTTGGATTTAGGAGCTGTATAAAGTTATTCTGACTGCTGTGCTCTCTGTGTGCTCAGGTGGTTGCTGCCTGCTTGGAATAAAATATAAGCATCACTGCTATAGCAGTGCCACTATTCCTTCAATTGCTCTTCTGTTTCTTAAAATTTATCAACAATTTGGGCAGATCCAAGAGTTGCCTTCTCCTGTTTTTAAGCTTCTCACCTGTTTTAGAGCCTGCTTTGCTCTCTGTGGTAAGGGCATTCAGGTGGGTATGAGCATGGATCACAATGCTCAGCTGGTCTTTGGTATGTCAGGATCCCTTATTTGCTACAAACAGACCCTAAAGTAAACCAGAGCTGACACATTACACTTTCTAAGCAAGTCTGCTCTATAGTGATTACTGGAAAGCCCTGAATAAGTCACGGTTTTGGTCAACAGAAATTTTTCCAAAACATTTGTGATGTGAGGCTTCCTATAAGCCAGAAACTGCTGCAACCAGTGCCCTCATTTCAATTGAAACACACTTGTTTTGCTAACATTTACACAGCCAAGTTTATCTTGTATTCTCTCACATTAATAATTGTTATGTAATCACCCATGCTTTGCTTGTTTGCCTTCCTGTGTCCCCTCATATATGCATGGAATGAAATGTGTCTTCTGGTCTTCAGACTACTGTCTTTTTTTTTTTTCCAGTTTATTAAAAAGAACCCCAACAACAATAACAAAAAAACCCCCTCTAAAACCAAAAAAACCCTGCAAACCCCTGAAAGCTTAATATTTCTTTAATTAAAATTCTCTAGTTCATTTGCACATAAACTTGAGTTTGGTTTTGCATCCCTAGGTGACATTATGATACTGAAACCTTTGTGAGTTCCCCTTTTCAACTTTGTACACTAGAGTTTGGTCACTGCTGCCTCAAGACAGCCAAGGTGCATATTTTGTGTGAGGTCCTATCCACTGACATTAACAGAAATGTTTCCTTTAGCTTGGGGTCGCATAAATCCTTGTGTCCTGAAAAGAAACATAAACAATTACAATGGATACAGCGATGACTCACAGAAATCATGTAAACTAATGTGCAAGGGATGTTAACAGTGTGATTAGCTACTGCGATCTGTTACCAGCCATTATTTTAGCAATGGTTAAGTGGCAGATTGAAATCTCAGTGGAATTTTCCTTTCTCCTTTCAGGCAGCACTTGCAGCATGTTTGTCCCTTTTTAAAAGGGTTTATTTCAATGGATATGTCACAGTTCTTGGCAACAAAATGGTGGTCTTTTGTCAAATTTTATGCTATGTAATGTTTCTATTAAAGGGAAATAAATTGGTAAAAGAATTCCCCTCCTATTCTTCCTAAAGAAATCTACAAGCAGTGATAAAACCTCCTTTCTTACTCTTACTTTACTTCACAACAGATCAGAAAGTAGGAAAAAAATTGTTAGGTTCGATTTAAAAACATTAGGTTCTGAGTGGAAAAACAATATCAGTTTTAATACTAATTGTGAGGCTATGAAATAATCTGAGGGAGGAAATCACACATATAGTGACAGTCAAAATGTTAGAGAAAATTAGGAAAGAAAGCAGTAATTAATTGGAAAAATTTGCTGTGAGCCTGGAGCTAACAAATCTAAATTTCAGAGAAAGTACCACAAATTTCATAATGATTATTTGCAGAACCACCCTTTAAAATTTTTCCTTGTACCAGTAACAATTTTGATATGCTAAAAAATAGTTTTAGAAATTGAGTCTGAGATGCAATTATAAATATGATATCTGGCAACAGCAACTTAATGTTGCCTCGTAGCACTTTTGAAAGCAAACAACTGCCACATTCAAAAACCAGGAGCAAGATTAATCTTTGCTGTTCCTACAAAGTCAAATGTTCTGTTGGCTTAAGGCAAAATCCTTCTTTTCTGTCGTTGTGCAGTGTGCTGGTGGCTGATCCGCAGGTGCAGGAGGTGAGGGTTAAATGTTCTGCACTGCACACTTTAATGCTAATCCTAAAAGCAGATATCAATGCACATTCTGCTTTCACCTCAGCATCTGTTTCCTCTCTTTGGGGCCGCAGCCGAGGTGCTGGGAGCTGGGAAGGGCAGGGCTCCCAGCTGCCATGCAGAACTGGGATGCAGAGCAGGGCTCTCCCCAGCTGGGCCCCAGGTCACTCACTGCCTGCCCTGCACTCCACAATCCATGGATCTGTTTTAGTTTCCAGGAGCCGTGGGACAGGTCTCCAGTGTTCAAAATCAATATGAGCTGATTCTTTCCTTTCATTTTTAATACATTGAGATAGATTAAAATGTTGTTATTACCTTCCCTGCAAATTAAATTTTATTTCCAAAAGGTGCTAATCCTTGCTGGAAGCTTTCTGGAACAACACTATTGGTTGAATGTTAATGGTGCTTAAAATCCATGCAATTGGACTTCGAATGATAGATATTGTCCATAAAGTCTGAAATTATTGGAGGGTTATATACACTTTAGTCAGTGTTTAACTGCATACATTTTAATAAGATTTTAAATGTCTAATTTGTGTTTTTATTTCAAATAGCAATAACATAACAATTGCATACAAAGGGGATTTATAAACTTTAAAAAAACCCAACCCACATAAAATTCATGATCTGCACTAATGCTTATTATCCTAATTACAGTGGTCTCTTTTGAAACAAGCTTTGGTGTAAAATAATTAATTTTGATGCCTGCAGCTTAACATGTGTAAGTTGCTTCCGCCAGTTGTCTTATTGTAGAGCCCACAAGGGTGGAAACTGATACTTAAGTATATTTTGTTATTCTAATCAGTCTTTTCATAGATTTATAAACTTTATCTGCCTTAGGGGGATCAGAACATACAGCATTATTCAAGGTTAATATGTTCCCAGGTGAAAAGAAATGTAAGAGTTCCTTAAAACATATAAGAATACAGAATTGGATTAATTCTGCATTAAATTGGCTGGCACATGCTTGCATTTTCAAGTGCATGACTATCTTCTTTCCCCAAGCTGGGGTTGCTGGTGTTACATTTGGCTAATTTTGCACATTTGCTCCAACACAGGTTAGAAGTCGATCTTGGAAAGGCATTATCCATTTGAAAAGGACTTCAAGGCACTCCCAGCCACTGTGATTGATGGGGATAGCAGATGATTAAAACTACTTAAATATTGGAAACAGCTTTTAAATAATGACAGCCCACTGTGGGTTAGTGAGGTGCTATGGATGCTGGTAGCTTCTGCCTGCCCTGCATTTGTGGAAAATGGCAAGCAGTGGTGGTGGAGGTTTAAGTGGGAAGAGGTGAGACAGCCCAGTTAGGCAGGCTTCTTTTCTCTGGCGTGGTGGTTCATTTGGTTTTAGTGTCATTTGGATTCCAGTGACCTAGGAGGTTATGAATGGGTACAGGTTCAGTATTGAGACCCTTTCAGCCTGCTGATAGGCTGAGAATTATACAATTAAAGCAGCTTGCAGAAAAGTTGGTATTGACCAACTGCTTTATTGAGACGGCTCCTTGGTACCTCCAGCCAGAAATCTCTGACTGACAGCCTCTTGTCCAAGACCTTTAAACAGCAGAAAAGAGGCTCTGCCCTTTCTTAGTAAGGCAACGTGGCCCACTGTGATTATCCTTGCCTTAGGGAGCACACTTAGCTCAGTGCTGGCAAGTAGGAGGAAAAAAACATTGTCTAACACTGGCAGGAAGAGCAGCAAAACAAAAGAGCAGAAATAAAATGGGAGAAAATGTTTTAACCATTCACAGAAATGGATTTGAAGGAGATAATGTTGGGCACATACATATTCTTAAATGCAGTTTCTATCAGAGAGCTGTGTACAGCTTGTCTGCTTTTCAGTAAGAAAATAGGCGTTGTGACATTTAAAAAACATTTCTATAATTTGTTTTGGCTCATCTGTAGAGATGAGATCCATTTTAAATTATTCTTTGTCTGAGAGTGGATAGAGAAATTGGGATCTCTTTCTCAGAATATGTATTTTGTCTTGCACCTTTACACTTTATGAAACTTGGACTGAATAAGCGCTAGAGTATTTATCTGGGATCACAGATACTTTAGCCTTGTTTTAGTTTATTGTCCTTTATGTTTCTTCTTTTTTTTTCATTCTTAGAGAGTGCAATGTTGCTGGAAAACCCTATTCTCCTTTACCTAGACCAGCTGAGCTTTAAATCTAAGTAAAATTAATGATGCGTACAAAATCAAATTATTACTCAGGAAGAAAAACTACAAAATCTAAATGAGAATTTAAAGGCAAGGGGTTTGTTTGTAACTTTTATGTCAGATTTGCGTGACTTCTGGCTCTTTGAGAGCTTTTTCTCTTTTGTATGCTTAGGGGTTAAAAGCCATGTGGTAGCAAGCTGTAGAACTTCTGAATGTTCTGCTTGAGGACCTTGTCTCCCTGGTGTCTCCTGGAGTAGGCAGTGCTGATTCTACAGAGGCAGTAGCCAACTTTGATCTGAAGTGAAGCAATTAATTCCTTATTGTTGCACACTTATTTGCATCCGTGAAAAGACAGGAAATGAAATTGCTTTTTCTTGTATTCTAAAGCGAAATGTGAAAGTTTTTATTCTAAAATTCCAAAGTAGTTAGCAGTGCCAGATGAGTCAGCAATCTGGAAGACCACCAACCCTTTGGAGCCTTCATGTGATTAATAGAGAAATTATGCTTTTTTCCCCCAACACTATTAAATATTTATAGAGAAATACTATTGAAATGTCATTTAAAGGTGGGGTTTTTGTCATTGTTCAGTGTAAAATCTATATTGTATTAATGACTTTATATGAACAGACGGGTACTGAAGTTACTGGCTTTGACTGTTCCTCCCAAAATTACAGTTTCGAATTAGATAATGCAAAAAGACACCTTCTATTAATAGAAGGTGATATTTCTAATAGAAATGTCACTTATCTAACACCTTCAAGTTGTTTCTCTGTTGCTGGCACACACTTGACTTTGGATGAGCAGCTTTTTATCTAATGTTGCTCATCAGTGAGGGCTGTAAAATTGAAAACAGAACTGCAGACACCCATATGGCCATCTCTTCCAAAGCATGTGCGTAAATGGACTCTGAACAGAATGAAGCACAAGGTCTGGTACTTTCTGTCACTTTTTGTTATAACTGTGAAATTGAGCAAGATATGGTATCATGCAGGAGAGGGAGACAGGATTAACTGCAGTGGTGAAAGCACAAACCCACTATTTCATCCTTTTGGTAAATTCTGAAGTATTACAAATGTGAGATATTTCATGAAAATCTTGCACCAAATTGCCCTGTGATCAGTTCTCAATGTTTTGGTCAAAGTAAACTTCATATCCTAGCTCAGTATCAAGAAAATGCTTATCTGTTTACTTAGCACTTTAAAAAGACCTCAGGTAGTTTGTGGTATGGTCTTGCCATGTCTTGTTTTGTATGTGAAAACATTCTCAAATATGGCAAAGTGCCCACTTGTGTATTTTACAGCAAGTGATAAAATTCCTTGTCAGAACCTTTCTCGTTTCTGACCTCCTATTTTTTTTGTCAGTTTGCTAATTAAAATGAGTAAAGGGCACACAGATATCTGGTTTTAATTGTGGTGTTTATTGGATAATACATAGCAGATTTCTCTTATTGACAAGTGTTCTGTCGAAACATGTGTTACATTGTTCTCTTACTGTGTTAATGTAGTGCAGTGCTCACAGCCACAGTATCACACGTGCTTGCCAAGGTGGTCAGTGGCAGCAACAGCAAGAGTTAAGGACAAAGCAAGGGATCCACTTCTACAAATACCACCATATTCAGAGGGAATAACACCGGTAAGCAAGAGCTAGAATAAAGATTAGAAATGCACAGACAATGATTGCTGTATTCTGCTCTTCAGCCTCAGAAAATTAATACTTGACCTCAGTAACTGGATGTGATTCTTTACAGTGAATCCATTTCGTGTGCAGAATGTGGGTTTGGATGCACTGTGAAACTGAATCACTTCTGTGTAAGGGGGCATGTCACAGGCTATTGCTAAATCTTTTGCTGAAGAGTCCTGATGGAATGATGAAATCAGTTTTAGTCAAAAGTACTTCTCACTTATGGAACAAATTTTTGGAAGATGCACCTTTCACAATGTTCCCTTGAAAATCTGTTCCATATGGAATTTCTCAATATTTCATTATTCTGCAGCCCCTTACACGGACAACATGCAATTTATGAATGTTCTTTTGTGTTAGATACATACTTTGGAAACATATGTATGTATTTTTAAAATCTCATCCTTTTTGTAGCTGCTGTGATGACTCATTCTTATCTAATGACTTAATGGTTTTGATAATAGGTTTTCTGCAAATAAAAGACAAAATGTTTTTAAAATATAGGGCTGAGTACATCGTGTTAGCGAACAGCTGTGTGTTTGTTGCCTTCTAAACAGTGAAAACTTCACTCCAGGTCACCTGAGTTCTTCTGAGCCTCGCAATTACTTTCAGTGTTTAGTTGAAGGTCCCTCCCTCTCTCTGGACTCCTTTCTGCCCTCCAGCTGCAGTCTGTGTGACCTGACTCCCCGGGTTCATGATCTGTCTGTCCTACCTTGTCTCATTGTAAATTTACACTTAACCATGTACCAGTGCAATCTCATCCTTATGCCAGTGGTTCAAACTTGTGTGGTTCAAAAATAGACACAAAAAGCACAATCTGAGCGTTGTGAGTCCTGGTTCTGCCTGAGCTAATGTGGCCTAGGCAGCCTCACAATCCTTGGAGTCAAGGCAGAATTTGCCAGTAATTTTGGCATTAAGGAGGCTGCAGGAAAATGTATAGGTTTGGTTTCTGAAAGAACTGCTTAACATAGATATTCCCATGGTAGATCTCTCTGACTTTGGCCTTTTAACCAGTTTTACTCAGGGAGTTAGATACTCTTATATCCAGGAATCAGAAATATACATGAAATAGAACTTATCTACATTTCATTCTTTCTCTTGTGATGCTTTTGTCCTGTTTTTCTATCTATTTCTTATTGTTTCTATTTGCATCATTAAATACTGTTGTTTTTCTAGATTAGAACTGCACAGTGTTTACTGTTCTACATGGAGAAGATCCTGACTTGAAAAGACATTTGATTTTCTTTGGCTATGCTTGCTGTTAGGAATTAGCTTTCAGTAAATCAGTGTGTTGTATGAGTTTCTAGAAAAATAAAAAGTGTCTTCCTGACTGAATCTTGCCACATCCTGTGTGCTATATAATATTTTGTTTGTTTTTGTTAACTTATACACATTTTTTCTTCATTGACTGAGGGATAGTTGTCCTGAAGGATAAATAATGCAAATACAACACAATGCATATATAACTAGTGTTGATAAATACCAGTTTTTCTGGGTGTTATTTTTAAAAATGGTTATAATATGGCATTTGGCTTCAAAGTGAAACAGGCTGATTGTGGGCAAATTGTTTATAAGATTACATCTCCTTCAAAAAATATTTTTAAAACTACCCCTCATAAAAGATAGAGAATCCTGAAAAGCTAATTTTTTTTCCTTCTTCCCATGCAAACCCTCAAGAGTTTGTACTGGAGAGAACTTGCATCTGTTCTCACTCTCTCTGTTCCTTTCTTAAGAATCCATTCAGTGCCTCTGAAATAGCATGGCTGACTTGCAATTTATTGTTATTTGTCCCTGCTCTTGGAGAATTACTGAAGACTAAAGCCGACATTTCCTAGATAAAGAATAAAAAGTCCAAATTTCCAAAGAATGATTCTTATCTAAATTCTCATGACCATAAGAATAGTCTATATGTCTGAATACCACATAGGCTTATGGTACCCCAAAGTGTCAAAAATCATGTTTTCTCATGAAAACTGTTCTTGGAAAGTAGAAAGAGTGCTTTAAAAAATATGCAAATTACTTTTGTCTGCCATTTAACCATGGCCTGGTTAAACACACAGTTTTGCATCTTTTATTAATGTTCCTGTTGAAGAGTGCATGACATTTTTACTATTAGAATAATCCTGGGCTTTAATTTATTATTTTTATGAATGAGGAATATGGGACTGGTCTGTGTGCAGTCAAATATTGACTTTGCATGAAATTCAGAATGTGTGTATGGCTACTAAGAAAAATATCTTGGAAATATGCTGACCCTTCAGAAACTTCCAGGTTGTTTATCTGCTGATAAGTATGCATCATTCTGTTTTTAATTTTTTTGTTTCCTGTGCTTCCCACAGAAAGTGTAACCTTGTAAGCTAACAAATACTCTCCCTTGAGTTATGCAGGACAAACAACATTTCTGTTTCAAACACAAACTCTGTTATTATTGATGCTTTCCTTCAAGTTACGTACTACTGTACATCAACGAATAGGTGATGATACAGAGCTGCAACCAACTCCTCTCTACTTGATGAGTCAGGTGTATTTTTCTAGGCAATGTGAATCACATGTATTTTGGTCCACTGTGTGCTCCACCTCTGGCACCTTGTGCATCATTTCCCTTCTCACAAGAGCAGGGACTCAGTGGCACCTGAGTAAAGAGTCCTTGAGAAAGAGACACAGCCCCTTCACTGAGCAGTCCCAGTGATGCCACACACTGACAGAAGGTCCATATGAAGCTCATACCCAAACTGAGCAGAGCAGCACATCCCCTGTGGTGTACCAGGCTGTGTCCTGCTGTGATGGACTGTCCTGGTGCCTGTCTGTCCTGACAGGTGTTAGTTTCCACAGAGCAGACATCAATGCAAAGCCTGTCCAGAGGAAACTGTGATTCCTCCTAGGAGAGCACCAATACTTCTGTGGATGTTTATTTCTTTACAGTGTCTCCTGGATTGTTTTCAGAAGAAGCTCATCAGAGAGAAGAGATAACAGAAATTTTAAAAAAAGCTCTCTTGGCATTTGCTCCCCTTCTATGCTGGATATGTCTTTTGGGCTTTCTGGCAGTAGGTATTTCATGCATGTCTTGTTCTCTCAGGCTCCCCAGAAGCTCTTGGTGGATTCTCTGCTGTAGTCATCCCAATTTTGTTGTGTTGCTCTATTCCCTTGTCAGCAATGACAGCAGCTTCCAGCTGATAAAAGAAAAAGGTTCTATTTTAAATTTTTTTGTTTACTTACTTGCTAAAATATAGTCAATTATACTGTTGCTCTAAAGGAGACAAGAAAGGGCTTCAGACCTCCATTTCAGTACCTAGAAACAGCAAGGAATAATATATTACTACATCAGCTCTAATGATTCATCATGCTATTCTGGTAGTGATCAGATCAATACTGCTTTTCCACCTGGGTGTGGAAATTGCTGTTTCTGGTTGGAATCCCTGCTCCCTGGTTTCTTGTAGCCCAAAGTGATGCATCTTGTGCCCACGGTGTCTGTCCTGGGGCTCGGGGCAGCTGTGACGCATTTCTGTGCTCGTTGGGAAATGAGTCTCATTACCTCTGAGGACACTGTGTTGTCATTGCTGTCACATACACATGCTCTACTGCCAAACAGCTGTTAGGAATGGGAGATTCATGTTCTGCTACATTTATTTCACACTTCACACATTTGTTCTCGCCTCCAAAGTATTGCATGGTGCTGTGTCTAATCACATTTTCATTTGCAGGCAAAGGAGGTTTGCAGAACATCTCACTGTGAATGGTTTACATTAGCAATAAAATAATTTGGTATGTTTGAGGAGTGGATTATCTGCTGATAAAGTGGATTCATGCATACTAATAGACTTAATCCTAAATTAATAGATTCATACCTCTTGACAATCTGTTGAAAAACAACTACTAATGCAAATGCTTAAGTGAGTTGTGTATATATGTAATTTTATTCAGCCCTATATAAAATCCTTCTTATATACCTTTGACACATTGATTTCTAATGTGACCTGAAAGCTACTGTTTGTATAAACAGCTGCTTCGTATATAAATGAGATTAAAAATATTAAAAGATCATAAATATAATTTGGAAAAGCCTGTTTACTTTCAATTGCAAAGCATCATAAATACCGGTGACTGGAGTCTATTCTACTACATGCTGTGCTAGAATCTGATTTGTCTGATTTATTTAATCAATTGCTGAATTATTCAATTCTAAAATATGGGAGACATTGTACCAGTAATGCTTCAGAAAGCAAAAGATTTTAAATATATTATAGTACAACAGTGTTAAACATATTGCAAAATAGGTCCCAAACAGCAAAATCTTATAATTGGACATTATTTAGGGGTATAAGTGGACATTTTTATTGTGTAATCTGCCTTCATTTGTGTAAACATCTCTATTGGTAAATAAGGATTTAACTTCATTTAACACCCATAAAACTACTTATTGCTTCAAAGCTGAGCAAATTAATTCCTTTCCAGTATGGTAAAAGAGGAGATTGTCTTTTGGTTCTTTTTTCTTATTACAAAGGACTCCTAGAGCACCTTCCTCTTAATTAGAGTTGAATAGTAAAAGGAAAGTAATAGAGAGAGACCAAGAGACTACAAAATGGATTAAATGAACTTTCTGTAAAAATTCTAGTGAGAATTTCTAGAAAGTCTTCTGTGTCTCTGCTCTGTTTTCCAGCATGGTGGGTTACTGTCCTGAGAGAGCAGCAGAGGAGAGGAATCCTTCCTTCCTGAGTGACCCCCCTGCAGCTCTGCTGGCTGCTTCCACTGGCAGCGTGGCTCTGCCTTTCCAAGGGCACAGCTGCTGCAGGGATGGAGCTATGAAAGGCTGCCAAATCTCACACTGTGGGTCACGTTTTTCCTGCTTTATTTATTATGTGGAACGATATCATGGGACCTGTATTTGACCCTGTTGTGCTGTGTATGAGCTGCTGTCCAAGTTAACCTTAGGTGGTACAAGTGTGGCCAAAGTCAGAATGTAGCAACTGACCTGCCTGTGGTGGGTACTCACTGTGTGAACAGCTGTAGAGACGGTGCTAGAGTTCTTTTTTTCAACAGAACCCCACGAGGTTTGCAAAAGTGACCTGTCCTTCCCCTAATACTAGCCAAATAATGAGCATGTTAATAGTAACAGATGGCTTGTGTCTCCCTTTCTAGACTACTGCCACCATCTCATTCCTGAGATTTCATGGACAGAAAGAAATAAGTGATTTTTATTTTTTCTAAGTCTTCTAGATGTAGCAAATCTGATTTATTCCTTCAACTGTGAGTCCTAGTCACTTGGTGAATGAAAGGAATTACTATTTTATTAAATTCCAAATTTACCAATCTACTAATAAAATAATAATTGCCCATTATCACTCTGAACAAAATTCTCAGTTATAACGAGAACAACCCTGTGGATTTCCCTTTATCCTTTTTTTCCACAAGGTTGCTAGATATTTCTTAACCCATCTGTGTTGTGACCATAGTGCCTTGACTGACTCTTAGAGCACATGGGGAGGGAACTTTACATGACTGTGAGTGGACAAAAAGGCAGGAGATAAAGCTTCAGGGAGAACAGCACAGGTAATCCTGCATGATTTTGGACTTGGGGCTGGCAGTTGAAACTCAGGAAAGAGGTCATTAAGCCATCTAAACCATCATTTACAGTTCCTTAAAATTGCCATGTCAGTGCGTGGTGGTCAAAACAGCCAACAAAATATTGGGCAGCCTCAGGAATGTTATTGAGAGGGAGGCAGAGACTACTGCCTGTATCTGCTAGTATGTGAAAGGGAATAGGCAGAGATGTGTCCTCTGACATTCCTAATGGAGGTGAATCATAGATACTGGACAAAGCAGAGGGGCTCTAGGGAGTGTGCTTATGTGCTCTTCCCTAGAGTTTCTCTCAGTGCTGCCATGTGGGGTATGTTTGCAGTGTATGCACAGGAACCTGGTTCCATTCCTCACATAATCAGTTTAAATCTTACATTTTTCTTGAGTGGACATTGGAGCAATCCCTCAGCTGTCAGGTGGAATAATTTCAGAGCTGTATGTCTACGTTTGAAGATAAGAGTTCATACAAACAAACCAAAGTTAATATGTTGCCTCTTAGTGTATTTCCCACAGTAAGACGGAAGCATATCCTTGAGTGGAGATGGTTTTTATATTTACAAAAAATGGTTAACCACTTTTCTGTACCATTGTTAACATTCCCCTTGGATCAAATCCAGTGATGAACAACTTCCTTATGGAAGAGGTCAAGGCTTTTCCCTCTCCCATCAGTATTAAATGTCAGTAATATGTTTGAGAATAGTAGTGCAGATAAAGATTTAGAGTCATGGGGCCAGTGGCATTAAAAGAGTAATGTAAATTGTCTGCTTTTAAAAGAGGTACAATGCATGTTTATTATTAGGAGCATGGCAAGAAATTAAAATTCTTGGAATTTCTTGTTGTACCTATAGAACTCTAAGCAGGGCAGAGGTTCTTCCCATGTATGGGAATGTGTTAGTGGAATTCTGTTTGTGCTGTGTAACTGAGAAGAACAGTGTCATATCAGACACAAGATGTTAAGGGGGAAAGAAAACCTTTAGCAATTTTCTTGTTACTTGAAAGTCACAGAAGTTCAGTCAATTTAAAATCCTCATAAATGTCCCATTCTAATGGGTGGGATCTGTGCTGTGGCTGGCAAGACCCTGCAGCTGCTGTCTGTCCAGTGCTTACACACATAATGTCTTAATAGAATCACAGAATTGTTAGCCTTCCTCATATTCCACACTCTTGTTTCCAGAAGTATTATTTACTTCAGCTACAGTGTGTGTGGATATTTTAATTTAGATAAAGAACTAATTTATTTTTGTTCTTGCACAGTAGAGCAAAGTACTTTTTTTAGCATTGGCCAAAAAATAGTGTGTTTTCTGATTTTTTTTCTTGGTTGGTATCAGGGAGCTTTGATTCATTGAGGGAGAGCTGATAATTCGTAAACTGAAGACAGCCTGATAGGATTTCTTTTCTGGCATTATTACTGGGAACACTGTCAGCATTTAACTAAGAGTTTAAATGAAAAAAAAATATTTTAAGTGAAACCTTTATTAAAGCCTTTAAAGGGAAGACTTGGTCTCAGAAAACACCATAAACTTAAAGTGATGCTTTTTTATTTGACCGCATCAGACTCATGTGGTCATTCCCCCTTGGCGTCAGACCTAAACTGTTATGAGATTTAAGTTTAAATGTGTGAGAAATGAAGAAATTAATGGATGATCCAGGACTCTTGGTACCTTTGTCTAGGGCAGAAGAAAAACAGTTTTTAAGAAAAGTATTTGGATCAATTATTAAATTCAGTAAGGAAGATGAGATTTTATTTCAGAAAGTGTCTGAATTCAATTCAGAAGCTGGTGTTTCAAGGCTTTATTCTCTACCCCACAACACAATAAAACTGGTGTTTCCAGGGAAAACCACTTAGCTCCTGAATGGCTATATGGGGTAAATTATTCTTATTTCATGTGATTAATACCAGGCATTTAGGAGAAATACAGATTCGTCCTACTGATGGATAGTAATGGGCACATTTAAGACATTCAAACCTTTCAGCAAAATGTCCTCAAGCTAAACTGGGTCCAGAGAGCTACAGAAGAGCAGAGACTTGAGACTTGCACTAGTGACTTGAACAGGATCAAGATTTTGGTCCAGTTAACTGTGAGTACCCGATGAATTATTAGAGAGCTGGAGCTGTGGGATGCTCTCGAGTGTTCTGAGTACAGACCAGGGGCTGGGTGTTTATCTCCTGTGACTGTTTTCGGATGCTTACAACATTGCCATATTTTAGTGTGCTCTAGTGCTTTCCATGATGGTTGCCTGTCTGAAACCAAAAAAATCATGGAAGATTTAAATTAGAAACTTGTATTGAATTCTGAAAGAATTTGTTGTCATAATATTTTTTTAAGAAAGGAAGATGCATTTCAGGTGACTTTTGTGTTAGAGGCCCTATGCTTTGGAGCAGGAGCTTCCTGTCTAAACAATGGTCTTAGTAAATTTTTGCACGTGCTGTTTTGTGGAAAAAAGAAAAAGCCACTTCTGCTTCCCTAACTCCTTATGCTGACACGTGGCCTTTCTGTGTGAGGCCTGAAGGCAGGGAGTGTGTGTGTTCTGATGCCTGTGAGGAGATCAGGGAGCCCACGGGTATCATCAGCCAGCAGTGTGAGTGGTGGGGATTTCAGTGTAGATCTGCAAATTCCAAGTCTTGTCCCTGTGAATTTTGTCTTCTCTGTTCTGTGATGCAGGAAATTATTTTTCTCCTACTGATGCATGCATCTGCAAGCTGGTGATGATGATAATAAAACATTTTTTAATTGATATATTTTCAGGGAGAATGTTGTTGTGGAAAGCTGTTGCTAACAAATGTTGTTTAAAAAAATGGGTCCAACCACTTTTATCTGTTATTTTGCCTGGCTTTATAAAGTCAGCCTAATAAATGTCTGGAAGCAGAGAGGCAGTTAGGTGTTTAACCTTCACTTCAACTAGCATAAGGCATGGTTTAAAGTTTCCCTTTTCTGGGAATATACACAGAAATAAAACTTCTCAAATGCTTGGTTCTGTAAACATTCCATTGGCCAAAATCCATGTAACTAAAGGAGAGCCCTAGCTGTACTCCTACTTGGAAGGCAAAGTGGTTTACACACGTGAAAGTGTATTCTAGCCTGGAAACATGAGACCCTACTCAGGGTACAAGAAGGTGCTCTGTGTTCTGCAGTCCTGTGGTCTCATGATCTGTCCTCAATAGTGAAGAGCCAATGTAATTTCCTGACTAAGAAGCCTTTTAAGGGCTATTTGCATGTGCTAAAATAGTTTCTACAAAGCTTTAAGAAGTGCTTAACAGTGGAGAGGCCTTTGAACATACATGTCTGACTTTATCAGTGCTGAATCATTAGAGCTACTTGCCATGATGCTTCACTTCATGGAGTGATCTGCCTTTTTTACTAAACTGTCCTAAAATAAAGACAATGTAGAAATGGTATAAGGATATATCTGGCCTTTTATGAAAGGGTTCTTGCTCCACATGTAATCTTTGTTGCTGTGCAATAAAATCAAATAGTAAATTCTAAAATCCATAAAGTCAACTGAAATGTTTTAAAGATGAAATTGCGTCTGGTTCTCTTAGGCTTTGTGCTTTACTATCTCGTATTACCAACCTAAATCTATTTGTGCAAGTCTTGCTTTTAGTGGTAGAACTATAAAATAACCTAAGGGGTATCTGTGGAAGTGTCATAAAGAGTTTATGACGTTCATAAGGAGACTGTCACTGCCACCCCAATCTTTCATTTAAGAGCAGCCTGCTTTTCAGACTGATGTAGTAATGTAACAATAATCCTAAAAGGGTCTTCAAGATGGAGTTCTTATGAAGTTATGTGGCATGGTCATAATTTTGATGTGTCCTGCCAGCTCCTCGGCTGAGCATGGAAGTAGGAGGGGGTTTGGAACTGAATTGCTTGGGCCTCTTCAAGTGCTTCTTCCTGGAGTTTATCAAATTATTTGGAACAGGATCCTTTAACTGTTAAGCAACACCTGATTTTTACAGTGAAGTTGTAGCACTTGGAGTTGTAGCACTCGGAGAAAGGGAGAGACATAACCATTAAAAAAAAAAAAAAAAGGAGGCAACCAATAGAAATGACAAGAAAATACCTGACGAGGCTTTTTTTCATTGCAAAATTTATCTGAATTAAATATTTCATTATTTCTTCACAGCTGATATCTTTCCAAACGTGTATTCCATTGACCTGGCCAACTTTAAAATAATGTTTTCCTTCTTGGCACAAGAGATCTCTTAGTTTTTTAGAAAAAGTATTCTTAGTGAGCTACATTCTCTGAATAACTACAGCCAGTATTTTTCTTTTTATGATGAGTTTATGGTGGCCTTCTGTGACTACTGGTATTTTTTTTCAGGTAATTTCTTTTTTCTCTATGGACAATTTCTACAGCTTTTATGCCATTTAGATGATCTGTTTTCATGGAAGGGGTTGTGCCCATCCAGGAATATTGCAGGGCAGTAATTAGCACAGTCTTGACCCACGGGATGAGAGACTCAACCTGAAGCTGGAAGTCCCAGAGTGAGGTACACATCCTTGCATGGTTGCAGCTGGTGTCACTTGTGAAGGCATTGTTTTCTTCTAAGACATCATGTGCAAACCAAAATGCATTTGTTAATGCATTGAAGTGTTATCAAACTCTTTTGGCTTATGATATTATAAAAACGTATTGTTAGACAAAATTTAGCAAACTAAAACCAAATTAGCGATTTAGTTTCTGTTCCCATGAAAATGTTTGGGGGTTTTTGTTTGATTTTTTGTGGTTTTTTTTTTTTTTTTGTTTTGTTTTGTGTTTTTTTGTTTGTTTTGGTGTTTGTTTTGTATATGTGTGAAGAGTCTAGTGTCTAGTGTTATAATTTGCCATCACTGAGTGGTTTCTATAGAATGTATTTGGTCTGAGAACATAATGTATGCATTTGGAGGTTTTAGTGCCCAGCCTTCACTCAGACTGTGAGAGTTAAGTCTACTTTCCTTTGAAGTAATAGAAAGTCTCCCTCCTCACTTCAAAAACTGGAGGAACCTGAAGAGTTAATAATTTAGCTCCTTACTTCAATTCAGTTTGAATGCTTTAGCATTCCAGTACAGTTTGTTTGGTTTTTTTTCAATATCTTTAGCAAAGTGAAATAAACCTTATTTCTTACACTGGAAAGCTTCACTATCCTCACTAGTTGGGGCAAATGCATGCTGGTTACTTCAGAAGTAAAAGCATTTGGAAGCTTTAATGTCTGTGCTGATGCCCTTAACTCTGGTCATTTACAAACATGCAGATTTCAACTAAGCTAAAATCTGGGAGTTGTTCTTTTTTTATGCTGTGATGTCTTAATTTTTGCTAGTTACAGACCATATATAATCTCCTGTTCAGCTCCACGGAGCTTTAAGTATGCTTTGCCAATCTTAATCTGATTCAACCCTCATATTGGTTTGAATCAGGAAAATCAGGACAGATGGAGTGATGTGAAAGGATGGCTGGACTCTCAGGTACACTGCTGTATTATTAAATAAAAAACCCTTTTAGACCATGAAAGACAGAAATAGATATTTAGTTCCTTCATATTTAGAGTAATGGGGACTTTATAAACCAGTTGCTGCTACTACCCCCACTATCAAGGCTGGCTAAAATGAAATAGTAAGCATTGATTCATGAGGGGAAAATGTAATATGGAAAAAAAAATCAGCACTGCCAGCAGTCTCGCTGGCTCCTGGCAACATGGAAATATTAATGGTGGCAGGTATGTATGCCTATGTAGACCTTGACCTCTGTATACTCTCTATATAGTTTGTCAATTTTCTGTTCTTGGGTCACTTTCTAGTGTGATGCTCATTTTCATTGTTGTAAGAACTGAGTAAATACCTTGAAGGAAATGAAATTGTTTACCACCAGCCATCCTGTCCTGCATCAGTACAAACAATAAAAAGTCTGCAATGTGTGTGATATCTCTTTTGTGGATTCTCTTCTGCATCTGAGCACTTTCTGAGCAATAAAACTGATGAAGCTTGGCCTCCCTCCATTATCTCATATGGTGCTACATTTCTGCCCTGGACAGGAGGACACAGCAGAGCTGTCCCTGTCAAGTCTGACCTGCTGGTTTTTCCCAGGCTTGCTGCTCCTTTTGATGGCTTACAAAGTCTTGGGAAGCCCTGGCTCTTGGCTGCTGCACATGAAATTGTTGGCTTTAGGGGCACGTAGGGTGGGAATTGTCTTCTATGGAGCAGTGATCTACGCATGATGGAGCTGAGGACTTTGTCTTACTTGTTTAAATAACTTGTATACTTGTGTTTTTGTATATTTGTGCTCCTTCTATAATGGCAGTGAATTTTAGAGAAACTGACATGAAGCAACAGACAGTGACAGAAACAAAAGTAGAGAACTGATTTTCCAGTTTCCAGTCCTCTGCTTGCTAAGCCATGGATAAAAATACCATCAATAGAACTGGTAAAGGTGGAACAAAAACAGTCTTCAACATTCAATGGAATCTCATTCTTCAGCTAAAATGCATTCTATAAAACCTAAGCAAAAAATTGGTTCCTACTAGGCCAATTTATATTAGTTAAAAGACTAAAAATCCAGAGCAAAACAACAAACCTTTATGCTCAATCTGTAGGCAAAAAATGTAAGTTCTGAATCTACTCCATTTTTATAATTTTAAAATATTTTTCTATTAATGGAAATATTTCTTGCTTTGAAAGTGCCTTTTTTTCCCTCCCAGGAGATTTATTTTAACATGGGAAAGCTGAAAAAAATCCTTTAAATAAAATGCATGATAATTTCAAAGGATTCTTGTCAAGAGAGTAAAAATAAATGGGGAGTTACAATTCAGATTTATTACAACGTTGTGGAGGGGGAAGCCATCTGTGTTATCTGATTTAAACATAAACAGAGCAAGTACTTCTTAAATACAGATGTATAAACAGTTCTCAGTATGCTAAATATTGTTGTGGTTTAGTGAATATAAAGAGAAAATCCTAAAGAAAAGCCAAAACATGGTTTAAAAATGTTACAGTCTATAACAAAGGGATTGAACTCTTCCTTTGCTGTAGATTGATCGTGAATAATGCCAGGTTCAAATTGCTCTCTATTAATTTAGTTATTATTTCTTCTGTGCAAACAGGATAAATATTTCAAACAAAGCAAATTTGAAACGAAGATATAGTTAGTATGGAGGAGTCAAACAAAAATAGATTTCGTTGTAAAGTCCAAAGCCCTTGTTAAACTTCAAAGTACATTGAATTTAGTTCTAGTGAAAAACTCCAAAGAGGAGTGAAACTTCCCAAAGCAGATCTTCATATGGGAAAAGCGTGACCATTAAGCTGTATAGAGAAACTCCAGTGTAGGTATTAAGCAATAAGGATTTACAGGTGCAGTTTTTACCTAGCTCCTGTGGAAACAGCTTCAGTACCAACTTATTTTGCAGTAGGCAGATAAAGCTTTAGTAGCCACATGTCAAAGACAAATACTATAGCAGAATAAGAGAGTTTTAAGATTGAAATTAAAAAAAAAAATCCTAGCTAGAGACATCAGTATCTCAATAGCTAGGAAAAGAAGGACATTAAAGATTGTACAGGTCTGTTGATGTTTTGATTCATATATGGGTACTTTTAAGGGGGAATAACCATTGTTTTTCCTTTGTGTCTGTGGAAGCCACGTGACATATGAATACTTGGTTGTCATGCATTGGGTATTTAAAGTTCATATCCTGCTGGGTGCTCTGAATCCTATATGACAGAAAGTTCCTGTATATGATAAATGTGTTCATACACCCTTACTTTTAATATTGAAGCTTTTGAAGAAAAAGAGACATTCTTTCTTATGGCTCTTATTCTCTCACCATTTTTGTTTACATGTCATATTTCCAACCTCTAGTGCATGTAGGCAACTTATATTCCTGCAGAGTGCTGGAAACCCACATTAAGTGCATTCACTTTCAGAAGGGAAATAGTTTCATTTGGTTTGGGTTTTTCTTTTTAAATAAAGTCAGATTGATCATTTGGAATCAGAAGAATGGCATTGCCAATATCTCTAAATTTTCGTCTGAGAGGGATTTGGAACTGGGGAAGATGAAGTCCAGCCATGCTATTCCTTTGCTTACAGTTGTGACATGCCATATGCTTTTTGTACAGCTGAGTTATGAATTATGTTTCTAGATCTGCTACTGACTTGCTGCACAATGTAATTATATGCTTTAATTTTTTCTTTTCTTTATTTCTCTACCTGCAGGAGTATTATATTATACTATTGTGATGATTTTTGCATAAAAGAAACTCTCTAGATGGGAAGATATAATTCTTACTAGCTAGCAGCAGAATAACATCTGTTCCTCTTGCATAATTTCTTTTTACAGAGATAAAACTATTGGATGGTGCTGGAGCAATATCAGTTCTATTAATTCTGATGTGCCACATGTGGGCATGTTTGGATACTAAAATATAAAGGATACCTATAAATATGTATACACACACCACTGACTGTTCTGGCTGTTTATGGAGTGAATGGATGCAGGAAGGGTGTTCATGTGTTCTGCTCAGTATGGAATAAAGTAACAGGCAGATTACTTCAGAGTCAGAGGTTGACCACAGCAATCTGTAGTGTCCTGCCAAAACCCACTCCAAACTTGTGAATGAAATCACAGTTTTTCACTTTGTTTGTTCTCTTGAAAGTAGCTGAGAACATTACAGTAGCCAAGTGGTAAACTCTGGGTAAAGTAAGCAATCACACAGCTTCCCATTCCAATTTCTGTTTAGTAAGTACTAATGATATAAGGCAGTCCACAGCTGAGGTCTTAAAATGTTTTGTTCAGCACATTTTTTTCCTTTCATGTGCAGTTGAGAGTAGAAACGTTCTTGTTAACTTCTCTGCAGTACAGTTCACTCAGTTGCTTCTAAACCCAGATGTGGAATTGTGGTCACTGCACTAATGAACTCCATATTTAAGCCAAATTGAGGGTATCTGTGAACTCCAACATACAGTATAGAAAGATATGCCTTTGCATAAATATGTCTTGTTAAAGTGCAATGCCTTTTCCTTGACGTGGGATAAAATAATATTTCCCATTTTTTTACCTTGCATTCTTTGGGAAGTGGCCACTAAAATTACTTATATGAAACTGTGTCTCCCTATGATAGAATACTCTAAAAACAGTGTAAAAAGTTAATATTCAGAATGTTACTTCTACCATTAGGTGGTGCTTTCAAGCTTCTCTAGCATGGAGAAAAGCAAAGGAGGGCTGAGCTTTGTGCAGGACGTGCTTTCACAGGGCTGAGGAGGGTGCAGTAATGAAGCCCAGCTGTGTTGGAACAGGATGAACCAAGAAGTTGTGGGAGGAGGAGGTGGGTGAGGCTGAGATTTGGCTTGTGAAAAGTTTGATGGAGGAAGTCACGTGTGGTCTGTGTGTTGTAAGCCTAGAAGTTGATTCTGAGCCAAAGAAGTTAATGAAGATAGTGCTGGTTTGTGTTAGCTGAAGGTCTGGCTGATTGCTTGTTGACTTTGGATGTGCCCTAATGTCTTTAGCTCTCTCACTTTCCTCTAGGTTTCCTGCTATGCTGCCATGTTTATTTAGAATGAGATTAAGCCCTTTTACCCAAGGCATACATGCTTCTGGTTTTAAGGAGGGATTTTCAAAGTGTGTACAGGCATTTGTGGAATGGATAGAGGATTCTGGGGACCAGTTTTACTGGGATTGCTCTTAATCAGGCCAATGTCCATCTCCTCAGAAGCTCTTTGTTCTTGAGGAAAAGAAATGAAAAGTTGAATCTGAGCCTGTCAGTGCAGTTGGATGCCTGATATTATTTACCTGGGTCACTCTCCCAACAGCATTACTCAGGCATTGTTGAGGAGTGAAGATACTTACCTAGGCTGCATATGATGTACTTAAATCTTCTGCATTGTGTTAAAGGATGGGCTGAGAACTGGACAAATGATGTAGGTGCTTGGGTGGTCCAGATATATGAGTATGAAGATGTCTTTGAGCTCCTTGCCAGGGTGGTATCCTTCTGCTCCGTAGGTCTTCTGATGTACCTGCTTAAGAGCTATTTTCACTGCAACTATGATACACAAATGATGTGTGCTTGGAGCAAACAGTCCCCTGCATGAAACAGGGACCAAAACCTCCTCTCTTGGTTCTCTTACCTTTTGTGCTAACTACGTGGATAGAGAATGTCTCCAGTGCTGAAAATGTTCTTGGGGCATGTCTTAATTTGTGGTGAAAATACAGCCATTGGGATCTAAGTAAAAATATGTATGGGCAGAGTAATCTGTACTTGTAAATTTTGGGGATTTTGGCTGCCTCGGGAGAACTGTTTGAAAGCACTGCCAGAGGCAGAACATTTGTATTGTTGAATTACAACTGCAACTTAATATGACAGGTCCAGTAATGTTACTTTTATGGTAGCTAGATCTCAACCTTGCCAGTTTCTGATCAGAGTTACTTTACAGTAATTTTGTGACTGAAATTTACTATTAACTGATTCCTTTTTCTGCTGTTCACATTCACGTATTTTTATTTTCATTAAAGTCCCAACTTTCCGTATAGCTAGTGGCCCTGTTAAGCACTTGCTCCTTAGTTTACAGAAAGCTTGTGGTGACAAAATCCCACAATATTACAATGACCAGTATTCACAAGTAACATCCATTTTAATACACTGCTATGAATTTCTTTCTCTACAGAAGTCTGTGTTTTTGCACTTTTTATTTTCTTTCTCAGTTTTCGTGGCAATCTTACCACTAGGATTTCTTCTAATGGCTTTTGTCTGCTACTGATGCTAGTTTCCTTTTAAATGGTGAGATCTGACTTGTGGTTAACACTACAGAATAAAATTATCTTATTCTTAAATCTAAGTTTAAATAAGATTGCTATTCATTTGTTCTGGGTTATTTTTAATCAGATATCCAACTTTCTATTTTTGTGGTTGCTTCTCAAACTGTTTCCCTGGTATTTGTGGCTGGGATCCCAGGGGATATACAAAAAGTCATTTTCCTTACAGTACTTTATTTATGAAGTGCTTAAACTGTTTTTTTGGTTACATTTTTACACTAGTATTTCTACTAAAACAGTACTGAAAACTATATCCAACATTGAAATCCTTTTCTGCAAGATATTGTAAATAAATATGTAGCTGGAAAAACACGCAGTGGAACTCCTCAGAAGTACACCCCATTGTGGGAATTAGGCCTACAGAGAACAGGAGTGATAGAAGTCCAGTTCCAGTATTATAGATGAGGAAATGGAACACAGAGCAAGTCTTGAGTATAAGAAAGTATGAATGATCGAAAAATATTTATGTATTTTCATCATGAGTTGATAGGATTTTCTTATTTAATGTGTGTTAAATTTTAATGAGATTTCATTTATAGTGAAAGTCAGCTGTGGTGTACAGTATTCTAGAAAGCTGGATAAGAGCAGCAGCTTCCCAGTATTTTCTAAAATGGTGAAATAATGAGGGTTGGAACTGTGGAAAGTTTTATTAATAGCAGGAAAACTTACAAAAAGGAATTTTAGAAGGTCTTTGAAAGAAGATGGAGGGCAAAAGCTTTGGTAAGGAAGTGAATGTGTTTCCTAGTGATGGGAAAACTAAGGTAGTTTTGTAAGAAAGGTGTGAGAAAGGGAACAGTGGACCCCAGTCGTTCCTGAATAGAAATGGACTCCCAATGAAAGGCTGTGTAGAAGGTTTGTTTTTCTTTTTTTCTTGGGGCTGGGGATGAAGGTCTTTGAAAGAAGCTTCACCCAGTTCATGCAGGGTGCTACTTTATAGGAGCTAAATGTTTGCGTTTTTTCAAAGAGAATTCCTGAATGAAACATGGAAATACAAAATTGCTTTCTGGATTTTATGCTGATAAAATTTCAGAAATAAATGGAGAATTTATAAATAGAACTGGCCGTAGTAAGGATTCATTAAGAACCAATTACAGACACACTGACATATACAGGAGATATGTTTATGAAATCTGAAGTGCAACATGGCTTTTTTTTACATAAAGCAGTCCTTCTTGTAGTCGAATGGGAATTTAGCTGACTTTGAGAGACCTTGGACTGAAGTGTAAAGCTAAACTTTTTGATCTCATTCATAATTATATTCTTCCTGTCATTGAGGTATTTAACTTGATGGTATAATTTTTTCTATGATCATTTCTCTTTTAACTGAGGGCTGATAAGGCAGCAGGCTTCATTTTGTCGATTCAGGAACTTCTAAATATGTTTTTGGGGATTGCCTAGAGTAAAAAGAAAAAAGTTTCAGGTAATATACTGTTCAGTTTTGTTGTCTGTGCTGTGGGCAGTAACCTCTGCCTATCAGAAAGGGCAATACCAGCAACTTACACAACTGCAGCTGCCAAGGTGTTACTCTAGGGCAGATCAGGACTACCTTTGCCAAGATAAAAAAAATTTATAACCATTAACACCTAAACATCAAGTTCAGAAGGTTATTATATTCTGACTTAGATTTCAGATGTGACCCTTGATAGGTTTTTCAGTTTTCTCTTTGTTATTACTATTAGCCCAGATTTCTATGTAATGTGATCAGTATTAATCTTTAACATATGTGCCATTCTTCTTTTCCCATGGTTAATATAACAGATGTAAGCTCTGTTTCTGTTCTATGCAGCATTATTTTACTGTATTGTTGGAAACTACAAATGTCATGAAGATTTAATTTTTATGCAAATGTATATGGGGCCAGAAAAATTATGTCTTAATTACCATTTACAGTTATGCTGATTTCTTTGAAATTAGAAAACAGTATATACTTGTTTGCTATGCACATCAGCATATGAGTAGATAGTGCTGTGTGCTGAACACATGAAACTTGAGTGTCTTACAGAAAGAATGCAAAGCAGAAAAATAATCTCCTGCTATTTTGTTGTGGAATAGAAATAATTCCATTTGCTATACTATTATTGCCTCTTAGATGCATCCTCATCTTTGTTGGATGATGCACCCTTGGGACTGCAGGGCTGACTCTGCTCACTCCATACCATTTTCCACACACGGTCAAAAGGAAAGGGAATTATTAGAAAAATTTTATAGCTTGTATATCAATGGGTGCTATTTGTCATAGGACTTCAATACTGCCAAGTTAGTGCTATGTGCCTACCAAGTGAGATGACAACAGTAGGAGATAATTCTCCTCCATGTAAAACATGTAGGAAGAATTCAGTCTGAATTTTATTTAAAATCAAGGAGGGTCTTGTTATCAATTTACTTGTTAACAATGTACTTTTAAAGACATACATTTGTTTCACAATTAATGGGTATATATGTAGCATCCTGAGGGTTAATCACTGTGAGTGTAATAGACTTGCTTTGCTAAGACTGTATTGAAAATAAGGATTAAATTACTTTATCTTTCTCTTCTTTTGTAAATATACAGTATAATAAGTTGCAATGTCACTCTAAGTGAAGCATTTCTGGCTTGTATTTGCCCTTCATCTCATTATAATGATACCAGAGATCCAATGTAAATATCCTTCTGTTCTGTCCAGCAACCCATACTTTAATTTGGTGTAATCAGAAAATAATAACCTCTGTAAAACAGCCTGTCAGGGAGAAATAATAGGGCTGTTAGACATTTGGCAAAACTCCATTGCATACTGCTGAAATACAATATCCCAGTTTTGCAGGACGTTTGTCAAGACACTTGGTTGCTGTAATGTGCTGGGATGATTTTCCTATCAGATAGCACCTGACAGGAGACCATGAACAGCCAACCCTTCACAATCTAGTCAGCAAATCTGGAGAAGTAATCCCATCAGGAAGGGCATGTAGTGTGTCTCTGATTACTGTATGTGCCACTAGTTCTGTACTTAGAGTTTTCATATGATTCCCCTTTGCTTTTTTTCCCTCTCAAGACATCATTTTTCACAGTAGTAACTGTGAATTAACCAGGCTCTGTGGAGAAAAAAAAACTTTAAAGGATATCTGGATCATTCACCTATTTTTTAGTATTTAAAAAGTATAATATTTATTTTTCTGAGCAGCTTTTCCTTCTTTGTTTGCAGTACTTCAGGAACACCAAATAGTCTTTAAAGTGGTTGTTAGAAGAAGGTAAAGACTTATTTTAGCCATGCTGTAGTGACTGGCAGCAATTCAATTTGTTGCAGTCAGAGGACTTTTAGTACATCCAGTATATGGACACGTGTAAAGTCTTGCATATGGAACAGCATGTGTTGAGAAATGTGCCACTGCCTTCTGTACACTCCTGAACACAGCTCTATAGGACTCATAAATAAAAATTGGAGGGGAAAGGGAAGTCTATTTCAAAGGTTCAACGGAGGAAAGACAACTGAAGGGAAAAAAAAACATATAAATGCAATCAGAAGCTGTTCATTTAGTTATACACAAAGGGCAAATTAATGGAAAAATGAGATAATTTTTTCAAAACATACCACTTTTGTTAACCTCTTTTTAGTGAGAAGCTGTTTGAGTCGCAAGCTTTCCCAAATGGATCAAGTGTTGACATTTGGGGAGAAAGGAAAAAGGCAAACTTGTTTTTGAATTAGAGGGAAAATGTTCTTCATAGCACGCATAACATTGAGAGTTCTGTGAATAAAAAGGAGATCTGTGCTATTAGACATGGCTTTCTGCCTTTTTTTCTTAAAAGTATGTCCTATAATAAGTTCCTAAGTGCTGTCATGGAACATTTGAACCACTAAAGATAGGACTTTTTAATGTTTTCTTTTAAAAAACCTTATTTCCAGAGTAGTCAAGATTTTCAGCTGATTTAAAATTAGGATAGTTTGTAACTCAGTTGTGTACTCTGTGCTGTTGAAGATCTGTGCCATGGACTGGGGTCTGGGGAAGTGTTGCTTTTTCTGCTTGTGGCAGGAGAGCAAGAAAAATCAGCTCTATCCATCCCTTTCTTCCTATGCTGAGAACAGCACAGTGTGAGTTCTCTAACCCTACAGCACTCAACTCAGTCCTTGTCTGCCTGCCTAAAGGACTCCACTGCTGGTTGTAAAAATGCAAACTCGGTGCTGTTATTTTGGATATCAGCACTGACTGATTTCCCCAGTTTATGAAAGAGCTGTAATTGCTCTTGGGCTGGAGGTTAAATTTCAGCTCTCTGGATGAAATGCAATGTACTTTATTTCCATGGTTGGTATTTGAAGAAAACTCAACCTTCATGTTCTTAAATAGCATTTTTGGGAGTTGCATGCAGTAGAAGTTAACACAGATTTTGAGGACTCTAACAGATGTGAAAGAAGACAGGAGTGATCAGTGTATGGTCTGAGATATGTTGAGATAAAATCGAGGTCTTGGAATTTCTCTTGGGAAGAGCAAGCTGGAGCACAGGATGGGTTCCATGGTGTTTGCAGCTTCCTTTACTTCATGCAATTACATCATCTCCTGTTTACAGTGAGTGTTCCTGTTAACAACATGCCCCCCATTATTTTCTTTGCTAGAAGTGAGGCAATTGCCTTTGCAATATTGGGAGAGCATTGTTCCCCCACAATCTGTGCTCCCTTCCAGTTCTGCCGTGTCTGCATGTTGCCTGGGATTGATCTGTGTGTGATAGACTGTGGAGATGCTTGTTAGTTCAGTCAGCCCTCACTGGTAAGGGAAAAGTTGGTCAGAGAACTGATTCTGTCTGATCTAGACAGGAAATTTATTTCCAAAGAAAATGTGAAAGAAATATTAAAAGCTTGTCAAGGCTGTGCCTGCTCTCAGCTTGTCCTTTTTATTAATTTAAAGGTATTTGGGTTTTCTATCTATAAATTATTTCATTAGCAGAAAGTTTTTTCTGTTTGTGTGTACTTTTTGTAAGAATCAGGACACAGGATTTTCGTTGTAGTACTCACAGAAGTCATTCAATTGGAGAAGGTAAATGTATTGAATGTGCCAATCAGAGAAAGTAATGAATGCTCCAGTTTATATACGTGTATGCATATATATAGATGTAGATACCTATATATGTATGAAATGAGTTATCAGCGTTGTTATTAATGTGTATTATTGTTTGAATTTTTCAACCTAGTTCTTAGAATTCTACTACATGGTTATGGACTGTTTTGAATAAAAGAAATGCATCTAGGGAAAAAGATTATGAAGTACCCATTTAGATTTACTTATATTAATAATATCCTCCTACAGAGTCACCTTACAAAGAATAACTGCAATGCTTTTTTGTCTCATTAATTTGGTGAATTAAATAAACTCTGGCTGTGGAGTTACATATACTATGTGTTAACATGTACTATGTATATATTAATGTCTGTTTTTAAGTTACAAATAATTTTAAAACAAGGACAATATAAGCTGCTTCAGATGCAGATGCATTATTTGTTAATCAATCTGTAGATCTTATGGCTTGTTTTTTCCCTGGTATTTTGCTCTTGTACTGTTGCTGTCCCATCATGCCTTATTTAATGGAGTTATTGGAATAATGTATTTTATTTCCATGGTTAGAACTGCCTTCTTCTTGCTTAGTTACAAAGCCTTGCTCGTGCAAGCAGCTTTCTCACTTGGCTTGTAAATCTCAGTCAACTGTGAAAAGTTCAGCAACCATTGGGTATAAAAGGGAAGTATTATCTAGTAAAAACCCTGAACATGATATTTTGAACCTGTAATAGAAGTTATGATGTTTGGAAAGTGGCAAAATAGCCAACTGTATTCTTTTGTAAATGAAGATGAAGGTGCTGGTTTCGAAAATATGGTATTTAACTTAAAAAGGATTATTTGTGTATCAAGTTGGTTTCATTCTGCTGCATCTGAAACTAGGCTTTATTATAAAACCAGAGTTAAAAAATATATGTGAAATACATAATTCACTTGAAAAAATTTCCTTGATCTGAAGACCAACCCTTACTGGTTTTCAAAGACTGATTCTCTGATGTGGATTCATTTTCTTAACAAGCACTTTTGTTAAAACCAAGTTCTCTTCCTATGGATATTAATATTTTTGTTCAAATAAAACAAAATAGATGAACTGAGGTTTTTTTTTCATAATGCTATAAATAACTTATTGTATTTCATGTTTGATTGTAATCTATATAATACTTACAAATATGAGACCTACACTCTCTGCTATTACAATGCCAAAGGCTGGATCTGTGCCCTCCCCGGGTACATTACTATAATGTGTTGATAACCGATTCTGAGAAAATTTGAACTGAAGGACCTTGGCCAAAATAAATCCTATACCTTTCTTCATTAAGAGAAGAAAAAGGTAATGGCAGATTTTGGTAAGATTAAGGCCTATCAGCAATGCTTTTATCAATTAGCAAATATTAAAATCATCTTTTATAATAAAAATATATGAACAAAATTACATACACATACATATCAGAATTTATAATGTTCAGTGTTTTCTCAGGTTGGGAGTGAGGATGACTACCACTTCCAAGGACAAGTGGATGAAAAAATCACATGCATTTGTGTTGTCTAACTAAAGTAAGATGCTCTCCAGTTTCAATTTTTCTGAATCTGAAACATTGAAAACCTCCTACAAACTCTCTGGTACCTTTGTGGTTGCCTTGGCTGCTTTTAAACTGAAGTGTGAGATATTTTGTATAACAGGACACCTGTGTGTGTGTGTGTGTGTTAAATCAGGTGATAATGTGAGATAAGAAGACAGGAAATGAGTGAATCCTGCATGAGACTTTTCTGAGAGTGAGGCCCTGCTGGGAGATGCAGAGGTTTTGCATTTTGGTCACTGCCTCTCCTACACAACAACCCCGGGTGTTGGGAAGTGGGGAGATGCTGCAATTCTGTGCTGCCAGGTTGTGCAGGTGGGTGTCAGGAGGTGAACAGCTTTTTGGCTGCTCTGCAGCTGCCTGTGAGTGGACAGCTTTCAGGAGGAATTGCTGGCCAGTGTGCATGGCAGAGAGGAGTGCACCTCAGTGACTGCCACATCACCTCTGCTTGCACTTCCAGGTGCTGATGGACTCTTTCAGTGGACTATGGGTTTGAGAGCGTGTGGAGAAAAGTCACATTATTTGTTCTATCAGGGAGAGGTGGAGAAAAATAATGATTTCTCTGCTGCACTGCACATAATGGCAGTGATAAAGCATTGCTCAACTTTTAACAGGATTGTGGGAATTATATAAATAAGAACAGAAATCATAAGCCTGCGTTTTGAAGAGCACTTACCCACTCATGTCATGGTCTTCCATGTAATTAATGCAAATTTGGGGGCAAAGTTGAGTTTGGATTCCTTGCCAATTGAAAATGCTTTTTCCAGCATCTCTTAATAAACCTGTGGAAGAGGTGGCAAAGGTCATTATATTCTTTTTTGGTTTTGTTTTCCTAGTGAGAGGGTTCAGGTTTTTAAGTGATAGCATAAGAGATGACATGAGTTTCATATTTTCATGGGTTTGGGATTGAACATATGGTTAGTGTTAAACCACATAATTTTTTACGAACAAGGAAACGAAAATCCAGGTCTGACTGGCACCAATAAATGCCTGTCTTTTTTTTTATTTTTTTTTTTTTATTTTTGATACTTGACTGACTAGTCCTGTTCTTAAAATAATGAGAAGATGCCTCAGTAAAATAAAACTGTACTGGTAATATGGGGCAAGCTTTTTCTCGGATGGTTTTGTGGACCTTTTAAAGATGGTTTATGAACCTCCCTGAGGAAAAAAAGGGCTAGATTATTCTGAAAATACTTCCTTATGAGATTCCTAGTCATTCGTGGTGTGAAATAGCAGTTAAAGCTGTGAATGGTATGTGTATTCCATCATGCAGATTTTTGCTATCTGTAAATTAAAGGTTTGTGCTTGGAATTTACATGTTTCATTGAGGAATAATTAATATAGCAGTTTGATAGTCCTTGGCCTATAAAAGTGAAATCTTGGTTGGTTTTTTTTTTTTTTTTTTTTGTTGGTTTCTTGGAGTTTTTAGGGGTTTGGGGTGGTTTTAACTGGTTATTGGTTTTGTTTGCAGTATTTTTTGTTGTGGCTGTATTTGAATAAATTAAATTTATATAAAAGCAGCAAGAAGGGGAGGTTCTATTTGGTCATATACCCATGATCAGTCTGGCCTGCGAATAATCACCTTTTCCTCCTCCCTCTCTTCTGGCTCCAAGGCATCCTTGGATGTAACCAAGTTACATATTTCATATGGAAAACAAAATATCATATGGAACTGAACTGTAGCTACCCTTGGCCCGTTTCTTAATCATAAGTCTTAATGATGTCTGTGAAAATGATGTTTTTAAAACAGATTTCCTCCTTGCCCCATATCTGTTTATGTGAGCTTAGATTTACTAAGAGATTGTTGTATAATATGTAGTTTCACCATGAATTTATTTGTGATTTTTGTGCATTTCATTCAAAGATGTTTAGTGAAATGTATACCCAGTGAAAGATCAAAGATTTATAAGAATTGTAAGGACTGTCATAAGATGTTAACAGATCATTTTATTTTCAAATTGCTGGCAAGGCATCCTGACTTAAGAGTCAGCAATCAATACGAAAAAATGCAAGAAATTTTCTATATCTTGTTTGATGTACATATTTTGAAATTATTTGGCTAATTTCTCTCTCAGCCCACACTAGTGAATAGATAAGGATGCCTTTTTATTGAGGCTCAGTTCATCTGAAGAGTCAGGAATTAAGCTTGAAAATGGAAAATTCTGCAGAGCTGCAGATGGTGGTGTGTTACCCTTGCACTGAGCTGATTCACAGCTACTGCTGACTGATGTAGGAACTTGTTGAGCCCTTTAAAGAAGTAAAAGGAAGGGAAAAAATGCTGGCACTCCTTTTCTTCCTTTAGACCTGTAAATCAAAACTTTTTGCAAAGAAATTCTATGTGAAGGTTTCTAGTGTGTGGTAAGTGTAACGTAGCTTAGGGAGCTTTTTGTACCCTTCCTGTGGTGACAGGATGAAGTTCATCCTAATGTCTGCCTCTGATAAATGTGCTTCTCTGAATTGGAGATGCATCTGTGCACAGGGACACTTTCAACTTTTCAAATACTTCTCAAATACTTTCCCTACCCTTTTCCCTGAAAGCATTGGGTGTAAGTGTTGAGTATATCTTAGAATTCTTGTATCCAATAACTGAAGAGCTTTGTCTATCAAGAGCATGATGCTATGTTATAGCCATCCTTTCATGTACTCATGCACGTACACACTGCCAAAACAGTCCCACCACACCCATAATATTTCTTAGAAAAGCAAGGGATTTTCTTAGCCATTTGTTTCTCTATTTTTTAAGGCTTTCAAAATAGCCAGATGGTTGAGCTTTGTAGAAGATAAATAATCTTTCAAAAATGCAATAAATTAATAAACAAACACATTATTAATTTAAAAAATTTGTTATGAAGGATTTAAAAAAATAAATAGTGGTGTACATAGATACCATGTTCAACATGGTTTTGCTCTGTGTTTAAGAGCAAGCACAGCTTTTTTTCTGAAAACCTTTGGAGTGAGAGTCTTTGAATCTGTAGTACACTTAAAAAAATAGAAGGACAAAATTTGTTTCTATAATATTATCAGTGGGATGAAACTCCGTGGAAGAAGGGATGTTATGGCTATATCTTTATGAATGTATAAAAATGAAAGTAGTAGATGAATTTATTATATTTGAATCCTTTGTAAGAACTCATTAAGGATTTAGATTATCTTATAGAAGGAAAAAAGAATCCTCTGTTAGGAATGGGTTCCTGAAAGCTGGTTGTCTTTGAAAAAAGAGTTCTACCACTGTGGGTGCATTTGTTTTTTTTATTAAAAATATTTGAAGAACAACTAATGAGATAAACTGTACTGATCCTTGTAAAACCGTTGTGGGGAATTTTATTAGCTGTGAATTACTGCCTCGCTTCATAGCTCAATTAACAGTTCTAACTGTAGATTAATTAAAATGTCAATCAGCTCTGAAAAGAAGCAAAATTGCATCTTAATTTGATTTGCTGCTGAGAAGGCTAAATGATGGAGCACATCAGACACTGAGGGGCCTGAACAACTGGAGAGTGCAGCCCACCCAAAACTTCACACAAATGCTTGTAGCTGGAGAATGGACTGTCTCTGATGGGCTGGCATGTGCTGAGCTGCATTTTGCACTAAAAAAACCCCAAGATTGAGGGTTAGGGGAACAGATTCTCTATGAGGAGCTGTACTGGCATGTTTTGTGCATGAAATTGTGTACTACGACTTGGCAGAATGAAATATGGCTGCTTTTTTCACACTAATCCCAAACTGTAGAGATTTGAAAGTAGTGGGGAGAATAGGACTTGAAGGAAAGGCCATTTGTTAAAAACTTTTTTTTTCCAATTTTAAATTTTTTCTTTGTGAATAAAATTTAGATTGTGGTCTGAACACTAAGTTATGTTATTTCAACAAAACTGCTAATTCTGGTAACTTCATGACGTTAGATTGTTGAAATAAGTTCTCAAAATAGATCCTGATACTTTTTTCATCTGTCTGAAATCGATTATTAGTAATGCAGTTTTCTTTTCTTAAAGATTTTTATATATTTTTATTCTTCTATCCATTCCTTGCTTTGACTGATCATATAAATGAAAAGATATGAGTGCTGACTGATGGGGGCAGTGCTGGTCCCAGCCTTGAACAAGGGTTTTAAAGCCAGACGTGTGGAGGGGCAGATTTTATTACTGTTGAGAGATGCAATGTTCTTTGTTATTCTTAGCCTGTGATCATCACTAAAGCTGAATGTTGCCCACAGTTGTGTGTTGTTTATCCTTTGAGTTGTGGAATCTGCTATGCCTCTAGGGTTCCAGGCCAGGGCTGGTAAATTTATGGGACTTCGTTTCTTTGTGTGAATGTCCTGTTCTGGTCTTGAGGACCATTTTGAGATTGCATGTCTGCACATATTAGATTTTTATGCTGTAGCATGATGTACCCATAGCCTTCTAAAAAGTAATTTATAACACAAAGAAGAACTTTGGTCTTGAACAAGTCCTTTCTTGTTAAAATCATATCATATATGTTATAGCATTGTTATAATTCAGATCAACTAATTCGGTTATCATTCTGTTCTCATTATCTCCTTTAAGTCTGGAGCTGAGTTCATCGTGTACAGTAATACTTTGATGTAACTGGCTGATAGAATAATTTATTTTTAATAACTTTGTTTGGAAAACTTAGATATTACCAGACACTGAAAGTGATCACATCTGCAGGGGTAATTGTTTTCTCTCTGTGCTATAGCTGTGGTTTCTGTTAGATAACACTCCTCCATTTAATGCTAACAAATTGTAGTTTCTTAGCACTGCACTGCAGACAGCACCCCTTGGATGAACAAGAATGCAGATTTCATAGAATCTAAACGTAGCATTTTCCTAGAAGTGATGCATAGCAGTGATTTCTTCTTTCTGAAGTTTGCTGTGTAGCAGACATAACTGAGCATTTTTCAAATGGGTACTTGACACAGGGGAAGTAGTAAAATAGATTGTATTGTGATTTTGTATTTGGATTAGGTGAAAATGAACATGGATATGTTGAAACAAGGATATCCATGAATTATTTATTTACATCTATTCCCCCCAAATGCAAAGGATACATATCTTTCAGTGTTGTCCTCTTAAATAAGTCACTGTGATTGCATGTCACTAATCTCATAACTTGCTTTCTTTTGCATTTAATATCTATGACTTGAAAAACAAAATAATTCCGTATGCCTATCTACTTCACATTTCCAAATGTCAGCATAGTGGTCCAGTATTAGAAGTAGGTTGTCAGTGTAAAATGTGAGCATTTATGACATTATTTGATTAATCTAATTTTGTAAGTGCATTAAAGTGGCCACATAGGACCATCCCACTGCCTGCCTTGTGCTGAAGTTTTGCCTCTGTGGCCAGGAGAGAAGGCAGGTGTGAACATGGTTAATTTATGGTCATTAAACCAGCACTTCTTGCTGGTTTGGATGCCCCGTTATCAAACCAAGCAATGAAAATTTTGCTTCACAAAGTGCAGCTCAGATGGGGTATCACTTTAAAAAGTTCCCATCAGTAATGGGTATAATTTCAAATTATTTCCATCATTTAAATACTAACAAAAGGCCTGAATAAATAATGACTATATGTAGTCAGATATAATCATTAACAAAAAATCTGCATTTTTACTCATTATCATTGTTTTTAAAAAAGGCAGGTGGAAATTAGTGCAAGACTGACAGCATAAGTTTCTCATGTTTGGTGTTTAAATAGCCCTTGTTGGTCTTATTGACGTTAAATAGTCCTTGTTTCAAAACTTATGTGGTTATCACTCATGTTCTGGGAAGACAGCATCTTTGTGCCAAGACTGTAATTCAGACTTCTCAAAATTTATATGAATTATGCAAGGCAAGTGAAAAGAGTAATGCAGGAAAATAATAAGGGTCATATTTCAATATGCATTTCAAGAACAGTGTTTCCAAAAAATTCTGTGCTTAATGCTAACAAGGTTGAAGCTTTGAGTGCTTGGCATGTGGAAACATATTTCAATATTTTTCTTTATTTAGCTCTTCAAATGTAATGTTTTGCCTCTGTGAGCAAGTGGAATAAAGGAAATACTTGTAATTATTAATGTTACTTAGATTTCTGGGTTTTTTAAATTATAAAGTACACTCAGACATGTCAGGGATTTCTGGACTCTGCTGTGCCAGAAAAACAGAACGTGCTGTGTTATTTGGATGTAGATGAAGTGTTTATTTAATTGCACTGTGATAATAGATGGTTGCTATAGCTTGTAGCTCTATACAACAGAGCTGGATTCTGTTGTGCCACAGACAATTATATCTAGCTTAACTGAAGTTTTCATGTGACAAAAGGGAAGAATTAACATCCTGTGTTTAAATTGAGTTAGAAGGCAGAGTGAATTATGAATTGATAGTTTTCTACATAATGTTTGGCTGACAGTAAGCAATTAAGCCTTATGATTATTGAAGTAAACTTCATAGAAAAAGATTGGTAGGGTACAAGCAGTTGTGTTGCCTTTACTCTTATTTTCGTGCAAATAAAAAACTACTTTTTAGAAGTAGGATTGAAGCAGTTAATAAATACTCGGATACTGCATCTCTTTCTGGGGTTAAGATATTCAAAAGATGAAGAGCTGGACAATATCTGCAGAAGAGCTGGAAGGATTTGTGGGCTGGTGAAATGCTATTTTATTGAGGGCTATCAGAGTCAATTCAAATTTTTTATAGGACAATGATACAAAGAGGTGAATTTTTAAAAGAAAGATAAAAGCAACATCAAAAGGCTTTCTGAATCATATAGAGAAATTCAGAGCAGTGCTTGGAAGCTGAATCCTGAAAAATTCAATGGAGAATAAAGGAAGAGGGTCTTTTCTAAAACAAACAAGAGAACACTGCAGTGTTCATAGAACCAGCAGGCAATGAGAATGCTGTGCTCTTGCTTTGTCTTCAGACAGTGTGTATTGCTTTGAGAGATGCACCAGCAGCAAACACAAACAAGAGGAGCAGGACAATGGGATAAAATGCACAATGTCACAGAGACCCTCGGGGGGCCTCATTGCCTGAGAAGATTGGTGGGAATTTGTTAGTGCATGGCACTGGGAATAAGCAGTCAGTGACTTGGAGGAAGTATTGCCCTGGGGAGCAGATAGCTTCCATCACCTGTGGATCACAGCTTATGCCTCTGCATTTAGTTTGAGCTGTGCTTGTAAGAGGTACATCTTTACCCTGGCAGTTAGGTAGAAGAGAGCAGGCTCTTTGGAAGGGAACATTGTGTTTTCAGTTTTAGAAGGAAAACCTTCATCCTTAAGATTATTGCAAATCCAAGAGGGCTTTCAGACAGGCACTTCTGAGAGTTTTTTGCACAAGTTTGCAGTGGCAGTGCTCTTTTGTTGGTTCCGTATGATGATATTTAGACGTTTGTTTTCACAGATGTGACTTTGGGAATGTTTTTTTCTGTCACATTGCATAACTGAGGTAGAAGCAGGTAGATGCTATTTCGTGACTTGTTAATAAGAGACTCCAATCCTTTGTGTACGTGGAAATGGAGTGAGTCTGTTCTCGTTGAAGGTTACTGCCAAAAAGCACTGGCAAGAGGAGAATTATTAATTTTTAAAGATGAATTATATTAGTGAGATAAGGGGGTGAAAAAGAAGAGCAAACTTTGGAAGTACTTAGGACCCTAAAGAATTGGACTTTGACTTTATATAAACATAAGTATGATTTGTGAAGAGAATGTTGACTATTTCCTCCCTTTTTCAATAATTCCAATTAATCTACGAGAATATGCAGTGATTAAAACCCTTCTGTAGTTAAGAAATGCTGAGGATCTTAGCTTTCTGGCTGAAAAGTGGCCAAATTTGGGATCAGGTAGAGGGAGACAGGTTGGAGCCTGTGGCAGCAAGGCACAACATCATGTATGCAGTGAATTGCTAGAGTAGAAACAAACTTCTTCAGCAAAAGTTGCCAAGACTAATGTGTAGTTAACACGAGTTTTGTGTTAATGAGGGGAAAACTAATTATACCCACAGCAAAATCAAGTGTTGTAGAAGGATTAACACCTCCAAGGTGCTTTACCTCCTATAAGGACAGACAGGGAAAGAGAAGGGGCCATCACAGGGTTCCTTACTCTCACAGAAGGAAATAGGTTTTGATACAATTATCCCTATGCCACTTTCCCTGTGATATTTCTCTTGATGTGGGGTTTTTTTGATGATGATGATGATGATGATGGCTAAAGATAGAGAATATCAAACTGAATCTGAATTATTCATATAATCATTGAATTATATGACACCAACCTTGCACCCTACCTTAAGCCCTTGATTTGAAAGGCTGAAAAAGGTGTGTTTCCCCTGAGATAAGTGGTTAGGAGTTCCTGCTGCTTGACTTACTGTTGCTCTCATTTCACCTATTCCAGTCACCCACAACATAAAATGGCTTGAACAACAAGAGGGGAAAAATATGTAAGGCTTACACTGTGGATTTTAAAAACAAATAGTGTCAGGAGTGTTCTGAGCAGTCTCAGCCTTCATTCCTTTATCAGAATGGCAAGCAAACACATAATTTCTGTAAGTACAACATTCAATTTTCATTGTGGACTCATTGTAATTTTCATTGTAGACTCCTTATCTCAACACCTTTACACTGATGTTATTAGGATCATTTTGCATTTAGTTATCACTCTAGTGATAACACAACATTGTACTGTGTTGGTGGGGAAGGGTGTGTTTTGGTTTTTTTTTGTTTGTTTGGGTTTTTTTCGTTTGTTTGGGTTTTTTTGAGGGTTCAAAAATGCTTTTTTAACTTCAGGTTACAATGTTGACTTTAATCAGATACTGTAGATATTTGTAATGCAGCTGTAGATACTTTTAACCTTGGCTCATAGCAATGTTTTGAAAGGCAATTCCTTAGAGAAAGGCTCAAACACAGCATTGTGAAACACATAAGTTGGTGCCTTCAGCCATTTACTGTAAGGGATTGTGTGTAGCCTGTCCTCTTTTAGAAGATCAGAGATTTATAAGGATAAATATAAGGAATATAAATATAAGGAACACTTCTATAAGTAAGAGAAAACCTTAAGATAAACAATGAAATTATTTCAAAGCCAAATTCTCCATTAACAGGAGTGTTCATTTGCTTTTACAGTTACCTCTTTGCTTGCAAAAAATTAATGTGTGCGTTTTTGTAAGAAGGTTTTAAGAACTGTTTTATGTGGCATTATTCCTGCTGTCTAACAATAATTATTCATGATCCTCTAGCAAAAGTAGTCTGCTGGGTAAAAGAGTTCTAAAATGTTCCTTCCTTCAAAGGACTGTGTTTGCGTAGTCTCGTTCTAAGTAGCTCTCGCTGTGTGTTCATCAGAGCCCCATAAACATAATGGGAATTCACATTTTCGTTGGGCCAATCCACAAGCCTGCAACTTCTGCCAAAATTGCTTTCAGTGAAGAGTAGTTACAGTCTCTAGAGACAGAAATGGTTATCACAAGTATGTAATAGGAAACAGTTCAGCATTTGCATTCATTTCAATTCCTTGTCAAAATTTAGAGACATGAAGAGCAATAAAACAGAAAAGAATAATGTTAACTGTATTACATATGATTTTCAAAATGTGATGAGGTAAACTCTGAAATTCAGTTCTCATCATGATGTATTCTGCCCTTGAACAATTCAATGTAAGCAAAAATATCTACTAATCAATGTAAAAAGCAGCAGTCATGATATGAAACAACTTACTGTATAATTGAAAATATATGGTTGGCAAAGGCTCTTATATGAATTTGAAAGTTCATTTGGAGTTTCTTTTAGAGGTAATTTAATTATCTTTGAGTATGCTGGCAGCAAAATGAAATGTTTGCCCTAAATAAAAATTAAAGTTTTCGAGTGTGGAAGGAGAATTACTAGATTACCTAAACTTCTATGTGCAATTCTTGTATGATAAGGGTTGGGACCTTAGCTATACAACTCTGAAGAAAAATATGCACTTGGGTTATAGAACAGGTAACTAATGGTTGCCTGTAACACTGAGCCTGTTCAATCTGTGTAATTAAAGCAAATCAGGCAGAAGCACAATTATCAGCTGTGAAATGCTATTGTAGTACTTCATTTCTCCTTTTACACTTGAGATGGGACATGACGCCTTAATTGAATACATCTTGATGTTGCTGTCTAATTTGAAAGCAGATACAAGCCTGCCTTCCTCTTACCAAATGGTGGTGAAGAGTTTTAAAGTAGGTGAGCCCATCCTCCAGTGAGGGAGAAGCTCACCCAGACTGTGCTGCTCAGGGCATCACAGGTTAAGGCCACTGCTGCTCAATATCCTTGTGTCACCTTCATTGGTCAGGCTTCTTCTTTAGGATTGTTAGCGACTCTTGGCATTATGGGATATCAGATATTCACGGTGGCAGATCTTGGAGTCTGTCTGCAGTGGTCAATCCTTTTCACAGGCAGGCTCTTGAGAATGCTGCTGCCCTGTGCATTAGGAGCTGTCACACACAGCCTCCTTTTCTTTCATCCTGGTCAGTCTGTGAGGCAGGAAGGGTGAGGGGCAAGGGAGAAATGGGCTGGGCTGAATGCTGCAAATGACATAGAATGGTGCAGACACACCAAAATATCTTCGTTTGGAAGACATGGTATATGTTTCAACACTGAGCTCAAATTTGATCCACAGAAATGGTGATGAGATCAGTATGCTAGGCTACTATACTACATCCATGGTATCTCATTAGAAATAAATAATTTTCTACAATCAGTCTGAAAATGTCTTTCGTCTTAATGCCACTTGTGGCAGCAACAATAAATATTGTGTTTTTATAGTGCAAGTAATCTATAGCATCACTGATTTTTGCATCAAGGCTGTTCAAGTTTATCAAAACAGACTCCAAACTGGCATAATATTTTGTGTGCGTGCATGTTTTTCAAAACTCTTTTTTTGTTAAAAGTTAATATGAAAATTTGCAGTTAGGGGCTTGGAATGCATTGACTTCTATGTTTGAAGGTATTTCCTGTATGCTATTTTAGTCTAGTGCTGGATTTTCCAACAGCAACAGAATCCTTATATGTCTAAATTATAACGTTTAATGACTCATGACTTTCCTGTTTGCAGTGGTCAATTGCCATGACAGTAGCATTGAGCAGGATGACAAAATGTATGTACATGCCTCTGGGATATGCTTTGACCTTCTGGGTCAGAAGTGAAGATGACTTCTGCTAGGAGCCCCTGCCTTCTCTGTATCAAACTTAAAATTCTGAAATGCTAGCCTAAATGTTTAATGTGCAGAGAAAGAGTCACACACAAGTGTGTGTGAGCAGGGGACATTAGGGAAAGAGCTTCAGGTTTCCTTAAATAATATCAGAAAAAAACTTAAGAGAGAAGGGGAAACTCCTTACCCTTTCCTTAAGGCAGCAGGAAAAGAGAAACTTCGTCATGTTCTGCCAACAGAGGCACATGCAAAAAAAAAATCTATTTTCTCTGTTTGCTTGCTTTGTAATGTAACAAATTTTCTAAAATCACATAGCAACAAAAAGGAATTGAAGTAATTCAGTACAGCAATTCTTAAAAGAAAAGGTAGCCACTGCAGGAACTTGCCAACACCTGTCTAGTTAGAAATACTCTTTGTAAGCTGGTGCTGAAAATCAAGGAAACGCCGGGGAAAAACTGAAAAGATGTGGGAGTGTTTGGGAGTGTTCATGGGTCTGGCCTATGAAATGTACTGCCCTCAGACCTGTGATGTTTCCTTCCTCCATTGCAAGGCTAAACCTAAGCTGGTAAACTAAAGTGTTTAAAGCACAAGGTGTTAGCAGCAGCAGAATAAATACAACCAGCTCTTTTCTGTGTTTTGTGTCAGAAAGTGTCTTGCAGCAGCAGCTCCAATACTTCAGCAAAATCCCATGGAATTAGAGGAGACAACCCTATGGTGGTTGTGCTGTGTGAAGGTAAAGTTCATTTTTGAAAAATAGTAATATGCCATCCTATTTTTGTGAGATCCCTCGAGACCTCTCACTTTGGTTTGATTTTTCAGACAGATCATACGATGTTTCTGCATTACAATACTTCAGAGTAGCTTTTCCTTCTCCAAAGAGCTGCAGGGCCTAGAAGCAGTAGCCTACTAGAAGCAGTAGTTTCTCTTTGAAATACTGCCAATAGAGAAATGCTATTGGTACTTTCAAAAAGAGATGAATTCTTCTTGAAGGCTAGCTATGTTATTCCTCAGCAACGATAGGTGAGAATACTTTGAAAATAGTAGAGATCACCTGCAGGGATGTTGCTGGCCAGGTTATAAATGCTATTTGTTATTTGTGGAGTGGGAAAACCTGTGATAGAAACACCACCAAAGATCAGAGCCGTGTTGTGCTAATTGATGATGAAATAGGCTCAAGTTCAGAGCTTTCTGCTAGAGGAGTTTGGCTTTTTCCCAGTACTATGGAAATAGTTGGTGTATATCTGTTTCTGACCTTCAGTACCTAGCAATGTAAATAGTGTTGCCTGAGTGGGCTCTCCTGGAAGAATTCAGTTTCTTTTTTGAACATTAGCATGCAATTGTAGTTACTTACTTAAACTCAAAATAGACAGTGAAGCATTTTTCATAGTAATTTCTAAGATCCTGGACTATGAATGTGTCCTTATTTATTTCAGATGAATAACAATAGATATTAATCTTAGTGGAAAATAATACTTTCATCCCAGATCCTGTGAATATCTAAGTAGCATATTTAAAGCTGTTCTAATATTTCAGAGGTCTGATCATTTAATATTTGATTTTGCTATCACACATAGTGTTGAATATCTATTAATTTTGATTTATATCTTCAAGCCAGGAGACATACAGGATATTGGCTTTTTTCTTGAAGGAAGACGCTACTAAAAAACTTAAATGAAAAAAAAAAATTGAGAATTTATTTTTCTGCCTATTTCTAGAATGAGTATGAATCTGTTACATATGACAATGAGTTCCCGGTGATTAGTTATTCTTTTTTTTTTGTTGTGTTTTGAGGCCTCCTGAGTCCCAGTCAGAGTTCCATTGGGATATGCCTGCTTCAATTTTTAACCAAGAGGAGTTTCCCCAGCATAACCATACATTTAATGATAGGATTTTATACAATAGAGTGTTATGAAGGGCAGAGGGAATGGGACATATGAGGAAAGTTAAAACATCCTGGTGCTTCCTTCCAGTCTGGATGTGCTCAGGTACATGGTACTTTGATGTATTTCTTCCAACACAATGTTCCCACCGAGTTACTGATAACCAAGTTCACTGTGTGTGCTGGGGGTGGTGGCAGCACACAGGTCATGGTTTCCTCAATGCTCTTCTTGGGGAATGAGCTGCTTCTCAACTCTTCATGCCCATTCCTCAAATCACATCAAGGTGAATGTATAGGGGAAGGTGAATCCACTCTGCAGTGGAGCTCATACCAGGATATTGTCATATTTTAAAATTCCTTTCCAAATCCAATTTGCCAGTGATGAGTGTGAATGGACACTGGGACTCAGTGATTGCATCATCCATGTGGTTTAACAGGGAGATGACTGTCCCTTTGCTCTGGCAGTGGCTTTCTTGTTTCTGCCACTTTGTACTCTTGGAGAGAAACCTCCTTGAATCCGCCATTAATTATTGTGTTGTTCTGCACAAAGCCTTCCTGGTTTTAGAAGTCTCTTTTTATTAGGAGAAGAAAAGAGTGGCAATAAAATTACTAACAGCATTAGCAAAAATATGCTCTGAGATTGAGGCCAGTAATCATGGGGTTTATATATTTGTTAAGTGTTTTTGATGGTTAAGCAAAAAACCAACCATAGTGGAAATGAGTTTGCTATATTCCTTACTTTTGAAAAGCTTCTTTCTTTCCTTTCCTACTCCTGTAAAAGAAACAATGAAACATTTTTTAAAAATTGAAACATATAAAGAGATCATTAGTTATTTAATATATTTTTTGAGGACATGACAGTTCTTTAGGAAGTAGTAAGGTGCTTTTGGAGATGTCTCTCTTTTTACCAATGCTGGCCTGCAAAAGAAGCTTGTGAATATTTTAGTCCATTTTGAGAATCCATGTGTGTTTGTATAGCTTGGTTTTATTTATATCTCTATCATCTCTTTTATCTATCTATGTCTCTGTATGTTTGTTATTTAAATTTCATGCAGATATCCAAAGAATCATGACAGTGGATCTGCCTTCTTCCTGTCAGTATAGTCATTAGCAAGTTGCATTGTGTAATGAGTTTTTAAGCAGAACTCCCTTCAGAATTAGTGGGGTATTCTACTTAAAATCAATGTCACAGGATAGTTCTATGTATTTGCATACATTAATTATATAATTGAATTGTGAATCTTAATAATTATATGATTACATGCCTTAAATGTGTAATTACAACTACTTATGCGAAGTGCATGACCAAAAGCATGAAATTAGAGGGTGTAATTACAGTATATACGGTATTTGAACAAGTGTGATTTATCTTTTTGTGTACTGAATATAACTTAAAAATAAAATAACAAGTTCTGCACTATTTAGAGAATATTTACATAATATTCTCTGAAGATTATTATGAAGAAGCTGGTAACTAAAAAGCCAAAATTTGCTTCACTTTTTTGTTTGTGTGGAACATGTGTCTTGACTTTTATCCCACATACTCTGCCAAGGCAAAACTTGATACCTGCCATAAGGCAGTGACCCCGAAGAGTGTTCTTAAATAAAGTAGTCATGCAAAATTAATAATAAATCTCTCATTATCTTCACATGTCATATATTTTAAAAAATCTGTTTCATTAATATTTTGTGTCTATTTGTCATATGTTCTGATGCTGAAAGTCAGGGGTGCTAGGATCATATGAAACAATAGTAGGATCAAGGTAAAATGAGTCTTCTCATTGCAGATGAGTTGAAACTAATTGTGCAGATCAAATAAAGTCTGATCTATTGCAAGATGGCTGACTGATTCTTCAGCTTGGCTTTGCAAGTATTTTAGGATGAAGACATAAGGAAGTGTAACAAATGGGTTGTTTTGTGGATCAATCAACTTTTTTGGAACTGAAAATTTTCTGGGGAGTTTGTAAAAGTAACCTTTTTGTATTTTAAAAGTGTTTTTTTTTCTCGAAATACAGAGTGTCTCTTCTGGACTACGAACATTTGTTACCTTGGGCAACTTTATTTTTCAGTGCCTCATGTTTTGATGTGCACAAAGATGTGATATGCTTTGCTGCAATGCAGGAGTGTTGTGTTGTAAGGACACTGGAGATTGCACAGCTCAGTAGGAGCTGTGTGAATACCTTTTATAGGTAGGGATGAAATAGGGGAGATTGCTGAGGGTGAAACAAGTGTTCCTTCTCTTTCTTCACACAATCGGAGGTGGCTGCTGTTCCTGTAAGAAGCAGTAATAGGTTGTTGTATTTTCTCTTCAGGCGGCTGCCACCAGCCTTACCTCCTGCTGTTGACCAAGAGAGCCACTCACAGCAGGGACCGAGCTTCCCAGGGAGAAAGGAACAGGTCTGGAGCCCCCAGATGGCAAAAATCAGTTAAATGAAAAAGACCCAAATTGGTCATTTATTCACCAGGGCCTTCGCTTTGCTGCAAGGAAAAGGTCACCAGGAAAATGGTGCCTGCTGTGCTTTAGATCTGATGTGCTCCTTCCTTCTTCAGCCCTGTGTGAGGGGATCTATTTGTGTCTGCTGCCTTCTGATCGTGAGAATTGTTTCTTAAGAGTTATATAACAAACTTTCTGGTTTTGTCTGAACCCAAGATAATAATAACAACTGAGTAGCAAACAGCAGAGCCACTCCAAGTCCCCCATGGTCAGAACTCAATGATGTGGTTTACATATCATGACGGTAATGGTGAGCTTAGACATCAAAATGACTGCAGAACAGATTGTGCCATGTTCAGAAAGACGATTGCTTAACTTCAAATAGAACTTCAGGTTAAAAACAGACTTCAGTCTCCTAACTAGGAGCTGTTCTGATAGCATCTGCTATAATTCCTTGGCGACTCCAGGAAATGGTAAACGTGAGTTTTCTGAAAGAGCTCATAACCAGCTTCACCCAGTATTTCTGTCTTTACTGTGTTTTACAGGCAGGAAAACAGAAGCACAGGCAGCAGGGAAGTCTATTGTATCATAGGGAATAAGGATTATGAATTCCTTGTACTTGCTGAATTTTTCTTTTGAGAAATTTGAAATTTTCCATTTGGAAAAATGCCTTTCCTCAAGTATTATAGTGATCTCCTAGGAAAACTATTTTATTTAAAACTTTATAGAAAAAGTGTTGGATGAAAATGTGGCTACTGTAGACACCACTGGTCTTGTCACCACAGAGGTATGTTTCAGGAGGTTTTTTGCAAGATCCGTAGTCACATTCCATTTTCTGATAACCTCCACCAAGTTCCTCCTGGAACTCACCACATACATGGAAATAATATGCCTTTTCATTTTTTGGGGGATAAGAAGCCTTGTTTAAGAGCCTTTCAGTTAGTCTTAAAGCCTGTGCTTGTTTTGAGTTGGCAAAAGTAAGGCCCTGTTGGGTTGGGGTTTTTCAGTTTAAAGAAATGCATGTTACCTAATCATCCTCAAACCTTAAAAGAAAAATGCTCTGCATGGATTAATGGCCACATGTGGGAGTCTTCTGATAAACTGGAAATTTTTGCAACAAGGCCCATGCCTTGGAAATAGGTGCCAGGGTTATAAAAGGAAACTGTTCTATAGCTTAGACTCTTCACAGTTCCACTGATTCAGTAATACACTTAACAGTTTCAGGAGCTTGTTCTTTGTTCCTATTTTGTATTCTAAAAACATTTGCATATGAGACTATCAGTTTGCAGTTTCATGACAAACATGCACAGAAGCTTTTTTCTCCTGTAGTATTTTTGTAAATATTTCCATGGTGATATTTAAATTCTGTCGATCATTATTATTCCTGTCATTCTTATGTTTACAAATTACTTCCAAACACTTTGAGGGGAATATGCTACAGTCTTCTGGCACAGAATTTCTCCTTCTGCAGGTTCCCAGAACTGTTTATATACTTGATGAATAAAACCCCCACAGAAAGGTAGGTGGCGTAGACTTGTAATAAAATCTCTGCTTAATTTTCAATGTAACTTTGTAGGACACCATTAAGACTTTTCCCATCCTCAGTGAAGCTGATTATGGCTAAGGTTACAAAATGTGAAAAATTGAATATAAAAAGTAAGACATAAAGGAAAATAAGAGCAATAAGCCAAACAAGAAGACTGGAAAATGTACTTGCTGTATGCTAAGCCTTGTGGACCGTGTCTGAGTGGATTAAGACACTTCTAATTGCTTGACACTGGAAATCTCCATCTCAGCTTTATAAAAAAAAAAAAAGAAAAGAAGATTTGGAAATTTTTATAACATTGAATTTATGCATTAATTAGGGTGTGAGCCATGTGGTCTAGTAGTTAAAGCCAAGGGCTTGGCAATAAGAAGATCAGGGTGTTCTAATTACACAGTTTGGATAATTTTCCATTGTCTTTTCTTATTTGTTTGTTTTACTTGTATGTATGCAGTGGATGCTCTAAAATGTGAAAATCAGATTTAAACTTTGAGTTATAACTCCACATGAAACTTTTCTATGGAGAGCTTGTATAAATTTTGTTTGTTATTTTTCATTATCCCATTTTGGGCATTTTTAGCCCTCACCTACTCTGGTATTTCAATTATAATGCATACAATAGAGACGTCTGTTCTCAACCTGTCAAACAGGGCTGATCTCTGTCTATCCACAGGAAGAAATGTTCTTTGCTCTGATGCTTCTGAATTTTCCCATGACCTGTTACTTGCACAGTTCAATTGGACAACTCTGCTTTCCTTGTGCATTTTAGCATAAATATCTCCACCAGTATTATCAGGAAGGAAAGACTTTGTCTTACTGCCTTGAATTTGGAGACTACACAGTCTGTATGACCTCCCTGTCTTGGTGTTCTCTCTCAACCCTGTGGATCTGTTATTTTCCACTGTACTTGGAGGTGGGGAGAATATAAGCTCCCTATTGTCACAGCTGGTCAGAAGGTAAAAGGGAAGCAAGCATTTGGATAATGAACTTTAAGACCTTTCACCGAGTCAGAAGTTCTGTCTTCCTGATCTGCTTACTGGATCATGAGATCTGCGTGTTTTGCTGATGGCCCTCCTGAGATGTATTAAGTTCTTATTGCTGCAGCCCCAAGAGTGTAAAGCAAAAAGTTTATTCTGCTTTCTGTTGAGAGAAAAATTCATATTAGTGTGCACAGAATTGCATCAATAGTAACCCCCTTCCTAAGGTCTTGAACCTTGGTCACTTTTCACACATTCTTTTTCAATGTGAGGCAGGATTGGGGAAGAGAGCTTACCTTTTTCATGTTTTGAGGGAACATCCTGTTTATGAAGATCCTTCTTCATGGAAATCAAAATAGATAATAAATTCTGCTGTGAATTAGAGGACAACTTTGAATTCACCAACACTTCAGTTTCCTTGTTCAGGATGTCTTGATGAACACAGCAGGAGGTGTGAACCCAGGGCAGCCAGAAGAAGAGGTGCAACAGACCAGAGTAATTTAAAAGTGTAAGTACTTGATGTGGTTGACATCAAGAGTTGCGTAGGGACATTAATTACTATTATTATCATCAAATAATGCAGGTCAAATAATAGGTCAGAGAAGCAAAATGTCCACAGACACTCTGTACAGAGTACCACGGTTAGCTGGCTCCAAGAACACACAGTACTGTTCCAATTAATTGAGAGAATAGCTTGATACTTCACAGGTTGGAGCAGCCAGATGATTCTAAAGCAGTGATTATCTTCCCTCCTACACAGAATGTTTAATTTCAAACTTAATTGTATCCACATTTCCGTTTCTAATTAATCCAGATATAGAAATGCTATAGTAACCGAACAGCATGTCCTTTGAGGAAATAAAACATGGCACAATCCTGTGGCACCAGAGTAATCTGATTAAAGAGATGTTTATGTAACATGGGTCTTTATAAGTTAACTAATTTCCCATATGCTTACTATTCTTGTGGTGCACTTCTGAGGAAGAGATGAGAAAATGTTCATCTTGCTTGTTTTATGCTTTGGGATTTCCACTGTCTCTAGTTTGCCATGAAATTTATGGAGGTGATGGAAAAGGTAGTCAGCCACTATGTAGCATACACTTTTGCACAGGGCAAGGATGCAATTTCTAGTAGGAAATTTCCACCCCTAGCACCTGCTCAAGGGATTAGATGCATTGATTTTCATATAGTTAACAAGGTGTACCTCTGTAATTTGTATCCTGCAGTTCTGAGAGGGTTCCCACAGATGGCCGCTATTCCCAAGGTCAGGATGACTTGTAAGAGACTGGGAATTAGTTTGTCACCTGTGATTTTGTGTGTACTGAGATGAAAGGCTGTGACTGCTTCAAGGTGCAAGGGTTTCTATGGATTTGAACTCACTGAAACCCAAAGAGTTGTCAGAGTCCTGTATATGACTGACCTGCATCGCTGGAGTGTCAATTTTGTTGCTGCTAGACAAATATATACCCCTAAAACAGAAAATTCTGGGCAAAACGTATGATTAAACTTCCTCTCAATATTAATTTTCATCTGAAAGAAAACTTTCTGCAAAGAGCAAGTGGGATTACTTCATTTTGCTCTGGTTTTTCTGGTTTTCTGAAAGTGCTGCACATGCACTTGTTTTGATGGGCAGAAGCATGATTGATATTTTTAGAGATGATTTGGAAGTTCTGGCAATGAAAGCCTACCCATATTTTCCTAGGAGGGAAATGGAAGAACTGTAATACTGATACATATTATTAGTAACATAAATAGGAAAGAAACAACTGTTGTACCTTTAATAGGGTGTCTGGGTTGGGGTTAATTTAGTGTTTAGATTCTCATAGTGGAAACTGAGTGTACCAAGGAAACCTTGTTCATAAAGTGTCTCTGAGGGATTATCTTTTACATTTGATAAAAAACCTAAGAACTAGATTTTGTTGGGGTTTTTAGAAGACTCTGAGGAAAGAGCTTGTGTATCTCCTTTGAAAGCCTTAAGTCCTGGTGACATCCAGCTGGTGTGCTGGATGAGAGAGACCAGCTAGAGACTGCAAGATGTAGGGGGAGATCTGCAGGCAGACCTGTGATAGGAGAATTCGTAGGAGAATGCAGAGAAAAGTTTCATTTCATTCAGCAAAATACCTTTGGGGGGAAAAAGTGCTTGAGTACTTATTTAAATATCTGATATCGACATTCTGGTTTGGGGGGAAAAATGCCTCTAAAATCAGGTTGCTGTTCTTGAAAACAAACTGACAAGCTGCAAACCAGGCTTGGAGCTGTTTACTAAGAAGAGAGCACCACCTTGTGTTAGAAGTCACTACACCTTGTAGCACTGGATGTGGACGTTACAATTGAATTGAAAAATAAACATGTACATTTTTCCTCATGTAGTGGTCTTGTGCTTGTGCTGTAGAAAACCAAGAAAGAAAAAGCTGGAAGTGCAGTGGTTAAGAGGTGGATATCTGGTGTGAGGGTCAGAGTGTAGACTCGGCCCATGACAGAACTCTGGGTTTTTACTGAGCAGAGATTCTAAGAATCAGAATTCAGACTCTTAGACGGAATTTACATTTGTGAGATCTGAGGCTCTTCAGAAAAGCTTTTTCATTGAATAAAATTACAGTATATGCATTACCTGGTTTGAGAGTTAACAAACTGAGTGCACATCTGTCATAAGCACTAATGAGCAGAACTTCAGTGTTACGAGACCCTTGCTTGCTGCATACACAGACAAAGTAATATCTCCCAGGGTCTAAGTGCTTTGCCCTGTCTGAACCACTCAGGAATATAGAATTTCTCTCACTTCCATCCATAATAATTAGGATGATCATCTCTTCAGAAGCACGAATATTCATTTGAGATTATTTTACTACTGAAGCTTTTCTTTTTTGATTTGATTTCTGTTTCAGATAGTATATGCTGGGAGAATCTAATAGATGGGCTGTTTGCAGTTAATATATATTATTATGTGGGACTTATGACAAGGAAAACTTATAGACATTAGATTATATATATTTGCATAAGGGTGAGATAAACCTGAGATGTTCCTTAATATATAAATAAGTTTCAGGTTGTGTAACTCATAATCATAATGTAGTGTAGAGGATTGTTTTGTGTCCAAGAAAAGTTTCAAATGTATCAGTAAAAATGGGTTCTGTACTGAGTTCTGCAATCATCTTCAGTGATATTAAGAAAAATAAGTAGGAGGGAGTTTTGTGGCACTGAAGTAAAAAAATGAGCAGTTGGGAGCTACATTTCAGTATCTTTTAAATATTCTTTTAAAATGGAGGGTTTGGATGTATTTGGATGTATTAACTTGATTGATTGCATAATAAAGTTTGTAAGCATACAACCTGGATTTAATAATTCTAATTTATTCTTTATTACCAAAAATTAAATAACAACAACAAAATTAATCTCTGCTGACACAGGAGTAATACAGATATATTGCATATTATCTCAACCTTAGTGAACAGTCTAGGGAAGTGTTCCCAGAAATATTTTGTTAAGGCACTGAAAAAAGGTGTCAGACATGAGAATTTAAACTTAGAACTTTCTGGTTTCTCAACTATGGACGCATTTCATCTTATCAGTCTTCAATTAATCAATTTGAATGCAGGTGATGTCTTTACATTGTTATTTAGACTTAATTTCCTTTATAGTTGTGAAGGAGACAACAAAAGCTTCAAGATCCCATTTATTTTCTTTTATATAAAGATAAATAGATTGTGTTTAAATTTTTTAAATTTATTTTTGTGAAGCAGAATGTTCTCACAGCCATATTGTCAGGGCCAGTTGGTTTTTGGTTTTGTTTTTTTTGTGGGTTTTTGTTTTTTGGGTTTTTTTTTCTCTCTTCCATCAAGGAAGTGAGCCTGAAGAAAAAGATTACCATATGATGGAGCCAGTGGAAAACAGGAAAAAAAAAATCTCTGCATTTCTAAGTTTGAATATGAATCCCTGACACTAAACTGAAATTAGCTTGTAATTGGAAAAACAGAAAACCACAGAAAAATAAGACTTTGAAGAACTGAAAAAAGGCAAAGAAGATTTTAATCTATTTGTATTAAAGTATCCCATTATGAATGAAATAAATATATGTAGTGTGAATGAAAACCACAAATCTACTTCCAAGAATTATGCTAGAGCTCTAGATATTTAAGCTCTAACATACTTTTCAAATACTTTAAAAGAGCAGCTAAGCTTCAAAATTAATTGTTTGATGTCAGGAGCAGAGGCATGATCTCTAACACGGTGCCCAGCAGTGAATTCTGCCTGCACGTGGAGTCTGGAGCTGTGCGTGGCTACACAACTCTTGCTTTGAGTATTTGCCCTGAACCATATAAACTAACCACAGTGGTTGTCAATCTACATGTGTGTTCCCTGCTGTTCCCAGAATCCCAGCATGTGTTCCCAACATGTGTTCCCAGAATATCCCAGCTGTATACTATCAGTTCTGCTCTGAATCCTTTGTAATACATCAGATAAAGCCTGTTTTCCCACCATGGAGGCACGGTAGATTGATGTTTTTTGGTGAAAAAAGATGGAGATTGCTGCAGGTTTGAATGAAAATTCTTAGTTCTGGTGCCTGACTCAAAGCTACCATGACTACATCTTTAAAAGTGCAGGAAATTTAAGCGTCTCGTACTAAACATCATCTCAGACAAGTGCATTTCAATTTCCTGTGCAAAGGTGTTATGGATCCCTATTTTCAGAGTAGTAATTGAATTAGTAACGCTGGTTTGGGTCAAAGACTTATGAAGATCCAAGGTGTAAGGAAACATTTCAATTCCAATATTTTCGAATAATATCAGATCAAAATTAGTTGATTTCCATAAAAAGAGGTCTAATTTTGCTTGTTTGCTTTAGTACTAGAGTACCTGTGTGCTCTAGAATTTGATATTGCTGATGAAGAAAGATAAGAACATGGAAGAATAATCTTGGTATATTTTCAAGAACTGTTTACGGGTTTATACTGAGTGGAATGAAAATCTCATCATAACGATGTACTGTCTAGATACTGGGAATTCTGTTAGTAGGAAAACTAGAAAAGATGAATATAAAAAATTATTACCTTTGAGTACTGTAAGAGATCACTGTGTGAGTGTATATAGCAAAAAAATGCTGAAGAAAGTTCCACTGCTTTGGACTTAAAATCCAAACCATAAAACCCTATCTTTATATATTTATGTATATGCATTGAAATCAAGATACTTTTTCTCCCAAAAAACAAAATAAGTTGGTCTATATTTCCTGAAGTTTGCAATCAGCCATTCTTTCCAGTATGAGAATTGTGAATAGAATATATAGAAAATAAACTTTTCCAATTAGAGCATTTGGATATTTGTTGAAGGATAAAAAAAGATTTTTCATTAGATAAACCTGTCTCAAGGTTCCTTTGTAAGAGGCTTCTCATGTCTAAGATGATCAGGGTCTGAATGAGCGTGTAGCAAAGGTGGCTCTGGTATTTCTGTGTCAGGGAGGAGACAGGGATTCATTCTCCATTCACAGGAGGAAGGAGCATTGAGTGTGCTGACCTGCAGCCTCCCTGGGGATTGTCTCCACTGACTTTACATATTCTTGCCTCCCACCCTGCTTTGCTGTGGCAGAACATCTGTTTCTTCAGCAAAAAGCACTCTGAAAACCCAGCATGGAGATAAAAAACATGTCAAGAAAAAAAGTGAAATTTAAAGGGAGAAAAGTCTTCTAAAGTTCCTCTGCATAGAATGTCTTTCAGTACTCAATTTTGCCATGGGTAAAACAGGGTAAGAAAGTAAAAGATGGGTAAGGCCTTCCCTGTATAGAATTGTGCATCTGCTCTTCCTTGTAGAGGCATGCAAAACAAAACAGGAAAACATGGAGCTGCTTCCCAGTGGTAGCTGCCGCCTTTTTACAGTTGTCCCAGCATGTGTTCATGATATAGCACAGTTAGGAAGATATCTGGAATTTCTGGGATTTATTTCTAATCAAAGCTGTGCACAGAGCTTAGTGAGCAAAGGTGAGAAAAATTACATTGTCTGAACAAAAGAGCGCTTGGAAGAAAATCCCCCGGGAAAGCTCGTGCTGACAGAGCACCTCGCCCAGGCTGCTCCCCCAGCTTGGTGCACCTGGCATGTGGAGCTGTGAGTCTGGATCCCCCCTGCTACACTGCTCCATGGAAGACAGAGCTGCTCCTGGTGTCCCCAGGCTGCATTTGCCCTGCAGAGCATGGGAGAACTCATCGCAGGGAGAGAGCCCACACATCCCTGCAGGGAGGGAGTTGCTGTGCCCCTGGTGGCTCCTCCAGGGCTGCTCACGTTGGCTGTGACTACAGCATGTTTGGTCTTCCCATCCTTTATCCTATGCCCATGCTTACATGTTTTGAGTAAAGCAGTTTAATTTTGTGCTCCTTCTGCCTGTACTGCAGTCACTGCTCTGGCACTCATCTCTCTCAACTCTCAAAGTTTGCATTAAGGGTGATCCTCTAGTGGCAAGGTTTCAATTCCAAGGGTTTAGTCATCCCACGGGTTTTATCCAACTGGATCCTTCCCAGAAAGATGATCTTTCCCATTTTAGCAATATTTGTTTCCTTACCTGTTGCTGCTTCACAGTGCAGATGCTTCATTCTGTAGCAGGGCTCACAGTGAGTGTCCACCTGTTAGGGAACAGCAGTAAATCCATAATTTTGAGATTATGTCAAAGAAACACTGCATAGATATTTCAGTGCTATCTAGTTTAGTTTGTCCTGATAAACGGGGATCTCTTGAATCTCCCAGCTAATCAGAATTTCCCACTTGCTTCCAGTATTCTTTCTTCTTGTTCCTGTCTGTTTTCCTTGGTGTTCTCTGCCTTTAACTTCCAGCCCTGGGTCTATCCTGGCCTCATATCGTGCCCCAGAGATCAGATCTGTAGTGGATCTTTATTTCTTTCCACCGAGGCACAACACATCTAGGTTTTACGACTTAAAGTTGATTCTAACTTCTGAAAGTGCTGGAGTAAACAACACCTGCTGTATTTTAAAATGCAGGTAATGGAGATTCTTTTGTCTTGCCTACCATAGTATTTCAAAGAACAAAACCTGTTTGGTGTGGAAGAAGTGAGTGTTACTCTCTTTACAACAGTTCAACACAAAAGCAGTTTATTAATGCATTTACAGTATTCACAGCCTTCCCTTGTTTTAGGATCTTGCCCTGCTATGCTTAAGGCTGCAACAGTTAACTCAATGACCACTGTATTTTTTATCTTCATAAAAATGAGTGTCTACAGGTAAAAGTGTATTTCTATTTGGCTGTTTACTTGCCTGAAAAGTGTAGATTAATCCTTAAACATTTTTCCTATTGTTCCTGTTCAAAATTTTGTGATAAATAGGTTTTTATTCACTGCTTGCCTTCATAGGTTACACACATTTTTATATGATTTCAAGAGACACATGAGAAACAATAATTTGGAAATTCATTACAATGCCAGGGTTTATACGCTCTCATTAAGCATTAATTGGTAGTTGATGGCTATTGCTATTTTTAACACCATTAGTTCATAGCAATGTAATTAGTGATGCTAAGTACAGGATCCACATTAATAGCATTACTAATTGTAAATCTGGAGATAGAAACACAAGATGACTGGTTAATTTCTAGGCAATATCTCATGATAATTGGTTATAGGACATTTGTGCTGAAGTAGAAAGGTAAATAATTTAAAATCTTTTCTTATAGTTTGTGCTGTACTTTGCAATACTAATACAGTATGTTGCCCACATTTTAGTCTTGTGAAATACAATGCCATTAGCACCTCACAGCTTCTGCAGTTATTAATTTCCATGCTTCTCAACTCTTTTATGTATACTAGCAACTGTGAATTTAAAAAGGACCAGAAGCAATAAACCAACAACTTTATGGACATTTTCCTGAAAAGGCTTTGTTTTAACAAAGCAGTGTTGTATATGCAGAAAAGAGAGGAGATTTTAGATAGCTTTTTTACTATATGGTGGTTAGAGGGAAGATGCTTACCAATATTGTCTTTTTTTGGTTTTTTGTACATGAGATTCATACTAGCCAACAAAAAATTAGGCCTTGTTCTAGGTATTAATAATACAGTGATTGCAATATTTAAATTCTACTGATCTAGGGTTTAAGCAATTTTTGCTCTGGCAACTGTGTGATGAGTCTTTAGATGTAAAAGTTCTTGTGTGCAGGTATCCAAGCTGCTTCTCTGCCTCTCACTGTCTCTGTACAGGCTCTCATGGAGCCCATATCCACAGTGTAACTGGGTACCTCCTAAATATTAAAAAATAAGTAACAAATCAGCATGATCTTTTCAGCTCCCAGCAAGTAGGAGTACATGTCTTGATTAGATCCTGAGTTATATAAATAGTATAAGAACTGATATTAGAGAGGGAATGGATGTGTGTGAAAGCGAGGCTGAAAAAATTAATGATGCATCTTTACAGCCTCACTGAGACCTCATTGATTTCCATGGAAACCTTTTCATTGACTTCAGTGGGTCTCGTTAGTGTGATGCTAGAAAGGGTGGCTGACAGATAGTGAGGTGCATGCTCTGGTCTCGGCTCCATTGTGCTCCCAGCACTGCCTGCTGCTCAGCCAGGCTTTGCCTTCAGCAGGCTTTAACTGCTTCCTGATTGAGGGAGCCTTTAATTTGGAGCCATTTTCTGTGGTGAGGAAATGCTGATAGATGCTTTCTAAACCAGTGCCTCGAAGGTGGTGCTACTACTGTAAGTACAGACATGCTATAGGTAAACCAAGAAATTGAAAATACAGGGAAAAGGTTAAGCTGTCAAGCTCTATCCAAGCAGTTTTTCCCAGAGGTATCTTTGCCCCTTCTGACAGCATAGTGAAAACCAAGGAGGAAGATATAACACCAATCTCTGGAGTCTATTTTTACTAAGATCCCTTCCCCCATCTGAAAATAATTTGATTTTCTGTGAATGGCAGAAATATTCTACATTTCTGGATTTGTTTCATACCTTTCCCCCACCATCTTGCCTCACCTGATTTGACAACTTACAAAATGAAGTTCTGAGAAAAGGAGAGAAGCCATTTCATGCTGATTTAGCAGCAAAATTTCTGTCTCTGGACATTAGAAAAATTGTTTGCTTTCCCTGAGCAACATTATTTTTTGGAGGGAAAATGTTGAAAATAGGAATTGTAAAGTAAAGTTCTTTTGCAAGCAGAGACGATAGAAAATACTTCATTAGAGTTCCTGCAGCAGATATGAACAGTATTGGAACTCTGGAAATCACAGTTGTTCTTGCTGTCACTTTTCTTACTTTATCTGTTTGTTTGGTGCAACCTGTTTAACCGGTGACTGTTACTGATGTCACATGTCAGGAATGACAGAAATAAATAACACTTCCCCTGTTGTTTGTTTCTGAAATCCTTGTGTGATAGCCAACTTAGGGCAAGAAAGTTCTTTTACCTCACTGAAACTATTCCACACTTGTATTCTGAGAACCACCTCTTTTCCTCTATCCATGTACTTAAATGTTGCTTTATAATTCTATCAGAACACAAAGACTACAGGTAGTGGAAGGAGAGCTGGTTTTCCTTACTGATAATATTAGGATTGTTACCCTTGCTTTCACTATGGTAATGGCAATCCCTGATGACTTTCAGACATAGAGAGAATTAGCAGAAAATATTATTTTCTTGGTAAAATGAAGGTTTGGATCTGGATAACACACAGGCACAGAAAGGTGCAAACCATCAGTGCCATTGCCACCATCCTTAATTGTTCTTTTCTCTGGCAGCCAGGCACTGAGGCTGCCACTTGGGAGCTGGGAAAGCCCCACAGTCTCATCCCATTGGGGATGGTGAGGGGTTTCATGTCCTAAGTGTGACAGTTTAATTCAGCTGTGTGGGGCTGCAGCCGACTTCTCTCAGACTTATTTGAGTTCTAACATCTCTAGACGACAACATATGCAACCGATACACATAGAAAATGGTGTAATATTTTTTTGCATGTGTTTAGGATATCTATTTCTGTAGTGCTTTTTTTTCTTTTTTCTTTTTCTTTTTTTTTTTTTTTTTTTTTTTTTTTAATTCTTTTTTAGGTCTGCACTACAGGCAGTGAAAAAAAAATTGAAACAGTCATCTAAATATTTGCTGATCTCACTTTCAGTTGTTGACTGATTGCGAAACTGCTTTGTAGGCTACGACACAGATGTTTGTTGTTTGCCTGTTATATAGACCTGCTTAGTTTTTTGGTGAGAAGGAAGGATCAGAATGGAAAGTAATATTTTTTTTCCATTTTTAAAAAAACAGTTTTACAAACATACGGGTGAAGTTTCTTTTCCCTTTCCCTTTTGTTTTTCTGTTTTCTTCCGTGTTTGGTTTTCCTGGTTTTCTTAGAAGAGCAGTCAGCTGAAAATGATGAGTTTTATTGGGTTTTAATAAATGGCAATTTGGAAAAGCAAATCTATACCATATTATGAGTTTAACATGTTTCTGAAAGGGAGAGTTTAGATTGAACTCCCTCTCCTTCCCTGCCCCATCCCATGGGAAGGTGTGTGCATGAGAGACAGCTCTGGTGCAGCAGGGAGGCAGGAGAGTTTCTGCAGAAATCAGGTGGCAGTGGAGCTGTCTGCTCACAGGTGCTGAGCCAAGGAAGTTCACCAGGTCTTGCTGAGCTCCTGGGTTTGTTAAATACTGGTGTGGCCGGCTATAAAAATTAGTGCACACAGCTGTAGGTGGCTGGAAAACACGTAGGCATATATTTAAACTTATCATTTTCTCAATAGGTTAGACACACATTTAATCGCTGTTTCTGAGTAAAAGACAGTTTTCCTAAAGTTGAAGCTTAAGTTGAATGATTATTCTAGCCTTTGCTTCATAGGGAATAGCTGCACTCTGCAAAGATTAATTGGTTTATGAGATTTTTTTCTTTTTTGAGGAAAATAAAAGTTGATGCAGATACCTCTTACTTTTAGTTATCATCTTCCAATTAAACAGATGCATTCAAACACTTTCCCTATTTTTGAGACAGGCGAGGAAGCCACTTGATTCGAGGCAGATCAGTGTAGAAAGCAGAGTGGTTGTATTTTCTCAGGAAATTCTGCAGGTCTCAAACTAATGCAATTTATTTTAAAAACCGAACGCTCTCGCCCGTGGCCCCGGCGGCGGCGGCGCTCCCGCCTGCGCTGCCCGGCACGGCCGGCAGGTGGCGCTGCAAGGCCGCGGTTGGGAGCGCAGCCATCCCGATAACGATCCCGAGCCCCATCCCCATCCCGATAACGATCCCGAGCCCCATCCCCATCCCCATCCCCATCCCCATCCCCATCCCCATCCCCATCCCCATCCCCATCCCCATCCCCATCCCCATCCCCATCCCTCGTTCAAGGTTCCGCAGGCTGAAACCCCGGAACCGCTGGAGGCAGGCGGGCACAGCGCTGCTCCCTGGGCTACGGCATCACGGATTGCTTTCCTGCTCAGCCCCTTACCTCCGTAGGTTCCGCAGCCGCGCTCCTTCCCGGCAGTGGAGGGCGGTGCCAGGATGGAGTGGCTGGAGAGGCTGTGGCCGTGCCAGGATGGAGTGGCTAGTGAGGTTGTGGCTGTGCCGTGGCTGGGGGCTAAGGAGAGCCAGGGGCAGTGCCCTGCACTGGCCCTCCTAGCCCTGCTTCCCAATCAGGTGGTCACTGTGGTCCTGGAGGATATTCCAAGGAAAACCACGGTGACATGCATCCCTAGATGTGCAGTCTTTAAACACTTAAAGTTGTATAAATTTCCTCTGTGGGGAGCATAGCTACCTCACACCTGGCTCTTCCACATAAACCAGATATTGGGTTAAATCACTCTGGAAATGCCTTAGACCTCTTCAGAAGGAGTTGGAATAACTCGGAGTGGACAAGTGACGAGCTCTAATTGTTAATATCCCACAGCTGAAGCCAAGCTTGGGAACCAGGTTGCACGGTCTGTGAGCAGAGGCTCCTGCTTTGGTCCCTGCACAGTTCCCTGCAGGACCCTGATCCATGGTTGGCCTTCCTAAATACTGCCAGGGTGCACACAGCACTAACTGAATTGGGGATACATTTCTCAGTGCACTGATATGAGTTTCTGCATTTCAATGTTTCTACATTACAAACCAATCTACAGAGCTTTTGGTTTCTCATGACACTTGTAGTCTGATCCTAGTTCAAGTAGCTTACCATGGGATTTTGAGTTAACCAAGCTTTCAGTGCAGATTCCTAAATGAACTCCATTACCTGATACCTGATATGAAGTCTCTTGGATATCCTGATGATGAATAACATAGTTGTAGAGTGATCTTTTAAAAATTAGTGTTGTACTAATGCCCTTACAGAGTATTATCTTAATGAAAAATTATCGTTATTTTGTGATAATGCTTGTGCATTCTATGCATGTGTATTATGTGCCAAAAGCTAAAATAAATATTCATTTAGGAATGACAACACTTTAGCAACGTTTCCTATTTCTGACCTTTATGCCTTTTCTGCTGCAGTAACTTTTGAATTTTATAACAAAGACACCAGCTTGATTCATACTCTAGTAGAAGTTATTGTGAAATATTGTAGAAACCTGAATTGAAGGCTAATACTTTGAGGAAATCTGTCTTGGCTTAAAAAAACCTAAAAGCCCCCTAACCCACAGCTTGTAATTTTGGGGGGTATGTTGTGATGGTGGGTTTTTTCTCTGTCTGTGATTTATTTTTTTTGGGGGGGATGCAATATGGTACCTTCTAAATAAGTGAAGCCCTAGAAGCTTCGCTATAGACAATATTATAACAGGAGTAAATTTGTATTTAACAATACACGTGCAGTAGTTATTGCCATCTAGTGTTCCCATTCCTTTATGGCATCAAACACAGTCACGATATGGGAACTGTCTTGCAGCTTCCATCCGCTCTTCATTTTGCTTAAGCAATGCTCATAGGACATTATATTTATTTCAAATAGAGAAAAATCATTTAAACTGGTCATTACTAAATTTTTTTTCAGTGAATGAGATACTCATGATGAAACAGTAATTTCAGACAAAAATATATAAGCAGTTTATATGAATATATCCTAATTCAGGATAATGTGGGCAAGGATGATAGATGAGCGAGTTATGTGTTTGAGAACTTTATCTGAAAATATATTATAGGAAATATATGTAAGAAGTACTGATGCTTATCAGAGTAAATATTCCATGAGTGAATTAGTGAATTCTCTTAAGAGTTCTCAGGAGGGCTCTGTCATTAAATCAACTTTGAGAAGTCCAGTGGGACTAAGTTGTGAATTTTTTGGTATATAAGAAAGAACTGTAAATGAGTTAATGAAGGGCTTTTTCAGCTCCCAGTTTCAGGAAGTATGCTAATGCATAAGCATATGTGTTTTAATTATGGTGTTATTGTAAGATGCTATTTATATCTCAGTGGCACTTAGCAGTCCCAGTGAAGACTTGAGCTCAGGAGCGTGGGGTGTGAGGTGGAGTCAGGAGGCTGAGGGTGCTGCTAATGAATCTCAGTCCTTGTTTGAGCTGTCACCAGTTGCTTCTAGAGAAGGAGGGGGAAGAACATGAACACAGTTTCCTGTTACTGATGTAGACTGGGGTAGAAAGCAATGCAGTGTATTTTTTCTATGACAAAAGAAGCTTGTGTTCAGGAGCCCAAACTAATCTTCTGGATCCAATTCTCAAACCAAATGCAAAAGTCATTTGCAGACCCTTCTTAGTTTTAATTATTGTGTCAGATCCAAACTATAAAGCAAATCTCATTACTGCTTTAAAGATGTTTTAGTGAGTTGCATGTTCAATGACAAATGAAATTTGGGGAATCCTGTGTATAGAATTATGTCTTAAATTATTCACAGTTCTTAAAGTCTTTATCTTTAAAGCCTGCCTCTGGTACAGTCTCCGTATGGCTCAATTCACAGCTCTACCTGAACAGCTGTTAATGAGACCTGTGGTAATACTAGATGTATATATAGCAACATTTATGCTAAAAATGGCCATAGGGGAGAGAACTTCTGTGGCTACATTAAAGATCTTATGTGCTTTCTCTTTTTCTTATAAATCTGTTTATCATTTCTGCCTAGGATTTTATTGTATTTTATTATAGAACTAAATTTTTCAGAAGAGCTTGATTGTTATGTACATAATAAAATAAGAACTTATTTTGTTGGAACTCCTGAGGTTTTTTTTAAAGAATATAGTTTTTTACTAAATTGAGTCTTTCTGTGATGGCTATTTCTTATACTTTTGTACCTTCTCTTTTCCTTTGTTTTCCTCATCTTTAATTTTTTTTTCTCTGCAAGAATCAGTTTCTCTCTGTCCTAGTAGGAGTACCCCTGAGAGTTAGCTCTGCTTTGTGAGATTTTTGGTCATAGTTGTATGTTGATTTCTGGACTGTCAGTTACTATAGATAAGAAAGGTTTATAGCACGGTTTGAAGAAGCAGCTCTTCCTGCTCTGAAGCTCAATGCAGTCAGTGTCCAACTGCTTGTTTAAATTGTGCCTGTGTGTCTGTTTACGGCTCTCATCGATAAATGTTCCCATCACAGATCCAGTGGAGTGCCAGACAGAAAAAATGAGACCTGCACAGCATATCTGTAAGTGTTCTTTGCCTTGTGAAGGAAGCTTGGAGGTACGAACACAGGAGCAGCTGGTGCTTGCAGCCTGCAAATGGGCTGTGCTAGTACAGTGTGGATGCCAGCAGATGGAGGCACAGTTTTCCTGATCAGTCCATGGACATGGGAAGGTGGCAGATACATCAACTTCAGCCCCAGCTTCCCTGGCCTGATCAGCTTAGGTTCGATGTTATCACCCATCCTTCCTTCTGAGCCCTTCACCACCACAGCCATAGGTTGTTTTCAGCTTTGTTCATTCTATCCCACAAGGCTTGTGCCAGCCCTCTCCAGCAAGAGCTGGTCTGTGATGATGTCAGTGTGATAAAATGCCATGTATTCATAGTTTCTGACAGCATTACGACCTGCCAAAGGAGGCTACTTTTGTGACCCTAACAATAGGGCCTGGACTGAGAGTCATCCTAGGAAAGTCTAAAATCCTTGTGTTGTGCTGTAGGTTAAATTTTAACTTTTCTGAGGCTGATAATCATCCCTCAGGAGCACTAAAAGTTAATCCAGAGCAGGATTACATGCCTTGTACAGGATGGAGAAAGCTGTGATGCATCAAATAAGACAAGAGCCTACTTCTTTGGGTTCTTTTCTCTGTAAGCCTGATTGTAGGCATGTAGTAAAAATTGGTCCCCTTTTTGCCACACCTAATAAAATAAGAACATTTCTTGTGCTTTGTGGTATAGGTTGGTGAAATTATAGTCTTAAAGATGACAAGCGCTTGACACATCTCCATTAATGGGAGGCTTGACTCTATATTCTTCCTACATAAAGAAACACCAGTTGCTCCCTTACAAATAATGAACATGGATTTCCAATGCTACTTTAGAGGCAGGCCATAAGCTAAACTGAGAAAGAAACAGTGTCTTGTTCCATCTCTTCCAAATTCCTACTCAAGCACATCGTTCTCAGGCATCCTACTCAAGTGCTTTAGCATCCCCTGTTCACCTCTCCTTGATATCCTAATTTTTGAAGTTCTGTAGTTGTGATAATATGTTGAAACATTTCTAAGAATATGGTAGGTACTGAGCTATCTCAACATTCTCAGTCTCTTGTAGACATAAACTTGCAAAAATTGCAAGTGATTTGGGCTGAACAGATCCTTTAGAGGAAATGAGGAATGTGCATGTAGATGGTCAACAAGAGCAGCTACAAAAAAAATTAACTCATCCTGCTCTTAGTCAATTTACGGCAATTTCTATTGCTGCAAACCTCAGCTTTGTTCATATTGCAACCAATGGAAAAAAAAGCCCAAGCACCAAAACCTAAAGGAAAACCACAGTGAATACACCAGTATTGTAAAGGGCTGGATATTTGTCAACAATAAGAAGCATTAGTTTTTTTGTGGAGATTTTTTTCCCTCTCAAGAGTTTATTCTGCAGTGCTCAGCAGTTTCTCAGGTTGTTAATTTCAGAAAGAGTTAAGGGCACTTATGTTGCCCCAAAGTTAATAGAATAGTTTACAGAATAAATTAATTTGGAGGCAAATCTATACTTGTCTTCTAAGCATTGTATACCTATTTACATGGCATGAAACACTCTGGTTTGAGTTACTTTCTTTTTTTTTTGTAAGATCGGGTGTGCAGGCATAGAAATATTTCTTTAAGAAATAGGCTTTTTAAAAATAATAAAAATATATAACTCTCGATATTTAACTCATCATTCCTAGATAGTTGCAACTTCTCAAGTGAAAAATAAGCTGCCTATTTTGTGTACATTTGCCTGCACATATTTTGCTAAGATGGGAATAAATTCCTTCATGTATACACCAGTGTCTTCTGTTTTCCTGCAGCAAGTACTTTCTTTGATTGATGTACTTGGAAGCAATCCTTATCCTCATTCATTTTAATTGAGAGTAATGAATTTAGAGCTTTAATATGAACAGATTGGCTTCATTCCATTTCTAACTTTCCTCACCTTTGCTAGGAACACAGCCTGCTCAGGGCTGCATTGGAAGAGGTTCAGAACTTAGTGCAGCATTCCTGGAGAGGACAGTATCCCGTGAGGAGTAACCATCTGTTTGTAGACAGGCAGATATTTCCTAACAGCTATGATTTTTGTAGGCAGGTTCTTCTTCCCCACCACTACCACTGAGGAATTGTTAATCAGGAAATAAGCTTCTTCCCTTCTCTGATTTGCACCAGACAGAGCACAGTGTCCACAACAGTGGTTCAAGTTACTTTGCATTCAGTGTGTTAATGGCATTTGGGGAAAACTTTAGAATAGAAGAAGAACTTGTCTTTCTGGTGGGTATGTCCTTTAAAGGGGTTGCTCTTGGCATGAAAGAGAACTGTTAGACTGCTAGTGGTCACTTACAAATGTGGAAACACTGAAATTGTCTAAGGTTAGAAATATTTTAATTCCACCTTTCCTTATGTTCACTCAAATTTCTAATTTGCATGAGCCTTAGAAATAAGGTATGTAATTTTCCTACTCCTTTTCAATTTTGAATGTTACTCTAAAATGAACACCAATCCCCCAGACATTTTTCTTTCTCAGTTATATGGAAACTTTGGTGTACACCTGCTATGGGAGAAGTCCCACTGCCATTTTATATTCTCAAGCCATGTGGCTGTTTGCACACTGATGATGTAATGGCTTTGTACCTATGGAGAATGTGAGGCAGCATAGGGATAAACTGGCAAGCACTGGCAGTACTGTGCTTGCAGGGAGCTGCCAAGCTCTTCCTGACTTCCTGATCATCAGCAAGAGAATCGCTCCTTTTTGGCACACTTTGCCAAGTGTGAAGTAATCAGTAAAGTTATTGGCATCAGCCAAAGCAATTGGTGTGGCTGTGTCGATTTATCCCAAATGAAGGTCACTTTGTTTCTGAAATGTGCAAAAATAAGGTGCTGAGTAGTAGTCCCCTCTGCTTTAAAAATTGGTTTTGTCTTAACTCATTGTCTGGAAAGGGTGGCATGGGGATCGTGCTGGTTGCAGTGACTGTCTGTTGCAGTGCCATGGACTTGCAGAAGGCATACTGTGGTATGGAGGGTGCCTTCAGGGCAAACACCTCAGCTTGTTCCTGTTTCAGGAAGGGACTTGGTCGGTTTTGGAAGGCTTTTGTGTTTGTCCTTAAGATAAATGTAGTGACTGTGCCTAATCACAGGTATTTGGGAATGGTTTCCTGTGTGCCCCTACACTGCACCTCTAGCAGAGATCTGGGCTGTGTGCCAGTCATCCCTCCAGCATGGTGAGACAAACTGGGATCCAGCCTCCCCTCCTGGAGCTGGGTTAGCACTGCCATGCTATCAGTACTAATGAATTGTTTTGTCAGTAAAGGTATCAGGAATGACTCAGAGAAGACAGAAGAAGCAGCTCTTTCGGAAGGTATTTTTACAGTGTTGCTTTTCTGATCATAACAGCACCTAAATGCTGGGGGAAGTCCAGCAGCTGTGATAAGGCTGAGTTGTTTATTCAGTCTCAGAAACAGCATTGTCTGACCATTTATAATTATCCTTTAAAAATCTGGACAGTTCTTTGAGTCTTCATAAATACTCCTACTATTATTACCATTATTAATTCACATGTGGTTTCCTCATACACGGGACTGCTCACACAGAAAGCCTGCTGGCATGACTTCTTTAAATTCCTAGATTGCATATAAAGGCAGAAGAGAGCTTGCTTCCATCCTGCAGTACGTTCTGCACGCTGCTGGTTTCCATACTTAAATTCACAGTTAACTGTAGGGCTGATTGTCTCCTCTGCCTCTGTGGGGAAGGGAGATGTTTGTCGCTGAGGCACAATACCTCCCACACTTACTCTTGGGTTCCTGCCGCTTAAGCACACACCCCATGTTCCTGCTCTGCCCTAAGGTGCAATCCATCTCCAGATTAGTAGGAAAAAAACCCCTGAAGTTGGGCGAAGCACAATCAAGCCTCTTGGAAATTAGTTAAACACTTAGAAGGGTGTATTTAAAAGCAAACTTTCTGCAATCAACAAAGTACAGCTTTCATCATGTGTTCCTGGTCAGAGACTTCCTTTCCTCTTGATGGCCATTTAGCTTTTTTCTGGGCAAGCTATCTCACATGAATTTCCCTCCTGTTAGTCTGTGCTTCAGCTGTGCTTTGATTTTGTTTACCCTGTCAAAGCTTACTGGCTTTTGTACATAGCTGCCATTCAGCTATTTCAGGTTTTGCAAATGCATATATGCAATGTTACATGCAATGTACAAATACATTCTTCAAAGAAGATGTCAAAACAAGTTTCAGCTCGTTTTCAGCAGTATCTAATTATAGATACATAATTAATGAGTCTGACATTTATCTTTCTTAACACAAAAGACCATACTTACAAATAAAAGCCTTTCCTACAGTACATGTAATAGCTCGAGCGTTAGTTGAAGAGAACTGAGAATTTAGAGCATGGTATATTCTAAAGAAATAGATGTATTTCTTAGCTAATAAAATATAGGTTATATCACAACTGTTACACCTTGATACTATAGAAGGAATTGCTGATATCCAGTTGCTAGAAATAGATGGTAAATCTCCTGTAGAAAGGATAAAAATTTAATTAATGTAAAGGCATCTTTCTCAGAAAGCATCTAGGTACTGTGTCTGCAGCTGTTTTAGATGAAAGAGGTGGTATTTTCTTTCTTGTTTATTCAGTGCATTTGATATAGACAACATCAGTCTTTTTGTTATTATTGAGGAACATCCATTTATACATTCCTTTATAATATTTCAGATACTCAAAGTGACATATTAATCTAGTTATTAATAAGGCTAATGGTATAGGACAAACTCCTTCAAATATCTTTATTGGCCATTTGCATGAAAAAATGGCTGTATTGTGTGCCTTTATGCTTCACTTATTTCAAGAGGTGAATACTATTTCCCATATTTCTTACAGTGTAAAGCAGTTTCATTTAGGACAGTAGAATTCTCCAAAGTCTTTCAAGTGTATTTCTGGATATGATTTTGACTTTCTTCCATGGGAAATTAATCACAAGTAAATCACGATCAGCCTTTTGTTTTATAGCAGTACCTGGTCTCTGATGAGACAAATAGAGATATTCTGTGATTTACTAAAAGGATGGATCAGTATTTCTATGGAGCCTTATGTTTTCTATATATGTTTCTTTTCTTAAATACGAGCTGGTATACATAAAGTGCCAGCAACAAAATATCTGTATTTTTTATTCTATGAAGAAGAATGGGAATAATCAACTGAGTAATATTTCAGTAGCTTAAGCTTTGAAACTGATACTTCAGTGAAGTGGATGGGAGCTGGGGACAGAAGTGAGTTCATGTTTTTCTCTGCTGTAGTCTAGGCAAGGACACTTTCCCTAATTGAAATGGTCTCAGCATTTGAGGCAATGGAAATATCTTAATGCTTTTGCTTACAGAAATCTAATTGTTTGTCCTTATTCCCTAGTACTACTTGAGTGAGTTATAGGAAAAGCAGCTGGTGAACATTATTTGTCCTTTTGCAAAGACAATGTGAAAGCTGAAGGTTCTCTATCCTATACTTGGTAAGTTTAAATTAGTTTTTTTAATTTCCCTTTACATCCAAGCATAGTAATAAATAAGTGTATATATTTTTGCATTTGGAATGGTAATATATGTTTTGGTTAGCTTTAGAAACCTTGGTTATATAAATTTGTAACTCATTTTTGCAAGTTATCTGTAGTTTGTAGTAATGGACATTTAAATCCAGTTATTTATAAAATAATACTCTTGAGGATTTCCTTCTGAGAAAGTGGAGGGAAGAATAACTCAGCATCCAGAAGAAAATACCTGTTCTGCACAGCACAGCATGAATGATGACAGTGTTTCCATGAGATATCACTTGCTGAAGTGATACAGAAACTTATTTAGCCAGCATTTTGTGCTCAGTGTGTCTGTTTGCATGTTCCAGGTATTTGGGCCTGAAGCTGTTTAAACAACATGCAAATTGGACTATTACATTACAATGGTATGAAAAGTCCTAAGCATGCCTATGGGCCCATTTGGGAGCTTTTTGGGAGCATGTCCTTGCCCTGAAGAGCTGGCCATCTGGCAATAGGCAACAGGAAAAAAAAAGAAAAATGCAAAATTGAAACAACTTTTTTGATTCTAAGCATGGATTGGCACAGTAACACACCTTTCCTGAACTATTATTTAAGAAGGGTCTAGACTCTCTCTCTTCACCTTGGCTTCCCGTCTGTAGCTCAGGTTTTAGTGTCCTGTTTCTTCAGCTGCTCCTACAAACTAAGCCCAAAAAATGTTGTGGCATAAAGGATTGTACATATGGCAGTCTGGAAAAGGCTCTGGAAAAGGAAACCAAACAAAATCTTCAGCTTGGACTTCAATCTCTGGCTGACTGTGAGTCATCAGGAAAATAACAAGCACAAATTCCGTTCCTCTCATCATCACCTCTGTGTATTGCTCCATTTGGTTTCAAGGTTTTTGGTGTTTTCCCTCTGTCATCTCTTCATATTACAATACATCTAGTTTTCATTTTAAGAGTTGTTCTCAAGAAACAAATTTATCCATTGAGTTTTAGCTATAGGAATTACGGTTTGATTTGTTTTGGTTTGTTTGCAAGTACAGATTTCCAGCTTTTTCTAAAAGATGGCATTTAAGGTTTAACTTAGTCCTTATCATTGTTCCTTTCAGTTGTAGGTGGCTTCCTCTTTCTTTTTGATTCTGGATGAAGGCTTAGTTAAATGCCTATTTAAGAACTGATGAGCAATTTAAAGGATTTAGGGGAACATTCTGTGCTATTATATGCAAATACATGCCATGCATGGCTCCCTGTGTTATTAACCTGGCAGTCATTTCGTGCATGACTCCCCATCTTATTAAGCTAGCAGTATGGAATATTTGATTTACTAAACTGCTATGAACTACCTAGTGTGCTAATACAGGAATATAACTTTTAAATTTCTGTGGAATATCTATCTTTGGAACAGATTCAGGAATACAACAACGTTATTTTGACAGCTGTGCTCAGTTTCTAAGGTCTATTTTAGTAAGCTTCACAGAACAGGTGGAGAAGTACCTGTGATTTGAATAAGCTATACAATGACTGAAAATGAAAGCCATCAGATTAATTAGGGCCCTTCAGAATTCTGCAGGCATTGCAAGCCCAGGTCTGTGGTATACACCTAAGTGTTTAGTGTACAGAGCTTGTGGGAGTTACCTACAGGTGCATGTAGTTCTCAATCTAAAACTCTACCCCAACATTTTGGAAACTGCGTATATCCAAACTCTTCCTGGGCTTTTGTTTCCATAGCAGCATTCAATGGCCATGGGATTTACTGGGGACAGTGGGGGAAGGAATGTATATTTGTTGGCTTGGTTCAATGCCAAATGGAGTAGGAATTATATATGCAGGATGTTGGATTCTTCCTTTAGTGTCCATTTCAGCTGGCATCTAATGTCATCCAGATAATTGCAAACCACTCTGCCATCATTCAGCCAGCTGCATAAAACAAAACAAAGAGAAATTTAGGATTAAAAGGAAGGAATAGCAATTTAAAAGGCTTTTAAATGTTGTTTTCTCTCTTTCTCAATCAGTAATACTCAAAAGCCTTTAATTTGCCCCACCCCTTATGCCCCTCCAGCGACATACACATACACTCACATTTGTATGACTTTGAGTGCAACTGGCTTGATGATAATATGTGAGCACTGAGCTGCCCAAGAAAATGCCACAAGCAAGAAATGAGGTCAGATAATGACATCCAAAGCCAGAGCAGAGGGAATCATTCAGCATCCTCTGGTAGTTTGATTGCGGCTAAGAGTGTGAATCAGCTCCACTTTTATACCTCCTTTATGTTGAAAGTTCTCTTAGTACTCTGTGTGTGTGCTTTGGATTTGGAGCAGGCATCTGAATCACAAATGCAGCATAATGCCATACATACAGTATGGGTCATCAGAGGCTTATTTACCTAGAAGGATGGTGATTCAGAGGGCTGTGGAAGTCTCCCTTGAAATGTGCCTGTGCTCTGCGGCACTTTTAGCACGGGTACAAGCTGTGAATATGCATTCAAGGGGGAGCTGGGTGGAAAGGGAGCCTGTTACATGTGGAGGAGGGAGGGTATGGAAGCACTGCTAGGACTGGCTGGGGAAGCATGTGCACACAGCTGCCTTGTGCAGGGAGAGCTGCACAGTGTGCATGCGTGTCAGGGGATGTGCTGATGACTTGGCTTAGCAGAATATACACAAAATATGGGCTCAGTACAGGGTCCTGTTCAGCACACCCAGTACCCTGCTCAGCAGAGACCAGGAGAGCCTGGGAAACCAGCTCTGGATAGGCTGAGATGAGGAAGACTTGGCAAAACACGCTTGGTGTGGCCAAGAAGCCAATGGCAGATTGAGAAGTGGTTCAACTCCCTCCCATTTGAACACTGGAGAAAAAAGCCCTCGGATTTTGGCAGGAAATTGGGTAAGCGTCCTGTGTGAGGCAGGTCTGCCAAAGGACAGTCGGTAGTCCTAAAGGTAATAGATCTGTATATATTTTAGAATGAGACCATTACATCTTAATAAAATTTTTAAGATCCATTTGCTTATCTCCTGCCCTTCATTGCATTCATTAATTTTTTTCTTTCTGCATTAATTTTCCCCTTGTTTTTATAGATGCCTGCCTGCCTTCTTACCCACCCTCCTTTCCTCTTGAGAACAAAACTGATTTCTCATTTGCTTCAAAGGTTTAATGTATTTTTTTCCCTTTTGTTTGCTATGGTGGCAGGTTATCTCTTCTTACAAGAACTCTTCATCAAAGCTTGACTCTGCTTACCTTGCTGATCTCTTCTGCTCTCTTTTATTTTCATTTCGATGATTAGGTCTCTGGTTTGCAAATGCTTTTTGCTTCTCTCTTTGTGCAACAGAGAGTCCCTCATTTTTTCCTGTTGTGGGCTGACCCTAGCCAGGAGATGAAATAACCTCTGCAAGAGAAGTGGGCAGCGAGACTGTGAGAGATTCTTAGTTAACAATTTGAGAGCAAGATAAGCCTCTTAATTCAGTGGAAGAGAGGTTATCTAAGTGTTTTGGAATCATTCTATTCATAAGGAAGAAAAGAATGGTCCTGAGTAAAACAGGGTTGCTGCTTAGTCTATAGCTCTATACCCAGATATTGATTATTCAAGAAACCCCACACTGACTGTTTAAACTAGGAAAAAAATAATCTAATTTACTTCTATACACAGGTCAGCCAAGTGTCGGTAATTATCAAGGCAAATTCAATCACAATAAACATATTCTGTTCAGTTATCTGAGCAAATAAAATGATACAAAACTACCATGGCAGGTAAAATTCCTGTGTAAAGAATACAGTCAAGTGTCTCAGTTAATAGCCTGTTTTTTTTTATTTCTGTGGGTAACGGAGGTGAAGAACAAAGTGCCCAAAGATGAATACTATCCCTGACTAGAGACACTACTTGCTCTAGGAAAATAGGGGCACAGGGTATGATGGAGTGATTGTGGATGAGCAGAACAGCATAGAAGAGGTAGTGAGAACCCAAGTGTGGAAAGCCTTAATGGCAAGCCTTATAAATGCTTCTAGCTTGGACCATATTCCCAACTACTGCAGTTTTACAGAGATGCTTTGTTATTCTTATTTTTTCCCTGTTTCTGTGTGAATCACCCACACTTACTGGCTACTGTGTTAACTAAGCATGACACAGAGCAGGTTCAGTCAGAAAACTTCTAATGGTGGGGCAGCTAATTCATCTGAGTAGTCCATGCAAATAGTCCAATTTGACAAATTTCTTTCTGGAAACATGTAAAGTTTCAACCTGATTTCCTGCTGGTTCACCCATGAAGCTCCTGGAAGCATGCCAGCTCTGAAGTGAGAGGCACAGGATGTGGAGGTTGTTTGGCTGTTCTGCCAGGTGGGCTACCCTGGGTCTGGGGCTCCCAGATTTCCAGGCTGCTGCCTGAAAGCCAGGGCAGTGGGGCAGCCAAAGGTGTGAGACAGCCCACCAGGCACCCTGGGATGGAGCTGCAGTTACCTCCTCTTTTGGAGAGTGTTTCTGAATTGATGAGCAGAATAAATTCGTCTCAGGAGCACCAAAAATCTCTTTGAATACATTCTCCTTTCCTGCTTTAAAAGTGGAGGAAACAAGGGCAGGAAAACATATTGAAGGGCAGAGAAGGAATAATTACTGCTTTCATTTAATTTATCTTTCCTCTATGTATTATCAAAATTAATGCTGAAGAAACATTTTTGAACGAAGTTGTGAAGCTCTTTCTCATACAGAATTGTAGGCCCAGAAGCCAAAGGCAAGCAAGATGAAGCGAAAGGTTTTTTCAATTTTGAGAAGATTGCATGGCTTCAGTTAAATGTGTCCTTTTCAATCAAGTCAGTTAATCCAGAGGAAGAGTTATGCCGAACATATTTTAATAGGTTTGAACCCTAAATTTGCCAACTCAAATCAAAGGGACAGGGATGGCAAGCCATCCAGTCTGAAACACGGAAATGTCTCTGGGAAGCCTCCTGCTGGCTCGTCGATTAGCCAGTGTGCAGTGGCCAGCATCACCATCAGCAAGCAGCTGTCACACCCTTTGGCTGGACTGGGGCTGCTGCTGGCTGTCCAGTGCAGTACACAGCTTGCTGTTTTATTCGCTTGCTTGCATTTCCTAGGTTTTGTGGACTGAATTATTCATATGGTAGCAATTGTCAAATGATCTGGGCCAGAGAAACTCATTTTCTTGCAGGACCCAACCTGATGTGGCAGCGAGCTGTTATGTACCACACTAGAATTAGCAGCTGCTGCTTTTTAGAGAGGCAGTGCTTCACTGATGTACCACTAGGAAGGCGGCTGCCAAGAGATGGCCCCAAATGTTTCAGAGGCAGCTGTTTGCCTGGAGAAGGTGCTGACATTGCTTTGCAGATACCAACCAAAGCTGATAAAAACAGAACCATGTCAAATGAATGAAGAGATGGGGACTGTCTTAATTCTGAGTTTGGTAGCAGATTTGACCTGTACTGTCTCATTTTCCTCTTTTCTGATTATATGGACTGCCAGCACTGGACTAAGGTTATAGGTATGTAAGGATGGATTCCTGTCGTTGTGTCTGAGTGTGACTGGGCACAACTGCAGTTTCCTCCTAACAGCAAAACACACACTTGTCTAGAGCCTGCCCTTCACCTCAATTAGTGGTTGCTTTGCAAGTGATCAGAGAAGCTGTGACTGTGGGAATGCAGGTCATGCTGCTGAGGAAACCCTGCCTACTGTGCACAATAAAATATTCATGTGTACCAACACTGTCCACATATCCCTGGAGACATGAAAACATTCAAAATTATAGACCTTTAACTTCTCCAGAGCTGCTGCAGCATTTCCTCTCCTCTTCCCCCTCTCTACCACCACAGACTTTCTCAGAAGTTTCTAAAACTCCGTCCAAGTCAAAAGTAGATTTTACTCTGAAACCTTTCCCTGTACTTTCTATATTCAGACTTGGGTACTCAGTCATGCTCAAGTCAAGCTCGTGTTCATTGCAGGAAAACTTGACCTCTTGGTTGTGGAGGCTTCAAAGGCTGGAGAAAAGCTTTAGGGCCTGTAGATTCTTGCTAGTATGATCTGTCCTGTAGGAAGCCTACAGGAGAAATCTAGAGCAGAGCTGGAACTGGGATTTGGGATCAAATATACTAAGAGGGAAGGTTCACCTAAACTGTCATATATGTAACCTAGCATTTTTGCTGTAGAAGAAAAAAAACTCTGATAGTAGATGGATTTTTCAATCTAGTAGAGAAAGGCATAATAAATCTTAATTGGTTTATACAGTGAGACTAATTAATCCCTGGAACTCAAGGAAGTTAAGATGTCCACTATTGCTTGTAATCAGGGTGGAATATCTTCCTATGTCTCAAGCACAAGAAAGGAGGTCGAGACAGAATTCATTGTGTTACATCTTTAGTCTGTGCTATGCTGGAAGCCCTGAACAACACGGTTCCTACTGAACAAGGAATCTGTGAATAATTGCTCTTAAGTTTTGCCTTTTTTTCTTCACTAGTGGTTATTTTGAAAGCAAAATGGAAGTGAAATCCTACAGCTGAGTTTGACATCATAGATGAGATTTTAGTCCGTTAAAAAGCCTACAATTTCTTTGTTCTTTTATTTTTTTTCTGTAATTTCAGCTAATTGCAGTATTGTTAAAAAAGGAGATTTTTCTTTTTTCTGAGACTTTCTAGACTTCTGAGCCTGTGTTACACATAATGAAATAAGCAGGTACAAGCCAGATGACAAAAACACCCTCTACAACTTTCCCTCTCTCTCATTCATGAAACACTATTTGCAGGCAATGTAATCTAAAAAAACATAATGGTTTAGGTGCTGTTGCATTACATTCCTTATGATCAGAAGAAGCTATAATCAACAATTCTGCTTTTTCTTCTATTGTAATAATAAATAGTAAAAGCTAGCAATTCAATTTAAAATAATTTTAAGTGGCACTACAGATCAGACCAGTGAAGAATTGTTTGCCTTACAGATTATGAACTCATGAAGGATTTCTTGATTATCCCTTTTCTTGGTAATATCATATAATTAACTTAGCAACATTCTGAGTTTTAATAAAGATTTTTATTACTGTATTATACAAACAAGTTTCATTTTTCCAGGTCTGCATGTGGGAGAAGTGTTAGCAAAAATAAATATTCTAATCACTTTTGTCAAAACAAATTACTAACAATGTCTTTACTATTCTGAATGTGAGAGCTACTTGTAACATTCATTAATCTAACAGTTTATGATTTTGATTTCCAGATGGAATGATTAGCATTTCTAAGCTTTTTTTATTCAAACTGCAAAAATAAGCCTTTTTCAGGGGTCACTGCAGGCAAATAATTTAAGTCTAACACTTTGCCCAGTTAAAAATGGTGGTTCCTAAGTAATTAATTTAACACATTTTTTTCTGATGCCTTTTTTTTTAATATGATTTAAAAAAAATAATTGGTGAAGTCAACTGTTATTATCTCAAATAGCTACAAAGGTAACTTCTAAAATTTTTTTTTTGTTTGTTTGTTTTCCTACATCCCTTTCTGATCAGGAATACCACACCTCACCATACTGTAAAACTAGAATAATAGAATCTGTGATTGGGAAAAAAATTAAATTTTTCTTGATTTTTGTGTGTGAACAGAACACCAACATATTGTGACTGATTATACTGACATAATTTTGATTAATTTCAAGTGTAGAGAGCAGTGGGTGAAGCTAACTGTACACTTTTATATTTAAATTGTGAGCATTATTAAACAGGTCTAGTGGGTATCTCCTGGCATACCTGGTAGAAACTTATCTTACTTATCTTAGCTTCACTCTTTTTAGCCTAATTCTTATACATATTTTCCTTCAATGAAGGAAATGGTGACACCTCTGTGAAGTATCTTGCTCTGCAAAACTGTAGTGGCTTCCCTTTCTCCTACAAATAACATCAAATTGTTCCTTTGGTTGGAAAAGCTGAGATCTTTTAGCCACCTATATGCAAATAATTTGATTATTTATTATAATTTCAGAGTGTGTAAATCCCCAGCCTTATTCTGCCTAAAGGACTGGATGGTGATGCTGGTGACCACATGACTATTGGCATGTCAGTTGTCTGAGATAAATTCCTTCCTCACTCCAAATGATTCCCTTGAAGAGGGAGTTGGGCTTGAAACCCCCATGAGATTCCAGCCAGTGTTTGTTTTGTCATGAGAGATTTGTTTCTCTGGGATTTGCAACAGTTTGCTGTAGTTTAAACTGAATTTAAGTGCTTTAAACTAAGTGACATATTATTACATTAAATCTGACATAATCTCTAAACTATTGCACCCTGACTAGTGCTGCAAATGCTGTTGAACAAGACCGAGTGATGTTGCTGGGGCAATGGGAATAGAAACCTCTCCCCTTTTGGGAGTCAGCAATAAATTTAGTAGCAAAGTTGCAGCAAGTGGTCAATTTCACAAATGGAATGCAACAGCAATACACTCTTGAAAGGGATGTAGAATTTTATTTTTCCTCTACAAAAGAGTTAGCTGTTCAAGGGTTAAAAAGTATAAAACTTACACAGCCCTTTGGATGCCCTTCCAAAGGAAGGATGCTGCCTTTCTTTCCCCACATTTTTAAGTGCATTTAACTCCATTTCTATAGAAATATAAGAATTCAGCAAGTTTATGTCAGAAAAGTGCTTATACTCTTTGCTAGGTGGTTGAAAATAGCTGACAGTACTTGAAAGCTTTTGAATGTAAACTGAGTAATGCTCCAAAGTGTGTAATGCAGAGAAGAAATGCAATAAGATAATGAGTTGAAAAGTTAAGAACGTGATTACTACCTGTTATGGATCAATAAATATTCAATGCTTATCAGCGGACTTATAGGCAGCTTTAACAACATTAAATTTCTGCAGCAAAGAAGAGACTCTGATCCCAGATTATCACAATTTCTAAATTTTGCATAAATGGCATAGTCAAATAGTCTGCTAAAACAGTGAAATTAATCTGGGAAAGAAGAAATTTTTTTCAGTCTGTAGAAGGTCATGGCAGCAATCACTGTTTTGTTCACATGGGCGAAATTCTGGCATAACTTTATTGAGTGGATCTGTACATGATAAACACAGAAAGCTCAGAATCCATCCCAGCATGCTGTAGGCTGAAGGCTTACATTTGCAAAACTCTCCCACAGGCACAGATAACTGATCAGCTCATATTTTACTTTGCACAAGTTTTATTACTTAATTTTAATATACTTCCTCTTTATTCACTTTAATTAAGTTTTCCTTAGGGTTTAAATGCCTGGCGAAGTTTGACTACCTAAACAAGTAATCCTGTTTACTCATCACATTATCCCAATTCCATTTTTGGGCTGAAGCGTGTATTTTCTCAAATTCTGTTGAAACTATTGCTGTTCAGCATTATAATGATGTACTAAGGACTCCTCTTGTAAAAATGAGGCAGCAGCTTTGCATGGCCCATTTGAAGAACTAAATTTAAGATTTTATAGCTATGAAAAGAGTATCTTTTCAAGGGAAACTTTGTAAATGGCATGAGAGCCAACATGATCTCTCCTCATGATTTGCTTGAAAATTTTTAAGTTTTTAAAAGATGGACTGGGTCACTCAAATTGCAAGTTGCATAAGATGTGTAGTTCTACATCCAAGCAGTGAAACAGCTAATGCAGCAAGTGTTTTAAGTTTAATTGATGTCATTTAATGCTATTTTGGAAATTTTTTGCTAAGTGATATTAATGGTTAAATATTAGAAATCATGGTAAGGCACTTAGTTGTTCTATATTTTTAGTTTACGGAGGGGAACTTTAGCAACTTATTTTTAAATTCTTGCAAGTTAAGAATTTTTATATTGTGAAACTCTAAAAACCCAGGGAAAGGCCAAATGAAATGAATAGAGAAACTGTTAAAGTTATTAATTTTTCAGAGAGAACTCTAGTGGGGATAGAGCCTGTGAAGAGCTATCTCTGAATTCTCACATTCTGTAAAATTAGCATGCTAAATTAAAAATGACGAAGAGCACACTCTTCTGGCACAACAGATGAGCTTTATAGACAAAACATTTGTTTGTGTTTATTCGGAAAAGTCCTAAGAAAGAGAATGAATGCTTTCCCGAGGAAAAATGTTTATAACTGAATTTTAAAATAAAAGCAAAATTTATTCATTGTTAAGACCAAAGGGAAAATACTTTTTTTTTAAAATGCATGAATGTATATCTGATTTGTTTGTCTGGTTCTAACACAAGCAAATTCATTAAGTTAGGAGACAGGGAAGTAAAAATATAGCTTTAATAAATGCAGTTATTAATTTCATGGAATTGAAATGAGTATGAGAATTAAATACAGATGTTGATACATCTGTATGTACAGTTGCAGCTAATTGAAAATAAAGTTCTCAAAATTAGCTTTCTGTTGAACAAGGAGTAATTTTGTGGTATGTTTCTGGTTGCTTTGAGTTCTTGGTTTTTATTTGTGTAAGAAAAAGTTTATTTTTTAATGTTTTATTTTAAAATCCTTATGTAAATAACATTAGAGTTGTGGAGTTCAACTGTTAAGTTCTAGAACATGTTTTAATCTTTCCAGTCTAAATTTATTTTATATTCTGTTTTGGTTCTAAACATCTAAGTCTGTTCTAAAATTTTTGCTCTGGTCTCAATAACTGCTGTAAATTCACAAAGCATGAATAACTGCAGTTGTTGAGAAATCACTTGGTAATTGTGAGGAATAGTGCAGAAAGAGGTGATGGAAGTGAGTATGAAAACTGAGTGACTTAAGCACCTCTTCAAGTGAATTAACACTTTTGGGAGTTTCTGTAGCAGAGGAAGACCCATAAGAATTACTCATAATGGCAGAATCAAGCATATGTTTAAATGTTTACAAAATGAGAAATATAATGATGCAAGCCTAGAATGTTATGGTAGCAATGGAGCCTGAGTCTCTCTGAACAGGATGACTTGGCCAGAAGCTTAAATTCAGCTGGATGCATCTTTGCTAGAGAATAAGTTAATTTTCACCATGGTTTTCTGTGTTGCATGTTTCCCTTTTGGGGTTACTCCTGACAATTATCAAGTAATCCAGGATTTCCATTCTACCCTGCTTTAGTCTTCCAAAGTGTCAGTTCCAAACAGAGAACTTCAGGAAGCTGCTACCCTGGAGAATATTCTGGGCATGTACATGTGCATGAAACCTTACAGAGGAGTGAAGGACTATGAATTGGAGGTGTAACCATCTGGGAGATCCAGACAAGTAAATAACTACGTTTCTATGCAATTTCAGTTTCTGTAGATAGATGTTTTGTTTTATTTGGAAGTTGCACACATAGGACCAACCATACTGTAAAATTATTCAGAATTTGGGAGCTCTCAGATTAGAACGAGTTTTTTAGAATAGAACTTTCTAAACTCGTGTAATAGAACAAATGACTGGAAAACCTCAGTTCATGGGAGCTGAATTCTTTCAGAGAATGGTGGAACATGGATGCTTTTACAAAGTTTTGTAGACAAAATATTCCCCCCCATAGTCCATTCTCATATGGTGTCAAATAATTGCCTTGTATTTGATGGAGCTTCAATTGATTTATTTTTCTTTTAGGAAATGGATCACTTCGTAAATGTTTCCTTGAGCTTGAATCTAGTTGGTCTGCTTAATATATGTTGCTAAATATGTGTATGGAAATTGCACAACATCAGATTAAAAGAAATCGAATAACAAAATTACCTTCTTCCAAATCAGATAAATAAAAAATCCTATTGAAATGACACCATTTTGGGATTATCATGGTCAGATTTGTAGAAAGAAGCAAGATTAAAACAGCAATTCATTTAATGCTGGCCTGTGTCATTTATGGGGCTTTCATGAGATCTCCTGTCAGCTCACGTTAACCAGAAGTCATTGTTTCCACTGGAAACATTGACAACTAGAAGTGTTTGGTTGCAGTGGGCCTTGTTACTTATGTCTTGTTACCTTGTGATAAAAACTGTAATAGCTCATTACTGCTCTTGTTATAGAGAAAAGGATTTAGTTAGGTGATGCATAGTGGCTGTTTCTGTTCAAAATGTTTGCACCTTGAAGCTGCAATGCCTCGTCATGTCATTAGAGTACAGTTGTAGGAAGAGGAAGAGCATATTTACTGGAAACAGTCTGGCATATGTGTGTCTGTGAGTCAGTTCTTAATATGTTAATGGCAATATGAAAAATGGGCAGTTGCTGCTCCATTGATGGTGTTGAGGGGAACCCTGTCCAGCATGGACCCTGCTATTTTTATGGAGAGTTATGAATTTTCTGTTTCTGCAGAGTATTTGCAAAACCATGGAAGAAGCTGAGATGACAACAGTGACTTGAGTTTTGTTTATTTCCACCTAATTATTTAACAGTGCTTAAACACGTGCTTAATCTCTCTCTAGTTTTAAAATCATAGTTTAAAGAAATCTCTCATAAAAGTGTCCGAATGAAACTACACACCATAAAATCTCTTTAGAAAAGAGATTTTTAATGGAAACACTGCTTCAAGATTTATTGCACTGCTTCTGAAATTGCACTGTTATAATAAGGGTTAAGGCTCAATTGTTCACTCGCCAGCAGCAACAACTTTCTCATTGGAATCTGAAAATAAACCCCTATGAATAAAATGACACCAAAGACTTAAGTTGTTTTCTTGAGACAGCTAGCCTTTTTGTACAGAAGCTATTCTGAGGTCTGGTACTGTAGTTCTGCTGAAAAATTACACTGACTTGCCAAATATCTTAATGACTTTTCTCTCAGCGGTTGGTAATGGTGAAATGTTATTCTAGTAACCATAATGTCTCTCATAAAACAATTGCATACAATATGTACTGTACTTCTATTTTAGTGAGCACTTCCATCGGGCTTGCACCGCCAGTAGCCATTTAACATTTCATAGCAAACTGCTCACCAGTCCTTCAAGTGTAATATTGCAGAAACAGTGAAGAAATGCGTGATTAAAAGCATTCACTGAGAGTGGACCATTTAGTTCTACCCTATCTTGCAAGATAAACCAGCCTTCACGTTTGTAGGTGCTCATCATATAAATGACAGTTCTATGTGGTCATTTAATTTTACGATCTCAATTCTCGCATATATTGCTAACATAAATATAGCGTTCTCCTGCAGGGAGGTCTGCTGGGTATTATAAAATCAGTAAGACCTCAATGGGTTCAAATGGACATCTTTTATAATTATTGCTATAAAATTTCTTGACAATGCATTTTGTTGTCCAATGAGTAAAGAAAATGATTTTCTGAAAGAATGGGTTTTGACAAAGAGAACAACAGAGCTTAGGGATTTGTTCCTGTGCTCAAGCATATTTAAATTACCTCTGTTACTCTTACCTTTTGGACAAAAGCCAATATCCTGGAATAACTTTTTACAATGAAGCTCCAGTCAGAGCGTGGCTATATTTCACATTGTTTTCTGGTGTGGAGAGACAATGTTGGATAACTAGAGGGAAAAGATTAATTTGCTATTTAATGCAATTAAATTCTATTTGCCAAGCAATTTTTTTTTACAAGCTCTTGAAGAGATTGGGGAATCGGCGAGAGGATAGGGGCAGTAAATGTATTCCCAGAAGTGGTTTTAAGGGAAGAAACAGACATGTCCGTACTGGATTTCAGGACCTGGATTTCAGTCCTACTAGCTGTAAATCATCAGGAGGCACCCTGTTACATCTTTCTTATAATTCTCTAAAATTCTTCTCTTTCACCTGTGTCCGGAAAGGAATTTTTTATGTCATTTGTACACATTTGCACAATAAGAAGGTATTAAGTTTCCCTTGGAACGCTGAATAGCAAAGTTTCCATGCTTTATTTGCCTTTGGAACATGGGCTTTGCCTGCAGAGCGCCTGGGCAGGGCAGCAGTAGTGCCCTGGGGAGCACCAGTGCACTGTGGAGAACACGGTCTGTGTGCTGCCTGCCAGGGACTGGAGTTCGGACACTCAGTACTGGTGTCTCCTTGGACACGGAAACACTCAGAAATGATTCAGCTACTTAGTGCCTCAATGCTCTTGATATTGATTCAGTTTCATAGAAAACATCTGTAGCAGTTGTGTTGGACTATTAGTGAATTTTGAGACCTTCAAAATGGAGCAGTATCAATACCTGTGTGGATAGACTGTACCGGTATCCTGAGTTCCTAATTTGTATATATATTATGAAATGTACACCATGTGTTGTGGAAGGAGAGGCAGTGTTCTCGTGGGTTGGTGTTACTTCATACATTTGATTGAAGTTAGAGTGACTGATGTTAGTTTATGATTTAGTTTGTCTTGTCCATCTTGGAATGAGCTGGTCTACATTACATGAGGGCTCTCTGCCACCTTGGTTTATAACAAATGTATCTCTCACATATCAACAGCACTTCCGTAAAGGAATGTGTGCATTCTTACATTATTTGATTGCCCAGTGTCAGCAATGGGGGCATTCTGATCTCTAAACAGTCTTAGAGGTGCTGCTGTTACACACAGATAGTAACAACAGAAATTTAATACTGAATGTGTGTTGGAGTGGGAAGTGCAAGAGCAATATGCATTTACCCCAGGAGTCAATTGGCTGGATACTGCATAATTATAGTAATGAAGTTGCAGGTTCACAGTTGATAAATAACTGCACAGTAACCTTTGATAAGTCTAAGTAACAAGTAAGTTGACTTGTTGCCACTACTGTATTCATTGGAAAAAGGTGAAGGCAAAATAAATAGTATATTTATTAATGTGTATAGGAGTTTTAAGTGTTGTTAGCTCATGTTTTTGATTTTTTTTCCTGTGCAGTTCTAAAGCCATTATATTAATTGCTTTTCTTACCTGGAATGAGAGCCCAGTGTCTCCAAATATATTTACCTTTGAAGTAATTAAAATAAAGTGTCGACTGACCATAGCAAATAAGAAAACATGCTCTGCATGAAAATAAGCAATGATAAGGAAAAAAATGTTATGCAAGAAAACAGTAAGGGAAAAGAAAAAAAGAGATTATAGCTGTAGTTTCTTTACTGGAACCTTAGCGAACCAAATTGATTATTCTGAGCCATCTCACACACAAGTATGTGTTAGCTGCTATAGCTTGGAGATATCTGTTAAGAAGATCATCAGACTTTTGTGTGAAGAGTTGAAGCCAGCTTCTTGCATCCATGTTCCAAGAAGAAATAATTTACAGGAATTCCGAGCACTTCAGGAAGGTTCTCATTACATGAAAAGGTTTTCATGCTTCTTCTAAGTATTTACGCATATGAAGAAATGATCTTGGGTTAGTGGCCAAATTCCTAAATGATACAAAATAGAAAGGATTAGATAAGGAATGGGGAACTAAGACCTGGAACTAGGTGAGAAAATGTAAATAGTTTGAGATCTAAACTGATTATTGTATTTCAAATGAGAAAGGTTCTTCTGCCCTTTAAAAGGTAAAGGTAAACACCTTTAAAAGCTTTCCAAATATTGAATGCTAAGATTAGAATACCTCGGTTCAGTCTTCAGACTACATGAATTGATTTTATTGTAAGGCAATAGCTCAGGCTGTGCTGCTTGGGTGAGTTGTTTGTTATACACCACAGCCAGGAAGGGAGTTCTCGAGCCCAGTTTGCTCAGAACACCTCAGCCATGCAGGCAGCAGCTTCCAGCAGTGAGCTTCACTCACACTCTGTTCCCCTACCCCTGGTGCTGTGCCCTCGGGCACTGTGTGTCCTCCTGCTCCTCACCGTGAGACTCCCTGGTTTTAACTGAGAAAGATGCTTGGCCACTATAAATATAGCTTGGTCAACCACTTTTTTTCCCGTTGTAATATTCATGAATACTTGTACAGGTTTCCAAAATCCATCCTTCCTTCAGAAAATGTTGTGAACAAAATTGTTTATGCTGAATGTTTACAGAAGTCACCAATATGTTAAGCAATTTATGGCTGTTTTTTGATTCACAGGTGGAGTTTCTTCAGCATTTGTCTTCACCCAAAATTCATGTAAGTGTAAAACAGAGTTAACCAGCAGGCAAAATAGTAGATGAGTTTTCAGACCACATGGTACTGCTACTTAATACTTTCTGCTTTTTTTTTTTTTTTTAAGATGTTTATGCCTGTATGAACAAGCTTAATTTAAATGATGTGAAAACATGCAACAGATTTTCCCCGTACGGAGGAAATGTGCATCAGATGCCATAACATTTTCCATAACAAGACATTTACACTTTTCTGACAGTGCTGACACTGCTTGGTACAAAACTGGGGCTTCTTCCTCTGCTCTGAAGATAGAGGTACAGGCTCTAGGGAAACCAAATACATTCTCCACGGATTTTTGAATTCATTTTAGTAATAATTTTATTTTTAATTTCAGTAAAAGTAATTCTGCAATTATTGCTTCTATGAATCTCACATATGCCCATTTGATTTCAGGTGCTGGGTCCTAAACCTGGGGGCCTTGGTTGCCAGCCTTTTAGTATTCTGGAGACTTTGATATTCTGCATATTTGATATTGATATTTTGAAAATTCCTAAAATATCGTTGGTCTGCCTTCCCTGTGTCAGACTCCAGTTAATATACACTAAATTCTTCTGATTGTTGGCTTAATCCTGCTTTGGTGCTATTTTGCTGTAGAGAATCTCCTTTAAAAGTACTGGCTGCTCTCAGATCTTTGACTTGTCAGCACTCGACACTTCTCCCTCCCTGCAATTTATTCCAGTTGCTGCAGTGCATATGTATGGCAGCTCCCGTGGTCAGCAGCGTGGAAAGAAAATCAGATTGGACAGTCCATGGGGTAGTACAGCATCAATCTTTAGTGGTGTGTTGTTCCTGGATCTGTTGAAGTGCAGGCAGTAACAGGGAGTTTTGGAAAGCCTAATGATTCTTTAGATTTAGAAAATGTGCATGGGGGACTATCACTGAAAATCTCTGAAGTCAGCAGACAGACTCCAGTGGATTTTGAAGGGCTCAGATTGGTCCCACAGGGCATTCTGGTGATTTTCTGCATACACACTGCTTTTCAAATGACTTGGCTTTTGAGTCTCTGGAGACATAAGATATTCCCAAAATACTGAAACATCCCAGCAGAGGAAAGTTAACCATTTCTATTTGCATTTCTATGACCTTTTCTTGGATTTTAATGTGTTTTCTTAAAGAATTCTGACAATAATAAAGAGGCAGGATTCCTCTAAAATATCATAAAAATTTTAAAAAAGTATCAAGTGCATAAAGTAATCTGTAATACAATGACAACATTTTTCATGTGAACTTTTATATGCGAGGACAACGAGCTGCCTGTACACTGAGTTTATCTTGGAGTTTAAATCAAACCCACAGAAGCAAAAGCCAAAAGAAAAGAGGTCCAATCAGGTTCCACATGACTTCTGGGTATGTTTTCACTCAGTCCAATGTCTCATTTTTATAATGGATCCTAAGCCTGCCCAAGCTTATGAAATACTTGGGACTTACGTCTCAGACTTCTGCAGTACAACTTGGAGTAATTGTACTGAAGTCAATGGCCCGTATCCTGCCACCAGTTCTTAAATAGAACTTCTAGTGAATTTCAATAAAGACTTTTGCTTAAAAGTCAACAGCACAGCATGGTTCAAGGAAATTACAAGGCTGCAAGCAAAAATGCTAGTTTATTTTTCTTTTTCTTTTCAGAATACCTTGTGTTTGGTTCTATAAAATAAGATTATTGCCTTGCACTGATTTGAATCAGTATGGCATCAGAATTGGATCTGGGAGCTCTCAGTAATATGCCTAAGCTTCACTGACAGTAAAATTAAATAACTTTTAATTAACACAGATTGAGAGCATGTGAGAGATATATACCTGTGTTTCTTTCAAAAAAAATCTTCCTTTTTGACAGAATGGAGCAAAGCCACGTTGATTCCAGTACACCCCTTACATTCATTATAAATTTCAAGCTCCTTTTCTCTTGTCCCAACAGAAGAAGTTACTTTACCCTGTAGAACTTGCCAAGTCACAATTCAACTCCATTCACCAGTGCTGCTATCCATGTGCACAAGTAGAAAATAGGAATTTTGAGGAGGAGGTCAGTGTTTCAAAGGAGATAGTCAGTACCAGAACTGTGAGATAGCACCAGGAGCAGACTTTGTCTAATGTGCTGGGGAAATGAAGTAGTTGCAAAGAAGCAAGTGAAACTAATGACTGGCTTATCTTGCAAGGACTAAAGAAAACTCTGAAGAAAAAAGTTCTCTTTCTTCTTTGCCTATTTTTCAAGCTGTTTATGAAATGAATGCCAGAAGCTTGCTACACACCCCAAGATCTGAGTCACCATTTCTGGTAGGTGATGGAGGCAGAACTGGATGATGTGATCCAGTCACATGCTGCTATTGTGTGCATATGTGAGTGTGAAATTTGAGCATTTCTCTCATTTTTATATCTCTCAGCTGCATGCCCTACTTGTGACTGGCAGCACCTAGGACAGAAAGGCAGCTGCTCTTAGAGCTCAGGTTTCTCCATCATTTTCTGATATGGACCAAAATGTGATTTTCTTAGTGTGAGTGAGATAAAATGGAGAGAGCAGAGCTCCTTTACCTCGCTAGGAAAATGGTCCAATGGCAACCACAGTGCTGGAAAAGGTTGTTGTGTGCATACAAGAAAGCTGAATGATGAAGTGGGGAGCAGTGTGTATGATAAGGAGCAGGTGGTCAATAATCAATTCAAAGTACACAAAAATAATATCAATTTGTAATGTGTAAGAAACACCACTTTTTTCATTCCTTTTAGGCTTTAAACCTAATCCTGGTTTTGCTAATTTAATAGACCATATTCTTAGGGGACCCTGTAAGCAGTTTCCTGTACTCATACTATGAAGAAGAGATGTAATCTAGCTGCAAATGCTCACTGAGGAGTCCTAGTGTGGTAAGAGAACTCTCTGCTGGCTATTGTCAAGCCAAATGTGGGCCTACGCTTCTGGTACCTTCTTATAGCTCTGCAGAGACCACATAACAGTGATGTGAGAAGAAAGAAGGTCCCTGCCTACCACACTGCACTTATCATCTGTCAAAATGGGGCCAACTGAGGATGGTATATTCCAGAAGCAATGAGCACGGGCATATGAGAGTAAATTACATGGTAATTTCAGTGTCCCAGCTGCCCTAGTGCAGCTGCCAGTGATGTACTTTTGTGCTGTGGTAGAAGTGAGGTAGCCTGAAGCTGTGAGCTGCCTTAGATAAGCCATGTGGGAAGCTGAGGTCCCAGCTTTTCTCCACAAAGTGCTTTAGGAAGCTCACACCTTACCAGCTCCAAACTGTGCCAGGAATGCCACAGAACTGGAGGTTTCCCTCACAGCTCTTCCCACTTTCTATAGCAAAGAGGATGGGGGATAGGGAGTTTTTTGCTGCTTTTATGCCTGTCTCAGAATACTGTTTGGAGATGAAGGAAGCAACAGTGTGAAAAATATTCCCACTCTCCTATTTTGATGTTTGTTTGTTTCTTTCTAGCTCAGTAGGGCAGTTATTTGATAACACAACTGTCCTGAATCCACCTGATAGAACTGCATAAAGGTGAGCAACTTTAAATACTTGACATGGGAAGAATGCTCATTATACTATGACAAATATCTCTACCATCATCAGGTGCTGTAAAGCTGGTGGCATTAGGCAAGATCTGAGTATCTCTGTTTCAGTCAAATGTATTTTAGTTTGCTGAGACACTTCATTTCTGAGAGAATTTTCTGTAGGTTTAGATGAACACTCCATAAACAAATCTGTTACACACATTCTGAAGGCTCTGGTAAGCACATTAAACAGAACAATATACAGGAAAGTGCACGTCACAGAAAATAAGGTAAAGATACAAAGTGGTCCAAGATAAATGTAGGTAAGCGGGCTCTGTGTGTCCAGTAGGTTTTAAAGCTACTCAAAATCACATTTTCAGATATCACAAAGATACTTTTCCATAGCTGTCAGATCAGAGATGAATAGAATTTCTGTCTAAAAAATATTTTAAAAATACATTGGTGCAAATGTTTTCTATTATTATTATTATTATTATTATTATTGCTTCATTTTGCCTGAAGTCTGGAGTGCAAGTATGAATTTTCATTTGCAGAGGTGGTTCACTGCCCATGCTTATAGCAGAGCGGGAACTATTTGTTAAATTGAGTCCAGAAGCTGAACATTTCTGTTAGCTCTGATAATTAGGATTTGTTAATTTAGGCACTGCCCCTTAGGACTGTGGCTGATAAAATAAAACCTCATTGAAGGCCATCAGCTTGGCTTGCAGGTGGAGAAACACCTGCCTTTCAAAAGATGTAATTTCAAAACACCCTGTGAAACGCCTTTACAGGCGGCAGAAAATGCATGATGTGATGTTCTTCACTGTCACATAGGTTGCCCTAATTCAGTGAAACATCTCTGTTCCCATGTGGAGGCACTCTTACTCCTCCAAACTGTATTCTCATTTTGTCCTGAATATTATTTATGTTCCCTCTCCATAGGTTTGAGTCAGTAATAGGAACAGAGAGGGAGAGAGCCATCTTGTGGAAGATCACTTTACCATCGTGCAGTTTTAGGTGTCAGGCACTTCAGAAGCAAATTCTGGAGACCTTATTTTTGCAATGAGAGACCTCAATTACAAGACAGTGTCCTATAATATTTATACAGATGTGTCAGTTTCTGCACAAAGCAAGTTAAGTGAGCAGGGAATGATACTATTCCAGCATTTGCCTGCTGGCACTTGATACGTGTGAACAGCATGTTTTTCGCCCCATCTTGAACTACATAATCAGCAGTTTCTTCTCTTCTTTCCATATTGCTTCTGTGCACAATTTAGATATTAAATATATATCTTGATTTGCTTTGTAACAGACTGCAAATGAAGCTTCACTGCCTCATCTTGGAAATGTGCAGGGAAAGTAGAGTTGAAAATAATATTTTTCCCTTCATGCTTACTGCTTTCAGTTGAATAATTGCACGATTCTTACAGACTACAGAAAACATTAAAAAGCTGTTCTCATCTACAGGTTCCAGCCTGAGATGTGCAAAATGCTGGTAATGAAGCTGCAAACCATGTGAAAGCAGTGGCAAGATCCTTTGTGCAGCAGAGAGGAGCTCTGGCTTCAAGCAGAAGAAAGAGAGCAGAGGGCATCTTTCTGACAAGAGTGGATGATGTGGGTCTAGGAAGGTCTGAGCTCTTGATAAAGTGAAAATGAAAGTGATGCCTGATGTTCCAGCTTCCCCTCCTGAGTTAAGGGGATGAGCTACACTTTTCAACCCCTGTATGAGGCAAGGGTCAGCGATTAGCACAAGACTGTCTGGTACCTTAAATGCTGCAGTCAACAGGTGCTCTGAGGGTAGAAAATTTCCAGTTAATCAAAGGTGTCGATCCTTTTAAACATGCTTGATTTCTTTATCAGTGGGAAACTTAGCCTTGATTTAAATTCTTTAAAGATGTCACTTTTTTCCCCGCCTTAATTTGCAAAGGATTTGGGAGATATGAAGTAGGGGAGATCAAATTTAATCCAGTCTAATGTGATCTTTTCATAGATCAATAATAATTTTATGTATAGAGATTTTATTTTTTTTCCATCTAGAATCACAGCATATCTTTGTTTTGTTGAGGAAATAAGCACAGTGTTTGCGATTTTCATCTGTTTTGGTTTTCCCCGTCAGCAGTCCTTGTTGTATTTCAGTATTTGTAATTCTCGATTCAAAGTCAATTATATATGATGTATCTCTACGATGTGTCATACTCAAGGTTTAGGAAACTGGAATGAATTGAAGGAAATGCTGCTTCTTATTATTATCAGCAAGAATATATGTTTATGAAGTGTGGGATCTGAAATAACTCACTCAATAGTTGTTGCATAAAAGCTGGCAAGTCTGTAACCATGTGATAATGTTGACTTAAGAATTAAATCAGCCATAACATTGGTAGACTACTACTTTTCAAAGCACAAATCTCAAAAAGCACAAATTATCTTTTTAATAGAAACTTTCTCCACCAAATTATATAACATTTCCCTTTCTTTAAAAAGCCAAACCGATAATAAAATCCATATTAAATTGAAAAAAGGGTTAAATTACCAATATATGATAGAATCATAAAATTATGGCACATTCTGAGTTGGAAGAGATTGACAAGGATTATCAAAGAACTCCTGGCCCTGCTCAGCTCCATCCCCAAGAGTCACACCATGTGCCAGAGAGCATTGCCCAAACCCTTCTTGAGCTCTGCCAGGCTTGGTGCTGTGACCACTGCCCTGGGGAGCCTGTTCAGTGCCCAACCACCCTCTGGGGGAAGAACTTTTTCCTGATGTCCAACCTAAACCTTCCCTCAGCTCCTGTCAGTGTCAGCACAGAGCAGAGATCAGTGCCTGCCCCTCCTCTTCCCCTCGGGAGGAAGCTGTGACTGCACTGAGCTCTCCCCTCAGTCTCCTCCAGGCTGAGCAGACTCAGTGCCCTCAGCTGCTCCTCACACAGCCTCCCCTCAAGGTCCTTCACCATTCACAGCCCTCCTCTGGATGCTCTCTAATAGTTTTCTATCTTTCCTACATTGTGGTGCCCAAAGCTGCCCCCCAGACCCGAGGTGAGGCTGCCCCAGCCCAGAGCGGAGCAGGACAATCCCCTCCCTTGCCTGGCTGTGATGCTGTGCCTGAGGGACCCCAGGACACAGTTGGCCCTCCTGGCTGCCAGGGCACTGCTGACTCACATTCCTCTTTCCGATAATCAGGACCCCCCAGATCCCTTCCCATGGCAACGCTCTCCAACCTCTTATTCCCCAGTCTGTCTGTACTTCCAGGGCTCCCCCATCCCAGGTGCAGAATCTAGCACTTGTCTTTGTAAAGCTTCATACGTAGGTTGATTATCCAGTCCTCTAAATTGTCAAGGTCTCCCTGCAGAGCCTCTCTGCCTTTAAAGAAATCAACTGATCCCCCAATTTAGTACTGTTGGCAAATTTGTTTAGTCTCCTTTTGAGTCCTGTGTCCAAGTCATTTATGGTAATTGATGAGTCAGTGCTGAGCAGACCTGCTCCATCAGTAACACTGGTCTAGGAAGCAGCATTCCCTTCCACTTGATGGGCTACTGCTCTGCAGCAGCTGCTCAGCAATGCCAAAGGTCCTGTCCTTAAGCCAGATCCTCTCCCAGACAATGACTGCTGTAACTGTCCCAGCTGTTTTCTCCTGTAGACTCTTTCAAAATAGTTGAAAACAAAGGATAATGCTACATTACACTCTGGCTTTTTATGATCTTTCATTAGAAACTTAGAGGGTGTGTGTGTGTGTGTGTGTTAAGCTGTAAATATCGTTACCTATTTCTCATTAATATTTCAGATTCCAAAATTTACAGGCTATTGTTCTCATACACTAAGCATGTTGTTTCTGGATAGATGAGTAATGAGTGATACAGGAAGTCTCAGTAAGATGAAATAAATCTATTCTGAGTGTGAAGTACTGTGTAGCCTGATTTTGCCTTATTTTGTATTTTTTTACTGGAATAGTCAGAGGTGAAAAATGATGTAACATTTGATTTAGGTTTGGTTATTTGCCTGTGTGATATACAGATGCCATAATATTTCTTTAGTTTTTGTCAGATGTCAAGGTACCTGAACAGCTGGTAAATGTTAATGTCTTAAAGATAACTGGTTTACTGTGGTATATGTTTTCAGTTGACACACTAGTATGTGTATGACATGAACAGTAGAGCAATTCAAAGCAAATAGGGTCCAACTCCATCCCTTTTGCCATCTTAAAAGGGACTTCAGGTCTGTGATGCTGTGTTGAGCCAGTGGCTGTGGCTAAGGGAGCCCAGGGAGGTTGGAAGCAGCACTCAGGAGTGTGCTCACTGCCTGGAGGCTGAGGGTGGGGAACTGGTGCTGGGTGGGCCAAGGGAAAGGAACTGGATGGATCCTGCTCTGCTCTGAATAAAGTCCAACAAATTGGCAGAGGTAAGTTTTGTCACCCAGAGAAGGCACTCAGGTACTGTTCAGTGGTACCATGCAGTTCACAAATATAAAACTGCTTTCAGTGAATACAGAGGAAGTAAGAATGAGTCATGATGAGTGCTCTGCATTATTCTGATGTGTATTGTGGGTTTCTTCAAACTTGTACATTGCTGCCTGAGTGAATGCAGCTTTGTGTCAAGGAAGCCTTTAAAATGGTCTTTAAAGCTGGAAGAGGGAAAAGGAAAGTGCTGGCGCAGGTAAGATAACATCAGATGCACAGCTTTAAATTGTCACAGTAACAGTCTAGAGTAGGATGGCTCACTGTTTCAGGGCTCACTTGATGGCCAGGGAGAATTTCTATTCTTCTGTCCTGAAAAGAGAGAGAGAGGTTTTAGAGACATGTCATAGGAAGGGGAAGTGTTATGCAGACCCTGGGAAGAATCAGGGCACCAAGAAATTTCAGGGGTAGGGCTTGCTGTCCCAAGCTGGACAGGTAGCCAGGTTGTCTTGAGTACAGGAGAAATAGGATATAGGTATGTAGGAGGGTGTATATACGAAATATCACATCCTGAGAAAAGGCTGTGGAGCAGAGCCACCTGGCCAAGTAAGCTGTACCAGGAGAATGGGTTTCAATGGTGTGGAATACACTGTTAGAGGAAGTGCCTTTCAGTAACAAAAAATTTATTATAATCCAACATTTTTTCTGTAGCATTTCAGTTGAGTATTAAAAACAGTAAATTACTCTGATAGAGTGTGATGTTCGAGGGTCTAAGCATAATTTTTGATTCTCTGTTTTTAAATGATACTTGGGAATGACACATCCAATACAGTGGGTATTGTTTTATTCTAAGATTATCTGAGTTATTTATATCCTAAAAAAATACTGAGGATTCATCTGCTTTTTTGCTTCCATCCCAGTGTCTCTGTTCTTTGATTTTATGACTGGTGTGGCATCTGGTAATTAAAATTCTTCCTTTTTCTGTAATAATAGTGGTGCCTTCACCTAGTGACAGCATTAGTATCAGTTGATACTTTTTTATTTACCTGTCAAATTGACTCATTGTAACTATAGATTTGGTAACCACAGAGCAAACTATTATTTTTATAATGCTCTTATTCCATAAAGGGTGTTATAGTTTTCCCAGGATAATTAGGGAAATAGATCACAAAATCTCAGAGATTTTGGCATCATGTTACTAAATTTCGAGTATGCCATTGGTTCACTATGTCTCTCTGGTATCCTGGCAGTGGAAGTGAATAGAAAATTCCAGTTGCCTTTCTAAGGTGAAGATTTCAAAATGAAAGTCTAGCACAAAATTGATTTCAGATAAATTTAGGATCCTTTCTGCATCTGTTGCCATACAGGATCATGTATGTCATCCAGAAAGTCTCATGCTTTGAGTTATAGATTACTGCCTCAGAGTTCCCTGTGCACACATGCAGCTGCTCTTTCCTATGAAGCATCTATTTCCTCTTACAGATTTGTCCAAGAAATTGCTGCTGAGCCAAGGCAGAGATGATGTCATTGCTGTGGATATATTTGGGCATTTTTGAGCACCCCTAGGATCCACTCTTGTCAAACTGAAGAGAAGCTGGAAACACTTTTTCCCCCCTACTCTGTCTCTCCAGATACTCCCAATTTACTTCTAAAGAGCACCTGTGTAAGAGAAGAAATTCCCCAAATAACAGGAGTTTTACACGTGTTTTCAGGGGAATGAGTTAGAAGAAAATCTGCCACCTCACAGTGTCTCTTCTCCCAGTGGAGAATCTTGTGCTCACTGCCACATCACTAGTGTGACAAATGGAGCTCTATCTAGACACAGAGTGCACCTGCCCAGTACCTAGATTTCAGCCCAATAGTTCACTACCTCTCTCTTGACTATAAATGAGGGAATTGCTTTGCAATCAAATAAAACAATTGATTTAATCCAATGATACCGGCTAATGGCCGGGTAAGGGCAAAGACTGTGTAGGACACACTCTTTGGTCTGTGGAAATGCTGCTGTGAATTTTTTCATTCCACCATATCTTGTGAGTGAGGAAAAGACTTTGCCTGGAGTAAGCAATTATTGCATTTCGGGTGTTATGGTATAGAAGTTTCTTTGGGTCCCAATGAGTGTGCACTGCAGTTTTCTGACATTCTTACAGCAGCCTTCACCCCAACAACGTTCCCTCCAAAGAGCTTTGTATGCGAGCTGAGATCAGCACTATCTTGCACTAATGACAGAGTTTTTTAAAAAAATTGTCATTTTTTTAAATGACAGATTTAGGGAATTTATGTCAGCATGGACATGGGAAAAAATCCCAAAATGAGATATCAATATTTAAGCTGTTTGGCAGATATGTGGACATGCTTCACTGTATTTGTACACACTTATCAATCAGCTCCAGGATTCTCAAAGTTGCCTAGCCAGAAACAACTGTGTTTTTTATAACTGGGGCAAGTTACTTACATTAGTGATACTGAACAAGTAACTTATTTATGTAGTTCAATAGATAGATTTAATAAATGTTCAACTCTTCTACTTTCATAATATAAACTCTTGAGCTTGGACTACAAGTATTGCTTGATAAGTGCTAACAGCTAACATGACTGCTAACCTTGTTGTGACTGATAAAATATATTGACAGGGGGCTTTCTTCTGAAAGAATCATATATAGTGCTGAATAGCTGTCTACCACAAGAAAAAAAAACACCAAGTTAGGCAATCTTCAGACCTTTGCTACACGCTAATTGTGGTATGAATTGTGTGAATTTCATTTGTACTTGCGTATTTATATATATCTCATTAATTTGTTACAAAGAGGGAAAAAATCATTACTGTAGAGTCAAATTGCCTGTAAATGACTTAAGGAATATGTTAATGATCCTGCTCCAAATGAATAATTATAACACAGGTGCACTTGAGATGTGATCATTTAACTGACAGCACACAGCTTCTAATGTCTTGAATATCCATGATAATGGTGATGTCATAGCAGCCAGTTAAAATAATCGCTCACATCCTCCATTTAATACACAGGAGAACTGTGGGTATAATTCCCATATAGAGCTATTGCCTTGCTTATTTAAGGAATGGTTAATTTATAAACAAATCAAGAAGTCACTCTGCATTGATTTTAATGCAATATGTGTTCAGTAAAATGTCAGGCTATTGTCTCCAGTAGAAAATAAACATCGATGGCAGAAAGGAGTTACTGCATCAATTTGATATTACAGCATAAAGGAACTTGGTTCAAAATATCTGAATTTAATAAATATATGAATTGTACTTCACCTGCTTTGCTACTAATATCCAGCTAAACCTATTGTATTTGTTGTTTGAAAAATCCTTGTAGCTCAGTTCTCTCTGAAGCTGGTGCCTGTGGAAATCAGGGATGTGTGTTCTGACAAGTACAAAATAGCTCCTGTCTACAGATGTGTTGTCTCATTAAGACAAGATTTGGCCTCTGTAAAGGCCAGTCTTCTTCTGGGCTTATGTCCTACTTCATTTCACATAGCTGTGTAACACATTAAGCTTTCCAGTGGTATTTGTGGTCAAGATCAGATTTTAAGTGTCTAACTGTCCAAAATCTAAATAGTCTACCTTGAATACACGGGAGTTCAGAGGAGGCAGCAGTGTGCTGCCTAGGTGTTATCTCCGTGATAAGAGCAACAAAACTGGAGCAGCAGCTAAATATAGAACCCTTTTTCTGCATCTATTTCATGTGTTGTCATGTAATTACAAATAAATGAAGAATTAAATCTCTAACCTGTAGTGAGGTTTATGAGGAAAACTTAGAGAATTCTTAATGTAAAAGGGGTTATTTCCAGTTAAGGTTAGCACTGAGTGTCTTGAGAAGAACACCACCACCTTATTTAGAATAATAGTACTGTATTGATGCAGGTTATGTTAGCAGCAAGAGTCTGTGATAGGAGAGGAGAACTCTTTTGAAGATATCAGTTCCAAAGCATAATAAAACAGGTGCATCTTAATAGGTCTACCAGGAATGTTTTAGCTGTTAGCATCTTTTAAATGCTTCTGCTGAGAAACCCTGTTTTCATAACAAGGTTGGTGAGTATTAAACCTGTGATAGTTCTTTCTGGGATTACTATAATTTATAAAAACAATAAAAACCTGCTAAAAAACATTTATGTATTTATAAATGTTGTAAGCCAGGGGTCCCACTGATATTTGTGGTGAAGGATATGCCTAAGGGCACATAACCCTGCTTGTACATTGCCAGGACTGCAATCTGGTTTATGACAAAACAGATTCATTTATCTCCAAATAAATAAATTACTTTTGTGAACATTTAGAAACATTTGCATAATTAGGCTGTAAGATCTTAGCAGTCTTTTTCATAATAATTAAACTAATCTAATCTTGGACAGGGTAAACAGACTTACTAGGCTGAGAGCAGCCTTCAGGCAAGGAACTTACTATATTCTACAGGAACTGTAAGGCTGATGATGTTTGTTAATTATGCAGAGCTTTTACTCCCCAGTAATAGCAGCGTTTGTATTGCCTGAAGCTCAGAAAGCTACTCCCAGGCACATAAAATTAGGCTCTGGGTTTTTTTTGTCATTCTTTTAAAAAACCCAACAAAACAAAACAACCAACAACCAACCAAAAACAAAACAAAAACCCCCAAAACACAAAACCACAACAAAACAACAAAACAAACAAAGAAGATACTTCAAAATGATTATACGCCTTCAACAAGAAGGCATTAACCTTACAGCGTTGGATCTGGAGCTGCACACAATTGGCTCCCTCTGCAGTCATGTGCTCTAGATTATCTCAGATGTGGAGCCTTTCATGCCACAGAGAGACACGGAGTTGTGAGGCTTGCTAAAAGAAAAGCAGAAGACACCACTTTATTTTCTGGGGACCTCAGGAAGAAAAGATTGAGAATATCAAATAGGTCTTACCCAGGACAGTTCTCAGTCAAGCAGTCAATCAAGATTTATAACCATAAATCAAAAAAAACAAGATCAGAAATAGTACCTAGCAAATTCTGAAAAGATGTTTGTTCTTTAAAGAATCTGTCACCTTTATCTAGCTTTATACAAGCCATCAGTCCATGAAGACTTCAGCTGACAAGTAAACTCAAGAAGGATTTTTCTGCTTACAGAAAGGGCATGGCATTAACAAGGATGATATACAAGCTTATTTTTAAAAAAATCATCTCCTAACAAAACTGTTTTGTAGACAAGAATTTAATTTTAAATATTATTTTCCTCAAAACTGGACATGCAAGGAAATTCTCCTGATTTTTTTCTTTGTGCTTTGTTTAATTTGGAATATTTTTATAAAAAAAAATTCATGTGGTTAGACCTTAAAAGGCTGATTTATAGTTTATAAATTTTTTCCTCAGAATTTGCATACAAATTCATGATGCATTACCTTTTTCAGTAAAGATTTAATTATGTCTGGATAGGAATAATGATGCCTGACCCTTACAAGGCAGGTGGTTAAACCGTATAAAAGTGGTGGTGTGAATTGAAGCATTTCCTCTAACAATCGAGAGCTGGATTTCACTCATACCAAGAAGTAGAATGCTTTAGGAATTTCTCCTGCTCATTTCAAAGGTTGTTCCCTGAGTAAATGATGTCAGATGAAGTTTTCAGAATCTGACTCTTCAAACAAGTTACATCAGGATTTGCATATGAAGAAAGACTCATGGATCTGAGTAACTACCAATCTTTTAAAGCCTCGAGGGCCAGAAAACCTGGAACAGGTGATGCATCTATGGATTTTTTTTCCATAATAATGAGTGGGTAGAGGCAAGAAATTGGCAGGAATTTGTTTTCAGCTTTTTCCTCTTCTGGCCTGTACAGCTGAGCCATCCAAAAATGATGTAATATGTGGATAATAAACAAGCATCCCATGGCCAACTATTTTCTGCAGAAGAATGATGCAAGATATCAACTCTCCCACAGTTTGAACTACTCTGCTTCAGGCCTTATTATTTTTTACTGTGCTTTTCATTCCCAGGTACATTATTACATCAAATTTAGTGAGTCCAGCACGTCTGCCAGCCAGTGCTGTAAGTTAGTGGGTTGTTGCTGTTCCTGTTGCTGTTGTGGTACTGCCAGTGGCATGAATTCATGTACAACATATTGTTCTTTATTAACTTTCATCAGGGAATAATACAAGTTTCTCATATCAATGAAATTAATCAGAAAGAAAAATCCTGGTTTAGAGCCATGAATTGTGTAAACAAATAATGTTGCTCTCTAGACTCCAAGTGGCCTTCCAAAAAGTTTCCTTTGACAACCCAGGCTAAGAACCTTTGAGCTAGAGCAGCTTATCCCAATGCTGCACAAAGCCTAGAAATAAGGCTAGAAGGGACTGCACTGAGTTTTCTGGTCACAGGAGCAGCTCCTGGTTTTTATAAGGAGCACACCTTCACCTGAAGCCTTATTCCTCCTCTCTGCAGTGCATTGCATAGATATGCAGTATTTATTTGCAAGAAATATAGAATGCACTTAGGATAGAGGAGTTGCCAAGGCTGTACTCCCAGATTTACAGTGTGAAAATGCAGCATCACTGCTGTTGTAACTTCCACCCTTAGTGCCATTTCCCACGGGGTCACTGCTGAGCCCTTGGGCTGGTGCAGGTCAGAAGAGTGAGCAGGAACCAGTCCAAGCCTCTTGTCCTGGTCACAGCAGAAAATCTAGGAAAAGTCACATTGCCTATGCTGTTAGCAAAGAACACAGATTTTTAGATTATGATATGGATAAGCAGCATTATGTTTGGTGGCTCTGGTTATTGATTGGCTTTGATAGTTTATATCTTTAACATGAAGCTAATTATCAGATTAGATTTAATAAGTATATAATTTTAGGAGCTGCTCGTACGTTGCTGTTCAGTGCATTTGACTGCATACTGTGCACTGTATAATGTATAATATGCATCTTCATCTGCCTCACTTAGCACTAGAGATAAATGAGCCTTCTCTTTTTTTGTCCTGCCCTTCTTGAATTTTCAGTTAAATTATAAGGAGAACATATGAGACTGACTGCTGCTTTTCCCTGTGGGGACTAAGGATGACCAGGATAGAGATGGTGCTATTCTCTCTGCTCACCAGACTGTCTTCATGTTAGAGTTAAATTGTCCCTCTCCCTTATCTCTTCAGAAGAATGAGAAAATGGTACATAAGCTGCTACTTTGAGATACAGTTGATTCCTAGGTGCTGTCTGAGTAGGTGCAGTTATGTCTGCTGCTCTTTCAGGACAGAATGTGAGATTTGGGATAAATTGGTCCATCAAACCCATGTACCACCTATTTGCAAAATGGCACAGCATGCTGGGGACATTAGATGCATCTGAAGATGGTGTAAATTTGAATACATGTATATGACCACAGATAATTAGAATAACAGGGGTTTTAATAATTATAGTTTTATGAGAAATTTGCATTTTTATAGGGTCATCTATTATGGACCAGGAAAAAGCTTGGTTTATGAAGATAATCCACATTTTTCAATCCCTGTATAGAAAGAAATGCCATTCGTAGCTATATCTTTTTTTCCTGTCTAGCTCTGTCTTGATGTTAGAATTTCATTGGGTGAACTAATTTCAGGGCTTAAGCCTGAATATTGTTATTAGTATAAAGCTAATTTTCACCAATCACTTGTGATCAAGGTATTCTACATTATTTTTACCATGTGTACTCTTTGAAAATGGTATTTTAGGAAAACTTGGTATATACAGGTATCATTTTCTTGTGAGTTTGAAAGGGGAAAAAATTAAAAATTGTCAGCTTTCTTATTTCTAACACTTCAAAGCCTATTTGCTAAAGATATGTTGACTGGATTTCTGTATAATTTTGTGTGAATGATTTATCTTGTCTGGTCCAGAATGTAAACTTGTTAAACATTGTAAATTAAGGATTTTTTATGGGGGGAAAATGCATCCTAATTTGCATTATAAACAGCAGCCCAATTTCAGGCAAGCTATGCTTTTATTTCAGTAGTGTTAGAGACAGAGAGCACTAATTACAGAGTGGGAATTTTCAAAGGTGTTTAGAGAACAAGAGCATGGGCCAATGACACGGATCTCCTTGAATTACTTAGATTGTTTTGAAAAGTCAAGATGATTTAATTCTCTTCTTATTCCTTCACTATAATCTTTATATATTATAATAATATCTTGATCCCTCTTTCTCGTGAACTCAGTGGATGCAGGTGTAAAAGGTTGAATTATGCTCCAGTTTTGTAGTATGTCACATTTCTTGCTCTTTGTATTTTATTTGTATACTGATGCCAAAAAATGCCACAGATGCATAGAAGACTTGGGAACAGTGTATCAAAACAATAGTTATCAAAGCTTACAAATATTGACAAATATTGAGAATGATAGCAAGAAAAAAAGATTGAATGAGTTGGAAGCAAAAATACCCAAGAAAAGTGAGACTGGAATCATTAGACTAGCATCTCAAGAAAAATAAGATACACAACTTTCGCCTGTAAGTATCTGTGTGTTTTTACTGGAGGTCATGACTAATGACTATTTGTTTTGCTAATGAATTCCATTTCAATCAGTTTGAAATTTTTGGAAGAAAATCTGCTGTTTAGAAGATGTGAAAGAATGTAGATAAATTCAGCCACTCCTGGGTGAAGTGAAAAATCCATTATTCCAACAGTAGAGTAAGTGTCTGAAATGAAAAATACTAGTACAGGCCTGATTTTTGCAATCCTTAATGTTTTTATTTGGAATAACTTTAGTCTAAATCTGTCTACTATATGCACAGTAGAGGCAGGATTGTTATGAGCCTGGTCTAAGTGAGAAGGTAAGAAGGGACCTGCCTGCTGAGGGTACAGTGCAAATTATCCCATCAAGGGGAAAGGACAGGAAATATGGTGGGAGCCCAAGCTGGCTAAATCAAGAGCACTTCCCATACTTCAAACATGAGAAAGAGGAGAAGTGGAAACTAGGTCAGCTCACTACAGCAAACTGCATGCTGATAAATCAGAGGAGCTGTTGGTGAGAGAGGGAAGGCTGTCAGAGGGGACAGTGGAAGGGCTCAAAGGTTGAGCCTTTCCTGCTGGATTTCAGGATAAAGGTCAGCTACAAGGAGGTGGCCTAACACCAGCACCAACAGGAGAGAATAAGGAAGAAACATGTTTGAAACCATGTATAAAATTTAGATGTTTTCATGCCAGCTGGGCAGGTGAACTTTTTTCTTGGTGCTTAAGGGGTTGGTTGGTGAACTCTCAGAGCCTCTAACAGTTATCTGCAGGAACTTCTGAGGGCAGACAAGTTACCTAGATACTAGAAAATGTAAATTTAGTGATAATGTAGAAAGAGTGGGAAAAATGAGGAATTTATAGAACACCCAGTTGCTGGAAAGACAATATATAGAGACATGTACAGACCAAGTATGTAACAGTGATTCACTACAAAAGTCTGTGTTGAGTGAACATCCAAAGCTTTCTGTTCTGGATCTGGTATTATTGTTGTTTTCATTAATGACCTAACTAATGGGCCTGAGAGTCTATTACATTTCCAGGTGCCACCAAACTAGAAGGAAGTGACACACTAGGTTTACAAAATGCACAGCAGTGCACAGGAGAAATAAGAGTTTTGTAGAAAGTTATGTAATGGTCCTGATAGACCACACAGGCCAGAAGCAAGTAAAAACTGGTGAATTCTGGAAAAGTTTTCAAGTGATGGATTGGGATAGAAGTATGTGGAATAATGCTACTGTAAGCACCAGGAGGGTCTAAGCAGGACTATCTGTTCCAGTTTTGAACACTCTACTTCAGATTGTGGACCAAACAGAGGTAATCCAAAAGAGAGCAGTGAGAGATTATAGCTATTGAGACCTGAAAGAAAGATAATTAAATAAAATGAAGTGTGTGTATGTATATGATAATAGGCAGTGCAAAAAGAAATATGTTCTAGAAAAAGAAATTATTTGTTCTCCATGTCTCTGAAGAATAAGCAAGGCTGGCCTAACATGATGCAGGTTAGTGACTTCAAAAGATACCTAATTGTGGAGGGTGTTACTGTTCTGTGAAAATCACCATATTAAACTGTCACAGGAGTCTATGGAATACCCATTTTTAAACGTCTTTAGAAACAACTGAGTATCTAATATAGGTGTTTTAAGCACAGTTATATCAAAGTAGAACATAGAGCAGATGAAATTTTGTACCTTTTTCAGCAATTTTATTCTACTTTATTTCCTATGTGAGTGTAAAATGATTGACAAATTCTAATTTGAACTACCACATGCAAACATGGGCATGAGGGAGCTGCAAGTAGTTCCCTTTTTTTCCTACTGAGCTCTTACTCTGAGCACTACTTCTTGAAAGAGTGAGTGATGGGAATATTTTCTGGATGGGATTATTTCTCTTTCTTCTCTTACTCTCCAAGTACAACTCCTGTTGTGCATATAACCCCCTAGTATGAGACCTGAATAATTTGGCTATATGTATGGTCTAAGGCCAGCTCAGAGTTATACAGAAAGATTCAGAGAAAAACAAAGAGGCTGAGAAAAAGTCAGAGGTAAGTACCCATCCTAGCTAACAGTAATGCTTCTGGAGTACACAGTGGGGAAGATATCAATTGGTGAATACTTGTGGCATGCATCTACCTGACCTAAAAAAAATATCTTAACCTGAACTAGGCTTATTTTTCTTCAATCCTAACTTTACATTGAAGGAAATAAGGCTTTGTGAGCTTGTTGAACAGTCAGACACAGGCAGAGAGGGAGGGCACTATATGCAGCAAGAAGCTGTGCCTTCCAGGGAAAGCAGGAATGAGTTGGATCTGTCTTCATTTGGAATAAAATGGTTGTGCTGAGGTAATGATGTATTTAGATAATGCTCTTCTGTGATTTGGATACATTTTCCAAAGTTGTGTATTCTTTGGCAAAGAGCTGAAACTCTTCTTTTGGAAGATCTGTTTCTTGTCTCCACAGTTTTACTGACGGGCTCTGAGGAGGTCAAACTATTTGGGGTGCTGGTCTCCCGACCAGAACCAGGATTGTTACAGACAGTTCTGGGAAGGAGTCATGAGAGGATAATCCACTTGATCCCAGTGACAGGATGAAGACAAACAGGAGTGGGATTTGAAAGTGCTGTTTTTAGGAAAGTGGGAAAGCTTCTGGGAAGGATGACTGACCACAGACTGGCAAGCACATTGAAAATGGCTTGGATAGTGGAGTCAGTGAAAGGGGCATTTGACTCAGAACTTCTTCCAGGGAAGACATCTGCTGCTTCTTTCACATGGCCATAGTCTATGATGAGTGTGTCATCTGTTGAAATAGTTATGCCAGGCTCTCCGGGAATAAGAGGCCTCTTAGAGCTTCTAAAGGATCCAAGAGTGAACTGTAGGTGTTCTTGTATTAGTCAGATGCCCCTGCTGCCCGCAGAAGAAAGAAGTGCTGCTCAAAGTCTAACACTGCACTGATCTATGCCTTTGGAGCAGTCTAAAAGTCTGTGAGTTGTCCTTATCTGTACTTGGCTAAAGGTGGGGTTTTTTTCTCTTGATCCCACATGCTGTTTCTGCCTCAGCACCTCTTTACATCTGCCAAAGTGATCTTGAGCTCTACTTCCTTCTGCAGTATCTGCATCTTCTCCTGTGCTAGGCAGACAGAATAAGTTTTTGTGGCCTCTGCTCCCATTTCATGGGGCAGAAGCTTGGCTGCCTTTTGCAGGACTCCAGTTTGTCCCATCCCAGGCTTGATATCATTGGTGACCAGGTATGAACGGGCTCTCTTTGTTTAGGACTGGGGTTTATGTGCAGTAAAAACTGTGTAGGTAATTAAGAATTTAGAAGATGTGATGCCAAGTTTAGGATATAAAACTCTGTTCCACAGAAAAGAAGTAGGAAGATGTGACAACTGCCCTCTGAATGCTGAGAGGTGTTTAAGAAAAGATATCTTACCTTTTGTATGTTCACTCATCATTTGCCACTGCCTACAGAGAAAGCCAGTTTACACTAGATGCCTAGGCTAAGTTTTAGGTAGCTAAAGTAAGGAGAGATTAATCCCATCATTATCAGAGAATTGTTTAATTCAGTAACCACTAGATAAAAGTTGCACCTTTAGAAATCCACTGTGAAGTCCATAGATCACTTGTGACTTCAAGTGAAATTGAGAATCTTTTCAGAGCCTGGATATGTTGCCTTTATTACTGTTCTCACATCACCTGCTGCTTACTGTTTTATTGCAGCAGTCTGGAAGACAGCTTTCCTTATACTTCCTGAAGAATGAGTGTGAATGTTCCTCAGGTATATTAATTCTTCAGTAGAGAGAACATCCTTAACAGAAGAATGTAATCCTCTGCTTCCTTGTAATTTGCTAGGTGTATAAATTCTCTCTGAAAATTTTCTTGCTTATGATTTGGATTTTTAATTAACTTTGCATTTTAACAAAAACCCAAAGAGTCATTCTTAGCTGTGAACTGCTGGTGCAGTTTGGGCATCTTATCTACCGTCTCCACAGCAGTGTGTACTCGAGCATCGTTGACACTTCAATTTCTCTATCCTTAGTAAAGGAAAATGAGTATCCCAGATACTTAATCTAATCTTTGAATGGTTATGCTTTCATACCATTCAGCATTAAGGCAGAAAAACAAATATCAAAGTGAAAATCATGATATCTTAGAGCTGGGAGACGTGTAGCTCCTTCAGTTTTGATGCAGACCCTCTAGTCCTTATTTGTAGTTTGTCCCTTCGTTTGCAAAAGTGTAACAATAATTGCCCATCCCTTCTGTCCTGAAAGGTTATACCCTCAGACCATTTTGTAAGGGGTGAATATTCAAAGTATGGCCGTTCATTGTATCTCTTTGACTGTTGATAAAAATAATGTTCTTAATACTGATCTTCCCTTAGCTGCCCCTTGAGTAGGAAGCAAGATTTATTCTTGGGATACTTGGACTGGGTAGAGTGAAGCAAACAGTCTTCAGATGCAGTGACTGCTCCTGCCAGTGTAGAAAATCATATTGCATAAGAAATCAAAGATTCAAACAGAAGTAGAGGGCTTATTTGTAAAAGAGCCATGTTAAAAGGTAACTGCTCTAATAGTTTGTAGGATGTCTAATTATCGAAGTTATGCAAATAAAATCTTTTGATTTCCTTGTAGTCTTACCACATTGTTCCTTTGGGATCTGTCTTGACTTAATGTACAGAGTAAACAAAAGAAAACTAGCAAACAGTGATATCACATTGCAAAGTAATTCAGTGCATGAACAGTGTGCTGGTGAGTGGATTTTTGAGGGGTTGGCTGTTCTTTATTTTTGATGGGTTTGTGTGTTTGTTTTTAAGCCTTTGTCCTAGCAGGACAGATAAATGTTCACTTTCCCTTTTCAATATGGGATCTTGGAAGAGTTCATTTCCAGTCTCTTGTACTGTTATGGGGAAAGCAGAATGATATTCTTGGCTGACGACAGTGCAGTTTCCAAACGTTACCATGGTGATCACCTATGTAACATCACTACCACTTTTCACAACAGCTCAATTTAAGATTCAAGTTGAATATTTCCATGATTATGGGAGGGTAATTATTTCATTACTCAAGGGAAGAAGATTTAGGAGGTAAATAGCTCTTCATTAGTTCTTAAATGATTTCCCCAGTCTTTTTAGGCCACAGAAATGCCAAATATTAAAGTGACAGAAACAGAGGGTCAAATTCTGATCTCCCTCTTCCTCCTGCCTACCTCTCAGCCCCTTCTGAGCAGTCAAGAAAGTAGAAATATCTCTATCCATTAAATGCTCTTGAAACTTCAGACATTTGATGTAAGACTTTGCTTTAAAGGTTGCCCTTTTTTTCCAGGGTACACAGTTTTTTCATACATGCAATGCAGCTGAAGTCCAGAAAAATTGCAGGTTGGATCACTGACCACTCCGTGTGATTTTGAAAAGTCACAAAAGCAAGTTGAGGGGAAATGAAGCATTCAAAGTTCTGGCCAATTACTCAAGAACTTCCTTGTTTTAACTGTAGATGTTGAGATCTTTTATGGCTAGGACAAACCAGAGCCCATTAACTGTTTTCCTGTTTTTTAAATTCCTTCAGAATTTGAGGGAACAGAAACTTAGACTACTGAGTGATTATGTGGGAACTATTGATACCTTCTGTTATCGGTGGTGATATTTTGTGGAGTTTATGTACACATTCTAATTGAACAAAGCCATCTATTTATAATTAGAAGTGGATGTAAAAAAAGTAAGAACTGAAATGTTAAATTCTACTGGGAACTTTAGGAAAAGTTAACCTTTATTGTTAATTGCAAAGGGACTGTCTTCTACTAATTAAATCAGAGGTGGAACATCAAATAGGTTTTACAAATAACTTAATGGCTTATAAACAAATAATTGCCACAGCAAAATAAGCGCATATGACAGAAAGAAAACAATTATACTGTAACACTGTTATTAATTTGTCCCTTCATGTTACAGAATGTGCAGGTCACAGGAGACTTTCATTAGAGAAGAAAGCTTGCAGATACCTCCCTTTGAATCATACTGTTAGAAACCAAGGGTGAAATGGTTCATGATTTCATTTGCCTGTATTTTTATGTTTTCCAGTGAAAATAAATGAGTAGATTTATATAATCACAATAAGACATTTCAAGAATAGTGGTGCAAATTTTTTAGATTATATCACCAGGCTGCCGAGGTTTCAGGACACTACTAATATGTCTAGACAAGCAGCTGTTTGTGTTGCTTTGGCTGACTGTCATTGTGTTCTTTTATTTTTTATGGCCCAGGGTTCAGCAATGATGCAACTCTGTAATCAAGTGATTGGGAATAAAAAAGATACAGGAAAATACTGCAGTGTTATGCTAAATCAGACTGGGGTAGAACATGGCTAATCAACATTTTTCTGTTTTGTATGCCATTTCTCAGGGATATCTGCCAGAGAGAAAGTAAGACTAGATCACAATGGAATTAACTGGAAAATGCTTAATTTTTTTTCCCCCAGAAAAATCTCATTCATGGAAGGAGTTTTTTCAATACCAGTTTTGTTGATACTCCCTCAGACTGAGAGTGAAACTGCACATTATGAAACACCTGATTCAGAATGCTTGCCTGGAGACCTCAAATTCATACCCTACCTTGGTCAAACCATGGACTCTCAGGTGCTTGGCTTGACTGTCTCTGAGCTTTCTCCATATAAAATTCCATTCTGTTTAGCTATGACTTATCCATTGGCTCAGAGATACAGGCACACGGCCAACATGTGCCTCCTGAACAGTCTGAGCATGGTTCCTGGGCTAGGGCTGTGCCATGCTCTCTTCTGGAGCTGTGCTAGCCTCAGGAATTGGTGGTAGGAATGAGCCTGAAGGGTCCCTTACAGCTCAGCAGTCAGCACAGCCAGCCCTTGATAATTCTCCACAGCGTGATGGATCCCCACAGGGTGCTCTTGTCACATCCTGTTTGAGAACCCCCTGTGAATCCCTGACCTCTTTCACTCTCTATGACATCAGGGATTATTTAGTGCTCTTGACCCCTTGATGTGTCTTTCAATGAAAAATAGTTGCTTTGGTTGAAACTTTTATGGACAAGTTCTAGCATAGGAGAGTAATCTATTAGAGAAGACAGATCCTGATATTTCTACTATAATTCTCCATGAAAAAACTCTCCAATATTTTGTTAGTAGATGTTAGAACAGGAATAAAAAAGTTTAGTCCGATTAACTTGGTGAAGCAGCATTGGAACACAGTTACGCTGCCACCTTTGCCCTTAAATACTCACATGATTTCTGGTTAACGTTCACTCAAAGATGACAATACAAAGTTTCAATATAGCAGCAAGATACAATGTGCATTACAGTGCAAAAATTCTATTTCGGGTCAAGATTAAATTAGGAAAGCTTATAAAAGATAGATGCATAGCACAAAACAATTGATTTTTCATAGAATCAGAATCATTTAGGTTGGAAAGAACTCTTAACATCATCAAGTACAACATTTAACCCAACACTATCAAATCCACCTCTAACCCATGACTCTAAATGCCCTGTTTACATGTTTTTTACACACCTCCAGGGATGGTCCTCAACGACTTCCCTGGGCAACCTCCAATGCTTCAAACCTTCACCTTTCTGCAAAGAAGTTTTTTCTAATATCCAATCCCCTGCCTTAAGGCCATTTCCTCTCGTCCTATCTCTTGCATGGACAAGCAATGGTGTCATCTTTAGAGCTGCCTGCAGTCACTACCAGCTTTTGATTCACTGTTGGCCAGTTGCTAATTTTATGTTTTCCTAGAAAGGCAACAAGATTCTACCAGAGGAGTATACAGTAAGATAGAAAAATACAGCTGGAACAGAGAGGTAATGCCTGGTAAGAGGGGAAATATTTCACTTGAAGTGCCTGCTAAACTGAATACTTTCTGTTCTCACTTCTGTATAAAGTGGAATTTATGCTGTTATGCTATTTCTGTTCTGAAGAAGAATAATTTAGAAGACTGCCAGGGATGTAAACTGAACAAGGTGTGATGTCTGAAATTAAGGAAGGAAAATGAAAACAATGACTGTTCATCTTCCCACATCTACTTTATCTGACTTAGTTCAGGCAAGTAACCAGCTTGGACACAATTCAGCAAATTATTACTCACACACTTAGTACAGAGTATTTTAATAGACTCACTGAAGTAAAGCACATAGGAGAAAAATTAGACTTCATTTAGCATAGCATTTCTTTTTCATATTAGTCTTTTGATTTCCTGTTGAAAAATTGTATTTTAAAATAGCAGTGAAATCCTGCCTGATGTCACAAAAATAAAACTTGCATCCAATTCCTAGAGCTGTGAGACTTTCCTCTCAAGTCTTCCTATTTCTCTGTAGGTTGAGGTTTCTTCATGAATGACCATGCAGCCTGACTGGTACCTCCACTACATTTTACAGGGTCTTTTTCTCTCCCACCATATTTTATAATGGTGTGGGGTTTTTTCAAGACACTGTAAGTCAGTTGTATGATTTTGCATTTCAGAACTAATTATGTCTTACTGCTTTTTCTACTTTATACAGAAAAGAAATCATGAATGGCTAATTCAGCCTGGATTTATCATACATAAGAATTCACAGTACTTAATTATCTAGCAATTTCCTCCATTATTTTCAATAGATTTTTATTTCTTTATTAAATATAAAATACTAAGTGTTCCATATTAAAGATACTGGTGCATTTAATCCCTTTCAGAAAGTTTCCTGACTCTTGTCCTTGTTATTAGTCTATGGCATATTTTATTTTATTCCAACTAAATTTCAATGACTTAGTAGAAAATGTTCAACACAGTTGAAAAAGCTGTTCTGAAGAAGGTGGAGGAGGCTCAAACAATTGCTTCTCATGTGGTTTTGAGTAGAAAAGCTCCTCAAGTTCCAGCATGTGTGAAGACTCAAATGCATACTCTGGGCTCTGCCTGGAGGGTGAGGGTAGCTGTAGGAGTATTTAAATGCCTTCTGTATGATGAAAGGAAGACAGTGTGTGCTGCCTGGGAATCATTGCAAAAGCAGTGCTTTTCTGCAAGTTTAATTTTTGGTTGACTCTTATCATTTCCAAAACTAATAGGATGAAAGCAGTGCTTAAAATATTTAAGTGTTCTTCCATCTTAAAGCATTTGTTGGTATTCTGGTATTTACCTGTAAGTTCTCTTCATGTTATAACAGAAGGAAACTCACTCAAAACTACAGTTTCAATAATTTTAAAAATCTAATTAAGTAGTGTAAGAAAACATTTTAAATCATATTTGTAATACTTGTGGTAAAAGCTTTAGGAAAGAAATGGTGATTTTTACATTTTCTGTCACTTTAATATTTTTTAATGAATGTCATGATTTCCCAGTATCATAAAAAGATTCAAGCTTCAATTGAGCACATAATATAACAGAACTAGAAAAGACTTCTGCAAGCTCAAGGAGTTATACAGAATAGAATATTTCAATTGGAAGGGACCTACAATGATCACCTTGCCCAGCTGCTTAAAATTTGAATATATTATAAGTGTAAGAATATGTAGCACATTGTACATAGAATATAAAATTTACAGATTTTCATGGACTCTGAATTTAGCAGAAGGATAATTGCTCAGAACTTGAACACTGAATGAGAGAACAGAACCAACAAGTAAAATCTGAAACCCAGCACACGTCTTTCTTCATAACACACTGTCTGCACTTTCATGTTTATTATATTTATTACATCTTGGGAGGTATGTAGACCTGGTTTTTGGGGTTTTTTTAGGATTTTATTAATCAGATTTGGGTTCTGTTTGTTCAGCTAGCCTATCTTTATTCTCAATTATATTGCTGCATGATCTGCTTTGAGACTGAAGGCTCATCTCAGCAGTTCTGATGGAGTAGAGGGATACAGTCAGGTCACTGAGCAAGCAATTCCCTCTTTCTTCAGCAGTGTGTCCAAGACCAGTTTGCCCATAGGAAACTCACTTTTGTGAAGTCCAAAGGCAGAGCACAAACCCCTCACCCCACCCCCTGCCATTTTTCGGGAAAAAAGAAATCAATTTTTCTTTTCCAATTCAATTTCTATTTTTCTTTTCTGGTAAACAAATAGTTAACAAAAGAAGATAATTTTGTTGAAAACTCAATTTCCCATTAAAACAGTTTTGTGATGAATTTGTGACCAGCTCTCACATTGCCATATTAATGACCTCTTCATTTTTGTCTGTCAAGACTGTTGAATAATTGTAGTTACTAAAACAGGTTTTTTTTGTTGTCTGGTTTATTTTTTCTCCTTTTTTTTTTCCCTCTGAGGAGAAACACTCCAATGTGAGTGGAAGGGCCTTTACACATTTCAGCTGGTGGTCAAACAGGTCAGTACTTGGCAGTTGTTGCTCAGCTGATGCTCCCACATTCTCTACTTGTCTTAGACTTTGTACTTGGCTTTTAGCATATTTTTGACATATTTTTGAAGAGAGATTCTTAAACTCAAAAATGTAACCAAAATGTTTGAGAATGGGACAAAATAACTTTTTTTTTCTAGGGAAATAAGCTTACAAAAAGCAGCATTTTTTAAGAGATTAGAGTTAATTGAAAGTTTTGAGGAATTGCAGTGGATAATTTTGGTGGGAAACAAAATTGAATGGAAAAGATGAGACTATTGATTTTTTAGAATATACTAAAATGTTTAATTTAAATATTTTTAAACAAAAAAGAAATTGTGAGACTTCAGTTTAAAAATCAACTTTCAGTTGGGGAAGAGGGTTTAGAAATAGGTTATTTGAAAATGAAATTAAGTAATTAACTTTAGGTTTGTACAGAGTAAATTGTTATTTAAATTTCTATAATATTTATTTCTTAAACTCTTTCTATAGCTTTATTTGGCCCAAGTTAGTCATCAAAGCAAAAAAGAGGTATTATTTCTCCAATTCTGTTTGCAAATTTCATGTAAGTGTTTGCAGTGGATGCTTTTCAATTGCAAGTAGATCTGATTTGAAGGTATTTTTCAGTGCTCTGCTTCTTTTACAGAGACTTTAGAGGATATTGTTTTCAGAAAACAAAAAAAAAGCAATCTTTTTGATATTGATGTAGCTGAATGAACATAGGACAGTCAAGGATTACCCTGCCTAACTCATGGTTTGAGTGGCTCTTTACCAGATGCCCATTGGTAAGGTATAATGAGCAGAATAATGAGCACATGTGATTTTATGAAATTTTTTAAAATTGTGGCTCTTACCTAAAGGTAAATCAGTTGATTGATTTGTAGCTAATATTATTTCTATTGATATTCATGTTTGTTGCTCTGCAGTTAGAAAATAAATAATTAAGACGTAGGGTGGAAAGACATGGGAATTTGTTCTGTGCACGATTAATTAGCCTATTTGCTCCAGTTTATTTTTGATCAAATAGAAGATGCTGAAAGAGTATAAAGTAAGGTCCTTAATATACTCTAAGGACCTGTTTCTGCCCCAGTTGACATTAAAGGCAAGTTCCCACTGATGTGACTGATGCCCTAATTGCCTGGCTTGACATTGATGGTTTCTCAATTCCAAAAGCTTTGCTCTAGATAGGATGTTGGGATGATGTCAGTTTTCTAAGCAATGATCACATGAAAAACAGATATTTTAAATGGAAGATTAAAGAGCTGGAAGAAGAAAATGATGCAGCAATTGGTTGGTGACTATCAAGCCACCTTGTTACAGGTGAGAATATACAGGAAGGAGAGGTCTCTCTGCCCATTTTTGATGTTGGGGAATGCATTTGCATTCCCTGGGTTTGTTGCACTAACTTTCCTTGCTGGGAGTTACAGAATTTAAATTAATAATTTTAAAGTAATTATGTTGTCTGGAGTTGACTTGTTTATTTTTTAACCCAAAGCCCACCATTAACAGGTTTTTAATCTGGTAATTTTCTTTCATTTTTCACCTCTTTGTTATTCATTTTATTAGACTTGAATGCAGCCCTGCTGCATTGTGATTCTTCTCTTTTTTCCACATGGCTGCCTGGTTTGCAGAGGATGCCTCCTTACAGATGTGTTCCTTCCTCTGACAAACAATTACCCCTGTTCCCCTCGGCAGGAGGCCATTAGGACATCATCACGGGTTCTGCTAAGTCATCTCACAATCACAGTTTTGTGCAATCACCTCTCATCTGAGTCTATCTAGGCATATGCCATGCAGGGAAACTAGCAGTCACAAAATGCAGCACCTCCAGGCATATTATTTGTTATTTTGGTCCAGGAGTGTGACAGATAATGGCCACTGTCTCAAGGTCTCATTGGCTGCAGGGACTGGCATCATATGCAGAAAATGCGGAAAAGCCAGGACGGGTGAACACGTTCCTACTTAATAACAGCAAAAGGAACAGTTTTGTATTTTCACTGCAGATGAAAGCACTAAAAAGGCTGACTCAAAAGGTAATGTTTGCAGAATTATCCCAATGAATAGACCCACAAACCTAAATTTATGTGGCATCTGTTCTTTATTACTTATTGTTTATGAGCTGTGTGCGCAAATGGTAATTGTGTCAATAATTTCCTTCATATTTAGCCTAGTTATCATTGTGGAGCTAAGCATTTAACATTACTAGACTAACAAAATACCATAAAACTGGACACTTTTAAGCTTAAATGTGCCAATTATTAGGAGATACTCCTTAAAATCCAGATGTACGAGGTGCATCCTTCTATGCTAGATTAAGAAGATCAGAGAGCTCCATTGCTTATACACAATTTGAGAAACTGTTCACACTTTCCCCCTAGCTGTTCACACGGTTCTAACTGATGTTAAAAAAACATCCTTAATTAAATATTATGATTCCAAGGACTGTGATAGACCTCGGAATAAATGTGACCAAAACCCTGGGTTTTTTGATAGAAAGAAGCCAGCTGTTTTGTGGAAGACTCTCAGTCTGCGTGAATGTTACAAACTGCTGAATTACTAAAAGGCCCCTTGATATATGATCTCATGTTGCTTAATAGGCCTCAGATTACTTTGGGGAAAAATGGGTTTTATTGTGTTAATCATATGAAAACGAAGTTACTAATCCCTATCTAATTATGAGAGGTTTTTAAACTTGTAATAATATCCTAATTATTTCCTCTTATTGAAACAAGTCTTGTTCTAAAAGTAATCCTCAAGAAAGCATATGGAAAACAATCCAATGAAATACCTGGGCTTTAATTTTAATTATGTGGGTTTTGAACCATTATTTTTTTGGTTATTGTTGTTTCAAATATTATCAATAAATATTGTTTTGTATTGTACTCTAACAAATTCCTCTTCTCTTTTGATAGCTCTCTGAGCAAAACCTTAATTCAAGTTCCATACAAAAGATTTCGTTTATGATATTAAATCAAGTGAGTATAGACTCAGGACAATCAATCCTGAAATAAATCACAGAACAATGTAATTTAAGATTATTTGACTGCTGACAGGCAGATGATTAGATAGCATAATCACTTCCTGTTCTCTGTCTGCCTCTGAAAGTACTCTGGTTTTGGGTATTTTCTACTGCAAGGTGCAAGAAAAAAAGAAAGCCTTGGGGCGGGGCGGGGGAAGGATAAGACTACTGAGGATAAGGAAGGAATAAGAATTTATAGTAATTGTGTAGATACCACTGAGCAACATCTTAACCTCACGCCCAAGTTAAAATGCCTTTGCAGCAAATGAGACTGAGAACTGCAAAGTGAACCTTGTAGTCAATGGAAGGGAAAAAAACCCCATGGCTTTCCTGCAATGAGCTCATCAGGGAGCTCCTCCCTAATTTAGGCTCTAGCTTGCAAAAAAGAAGTCTTTTTTTTTGTCTTTTTTTTTTCTCTGACACTATTAGATCAAAACAGTACCCAGGCATTAGACAGTATTTATTAGCTTGTAAGGCCAGAGATAATGATCCCATTCAATCAGAACTCATGAATAATTCAGCAGTCCCAACTCCACATAATTTCTGTCTTTACTTTTAAAACCAGTAAAGCACCATTTGCATTGCCTTTTTGAGGGGAGGGGAAATGACAGTAAGCAGAAAAATAAAGCAGATTTTTTTTCTTTTGGTTCTGCTTCTCAAACATACTCAGCTCTCTTAGAATGCTGTCTCCCTTCCCCTTCTCCCCTCCTATCTCCCAGAACAAAAACGACATCAGAATAAATATTAATCATGATACTATTGAGAAGATGCTGTACACTAATTATTGTCAAGAATAGTGCTACCCATATTTATAGAGGATTTTGTAATCACTGCAATTTGTTCAGTATTGTTACTTATACTAGCTGCTATGAAGTAATTACAGGTTTTTCACTTATTTTTGTGTGTATGTGTGTGTGTATGCGTGTTTTTTGTTAGGGGTTTGTAGGGGTTTTTTTGGCTTTTTGGGTTTTTGTTTTAAAAGAATACCCATACCGTTTTTGGGTTTTGGTTTTGGTGTTTTTGTTTTTTTTTTTTTTTTTTCAGCTTTTAGGCAAGCTTGCGAATAATCTTTTCCCCATGAGCAGTTTCTGAGAAATGAAACATTCTTCTGAAGAAGCCCAGGCTGATGTGGTACCCATGAAGCTAAAGGAAAAGTGCTGTGTTACAAATCCCACTGAATGGAGGCACAGGATGAATCAGGTTTGCAGTATCTTGGAGCCTTTCGTTACCTCACTTGCCCAGCTTAGTCACTAAGTGTCACTTACTGCAACAGTATTTTGCTTTTATGTCATGGCAGATCCCACACTGCTTTAGATATTCCTCCTTTACTTAATGCCCTCTGCTTCTTCAGGTCATGCTGAATAAGGTGATAAAGATTTATTCTGTAGGATCTTGCTCCTGCTTTGTAAACCCACTTATGTATTTTTTTTTTTTTTGTGGTAAATTGTGATAGCAGTGAAGTGAGTATTACGTGGTTTGGTCCCTTTCTTGGGCATCATATTAGGGACCTGTGCCCCTTAGTGCACAGAGCAGTTCTGGGCTGAGCCTACCGGGGGAGAAGGTTGCCATTAGCATTGATGCACCCACTGTGCTCCTGAGTAGGATCCCTGTAAATAAGTAGCATGTTCCAAACACCAACTACAGCCTATTAAAATATTCATTACCTTGCTTACTGATGTGAGTTTCTATAAAAAAAAGAGGGATTAGAGATCTTTTATAAATCGATTATTTTTTTGTTATAAACACAAACAGCTTTGCTGAACCGTGTGAAGGAAGGAGAAGCATTAGCAATGACATTCTGATCCTGTCAGCAGCACTCTACAAGAATGCATTTCTCTGACATCTCTGTTAACACAACTAATGCAGATGTCAAGAAAGTCATCACGTGCATGCGTAATGATGTGGCAGAGTGGCTGTAGACACTGAATTCACATCTATGATGCAGTGGGAAATACACAAATTATCTTTCCATTTTTGTATGAGTCATTGGCCTGTCTTTCCATATCTGGGGTGATATATACTTCGAAAAGGGATAGAAAGAAGGGTTTTCCTGAGAAAGCATTTTAAGAGCTGAAGCTTGAGTTCTAAATGTACTGGAGAGTACATGTCTTTACTGTGGATGTACTTGATGTCCTTCCTTAACAAGTAGAACAAAAAAGTGAACTAAAACCTAATTGTTTTCCTTCATTAAGTTATATCAATGTTTGAAGAAGGAGAAGGCATTCTGGCCACATTGAACCAAAATGATTGGAGGGCAAATAAGCAGCAGCTCAGCAAGCTGCAACTGAAGAAAAGACTGTCGATAAATCCTGAGGGACTGCAGATATATTTGTTAACTTCCAGTGTCAGTCTGAGTGAGAGTGTTTGTGTATTCATCAGTCATTAATTAAAGGCCTCTTGGGAGATTTTAAGATCTTCATCTTGGATTAGTGAAACTGAGCAAAAGGACAAATTGGGCTTTGCAAATTGCCACAAAGATTGAGAGTAGTGAGTGAAAAGGATGTTCTGATTCAGATTTCCTCAGAGGTGTCATGGTATGAGAACTGCTGGTTTAAGGGACATCATCAACCATACATTTACACTGCTAGTAGAAAGGCTGCAATGGTACTTGTTACTGTTGGTGCTAAACAGAAAGAAACCCCAGAAATTTAGAGCAAAGCTGTGTTCAGTTTAGCACAAACTAATGTAGTGCTCGTTAACTTTTCCACCAGTTTTTAGTTATGTCTTTGCAGAGGAGTTTGAAATTGAAGTATGAAAGAAATAATACCTGTACAACTGAATGTTTAGGCTCATCCTTGTGTACCCTCTAATCAGTCCTCATGTTTAGAGGAAACATCAATATAAGTCCTCATACAGAGGAATATGAATGTGATAGGGAACTAAACACGAATGCCTGAGTGTTCTGGTGAGCTCTGAAAGTAAAATCTGATCTGTGGAGTGATACAGGTAGGGCCTCAATGTTCATCACAAGGGCTGGGTATTTCAGTCAGACTGCCTGTCTCTCCAGGTCCCATGGGCTGAATGCCTTTTAGCAGCAGGGACACAGGAGATGCCTCGGGTACATCCAGGGGACTGTGCAGACTGAGAGTGCCCTGCAATATGAGGCAAAATGAGGTGAATGGGGATAACAACCTAGAAAAATGAATTCTGAATTTGAAACAGAATACTGGTGTAGATATACCCTCTACAATCTAGATTCTGTAATGCTGGTAGCTATCTCTAAGCAATATAAGGCTTAGGTAGTTTCCACTGAACCCAGAGGGGTTTTACTTGTATTGGTGCTTGTGGGAAAGGGGATCAGATGTTGGGTTTTGCCAAAAAAGGAGATTCTGGGTTAAGCCTGTGTAAATTTACATGTCAGCACATGTGACTCTGATTGCCAAATTGGAATCTAAATGTGCAGCCACCAGATATAATTCAAACCATACAAAATAGATCTGTAATGCAAATCAAATCTCACATGTTTCACCCAGGGACAAATTTAAGCAGTTGAGTAACTTAGTGTGGAAAGTCCTTATAGTTTAAAAATAAACACAATAATAATGATAATATGAGAACAGAATACATGTTCTTTATTGGGATGTATGAGGCACAGCATCACAGCCAGGCAAGGGAAGGGGTTGTCCCATTCTGTTCTTCTCTGGTATGGCCTCACCTCGGGTCTGGGGGCAGCTTTGGGCACCACAATGTAGGAAAGATACACAACTATTAGAGAGCATCCAGAGGAGGGCTGTGAATGGTGAAGGACCTTGAGGGGAGGCTGTGTGAGGAGCAGCTGAGGGCACTGAGTCTGCTCAGCCTGGAGGAGACTGAGGGGAGAGCTCAGTGCAGTCACAGCTTCCTCCCGAGGGGAAGAGGAGGGGCAGGCACTGATCTCTGCTCTGGGCTGACACTGACAGGAGCTGAGGGAAGGTTTAGGTTGGACATCAGGAAAAAGTTCTTCCCCCAGAGGGTGGTTGGGCACTGAACAGGCTCCCCAGGGCAGTGGTCACAGCACCAAGCCTGGCAGAGCTCAAGAAGGGTTTGGGCAATGCTCTCGGGGACATGGTGTGACTCTTGGGGATGGAGCTGAGCAGGGCCAGGAGCTGGACTCGATGATCTTTGTGTGTTTCTTCCAACTCATAATTTGTGATTCTGTAATTTTCCTTATCATGAGCTGTGTAATTCAGCACAGAACTATCAGAGCATTACTTGCTACTACAAACTCTACTTTGTAATGGATAACGATGTATACACAGCCTGGCCTAGGGAGCTTAAAGTCAAAGTGATAATCCTAAACGTAATTATACATATACCTAACTTCATATTTGAATTCAGTGGGCACAGAGGCGCACACAGTTGAACAAGCATGTGAGTAATGATTTTCCAGAACAGAACACAACTTAAATCTTCATGCTGCAAAGGTCAATTATAATATGACCTGAATGTTTGTATATTAAGTATTTCTCTCTTCATTTGGTGGGAGAGTAATGCCATTTTTATTGTATTGCCTTGCTTGTGATGGTTTTTACAGAACAAGCAAAAGTTTGAAAACAGATTTAGAATCTTGCTCCAGACTCATGTAATGTCAAAAATTTCTACCCCATCACCGCATTTCCTTCATTCTTAGATTACTCAGGTTGTCTTGCAGTGTTTATGAGAAACTCTGCCCAGTACCAAGCTGTGCATCAGGAGTTACCTGCAGCAGTTTTATTTTCAGCACTTTCTGCAGCAGTTGCACTGACACACACCAGAGTGCAGAAGTAAAATAACCTCCAGCCTTCTCCCAATGTCAAGTGTGTCAGCAACAGAGTTCAGCATTTGAATGTTCTGATCTCTTATAGGATTCCTGAGTTAAGCAAAAATATTCTGTAAAGTCCATTCAAACTCTAGTAATGATGCATTTAAGCCTTTGGAAGTTAAAACCTGATCCTACTTTCTCTGAAGGCAATGGGAGTCCTGCAACTGACTTCCATGGGAACAGGATTGGGCCCTAAGTCACTAAGTAACATTTTCCATGGTAATAATTAATAACAGCAGTTTTGAAGCTAAAGAAATTCCTTTTTTTTTTTTTTTTTTTTTTTTTTTTTTTTTTTTTTTTTTTGCAATGCCAGTATCCAAAATTGCAGGTGGATTTAGGAAGAGAATCAAACAATTATCTGAGGTATGTTCAGGGATGACAAGCTCTGAAATCAGGACACATCCAGGGCTGCAGGCTGCGTGAGATATGGTAGGATGGATTAAGAACTATCAAATGCTGTAAGAGAAAGGTAAGTATTATTGATTGGAGGCGGGCTAGGAAAATAATATGCTAATAAGGTGCATTGCAGAGGTCTTAAAACCTGGCAGATGCATTTTTCTAGGGGGATGTTTGGATGTTTGTAGTCTGAGGGGTTGCAGGAGATGTGTCTGAAAGGAGACTCAAGGGGAAGTTTAGTCAATCTTGGATGCTTTTTAAAAATATTGTCTTGCCTTGTGGTTAAATAATGAATGCAAATCTCCTTTCATGGATTTAAAGCTCTGATTGCTGACATGGGAAAACCAGAAAGGTTTTGTTGTTTTTTCTTTTTTTTTTCTCTTTTGTAAAATAACACCAAATGACATGGATATCTCTTTGTTCTCACATATGAATTTATCTTTGTTTTAGGATAAAAGGAGCACCAGATGTGACTGGGACTGCATTAGCAGAAAAGAGCTGTGCAGAGTATTGTGGTTTTCATTTGCTAGGGTTGTTGGAAACATTTCTTAGTGTCTTTCAGCAGACAGCAGTGTAGCTTGCAGCTTGGGATTCAAGGAAATTGAAAAATACAATCAAGTCTCACTGATTTAGGAACAGAACTGTGCTGTGATGTGTACAACAGTGCACCCTGGCTATTATCCAGCTGGCTTTCATTAATTCTAGTATCCTTCCATGTGAAAATTTACAACATCACATGATGTCAATCACATATTGAACAGTGCCATCATATCCAGTTGCAAACTTTGCACACAGTCCTGAGGCAGAATTTTTGTTTTGATCATATACAATACTATGCTAAATCATGTGCTATTTCGTCCCACTCCCAGCATGGTGATTTGGCCTTTCCCAAAGTCTAAGACAGGGAATGCATCTGTCTGAAATTCTGGCCAATCTTTTTCCTATCTTGTTCTCATTTTGAATAAAATGAATACAGAGTCCAGCCATGTAAACAAGAAGTGGGGGGTCAGCCCTTCTGTGGTTATGGACAGAGTATACCAGAGACAACTTACCTTTCTTTTTATGAAATAATCTCATATTATATTCTGTTTACTGTGGAGTTAGAAGCAGTAACTGTGCAGGCAGTGATTCTGCAAGTTACCACCCAACAGCTGACTGTTAGTAATTGCTTGTTGTATTCCCAAACTTGTAGAAACCATGAGACAATTTAGGTGATGTCCTCAGTTGATTAAGATGGTCTGTTATTCTAAAGTAACCTTGCTTTCCATCAAAAGAGACACTATCTCCCCAAGGAACTTGGAAATGCAATACAATAATACTTTACCTGATTAAACTAAGTAACTGAGTGGGAAGTAACTTATATTGCATGACTTTAAAGAATCTGTCTATTAGCTGCTCTATTATATTGCAGCCCTCATTAGCAAGATAATTCATCATACTGGAAAATGTGAATTGTGCTTTATGAATTAGTATAATAATATTCTGCACCTGGTAGTTATTAATTCCGGTTCAGTCTGATTTATCATAACATTAAACATTCAATGTTTGAATAGAAAAGAAGTTCGTTTTCATGTTTTTCCAAGATACAGAGTGTAGAATGTTTCAGAATAATAATTAGATATTGGATACTACTATACTTTCTGAGGTAGAGATAGTGATTGCTTGAAAATTATATTTTAATGACCTTACTCTGCTTAGAAACCATATAGCCTAAATTGTACCATCCATTGCTGCTGGATGGACCTCTACAAGAACATTTCTTTCAATGAGAAATGACACTATTTTTGTGCTGACAGTTTCTGTGTAATAATAGTGTTAGGTTTTGCCAACGAGCTACAATTGTTTCTAATATGACAGTTTGTTGAATTGTTGAATTTTGAATGGAGAGTAATTGAAAATGTACATTACTGTGGACTTCACTGGGTGAGGCAGGGGAGGGGGGAATTGGAGTTTGCTTCTGGCTCTAGTCTGGTTTAAAATGCACATGATGCAGTTCTGATTGTGTGAAACATTTTTTAAACCAGTCTTAGAAAGCAGTCATTTACCAGCAGTTAGCAGGGAGATTATGCTGGGGAGATGATACAAAAATGTATATATTGACTTAAATTGAGATAGATTGCTTTAGCTTATTCTACATGCTATTTCTAATAATATTGAATGTTGGTAACGATTTCCCTCAGAGAATCCCAGAATTCTTTATAAGCATTTAATGAATTTTCTTTTGAAAAATGAAGCATGTTACTGTTAAAAGTACAGGAACACATAGTAAAGTAGTTAGTAGTGAGAAGAGAGTCTAGGTTGTTGATTCCCTGCTTTAGCCTCTCTGTTGGGACACTTTTCCCTGGCGCTGTGATAGAGTCAAGGCAAAGTTTGATCTGAGATATTTCAGTGTCTGGTAGAAAAACCTGGCACACTTTTACCAAGGAGCTGACAAAATTAATTGTGAATGTGTCAGGTGGTAGCTGAGGACTTAGGTCATGTTAGTGACAGAAGAGTTTGATTCTTGCAGCCAGAGACTGGAGGCAAGATCTCTAGTGAGTCACACCAGGTTTCATATGGATCTACAGCTCTGGATGCCAATGGTATTGCTCACAACGCTCACCAGGGAGCTTGAGAAGAGAAATAAATACTGGGTAGAACACAGAAGCTACACTTGTTTCGTTCTACTGCTTTCGTTCTACTGCTGACCCTCTTCCTCTCAGGACAGCTAGTGTCCATATTTTTATCTCACACCATTTCTTTATTGTCTAAAACTCCTTTTTGTGGCCAGATGAGTCTCTTGCTCAGCTTTGTACATGGGACTCTAAGGGAACAACAGTTTAGAATCTTATGCTTGCCCTGTATTAGGTAATTACTTTATCACTGTGTTTTGGAGAAGTTTGTCAAAATCTTTAGGTAAGCACCTATGGAAAGCCATGGCCAGCATTAATTCCCTTCTTGTTTGAAGCCTTTGAATGAAATTAAGCCTGCCATTCTGATAGTGTTGCCAATTAGAAAAGACATTCCTTAACTGAATTGCTATATGGTATGATGTGAGTAATAAATTCAAAAATTCAAATAAATTCATAAGTGATATCATGTAAATTTCGTGCTTTATAATTTGCAAAATACTTTTCAGTAATAATTTTGTCTACATTGCTAAGTATCTCTATATGTAGAGGTATCTTATGCTAAGTTTATTCATGGTTCAATTACAAAATCTTTTATTTATTTAAGAACTCGTATTCCTAAAATAAATACAAATGTATTTGTTGGAGTAGGGTTTTCCATTTATGCATACTGCATTGTTTAAAGGGTAATCATTTGTACACACTGGAAATATATAGGTCTTGATTATATATTAGATGTTTCTGAGATTAGAGCAAATATGAGTCTCCATAAATGGTCTAAGCTATAGAGCTGTGAAAAGAATGGATTTTCAATTTTCTGAACAAAATGAACTCCCCCAAATTATTTTAGCTCAAGTGAAACATTTTCCAACCTGAAATGGATTTTTAACATCTTTTTGACATTAATTTTTGTCAGTTAAAATACTTTGTATGAAAATCTCAATAATGCTTTCAGAAACATTGAAATAAAATGGTTCAGAATTGCATGTGTTCTGAATTTAATTTTTTTGACCAGTGCTGCCTGGTGAATTAGGTCCAAGTTGGCAGATAGGCATGGCCGGCCTGACTGTTTTTCTGAGTGAATAAATTATTTGTCTGAAAAAGTTTTAGCATGCTGTACTCCTGGCAGAAATTCATCTGGGTGATTGCCACCTTTTCTTTCTTCCAGTTCGGGTCCAGGAGTGAGAGGTGAGGATTTTCCTGTTTAATGACAGCACCTTAGCTGGTCTAAATTAGCATAGGTTTGGTGGATTTTTACCTGCTGAGGAGCTGTCCCCTTTTCTTCATTACTAATGCCTTAAAATCATTCTGGCTTGATTTTCAGTTAGTTCACCTTGACTTATTGTCCTTCATTATTTTAATATTCATTTATGTTTTTGATCACCTGCTGACTCAATCATTTTTGAGCCCTTGTATTGCAATAACTAATTTCTAATACTAACAATCTTGACTTTTCTAATAATTGTTTATTTTCTTTTGTTGTCCTCATAAATCTCCTGTTGCAGGAGTTTTTTTCTGACATTTCAACTTTTTTCATTATGATGATGATTAATAATTTACATTTTGCTTATTTAAACTCATATAATTTCTTCCCCTTAAACAGTGAAATTTGCTGTAGAGTCCATTAAAATCCCTCAGCTAATTCCTGGTGGGTTCTGGCAATCTGTGTGAGTTCTTGTAGCATTTCTTGAGGATAAGTAATCCTGATTACCTTTCTTTGGCTTGAAACTGGCAGCATGCAGGAACCAGTAGAAAACAGGTTAAAATTTTGAACAGGAATTGGAAATAGAAAAATCATTCTGTTTCAGCTGTTTATTGATGTTATCTCTACTGCTGTTATTCTGCCTCTGATGGGAACCTTGGCAGCAAACCTCTGATTTCTGCCAGTGAAGAGGAAATGTAGGGCAATATCGTTGGTCAAATCCTGCATCAAAGGTGGTCCCATGTGTAAGATGGATCTTTGCTTTACACAGTGACTCGTTCTCTATGTATGGATGCTCTGAAGAAGAGAAAGGGTTGCTACTTCAAGTTAACGTTTGACTGTGAATAATTTACTAACCCTGATATTCTTCTAGTTCTGTGAATATTTTATGATAAGCTTTGTGAAGAATCTGTAAATTCAAGCGTGAGATCAGCATGAAAAATGGCTTCCATTTAGATTTCCCTGAGTGTATTCACTATTTTGTAACTGTGCTCTTGCTCATTTGATGCAGTACACACGACTAGGTATAAATTAAGAACTAGGTTAATTGTTACAGTAAAGATTTTATGTGTTGTACTGAAAAAAGGCCTTTTAGCAGTAGATCAACAGACATTCTTCCTAATTTTGGCCCAATCATTTAATTGTCCTTTATTTTAGTTTATCTGTAGTGACCTGACAGTGATATGAAGGAGAAAAACTGAAATGAAATCTTTTGTCACACTTCACCAGAGAATTTCCTTGTGTTGTAACTACAGCATTTAAACAGCTCCACAACAAAGATCAAATTGCTTTAGTTCTGAAGTAATAATTCTTGTTTTCCTTTTGCAAGTGCTGACTGTTAGAACTTCAAATGTATCTGCAGCTTATAGATGTCTGAGAACACAAAGCACAGCACACTAAAACCTGACTTTGGTGCTTTTATAGGATAGTGTTTCTGAGTCTGATTTCTCATTCTGAAGGTCTCCACTGCGAAGGGGAATCAGAATCAGGTATTGTGTGTTGGTTTGGGACTAAGGAGGTTCACAGAGGCTCAGGAAATATGTGCAGAGGTACTACTCCCTGTACGCCTGCTGGCATTCACCCACGGGAGCAGTGGAATGTACTAATCCTTAGGGCTGGGTACACTGTGCTAATAGAAAAATCACCCCTGCAAAGTATTTTCAGAATGTTTCCTTTTCTGTTCAGAACACCTCTGTTGTGAAAGGTTTTGAGAAAATGAACCACTGCTTGAAGTGGAGGGGGAAAAATCAGGTATGGTTTTGATCTCAGCAGGAGCCAAGAGTCAGGAGCTGCTGATTCTGACAGAGGTGCAATCTTGATTTTTGTATGAAATGGGGGCTGTGGGGGTCCCTGCTCATGGTAATAGCTTGTTCTTCTTGCATGTCAGCACTGCTGGAGCTGCAGCAGTCCCCCTCAAGCTCACAAAGGGGGATGTGCCACTCTGAAAAGCCCAAGTCTGTTGTCTGGGGATCTCCTGGCTCCAATTAAGTCTGAACTCACCGGGGATCTTGCAACCACCTCTCTCAGCTGACTGGTGAGATCTCCTTCCAGCCGGCAGGGCTGGCAGCCCCTCCTGCACACTGAGGAATACGGGCTCAGTGGCAGCCTGGGCTTTGCAGGGACTAGAGCAAGCAAGATTTCCTCTCTCCCCAAAATTCCCAAGACAGCCTAGGAGTTGCGGAGCCCATTGTGGGTTTGTGAGAGGCAGTAGCTCTGGAGTCAGGCCACTCTGCTGTGCTTTTAAAGACCTACAGAGAAGAGTGTCTCTCCCCAGGTAGCTGCAGGCTCTCTCTCTCTCCCAAGAACTGGCAGCTTGCCTGTCTTCCAACTCGGCGAGCGCCGGTGCAGCACACAGAGTGCTGGGTACCACATCCTCCACAGAGCACCAGCACCTCAAGGAACAGTGATGAAAACAGATCTTTCTAATAAGTTGAATGCCATTAGCAGTTTTCATTTTCAGGGTCTCTGGTGCTGTGTAAAAGCCTGAATAATATTTAAACATATTTTAATAATGGGTAAGAAAAAAACCCCATCCAAATATTTCAGTGTGTCGCTCTGTGTGTGTGTGAAGGACTAAAATTAAATCTGAGCAGTGTGCCATGACAGGGTGTGTCTTTGTCTTTCTTAGTATTGAAGAAAGGATGTATATTGGGGGAGTTTCATAGTAAAATATTTATTCTCATAAGCCAGTGCAGAAACCTTTTTAATTAGGACATGCTGTTCTGCAGTGGAAGTTGTGACCAACAGTTTTCAAATATCTTTGTGGCATCTCCATGATGTCTGAAGATTTATTAAAAAGCTTCTCATTGGTCAGGCTGGAGGTTCACTGTGATCTGTCCAAAATCCTGGTGAAATGCAAATAAATGCACAAATTCAAATTTGCTAGACTTCAAAGCAGTCCTCTTGTATTTCCAGCCCAGAGAGAGTGATTGTAACTTTAAGCAATGTTTGGAAAGACCAAAATGGAAGCACAGAAGTAATTGGACTTTGCTGATCCAGTGGCAGGAGAGGCAGTTTGAGGAAAGACAAACCACCACCAATACTGGAACATCATGAAGGCCAGATACAGTATCTCTATTTGAGTACCATTTACTCACCTGCAGGAATCCCAATTAACTGGAATTACCACCCCAATTAAGCAGCAGTCCTTGCCATTAAGTATCATTAGGCTTAATTTGGTTCCCTGGGAAATGTCCCGATTAAGCGGATTTCATGATTAAGCACCTGTAATAAATGTTTTAACTTACATGTAAAATTCTTTTTTATTTCATAGAATCTGATCACTAGCATCCAAATAGCAAATAGTATTCCAAGTACTACTCTTGTAATTTTGTTTTATTAATTGGCTTGTATATGTTAACTTCTTGTCTTGGCTTTGAAAAGTTTTGACAAGGAAATCTTTATTTTTTGAATGTAGTGATTTAGTAATGCAAACATATCCCTGCGTATCTGTCTGACAGCCTGGTTAATATTTTGTCACTATTTCTTAAGAGAGCAGCAAACCTCATGTGAACATCAGTCATATTTTGAGGAAACATTTCATTAGCTATACTTTGGCCAGCTGTTGTTTTCAGCTTGATGGAAAAATAATATTTCACAGCCAGAAATAGGTATAGAAAATATCTCCAATACTAAAATGTTCAAATGACCATGCTCCAAGTCTCATTTTTCTAAAAATAGGTGGTAACAGGTAAGATGTTTTATAGGAAAGATCTCTTGCCTGAGTCTATGGCCTAAAGTAGGGCCCATGTTGCAGATTCCAGGAGAATATAGAGGTACCTGACAGCTGTAAATCAGGAACCACATCACCCCAGCCACAGCATCCCAATGCTTTGTTGAGGTTAATTTACCCTACAACTCATGAAATAAAGCCCCTCTTGAGGGACTAAACAATATAGTGAGAAATGGGATGGAGAATTGTGGCGTTTAGTACTGCAAGTGCATAAAAACCTAATACCAGTTGGTCATCTGATTGTGGGCTGGGGAGATATGGTTTACAGACAGAGAAGAAAACCCTTGAAGGTCCCTTGAAATACTGAAAACTCACATATAATCGTGGTCTCAGATTTGCAAGTCTTGCCTTGAATAGCAGCAAGTTTGTTTGCCAAAGAAACATGGTATCATTGAAGAGTGTTTACTTTTGAATGCCAGAATATTTTCTTGAAGCATCTGATTCACTGACTCTATTAATCCAAAAATGGGATTGAAAAGATTCTCACCAGAGATTTTTGGCCCTATGGCTAAGCACAAATTTAATATGAATTTATTGTAAAAATTGTTAAATGGTCACAGAAGCACCTTACTCCTATAAAGAAAGAGCTGAAGTTTTGGGGTTTTTTTCTGAATTTAAATTTACACATCAGATAAAAGAGATGGGAAAAATCTCTTAAAAATAACCAAGGAAGAATCAAGAAAAAGGAAGTGATTATTTCTCTAAGATATTAAACTGGAAAGGCGAAGAATGGAGCAGAATAAGGGACTCTTTAATCTTGAATTGGAAAGTATGTGCATGTAAAGATCAAGGGGGTTTAATCAAAAAATAGTGATGGGAACACAATTTAATTTGTTGGATCAGAAGACACTGAAAAAATATACGAGAGTACAAGTACTTCATGGCATTATGTACAAAGGGTTTAAATATTGTGAACTTGCGCCACGTACACATTCCTTAAATGGAGAAAAAAAATGGAAAGGTCTTGTAAGGAAGGGAAACACTTCTACATACAGTTCTAAATATATGCAAATATGATTTGGATCTCTCAAAGGCTAAGGAAAACATACCAAGAAGAATAGAAACTCTTCTAAATAGCTTTCAAATATCAGGGGTGTGTTTCTCCCTCTTTCTGCCTCTCTCTCTCTCTTATTCTGGCTCTCTAGCTCCTCTCTTTCTCCCACCATACAGGTACTCAGCAGCAGAAATAATATGAGAAATTTTTGCAGTTTCCTTTTGATAACTCCTGCAATTGCACTGGCCAGAGAAAAAATATTCAAATTATAAATTGCTTAATGTAGGTTTTTCTTTTGATGTGTGTATAACTCCCATAAATGTTAATGCTAGATCTGGGCTTCAAAAGGAGAATATGTCCCTTACTTTACTGTAGAGCTAAGACGTAATAAAATTTAGAAAACTGAAAAACCCATCTGCCTTGACACTCCTGCTATTTATTTGGTCTTGGACTACAAAGAAACAAGATAATTAAATTTCTCTACATAATATTTTCTACTTTTCCTGCATACTAATAATATCAGTTTATTAATACCAGTTTATCAATTTCAAGTTATCAAATATTATACTGACCAAAAGACCACCAGACCTCAAATCTTCCAGTGCACTCTGTGATTGGAGAATGCTAATGTGAGACTTGAAAATAATTCATTGTAAAGATTGGGAAGAGGTCTAGGTAATATAAACAGGTACATCAACAGCTAAAGCCTTAGCTGTAAACCTGGAAATTATCATCTGACACAGCTCTGGGTTTCAACAAGGACAAGTGAGTGCTGTTTTATTAAACCAAAACCTTTAATCTGAATAGCATGGCCTTCCTCCTAGAGCCCAAGTCACCTACAAAGGATGAGCCAAATGCCACGTCAGCCAGAGCTGTGGAAATGGGCTGCTGCCACTCACGTGGATGGCAGTCTCCACAGGATGGCCTCTTCTGAGGACCAGAAAATATGAGAAACACTCTTCCATAATGTAAATATTATTTATTATTTATTACTCTTCAATCTTTTACTCTTTCATAATGTAAATATTAACTGGGGTGGTGTGGCTGTGTTGCCAAGTGCATATTTTAGTGACTGTGTGCTTTCTTCCGTTTGGCCACCTTTATGGAAAATGGAGCTGTGAGAGGGCAGTGGACAACTGCACATGATGAGAGATATCATGGGGGGCAGGTTGAAACCAAGAAAGAAGTCATGAGAGGCATTTCATACAGTGCTATTGGGTGTTCTAGTACAGGAGGTGATTTTGAGGCCACGATGGAAGCTTCAGCCACTGCAAATATGTTTCATGCTGTCTTGAGTAGAACAATATCGAGCAGAACTCTGATTGTGTAGTTCAAAATGACAAAGTGTTTTTCCACTTGCTTATGTTCCCTGCAAAGGTGCCTTTTCTAGAACTGAAACTATGCATTTGTACTTCCCTCCAAAGAGGACTTTGCTGGTCTTTTCTATAAAATTTGGTATTTCGTGGTGTTTATCCACAGTAACTTCAAGATATATCAGTGAATTTCAAATAGTCTGGGACAGTACCTTGGTTTTGACTGCAGCTGTGTATTGCTGTTTCCTAATGCCTGATTCCCTTCAAGCATAGTGAAATTCTCAGTGCAATAAAAAGTGATGCTTTAGAAATCATTTCCTTAGCTGAGGCCTGTATCTTCCACTGATGTGAGAGGTATTTTGGCCATATGGGGAAAAGCGGAGGCAGGACCTTTAACTCAAACATTACTCTCTTTAAAAAGCAGTGCTGCAAACCTCCCTATAATCACTGAAAATAATCAGGAGAATATCTTGGAATAACTTGGTATTAATTAGCAAAAATTAAGTAATTCAGCCAGCATGTTAAGCAATATTCTATTATTTCTAGTAAAACATCTGATGAGGGACTTCAGATATCCTAGAGAGCACTATTAAACAGAAAATTCTGCAGATTTCTGCCTTCATTTATAAAGTCAGGCTGATTTCTGAGACCTCTGTATGCACATCCTATGAGAGTTTGATGTTAATCAACACTGTGAAAAAAATTTTGCTTATAAACAGAAGGCTTAGTGATCAAAAGTAACACGTTAGGGAAGAAATACTTTTGCTAACTGTTATGTATTGTGTTCTTTATTTCCTATTTTATTTTTATTGACCTGAACAATGTGATGTTAAAATGCTGGCATGTGTCTTCCCCCCTTCTGATCATCTGATCTCAAACAACTGTTTGAATCCTGAAAAAGAGACCCCTTTATTATTATTTTTGTTCTTTCACATGATGACAAATCCTCCTGAGGAGAGAGCTGGTATCTGTGGAAAGCATCTGACTTCTGAACAGATTGTGGGTTAAAGGAGTCAAAGGAGTCACTTGGACAATACAAATAAGTAGTCATTTATTATATGCAAATATAACAGGTTGACATAAAACCCATGACTTCACTCAACTAGAAAATAATACTATAACTGAGATATGTTTTTGAAGTTGCTGTTTAGCTTCGTATAAGGGGAGAAAATCTCCTGTAGCTCAGATGGGCTTATTTGAAACCAAAGCTTTTGATGTTATAATGTGCAGTCTAAATTCATTAATCCCTCTGTTCAAAAAAAAAAAAAAAAAAGTCTCTTAAATGAGTAATAAACATAATAATGAAAATAACTGCCAGGAAGAACATGAGTTACATCACACTCTGTGTTCCAGCTAAAGATGAAAATTAACTTTGGAAACAGGTTACGCTAAATGAATTTAATTTGTGTTTTGATACAGAATGTTTAAACATGTTGTTATTTCTGGCACCAGGGCTGATAGCTATTAAATGAGAACATCTAAGAACATCAAAGGAACTGGACCTTTTATGCTCTTCAGCACCCCCTTGGAGATGTTTATCTGGGCTGTTATCTGGATCCCATACAAGCATCGAACAATGTGCCAGTCTCACCAAGTTACTCTCTTTTCCCAAAAGTTCTGACGCATGCATTTCCTGCACAAATGTTCCATATTTTAGAGTTCACTACAAGTGCACAAATAGAAGTAGTTTGTACTAACAGACTTGACTGTAGATACTTGAAGTTTTTCTTTTATAAAGTATTTGAAATAGAAAAGAAAACTTCCTTCTGTTTGACTCAAACTAAGTTTCCAGATGTCAGGGTCAAAGGTTGGAGATAAAAGTATCAGGTTTTGGCCTGCTCTAACTAGACTCCAGACCCAAATGTGTGAGATCTTCCCTAGAGGGGGTTCCTTTTGTGCTGGTTCATTTTTCTTCTTTAGCTTCTCCCAGTAAGAGGTCCCATTCCATGCTGCTGAATTATGATACTTCATCTCAATCGTTAAGACACTTAAAACTTGTATTTACTGTTTAACACTTGGCTGCAAGTCAAACCTTTTAAATATCTCTTTTTAAAACTTTTCCACTTTTGAAGGCTGTTAATTCTTTTCTTCCTGGGGCTTCAGTGACTGTGTGTGGGTCCTCTTGGCTGACATTACAAGACTCCTGCTCCAACTATGCCAACAGTGTGCAGTAAAACAAGAGGCCTTACAATTTACACAGAGCCTCAGTAGATGTATAAAGGCAACAGGATATTAGCCCTGCTCTCCCCTTGGCATGTTCACTGGCTTTTTGGTTTGATTCTTTCCACCAGCAGCTGAAACTCCTTAATTACCTGAGAGAAACGTCTAAAATTGGTGCATAAATGAGCAGAAGAGCCTGAAAAGTGGTTGAGTCAAAAACAAATACACATTTTAGGGTTTTATATGATAAAATGAAGCCTGTGAGGGCTAATTGTAGGAGTTATGGTTCAGGTCTAACCCATTTTTGGTCACAGGGTGAGTACTTCAGCTAAACCCTGAAGGTTTGCATGTGTGAAGAAAGCACCCATCTGGTCAGAGAAGGGCTGTGGAGCCAAGAGACCCTGGAGGCATTCTTCCTGCACTCTGGCTCCGTGGGGAAAAAAGGTACTGCTCGGTTACGGATCCTGACTTCGCTCATTCTCCTCCTCTGTGTTTCCTTAGGCATCTACATTCCCATGTGGTACACAAATGTGCATGCTCCCCATGCCTTCCCCACAGTGCTGTCCTGTCTCCACTCATGGAAGCAAGCCAACTCTTCAGCACTTGGCAAAGAAGGCAGAACACAGCCTGAGAGGTGACCAGCACTGTGACATTCAGTGCATAGCTCGGAGAGACTAGTTTCTTAAAGGTGGCCTCAGAGATGGGATTTTACTCTGCTAAATCACTCCACTGAGCAGGGAAAAAAAAGATCTTTCACAGGTATTAGAGAAATAACTAACAAAATCACTTAGGATAATTGAACTAGCACTTGCAGATGCAAACCTAATGCAAGGAAGTAAAGTTGCATGAAGGAACCTAGAGCCATTATTGATACTGGAAGAAAGGTTCACCTCCAAACGCCAATTTCTACCTCAGTGCAGGAAGGCACTTCAGGATATCGCAAAAAGTGGAGACAGAAAACACCTTTTAGGTTGCCAAGTTTAGTCCCTTGTGCATATTGGGTTTTCCCCATGTGTGCAGTGTGATGCTTTGTACTGTCTGGTTTAAACAATTCAGACAATAGGAACTGGACTACTTCCCTTGGATGGTAATGTTACGAGCAGTTTGAAAGGCATTTGCTTTTGCTATTTCTATGACAGGGCAATTAGGGAAGTCAGATGCCTGCTATGTTTGGAAGTCCCTCGAGGAATGAGGTAGTAGGAGAGTCTGCAAGTTATGGTGGTGTGGAAAAAAGGCCTCTCTTTGTAAACTGTCAAGGAGTTCTGTGCATGAGGGCAGTGGCACAGAAAGTCAAATGAACAGTGAAATCAGTGGAGGAAATGGCTGCTGACAGAACAAAACATTGAGAGAAACTTCACAAATGGCAGATCTAGTCTGAGTTCAGGTCAGTAATCACTAACAAGTTGGAGCAGTTGTAGAAATTGGACTTCCTGTAGATAGGGGACAGTCACAGTGGGACTATGATAAAGATGAGCTCAAAGAGACAAGGAAACGCCAGACAGATAGGAATGAGAAAAATTTCCATAGTAAAATCCTGGGGTCAGGATGTGCTGGAGCCTTGCTGGTAGTAAAGCAGCAGTAGTTGTGGGCTGGGGCAGAGAAGAAAGTCTGAGCTGGATGAGGCAAAGGAAGGAGGGTATACAGTTTCACAATGAGGCAGAGCAATATTTGATATACTGTGCATGCATTAAGGTTGGTAAACATGATTATTATAAGTAATTACTTTAATGTTGCTAAAGTAGGGAAAAGAAAGTTCCCATCTGTTTTGCTCTACTCCAAATGCATGAATTGTTCCTGTGTGTTATATATATATTAGCATCATGATAGTAATAATTTTCATGAAGGAGCCCACACTGTAGTGATTTTAGCAGCTGTTATTTTATACTTTGCTTCTTTACATACAGGCATTTTTTTGCTTGAGATGACTTGTTTGGTTTGTTTTCAAGTGAACCCACACTAAATGGTTTCCCTTGTTCACCTGTGGTCTTTTGACAAAATTGTTTCTCTTCAGTTAGTCCAGTTATTCTGATTTATTTTATCCCCTACCCAGTCTTAAACAACAGAACTTCTTATCAGGTATTTTTGTTTGTCAGCTACTTATAAGCCAACTCTTTTGGGCAAAATTCTCACTGGACCCTTGCAAGCCCCTGAACTCAAATCCACTGGAAGTTCTCTGAAGTCAGGAATTATGTGAGGTCCACCAAAAATCCCCATGGTTCTCTCCTTTCACTGGTCCACCAGTAAACTCAGGCAGGAATTAGTGAAGTGACCAGAAAGCTCAGAAGAAACTCAGGAATTAAGACACAGTCATTCTTGGCTCTCAACTGCAGAGCAGTTCAATGAAATGCTGCCACTGCTGCCTTTTAACAAGTTTAGACTGCCTTTTAAACAAGTTAAGCCGTATTTTATACCTTTCCAATTAAGAGGTCAAAAATCATATATGTTTCCAATAGCATTTTAAAAATTAACCTGGAGCTTTTGAAAATGTTAGCACTTGATTCTTTCTGAGGCCCACGTGACTTAAAACATTTTAAAATGCAGGTTTGTTCTTTTTTAATTAGATTTCATAAACACTGTCCCTTTACATATTTTTCTGTTCTAAGATCTGCTTTCAGTCTGTTACTAAAAACACCTGCAAGGAGTTTCATTCTTCTCATGCACCACTATTTGGACAGTGATTTTAAAGAAAGCAGCCTCTGACTGCTACCTGACAATGTGAATAGAAGAGAGTGACAGAGTGAATAGAAGAGATAAGAAAACTCATATTTAGAGTTAAAAACCCGGAATTTATTTGGAATGCAAAAGCAAAGCCATGCAGCATGTCGGAGAGAAGCTTGGTTATATGTATGGAAGGATTTTGCAGGACAATTTGACAGGACCATGCCTGTGAGTAGCTGGGCCATGGGCAGCAAGACACAAGGATGAAAACCTACATTGTTTTCTGCAGAATCACTGCTGGTGCTGCTCTGGGAGAGAGCAGAGTGGAGGAGAAAGCAGAGTGATGCGAGATGAGCACTGGCAAGGAAGCACTTGGATCTGTGAACAAAGAAGCCTCTTGCTGTTTGCTTCCTGCTCTGCTTGCTCTCTGATTGTCAGGGGCTGGAGGTGATTTACTGAACAGTCTGGACTTTGCATTTGGTATTTCGCAGTTACATTTTAAAAGCCTGGCTCCAAGTGAGGTGTTGTGTTGGGGTTTTTTCCTAGCTAAGTTTGCATATTTCAAAGAAAATATGTTCTTGTTTCCCCTTCTCTCTTTTCCTTTTGGCCTCTGCTGTTTTTAATGGAAGTTATGTATGTACAAACTTTATAGGGACTGGGGTAGAGTCACATCTTAGTAAGGCAAGCAAAATAGCTCAGTAATTGATATCAAGAATTCATTTCTTTATTTATTGATATCACTTAAATTCCATCTCATACATATATATATATGATATCCATACACATGATTCATCTCAAATATACATGTCTCTGTGTGTGTGAGTGCACATGTGCTTGTGTTAGTAACTACTTTTATTTTCCTTAAAGTGCCATCAAAGAGTTCCAGTTGTAAACTTCCCTGGACAGCAAAATAATTTTGATTCATCTGCAATGGGGTAATGACCTTTCCCTCCCCTCTTTCTTCTGTTGCATGTTTTAATGTATCTTTAAAATACATTAAATATCATCAAATATAGTAGCTATAAGAGAGCCAATGAACACTTTCAAAGAAAAACTGCTGTTTGATCATCTCAGATGGAATGGAAGAGAAATATACTCAGAAAAGTCTTTCTGTAGATTTGTTTTTGTTTATAAAGCTACATATTTTTCAGTTTGTTTTCAAAGGAAAAGAACAGACTGTTCCAGATTTAGAAATAAATCATGAGGTCACCTGAAACAACAACAGAAAAATCCAACATAAAACCCTTCTCAACTTATCTCCTAAAATGTTTTTCACAAACTGGACTAAATCAATTATATTTGAGAGACCATGATCATTCTGATTGTATGTTTTAATGTGCTGTAATTGACCAGGAGTGCTCATTTGATTACATTTGAAGAGGTTGTAGAGAGTACATCCAGACCTCTGAAACATGTTATTTAAAATAATTTGTCATGTATATCTGGAGTCTGGCTGTAGTTTTGCTGTTCTAACATTGGAATACCTCCATTGAGGTCAGTAAGCTAATTCAAATTTTACATGTGTGTCGACTTTATTATCTGATTTTTAGTGTCTTAGTAATTTGTTGTAACTGTGGAATGACTGTGGAGATGGCCAGAAGGTTGTCACTGACAGCAAATACTGTAACCAGTGTACAGTACACAAAGGCATTATGTACCCTATTGCTGTCATTGGACTGATGTTATATAAACCCCTGAAGGGCATGGTCTTTTCAACTCCTTTGCTGCCACCTTCAGTTCTCCCACACTTATCCTTGCGCTTGGGACAAATAGGAAATACACTGGGCAACAACTTAAACTTAATTAGAGAAGACATGGGCCATTAAGGGAGAAGGTAGATCTACTGGTAGCATTTCCAGGTTTTAAAATGTGTCAGTACCATGTCTATGAAGCAAAATATGAGTTAAGTATCAGAATTAGACTCTACTTCTAACAGAAAGGATTTGAAAAGAATTGCTCAGACTTTCTGCATAAGCACAGGCTAGAATTTGGCCTGCATTTTCCATTATTGACACTGGCTTTGGTTGAACTGTAGGAGCTGAGTGAAGACACACAGACGTGATTGATAGGCTTCAAGTGGCTTAAAATCCTCCAGTGGTTGTGTAAAGAAAATAAAGCTTTTGTAGCTTCAACTATTCATCAACTCTTATCAAATAACTGGTGCTACTTCTGTCTATAAACTTTTCCTCCTAAACTCCCATAAACTGTGGGTAAAATCCACATGGATTTGGATGTCTCTCCCTTGAACATCAGCCAAGGCTTCCATGGACTTGAGGTGTCACCTTGGTAATCTGACAAATATTAATCACTTCTCCACCTGCTTTAGTCTCTCACCATAGCAGGAGTTCCAGGCCCCTTTCTCAGAGTTTAACAATTTTCCAACCTCCTTGTAGAGTACAGTAAAAAAAAAAAATCTTGTGACTTTTTGAAATTCACAAGAAAATTAGAAAATGTTGCTGGTATTTGCAGAAATCTTGGTCAGTGCATCACAGATGGTTGTGTTTGCATGTGCTTTAAGAGGATTTGGGGTGTAAGTGTATGGTGTATGAGGGAGAGGAATTCAAAGAACCAGCAGCAATTCAGCCTCATCCCCAGTGGGATGCTACAACCCCCTCACTACCCAACATGCTGTTAGTATTTCTCCCCTAAGTACAAGAACAAGTGTATATATTTCAGAAAATCAAATTAATTTAAAAGTATTTTTCAGAAAAGTCAGATGGAGCCTATACAAGACAGAGAGTAGAATTGTATCTTTATTTGTATCGTAACTATAATTAAAAGTAAATGGAACTTAGCCATTTCCCTTAATAATTTTCTGCTCAATAATGTAGTATGAGTATCAATGCATATAAACTCAATGGGTGACTCAAGGCTTGTGTAAATAGGTACTTTCCAGTCAGAGCTTTATAATAATTTTCATAATTTAAATATTTTCCCCTGACACTTAGTAATTTTAAATGTAGCCTTTAACTGAATTTTTAAATTAGTATGGGTTATACTTTAATTTCATTAATGATCCTGGTAGTTTCTCAGTGATCCCATTATATTAATTCTTCTTTAACACTGAGTTATTTACTCTTTATTTCAGTAATTTTCTCTGGATATTATTGTTCCTTAGTAATTTGCAGCATCTAACTGATTCTGCTGATACATTAAAAGAGAAAAAGAAAATTAAATGCTGCCCATTTCAGTCAAACAAAATGCTCTTACAGATTAGTCTATAGCTAAAAGAAAAGTGGAGGGAAAATTGTTGCAAAAACAAAAAATACCCTTTTTATGATGAGTAAAGACTACAACTACACATGAAAACAAAGTGATATAGCTACAGTTTTACATCTCTGTAAATACTGTAATACTGTAAATTTACAAATACTGAAATAAATTAATAATGTCTTAAATGTCTAAAATCTTAATGGCTTTTTAAACTCTTTATGAAAAGATCTCAACAGGTTTTATCCATGTTTACAATTTACCACCAGCTTGAATGTGTAAAATAATGGAAATTTTAAAGGAAATATTGTATAAGGAGTTTTTATATTTAAATTCGTGGCAGTCTCAATGAGTCTGTAAATGCAGTTAAAGTTTTATGCCCCTGTGATTCGTAATGTGTATTCCTTTCAAAAATAATTTATGTAAAACAACTCCAGATGCAAGATGTCTTTATACATTAGAAAAAAAATAAGTGTATTGTAGACAGAAAAAGGCTTAAAAGCAAAAAAAAAAATTAATAGTTATTCTACTAATTGAAAGAATAATTTAATCACTGATGCTGCTTTCAGTAGCACACACGTTACTAGCAATAGACTGTGTGCTGAGAATAAGAACCTTTTCATTGCTGTGGAAGGGGATGGGGTGGTTTACATGAGGACGATTTATAAAGACTGAGTCAAAGAAAAATTGATCCTGTGTACATTTTGGGGCAAATACAGTTTAGTTGCACAACTTTTCCAGGTCAGGCATCAGATTTGCTCCTGAGATTTGCTCCCCCAAGCATTTCCTCACCCCGCTCAAGCAGTGGCTTTGTTTGTGTGACATTCACATTTTTACTGTCATCCCTGTTCCACATGAAAATGCAGCTGTTCTGTGACAGAGAGCAGGCAATAACTGCAGGCCAGTGTTGCTGTGGGGTAGAAAATATTGGCTTTTGAATTATGGGAATTTAGTTACCCCAAGAGTCTGTCTTGTCCTTCACAGTCCAATTGCTGTGATGCTGCTTAAAGCATTGGACTGCAGGCCGAGAGGATGCCCAATACTTACCTGATAATGGCTTAACTTATATGATCTTCTACCGATACAAGTATCTGTAAAAATATGGCAGTAAAGGAGCATCCAGGAGTACACTGCTAGCTTGCTGGCGTCTCCACTTGCATAGAGTTTTGAAGTTTGTTAATGATAATAGAAGTGAAAATGACTCCATCTGTTAGGAGAAATGTTTACTCCTCTGTACCACGAAGCTTGCATCTCTCTGCAGCTTATTGTCAGTTTTACTTTGTCAGTTTTACATCAAGCAGCAGGAAAAAGAAAGCATAAAAATCAAAATGAGCTGAAAAATACCTTTCAAGCTGATTTACGGAATAAGATATATTACTGAAAAATATCTGCTTCCTTTGATGTTATCCATCTCACCATAGAATGCATAGTTTATGGATATGAGAGGGAGGTGATTCTCGGAAAAATGCATGTTCTTCAAACAATAACAATTTGAACAGGTTAAATCTAAACCCTTTAAAAGTTAGACTCTGAATATATTGTATTATAGTATTGACAGTAAAACACAAAAAAGAAAACAGTCTAGGACATATCTAAATTTTGTGCTCGGGAATTTAGGCTGATAATACCACAGAGATTGAGATGATAGTTTGCAAAAGAGCTGAGAAAAATGACCTTGAAAATCAGTTGAGGTCAAAGACCTACACATTTCTGTGACTTCTGCCAGAGGACTCCAGCAAGACATCCAGTCTTCCTGTAATGCAGCAAAACTCTGTTATTCTTAAGGAATCTAGAGCATACAGAAAAACATACTTCTGCTCCCTTATTGCCTTCCTTTTCACCTGTGGCTTTTTGGTCCATGTGTTTTCTTTTAGAAAAAAAAAACCAAAACAGCAGAGAGGAGAGTCTAAGTAGCCATCCTTCCTCTAGGATGAGGCTCACCTCTTCCCCTCCTGTTCTGTATCCTGCTATCCTTCAAAGTGAACGAGTGGTGTCTCTGAAGTCTTTGTCATTTAGCAGCTGTGGGAATTGTATTCATTTTGTCTGGTGTCATAGACAACCCTTCTACAACCTCCTAATTGTCTGGGTCTGTTCCCACCCCAACAGCCTGAGGAAGGGCAGTTGTCACCATTGCCGAGACACAGTGTGACCATAATACATTCTCCTGAGCTGTGGGGTAGAAATGCACACCAGGCTGTGATCTGACTCATTCAGGATGTGGGATTCAGGCTTTTGTCATGCAGTGGCTGAATCCTGGTTTTGGAGAGAAGGATGATCCTTCAGCCAGAGAGAAATGAGTCTGACTGAGCAGAGGACCAGACACTCAGGGAGCAGCACAACAATTCAGTGACCTGGAGATTGTTGTCCCTGGCCCCTTTCCATAAAAGCACGTAAATATAGTTAGACATATGTAAGTGGATAATCACTTAATTCCTAAAAAATCCCACTAGCTAGGGGGCTTCACTGGGCATCACTTCAATGCAGAAAGCAATGTGACTATCCTCCAAATCCTGAATAAACACAGTGGGACTAAAAGTGACAGTAAGCTTTATTGTTCAAGTCTTTGAGGGAACTTTTAGCAGCTGCTATATTTAGTGAGATTGGCACGTTGAATTTGTTCCACAGTATATCCTGTAATCTGAGGATCCTAAATCAATGCACTCACCTGTCCAGAGTGAAGGGACAAGTCTCAAGGTGTTCATAGGAAACTTGCAGACAAAACACATCGGTGCTTACAGGGACTTGGAGGGATTTTCTGGGTTGCACTTCAGAGCTGGCTCCCCACATGCCATGAGCTGCAGGAGCATTCAGTTGCCTCCACACAGCAGTTTAGTTCCATTTAAGAGGCTGTGTTCTGCTGACCTGTCTGCTATTCCAGAAAATTCTGGATCTGGGTCTATCCCATATCATATCTGACATATTTCGCTTCCTTTTCACTGCTAAATCTTGAATATCCATTTAATACTTAATGTCTGAAAAACCATAGAAATCTTGATGCTGTGGTCTTTGAAGTCTTACTCTTGTCCACTGCTTTTCATTTCAAATTCTTGTCTTGCACGGGGGACACACAGATTGGAGCCAGAAGCAGAAAAAGTCCTGAGAAAGCTGCAACTAAACTGATCAACATTTTCTGTTCCATTATGACTTTTATTCTCTCCTTTCTGTTCTGTTAAATCAATCCTGCTAAGCAGTTAATACTCAAATGTAGATTTAATTAATATTGATAAAATTTGTTTTGAAATTATTGATTTTGGATTTCACACATGCATCACCTTTTGCAGGATAAGACCATAACATGATGCACTTGTCAGAGCAAAGGATTCTCTCCTATTTGTGATTTGCTGCATAGAGAATACTAAACGTCTCATCTATGTCCTTCTTTCTAAGCAATATTTTTTAAGAAAGAACTTATTGTGGAACTTGTATATAAGTATTACCTGATAGAATTAAATACATTCGATGACTCTGTATTGGAGAGTTTTATAATGTCTGCTTGTTATAGATTTACACTGTTAGCTGCTAATACAGCATTCCAATATTTCATTGTGTGCAGCTCTTATATCTTTGGAAAAAGCTATCTTATGAAGTAAGCAATGTGTTCTGACTGATGTTTGAAAAAAATGGAAAGTCTGTGTTTTGGTTTTGATTGTTTGTTATTTTTGTGAGACATCTCTAGAATCCGAAGTACATTTTGGAGCTTGAGAAGAGCCTGAAATGCAATGGGTATAAGAAGAACTACTGAGTTCTCAGCATTAGTCCTGTCTCAGGTTAGTTTATTATATTTGAAGTTTAGAATTTAAACAATATATTATCATATTTTGATGATTCTCACAGTAGAATGAAAATAAAAAGTGCTTTAAAACAAACATATACTTAAATTTTGGCAGATAAGTCCTTCTTAGTTAACACTTCACAGAAATTACTTGTATGTACTTGACAACAGCATACATTTTTCATAAATCTGATTCTTGTGTTCTCAGGAAAATATAAGGAAAGAACAGCAAAAAGGAATATGACAAAGATGACATCTTGGCAAACTCACCAAACTTATTATCATCTACAGTAAAAACCTGGAATATCAGCCAAGCATGTAACTTAAGGTAATTCTACGCTGTTTTTTCTCTTGGTTTTCAGACTGTGGCCAAATTTGACAATATTTCCTTTTAAACACAGGAATAGTGTAGTCCCTCCTATCTTCCCACTGAGCCTGTTAAGTTCCTGTTACCTGTAACATAAATGATAGCAGCTGTCTGCCCTGGAAATCAGCCTGGAGGATTTTCCATTTGACAGAAATACTGGTGGTATTGCAACCTCCCTCTTCTGAATCATAGTATTCTCTGCTCTTAGTTTTATGTTATTAAATTCAGGTTGGTTTTGTTCCTATTTTTAAAACCCCACCACTGGCTCCTCAGTGAATGGTCACTCAGATCCCTTTCTTGCAATACAGGATGTCCCTGTGTGTAATTAGTGCACTCAACATAATTTTGTTTTTCTCTGGCCTTATTTACAAACAAGACATTATCCCAATGGCTCTGGTGGTACTATGACCCCTGGTACTGTGCTGTTGCCCAAGGGGGGCACTGCTACTGCCTTTGAAATTATCAGCAGGCACTGTGTCCCCATCCTGCCCAGGGGAAAGCTGCTGCTCTTAGTAACCTGTGCTCTGCTAAACTGACCAGGAAATATCCTAGAATCCAGGGTGTGAGAGAGAAACTTCTTGTATGTGACTTCTGAAGGAGCCCAGTAACAGGGACAGAAGGAGAAAAGGCAGGTATCTGAAAGGGTGTGCATCCTGCCATGTTGTTCATTCGGCAGCCATGAGGAACGTATCCTTACTTCTCAGCTGAAAAAACTCTTTATGTTTACACCCTCCTCTTTAAATGATGTCCAGCTGTGGATTTAGGGGGCTTACTATATGGAAGTGTTGGCATTTAACAGCTGTGGTGTAAACAGCACTGTGTACCTTGCTTCAGAATGGTCTGAATCTTATAGTGCAAATTACACAGATAACAAATACTACACATCAGAAAACAATTTCGACTTATCTGTTGCATTTGGATAATATCAGTTTTTGCTGAGTTTATCCTGTCTGTTGCCTAACTTTTTGTAGCACAAAATTTACATGTTATGTAGGCACTTCAAAACATCTCAATTTGTTTTGGTTTTGTTTTATTTAAAAGCTATTTCAGATTGCCCAGGCATATTTTTGTCCCATATCACCAGCAGGACTCTTAAGCTCAGAATATATTATTGTTTTCTTGATGTGTTATGTGTTATCTGACATCTGCTTTCTTTGTCATGCCAAATCCTCCAAGCAAAATTTTGAAAGACCTGAAAGATATTTTTAGTAAACATCTTCTGGCAATAATGCTTAATTTCATCACTACTCTTAAAAATTTTGTCTGCATGATAATTGCTTCTGAGTTTCCATACGGTCTCTCCATTGGCATTTAGGATTTTTTTTCCATTTTACTACACACCTCATGTAGCCGATGCCATAACTTTTAGAAAGATAGTTATAAAAAGGTAATAATCTCTGTGATTTCCATTCCCTTCAGGCCAGCCTCCTGAACAGAAGAAAACTAAATTGTTGATGCATGAGAAAACAAATACAGTGCTTTTATATGTACTGTAGTTTGAGTCTTTCTCTATAGCACTCCCTTAAAAACACTATTGCATAGTTATCCTAATTACATGATTGCTGTCTGGCCAGCAAAACAAGAGTTCAACAAAATAAGCTTCAGCAATTCTCTGAAGACTCCACTGGACTTTGGTATTATTTTCTCCAGTTCTGACCTTAACCTGGGACTGGAAGTTATGTGAAGACGAAAATAGACTCAATGCTGAATACTCCAAATTTCCTGCATTAATAAATGTTGGTATGTTTGTGCTAAGATTTCATTTTCTACAAAGCCAGCCTGAATTTCTTTCCAGTGCCTCAGTTTTCCCCTTCATAAGCTGGGTTACTCGCTGGTTTGAAATCTGTGGATGTTTGTGTGTGTAAAAGCAATCAAGCATCATTGTTTATGCATTTATTTCATTTATTTAAAGGGTGCCATCTTCTCCCAGCCTTTGCTTGGAGGTTCTTAGCTATGTAAGACTGTGGGAGCTGGTGTTTATTGATAGCTCACTTCCTTGTAGCAAGGGACAGTATGGATTTGAGGCTGACAGGTGGAGCTCTAAGTCACTGAGGAAGAGGAACCTCTGGTGTCCTCCTCACACCAGGGCAGAGGAATACAGACTACTTGACTGGGGTCCCATTTCAGCCCACTGTGAGCAGTTCTGCCTTCAGGTCCTGGTCTTATACAAGAAAGAGCAGATGAGTTCAAAAAGATGAGACCATCTGTTGATTCATTTGCTTGTCTTTCATTTCATCTTCCCACGAAATCTTGGCTGGCATCAGAAGATGATTTTTTTTCTGTAAGTGCTATGTTTTTAGCATGTTAATGATAGGAAAATAACAAAAAATTAATATTTGGGATGTAGCTCTGTGATCTTTGGCATATAAGCAAGAAACCTGACCCTGTGCTTTAGGAGAGCCTGGATCTGTGAATATATGAAAGGCAGGGACAAGTGTGAGCCATTTCCTCTGTCTCTCAGCTGGGCACACAAGTGCCATGCTGAAATGCCTTTGCTCTCAGAGTGTGGGCAGACACAGCTCTGCTCCAAAGACACAGCAGAGACTTGCCTTGTAGTCTGAGGGGAAGACAAAAATCTATTAATGTAAATTACGCTTTCACATTTGCCCTTTCAAGCACACAGGAATTCAAAGAACTCCAGAATCCATACAGTTCTGTTTTCTTCCAGAATGTAATTTTTCACTTTGGATTTCTATATCACTTTATCAAGAAATAAACAGGAAGCAGGGAGAAGATAGAAGCAAAAATTTCAGGAGTGATATACTCATGAAAACCATATAGATAAATATAAGTAAAGCTAGATTGCCTCACTTCAAGTCAGCTTCTGAGCCAATGGACATAGCAAGCCTCCCTCTCTCCTCAGGGGAACTGTGGGCTGCAAAGTGGGAAGGGGCCGTGTGGGTTTGTGTGTGCTGGAATCTGAGGTAGTGAGAAAAGAGAGATGCCGTGTTTAATAAACATATGCCAGAAGTGTGAAAGCTCCAGTAATTTGGTTTCTAAGCCCTACCCACATCTCCAATTCACAAATTGTCTCTTTCATATGGATATAGGCTTGACCTTGCAGGCTTTTAGGCTTCAAGTGAGCAGGGTCACCCAGGGCCCAAGCCACTGCTCAGCCTCCCCCACACATACCCCAGTTATATCTTTTTACTATCTCTGCTGGACACCGCACCTTTCTGTAATTATAAATGTCTGCTTTCTGTCACTTCAAAGGTTTCCCAGCACTGGGAGTCCTTCTTCAAAGACTTTACATTGCTGAAGAACCTCTGTCATTGACAGGAGGTCCGTCTTTGAAGTTTTTCATGCCATTTATTGATTTCCCCTTTTTAGGATGTTCATATTAGAAAATATTTCACTGTGTTTGAAAATCTGTATATTTTTATGTTGTTGAGGGGTTAGCACTTTGAAGAAACAACACTGTTGTAGCAGTGCCTCCATATGAAGAAATCTGGTAGTGTATCTGCTGTATACTTTATGTCTCTTCAAGCTTTCATTTTAAGAAACTTCCTCTCTTTGTTTCTCTTCTAATTGTAGATCTCTTTTAAGTACTCAAGTCAGTGGGAAATTGTAGTACCTATGTGAACAGGCCTAATCTAATGGCCATATCCACGTGCTAAAGACTTTTCATGTGCTTAATATCCTATTGATTTTAGCGATGGAAAAAATGAAAATACTAACTTTAGTTTTAATAAATGAAAACAATGTCTATTTAAGCAACAGCTGTTGGAAGTGTTGTTACAGTATTGTTCCCATAAGTCTGAATTTTCTTATGTTTATACATAAAAGTACAAAATTCTGCAAGATTTTTTTTTTCCTTTCAGGTTCCTTCATTAACTCTTTGCTAAATTGCTAAAAGCATTTGTGTACACACCCACAGTCAGCTCAGTGTAAACTTACCCTCCAAGCATAAACTGCTTGGAGAGCAATGTGAGCAGGCTGGGCACTGGCAAGATCATGGAAGCTGCTCTGGAAATTCAGCTGAGGCAAATAATGAACACCTGATGGGTGGGAAGGTCTTCAATGCTTCAGCTCTTTCTAAAGCACTCTCTGATTGTATTCTAATGGGCAATTTTGATATCTCACACTTTTGGATACACAAGTCACATTAATTTTTTAGAAGTATCTGACTGCTGAGTTTTGTTTGGGTTTTTTTGGTTTTTTGGGGTTTTTTTTGTTTTGTTTTTTTTTGTGGGAGTGGTACAGAGGGTTTTTCTGGCTTTTTTTTTTTCCTTTTGTTTTATATTGAATCCCTTTATTTATTTCAAGGATGTAGGTTCTTTTTTTTTTTTAAATATACCTAGGGGGCTGTTGTCATTATCTGCCAAATGTCTCAGAAAATTAAGGAAGTTTGGAAATTTCAAAGGAGAAATGCCTTGAACCAGCTGCCACTTTGCTCATTTCAACCTTTGACACTATGAAGAGTTTCAAGGACTTGTCTTCTGAAAGTGTTTACCTTGTGAGGTGGCTTCCTGGGTACGGTAAGTTCACATTGCTCATATATTCTTAAGGGGAAACTTTTGACCTTGGATTACTTCAAAGATCTGCCAGATTCTCTCTCCCTCTCCCCCATTCCCGCCTCCCCATTTTGTCAGCTCTTCTGTCTTTGCACATAGGTTAATGCTGGCCTTTTGTTCTTTAGGATCAAAAGCTAGTATTGCCTTATTCCTTGTATGCCCTAAAATACCATCTCTGTTCTGATCCATAGAAAAACAAGGATGAAAATAAATGCCTGGGGTATACACCCAACTGAATAGTGCATTCTTGAAGAGCCATAGTGTGTTTTAGAACAGAAAATTGCTTTCCCCTAGTGATAAAGTTGGCTCTAAGAATGTTTAAAGGCTGTCTTCCACTGTGTCACTGGGCAAGATTGCAGTGGTTCATTTCTTCTCAGAGATGTGCTGTGCACACTGAGCTGATCTCTGTGTGCACAAGAGATCTGACAGCTCTGTACTCACACACTTGTGGACCAGCTCTGCACCAAGAGCACTGTGAACCTTTTGTGGTGAGGAAGCATCAGCTCTGTCATGTCTGAGCAGAGAACACGCTGGCAGTGCCATGGATGCGTGGGTTTCATAGATGATTTGTATTCAGCATCCTGCCTACCCTATGTTCTGGATTTCTGTGCTGCAGAGCAGACATTGCCCTTGCCCATAGACTTGTATCTTAGCTGGGGTGTGTGACACTGAAATTGATGAGTGAATGACTGAAGTTCTAGATGCACCCAAAACTCATTGCAAAAGTGTATGTGTTGCCAAAACACTTAGAGCTATCAGGTATGTTTAAAAGAACACACTGCTTTGAAAATGCAGAAAGATATGTTTTATGATTTGTACAACACCTGGGCAAAGAGCCAAATATTTCTGGCTTTTTTTTGAGTTTTAAAAGATCCATTTAAAGCTTGAATGTGGAAAAAACCTCAGGGAAACTGACTGGTGTGATAAGTGGCATAGAGCACCCACATACAAGCATGTTGTAAGGATAATGAAACAGGCTTCAGTCAGAAACCCTCAAGTTAATGTCCTTATACTGCAGCAAATATTGTCCAAGTCTGTATTCTGTGGCTGTAACATTCCTATTTGGAACCATGATACCACGGTTTCCCATTCCTTTTGTGATACAAAAAATTATAAAGTTACCAATGGATTTTCAATTATGTGTAGTTATGATTGAAGAAATAAATTCTAAAGACACTCTAGTTAGTAAAATAAAAATCCAGCTCCTCTTATGGAGATAGGCAATCTACAACAGGAACCATGTATCATCGTGTTATTAGGATAAATTAATTCAGACTAAGAATCTGATGTTGCCTCGACTAAATAAATTTTACTTTTTATTTGTGTCACACAAAGAGAATATCCCAACTTCTTGCTCAGAGACAGGAGGTAACTGCTTGCCACAGCTGCTTTAAGTGCTTCATATCTCTACAGGATTAATTCAGAAGTCTCTATTGAAACTACCTGCAAAGTTGCTGCTCATGAAGTTATCCTGATTTCCAGCTCTGACTTACTAAGATAACAGACTGACTTCTTTTGTAGCCATCTGGAGCTGACTTCTGCTGTTCATATAGTAGGTCGAGCTGGCTCTGTGGCAGACAGGGAAAGAGTAACTTCTCATCTTCTTGTACATGTTTGTCATGTTCCAGCTGAGACTTCCCTAACTATATTTTCTGAATATTATTCTAAAGAGTTTGCCATTTATGGCATTGTTGCTGCTTTACAACTACTCTTTCTAATTAAAGTTATCCATAACACTCGATAAGACCTCTACTGCTTTAGTGTCTCCATCTGGATCCAAAAGGACTCTTCCACTTTCAATTAATTATCTGGGCTTGTGTAGTGCACAATTGCTTAGTACTGCTGTACAAAAGAAATTATCGACTTTTCTGTGTCATCAATGTTTTTATAAGCTTTGATTACATTAACTTTTAACAATAAAGGAAATTTATGTAAATGAAATAATATATATTTTTCTTTCTAATGAGTTGCCATTGATATTTATTGAATATTAAGGAAAGAGGAAGAAAAAAAGTTTTGGATATATTATCTATCCCATATGTTTACAGCTTTCATAGAATAATTATTAAAGGATGGCTGCTTGTAGTGCTCTTCTCTGTGCATCATTAATGTGATACTTCTTGTCACTAGATTTAAACTGTAGCATTGTAAGACAAACATCCCCCTTCAGCTGCTTCCATTATACTGCATACCATTATAAAATGAAAGGGGGATGTTGTACTTTATCTCTTTATATATTATAAAAATAATGAAGAGGATAATTATCAAGGCTGTAGTGCAATTTCATGGCATTGCTGTCAGTTGCAAACTGCTGGAGCTGCATTCCTTTGGTATAAAATGTCAAGAAAACCCCATGATTGAAATATAGTCATCTAATTAATTTCCATCTATTATTACTTTCACGGGCTGTGTCTGTGCAGAACATTTGCTGATGGTTAATAAAAAGAGAATGAAATGTAGACAGTCCAGTTTTAGCTTTTAAGTTCTGAATATCTTTCCATGCCCAACCTTTCATTGTGATGATAAACACAAATTAGCAGACTTAAAAAAAATCTGAAACTTTGGCATTCTGTGAAGAGCCTTTGCTGAGTGTCTGTTTTATTATTTCTTTTTTCACTGGTTCAGTTCAAAGCTGAGTGTTTGTATTTGAAACCTTACCTGTCTCTCCAGATTCTTGATTTGAACAACTTGTGCCATAGCCATAGGGTACCATGTAGTCTGAAGCCCTCTTCCCTCTTTACACTACTGACCTTAATGCTTTTCAACCTTTTATAATCTTAGAGATGCTACTTGGCTTTTATACACCAAGAGGAACAACGGTGTTTGTATGACTGCCAGCCACTTTCTTGATTTTTACTCACTGAAATTGCATTAGAAAAAATACAGAGAGATATCCAGATTTATCACTTTTTGTTTTCAACATTCAAAAGCAGGCAGATTAGATGCTGCCAGTCAGTGGTAGCTAGCTCCAGCCTGAAGGTGAGCACTGGCTTCTACTTAAATATCTTGCTATTAAGAAACTCCAGTGCAGTCTGTGCAAATTTATGCAAATAACTGAGAACATAGACACCATAAAAGTAGAAACTAAGAGATAGATTGCAGTTTTTATTTGGAGAGGAAAAAAAATTTGAGGGCAAACCCTCATGTTTTAAACTGATGGCACCCTTCCCAGTTTTGCCCTAGACCAGATGTTCTTACTAAATTTCCTTCCATTTTGAATTTCTTGGTTTTAAGAGAATCATAGTTTTTAAAACCCCTGAAAAAGTTCATTAGCATTGATAAGTTCTGCTTTGCACAGATGACACTGCCTCCTTCAGGCTAAGCTAGAAGTACCAAACGTAATTATGGCAGACCATAAATAATGAATATACCTATCAAGGCTGTGCAGGATTGTTTGTGACGTGAACATAAACCATTCTGAGAATGGGAGAGGCAGTTGCTTGGTATCAGCTGTTTAATTATCTGATTTATAGAGAGGGAGTTGAACCTGGGCTTGGGCCATGCAGGACATTACTTGATTCTGGAGGTTTGTGCCTGGGTGGGTTTAAGTTGTCTGGGATAGACCTCTGTGCAGAGAAATCAAATGCCGGTTTTGTCCCTCCACTGCTGTTTCTGCTGTGCTGTAAATCCTCTGAGTTCTGAAATCACTGAAAGAGCCAGCTGTGTACCTAGAATTGTTGGCAGCATGGCAGAGAACTGCTGCCAGGTATTCCTGGTACGTTTGGCAGCTCAAATGAGGAATGAGTTAATATCTTTTTCCAGGGCTCAGTGTTGCATTTAAGCAGAACCCTGCACTGGAGGGAGCCTCATCCCTTCAGTCATATTGCCTCAAGGACTCGTGTCTCAAAATGCAGAAGCCCTACTAGGTGTCCTGGCAGCCCAAAGTAGTTGTCACTCTGCTGCTCCACTTCAGGGGATGAAAAATCTTTCTGTTTATATTGTCAGCCAATTCTGATAGCTAAAACACTGGGTGAATTTCAGCCATGGTTCTGCTTTTCCACCCTTCTTCTGTCCTGCATTTATGTACCACAGTAGAAGGACATAAAAATGAATATGTTCCTTTCCTATTCTTTGATGGGATGTATGTAAAACTGGGACATCTGGATGTCAGCTGGTCTTCAATTCAGACTGTGCAAAGAATAGTGAAAAGTATTAGATATCAATTGGAAGAACATAATTTTACAAGGTCATTTTCTTGCTAGGTCCATAAATGAATGGAAGTGTGTAAATATCCATGTTATTTCCTTTTTATTTCACATGTGGTCCACTTAGTCCGATGACTAGAAGGAACCAGAAGAATGTGTTTCAGAGGAAAGTAAAATTACTCTATTATCAATAGTTAGAGAATAAACTGACCTCAGAGAATTTTTTTCTCTGGACAGGACTGAGATTCTCATATGATGCTGGTGCCTTTCTCAAACTTCCTATTGTCACAGTCTAGAGGTGTCCTCATGTTGCATCTGTTATATTCAACCAACATTTCAAAATAGACTATGAGAGGATTACTTATTCTCTACAGGCCAAATGTTAGTCTTGGTTAAATTAGTGGACCTCTAGAGTCACCCCATTGTAGTTGCTTGAGTTTCTGTGTTTGAAGATGTTGCTTACACTTGAGTGGTGGGAAAAAAATTAAAAGCCTCTAACTGCAAAAGGGAAATCTAAAGCCCTTTTAAATCTCAGGCAGGGAGCTGGGATTTGGTAAGAAATTCAAAAAGGAAACAAATCCAGCTTGTAAATAGATATTAGGGTCTGATTTGACAGTGCACTTGGAAATCCACTGTATAGCCCATCATAAAACAAATCCCCAAATCAGTGAGGTTATATGGAATGATTCCCTGATTTGAGCATGGTATGGTGTTTGCAAATGGCTGTTCTGTGTATTGTGCTTTGCCAGGCTCATTTTGTATGATCTTCAGTGTATTAAAGGCTGAAAGTGCTTGGTCATTATTTTTATCTCAGGGAGTCTGTGGATTTTACAATCTGCATTCCCCTTATGAACTCTCCAAGTCTAATTTCTTTGCTTACCTTCAACTGAGGCATTTCATAGTTATACAAATATGTGTTTATCTCTTTCTCTGCTTGAGGCTTCTCTAAACTGCCAGGATCTCATGGAGGACTGGTTTCAGTAATGTGAATGCATCTGCAGAGGTGGCAAGGGATGGAACAGAGGAAGCATTCTGTAATGCTTTGGGGAGTGAAGAGAATACCACTAAAAACAGGCACAGGAATGTCACAAAAGCCAAAGATGTCATGTAATGCTGACAAATTCAGCATAAATTTCTATAGACTCCCTGTTATCCTGGCATGGAAAGCTGGTTATTTGCAGGACTTGCTCTGTGTATGTAATTTATAATAAAAGTCACTGTCTAAACAGCTCTCTTGAATCTATTTCAGTTTCTTCTGATCTCGGCTTACACAGTGATTCTCTTTGTGGATTTGCTTTGCACTTCTCTATTTCATTGATTCTATTTTCCTTTTTCCCCTGAAATTTGGTGCTTTTTCTTTCAGATACTATTAAATGTCTTACCTTGAGAATGTTGGCTGCTTTCAATGTACTGTTGGATCCAATAGTTGATACCCTAGCTCACCATCTGGCACTTGATTTTTTCCTGCCCTTGTGTTCGTAAAAGAATAGTTTGTCAAAAATGAAAATAAAAAGAAAGAATTTGATGTGTTATGGGTAGCTTTTCTGGAATCTCTGTGTGAGCAACTGGCGAGACAGTTGATCTGGTTTAGTTTATATTGTTTTGGAACAATCTCTAAGTATCATTTAGTTCTCTTACTTGCTTAGGACCAGTTTAGACAAGGAAATAATCTCTTTAAACTCAGTGATACAATTAAAATAGGTGAATAATATTTGGCTTTAGATTACTACGTGCTCAAATAAGTAAGATCTAAGGAGTAGCAGGTAAGAGCAGGTTTTCCTTCACTTCCATGCATGTATACAGCAAGGACTACAGAGATTAAATAGACAAAAAAACCCCACTTCCTCTTGGTGCACCAGAAAGGTTGAATAGAGTTATTTATAGTGCAAAAACAAGTCAGTACTTCTTCACTGTGGAACCTTTGCTATTTGGATTTTTTGTCTTTGTTGTTTGGGATGCAGAGGTCAGTAAACAAATTAAAACTTGCACTTTCCATGACCTAAATTAAAGAAGCAATTGAAAAGAGTAAGGCAAAGTTTGCATGCCAAGGTCAATATAGATATAAGGAAGAAAGAGTATCATCACACAGCTTTCATTTGGAAATTATTGATGTGTTGGAAAATAAATGAGACTGATCCAGTATTAAAGCAATAGGATGGTGAAATTGTCCAAACATTTGAATTTTCGCCATACATTCATAGTGATAGAGCCCATATCCAGGGCCTGTATTCATTCTTTAACCTTTATGACAGTCAGACCAAGAAATCTGATACAAGCCTTCCTCACAAGAATGACTTTACAAGCACAGCACTGGGTGTAGGATAGCTGCAGATGAGGATGTCTCTCCAAGTTCAGCATCATTTTAATGCTGAACATGTTACATCTCTCACTGGCCTCACTCAGCTGTATTGCCTGTGCTGCTGTGCTACAGCTGCCCTTAATAAATACAAATAAAATTAGACCCTTGCCTGTAAAATCTGAGATAATTGTAAACCTTCTTTGCTATTTTTTTCTAGCATATCCATTCTGATTATAATAAAAAACTTGAAGATAGAAGAATGTTGAGGGGTGTTTTTTTGTCCCAGATGGTTTGAAACATTACAAAATACAAGGCTGGAGTCTGGTATTGCTGCAGTCCAGGTGAAACAGCAGGAGCTATTGTAATACAGTGAGAAAGATTCAATAAATCTGAAATTGTTACAGCAGCAGTGGGGTACTTTCAACATAATTCCTATTTCTTTGGGAACAATTTTGTAATTGAAAGTATTTATTTACAAAGTAACAGAGAGAAGTAAAAGTGGTAGTGTTTTCAGTTCTTAACTAGTAATCATAATCTAGTTCAATTCAGAGTAGAAGAGCTACAGTAGCACATGAGAAGCACAAGATAATAAAAGAGTTTGAGCTGAGAATACTGAACATCTTGTATTCCTAATTGCATCCATCTCGTAAATGAACAGAAACTTTAATTGACAAAAAACTTATTACAAGAATCACAAAAAGCTGTCTTATGAGCCTTAAATAGACAAATGTTATTTGTAATAAATCAAATTCATACTATTAGATTGGTAAAGTGAAAATAAGTCCATTAGCAGAGCTTTCTGTAGCTACAGATGTCGAACATGTCAATATTTTCTTCTGCTAAGGAGCCTTTTAATGACAATTTTCCTATGCTGAATTCTGCTTATGATAGAAATCAATGCATGTCAGTCACAAAAAGAAATTTTAGCAGCAAATTTTGAGAAATAATTGGTTAACAATATATCTTGGGTTAAATAATCTTCAAGATCAAAGGCTCAGGGATTTATAGCAAAATAAAACTTGTGAGCAGGGGCTGGATGCTTCAAGACAATGAACATCTTTTTGAGAAATATTAGAAGACTTCCTAGGCCAAAGCCAGACACAGGAGAGATAGGCAAATGCCATGCAAATCATATCCCATAACTATTGCAAATGTCATTGAAGATACATGCTAAGCAATAATTCCACTTATTTTGAAACATATCCCAGATTGATTTTGATTTCCCTCTAGAGCAAAAAAAAAAAGAAGTTGAATGGCGGGACAGTGCCACCCGTATGACATATGGATGTGGAAAATAAGTGGAAAATATATATTTATTGCATATAAATATCTTGTAGGCAGTTTCACAAAAAGTAAGGTATTATGCAGACTTGCTATCTGACCATTACAGTTCTCAAACCTGGGGCCAAATCACGTGTGGGGTAGGATTTGGGGGAACTTATTTCCTTATTTTATTCTGCCATTTCCTGAGCAAAAAGGAGGGAATGAGTTTTTCTGATAAGGTTATACTTCCCCAGAGAAAAATAAAAAGATTTTTTAAAAAGTAACAAAACAAAAAGTACCCCAGAAACAGACAGAAATAGAGATTTGATTCTGTCTGAAAAGAGGGCAGTAGTAGACTAAAGAATTGGTACTCTCCTTCCAGTTTAGGAAGTTCTGACACCACCATTTCCATCCTTATTTTAAAAGATTTTTAACAGTGTAGGATCACTGTCTAGGCATATCAGTCTTTAGTTTAATTGCAATTCATCACAGAAAACTGAGATCAGTGGTGTTTCGAAACACACAGAATGGATAAAGTTACCCCATCAAATTAGCTAATTACACTATGTGCTTATCCAATTTCAGAATTTCACACTTTGCAAAAGAGTGGGCAAAGTATCATCTACCGTGTCAGCCTCTACCCACTACAATCCTTAAATCCAATGCAATAAGCTTGGATGCAAATGTGACTAAAATAATTTTATAAAGGAAAAGCTCTTAAAAGAGGGGCTTACTCATTGCCATGCATCCTGTTTACACAACAACTGTGTTGTTCAATTACTTCAAGAAAACCATCCTGAGCAATGAGAAAATTGGAACTTGTCTATAGTTTGAGTTGCTCCTGGAGTCTGAGGTACAGCTATTCCAACTGCACGGATTATGGCCTTTTTACATTGGAAATTGAGCAGAGGAGCACAAGCGATTTCACAATAGCTCCCCTTGTGGACAAATTGTTTTGGAATAAAAGATACTTTAGTCTGGAATAATTAGTGCAGCAATTATTCTAGAACAGAATAAGTGCACTAATTATTCCTACAGTGTCTACACAGGGACAAACAGAAAGCTATTGAAGAATGGCTTATTCTGCAATAGCTATTTTGGCCCATTTCCTCATATAGGCAAATCCTATTGGTGTTGTCAGCAGGTAATGAGCGTATAGATGGAGAATGTGGATGGATTGCATTAATGATCTCTTCCCATTAGTGTTTCTTTGTGCTTCACTTTTGTGTGTTTGCAGAGTTAATTGCTTAAAACTCCCTCTTGAGTCAGACACATTTCTAATCCTAACTTCCCCGTTCTTAACAGAGACCCTTCAAACTCTTCTGGGTGATCCACCACCAGCCAGCTGAGCAAATCCATGCTCATATCTGACTGTAAAATTGTTGATTTTCACCAAAAATTGTTGCTTTTTCTGCTAGGTGTAAAAGTTTGTGCTGCATTAAAGACCATTTACGCATTTTCCCTCAGGATTGCTTTGCAAAAGAGTTTTGCAATCATTTGAAAAGCCACTGGAAAATTTACCCTTATGATTACTGTTTCAAGGAGACAGAAGATCCACGTGTGTGAAGAGTCGAGGGAATTACTAATGGAAGGGTAAAAGAAATGTCCTTTAGATTTCAAACTATATTTCTCTCTTATAATGAAACAACACTTAATATTCATGCAACACGTCATTATCTTAATTTCTGAACTTAGCATGTTTTCACACAGGTGACATAACCATCAGTATCAATATTAGTGTCTTTGGCTTACTCTACATGAGCTCTGTTATGGTTGGAAGTGCACATTTTCCTGGAAGAAAGAGTTGTTCCTCCACTGGCATGTGACATTCAGGACACAGTTCTCATGTGTTCCCTCGCCAAAGGGTAGAGAAATGTCCTGGTGGGACAGGAAGGAGAGGGGATTCACCTACTGACATCAGGGACTCACCAGGCACACAGAGAAGCCAGTATTAACTTTTCAAACTGAAAATAAAGATAGGGAACGTTTTCAAAAATGTCACCTATTTAAGCACCTAGTTTGAGCCTTTTTAAGATGATCTCAAACTCTAGCTGCAGGAAAAGAGAGACAAATAATCTCTGTTAATTTAAAATGGAATCACCAGGAAAATGCAGCAGGCTTTGTCTAAGCTCTGCACAGGTTATGTTTATGTTATTGTAGAAACTGTAGCTTAACTGTAGAACTGGAAGGAAAATAAACTTCATCTTTCCATTCTCACACTAACTTAGTGCATAAACTTAGGCAGCTCGTTCAGCCTTTTGGGGCCTCAGTTCTGCATGTGTGCAGTGGGCCAAAGATACAACCCATAGCTGAAGCATTGCATTATAAAGGGTTTAATAGATTTACAGTCCAATCTGTTATGGGGAAGTCTAGCCCTTTAAAAGCAGGAAAGTTGCAATATGAGATGAGTGAGAAGCAGAGTGGGGTTGTGCTATAACAACTGAGACCTGTGTGCAATCTGTGCATGTGAGTTAATGCTTATTTCATTACAAAAAGCTGTTTGAAAACTACTGTTATTAAGACCCATGAGAAGACAGTTTGAAAGATAGGGAAGTATCTGTTCCTCCAGACAATATGGCTTTTAAAAGTGCTTCCCTCAATGACTACATTTCCCTACCACATTGAGTATTACATCCAAGTTAAAATCAGGTTCACTGTTCATAACCTTTTTTTTTTCCAATACTGTGTCATAAAACTGTAATTTAGGTGATGCTAGCTTGCAAACATGAGTTTAGCAATGTGCCCATGCTATGATTTCAACAGAGAAAATTCATCACTGGTGAAGTACAGCCTCCCAAATGAGATGGTAGGTGATAATATTTAGAAATCTGTTTTCATGTTAAGAGAGGGGGGCATAAGAGGAGAAATTTCTTTGTCCCTCTCTTATTATGCAGTTCTGCTTCTCTTTTCTTTGTGCAGTAACAGTGGAATAGGATGCAGATGGGTCCATAACTGGAAACATTCTAAAATTCCAGTGCCAAGCACAGGAAAAAATACCTTATTTCTCTTCATTGAGAAGTAGAGAAATGAGCTGTTTGGTTCAGCAGCAATTCAGGCAAGAGAAACTATTCTTATACTACTCTGATGATCTAAATGAAACTATAGGAATATATACTGTACTATAAGAATATAATGAATGTCTTAAGGACACAATGACACTTTGTCACTAAAACCTCAAGATACTCAACGTGTTTACAGCTGCAAAAATGCTTGGAATTTGGCCAGCTGAAATGACATTCTGAAATACAGCAAACCAACAGGTTCTCTGGTAAAATGCTTCTTCTGATTTGAAATGTCAAACAAAAATCTAAACAATTGAAGATTGCTTTGTATTGCACCCACAATTTAAGGACCTGGTCTGATCTTTTGTACTCTATTTCCACCCAAATCTTTTATGATGCTCGAGGAACACTATCTTCCTGTATTTTTTCACTACACCACCCAAACCCAATCTAGGCAAGTGTGTAGATTTAGACTTTCTCTGTAGAATCTCACTGAGTGAGATGGAAAAATTTTGCAGTTTCCTGTGCAATGTCAGCTATATTAGGAATTTTCAAGGTTGGGATTCTCTTTGTATTGGGGACAGCTCTGATGGAAGAGGGAGTTAAGTTTACTCTTCTCCTGTAAGAATTTGCCATTTGCAATTTTATGTCACAAAGTATTCTAGATGCTATAAATTAATCCAGGTACTTAAAGGATTAAAGATAGGAGTGTTTAGATGTCAGTACAGCAGAAACAAGGGAACAGAAGGTGGCTGACAGGAGGAGGAAGGAAAAGAGGCATCCTCATTATTTATAATGAAGAGAAAAGCTGCAAATTTAACCAAGTGTTTCCTATCTCATGTGTTCTTTTTTATTGCTCTTTAAGTGCAAAAAATGTTTCTAGTTGGGTCCCCAGCTGGAATATTATTTAAGATCTCAGAGAAGAGATGAGGGTTGGACTCCACAATATTCATAGGTGTGAAGCTCTCTTCACACGTGCCTCATAGGTGTGAAGCCCTACCAAGCAGTCATGGGAATGTTTTCCTACTCCCCTTTCTGGTAACATTACACATTTTTATACAATCAGGCCTTAGGGTGCCACAGATTCCTCCTTCGTAATGCGGCTGAGCTCAGCAGTGCTGTTTTGTTCTGCATGAGTTTTAACTTGGAGAGAGGGAGGCTGCAGAATGGGAAAAAAGTGACTTAGAGCATCATGAGCCTTGTGGGAAACTTCTTTGCAATGAGCTGTGATTGATCAAAAGATCAGAAGTTTTCTTTACCTACCTAATGATCTGTAGAGTCTGGAACAACAGAAGAGAAGGGATTTTCTCCTTGCAGAACAGAAATTTTTATTTGAAGTGATAAAAACTCTGGATGTGTTTTCTTTACTGTGGGCAGCACTGGTGGGCATTCCAGTGTTGCCTCTCTTTGAATTTATGAGGTTTGTACTACCTTTTAAGATAACTACTCTATCAGTTACAGAAGTAAAGCAATGGGGAAGCTGTTTTTTCTGCTATTTGGAGGGGTTTTTTGTTTGTTTGGGGTTTTTGAGTATGTATGTGTGTTTAGGAAGAAAAGGAAAAATCTATTCTGGAATGAGCAGAGGCGAGTCATATTAGGCAGCTCAGGGAATGGACCTTATCCAATTTATGTAATGAACTCAAGTTTTTTTTGGTTTTTACAGACCCACAAATTTAAAGCAAGATAGGGTCAGACTTTCATGAATTACTTTCTTATTTTCATAGAGATTCTCAAGATCTTTGTGAAAAACTTATCCCATTAACTAGACACATCATTCTGGCTGAAAGCTTGTACAGACTTGGCCAGTTTTTAATACAGTTTCTGTAGAGATCCTATTACCTGAACCTGGTAGTATCAAAATGAGGGAGAAAAAAAATATTGAACATATTTAGTGTGAGATGGTGAGCATGATTTGAATCCTCCCAGCCTTTGAACTTGGTTGGCTACTGTAGGTCCATCTCTGGCAAAATGAACCTGCCCTGTTGAGTTCCTGTGTCCTGTACCCTGTGCCACCACAGAGTGCAAATAGTGCACGGGCAGGAGGAAAGACTGCACAGGAGGGGATCAAGGACTCTGCCTCTGTCAGGGTCACCAGCACAAAATTCTGTGGCCATAAGTGTGTGATTTTTCTGTCTCTGAGACTCAATTTCTCAACCTATACATTAAGAAATACACAGAGAATATTCAGAACAGCTGTAGCAGTTGCTTCCTCTCAGCCTAGTCCTTAAGGTCAGCTAAAACCTGACTTAGGAGCAGCTCCAGTGTAGTTCAGGACAGAGGCAAGCAGACAAACCATTTCCAACATTTTTAGCAGACTGGCAGTATTGCTGCAAGTTAATCCCTCTGACTCTGCCCTGCTATGGTCTGGGAAGCACCACAGGGCAGATGACAACCTGATAGGGAATATTTTTTTCCCCATAACTTTTTGCACTGCACGGAAATGTACTCTGGGAGTATTTATATGCATGTCACTGGAACTTGTCATAAAACAAAGTGAGACAGTATCATGAAGGCTGAGAAAAAACCTAACCCAATATAAACTGGTGGTCCTAATGCATCCCAGTGCGTTACTAAATTTTTCCTAATACAAAATCGGGTCTCTTTGAGTTACATTTGAATCATTTAAATTCATAGCTTTGGGTCAGACCTATGAATAATTCTTTTTGTGATCACGAAAATTCTTTGTTTCTGTATTTTTAAGGTAGCTTTTCTAGATCATTATCCAAATTAAAGGGACAGATTCTGCTTTAAATTTCATTGGTTTAGATTTAGAAGGACTCTGTCGAACATAGTGCAGTTGCTCCAGTTTTGCACCGGTGCAAACGTGCTGAAGTCAGCTCATAAACAACTTAGATTTGTGTGATATTCTCTGAAGAATTCATTGGTATAATAGTCTACATCTACACTGGGAACCTGGGAGCCTGTCCTTGGCCACATCCCAGCTCCTCACTGGAGCAAAACCTTGGTACTTGCTGTCCTTTCTCTCCTCCTTTTCCTTGGACAGGAAAACTGAGGAGTGTGTGCTGGATGGAGCTGAGGCACATTTCGACAGCTGCTTGGTTTGATGAAGAAACACTGAAGACCTCAGGGCACAGGATGGCACACAATGGCACAGAAAAGTACCATACAATGACAGCTTGTGGTAAAACTTTGTGTGAGGTGTCTGGTCTAGGAAGTGCAGACAGCTTGACCATTGTGTTTCTTTTAAAGCCTCTGTAGCACATGCAGCAACTGGAAATCATCAGCTCTGTGAAAGAGCAAAGGTGAGAGAGGGAACTGGCCCATCCAAGCTCTGACCTTCCTTTCTGAGCTTTGCATGTGGCAACAATTCCTTGGTGACTGGAAATTTCCTACAGAAGATTCCTCACCTGCTGTCACCTTAGCCAGGGAACAAGTAGTGCCTTTAGGTATAACTGACCATGCCAAGCAGTGCAGGCTCAGTGCAGTTAGAGACAAAACTTGTAAATAGACATTTAGAAAGCTACTAATTAAATGCACAACCTTATGTAGAGTGTAGGACTGTAGAAGTGTGCATAACGATGTATTTCAGGTTGCCTGACTTGTCCAGAAGCAAAGAGCCAGTTGAACACAGATCTTGCAGGGCGTTATGCAGCTGGTGGGAGCAAGATTACCTTGGCAAATTATGGGGAAAGAAAAATGAATACATAATGGTGAAAAGCTAGCAAAGAGTTTGGCTGTGATACAGCAGGAGTCTGCTCCTCCTGACTTGGAAAACAAAAGTGAGGCTAACTCCACTTCTGCAGTCTCAAGGTTGGAAAATGGATGAGTCTGTATTTCAAATGATCTTCCCCATGATGTCATGTCTTGATTTCTCTCCTCACCACTTAAGTATATTTTAGGGAGAATATAACTGCTCTGATGTGTTTCATTTGCCCAGTATTGAATAATCTTCCAAAGACTTTCAACTTTGTTAATGTTTCCTCAAAACATCTCCTGATTTCAAAGGCCCACTAAATTCAGGTCAGTGCAGGGTAGGCTGAGATAGGAATGAGTTTCACACTAAGTGCAAAATGTTTGTCCTAAGTGCAGATGGTTCATGTTAAACTTCATGAAAACCTTAAGTAAATCGTGTTTTATTCCATAGGCATGAACAAAAGCTCACTGAAGCTTCATTTTTGGCAAACTATTTGTTTATTGAAGAGGGAGATATTCTGCTGTTTTTGAAAGAGAGCACAATGCTGCACCAACTTTAGAGTGTAGCTTGCTCTCTCACTTTCATGCTCATTAGAGAAGTGGAGTTTTCTTGTGTGAATGTAATAACCTGACTGGAGATGACAGATTCTTATTCTTCTGATGTTCACATTCTCCTGCCTCTGAGGGGTCACCTGAAGTACTTAGGAAATACTATTACTTTAGCATAAATACTTTCCATAAATGTGAGGAAGGGGAAGACATTTATTTTATTTACCTATTAAATGGTTCTCAGTTGTGCATAAGATAAAGCTTTGCAAATGTAGGGAATGCATAATTTCAATAGCAAAATGTCCTAATTATTTTGGCATCCTCAAGGTGTGTTTTATGAAGGTGGATATTGTTCCAGGTCTTAACTGTCTTTGGTTTAATTCCAGGAGACACACAGTCTGTGTCTTTTTGAATTTCAGTGTTACTTTTTCCTTTTCATAGCCAACTTTTTTTCTCTTTCTGAAATGTGTAGCTTGGAAACGAGGTCCTTTTAATGAAGCTTTTGAGTCTCTCAAAATATGATTAATCTGATTAGTGGTTCAGACTCTTTTTATGCTTACATTAACTAACACAAAGAGCCCCCCTACAGGTTAAAGTTTAAATGTGGATTACCAGATAAAGCTAGTCCTGACGAGGTTTCTATGGTGCAAGGAAAAATTGAATTTGCCTTTCACCTCATTTCAGCCTTTGTCATCCTGGTTTTTGCCCTTCTCCCTCATTCACAGTGAGGATATTAATTTTGCAGTAAAATCTTTAAGCAATTATGCAGATAGCTTGGAAAAAGCAACATACAAACACACTATGAAAAGCTTAACTGGAAAATGGACCCTAGATATTCATTAAAACCAGATGGTAACATTCCTAGCAGCATAACTTTGGATGTTTGTACTAAATTTGTATTAATGTGTTACAACCAGACAACAAAAATGAATGAGTGTTGTGATTGTGTGAATGTTTGTATTGTGCTTTATATTTATAAAGTAGTGAGGTATGATACCTACTCTGTGAATGTCCTTTTTGATAAACAGCTAAGAAAGGCTATCCTTTTGCACACAAACACATCCATCTTTAGATAGCATTCCTCTGTGGGAGGCTTGCCTTCAATTTAACAGATAATGAACTTCTTCAGATGAATCAGAAAATTGATAGTGAAATGAAGTTTAGTATTTTGCAGTGCAGCATCTACCAATACAAGGATGTTTATAGTTTCAAAATGTGGTTTATTAAAAATGCTCATTTTTAGGAAAATTTCTCATCAGTGTATTAACCCTAGCTAAATTTTGTGCCTAATCACTTTATTTTGCAGATTATTCGTGCTATTGCTCTTTCAGAAATGGCTATAAGAAATTGGAGACAAACAACACCTGCAAATAGCACTTAATTAAAAGCATGATTGTGTACAGGGGCTTTCTATGTATTTCTCTCCCAACAATGAAGATGGAAAGGTGGTTTTTGTTTTCTTATATGGCATGCTCCATATGATCCAATAAAGCACAACTAACATAGCACACCAGCCAGGGTAGACTACAGTTTCCCCTCAGTGCACACACATAATTCCCATTACTGCTAATGGGAGATGCATGTCCCCACACAGAGGCAAGAGGGATCTTATATGTACATGTCATACATATGAAAATATCTGGCATGAAAAGAGGTGTCTGGTCCTGACAAATTGCCAGGAGGCTTTTTTTTTTTTCCTGTTAATTATAGTAATTATTTATCATGCATTAAAATAGTGCCCTAAATTTGCATGGCACTATATGCAACACAAATAAGCTGCATTCATTGCTGAAAGGAACATACAATGAAAAGCTGACAAACGTGCACAATGTGTGCATCATCTGGAGTTACAGGAGGAGTGATCCCCATCCTGGCAATGGGGATTTTAGAGGCTGGAAGGGCTGGTCTTGGGACAGGGGGCAGTGTGAGCCCAGCTGAGGAGCCCTCATTGCCACAAGTGAGGTGAGAGTTTGTGAGCAGCAGTGGATGCAATGAGGGCTGGGAGGATGAGGAGCCCCCATTGCTGAGGAGGTGAGGGTTTTTCCACCAGATGGAAAGGCAGATAATGGAGGGCAGCTTAGCCAGGAGCCAGAGAAAAGTGTTTTCTGTGACAAAGAGATGAGGACACTACAGATTCACTGCTTGTGTCACTCCTTGCGTGTGTAGTCTTTGCCTTTTCTGACTGTTGATTTTGTCTAGATCCAAGGAAATCTGTTTTTTATCCGGTTTGTAAATATGTTTTCTACTATCACATATGTGTATATTTTATGTCTGTGTCAGTGTGCTCTATGGGAAATGAATCTGCTGATAGTTGCTATACGTTTTGTGGAAATTGGTAGCAAGGGAAGATGTCCATAATTTCTGATGAGGGAAAGTATCAGGAGTCCTTGCAGAACAGAGAATGTTCCACCCGGAGCAACACTTTCCATTGGAGACTTGCACCCCCTGAGGTCCCAGGGAATCTAACTCTGAGCACAAAGCCAGGGGAGAACAGGCATCTTTCATTCTGCTGCTCATGGAAGTACTTGTATTGTAATTGAAATTTAATCTGAATTCATGAAATGTTTATGAACCTGGAACAATTGCATAAAGTTTCAGTCAGTTGCACTACAATTTTATTTGCATATTTGTTTTTGGAAAGGAACATGGGCCTTCAAATACTGCAAAGAAGAATTTATTTTCCTTTTTTTTTTATTTTATTTTTTTTTTATCTTGAACTAAGGTAGAGTACTGGAAACTCTTGAGTAATTCCCTGGACTGAGAAGAGTTTCTTTGGACTCCATTTTCTCGAAGTAGCTACAAGCTTTCAGCCCTTGTGTTATCTTTGAAACAGTTGAAAAACAACTGGTGGCAATAAGCAGTGTCAGGCCTCCCAAATTGTCAGCTGAGGACTTGCTTGTGTATTCTTTCCCCCAGAAGGATTACCCGGGAGAGTGCAAGGGGGAGTGCAACTGCCTGAGCGCTGCTCTAGAGACCCTGGAATGTGTTTAATTCAGCAGAAGCTGAAGGCAGTCAGAATGTTTCACATTTGTTTCCATAAGGGGAAAAAAAAAAAAAAAACGTAAGAGAGATTCTATCTGAGGACTTTAGATTATGTGGCTTCTTGAGCTGCTCCGGAGATGTAGGTAGTTTAGAAAAATCTCTTGACCTTTTCAGGCTTCCTCGGCCATGATGGTTCGACGTAGCTGTGTGAAATGATAGGTAGTTTACAGCTCGCCTTCCCTGGGGTGAAGCTGATTTACAACATGCCTTGTGTGTAATTTGGCTGTTGAGAGACAGTTTTACACCCAGCTTTTGCATTTTGGCTATGATGAGGACTGTAAAAATGCTGTGATCCTGGAATGTGTGTGTTCTTAAATTGTTTCTTCTTGAAGATGCAGAGCTTGCTGAGACTGGTGGTGGACTGAGGTAACCCACTGACCTAATATCTAGACCTAGACTGATTAGATAATCTTCTGAATGAATGCATATTTATTTTCCTGAGTCAATGGAGTTATTGTGCCTGAGCCAGTCCTGACTTCCCCTCAATGGAAAGACTGGGCAGCTGCTTCCCTTCCTCCTTCTCCTCCTCATCCTTCTCCTCCTTTTCCTTCCTTGAGGGCACTAATGCTTCAGCTTACTTATGCATCGAGCAATCCTGAAGTAGCAGGCCATGCAGAGATCTTGATTATTTTCTGGAAAGCAGAGAGGCATACATCCATATTGATGTGCATCAACAAACCAAGTCCCCCACTCTCCCCAGCTCAGCCCCAGCAGTGGTGCTGGTGGTGCTGGTGGTGCTGGGCTCCCTCTGCTTGTCCTCTGCTGGGTGCTCTCCCCTCTCACCCCATGGCCCTCAGCTGAGGCCTGCTCACACAGCTCTGGCAGCTGCTCACCCCACTGTCATGTTCTGGGGGCTGAAGCCATGTGGTGGCTCCTGGCAGCCACCTGTAACCAACATCCATTATCCTCTCCCCTTGTGGGACATGGTGTTCATGCTGAGCTGACCACTCATACATAGTTTGGACCATTTGGTTGGATAATACTGGGGGTAAAATCCCACATTTCATGAGCTCAGGGTTCTAGGCAGGGGCTTGGTATTGCATGGGCTGAGTCTAGGAGAGCTTGATTTGTAGGAGGGCTTGGAATAGAACATCATCCACCATGGACCAAGAAGGCTGAATTGCTCCTCCTTTCTTCACACAACCTTCCATTCATCTAAACTTCTAAATCTCTGCCCAGAGAATTGACATGTTGGAGTCCACCTGGACTACCCCTAAGAATCCCAGGTGGCAGCAGTAATTACAGCATATGTTATTACTGTGCTTAGATTTTAATATCTGTTTAAAAACAAAGGTAATGGCAAGGGTCTGCTTATTAACAGTATTGTCAGAACAGCAAAAAGCTATTGTACTTATTTTGGAAAACAGCTCTAGCATAACACTGATGCTGATACAAGTATACTTTCAAAATCCTAAGCCTACTACCCTAAATATACATTAAGTTATTGCCTTAATGCATAATAGACATTTGAAGAGTAATGTATATACTTGAAATACACCAGAAACTGCCATATCAGCTGTTTTTTCTTTTCTGTTTCACACATATACACACACACACATATATATTTATTTATATATACTTACATGTATAATGACAAAAAATTTTACCAATGCATGAGTCTGTCTCCCTATTGCAGACAAGAAAACTGTCTATAGGTTCATTCATCCATTCCTTATTCTTAATATGATAGAAAAGTCAGCTTGGCCTTTACAAAAATAATTTGCAATATAATTGTTTTTAGAGGGGATTTTTAGATGACTTTGGAAACAAGCTGTTTAAACCTCTTTGAATCTGTCATAGTTAGGTTAATTGATGTTGATATTACTTGTAATATTTTCAATAATGTTTTATAAAAAAATGGACATATGTTTTATAATTGTGACTGCATACATTTATAGTTAAAGAGGTGGGAGGAAGAATTTGAACTTCTCTTTTGGTATTCGAAGTAAAAAAATATAACTCAGCTGTGGGAAAGTTTGTCCAAACAAGCTTTACTGCTGGCAAGTTAGCAGGGTATCTTTCCTTCCCCTCCCCCAGACTGTTGATTTTATTTTTTTTCCCTGTCTCGGCTTCTTTTTCTTTTTATCAGGTTATATATTCACATTTCTCGGCTGATGTTTTGTATTAAATTACAGACACATGTTGTGTTGAATCATTTACTCTCTCAAGTTGGAGTCCAGTTTTCTTGCATAAGAAAAATCTCTTTAGATTCTTTAGGACAAAAAGCATCATGTATTTGAGTTCTCCAAAAGCATTTAATAAAGCATGAAAAGATATGACATCAATCCCACTAAAACACAAGGGCAAATGAATGATGTTACTGTAAATCTTTACATCAATCACGCCCAGGACTTTCGAAACAATATAGTTTTGTTTGCATTTCAGAAGTGACAAACAACTCTTCTGACTGGCTTAACATAGTCACTTTCCATTAGTCAAGACCAGAAGCAAGTCAGAATTAAAATGTGGCCCTTGGTTGCCAGGCAGCCGAGTTGTCTTGACATGGTGGTTAGTTTCCTTTTCATCCAGTGACAACAGTGAAATGAAAGAAGTTTTGAAAAACTTGATAATGGTTTTCAAAGGAGGAGGATAATTGGTGGGGCTAGCTTGTGCAGCTCTGTGTGGAAACTTTCGTCTGTGCTAAGGGAAGACTGTCACTAAAAATTTAAACTCTTGTACACAAACTTGACCTGGAATCTTCTCCAGGTTTTCACTGGTTCATTTGTAGAACACTTCTCTCAGCCCAAGGGGTGCTGGGATGAAAGCGTTAGGACAGATGGGTAAAGCCCCAAAGGAAGAAAAGAATCAATAGTTGTGATTTAATCCATCAGTGAAAGGGAGGAATTAAGTAAAATCCTTAAAATGGGGAATTTGTAAAAGATCTTTTGATAGTACCTATAGCTGAAAATAATTTATCATCTGATCGCTGCTGAAAGTTAATGGCATTTGGACTTAGAAAAGCATATTTTTGACTCATTCTGCTAGATAGTAAGCAATTTTCCTGCTGTTGTTTTTGATATTCTCTAGACAATAGATAATTTAATTCAAACAAATTTTCCCAAGATGACAAAAACCTAAAGCATAACAGGATGATCAGAAGATAAGCTTTTGCTGCTGATGTTAATAATGCAAAACCTAATGGGACATTAATATTAATAATAATATAAGTTGATATGAAGTAATATTTGTGTTAAACTGTTATAAGAGTCAAATGTATGCATAGCTGTCCATATCATTCATTTGTTAAAAGAAAAAGGCGGGGGTTGGGGGGGGGGGGGGAAGCTCAGCAAAATGCACCCATAATGAAAGAAGGGACCAATTAGGGTTGGATTAACATTCATGGTTATTTACAGTTGTTTTTGTACTTGTTCTTGTGCTCTGACTTCCTAAAATTTCACAACCCAAAGATTTAGAAAAATGGGGTTGTTTAGACGCGAGGTGCAATGAAGTGGCTGCAGCCATTGTGCAGACACCACCTCTCTCATTATACCCTCTCAATCAACACTCGGCACACAGGAAACCGCAATAAAGCCCATCTGCCACGGTTAATCTGCAGGCAAACCCACACCCATGTCTGTGCCCGTTACTCTCCAGCCTTATTATTCTCAGATCCAAAGCTTCATAAGGGATCAGCCAAAGTCCATTAAAGTAAATAATAGCTAGAAATGACAGGCTTAGCAAGGATTGGGAGGAAGTTGAAGACCAATCTGAGCTGTGAGCTCTGATTAATAGAGAAAAGCATTAGGAGAAAAGGGGAGAAAAATGACCTCAGCCTGCTCCAAAGAATTCCTGAACCTTGGTTGTTAGGGCAAGTGCTACCATCTGAGACGTTAGTGATCCTTGAATTTCCTTCACTTTGATGCAGCTCAAATGGGAAAATTTTGAAGGTTCAGCAAGGCCCCAGACCTCAGCTGGAAAGCCGTCTGGAGTCAACCCTGTCAAAATTCTCTTGTGGAAAAGAAAGCCTTTATTAGCTAGATTGCAACAAAAAACCCAGAGCCTCTAATAAGAAGAGAATGCATGCTATAGATTGCATATACATTAATTATTAGAGGGCATTTAATTGTTGTCATCTGTATCCAAATGTGTGCAAAAGTTCTTTTAAAATACCAGTCATAGTGTGTTTAAAAAACAAAAAGGCACAAAACAAAAAACAAAACCAGGCACCTTCTCAGATTGTTTTCTCTTTGTTTAACTTAATTTTTAATAGAAGATTCAGTTCATTGCCAAGTGAAGAGATATCCTTCTTGGGAGGACTGGTGCATAAAGTTGATGCTTGTGAGGATGTTGCATGTAATGTTTGCTCTCCATTATCTCAGCTGTGTGCTGTACATGAACAGAATATACAGAAACCAGCACCAAGTTAACCCTGCACAAGGATTTCTTTCTCTGGTGCTAAAGAAAATCATTGTCCTAAAAACAGAAACTTGGGCAGTTAAAAAATTTTTCTCTTGTTTGTTTGTATATAATATCTACCTTGTTTCCAGCTATATCCTTGGAATATGTTTTATTTTGTTTACTCAAGAAGAATGAACAAATGTTTATTATTCATCAGAATGTTTATTTTTACTGCTTTTTAAAAATCTATTGTGCAGTTAAAGTGCATGGGCCACTGCACCTTTGCAACTTTAGCTGAGCAAAGTGCTGACAATAAGGAGATTGTAAGTGATTTTAGATCCAGCTAAGGAATAGTGTTGAGCTGATCAATCTCAGACAGCAACCCAAGCAGAACTATTCAGAAACATCTGGTACAGCTGTACAGGTGTTTCTCTGTCCCTGATGATTTTTTGGGGGAAGATATTAATGATCTGAATGAGGGCTTCTTGTCAGGGCAGCTCTTATGATGATACATTTCTTCTAAAAGTTTATGTTACAGTATGTGGTTTTCATAAACACGATGAAGAGTATGCTGCTTAAAATGATGATGCTGCCGTGAAATTGCTGATAACTTGGCTAAAGCCCTGCTCATGTGCACGTGATGCAATTTTCATATTTTAATCCTAAGTAGAACCAAAAATGACAATTATGAAAAGACAAAATAGATACCACCAACAGCTGTAATTGCTATCTACACTGCTCAAGGATGGGCAAAAGACACAGTAAATCAATATTAAGATCTCTACATATGCAGGTATCACAAGGACATCATATAACATCATTATAAGAAAATCCTAATAAAATTTGGACAGTTATTCCAAAGAATACAGGACGGTCATGGAGAGTGTGTGTGCAGCTAACTAGTTCTCTGCAGTTTCAGCTGATGTCTTAAGAGAAAAGAAACATCTGCCATTATAAAAGCATAACTGACTTTCTGTAGGAAAAAAACCCAAACATATTTTAGGAAAAAACCTTCTTTTTTTAATTGATGCATACTAGTGAGAGTTTCAACATTTTTCTGTTGGTCATGTAGGAACTATAAGATTGTGAAGGATGGAGTGGGACTGGCATTCTTTTCAAATACATAAGATACAATGCCATTTTTTTTCCTGAAACACAGGTGATGTGTTTAATTTGGAACATTGGGCCTTACTGCTGAAACTGTCTTCTCAGACAATTCCATATTAAAAATTAAAAATATTTCCATGATCAAGAAATTGAACATGATTTTCAGTGGAGTGGAAGCAAATAATATAATGATGCAGCTTATGCATAAGGTTTCGTAGTAATTAAAATACAATGAAATATGAAAATATTGAATGTGAGCAAGATCTGTATGCCACTAAATATTCAAGACATTAAGATTAAAAAAAAAGCAGCAAACAAAGTGTATGAACAGAAAAAGGAAGCTAAATGCTCTGTGTAGTGGCTTCCTATTAAAACGAACAAATAACCTACTTTGTTTTCTTGATTTATTCTAAAACCAGCACTATGAAATTGCATAGAAAGCCTGCGTGTAAAGCCTGACTTTAGCTACCACCTTTTAGTGTTTTTATACCACTGTCAACTTTTCTGCTTAATGTAAAGCACAGTTAGCCTATCATCTGCCTCTTTCATACATGTGGTGTTGTCCAAGGTGTGTTTCCTCCTGATCTTACTCAGAACTATCAAACATTTTCTGTGCTTATCTTCTATACTTCATCTTTCAAACAGCATTGAAAGCAAGAGTCACAGCACATCATGGGTACTTTGGTGAGTTTTCTGTACTTAGTTTCACTGAAACAAATGCATTTTCACATCTATTTTTTCTCTTGTTTCCACGGACCAGACTGGCTAAGAGTAGTGATATGTACAGTAACTTCCTCTCAGAGCTCAGCCTCACACTGGAGATACATTTGGTTTTGAATATAGTCCTTGTCCAAAGGATCAGGAGGAGCTGAACTGTTTAGCAATGATATTTGCTGTTTCTTTAATGAAGGTACTAATAACACTACAAATCTGATCAGGTTTTGGAATTCATTGGTTTACAAAGGAATAGAAATAATCATCTCTCAGCAACATTTGATCAAATAATCTATCAATCAAAGGAGTCCATAGCTGTAGCCAAACACCTTTCTGTCTTTGAGGATCAAAAAAAAAATCACAGGAAAACAGATTGTGGCATTGAATCCATATTGCTCCATGTTGTTTCTTATACAGGAAACCCAGTTTACAGTTTCCTCTAAGGTTATTGGTTAACCTCCCTTGGATATTTTCTTGCTGGCTATACTCTTAAATCTAACTGCAGCTCACAGATATTCCTATAAATTTTATTTATTTTACTCTAAACTCTTATTCCTTACTAGAAAGAATATTTTTAATGGCAGATTTAGTGTAGGCTTTCTGCTTATAAACATAAATTTGTGAATGCAGAGACAGACTTGGCCAATTTCAAAATAAAAAAAACAATAACAACTAGTACTCTTCTGTCGTTTTCTATCAAATTCGCTAAAAAGCAGTGAGTTTTTCCCCTGTAGATCACCAGGAGAATGTATTTTCTATAGCCCAGTCTGCAGAATGATGTCACCTCTTGTTTTGTTTAACACCTGGCATGTTGTACATGCCATATATGTTACACATAACTGGACAGCTTTAATGAGCAATTGCCTGGGTGTGTTTCAGTGAGGTACAAATGTACAAACTGCAATTCTGGGTAAAGTTTACTTCTTTTAGTGAATTTCTGCAGTAAAAAAATCCAGCCTATGCTGGCAAAATGACAAGGCTGTATATTTTTAATAGAAACTGCAGCAAATAGAAATGGAAATTTATCCATTCTGATCAAAAGCTAATGACTGTAAAATTTTCTGGTCAACCTTTGGCATAATTTGGGGAAGTTAGGGCCAATTCACTTGCCATGAGGCATCTCTGGCCTTTAGGTCCACTAGCATTTTTGCCACCCATCACCTCAGGGAGCCAGTTCTCACTTTGCCCTATTTACTGGCTGCAAAAGCCCTATTTCTCATTCTGTTACACTGCAAGGGGTAAGCACAAAGCCCTCCTCTTCCTCTTTTGCTCTCATTCATCCTTGCATCCAATAGCAGACAGCTTGTACAGGGCACTATTGCTAGAACCATCAGGAACTTTTGCATCTGCTGCCTTCCTGAAATAGAAGGAAAATATAAATATTTGGCCCCGAGATAATTTATTTATATGGGAACAGAAATTCATTTCAGAGAATCCACGTCAAGGACTCCCATGAGTCTTTTAGACACCCCAGGATTACCTCCAAGAGAGCAGGGACTTCATTTCTACTGTAAACATGCTTGCAGTTCACCACAAACATGTCAATAATGGTAACAAATGGCCCCACTATGTGTCGTACATCGAGAGCCAGGGGAAGCGTGTGCGAGAGCTATTTTTAGACATGAGGCAGGAAGACTCATTTTACCTCATGAGTAACGCAAAGATTAAAACAACTGATTTTTTTAAAAAATTATTCCCAGATTGGAAGGTGATGTATCAAAAAATTTTGGGAGTGAAGGGAGAGAAAAAGGTGAAATGAAGTGCTATTTATCCTGCCATTATCTTACCAGTCTGTGTTTCTTTGGACAGTAATCACGGGACCCAGATGCTAAGGGTAAGTGATATTTTCCCACAAGCAGTTTCTAGCTCGTTGGCAGCTTTTGCAGGCAGTTGTGTTGGCAGCCCTGGAGCAGCCTCTGGCTCTGTTCTGTGGCTTTGCTGTTGATGGGCTGCCTGGGCTGCCCTGTGCTGCTGGATGCCATTTCCCTCTGTCAGCCCATGGGCTTTCGGAAGCTTTGCACTGCTCAAATCCCCTGTGAAATAGATAAATGGGCTCTTCTAGGGCAGAGAGGGAATCTGTTTCCTGGCTGCTGTAGACATTAGGTAAATTACTGCTTCAGGTACTTGGGGAACCTTTAGCCATTTTGCAATTTTTGGCTTCCCTAAGCTGCAATATTCATCACAAAGGCAGAGCCAGGTATGGCCCCAGGTGTTAATCTTAGTCCTCTCCCCCCACCCCTGCTTTTTTTTTTTTTTATCTCTCTTTTATCTCTGCTACTCTGTTTGTGGTTTTTGCAAACTTTAATTGTACACTCTCTTTGTGATATATTAACAACACCACACCATCAGAAAGTAAACATAGTATATCAAATATAATTGTAAGATTAAAATAAAACATGAGTTCTGTACTTTATGCAGAAAAGGCAGACTTTTTTCTCCCAGTTTACCTGTTATTCAATCATGCTTTAAAGTATGAAGAAGGTATATAAAATACAGTTTTAAGTAATTCTGCATATTCTATATTGAACATGTGAATAAGACTATTTAAAATCTTTTCAAACATAGTTTTTTCTATTAGATACATATGTTGCCATGCAGCCAATATAAAATATTTATTTTACAAATGCATTATTGAACAAAATTATAAGAATTATATTTATAAGAGATAGTCATAAGTAAGACTCTTGGGCTTTTTATTAAATCAGCTAATAATATTATACATTTTTTGCATTGTTTCCCTTTTTTTGCCTAGCTGATTTTAAAAAAAAATACATTTCTTGAGTGGTGATTAACTTCTCCTTTATGGGTCTCTAACTTCCAGTTTATTAATTCTGGATTTTTTGCTTATAATTAGTAAATTTCATATCTGTGAATTATTATTATAAAAATGTAGAAAATTCGATTGCATTCTACTGCAGCTTCACCTGCAAAAGCAGATCAGCAGAGGCGATTTTTCCCCCTGGGTGCTTCTGTGCACTTTCTAGTGTGCTAGCTCCCAAAAAGCTGTCAGATCACTTGTTAGATTTGACTGGAATTGTGTATCATTTTGAGATCACTTTTGTTCACAGAATTTCCTGGAAATTCATGCACTGAAAATGTTTATTAATTGGTATTTCATATGCTGTTTGCTTGGATTTTTAAATAGTAATAATGAACTCAGTAGAAATAAGAAAACAAAACCCCTCTTAGCCAATTTGTGTGAGCTCTTTCACACTTTGATGTCACCAAATCTGTGTAATTCTATCTCTGTCAGGAAATTACCATATGCCAGAGATTCCTCGATGAAATGCTGACAGTCCATATTCCGAAAAATATATGATTCTTAAAATTTATTTTTGTTAGGCTGACATCAAAGACCACTGTGGGTATCTTGGCCGTTGTAATATAGTTTTATCCAATATTAGTTCTGTGAGAATCTACAGGAAAAATTGCCCCTCTTGCAAAGGTCTTGCGTTAAATTTGCATATTTTTCTCTGTTTTAATTCAAATGCAAGTAAAGGATATTCTAAATACAGGCATATTTATAATATGTTTTTCCTCCAATGCAGTTTTATCAATTTTCTTTCAGGACACTGTGGCTTGTGACAAAATCTCTGTGATGACCAATTCTTGCTGGGCTCCTGCTGTTTGAAGATTCGTGCCTGTTACCTAGAGTTTGCAGAACTGGACTTGTAGGCTGTTAGCTTTTTGTCCCATAGCTTTAAAAAGTTAAGCATGAAATGCTGTGAGACCAGTGGAAATTGTCATTTTAAATGTTTCCAGCTTTTCTGCATAGGTGAGCTCATACTACAGAAAACCAAACTGAAACAAAACAAGAAACAAAGAAACCACAAACAAACAAACAAAACCCCCAAAGCAACAACTCCCAAGAAACCAAACAAATAAACGGAACGCAGGAAAAGCCAGGAAGCCGAATGTCAGCCCTGCGCTGTGGGCACAGCTGTTGGACGTACCCCTGCACTATTTCTGGAGCGCCACTTTCCAGACTGAATCCCCCTTTTTTTTTTTTTTTTTTAATGAAATACCTGAAGGATAACATTAGTGTTTCACACTGTCCGTCCACACGGCCGCTGGCTGCTGTGCTTTCCTCCCTAACTGAAGTGATTAAGCGGGGCTGCTCGCTTTCCTCCCGCGGGGCTGCAGCGCTGGGAAGTTTCAGCGGAGCCGCTCGGGGCAGCGCCGGGCGAGCGGAGCGCGGCTGTGCTGGCCCGAGCGCCGGCCCCAGGAGGTGTCACTGTTGGGACTGCCAGGGCCAGCTCCGCTCTGCTCTGCGGCTTTCAGAGCCTGCGGTCACCGGGAGGTAGGAGCTGACCTGTACTGCACCTCCCTCCCTGCCCCCAGCCTTTCCGGGGGAAAGGTGACCACAGGGAAAATTAGCTGGTGCTATGGAGAAATACAAATTTTACTAAAAGGTATTCAGTGCTGGGTACTGTGAGATACAGACTAATTCAGGCTTGTTAAAAGAGTTTTTTTCTCCTCTTCTTTAGATGTTTGGGAAAATTGTATTGGGTCAGGGAGAAATTATCTTGATATAACTTTTTTTTTCATTTTAATACTTTTCAAGCTGAAGGGCAGATGAATTTATGTGATGTGAGATTTATTTTGTAAATGTTAAAATGTTACTAGATAATGCTCTTAAGGCAGGTGATATTTATTAAATCCTCTTCTATTAAAGAAAACTACACAGATCACCCATGGGTTGAAAATTTTTTAACTGTAAGTATAATACAAACAACCTGTGTGACTTCCTAAGGATTCCTAAGGATTTACTAGAGACTGTAGACTTAAAAAAAAAAAAATATTAGGTGTTACCATGCTATGTATTCTACATAGAAAAAAAAAAATTTTAGTAAGTTAGCCTAAGATCTCGAAGCTGCCTATCACAATCCAAGGTAAGTAGGTTCCCTTGTAATTGTATTTTCCATCAATATTTTGCACTTTATTTTTAGAATCAGTGTCTTCTTCCAGCCTTCAGCTTTGAGATTTATTTCACCAGATCTGTCAGTTTTCCCATTCTCCATGTGTTTTGATGTTTGGAAGTTTCCTATCTTCACAGCAATAACTTAAAACCTAGTGAGTTCCATTCTCTGCCTAGTAGGTACTTTTTATTCCCATAGTTTGTGGTTGATAAGTAGAATTTAAAAAATTAAGGAAAGAAAGTCAATTTAGTTTTAAATGTCTTCAAACTCACACTGCATATTTTTGTTTAAAGGATACAACAGAAACTCTTTTATTTTCGGAACAAAATTGCTGATATTAGCTCAAAGCACACTGACCATTGCCTAAAACATTAAATTTTACCTAAAAGAGGTTTTTAAAAGTTCTTTGTCTTCATGCTGTCACTGTGGAAAGCCCACAGAAGCAGGGATCCTCTATCATTCAGTGAGTTCCTTTTCTTGTGCTCTTGATTTCATTTCTCTGAGCTTTGATGTATGTTTTACTCCAGTTGTGAGAAATGCATGCAGAAAATACCACATGCATATGAAAATTTCAAGTGTAAATGGATTTAAGCCCCAACTTTAAGGAGAGCCCTGTCCACAAAGAAAAATGATTACCCATTAATTTTTAGACCTATAATCTTAAAATGTCTCAAAATGTCATGGAGGCAAACACATCACAGCCAGGATAAATCTTTCTAGTCTTCTTACTTTTCTAAAACAGCAAAGTTATACCTTACATGATAGCTTCAAAAAAGCACAATTATCCTGTGTTTTGCACCATATATTTATCAGTAATCCGTTCTGTGTGCAACTTTAAGATAAAAGCTTGCAGCTACTCCACTGCTCGCTTTTCCAAGTCACTTAAAAAAGGAAAAATTGCAGCTGGAGAGGCTGGCCAGTAGAGGCCTCTCTAGATTTGCCTTATGATTAAGAACTCTGACTGCCGGGAATCAGTCGCAGTGAGCAAAAGTACTTGAAAAGATTCTGTGGCATGGAGGGGGAAAGATCACTTTTTAATGCCCTTTTAAGTTGTAAGATGTTGATTAATGTTGCCCTTTACATTAATGATGTTTCAAGTAAAAGAAAACAAATTTAAAATGGATAAATTCTATTGAGGATGCATTAATTAAACAGAGACTTTACCATATGCTGTGGCTGGAGTGCTTGCTGGCCTTTCTGTTGTTGTTACCTGTGTAAAATCCACCCCATCCTCTACATGAATGCCCAAGCTGAATAGCCATTTGAATGCAAGCTTTAGTTTGATTCGCCATACAAGGGGTACTGTGTCACTGTGTTTTCTTTCTAGGAGTCACTAAGTGATTTCTATATCTGTTGTCATGGTGATATAGCAAAGCAGGGGAAAATGGGGGCAACTCCAGGCTTTCTCTACACCCTCTGCACTAAGAACTAAGATGTTGTTAGCAGGCCTATAAAACATTGGGCTTTATCTGGGCCTTCTTTTTGTTCTCTGATTGTCAATAAAACTCATTTTAAGGGTAACAAGGACATCTAAATGTCATCTGTCACAGTGTTAGAGAGATTAAGTTTGTTTAGGAACTTGTGCTGGACAAAAGGCCACTATTTGTTCGGCAGATACAAAGCGGTGTTGGCCATCAGGAATCGTGATTTAGAAGGAGGCTGCATGGAGCATCCAGGGAAGATCAGCTCAGTTGCAGGTGATAGTGAGAGGCTCCTTGACATGACAGCATTTAAAACACCACCAAAACAAATATGGTTTTGAGTAAGGAGCAGATTTATCAGGGTTTTGTTCTCTTGGGCTGTTTTTTTTTTGTTACTTATCAGCTTTGTAGACCGCACATTACTGGAGTAGCTGCATAGACCTGAGGGAAGAAAACAGCCATTGACAGAGGATGGCCTGTTTAAAAACATGACACACACACCTGATAGTCCTTGAATGAATGAAAAAAGAAGAAGGAAAGGAGGTTTTTCATGGAAAATCCAACAATAATAGGTGCTGCATTAACTCAGCATTTACTTAATAATGAGGCTAAATGGAAAGTACAGATTAATGAAGACATTGGTGTTATTAAAATCAAATCCTGCGGTTCATATGCTTTTCTTAATAATGAACATTGTGGCTATTGGAGAGGAAGAACAGGATTTTTTCTATTAATTTGGCACACATCCCAGATCTCATTCAACCAGAACCTATCCTGTGCAAAATGCAACCGATGGCCTTTATGTTCCACAGTCTTGCTGTTTAATATTTTTGTTAATTCAAAAAAAAGGCTTTTCCTTTATCAAATTAAAGAAAGGGAAAGGGTGATCTTTCAGCCTAGACAATAATTAAATAACACAGACCAGCCATGTTGATTTTAGCAGAAAGGTTGGTTGAAAAATGTCCCTAGAAGGAGATGTGATGGTGTTTATTGCACACTGCATCTAATTCTGACATTTGTGTTTTGGTAGTAATACAATGCTGATTGACATATTTTGTGGCTTGTTGTGTATTTTGTGAGATCTAAAGGACAATATTCAGGACATGTATCTTGAGAGGTAAAAATATTTTAGTCTCATTCAGTAAGGTTGCTGTAGTTCCAACACCAAACAAGCAGGATTTGAGATGCAGCTGAACAATGGAGTTGGCAGAGTTGAGTGCTCATTTTGCCATATGCTCAATGTGAAATGTTTGTTTGATGTGGAAGGAAGCTGCATAACCTGGCAGTGGGGTTTGTGCCTCATGGCAGTGTGCACTCCTTACTCAAGTGTTTCCCATTATTGACCCAGCCATTCTCCCTGAGGGTCTGCAGAGTGAATGGAGGAGGCAAACTGCGTGGCATGGGAGAGGAGATACAACCCATGGAACGGAGTCCTGGTCCTCTCAGGTAGGCCAGAAGGGAAGAGCATGACAGAACGTCATGAATTAGGTCTTTCCCTCTAACAGTTAACCCAGATCAAGCCTCCCATTTGGTTCTGCATGTGGATGAGAATAACTTTGGCTGAAGAAGTAAGAGCTCCCAGAGCATGCTCTGTTAGCTTCTGTTTTCCTCATATCACAAGGCTGCACTCTTAGTGAAATTAAATGCAAACACCACAGCAAATCCCCTAGGAGTAAACCTTGATAAACCTGGGAAATAAATCCCCTGCTCTGGGTGACAGTAAAATTTAAATTTGTGCAACTAGGTGTATAGTAAAACCCACTGTAATATTTTCAGCCTTTGGACACTGTTTGAAACAGCCCAACCTCTAAAAGGTGTGTTGAGGTTGTTGCTATAAGGGACAGGAACCACCCTCACTATTTACCCGTCCCTGCCACAGAGGGCAGGAGGAGGATGCCCGATGGCAGAAGATCAGCATTTTTCTCTTGTCTCTTTTTATATCACTATGTCCAGGGAATGCAAAATTATGGCAGGGAGCCTCTCGACCACCTACAGCTCCCTCCTGTGAAAGAGGCTTTCCCATCCAAGCAATTTACATAGTTTTCTGATGTCTCTGTGACCGGGCTCTTGCAAATTACTTATTACCTAGAGGCCAGAACCCAAGCTTTAGTGTTCAGTATTGGAATCAGTTGGCAGGAAAAAAAACATACTGCAAGGATGTTGTGAGGAAAAAAATGAGTGTTTTATGCTTTGCAGAATTTTTTATGATCATGACCTGACACTCTTCTGTTTTCTATTACGCTAGGTATGTAGTCTGCTATTCATTCAGCTCCTCTCCACATTTTGCACTGAGCTACAAGACCAGACTTGGTCCAGAAGTCAGGAGATCCTGTCTCTCTCCTTCCTACTCTACTTGCTTTGAAGGACATGTCTCAGTTTCTTTCTCTCTAGGGCAATTCTAGGGTTTATGTAATGTTCATGGGACCTTGTTGGACCCTTGTTCAGAGGGCAATTTGATGAAGTAAAATGCCTTCTTACAGTGGAGCAAGCTAAGACAAAGGAATGAGGGACACTTAAGACTCAGGTATTTGATCCTTGCCCAGTTATTCTATGATAAAATTTAGTTTTTTACATTTTCTTTCTCTGCCTCTGCAGTGACAATTCCATGCAAGCTGTCACCTTGGCATCACTGGGACAGTTAAGTGCAGCTCAGTATGAGAAAGGGCGGCAGAATTGGGCCTAATTTAGGAAATGTTGTAGGGCCATCAAAAGCCTGACCCCTTCTCTGGCTTCAAAGAAGTTATTGCTAAGTATTATTAAAGTGTTCAAACTGGGACACTTGTAATAGTGCTGGGAGCAGAAAGTGCTCCAGCTTCAATCGGAGTTTTGCATCAGTGAGGTCTCCAGGAGCAAGCTGCAGCCTTTGAGCTTCCCTCGTGCTGCTGGGAAGAAGTGGGCAAAGGTGCCTGCAAGTCTTCAGGTGCACAAAACTGCTCCAACGAGGCCTGGATGCCAGGGTCTGGATGCAGATTCCCTTCCCTGCACTGAGAAGCAGCTCATGCTGTGTAATGCACCTTTTTGATGTGAAGGAAAGCCCAGATGAGTCAGTCCTGTCACTTGGTGGGTGCCTTCAGCATCCACTGACCTGAGCAGGAGCAGAGGGTGTTTGCCCACAGTGGGCAAGCTCAGACCTTTAGTGCTAAGTAGTGAAATTGCCTTTTTGTACACCAATTACTAGAACGTTGTGGGAATATTTTGGATGTTAGTATAGAAACTGCTTAGAAATTGAAAGGGAAATAATAAAATTACTTTGTGTTCTTACCTGACACAGATATTACATACAGTCACACTTGGTAAGATGATTTTTCTGGTATTACTTGTATCAATGTTATTCCTGCTTGTAGTTTAAATAGTGAAAGAGTGAAAGTGTGTCACCTTCTGTTGGAATAGCAGGGAGTCAGAATATATTTTATTTTTATTAGTATTATGAATAATCACTATATGGGAGATGTTGCTCCCATATATATGTTCAAATTCCCTTAGTAATGAGCTTCATGTTACATTTGCAGAACAAGTCCAATGAAAGAAGTTATTGCTATGTAAAGTTAATTCTTAAAAATAATATGAAAAAATTAGCAAGGCAGCAAAAATGATTTTTACTATAGTTTTATAACTGTTCAGTTACTGTGAATTGCTAAGATTTGTAAAGATCTTTGAAGATGAAAAGCTCTGTGTAATATTATTATACTGGCTTTGAGAAAGTAAAAGGAAAAAACCCAGTTCATCCTGTTATAATCCTTTTAGAAATTTTAACAAATCCAACAGCTTTCAAGTAGTGGAAATATTTCAGAAAGTGTTACAACCACTGCTGCTGTTGCTCCAGGCTATGTTATCATATACCATAGTGTGCATGGAAGCAAAGCTTAACTGAGGTCATTCTAATGAATTTTGAACAGTTATATGGACCTAATTTGGCTTTCTGTCCTGTATGAAAGGCAACCTCTTCACGCTGCAGCACCCAGCAGAAACCCCTGAGTTGTCTTATCAGCCTCATCTGCATTTTTCATCATCTGAAAGAGCTGCAAGTAAAGCTCAGCCTATGAACTCAGCACATATGTGTGCTTTTTCCATCTTCAGCATAGGGGGCAGACAATAGGTTTGTTCAATCTCTAAAGAAGTGAAAATGTATTTTATTCTATCTCCCCTTCTGGCTCCAGTTTCATTCCCTCATTTTTGTTACCAGATTTGAGTTCTTGTGTACTAAAGGACAGAGTTTGGCCGAATTCCTTTGATGTCAGCTCTCTCCCCCATTCCCAAAAGAGTTTCCAGACTCCAGCACCATTCCAGGGAGCTGTTTCCCCCTGTTGTTGACAGAAAAGACAGGTTGAAATCCTGAACTCATGGGTTCCCACCAGCACTGCATGTCTGGAGAGCTGGTCTAGCCGGGCCATGAGCCCATGCCCTACATCCTTCCTCCTACAGGTGCTGCAGAGGAAACAGTTTTAGTGACAAACACAGTAAACCACCCCAGGAACCAAGTCAGTGCCTGAAACTAAGGAAAGCCTCAGAGATTTAATCCTTTACAAAACATTCCCATTCTCTCCAATCACTGTGAATATTCTTTCCTTTTCTAAATTTCAATCAGGGTAAACTCTTGCTCTCAAAGAAACCCAGTGTTGGTGAGCTCCAAAGTAGTTGGAAATGAGAATTTCCATTTTGCAAAATATAAAATACAAAAACTGAAAGAAAAAATTCTCAAGAATTCTCCATTCTCATTATTGGTGCAAAATATTTATTGCTGATCACTGAGATAATTTGCTTCAATAGCATTTGATTGTTTCTTTTTAACATTTATCTCATACAGGATAAAATGAAAGATGCTGAATAAACACATTAAAGATTAAATGCAATATTTTGCTTTCTCTGGAAAGTGCTTGTTAAATTTATAACATTTGTAAATATTGTTATAGATACATTATTTAACATGCTTCTATTTTTAATTACAGTGCACCATGCAACAGAAAGCTGAAAAATATTTTATTCAGCTCTGTACCATAGCTCAATTATGGAATGAAGAGAATAAGTTTCTTCTTATCATTATTGCATTTGCCATCTTTTCGTTTCAGTAAATCTCTTGTTCTAAGGTGAAGTTTCTAACTTTTTTCAGCTGTTCTGTTTTTGCACTTGGATCATGTCCTTCTTATGTGTCTCCTTTCTAATGTAAATAACTCTGTGCTTTTAACTTTCTTTCAGGTGAGGGTTGGTTTGGGGTTTTTTTTTAGATGATTGACTATTCTTAATTATCTGTTCTTTTAATCAGCCTCTCATTTACCTCTGTATTACACCTTTTGCTCAAAAGTGATTAGACATAACGATGGATTTCTGAAAGAGCATTATTATTGATAAAGTAATTTAACGATATTTTAATTTTTGCAAATATATTTGCTGATTTTTTCACCACAATTCATTACTATCACTAATAATGTTTATGTCATTTGTCTTTCTGGATGGAAAATGAAAACATTTTAAGAATCAATAGGAGAAAAAAATCCCTGGAAAAAACCCCATATACTTGCACGTTAAAATATATAAATTATCGTGGTAGCTCTTCACCCATCCAGGTTATATCTCTCCAAGGATGAATGATAGTCATCTCTGCTCATGGATTGTCCAATGAAACCAGGTGTGCTCTGCATTGCTGCAGCAAAAGTAGTACATAGCTGTAATTTTGCTCAAATCCCCAGCATCAATATGCTTAAACTGCTCTGCATTTGTGTACTAGGCTTTTACATTTCACCTGCATGTTCTTCAAAGTGCACTGAACATTGCCAAGCTGCTATGTTTGATGGATAGGTACCTAAATCCCTCTGTCTCTTCCACAGATCATAGAAAGTCGAAGGACTGAAAGCAGGGTTTGGAGGCACCTGAATGGGAGGCTTAGAATCGTTTTGCTTAGCTGTAGACTCCCAGCCCTGTCAGGAGGCTGATCTCTCTGGGTGACCCCTCCTCTATTAGGAATTCTCAAAGGCTTCCAGTTTGCAGAGAGACAATATTGCAAGTTCCTGTGAGTAAATCTCAGTGCTACAGGTAGGGGCAATTGTAAATTCCCAGCCTTGGTTTGTTTCATGGAGTAATAATTCCAGTGGACTTTATCAGATATGTACCACAAGCACTGCATGATGTTTTGGATTCCTTGTCGGTATTGTCATAAATTGAGTTGCAAGATCAAGACATGTATTCACCTCAAGGCAGAGCTGTTTTTCCCAAGTACCAAGCATGACTGGATACTTGATTATTTTGGTTCTTGGAGCCCTTGCCTACTTTATATTTTTTTATCCAAGTTACTCAACATGGCATTTTTAAATTTTCGTCTTCCAACTGCTACCTAAGTCAGCCTGATTTTTGCCTAAACCATTCCATGGCTTTTTGTGTGTGATCCCTTTTCTCCACATAATGAACCCAAAGGGTCTGATCCCAGACTTCCCCTCTCCATTGGCAGCTCAGGAACTTGATTGAGATTAAATACAATGTCAGTCCAGTGTCTTAAAAGTCTACTGTTTATTACTAAGTCTTCAGATCTGTCCAAAGAATTACATGGCAGCACATACCCTCAACTTCTAAATGGCAACAAATGTTGAGCAAGAAAGATTTCAGAGAGCTGAATTATCTCGTTAAATTAACTGGAACATTTTAATTTTTACTAGAGTTGAGTGAGCTTGAGTAAATATGACGAATTGGACCCTCACTTCATTTAGCAGACATCAAACACACACAGAAACGTTGCCCAATTTAATTTAGCCCTGCCAAGCTGGGAAAATGCTTGTACAACATCAGTGAAGAAGAAAAGGACTAAAATTTACTCTCAGTTGAGAGTGCATGCATAAATTCCCTTGACATAAACTGGTGTTGTATATTTATATATATATATATATATACCATAAACCTTCCCTCAGGGAAAATCCTCCAAACACCTGCAACCAGCATTTGTGCTACCATGAGTTATTCCCAGTAATTAGCCTTCCCTTTTGTTCTAAATGGAATATGTAACTCCTGTCTTACACCTCAGGTTTTATCTCCTTTTCCTCTGCTGTCTCTTGTCAAACACATACCAGCACAGTCATTGGTTCAGTCATGCTCAGTAGAGTGGTTGGCTTTTCTTTTCTTTTTTTTTTCTTTTTGCTTTATCCCCTGAGCTTAATGGGCACATTTTGTGAAGAGTGAGCCAACCAGGTAAATAGCTGCTACTATGGAGCTTAAGAGCTACAGCTCTCAAATTAGGAGGTGCTTTTTGTCAAATAGGCCTCTGTAGCTCTAATATTAGTAACAAAACAAGGGCTTTTCAGACAAGAAAAAAAATCTTTTGTCTGACTCTGTATCACACTTAACTCTGTTGCCTTGTCAAATATGTCAATGTTCATATTATACAGCAGCATTCATCTGTGGATGCAAAAGTGCTTTGCAAATATTACCTCTTGAATACTTTTAATTTATATTTAACAACCAGGTTTGTGAGATGGTACTCAAAAAGAATCAGAATGAACTATTTAAAAGTTAGTATAAATAAATTATAGTGATTTATTTGCTTTCCTGTTGCTCTATAGAAAGTTGTTGGCTTGAGCTCCAGGGCACTGCTACCTAAGCATGCTTGAAAGAGCTTTTTTTCCTCCTTTTGTTTTAACAACATGTCCACACATCTGTACATGCTTCTTGGATTCTAGTTTCAGCTTCTTTGTTGTTGTAACTGGCGAGCATCTTCTGGGAGAGCACCAGAAATTAGGTACACAGGAGGCAGAATGCAGCCCTGAGCAGAGGTGTTATGGTCTCAAATGCATCCAACACACAAAACCAGTCATCTTTTTTTCCCAACTTCTCAACGAAATTTTATTACTTTTTTGCATGCTTCAGAGACATTAGCTAGAAACACTACTGAAGGAGTTCCTTGCCTTCAGGCTATGCAACTTGTCCCAGTGTTTTAAGGCATTTTTATTGATTTTTTAAGCAAATTTACTTTGAGCACAGTCTTTCATCCTATGTTTTCTGATGACAAGGCTGCAAGCCTGTTTGTGGAAGGCAAATGCCACAGACAAGTTATGAGTTTTAAACTGGTCTGTGAAACACTGCAATAGGATGGCTGTTACTATTACATGTCTGCAACCACAATAATAGTGAGCTACTTACCTGTTCACTGAAAACACCTTGAATAGGGTATCAGGCATTCCTTATCTCAAGTTTTCAGCTAGTTTATTAGTTTAAAATTATTAGGTTTTGTGAGTAGTTAATTTGCTCATTATGTCCGTAAGAAATGTTAGTTTTATGTTAAAAGAATGCATTGAGGCAAATGGAAATGGGAGGAAGCTGCAGGCAGGCTGTCTTTGGTGATCTGCTTCCCGGGCTCCCATTGGTCTGTCCTAGGTCTTGAATATCAGAGCTGGCACATGCTCACAACATTGCCTTGAGTTTTCTGTCAGCTGCAGGTGATTCTTCCCTTTGAAAACCAATATTTTGGTACCCAAAGCTGGGCTCCCAGACTGAAATATTTAAAGTCTCAGGTCTTTGTTTTCATCAGAGATGTGTACAAACAGTGAGTGAGTGAAATGACATTTGGACTGTGTATCAAGGAATGTGAAATTGTTGTTGTGAAGAAGATTTATTCTTGATGCCAGTTGTGGTGAGGATGCTCTCTGCCTGCTGAGGAATGCAGAGGTGCTGCTCATCCTTGGAGCACAAGACTGCTTTGGGCTGGTTTGTTTGCAGGTCTCTTTTAGGATAATAATTATACAGATAGCTATGTTGTGTAAGAAAACTCCCATTCATGTACACGGGGCTAAAATAATTAGATGTGTTCCTAAGGCAGAGATAAGCATTGCCCTTCTATTTTTTGAAAGCAGATGAACTTGCTAGACCCACCCTAATGCTCTGGGGTTGTCCCCTTCCTGACGGGCTGCCTCCAAAGCTCTAAACCCCTGGCACACAAAGGCACCACGGGACTCCCACCTGGACATGAACGCTCTGCCTGCCTCTGGCGCTGCCTGTCAGACCCACTTCAGCTGGAATCAAGGTAAAGAATCAGCAGCACTAAATACTGCAGGACAAAGGCATAAACCAGCTTTGTAACCCTGGGCAACCTGGGTGTTTGCTGACTGACAGTGTGAATGACAGCCCAGTCGTCACTCTAAAATATCGTCTTCTAATCATTCCAGATGTCACCCGACAAGATGATGGCTACTAAAAAGGGAATAATTTGGGAAAAGTCATAAAGCCCATTATCTCCTGCTGAAACCATTTTTCTTTGCCTCTCTCTGAAGCCTCTGCTAAATAGATCTAGAATATTCCATACGTAACAAGCCACTGGTTTATTAAGACAGGGTGTACACTTAGAACTGCTCTGGGTTACCAAGGACATTCCTAGAGAAAGCCACTCCTGAGCTGTGCCACTCCTTCATGTCTTGGCAGCTGACTCCAATCTGGCCATACAGTGGAGCTGAAATATTTCACCTGTTCCAAAATACAACAGGCAGCAAAAGGCTGTCATGGTAGCTGCTCACACACACAGCCTGACAAACCAGAGAGAGGATGGAGATGATCACAACAGCAGCAGAGTGCTGGGTAGAATTCTTATCATTATCTTTTCTCCTTAACAAAGAAAGAAACATCTGAAAACATTGTTAGGGACTTTTCATTTTACTTAATATATTCAATTGCATTTTAATTTCAATATGAAGAGACGATTTTATTCTGAACTTCAGGCTGAATGAGGGGTTGCACATAAAGGAAATGTAACAAATAAAAAAGAAAATCTCTTTTGAGAATGACAACAAAACATAGCGGATGAAGTGTAAGAGAAAGAGAGGATAGAAAAGACAGAAAATGATGGTATCTAAATCTTAAGCTTTAAATTTTGAAAACACAGCCTGAACTTCTGAAATTAGAATATATTTTGTCATCCAGATAAAACTAAAAATGAACCCCTAGATTGTTTCATTACAGCAGGGTGTTTTAAGGGCATAAATGCAACTGGAAAACTTTCATCGATTATTGTGTCAATTCCTTACAAAATCTAGTGGAAGAGATTGCAGACTGTGAGCCAGAAAATTCTGTATATCATTCATGTTAAATATCTCAATGAAATACACTGAAAGGCTGCTGCCAAACTTGGTAGAGAAGATGAAAGTATGTTTAGGACAACTATTAAAAATCTCTCTCCTGTCAGCTGCATTGGGCCTTATTCTACCATTGTCACTCACACTGGCTGATAAATGGCTCTAATCAATTGCAATGAAAGTAGTGGAATAATTTATGTAGTAAGGAGTTAAATTTGCATGAATTTAGGCAGAAGATTGTAATTGGTCTTAATTAATAATTTCATATTGCTTACTCTCTACCTGAGAAATTCTAAAATGGTCAGGATGGTCACATGGAAGCATGGAAGAATCCCACCTAGAAAAAAAACAGGTTTTCTTATAGGCATTTCTATTGGTGGGTTATGCAAATACAGTTTCTTCTTAACTTATCAGTTGCCCTTGCCAAAAAATTTTGTTTTATGATGTGGTAGTTGTGAAGTTTTAGCTTGTCCAAAGAGCAGCTTGAAAATAGAACCAAAAGCTTGAACTTCCAAACAGTGACTTGAACAGTTTTGTGTAACAAGTTATGGTAAAAGATCATTCTGAAATCCCCTCCCATGCCACTTAGATAATATTGCTTTCTGCTTTAATAATATTTCGGCCATGAATTCTCTTTGTCATGGAGCAACCTAGAACGTCACAAAATGATTTATTTCAGATTTTGTAGAAAGTAATCTTAACTCTCTCTTGCAAGTTTAACAAATTAGGTATTGGTTGTCAGCATCTGTGAGTCTTAATTTTAGCATGGCTGTGTCTCAGTATCTCTGTGTATACGTATGTGGGGTTTTTTTGTTTGCACATTCTTGATTTCTTTTAAATCTATAGACTAGATGTATTTTTATACAAATCTCTCCGTTGTTCATTATTAGGATCCCCATTTCTAACTGAAATACAATTTTTTTTAATATAACTACTCTGTGTGTTACAAAGTTTAGCTAACAGACACAACAATGTACTGGTAACCAGTAACTCTTTCTTTTCCAGCTAAAGTTGACATATGTGCTCAAACGGCAGGAATTTAAAATCAAGGGGCTGTAAATGCTGGCCTTCCTTGGTAATCAAGTCCTGTCTGATAGCAGAATTATTGCAGTGATTCCACTGTGGCAGGCTAAAGTTAGAAGCCAGTAGGAAATAGAAAGCTACGAGTGTGCACATCTATGCATCTGTGTGCCCATAAACACTTGTTTTCTGCAGACAATTCAAGTGAATCTACCCAGTTATGCATATTAGAGCAAAGGACTTTGATTTTCTACAAAACTGTGCATGGATTTTATGTTTATAAACAGTTTTGTCACGTACACAATAAAAACCCACTAAAGAGACTGGAAAAGTGCTTCAAATTCATTCTTTAAATATACCAGACATACATAAGCTGTCATTTCACAATATTCGAGGACAGGCTTTTTTGCTTCAGAAAATTCAATAATTTTATGTATTCTGATGACACTTTCTCTAGAGTTTTGCTGTTGGTTAAAAACCTGAAATGCACTCAGAAACTTCACTTTGTAAAATCATTTAGGCTGGAATTTAGATCAGTGTTTGTATAGTCCCTCTGAACCAATGGGTCTTTTGGAGCTCTGATGTGGATGGAAAGTGTGAAAGGAAACACCGGGCCTGTAAGAAGTAATAGTGAACAGCAGATATTGAGAAAATATCTGTGAGGAACGAAAGGCAGTCAGTTATTAAATTTATTACTGGATACTGCTAGCAGCAATTTAAAAAAGAAAACCAGCTTCTCTTCCGTCTGATATTTCAGCTATCCATTTCATATTGTTCCATTCTTTACGTTGTATTACGAATACCACAGCTCCAAGGAAGCTCAAAAAACTCTAGGGCTGACTGGTATTTGTTATCAATTTTCTTTTATGAAATTATAAAAAGAATGATAAAAAATGTTGTTTGTTATCTTTTTCTAGCAATGTCATGCCCTTAAATACAGTTCGATTTCTCATTACTTTGCTTTAGTGTCTTGTTTTGAGCTACCCATTTTACATTTTCCTCAGTTTTCTATGGAAATTGCATCTGGATATGGTTCAAGACCAATAATTCACTAGGCATCTGGAGTCAAAGAAGTGATATTAACAAAACAGTGAATTAAAAATAAACCAAAAAAACTGCAACTAAAATTTTTATGATATGAGCTGCATTACAGTGCTTTGGCAACTGGTGGTTGGAAAAGTACAGCCAAACTCAACAATCACAGGAATCTCAACATACAAACCTGGTTCCTCGCCTCTTCCTCACACCTTTGCCACTGCCTGCTGCAGGAAATTGAACTCTGCCAGAGAGACCTTTGCTCTCATCCAGTTGCTCTTATGCGTAAATTTTATGCTTTGATTTTTCTTCTCTATTTTGCAGATAGTTAGATTACTGAAGGATAAAAGGACCAGAAGAAAAAGTTCCCTACTTTTTTTCACACTTGTCTACTTCTCAGTTTACAGTCTCTTCACTGCCTAGAAGGAGGAAAGAAAACGAAGAGGAGAACAAATATTATGGCATGCTTGCTTTCCTGAGGCTGGTAATCCAGCCAGTTGCAGTCTCAGCCCCTTATAGCTCAGTTTTCCCAGTAGCTTTAGGAATATTTCCTGCAGGCTTGGCTCTCTGATGTCAGAGCTGACAGAGGGCCACGGGAGATTAGTTTGTAACTAACAATCTCTAATAATTTATTTCAGGATCTTTAAACTTTTGTGTGATTTTCCCATAAAGGTTCTCTAGAGCACATTAGATGGAAAATATTTTGCAAGTTCATTAGAAAAATTTCCATTAAAAATCTGTTTGAGGGAACTCCTTCCTGATTCTGAAATGAAGTTGTAAAAGAGCAGTCTTTTTTTAAGTTCTATTTGTACTGGGAATTCTCAGAAATCCCAGCCAAGAATTATTGTAGCATTGTACAAGGCTGAAATTCCCTGTAGCTCTATGTTCAGCACTTGCTAAGACCCCATGGCAGCATATGCTTTTCTAGTCACATATTTACTCTCTGTGACTGAAATGAATGCAAAATTTGCTATCTAGTTGAGTGAAGTTAACTAGCTTTAGTCGTCTTGGTCAAACCTGAAAACCTGATTTATTATCTATCAAAGTACGTCTGTTTACTCTTGATTTTTTTTTAGTTTCTGCTTGCTTGATTAAGTATTGTCTCCTCCTGTGAAGCTTGGATAGGAATATGCTTGAATATTTTGCTAATGTAAGTTCCAGGATTGGATCCATTGCTACAATTTTTGAGTTCTTTTGAAAAAGGTGAGGTTTCAATTGGTCTAAATTTTTCAGCATAGGAGTCCAACACTGTAATCCACACTTTAAGAATGATCGAATGCTTTAAGTGTTTGGTAGTTCCCCTTGGATATGTATTGTATTTAAAGGTTAAATTAAGCCTTGATGAAAGTGTTTGCATTTAGCTGTTCATTGCTACTTTATCTATTGCTTCAGCTGTGAAAAGCTTTTTTATTTGGTTGAGGTTTGTTTGTTTCTCGCTGCTAAACTTTTCCAACATTTTAAAATTCTGCATTACATACAGGTTCGAATTTTGGCTTCTCTTTGGAGTATTTTACAAGGACAGAGATTTTACATGCTAAAATTCTTTCTGTAAAACACAGCTGTAAAAAAAATGAAGTAAGTCTATACTTCATGGCTTCTTGAAACTCTATTCTCTTTAAAAAGGGTTTATGTAATTTTACATAATTCTTTTGGCAGGAATGTTTATTGCCCAGCTGGGTGAAATTATTAATGTACCTCTCAAGCTGCATTTTCAAAGATCAGAAATATATATATAAACCTCTTTGAGGGTCCTTGATATGTAGGATTTTATTGGAGACCCTTGTTCCACTTGAGTAAAAGGATGACACAAGATGTTTACTTTTAAAAGTCTCTGACATCCTCCTGAGAATGTTTTGATAGAATGGCATACATTTGGTTACAATTAGTAAGCCAAACAATTTTCCATTGTTATCTCAGTGTGTTTGTCTAGACCCTGTAAGGAGCTTTCAGAAAATATCCATCTCCATGTTTCAGTTAATTGATTGCAAGTCCAGTAGGATTATTCTATTTTATAAAGCTCCTTGTCCTTTTAGTTTTAACACAGAGATTTTACACAAAGGCACGTGGTAGAAAGCAAAAGGGAAATATTGGCATGGTTAAGCATAAAGAGATATTGTACTTGTATCAGGACTAATATTCCTGTGTGTGGGAAAAAATATCCATGTGTTCCTGCTACTTCTGTGTGCAAGATGTTATACCCGAGGGCTGAAAGTAATAGTAGTTGGTGTGAAAGTATTCACCAATATCAAGTACAGATGAAAGCTTTTAGAGCCAGCTGAAAGCTGAGTTAATAATTCTTCAGCTTAATATTTGAACTTGCACTCTGTCTGGCATAATAAATGATGGGTGACTTAATTTTATTTGAATTCTATTAGAAGTGTGATTAAAAGGCTCAAATCCTTATCTGACATCTTTGCTGTGTTGTTTTGGCTATTTGCCATATTTGCCATGTAATCGAGAGTCTCATATTTCCTTTTGTAAGATAGCTGAAATACATCTTTCTGTTAAATATCTTACTTTCTATTTAGAGACTGATAAGTCTTAGCCAAGATCATTGTCTGTCTGTTTGGATAGCAAACATACCTTGCTACATACATCCCATATTGCTTGCAGTTGTTAGGAGATTACATGATTAAACTGGCTGTAATGTGAATTAGTGTCTATGTCACAGAAATTCCCCGTGCAATTATCACCCCTTGGAAATGCTGCAGTGCCAGGTTTAGGCCTGATAACAAGAACTGGTGCTTCTGTGCCTCCTTTAATCATCCTCTTTTGTTTACACTCTTTTTGGAGAAGCACTGATCACAACTCCTGTAACAGTAGGTACATGCTGGCAGCAGAGGAATGCAGAGCTTTTATTCTGTTTCATAAACCTGTGTCCTTGAAGTCTTCTGCATCCCTGCTCTGTCAGACTGGTAAAGTCATGCTGCTTTTATGAATTCTTGGTAGGAGTGGTCAATACTTAATTGAATAATTCCCTTTTGAATTATGTCTTTAACAAAACAATTCTTGAAGAGGTCTGCTGGGTTTCGGATGGGTGCATGGGAAGAAAAGCATGAAGAGGCAATTTGTCCTCCAAAGGAGGGAGAAGGGACTGCACTTGAAGCACTTTCTGCAGTTGTCCCCTCTGCTCCTTTGGCAGGGTGGGAAAGGACAGCCTTGCCCAGAGCTGTCCCCTGTCCCGTGCTGCCCTCCAAGCAGCATGCAAGGGAAGGTCTCAGCCGTGGGTCTCTGCACCACAGCACACAACTTGCACCTCAGCATCTCTGCACCGACATCTCTGTGCCACAAAATCACAGTGCCTGGTGTCTCCAAAGCTGGAACCAAGGGTTTGGGCCCCTCAGTGCATCTCAATAGCAAATTCAACCCTTTCCATTCCCTTGTCATCAGAGCAGAGTTATGTCAGTTCCTGTTCTCTAGAGCAGTTTGAATTCAATTTAGCTGGTGATTAAGTCACTTTGTGTGAATTGGATGCTAGTAGGAATGTTTGTTCAAAGGGTTAACTTAACCTTCCCCAAGGTTGTAATGGACACTGGAAGATCAAAAGCTCCTCCAGACTCAAAGAGAGAGGAAAAAAAAATTGCTTGTTTTTACAGTTTTCAGTCAATGTCTTCCTTCTGGGAAACAAGTCTGTGTTTAACATACTTAAACTCATGGTACAAACAACTCATTTTGTCTCTAATCATAAACATAATTTGTCTGGTTTTTCTGTTCTTCAGATTTATGCAGTAGCCATGTTTGTCAAAGTATTTGGCACCAGTGACATCATCTTTGTTGAAATGCCGGACAGCGTGATGAGTCCCAGATGTTAATGCACACCAAAAGCTGAGAAAGAATGAAATATAAAGATCAACTGTAACAGCTATGGAGGTAATAAAAAGTGATTCTGTTTTCTTCTAGTATTGAAAAATAATTATTTCTGTATTTTTGAGGTTTGTTTTGCATACATGATCAATTAGGGAGTGTGCTCACTATATGTGTGCACATAAGGACTGACTGAGATGTGAATTTGGATAAATGCTGAATAGAGCATGATCTAACTTCATAATTGCACTAGTTCTTTTGTGGTTTTTTCCAGTCTTTTACAGTTTGCTTGTGCAGATTATGATATATGCAGAATATGTGTACTGAGATCTAAGCATGCCTCTTTCTTAACTGCCAGGATGTAATTTGTCATTTGGATAAGGGTCTTGCATGGTTATGTCAGCACATCATGTTTTCTAATGTACTGTAACATGACATGCCAATGTAACCAAGGGTAGCACCACTTCCTAATGACATGTCATGGCTGCAAAATGTAGAAAGAATGTGACTTGCTGTGAATCAGGCTTGATTTATTTTTTTTTTATTTTAAAATAAAATCCTTCTCTGTGCTCCAAAAGTAGCTTTCATAGAAGTACGGTTTAGGTTCCTAAGGGGAAAAATCACAAAGGTACTTGGCATGGTTTCATAGTGACCACATATCTACCCAAGTGCCTCATGCTGCCTGGTAAAGGTAACATTAACAAATAATATATCCATCCATCCAGAGCATCCTCAGATGGATAAGGCTGATCTGACTAAAATTTGCATGGAAAATAAAGCAGAGATGCTCCCTTAATTTTGTAACAATAATGAATACTTTCCTTGGATCATTCTGTTAGATATTGTTCACTATCATGAAAAATTCCCATATCCACAGTCAAAAAATTGACTTGGAAAATATGTTTCTTTAATTTATTGCAGAAGTTGTCTAGGCCTTATAGGCATAAAAAATTGTATTAAAGTCACAGAGAGAAAAAATAAATTTGGACCTTTCACATTAGGGTATTGCATCCTATAAAGATGATTAATCAGTTGGATGTGTAACACATATGTCATTATCTTATCTTAAAAGTCTTCATATCAGAAAAAATACAGAAATACATCAAAGTATATCCTTGTTTTAGTTCTTCTTAGTAGATTATCCTTCATGTCTTTTTTAGGAGTGAAAGTTTTGGCATTATTCTCAATACAAGTTTTCTGAAACCTGAAAGTGATAAGGTTTGTGGAGTTGGTTGTGGTGCAGTTTTCACTGTGCTGCACAGTTCTGAGCCAGCCATACGACATTGACATCTCTGAGCATGTGGGAATTATTCTAAAATTATTTGGATTTTTCTTACCTTTTCTTTCAGACTGCATGCTAATTTGTGAATAAACATTAAAACCCAGATAACTTACATTGTTCTTTCTGTTGATAGAACTGTACTCAGTTTACATCTGATGTTGATAACACAAAGAATATGGGATTTTTTCAAGAGTTCCTAAAGCTGTTAGGATTTACAGGTGAGTCTTTCAGATACCCTTACTAAACCTAACATGTCCACAGGATTTTGCTAGATCTCATTTTCAAAATTACTTATGTTACTTAGGGGTCTAATTCACAGTTCTGAAAGCAGCTTGGATGCTTAGTACATTAGATCTCACTGACCTTTAAAGGGACATCTAAGCATTTATAGTCACATACTGAATGTAAGAGGAGCCTGGTAACATTCTTTTTATAGTGTTTCATCACCTCAATCCCTTTGAAATCACTTTAAACATTCTCCTTCAATTTAAAAAATAGGGCATGGATTTCTAAATCATATGTGTACTTAAGAAAATATTATCTGTAATTTATTTAAACCTTGTGAATACTCCAGGAAAAAAGTTTGTTGTGGATGCAGTGTGTTAGTAGGAAATGTGTGCTATGAATTTTGGGACGAATCTTGGGGTTTTGCCACTGATGTGTAATTTTTAGTCATTCCTTGCTGAGCTGTATCATTAGAAATCTGAATCACATAGGCCATGTTTAAATTACATATCAGATGACCCAAATGTTTAAGGCAAGCTGGTGTAATTCAGCATCACTTTAAGCAATTTATGCCACTGAAGATCAACCCCCTCAAACTCCTGCCTCTTCCTGAGTGGAATTATTTCACCTTCTCAAGTCTTTTTTTATACCTCATTTTAATCAGGACCCCTACCTTCCCATCCCTGGCTTATCTGACTGGCTTGTGGCACTGATGCAATTACTGTCTCCACATACATTCTACTCTTAGTCTTAAAAAATGTTAAAATTTCACCTGAAACACAAACATACCTGTTTCAGATAGTGTATGAAAATGCTGAAGAAGAAAATCTCAAAGGGCAAAACAAAGAGAAGTGAGGGGTGAGCAAAATGTTAGTTACATACAGTTTTAATAATACAGTATCCTGTCATGTAATAAAATACCACACAGTTTAATCTTTTTCTGTGCTTTAGTGTCATTTTTATTTGCTGAACAATTAATAGTTTTTCAAACAGAATAGGTTTTCAAACAGCTTTGCCAGTTTCGCTTATTTTTTTTTTCATACCTTCATCTATTTTTCAGCAGTCATTCCCTTCCCCTTCCATTCTTGTGGCCAGAGAACTGTGCTATGACGTGCTGAAAAATGTTTATTAAGGTGATTAAAAGTCACGTTCAGAGTTATTGATTACACAGGCAGTGACTTCTTGCCAGGCCATTACATTTATGCCAAACTGTGTTATCAGACTCTCTGCTAGCATAGCTTCAGTGCAGTGGCTTTTCATCAGTTCTGCTTAAAATACATTGCAAAAATATTTTCCAGAAGCCATGCATGTGATGTCGAGTACAGGCTTTGCAGCTGTCTCTGTAATTCTTAGAAAGGTGAAAAAGCAATGACTTAACACTCTGTACCACCCAAGTCTGATTTTTTTTTCCTAAGGTCACCTTACCTTTGTAGATCTTGGAAAATGATCATGAATATTTATGATGGCATCAAAAAATCAAGCAGCTGCAAATTGTTTACAACATTTTTAAGAATATGAAACCAGCTTCTACTATAAATCAAGTATATCTGCTAGAACTGGATGAAAACTGAAAGCTCTTTGATTCCATCCTATCCTCTTATGTACCTGAGAGCTGAAAAATCATCAGTAGCATGAATCCAAAACACTAATGTGGGCTGTATAGATAAAAGATAAAACCTGAAGTAAAGTATCAAATTAATCATTCTAAAGATAGCTCATGAAAGTAGTTTAATGAAATATTAATCTCCAATAGATGCTGTAAAACTTTGTGGAAACTTTCAAAATGTTGAATCACAGTCTGTCTAAAATTTTATCACATTATGTTTCTTTCCTGCCTTTAGAAAAATACATTATTCCATCACACAGCAGTTCAGATGAGCGTAATTGAAAAAAAGTGCACATTAAAAATGTGCACAATATCGTCTTCAAATATTTGTTGGATTTTTCTTCTACAGAACCATGATTTACAATCTGCTACAAATTTAATAGCTAGCTGGAGAAACAGGCAGAAGTAAACAATTTTAAATCTTGGCACTTCTGCCAAATTGGTATTTAGATGACATTTATTGTATGAAAACATCAAAATATTTGGTTTAGTTCAAACGGGAGGATTAATGTATGTGCTTTAGATGAGGCACACTATTTGCCTAAAAATTATCTTGAGTGAAAAGGAGGATAACTGTTCAGTCCCCTGGACTACAATTTTCGAAGTTTTCCTTGCCAAGTTCTGCCACCGGAGCCGTGGTGACAGCAGCCTCAGCCTGAAGCTCTGCACGGGCTCACATGTCAGGGGGCAGACCCTTGCATATCACTTATGGTATGTGGATTTCATCTTGGGAGTGCTGTATTGAAGCTCTTAATCCATTAAAATGCAACTGTGCTAATAAACAAACTATCTGATTTAGAGACTGCAGTGTCATTTTACCTCTCTTTGGGAGGTTTCATGCTTTCTGTATTTGGTTTCTCCACTTCTCCCTACCCATTAAATGCTACTTGCATTGTCCCTGGGATTTTCACTGAAATATTTTTGACTTGGAAAGCATGTGGGATTTTAGGGTCTTCCCTGTTTCATGTTTAAATATTAATTCAAAGACCTGTATGTTCAGAGGTGCCTGTCTACTTTGCAAGAGGATCTTTGTTGTCTGCCATGTAGTTCAGTCTGTTCAATAAGCAGGACAATAAACTCCATTTCTTTTCCTGCTGCCCAGAGTTACAGACTGTCACAGACCATCCATCCCTGAGCAGCATTGCATTACAATTCAAGTAAACCTCCTTCAACCAGCATGCAAGCCTTCATCAGAAGGCAAAACGCTAGTCTGAGAGGATAATAACTGAGACATTCTTTTAATAAGGACCATTTTTAAATGTTAAGAATGACTTGTTTTAATTGAAGGAGAGGAAAGGAACTCCTACCAAGAGTCAAAGAGATCCCCCAGAGCTCTCTAAAGTCTTCAAATTGTCTTGTATAGAAATGCCTGAGTATGAGAAATGAACAAAGGTTATAAAATCTTTCCAACCATCTCACCGTAAAGCTCATCTGAGTTCTACAGTTAAAAATTTGGCTTCAGTTTAAAATTAGATACCTGACCACTCTATTTACTGAAGGCAAATCATGAGACTCATTTTATAGACCCAACTTTTGCTGAGTTTGTGTAAGCAGGGATGCAGAACAATTACCATTCATCCATTCTTTTCAATCTCCTATACAATATCCACCTGTTCTGTCAGACAGCAGGAATGTTTGCCACAAATACAGACTACTGCAGGGACAGCAGCAGGTGTATGGCAGCAACAACTAATCAAATCAGCTGAATCGGAGGTGTGAACCACATTGCACTTCTGTGCAGTGAAAATGAGCAGAAAGGACACAGCTAAACGGTGGGGAATTTTTGTTTTGTTTTATTTTTAAGATCTTGTTTTTAAATTATAGGCAGTGCAACTAGTAAGTGCAAGAAAAAATAATGAGGACTTGAAAAGAAAATGACACTTCATCCTTCCTGCAAAGGACAGGCAGAGTGACATAGGTATAAGAGACACCCATTGTAATCACTCTCAAAAAGCAAGGCATGGGTTTTGATTTTCCTAAAGAAGCAAATGCAAAAGAACTCTTGTCTGTACCATATGACTCATGATGCTTCTTTACTAGACTTAAAGAGAATTGAACTTGAGTAATAGCACCATTAGAGCTCTTTACCAGGAGCTAGTTCCTGTGGTTTCACTGGGTCCAGCTGCTGATGACTCACAGAGGAAGTGGCAGAGATTAGGTGCACAGGGAAAAAATCTGAACAGCTCAGAAATAAAGGAAATCAACCAAGCATTACCTTTTGTGCACAACAGAACAATGGCTTAACAACTAAGGTTCAAAATGATCTGTCTTATTCCCCTCATTATTCTACAAACCTGGTGCTATTCCTGTTGGAAAGACCACCAGGAAACATGTGAACCACTGTGGAATACACACTGTAATCCATGGAACATCTCAATTAATATTCCCTCTTGACTACAGCTAGAACAATACATAGCATCAAGCAGTTTAATCTCCGGCAATAATGCCTTTTGTAAGATCAAGAGGTCGTTCTCTTGAATTAAGGTTTAAGTGAGGATTTTGAAAATTAGTTAGATATTCTGCATAGTGTCTAGTGGTGGCTACAGGTTCCATAGCTAGGTAAAATGCAAAGACACAGTCTGGTTTTCATTAGAAATAGTATTGTTAGTAGTTTCTCCTTTGTAAATTGACATTGGTTCCCTGGTGAAGAGAATTAATTCTTCCAAAAGGCTTTGTTACAAACAAATATATTCAAGTTTGTATAAAATTTAAATATTGTCTCTGGTATTCAGTTTTGTGCTATAAAAAAATATGTCCCTATCAGCAAAAAGTTAAAGTACCTAACTTAAACGGGAAGATACAGGAGAAAATATTCTGGATCTTGTTTATATTAGTATTGTACAGTAGTTGTGCTGCTGTTAGATCACATCACTACAGTCTCAAACACGTAGCTCAGGGGGTGTTTTCTTCTTGGAAATTGCAAACAGTTTAAGCTCTAAACTGCTTGGGAAGGAGTTCTATCTGAGTTGCTACAGATTGACAAAGTACCTTATTAGAAAAACATACAACTATTTTGACTAGATTATAGCAGTCCTTTAAATTATTTTTTTAAATTAATATTAAGTACTAAGAGCACCCTAGAAATATAAATATTGCTGATTTTGCTTGATCAGCGATTTATCCTTGTTTTTAAAAATAAATTGGAATAGACAGTTTCACCCATGTTCCACTTCTTATTTTCCATAAGAATTTCAGAGGCAAGATCAGTTAGTAATTATTCAGCCATACATTTTATAAACATTTGCTGTAGTGATTAATGTACAACAATTCACTACCACCTCTTTAGATTATCAAGTAATGCACTTTACTTTACACGTTTACCATCAGCTGGCATTTCAAACCCCACAAGGTGACTCTGTGACATTGGTGCATGGCCTCTGCAACACAGAGTTTTGAAAAGGCCCACGCTACCCTGAGCTTCAGGTGTGCTCCAGCTTATGCAATAAGCACTTGAAAAAATATTGCCAATAAAACAGATGCTTCTCCTAGTGTTTTCCTGCGTGGAAACCAAATATGAATTCACTCCATGGCCTCTGTTCTCCCCAGTGCCAGGGCTGCATTGTGTGCAGCGAGCAATAAAGGCTGAATTTGGGATAATGAAGGTTGTGCTGTGCATGGGGAGGTGCCAAGTCTGCAGCACGTGGGGTGCCCGGGGGTGACCTGCGGCACCAGGGGCCCTGGGGAGAGCTGCTCCAGCTGTCCTGCAAGGCATGGAATTCCTCTTCCCTGCATGCAGCCACATGGCCTTCGTGCACTCAGGAGCACGTGGACGGATCGGGTCAGTTCACTTACTTTTCTCTCTTAAAAGTCCATTATTTCTGTTAAAGTATTTTCAGTCATCTCATCCACTTTGACTCTTTGGCACATAGGTGAAGATGAAAGGGATGAAACCTTGCTCCTATCAATGCCATAAATATAGATTGAGGGGGGAGGGGAAGTGAAATGGAGTTAATATGCATTAAAAATTGTTTATTTGATACTGTTATACTATCCCTTTAAGATATGCTAATATGAACTGCTGTCAATACAACATCACTTAGTTGGTTTTCATCTGGACCTCAGAGCACAACAAAATTATTAGTACATAAATCTCTACTAATTTACTCTAGATTATGATTCTTTCATCAACATGCACATATAAATTATATCATTAATCATAATGATTTCTTTCAGTATTCATATGCAGTTTCTTGGGAATCCCACTGTAATTCAGCATGAATTAATGTCCACTTATTGGAAAGCACTACCTACACTGATATTTCTAGGGGAAAAAAACCAACAACTGTGATGCATCTTAAACTACAGCCTAAATGACCGGGGTGCTGGTAAACAGCCACCAAAGGAGCGTCGCCGCAGGTAAAGGAAAGTTGTCTTAAAAGCAGTTTGTTCCAAGGCTCATTAGGCCAGATGGCAGCCTGTCTTCCAGGAGCATGTAAAGCACTTCTGAGGGAATGGGGGGACTTCTCTCTCCTTCACCCTGCCTGGGGAATACACAGAGTGAGGGGAGAGCTGAAGCACGGGGGCATTTCTAGGCACTGGAGGAGGCAGTGCAAAACCATCTGCTGCACTTTTTTGACAGGGCAGAAGCAATAATAACTCCATCAGTCTTAACTGGTAACACTTTCTAATTGGCCTCAACAATAAATTTTGCTGAGAGAAGCAGCAGATTTCGTCCACTTTTCTGCAGGGTGGACTTTAGCCATGAATTTCATGCTTTGAAGTGGCTGGCCCATAGATTAAGGAGGTCAAGGACCTGTGGGTGAGGTGCCTTGGCCTCAGTTTCCCTCACCTAAGAAATGCAGCTGCCTCCTTGAGAAGTGCTGTGCCCTTTCTGGAGGTGAAGTAGGATACTACTTAATCTAGCTATCAAATGTATAAATGGAACATACATATATACATATGCATGCTTCATAAGTGAGACAGTGAGGGGGAAAAAAAGGAACTTCTGACTATAACGAAAGATTCATTAGGAAAAATGAACTAATCAGTGCTCTCCAAGGAGAAATTCATTCTGTTTAGGAGGCCGTACCCTCTGCTGCTGCACATACTTAATATAATTTATATTATTATTTAAATCACTGCGTAAATTTTAGATACTTTTAAAAATCAAGTTAATGGACCATACTTTACTGCTTAGCATCATTTATATCAAGAATTAGTGTCTGTGGAGATAATATACGCTAACACAGAGGAGAAAACACAAACAAGCAAATATCATAAAATTCATCTGTAGCATGGGCTTAAAATACAGCTGCAGAAATGAGCCCTTGGAAGAGTTGTGTGTTGTATGGTACAGCTTTTCCTTTGAGCTGTGTGCATCCCTGTGTGAACCAGTCTTGGAGCACTCACCACCATACAGGGGGCCCAGCCTTGCACTAATCTGTCATGGCAGAATATTTGTCCTTCTGGGAAATGTCTCTCTCTCCTCACTTGGGATGCAAAGGAAGACAAGAATCCAGCATGGCTTTCCCATAGCCATAAGATGGAGACATCAAATTCAAGAATTCTTAGGGAGAAAACAGGCACCTATAAAAACTGCTTAGGAGCAGAAGAAAAAGGCTGAGGCACTTTAAATAGACACAGCCTAGAAACAAAGAGGGATGGAAATAGAGAAAGATAATGGGAACCTGAAAGAGTGAGAGGATCCTGGCAGCTGAGATAAATCCAGGGCCTTCTGCTGTGGGCTCATTAAAAGACAGAATATATTCCCTAAAATGTCTTACCTGTACCAGGCAATAAAACAGCTGTGCATCATTGCTTTCTTCAGAATAGCTGTGCTGTATTTCATTCTTCTTTTTTTTTAACAAGGAGCCCAGTTTCTCAAGCTTTGACATAAAGTCTTTCAGAGCCCTGGATCCCTGTCAATGTCATGCTGAAGCTCAAGTCACAGAAGTGATCCATCGTGCTGCCACAGGAGAGTGGTGCAGAGATGGGACAGCCCGGGGGATGCAGGAGGCACAGGGGAGGACAGGGACAGACCCTGCCAGGTGGGCAGCACCTGCAGCACCAAGTGCGAGGGGGACACAGGTAGTGCAAAGGGCTGCTGTTAGCACTTCCTATTTCATAGAATCATAAAATAGTTTGGGTTAGAAAGAATCTTAAAGATTATCTAGTTCCAACCCCTGAACCAGGGACAGGGACACCAACCACTAAGTTAGAGACTTATTTTGTGTTGCTTCTGAAAAATAGAAAGCTACATAAAGAGAGAGTGATGTTGCCCTTGGAGTGGAAAAAAATAAAACCAAAACCCACAGCTGAGTCCAGGAGGTGTGAGCGGGGGAATCTGGAAGGTAAAAAGCGAAGAAGGGAGAGTACCTCTTCTCTCACTGGAGAAAGTGTCACTTATCCCATCAATGAAGCTTCCCTTTGTGTGGGGAGGGTAGAAGATTTCTTCAGATTGGAGCATGACTTTCTGATTAACTAATTATGTATAATTTCATTAAAGATAGTCTTCCAATAAAAAACAGTTTGGAGTTGAGAATATTTTGCTTTTGCTCCTCATAACTCAGGCTTAAATTCATCCATATTTCATATTCTGTCATTTGCAGTCTGCTTTCTTCCTGCCTGACTTGTGAACTTTCTACTCTGTAAAAGTTGTGAGGTTCATCTATCTAGCAAATGAAGCTCAAGGCGTAAAGTCTTTGTTGTAGCCACAGATAAAAAAGTAATCTTTTATTAACAGAGATAAACTTGGGCCTCTGGCATCTTACAGCAGGCCCTGACAAAGTAGATGTAGTCAAAATTTAATTTTAAACACAGAGAGCAAAATTCGTAGGCTGCACATTGTCACATCCTCTTTGCACTGCCCAGAATTATGTTCTGCCAAGGGGGCAGTGAGAAAAGCTGTTTACCATTGTGATGATTTATTCCTACTTCAGGTTGGTTTCTTTGGGAAGCGCATTTTTTTACAAAGATGTGTTTTACCTTGCAGTTTGGAGCCCCAAACGCCTCTTAATTCTTGAATGTGATGTTGGACAGCTTTCTTTTCTTTCAAAAAACCTCCTGACAATTATGTTTTGGTCAGCTTATTTCATGTAACAGTAATTGTTTAAACAAGTGCTGTACCTAAATGATTAGCTGCTGCCTGCATTGCTGGGTCACCTGGCCGTTTTGTACGAGCGTTGCCATCGCCTATACATAAATAATTTTCTTTCCTGATGGATTCACAAGCTGCTGCCTCAGAGTGTCCCTGTGCATCGTCTGTGTGTTGGCAGTGTCTGAAGCTAAGCGGGTGGATTGCTCACAGCACCGTCTTTCATCCACGTCCTTTGGTTTCGGGCGCGGCGCTCGCTCCCGGCTGTCCGGGAGCACCTCCGTTACCCGGCTCGGGGCAGGGCAAATAACATTCCGGCCCCTTCCTCCAGCAGCAGATTAGTGACAGCAGCAGGCAGACAACTTTTGTCCCCAGGGAATATTAGAAATCTAGAGCTAGAAATAGATGGATTAACTGAAATGCAACCCAACCTCTGATCTACATTATTGTCTCTCTTCTTTATCTCACAGGGGAAGCAGAGATAAAGAGTGATAGACACTGATAATGATGGAAGTCCGCGATAATACACCGAAGTGATAAACTTCTTTGTGGCCCTCATTGTGCCCAGTTGTCTTCAGCTGGTTATGAGCTCTAGCCTCAAGCTATTTACACCATGATCAGGCTAGTAATTAGCAAAATGTTTAATATAATATAGAAGCAATTAGGAGGTGATAACACGCAATTAAGATGTGTTTTCAGATTAAAGATTTTATAGTGCTCTCTTTCTTGAAAAGATAAAGTGCCTATCTCAAAATGTCAAACTGCAGTGATTTAATCTGAGTTATTTTCAATTAATATGCATGTATTCTTGCGATGTGTTCACCGTTGTTATTGACATTGATAAATTAAGCTCATCCCAGCAGAATTTATCCTTGAGTCGCTCTATATTTCCTGAATGTCAGTTCTTTATTCGTATTTTTTTATGCCTACAAGCTGTGCATGATCTAACTCTAAGTCCCTTGATTCATCCCTGGGATTACAGTAATGTGTCAGTCTGAGTGGAACAATAATCTGAAAGGGCATTGTTATAAATAGTGTGTTAGAATATAATTGTTTGTCATGTCGTTTCTCCCCTTTAAATCCCTCTGAGTCCTGTTTAAGTAATTTAGACAGCTAGAATGACAAGAGTCTTGAGACTTCACTTATAGAGTTGTCCAACCAGTCTTCAGCCTACCCAGTCTTTTGAGACTGTCTCATCTGCAAAATAGGAAGTGCAAAGAACAGATGAGTTCCGACTACACTGCGGATTTGTTATGAGATTTTGCTCAGGCCATTTATAGAACAATGTAAATGCTACTGATACTAATTTTTCCCTGGCTAGTCAATGAAAATGTTTTAAAAATAGAAATGAGGGTGTTTCCTGTGACCATTTAAGAAGTTAAAATCCTAAGGATTTTTTTATTACGTTCCTAATTATAAAAATTAAAAAAATCATGACACAGCAAAGACAGGTTTTTTTATTACAAGTTAAAAATTGCTAGGAATGAGTGTCCTATTAGATCATCCTGTCTAGCTCCTGAATCATGCAGGATTATTCTTTGTAATTCATGTTTCTGCTGTTTGATCATCTCTAGATTTTTCAGACATGCAATGAAGCACCCAAACATCAGAGGATTTGCACACAGCGTGTATCAGAAAGGTTTTTCTCAATTTAACAAGTATTTCCTCTCCTGTTTTTGCTAAGTATTTTCCCCACAGCTAATGCTAACAATTTTCAAATATGTGTGTTTATGTCTCTTCTTTTGCTCTTTCTAGGGTCCACTTAATGATATTCTGTTCATATGTGGTTGCAAAAAGGCAAGTTAGCTGACAGTCATTGCGAAGCACTGGCTTTGTGTCATGCAACTGTGATTAAACTCTTTTGAGATCGTGGATTTAGCAAAGTAAGATGGTATAATTCATCACAGCTTATGCTGACTGGCCAGTCACTGTTATCATTTAGTGAGCTAACCCAGTTCTTCAAAAGGCTGCTTGAACACATTCAAATATTGCTGTTTGATAATCCCTGAGTCACTGTTGGTCAAACCAGGCATATTTGATTCTTGCCTATAAATAAGCACCTGCAATATTCTTCATTAATTCTGGAGGCCAACTTCCAGCCTCTCAGTGTCTCTCAGGTAAGTCACAGGGGATGTAGAGCAAAATGCAGCTCTTGAATGCTATCTGTGAATACGTGTGTATCGTTCACCTTCACAGAATTCAGCTCACCTTCACAAAAATTTTAGAGGACTAGCAAAGAAAAAACCGATACAATTAAAAGAAGCTGCCTAAAAGTTGTAGAGGTGTCATCTGGCACTACTGTTCATTATACAGAAAAAATTACTGACTTTTACATATACAAATGATCTGAGAAAAAGCTATGTGAAGACTTGAACAAAATACTTTCTATTGCTAAAAGGAAAAGGGAAAGTATTAAGAACCTCTGCTGAAATGTATTGGTGAGTAGGTAAACATCTCCCTGTACCTGAGCCAATGGGGGCAAAGTTAGCTTTTCCCAGCTGATTTACCTTACCAATACCGAGGGCAGATGAAAAGCAGTGACAATGTAGCTGGCAAGTCCTAACAGCCTGATTTTTCTTGGATAGGCACCAGACACCTTGGATGTTCATCCTGAAGCTCAGGGAAGCCTCTGGTTTTCCTTGCTTCCTCCCTAAACAAATAGTGCAATAGTCCAAAGATGTTAACAGAGGAAGATAGTAAATCAGGTTGGAAAAGTACAGGATCAGAATAAAAATTTCTAATGTTGACTATGTAAGACTAATAGATAAACAAATATAGAAGCCACAGAAATATGTTAATGACATTGGGATATGAACTGAGAGAGGTGTTTCTGTGCTGGATTTGCCTTCAGATACAATTATAAGACCATTTTTACAGTATATTTTTGTTTAGTATTTTTCTTTACAGGCAATCTATCAATGTCATACACAAAGCTTACTGAATCATGCCACTTACACGTTTAATAATAAATAATCATTTCAGTCTCTGTTATGGATCTAGATGTGGTTATAATAAGGATATCCAATAGCTACTTTAATTTATACAACTATCCATTTTGCAAACTTGCAGACTTGATTATAATGTAACCTAGCTATGTATCAGTTTTAGTTATGCTTCTAACAAGTTCTTTTACATTTTATTTAAAACAATGTGCATTACAAAACATTCTCAATTTGTGTATGCGGTCCTTATGTTATACCCCCACAGATGAGAAAATAACATTTAAAATCATGTTGTAAATGGTGCTAAAGTGAATTTTGATTGTTGTCCCCCTGGGTTAATTTCTACATTATTCAGAGATTACTACAGAGATTACTAGATTTCTACATTACTTTGAATTCAGAATCAGGCCCAATATTCCATGCAAATGGTCTTTCCTGTGTGATGTAACAGGAAAGTGAAAAAAATTTCACTAGATCAACAGTATCAGCCAGCAAACGAAAAGGTACTGTTCTTTTTTTCTTGTGTTTGTTTCTCTGTTTTCACATTTATGTAGTACACATTTAAGAAAAAAGAGGAAAACAGATTTTAGCAGCGCTACCTTTGAACCTTAGAGTTGCTTTCCAACACTTATTGCAGTACTAACAAGCCACAGGTGTACAGTACAGGAGCGGGTGAAAATGTAATTGAGGGGTATGATGACAGTTAATTGTCCATAATGTATTTATCCCAAGCTGCACTTATGCATCTGTTATATATTTAGGTATTTGTTACTAGTAGCTTTGGTGATACTTAAGCAGAGGGGCATCTATATCTAAAAGACAATAAAAAAGGAAAATGCTATCAGGGGGCTCTAAAGTGGCGAGACAAAGAAAGTTCGTCTCTTTTTCACTGTCTCTGAAATGAATAGGTCTATTTATTTCAATGGGAGTTTTTTTCCACACATGCCATATTAAGGTTTGAGTACAAAAAACTTGACTTCTGTTTCTGGATGTACTACAGAACTGAATTACTTGATTACCTGCAGGCATTTTAGTAGTGATATATTTTGATATTTGCCTTTCTAATATAGTTTCTTCTCTGTTTCAGCTTATTGTTGTTATAAAACAGCTCTGCACAATAGACTAAAGTAGTGTCTATTCACCCATTGACACATAGAGGATTTATGTGTGGGAGTAACCCACAAACTTCCCCTCCTCTTTATTGCCTCCCTCCATGCATGCCTTGAAAATAGATGTGATAATTAGTATCTACTTTTATCTATATTTGTATGCCATCCAGACATTTAAGATGAGAACAACAAGTCACTATATTGAAGCGGTGTCCTGAATTCAAAATGCAGTGACACAGCCTGGATGACTTTGGAGGATTGTGTATTTTTGGGGCCTACTTCTGCTCTCTGTGAAGTCAACAACAGAACTGTCACAAGGGTGAGCAGTGAGGGGAACAAAAAATTAAATTATTCTTTTGGGGATTTTTTTCAGCAGGAGTCAAGGAGCTGAAACCAAACCACATATCTTTAAAATTCAGAGTAGATTGGACTAATAACAAAATCATTTTAGGGCAGTGGATAGTATCAGAACACTCAGTGAGTAGCTGATTCTTGCAAAGGTTATGAGGTAAATGGAGAAGCTGTACAGGGGGGCAGTGGGAGCACTGAGATCCCAACCCAGCCGAGCAGCATGTTATGCTCTTTGGAAAGTTGCCCTTTCAATCAGTCTATCTTTCTTGCCATGAAACTGGCCCTGCATTTGGGTTTGTTTGCACAGGCTCCCATCAAGTTTAACAGTATTTTCTAGGGAGGACAGTAGTCCCACTACATATAAGATCAGGGCCTATATAACCACATTATCTTAAAAGACCAGAGCTCAGTTCATATCAGAAGCTGTTTACTCATTTGAAACTGCCCAACATTAGCATCTTGGAAATATTATCTGAAGTTGCTGAAAACTGATATTAACCTTCTGCATGCTTGGAGTGCTCTGATAAAATGCAGTTGCTGTGGTAATTGTTATATTATGTTCAGAAAAGTGCCAAGAATATAATTGCTTGCAAAATGACTGTGCAGTTCAGCTTTAATCTACATAGCAAAATTGTTTACTAAAATAAAAAAAAACTTCCAAGTCTTTGCATAAACAAGTATATTCAGAAGTAGACTCTTTATTAAACTTTTAACACCAAAATAATGCTCACAGTTTTTTAACCAGATGCTACTTGTAACGTTTCCTGTTTGTTAAAAACAAACCCAAAAAGCGCAGAGCACCCAAGAAAACCCAACAAAAAACAAAACCCTCAAAACATAACAAACCCAAACCACCATAGGATGATTTCCTTAAGAATGTTCTCTCAGGTATGTCCAGAATATTAATTAGGCCCATCTATTTCTGTCGGATAATAACAATGTCCAAGAACTGAATGGAATCTGTGACCTGTGAAAGGGCCATTCATATGCTTTAGTCTGCCTTAGCGCATTCCTTAACAAGTGAACATAGACCTTTTTCATAGTCATCCTAAATGTTTCAACTGTGTGTTTCATGGTTTGGTTCTTGTGTCTCCAAAACACATAGCTACCCCCCCCCTCCTTCTTTCTTTCTTTTCTTTTCTTTCTCTTTACTCTCTCTCACTTTTTTTTTTTTTTTCGGTCTAGTGGGAAGTATTCCATGCTCTCCTCATTTAAATGCTTATGCCTTTATGGTTATTTTTACTGCCATACCTATGGGGCTTCTTACTTTATTGCCTGTAGCTGAAGGATATTTTAAAGGAATTAAATTTATTCAGTTTAAATCTTCAGGGGGATACAACAATATCTTAAACAATTAGCAATAATTAAAAAGCATCTATTCGAACTGTGCAAAAAGCAAATAGATTTAATTTAAATACAGTAGTCAGGACTAAAGGTTTTTTCATTAAAACCAGGGAGGGTCTCACCTCCTCCCAAACCTTCATTTTTTTATAGGCAACTTTTCAGCAGTTAGTTTTTTTAAGTATTTTGTCAGCTGTTGGTTCAGAGCATTTCCCAAAGTGTTTGCATCAGGCATTACCAAAGTCTCCACAGGGCTGACCTGGGTACACTGTTTCATTGCTTAAATGGAGAGTAGAGATTGAGCTGCTTTGGAGCCTTAAGAGCCTGTCCTGTTTAATGTGGTTCTGTGTTCTCACTGGCTGTACACATTTATCTGCAGAACAGTAATCTAATAGAGATCAGATCAAATATATGTAATTGCTGTGTATCCCAGTAACTATAATAATTAGAATAAATAGCAAACTGACATCAGAAATATTTTACAAAGAAATCTCTGCTCAGTGTGTGATTGTTGGATTTGGTTGGATTTGCTGTAGTGACTCTCCTTTGACACAGTGATATGTGTGGGCAGAACAATATTCACAAGTGGTGTGAGTGCCAGAAGGAATTTCTGCTGTGACTGCTCACCAGACATGGTGGAAGCACCTTCAGGTGGGACTCCAGAAGCTCCTGTGGTTAGACCTCAGTCAGATCTCCTTCCCCAGGCAGCCCCAAGCCTTTCTGCTTGGCTATAATGCATGCTTGGGAATGTAAAGTCAGATCTGGGACATTTTAATTTGTGCTGCCATGATTGAATTAGGATGCTCATGCATGTGTCTGCTCTTCTCCCTCAGTCTCTGTTCAAAACTATGTTCACAAATTATATGAGGGTTGTAGCACAAAAGTAAAGGGTTACTGTGTCACTTAAGTACTTTTGGTAGCAATTCTGAGTTAAAGATGCTTGTCCCTACCTCATCACTCTTGGTCTCACAGCACAGCTCATTGATCAGGAAAGGAACATATGCTGGCACATGGAGGCCAGTGCCTGGCAGCCAGGGAAAGGGAGCATTTCACAGAGCAGAAGCTGAGCAGCAATTGCTTGTGCCAGTGGAGAATAATGTCTGCAGATCTGCACCTTCCCTGGGTTGTAATCAAAATAACACATTCAAACTGAGAGAGTTTTGTTTGCATAGTTTGTCTAGGTGCTTAGAAACACATGGATACAGGTCACTTTCTTTTTTTAATTTACCAAAAATATATATATTTAGCTAATGTGGTTTAGGGTTTTTTCAGCTCAGAATCTGAGGATATATTCATAAGGAGATGAAAGGGAAGGGAGAAATTCCAGACAGTTTGTTGTAAGTGCCAAAGAAAGTGACAGCTATCTACATGAGCAAAATTTCTAACAGTGCCTCACATCCACTGGAAAATGCTTAAGAGTCCACAAATAGAAAAAGGTTAAAAACTACTGACCTAAATAATTGGTTCAATTTTCAAGACTGCTGAGCATCCAACTGTTCTCATTGATTATAAACAGATGATGATAACGAATAACAGCTCCCATAGTTGATGAAAGGCATCTTTTCTGGGGAACTTGTCCACAGATGCTTAGAAGAAGGATACATCTAATACAAGTCTTTGATAAGGAGGAACATTTCTCCCTTGGTTGTCTATTCTGTATGCATAGTGTACATAAATATTTTTGCTTTCACACTATCTTATGTCTCTTAGAACTCGGTTTAGAATTGAACTGTAGCTGATAAGAAGCAGCATAAGACAAGATCTTATTTTCATGTGTGGATTGTATGCTGTCTCATGCTTCAGTCCTGAAACAGCTTTCATATTTACTGTATTGCTTGACCACCTTTTTAAAATCTAGTAAATTCAACATTTCATAATACAGAGGAGTTAGAAAAATTTATGAGTAATGTGTTACATTATATACCAGCTTTAGATGTTTTCTTGGTTTCTGTATCCAACAAATTTTGTGTTTTGATTCCATATTGTTGTGGTAAATACAGAAGAGCTGTGTTGTTTCCTGGGAGGCAAACTGTACCAAGTAGTACCAGGAGAAAATTGAAGCTTGCACTTTAATTTAAAATTCTGAACACTCTCCTTAAAATTTTTCTTTTTGATGTTGTGATTCATATACTTCAGATCTCTTGGTTTTTATAGCTTTGTTTTAATTAATCTTTTGAAAGTTCTTGCAAGATTGATGTGGGCAGTGAATTTTGTCAGTCTTGTTTCACAATACTAATGCTTGTGGCTGAGAAGAATCTAAGCTGAAAATATGTGAAGTTTTTTGGTCTAGGAGGATTGAGTTAGAGAACATCTAGGCAGACTTGAGATCCAAAAGCCCACTGGCCCTGATGAGCTGTACCCATGCATAGTGAGGCCACTCACAATCATCTTTGAAAGGTCATGACCATCAGGAGAGGTGCCTGAAGAGAGCAAATGTGATCCTGGATCTCAAAAAGGGCAAGAAGGACCCAGGGAACTACTGTCCTGTCACCTTCACATCAATCCCTGGAAAGGTGATGGAGTGTCTCGTTCTGGAGGCCACCTCTATCCACATGGATGACAAGAAGGTGATCGGGAGCATGGATTCACTGAAGGTAAATCCTGCTTGTCCAGCTTGATTGCCTTCTGTGATAGAACAGCTTCCAAGGTGGATGAGGGGAGAATAGAGGATGTTGTCTACCATGAATTCAGCAGGGCTCTAGATGCTGTCTCTCACAAGGTCATTGTAGGCAAACTCAGTGGAAGTGTGGACTGGATGAGTGGACAGTGAGGTGGATTGAGACCTGGCTGAGTGGCAGATCCCAGAGGATTTTAATCACTGCCACAGGGTCTAGTTGGATGCCTGTCAATTGTGGTGTCTCCCAAGGTTCCAGACTGGTCCCAGTACTGTGTAACTTATCCATCAATGACTTGGATGAAGGGCCAGATGCCCCCTTGGCAAGTTTGTGGGTGACACAAACCTTGGAGGAGTGGCTGGTACCCAAGAGGGCTGTGTAGTCCTTCAGAGGGAGCTTGGGGCTGGAGAGATGGGCAGAGAGGAAGCATCTGAAACGCAACAAAGGGAAATGCAGGATCCTGCACCTGGAGAATATTGACCCCAGGCACCAGGACAGGCTGGGTCCCTGTGTCCAGCAAGTGAATTAAGCCATGCAAGGGCTGAATGCAGTGACAGCTGTGCAGCTACTGCACTGACTCTCCTCACATACTGCTTCTTTTAGTGACACCCAAATGCACTTAAAACCATAAGTTTCACATTGTAACTTGATAGTTAAAGAGAATTTGCTTAATAAATACTTAAGATCATCCTCTCCATTCAGAAGAGAGTGCCAGAAACCAAACTCATGCAATCCTGGGGGTTGTAGAAACAGGAAGGCTGCTGAGAACACACACATGCAAATGGCAAATTTGATTACAACGATGGGCTGTCTGCTTTGCAGCTCCTGGAAGCCCACCCTCAGCCATAAAAATGCAAAAATAGTGCAACAGGCAATGTGGCAGAACAGGGCTCTCTGTATTCATTCACAATTAGGTGTTCTATTCTGTTGTCACCAGATGCTGCCACGCACATTACACAACAGAAATGGGATTAGCAGGAATAACAAAAACCTGTCAAAGCACAAAACCATGGCCTAGTAGTCCTGACAAATTAAACAGCCTACAATGAGTGCCAGAGCATGAAAATCACTCACCCTTCCTCTACTATCTCTGAGAGGTAGGCAGTAAATGCCTTCTTAAAGGCAGGCCACCATGCAGCCAACACTAGATGTAGAGGAAAAAAGGCATTTTCATTTCTGATGGAGTGTAAGTTAAGGACAAACCACCTTAACATAACCAGTGAATATCTGAAAGACAGAAGTTTCATTCTGTAAAATACAGAATAATTCACATGGTCCTGGCATGTCTTAAGTGGTCCATGTTACAAACCCTGTTATACATAACAATCCATTTCCACATGTAGGAGCTTCCATGGGGTGCTGTTAGTTTTATTTGTATTTGTGTAATGGAAGATAAAATAGGCCCAATAGCTATGTAAAACTTGTGTTTTGCTAACCATACTCATGCTGGTGGGTCATCACCATGGGATGTTAGAAAATTCAGAGGATGAGAGAAGACTCTGTACAGAAACTAGCTCCAAGGCTGGAAACCAAGTGATGAGTTGTGTATTACTCTGGAATGACTGCAGTGTTCATAGGTTTTTAAGATAAAAACAGAAAGTTCATGTCTATTACAGCCTGTTTTACCTATCTTGAGTTTAATAATGGTGTCATTAAACTGAGCAGCCACCTGTGCTTGAAATTTTTCTAGAGATATATGACAAGTTGCTTTTGTAGCACTGTTGTCCATCTTGCATCAAACTCATGCCAAAAGCACTGACTTGTAATAAGCTTTTTCACATGCTTTTTTCAAGGTTTCTTTTGGCTTTGTGGGTTGCCTGTCACTCATCCTACCTTAGTATTCCCTATAGATGGTGATCATTGTCTACTTCTCTTGCATCTGTACTGCTCTTCAGCTGTATGTTTTTCTTTGAGCCACTCTTACAGATTATTTGCTTGTCCTAAACTCGGTGAACTTTTATTCTTGCCAAAACCTCATCTGTACAGTTCTTCATTTTTGCTATGTGTGACTTCTATAAACAGAAGTGATATTCACATCTGCTATAGGGAAATAGGAGCTAAGTGGCTGAAAGATCAGAATCTTTAGCCAGTATTTTAGATTAAACTTTCACAGTGTGCTTTCCCCCTTCCATACTTCTTTAGCCTCACTTTTCTTCCTCCCTGAGGGGTGGCAGATAAGTCACTCAGCTTTAGTTTTACTGTAAGTTTAGATGACCAATTCAGCAAGGGTGACAAATGCTACTTTCTTGCCTCTTTCCTGACCCCATAAGATTTCCAAGATTTCTTCTGGGAATTATTTACAGAAGATGTATTTCTTCATCTGTGGCACAAAACCCATTTTTCCCCTTTATTTCCGCCCTCTGAGAAAGTCCTTGGAGTAATAGGTAAAATGTCAAAAATAATTAAGAAAAATACTGATATACACTGTGGCAGAGAATTATACCTTTTGAGATGGTTGTTGCCATCATCTGTAATCAGTCCCCTGACAGATATAAATACCAGCTTTATCACCTTGTTTTAGATGATGATGTGTTGAATCAATGTTGATGAAGACTGTATTTTGGCAACTTCAGTTAAAGGAAAAGAATAGTTTCAATTGTGAAGCAGAGAACATAAGTTCAAAGTAGAGTAAGTACCTGACACAGAATACAGACATTCCTTTATATAACATCTATTTAATCCTGTTCATAAATTTTTTTTCTCATATAAGAGGAAAGGGCCGACAATAACACAGTTCTGTCCCAAACAATTCCTGACTAAGAGCTTGCTTTTTGCCTGGGATGGAGACCATGTATCCAGTGAATACAGATGCCCAGGAGCAATGTCTCTACTTTCTGGGCTAAGTGGCTATTTGGATTATTAGGTGTTTATGTCCTTAAGAAAGAACCTTTTTGTCCTGCATCTTAAAATAAAAGATCATATTTATTTTCAGGGGAAATGTATCATGACTAGATTTATGGCACCGTGTGCTCAAAGATCAAATTGCATGACAGCATGCATTTATATTTTATTTATAGGAATTAATATAAAGGAGCAAGAACCTTACATGCAGTTTAAGCGTTTGGCATTTATCTTTTTCAAAATGCGTTAGAAAGGCAAATGGACTTGGAATGCCAGTTAAAAAGCTAGGATGACTCACTGTAATTTATTACTTTTTACATTTAGGTAGATGCAAAGTACAAGTTATGGTGCTGGCAGTTCAAATGCTCTACTATATTTTATGAAGTACAAGGTAGCAATTGGTTGCATAAGGGAGTAAAGAGTTGGTACTAAATCCTCTTTGACTTTTAAATGATGCTTCTGTATTCTTTGATTTTTTAAAAAAGCTTTAACAGTTATGTCTGTATAGTAAGTATGTACCTTAACCTGCTTTGGAATGGATCTCCATATAAAAAGCCTTGTGTCCACATGCAAACCTCTACAGACCACTCAGAATTTTTCCAGACCTCGGGAATTCTAGGATTTTGGGATAATGCTCAGGGCCAGAGTTCTCATGGTCTACATTACACTTGAAAATTAGCTGTGTCTAAAATCCTCTAAAGGAGCATGCTGTGTTCGCATGATGCACAATCCCTCAAGCTAAATGAGTGTAAACAAACTAATCTGCTCCCTCAAATCTTTTATATAAAAACTATATTCTTCCAGAAATTTTTCTTGCATTTTTGTGGTATGTTTCAACCTCTCTTTCTCTATTTTTACACATCTTTCCTCCTTGTCTATCTATTCAAAGCAAAACTAACAAAGGAACAATTATCCAACAATTATTATTATTTGCATCACAGATACAGCAGGTCTCTGATGACAAGCAGTATCTCAGTGTTCATTTTCATTACATAGGCATGAAAATCCACAGAAGCTGACTTGGGAAGTCTACACATTTGTGCCTTCATAGAATTCTGTATTCCGGAAGCATGGAAAACTCCCCAATGCTTGAGATGTGCATGGACTCTCGTGGAACATGATCTGTGAATATAATCTAATACGTGTATCAGGGAGCTGAAGAGTACATTGTCTTTTCATGTAAACGTATCAGCAAAGTCCCCAGAACTAATTTCTGGAAGCAGTAAGGAAAGCTGACAGAGCATAGCAAAGCTGGAGACTTTTTCTTGTTGCTCAGCAGACTGTGTTGAGTGGCTGGGATCAGCAGAGCATTGCACACAGTCAGTAAAAATTGTTGGCATCACCTGAAGATTACTGTTATCTCTGGAAGACTGCCTGTCATGTGGATAGCTTTCATGAACAATATGAAGTGTGGTATGAAGCAAGTTCTGTGTGCTTTCAGCAAGAATGCAAACCAAGAGCTGCAGAGCATAGCTGTGCAGAAATAGCTAAGGGGTAACAAATCATTGCCTCCTGGTGCCCCAAAACCTGGTTCTACTAGAGTTTCTGCAAATGCCCCTTATCCTCAGCTGGCTCCACACTGCTTTGAGTCAGGCTCTATCCAGCTGGCATTGCAAAGGCTGAGTCTACTTTCGAATTTTAGCTTGGATCAGATGGGAATTTCTAAAGCAGGTCTTGTGATCAGTTCCATTGTTTATGCTTTTGCTGGTGTTGAGGAACGATCTCAAGTGCATGAACTGGAATTGGTTTTGAATAAAAGTAAACTAACTACATCTGATGCACTCCAGAGAGAAATAGGTACTTGGTCTGTGGGGTTAATCAAAAGATAGTCCAAATTAAAAATTAATTAAAATTAAATTTTCTTGTACTGTCACATTCTGGTCCTCACTGTCAACTGTTTTGCTCTAAAAATCTTGCTCTGGTCTGCACTGTTTGCTGCTGTGGATGTCGCATTAAGGCTCATCTGAGTTTTTTTTTCCCAGTGTAGAAAGATCTTTCTGATGGTTTCAGAAATTGTTCAGTCTATCTGTGGTTCATGTTCTTAAAGTGTGAAATGAGGAAGATAATACTTAACCATCTTTATCAAACAGTACACATCGCAGATGAAAGCCCAAGCAAGTCTGAAGTGTAGTAATATTTTAACTGTTGCTGCATGTCCAGGATCCTCCTACAATTCTCTCTATTATATACATATATTTTAAAGTTTCTAATCTGAACTGTAAAAATACATTCAAGTTGATGGCAGTGCACATAATCAAATCTTCTTAATATAAGCTCTGCTTGGTTTCCCATATGATTTTTAGTGCCTGGTAATTGTTTATGGATCAGTGTCCACTGAAATGCTGCTTATGAACGTATTTAGAAAGATGAAGGAGAACAGCAGCCTCTCTTGGGGTAGCAGACAGTTGCTAAATAAATCTCTACTAGGTAGGTGCACTGTCACCCTAAATGAGGCATAAATAATGAACCAAATTTTAGAAATAATGATCTTAACTAGGGCAGTTTGGTGTTGTGAATGTTTAGTGAGAAAACAAAACACGAAAATAAGAACATGTAGTGTTTTGTTTCAGCTGTTTTAATAATGCTCAGGTTGTTTCAGTGAGATTTTCAGGTCAGTTGGATTGTTTTCATTGAAATAAAAAAATAAAGTACTCCTATCCAAATGAAAATAGATTTAGGTTGGCTTTTTTTCTCTTTTTGAAAAAACAGAGGTATTTAGTACACAACATAGGAATTGCTTAATAAACTGGGATATCAAGCCATTTCTGTGGAATTGCAAGAGAACCTGATAAAAAACAATTTGCTATTACTGTTGTTGGAAGTATTTTGAACTGGTGAAAGATGCATTCTTTATTATTCAGACGTATTTTGTTTTCTATGGTAATATATGACAAATATACAACCAGTTCTATAAGCGCTTGAAAAATTTGACATTTCTTTCAGTATTTTAAAATTAAGTTTCAGGCATTCTAAGTTTCAGGCATTCTAAGTTTCAGCTCTCATTGGCAGCGTGATATTAATAAATCATCAGAGCCCCATTGATCAACTGGCTTATTTAACATTGTACAAACAGCAAGAACTTAGCTGGGCCACAAGCTCCACTCTTTGCAATTAAGAAAGTTACTTATTTCACACTGACAGGTTATTAAGTTATCTCTAGTCCCAGAGTTAATATAAAAAATATTTAGAAGAGGTTTTTGGGGAAAGAACAAGGTGGCTCAGGTCTGATCCCAGATCGAGCTGATCTGGTCCAGGTGAGACCCTCACTGCTAGCTCTTTACAGAGCCTCAGCTTCTACACCTGAAAAATGGAGGAAAATATTTTGGCCCTTACAATGTGGTTACAGATTGACTGGGTCCCATTCATTTCAACCCATTTTCTTCTCCTGCTGTAGGATAGCATTTCCCAAGTGCTGCAATCTTTAAGCAATTATCTTAGACTTCAGACTGACTCGGCTCATTACATGTTTCTCTGCTCTCCATTCCCTGCTCTTTCTTTGATGTTGCATTTTTATACATTACTTTTCTCACATGCACTTGTAGGATTCAACCCGTATTTGCCTTATTAAAACTTTCACTATCTTCACAATGAACTGGCTCAGTTTTCTCATTTCATGTAGTGAAAAGAAATCATTGTCAAACAGCAAACATTAATGGCACAAATTTCTGCATCTCACTAAACATAAACACTTAGATATTCACGCAATAAATTTAGTGCAATTTGATCTAACTCTGTCTCCTTTAAAACACCAGCCTGGTATCTAAATTAGGTCTTGGATTAGAGCTGTCATCAAGACTCTTTTCTCTAGGAAAAAACAGAAATATCTGGAAAATAATTCAGCCCATACAAGGCTAATCATTAAATACAAAATGAAGGTATGTGAATTCTCCATGGAGCAGAGGAGCAGCCACAGACCCCGGAGTCCTGACTTCACATCCTTGGCAGAAGGAACATCCACATATGGCATATTCTTCAGCCTGCCAAAAAGGTAAGAAGGTAAGAAGATAAGAAAAAGGGTCTGAAGATCATGACTGCCATTGAGATGGACAAGTGTTCAGTATTTTTTCTGATACTAGAAGTGTGAGGATTAAAAGAAGGCAACACGCACAGCCCCAAAAGGGACCATGATGGTTCTGTACAGTGTAAATCTGCATGCTGTGATTATTGATCCTTTTAGGGGCAGGTCAGGAGGCAACTGGAGAAGTTCATGGAAGAGAAATCCAGCAAGGTCTGCTAGTGGGAAGCCTCTAAGCTGCAAACCTTTGGAGGCTGGCAAAGTTTTCTGGCTGAGCATCACTAAATGTTTGTTCCTTGCTTCCCCGTGGTCACTGTTAAGGCCAACAGGGCTGAACACATCTTGCAGAAGCTGGTAAGACCCAGTTTATGATATTCAGTGCCTGGCTGGCTTCACTTGGTGGAGGGAATCTGTGTCTCTGTTCACAAAGTGTGGTTATGGGTTTCTGTGCAGGAAGGGCTGTTCAGACCCATTCATGGGCCTGCTCTGGCAGTCAAGCTGCGCCTATGCAATAGCATTTGTTAAAATTAAGTTCTAATACAGCATTGAGTTTGAAATGAATGAGCTGATAGAAATGCTATCTGGATGATCACATTTCAGTCCAGCAAGACTGGATTTCTTTTCATTTGAGGGAGCTCTGATGTAATTTTATGTCTTCCCACCAGATTTTTATTTCTCCCAGTCGTCAGTGTACTGGGCTACATTCTGGTAAAACACACAAATATTTTCTAACTGCAAACCATCATGTCATCAGCTTTTCAGTCTGTTATCTGCAACTGTTATTACTATGCTATTGTAACCACCACTTTTTTCCAGATTGAATGTGCTGCTATTTGAACTCTGATCCCAGGGATAGAATGTGAGCAGCACCTTTAGTAGGATGGTAAATGCTGTCTGCTAAACCATGGCCATAAAATGTGCATTGTTTCTTTGGATATATTGACCAGTGAAAAAAGAAAATAAGCTCTCGTGTTTTATTAATGGATGAATTATGTGAATTAAAATATTTAACCATTTTAAAGCACGGAGTGTGGATGTGCTAAGTTGTTTGTGGGATTGAATTTCTAATAACTTTTTTAATTGGAGGTTGAATTCAGGTCCAAATGGGCAGATCTTAATAACCACATAAACCAGTAATCACACCACTAGGCAGATCTTGATGTGTCTTCAATAATTAATCCAAGCTGATATCCTTAAATAATTCAGTGATTTTTAATTAAAGAAAATAGGGTATTTAGTTGAAATTTTTTTTGGCTGGGGAATATTTATCAACATGATTCCATGCCTTTACTTTTCTCTAATATTTTTTCTTTCCCTGTATGGTATTTTATGACTTCTGGATTCTTTCTTAGTTAAATATTTTTCTAAGAGCAGAGACTTTGATTTGTAAATGTGAATGTGATCAATAAAAACCTATGGCTTCAAAGTGTCCTTATTTATATTTAAATCCTCCCTCTCACCTGCTGTTTGTTGCTTTTTTAGTTATGTCACCAATCCCACTGGAGCTCAAATAATTTAACTGGTCCTCTCTAAATTCCCAGATATGTTCCTTTCCCATGTACTCTTCCGTCCCTGCAGCTTCTGATGTAAAACAGATTTAAGTTTGTGTAGAGCAGAGGTCAACATGAAAGCCTAAAACAAAACAAAAAAAAAAGCTGGCATTCAACTTTTAGCTCTGGTTCTTATTATAACTCAAAGCTCTATTTTAGTAATTTAAAAATGGTAGTATTGTTCTACATCCATAACATACCTTTCACCGAGTTTCCTAATGACTGTGATGCCCAGTTTAGATAAACTTGTAGACTGGCTGATAAGCATTTGGATGAACTGCAGGCAGTTATGCCACAATGGTAAAACTGACAATTATTGTGCAAAATTATCTCTATGAAATTTACATTTATTTTGCTTTAGATTATGGCCAAGAGCAAAGCCTTGAACTCATTTCTCCTATTCCTAAGCCATTATTTGCAAAATCATGACTTTGGTGAACCTTTGGTATGGGTAGTGGGAACAGTGGTTACATGAGATCCCTACAGTGACAGATTTCCTAAAAGTTTATTGCCAAGTGCTTCAAACATTTATTAATTGTTCTTAAGCAGACCAACTTTTCAGTTCTGTATTTTGGAGTATCACATCCCTTTCTGAAAGGCTCGGTAAATAATAATGAGTTAAGTGTTGAATGAGGATTAAATGCTGCATGTTATGGTTCAATGTGTTAGTCCATTTACCAGTTGTACGCATGTACCCAGCCTTCTGCATTTTTCAGTGTTAATCAGATGGAAATAGCAATTGGAGGTGTAATTCAGTGTTGTGCTTAAGGTCATTAAACCCTGTGGTAATGGGTAAATCCAGAGCCTGCTGTGGCCTTATCAGGCAATTTGGCAAAGAAACCAGTGCTGTTTTACTGAGAGGATGCGAGATGGACAATGACTGCATCCCTGCCAAGGGACAAAGCCCCACTGTATCAATTTGCTGTATTTTAACCTACATGGAACACGTCTAAGGTGATGAGGATCAACCTGAGTGCCAGCCTCTCCTCTTCCTGGGGGAGGAATGTACCCAGAGCAGCACCAGAGCAGATCCTCAGTGAGCACCAGGAGTGTTTGTCCTGCTTTCCAGCTCAACAACCATCTTAGGAGTAAATTTCTGTGGTAAAACTGCTTTTTTCACAAGAGTTTCATTCATGCAAAATGAATCCTGAGATGAGATAGAAAGTAAAGGAAGGTATTCATGGTAATAATTAATTATAAATCAAAATAGAAAAAAAATGTGAAAGTTTAAGCCTTATCCTGTAGGGAGTTTGAAATCAGACTGAAGTTAGAATAAAACAAGAGGTATGAGCCCCTTCATGGGCGTTCAGTAAGGACTGTAGTCTGTACTCTGCAAAATCTAAGACTAGGTCTCAGCTGGGAATTTGGCATTGATTTAGCACCTCTTTTGCTTCTGGATAAAGTGACCCTTCTTTCTTCAATGGTAATTTATTGCTCCTGTGGTAGAGATGGCTCTGTGGTGCTGGAAGATGGGGTAGAGTGTGGAGAGCAGATAAAAATGTCACGGGCGAGACAGAGTCCTCTGAAAAAGTGGATGGAAGGGGTTTTATGCCTGATAGCTAAAAAAACATCATGGCCTTAGGGCCTCCAAATGTGTTTGATTCTTTTGTGGGCAATAAGGAATTTGAGCTCTTTGAGCATTTTGGGGAAGGTCAGGTGGTTAATTTTGAAGTGTTTGGCACAGCTGTGTAAATGTTAGAGAATCCCGTGAGGCCTTGAACACATTTTATAAACTCAGGAGTTCTGAGGTGGGCGTTGTAAGAGGCAGGACTTTACCACAAGAAAACTGTTGATAGAAAGGGTGAGTTGTTTACAGATGATTCTGAAATGGAAGGAAGGGGAGAATATCATGTAATTTGGATCCTAGATGCCATGGGGTATACAAGTAACAGACATTCTTTATAATCCACTGAATGCCAAACAGTAGAATATTTAGGGAATTTCACCAAATGTTATTTTAGTGCTTAAAGTCATTAATTCAATTTCAAAAAAAGCTTTAGAAATTCAAATTAATAGAAACAATACATGCAATGCATGTTTGTGCTAATGTGTCACATTTTCAAGCAGTCTCTGATATTAAGGGTTATATACACCTTGTCTTTTTATAGTTAGATTTAATATATTGTATATCCTCCATTGTAACAGAAAAAGACTAAATAACTGAGACTTACATATCATCTTAATCTGGCAGTATTGTCCAGAAAGCAGTAATTTTCCTTCAAATCTGGCAATCCCTCTTCACTCTTGTTTCCATACTAATTACTTGTGCACATTATTGTATGCTCGTCAAAGTTAGAAAACTAGAATTTCCTGGTCCTGTTTATACCCTTTTGCATTACAATATTGAAAAATGGCTGCTCATAATCTTGAGGATTTTTAAATGTTATTTTTTGTGATGAAATCAACAAAAAGAAATTTTAATACTCTCTGGTTAGAATAGAAGGTGATCACATCCAGCCTTGTGTATGATCAGTGAACTTACCTGGGCAATGTGGCAAGTTAGAGCATGGGAATGGATTAAACTGAAGAATGTGGTATAGGACTTTTTAATTATTTTGCACTTTATACATAGGAAATCAAGATTTAAAAAAAAAATCCTACCTTTGTTGATGAAGCCATTGTTTTGGAGCATATTCTGTACAACTCCAGAAGTTAAACTGCATTTCAATGGATTTGCAATTCTTCCTTTGGAAATACAAGATACAGCTCCAAAACTACTACAGATCTTCATCTGATATTAGATCACATCCTATTGAAAGAAACATTCTCTCAAAGTTCATTGGCTAAACTTTCACCATCATCTAGGGCTCAGGTAAGAGTTCACATGCTTTTGGACTCCTCATATTCAAGGAATTATTGCATAGAAATATGGCAATTGTTGTATTTTGTTTGCTGGAGACTCAAATTCTGTCCCCTTTATTGTTCTTTCATAATTACTTCACAGAAGTTCATCAAAATAAATATGGGTATTTACAGAGCGTTGGCTGTCTCCACTCACAGGCAGGACAATCAAGACACTATTATTTTCATGAAAATTCTTTTTAATGCTTAAAAAAATCTGCGTTATAATTACTTAAACTTTTTTTTCTTCCTTCTTTTTTTTTCCCTGCAGTTGGAGTTAAGTAAGTGAAAATTCTGTCTTCAGAATCTCAAGTTTCAAAAGAAACATAACTCTGGATTTTGGATGGTCTGACTTCCTTTTCCAGGGATATGTCAAGTCCAGTATTTCAGTTTGAAACACTGATGTGACAGACTGCCATAATGCAATGTGTTTAACCACCTCAATGATGCATCAAGTGAAAAGAGTTCCCAAAGATTCAGTTCACACATGCACACACACACAAAAAATGAAGGATAAACAGTATGGGAAGCGGAACATAAATCTTTTTCACATAGTTTGGCACAAATTCAATTATAATTTGTAAATGTTCAATCAATTAGACCACTCAGTTGTTTAACTTATAACTTTGAAGGCAGATTATCTTTTCCAAGAGGAAAGCTTCTCTTAACCAAGACCTTTTATGTTAACTGCTCCAGAAGGAAAATGCTATATTAGAACATGAAGAGATTCAGGAGAAAATGTGTAATTCCAGGATGTCTTTGGCTGAATTTCAAGATTTTTGTAGGAATAGGCTAGTTAAACCTTTAAGCTGCCAAATGACACACAAACACTTTTTCCCCAGCAGAAAAAAGAAACCCACACTTCGCCCCCCCCAGCATTAGAAATAGTACCCTAGTGTTTTTATAATGTTTAATACTTACAGTGAAATTCAATATTAGTTGCATGTACATTTGGAAGTTGAAGAAACTGCATGCAAGCCCATTAAATTGTCCTTAATTTTCAAATGCTTTCCAGAGACTTACTTACACACTTTTTACTCATAACCTCTTTAAGTTCAACACCTGTCAATTCCCATACAAGATATCAGTCCTCATACATTATCAATAGTCACTTCCAAACACTGGGAAGATCCAGTTGGCACCTGGGTACCATGGAGGGGGGACTTGTAAATATGAGATACAGAAAGCTCAGAATAAGAAGGGAGGGAGATCAATACCACGTCATACACAATATGCAGTTGTGGTTTTTGAGTTCCAAGTTTAGGAGAGGCCTGGAAAAACCCTTGTGTTAAACATTTTTCCCTGCTGCAGATGCAGAGCATGCCTGTCAGAGAGCAGGAACACTGGTGGGTTTGGCAGTCCCATGATGGCACCAGAAGCAACAGAGACACAGGAGTTGGAGGTAGGTACCTTCTGCCAACATGCAGCACTAGCTCAGTGAATACACTTTATGTGGACCAACCAGAGCTGTCTGCAGTCTGGGACCAAATTCGAGCAGTTCATGAGTGGCTGTGGCCCACTGACAAAAGAACAACTGAAATACTGTTCAAACTGAAAACATTGCATTTACTCTCTCTCCTATTGAAATCAGTCGCTGTGTTTGGCTGCACAAGAATTTTGACTGAGCACTGAACATGTAGACCAAAACTAAATCATAACCAGAGGCTGTCTGAAATCTTGTCTGCCAACAAGCACAACAGAAATGATGTCTGTCCAAGCACTGCTGCTGCTGGGTTAAGACGTCTCAAAAGGCTGAGCTGCCTCACTAACTCTGGCTTGAGTGCAGGAGCCTTGGCTGCCTGCTTTTGACTGCATGTAACCTTTCCAAAAGCACCCAAGTATCTTACAAGCCTGAATCTCATGGAAAGGCAGATAGCTGAGGGGTGACTAACACAAACAACAGCCTAAATGCAGCGAAATTGCCTGGAATGGTCTCATAAATCTCAGAGCTCTCCTTCTGCCCAAGTTCATGTAGCTGTACTCTGTGGAAGCTCAGAGTTACCAGCTGAGTGTTAAACAGTGTTTAGTTGGCCAAAGCTGGCTGAATTTTGTAAAAGCAAGGAGCTGTTAACTTTTTTCAGCCTCCCTTTACCCAAACCTGTAGATCTGCTGTGGGACTTTGCAATGGCCACAAGATATTGGTCTGTAGGTGCATGGTGCTCCTTGCCTGCTCCCTGTGCCACCCAAGGTGGTGCTGAGTGTGGAGTGCTCCCACAAAACCTGTGGCATGCCAGGTCTCTTTAATTCAGTGAGGACTGGAAGATTTTTTCCCTGTGGATCTTTTACATTCAAGTCAGGCTTCACATAGCCCACAGTCTAAAAACAAAAAGGAAAAAAAGTCCTTCACTACAGAGACAAATAGCAACATGTGGCTGGAAGATAACAGAAATGTACATGCAAGTGCAAAAATTAAATATGGAAATATGAAAATGAAGTTTGTTTTTTTTTTCCTAAGCAAAAGAACTGATTCACTTTTCATTGCTGGAAATTGCATGGGGTTTTATTTCCTCAGCAGCTGACCTCAGAAAAACAAAATAGAAAAAAAAATATCCATAGATAAGATGCACCACCACTATATCCTGACTTTTGGTTTGCTTTGGAAGTGGGAGTCTTCTGCAAAACTTTTTGCAGCTGGCCTGGAAAACAACAACAGAAAAGATGACAACAAAAGAGTACATTAGAACTGAATGTGCAGAATGCAGATGTGCAGCCTTTCTGCCTTCCCTTCTCTGCCTTCAGTCTTCCTGCAGTGTCATACCTTTCCAAGGAACACTGGATTTCTTTTAAAAGACTGTTCATTTTTCACTGTCATTTTCTGCAGTTCCTCCCTCCCTCTATATCCCTTCTCCCTGTCTGCAGCCCACATCTTTGCCAGATAGTTAATGTAAAAATGATTACCTCAGCTTCTTGCAGGCTCTGCCCCTGCTCTGTGGTGGCTTAAACAAGCTGCTTGGTTGCCGAAAAAAAAATCACAGCGCTCAGCAACGAGACTGGTTGTCTCTGAGCCACATCATCCTGGAGGTGGCTGTTAAGAGCTGCCTCCAGGAGCAGCAGAGAGATAGAGACAGACTCCAGTGTTAAAGAGGCAGACTGTGGGGATCCTCTCTTCCTTCTCCTGTTAATGACTCAGTCTGTATTTACAGAGGAACAAAGTTAAAAAAAAAACCACCCGTGGTCCTGTATTTTTCATTAGTCGCCAACAAATGAAATTATTTAAGTATTCTTTGGAAGGGAAGAAAATTAGTTATCTAGTTTCTTCTTCCTATGCAAGGATTTTTTATGATCTTTGCCCACATTGCATTTTAAAGTGCATGGTTCTGGGACTGTCCCTCACCAGGGGCCTTTGCTGTGTCAGGTACAATTAGAAATCAAGGCTAATTGGGGTCAATATTCCATTATATAAAGCAAAGTGATAGGGAAATGAGCTTTCATTTGAAGGTAACTGCTCCTGGCCTGTGTGTGCAGGCAGTCCCGATTGGAAAGAAACAGAGGCGCGTTTTGCACATACAGACACCAAATTTTTGGGGTGCAAAATTAGCAGTGACTTTTCCTATCAGAATACTTCCTAAAAACTGCTAGTGCTCCAAATCTGAGATTCATTTTTTACCCTGTAAAACGCCAAAAAACTTTCTGCTAAAAATTGTTGAAAACACGCGGTGTTTGATAATCAAATAGCTTCAACATCATCTAAAAAGACAGCTTGATAACTTTCCACTAAACAAACAATAAATAATCTAAAATAGGGGTGGTTTATCAGTCCCATGCTATACAACATGAGCCACATGACAGCACAGCCCTCACTGAGGGGTGCAGGGCTCTGTGGTGTACCAGGAAAGGCCATTAAAAATAATTAGGGAATCTGGTCCCATCTCTTTCCCATCTGACTAATAACAAGTTGTGCTTCAGAACATGCTGTTCCAAAGATTGGAGAAGGCAGGACCCAAGTTAAGCCTAGAGGTGTACATGCCAGGCACACAGGGAAAGGGGAAAAGAATCTGGTCCTTGCCGTGGGTGTGCTGTAATGTGCAGACTCCAAAGCAGAGCTGAGACAGCCTCGGCGTCCTTGCACAGTCCCTTCCAGCATTCCCCTTGCTTGGCTGGTACTGCTGCTATTCTCCTCAGGAATTTGTGGTGGAATCTCAAGGAGTCCCAGTCTGCAGGATGGTGTGAGTGCAGGCTTGTGCTCAGCAGGTCCATGTCTGACAGCCTTCAGTGGGGAGAGAGAAAATTACGTGGTTTTTATTGTTCATATAAATCTAAAGAAATTAGGTGGGGTTTTATTTTGGTTTTGGGTTTTTTGTTGTTGTTGTTTCTTTGTTTGTTTTTTTTTGTTGGGTTTGGTTTTTTTTTCAGAGTAATATCATTATCCAAATGAGGCAGGAATCCTTTTATTGCACTCTTTTGTCTTTCATTGTCACCCATGCACCCTGTTCCCACAATTTCTGTTTTGACTTTGCACAGGTATTTATTATTCTCAAATTGTTTCCACTACTTTGAGATCTGATTTTATCTGTTTCCTTCTCTTTATATTTACTTTTTCCTTACAATGCTTCTCATTAAACTTTTTCTTCCACTTGACTAACTCCTTTCCAATTTTTTTTACTCTCTATAGAGTGCCTATAATTTTCCTGGGCTAGTAACAAGCTTCTGAATGACCACTCCTCAGCTTTGAAGAGTATCTTTTATTATTTCAGATGTACAAATTGTGTATCTTAATTTATCTTCACCTCCATCTTTTTACGCCATACAGTATAATTCCTTTAATCACTCCTCCTGGTTTCCTCAGGTCAAATGTTCATGTTCAGAGATTCTGGAAGGTAACCTGCCCTGAGAATTCATGGTACCTGCTCATTTCCTGAATGGGAATCCTCTAGCAGAACTGTTTATTTAATATATTTCTTGCAGCACCATATCTCTGGTAGGAGCCTGGGCCTAAATATTAAGTTGAAGACACAGTATTTTGTGATAGCAAATGAGGATAACACTGCTTTAGACCCAGGTAATTTCTAGTAATTTGAATTCATTATTATAATGCTGGAGATCCTCATAGATCTGTTTGTTCTGTTGGATTTAATCTGACTTTGGTGAAATAATGTGATATTGCATATTGACAGCCTAAATATCCAAAGTGAGGAAAAAAATAGTTTATTTTCTATTACTTTTGAATTTGCATCTCTCTATTACCACTCCTTTTCCCTGTGTTATCAAACAAGGAGAACAGAAGCGCTGGGTCTATATTGTCTAGACCAGCCATGGTTTCACACACTTTTTTATCACATTCTAGAGGAAGCTGTATCATTTTATACATTTTATAGCTGTTTTATACAATGCCAGTAGTACCAGAGCACTTCAGACAGGTCTGTGAAATGCAGCTCCTTCTATCTCTGCTGTAATAATTTTCTAGGATATTAAAAAAGATCCTAAGCCCAAAAATTTGAATTAAGATCTCCACTTCTCCAACAACTGAGTTTGCCATCTTGTGTCATTTGGTTTGCAGTTCTTGTCAGTCTGGGAGAGGTTACAAATAATCTCCCCCATTCTAACAAGCAGGCAGGTCAGAGGCAGCTGTTTTTGCTGTTGTGCCCTAATGAGTGAATGACTGAACATTACAGAAGGAAATTTATTTTCTCTTATCCATTATGTAGCATCAAAACCTGAATTTAAAACTTTCTGCAGTTTTAAGAGGTCTTCCCTCAGTGTCAGGGGGTTTTCCTGAGTAAACTGTGCACCTGATACTACTCAGACCCTAATTCCCATAAGTCAGGCATTTATTTCTTTCCACGAGAAACCCTTTTGTATTATTAAAATACGAAAATGCCTAACTGACTAACTTCCATATCAAGGGGGAGGGGAAGGAGCCACACATAACTTGAGTTACTCGAGCATAAGCTATTTTTATTCACTTGAGCCCTTTAGTTCAGATTAGGATCATAGCTTCCTTTGAATGTACACGTTACTTTGAGTTCTTAGTTCAGTGTTGAAAAACTAACACTTCTAGACATCCCTGCCAATTTCAAATAAAAATCCATTAGGAACTTCTGAATATAAACCTCACTGAAAAGTTGAACTTATAAAAGTGCCTATCTGCAGTGTATATGAATCTTAACAGGAAAATAAGGAAACAAGATAAGGTAGCAGGGGAAAAATCTTGTTTGTATTTTGCATCTTAATATTGGGAGAAGAAGACCTGTAGGTTATAGCAACAAATTTGTAATGGATTCTGAGAAAACAGTGGAAAGGCTGTAATGATGGAGAGTGGTACGTACATTTTTTCTTCTTATATCTCTGTGTAGTAAGAGGCAATCACAACAGTGTCAGACTCTCATAGAAGACTACTATTGGTTGGTTTGTTTATTTTTTGTCATATATGACAAGGGAAATATATTTTGGTTTAGGCTAATCATAAAATAATAATAAAAGACACTATTTTTATGCTATTACTCCACTGTCTTAATAAAGAAGGCTACTGTTTTAACAGATGGAAAAGTCAGAACTGACCAGGAAGAAAAAAAATAAAACCAAAACTCTTCTCTAAAACTCCTACATCTAAAGGAGGTTATAATTATTTCCTTCTCTGTAAGTTACAGCAACATATTGAAAGTTAATAAAGATAAATGTTACATTTACTGGGTAATAAGAGACTGTGGAAGGAAATAAACAAATGTAGGATATAGTGCATCTAAGTAAACACAAAGGTTGTAAAACCTTCAAACTCAAATATCAAGAGCACTGCAAATTAATGCTGCACACAATAGACCCTTTGGAAGCTAACTTAATCCACCCCCATGTATCTACATGAGGGCCATGCATAACAATGCATGAGCTGGATTTCCATTAGAGTTTCCTCTGCAGGCTGTCAGTTGTTTGAAGAAATAACAATTTCCTAGGCATGAAAGCTTTTTCAGAATGTTCCCACTGATGTGTAATAAAAGTGACTTTACTTTTTTTCCTTCCCTGCTCTCCTTCAGCCCCTCCCCCTGAGATGTGACTTCTAGGGGAAGAAGAGGATGGACTTAGACCCTTGGCCCCCTACCAGTTTACCTTGCCAGGATTATCAGTGCAGGTGTTAAAATAATTGAAGGTGTGGTAGGAGATACAACCCCTAATAGCTTTTCCTATATGGAGATTACCTAGGTAGAGAATGCCAGACTACCTGAAGAATAGGCAAGTGAGTACCTTATTAACATAGCACCATTCAGCGGCAGCTGCATATCTGGAAAAAAAAAACCTTTAAAGAGCCTATTCATCTATGTTAATGGGCCCATTGCACAGTACATTGTGTGGGAAATTAAGTCTCTGGCTGTGAACTTCCTGTGCTGTGCAAGCTGCCTTGACTCTTTTTTATTGCTTCAGTGTTATTATCTCCTCCTGGAAATAAAAACAATCATGTTCTCACATTTGAGAAGCCAAAACATTCCCAGATAACAAACTGGTTGAAAGTTTCTTTTGTTTCCCTTATTAAGTGAAAAAATATGTTTTGAAATTAAAGTAAACCCTAAATTAACATCAAAGCCCATCAAATTAGCTGAGCTGTCATACGCATGACAATGTTGGGTTTTCTTTTTCTTTCCCCCTCCCCTGTAAAATACACAATTTAAATTGCTTTCGTATTTATTGTTCCTTCCTTGGAATTAATTTTTGCCACAAAATATGTTAATTTATTCAAATGAGACATGATTTTTGAATGTTTGACTGGCAAAAGAACTGCTTTCCTGCTGAAAGACTGAGGTAGAAAATAACAATTTTTTAAAAAGCATTTCTCAAACATATAGCCTCTTCCCATTTTAGCGAAGAGTGGACCATTTTTTTAAAGGCAGGTCAAGAAAGTATATTAAAAAAATGCGTATTCAACTACTTTTCAAGCTTTGTCATGAATTTGAGAGTAATATACAGGGTTGTGCAGTCTGTATCACCCTCAATAAAGAATTATTATCAAATATTTAAACAATTTTCCATCCTCTCTTTATGATCCAAGTGCTGCACATTGCATCATCGTCATCATTATCATCATTATCTTCATCATGCTGATAAAAGGACTAATGATCAATACTAACTGATTACAACTCAATTAAGGAGGATCTTCTCAGTGTAAATTTTTTTTAATCTTGCCTCTTCTAGTCCTTTTGCATTTTCAAGTTAACCTAATATGTTCCACTATTTAACATGTTTAATGAGCATACTGGAATATAAATAAAATCGTTATTTAATGTGCTGTATTGCTTCCACAGTACGTACTTAACTTCCCTTGGGCAACAGGAAAATATAGAGAGCAGCCAAAAAACCCAAATATTCAGTTAGAAAATGGAAGTTCTTGATATTAACTGCAACAGAAGTTATCTCTTTAGATAAGCAGCTGTCTAGAAGCTTGTAGAGATGTTCAGGAGCTCTGAATAAGTTCCCATGCAATAGAGAGTGTCGGGAAGGCAGTATAGCAGCAGCCTCCCCGTACAAATCATCATTTTATGCAGTCTGTTTGCTCAGACATCCCTTGCAACCATCCTACTATTTTTCATCAAAATGTTATCTGTGAGCTCTTTGAGGCAAGGATGGCTTGGCACACATGGCACCTTGCTCTGTTTTCTGTGCTTGATAGTGCTCGACAGTGTTATCATAATGCAAATTATTGTTGTTCCTGCTAGGGACTGCACTGAGTGCTCTTCGCTTATCTGCAAGTCTGACAAGTGATAATACAGTAACATCAGAGAGGAAATCAATATTTCATATTAGTTAATGATTTAATTATGGAAATTCTTCCCTTAATGCCATTTGTTAACTAAAGTCACCATAAATTGTATTCTGTTCAGCTCATCTTTCAGTGGCACTCTGAATTACACCTTCCTGACATTTAGATATTGGAATATTAAACAGATTTCTCTTTCCAGTCCGGTCCAACACTTTGTTCACAATGCAGGCCATCTGGGAATGAGTACCCATTAATGATCTGGGAGGCAGTGTTAAGAGTTTGCATATTTTAAAAAGTCAGAGAAAATTAGAACTGCAGGAACACCAACATATCACATTCTCATTACATAAGTAGATTTGTCATCCACATTATTACTTTTTTCCAGTAATATCTTGCATGGCATTTTTTTCCTCTTTGCTCATGTGTTTATTTTTAAAACAACATGCAACTTTTTTTTTTCTTTTTTTTTTAAGGCTGGAATTTCATGCTTTATAGTGTGCTGTTGAGAGTTTAAAAATGTAGAATGAAGTCTCAGGCTAGCAATTCCCATTTAGTCACTTTTACACAGCAATATTGTTTTTATATAGCAAGTATGCTGTTGGCATTTCAAGAATCACAGAGGCGCCAGTAATTTGGGTGCAAGCAAAATTTTTTGAAACAGTTCCTGTAAAGATAATTCAGATTAATGGGCCATTTACAGTCTTGCTAACTTACTAACTGGCTATGTGCTCTAGGTAATCAGGGTGACATTACTGCCGGCACAAAAATGACATCTCGTCATCAGAAATTTTCTTCATTGGCATGGAAAATGCCAGGCACATCACCTCTTACTGTGTGGCCACCACATCTATTAACCTTATTGATTTGGAGTCATGCTGTGCCACACTGGAAAACTACTCCCTGCTGAAAGACTCAAGTGGATCAATCCTGAACCATGAACAAAAACTCAATAACTAAATGTAGTAGGCACCTTTCTCCATTAAGTATTCCTCAAAGTAAATCACATTAGAGATCATCACTGTAAGGAACTTACCTTGGGATTCTGTGATCTCCCAAAAACCAACAGGGAAAATAGTAAAATAGGAGGGCAAAAGATTGCACATTGCTAACTATGTCTTATATCTCTTGATCTTGTTCTCAAATATCTATTTTTATGTCATGATGTTTTAATTTTATTCTACAGTTCTGTTCCCCTTTCTAAACCTTAAAACATTTTCCTTGCTGTTTGTTTTTCATTATGATTGTCCCTGGTAAGTCATCTGATGATTATGAAAAAGAAAGTTTTCTATCCTTTATGAAACCTTCAGCATTTTCATGTATTTATAAGCATTCATTTTTGAGACCCTCATTGTGATGGGGTTTGAAAATGAAACAAGCCAACTCCTTTCAGCCTCATACAGTTAACAAAGAAGGCAACAAAAGGACTTCCAGAGCTTCATATTTCCTGACAAAAGATAGAGGACGGCAGCAAGCCCATTCATATTTAAATGTTCCTGGCTTTGGAATTAAAAGTCCATCTTTCATGTTGCCATTTCCGTTCCTCACTTTTTGTTGTTGTTTGCTGGCAATGAAAACTGTCTCAAACATTAATGTGACTCTTCAGTTCAGTCTGTAGAACTCCTGTTCTTAGAAAATATTCCTTGTCATAGACAACTGAAGATTTCTTAAACAGCACTTGCAAAACATTATATCTTATAATTGTCTTGAAAAACTGATTTAGGATGAGAAAAGTCAGGGTCCAACCACTCTGTGCACACGTGAGTAATGAGTGATTGCAGCTAAGTTTTTCAAGGGGCCAGAGGGACCCTCTTCCTCAGAAAAATTACTTACATGAGTAAGGGGTACAGGACAAGACAGGATCATTTCTGTTGCTCAGTGCTGTTACAACTTTGCCCAAGGGTCTGATCTGAAAACTTGACAGCAAAACCTGAAAGCAAAGGGTTTAATTTTGCATTGGTTTTGGTGTTAATGGACAGAACAAAGTTCATTAAAAATACTCCTTGCACTGTGTTCAATCCTGCCTATCATCTGTTTACATATCTGTATTATATATTTTAATATTTTATTTCAAAGTAAATTCTGGATTATGCAAAAAAAGGAAAAGAAAATGCAATGGCGTATTAGAAAATATCATCAGTTACTTGGGAAAAAAGTGATTCCTCAAAGCCATGTAAAAGTCTAGAAAGTATTCTTTTTATTCCTTAGGAAATAACCCTGGGTATCTAATTAATATCATGAAATTAAGGCCATTTATCTGAAAAACTGAAAAAAGATCTATATATGCACCAAAGTTCAGTGTTTGTCCCTGAGCTCTAACACAAGACATACTGTGTGAAAGTCTAACATGGGATACACCATATATCATCTCTATTTAGAGCCCCTAGGCAGGAAGTATGGATAAAAAAAATAATCAAAATTACTGTTTTTCTTTACTGAAAGCCCTCTAAGGAATTCATTGGAATGAGTTCTGTCTGCCCATCTAATTGATAATTATTTAATTAGCAATTTATAATGATAATGGGATTTTACCCCCCACCAGTCCATCTTGTCTGTAAGAAAAATATAAGTAGACAACCTTATGTATTACTTTACCACTTTTGGCAGTTGGCACAAGATATTGTGGGCCAGCGTTGTGATTTCCTACAGTTAAACCATAAAAGCAATGTATTCATATATTTCCTTTGCCTACAGTGTTTCCTTTTCTCATTACCGTGGGTGACTGGCACTCTCACAATGTGTGTGGGTGCACAGGCTTGTTGTGTCACCGTGGACAGTTCTAAGAGCAGCTTCATTAGTTCTTTTTACAACAAAAGCTAGGTTTTTTTTTCCTGCCTTCTCTTTCTTTCCCTTAGTTGGCATGCGGGTTGAATTTTTCTTGGACCCCCTGCTTGACTTTTTTTTTAGAGCTCCTTTTGAACAGTGCAGCAGTGTGAACACTAGGAATTGTAACTGATAGACTGTTTGCAGGAGAACTCATGAAAGTTCTCTTTGTTCACTTCACATCAACCAGGTTTATGCAGACCCTCCCCCATCTCAGGGAAAAGGAAATCCACTTTTAATTATACATTGATGGGAATCACTGTATAGTGAAATTGCATCAAGTGGAGAATGCCCACTTTATTCTCTTTTATCTGAGAATCCAAAAGAAGAACTGGAGAAAAAAAAATGGATATGCAAGCATAGACTTCCCAATACAGAGCCAGGCCTGCCTAATTTAAATCAATCTGCCAACTCCACTTCCAGTCCTGATTAAAATTTTCAGCTGAATCTTTGCACTGTGAGGGTGTCTTGTCTTGAGTCTTTGAGCCTGGAAGGTCTTTTTGAGACCTTACTAAAAAAAAAAAATCACCAAAACAATATTTTCTTTAGTTTGAAAGAGTTGTAAGCATAAGATGTTTTCAAAATTTGAACTGAAGATATATATTTTTCTTTTTTTCTCCCTCAGACAAGCATATTGAAATTGTGTAGAAGAATCCTGAGGGCATAAAGAAAGAAGATATATCTGGTGGCAGAATGAAGAGATTACATAACCCGGTGAGAAGTATAAGTAAACAAGAGAAGCACTTTGTGTCATTTTATGTTGTTGTGCCCAGTGAAATGAATGGAAAAATTTTAGCAGCACTTACAGGGACCTCTGAGATTATAAATCATTTGAGTAATCTGCTAACAAATATGTAATGTTAATTTTCTTTCTTTTTTAAATTAATATCACAAGATACCATTAATAGAGACAATGAAACAGGATATTCAACTTTATTGTGTATACTATCAAAGATTACTGTGGTTAAACTTGCCTTTTGAATCTTCCAGAACAAAAAGGAAATACTGGTGTTTTTCTCAGACATTTAGTCAGGAAAGAAATACTTTTGAAAATGTTCTTGAAAATAATTTTTTATAGCTATTCTTAAATCGCTTTATCTTAGTTCTTCCAATTAATTTATTTAATTCAATTTAATAACTTTTTTTTTTATATTTAATATTTTTAACACCTACAAAAGAAGCGTTGTGAAGACCAAAGAACAAGCAGCCTGCCTAGAAACATTGTAGATTCTGCTCTTAGATGTTTAAGCACACTCACGGAAAGGGAGTTGGGTAAGACAGAAATGTTCTCCATGGATATTAGGAGGAATGTGGGCCTGGCAAATGAAAGAAGGTGATGTTGGTAGATCTTGCCTCAAAGACAAAATCCTGATTGCCTCAGGTCAAAGGCAACAGTGCAATTCTGTCTCACAGCGACATCAAGAACGTGGTGAGCTGTTGATGGGCCCTTGTCTTAAGGAAAAAATATGTATATTATATCCAAGTAGAGCCTAGGAAAACTCCATCCAATTCCCACCATCAATACTGGATACACTCCTCTTCTTGGTCAAGTCACAAATGAGTGGCTAATAATCCCTTTGGCCCCATTCATACTGAGATTTCTACTCCTCTACTTTCTCACATTATGCCAGATTTTATTCCACGAACTTTCAAATGTAACTTTATTTCTCCCCCAGCAAAATTCTGAACAGGAGAAAACTGTGTGGATGTAGCCAGAGGGGTGAGGATATGGATGAGGCAGAGATTAAAAGTTATGTAGTCTTAAAGGAACTGACTTGGAACTAATCCATGACTAATCTAGTCTAGAGTATCCATTAAAAAACAGCCGTGAGCCTGGGAATTCTCCTCTGAACTTCATTTCTTTACTCATTTGCAGTTCTCCAAGCCATCTATAGATATATGTAGTGACAGAGAAGTTCTAAAAAGACCAGGAGTTTTCCACAGTGTTTTTTATTTATCTGTTGGAGTTTCCAATTTGAAGGTAAGGCTGGACCTGAGTCTGTAAGATTACATGAGTCTGTCCATCAGGGTTCTGCTATGCCAAAATGGGAACATCATAATTTTCCAGGTGGTCATAGTTTCAAAGAACAAGGAAAACAGGAGATATTTAGGAGCTAAATACTAATTATTTTGGATTTTTTTGGCAAAACAAAGGCACTTTGTGATGTTATACCAAATAAGGTGATTTGAAAAGGTTCATTAATCCCCAGGAAAGAAAGGAATGACTCTTAAAACACAAATCCCAGTCAGATCCCAGGACTAAATCTAAAATTATTCAGAATAGGAAGCAGGTCAGCTTCCAGCCAGATGAGATTTCACTGTAGCCAACCACTAAATGACACAGAAGCGTGGAAATTGAGGCCAAAGTCTCTGGGGAGACTGATCCTTGTAAAGGAGCCTCAAGAAAAGGACTACAGTGGAACAAGTGATGCACAGCAGGAGTTGCCTGGAAGTGGTGCCTCTCTGCCTGCTGTGAGGGAATTATCCAGGGAGAAAAAGATGGGAATGGAACTGACTTGGGAAAGGCTGAAGGCAGGAGCCTGAGAATCAAAAAGGTAGCTTAGAAATATGGTAAAAAGTAAACCTTAGGTTTGATTGTTCTGGTTTGCCTCCTTTTTACATCCATACTGGAGGTTATTTAAGAGTCCTCAAAGACCAGTCTAAGGTTTGCTGCTGAGAATAAAGCTTCTGAGATGGATAATGTTCTTACAACAAAAGAGTTTTAAAAAAAAGTTGGAACATTTTCTTGTCATGGCTTCGTTGTCTGGATTCTCTATAGCTCTCCTAGAATAGACCAGGGCCACTCCTGCTTTCAGTGAAGTTGCTCATTCATTTACTCCCTCATTCAGTGACTCTAAAATCAGGACTTTTTTCTTTAAAGTTCAGAAAAAATATAGTTCGGCAAGTTTCCTTCTGTGGAGAACTTAGGATCACTGTTTGAGAGAAAAGCCCTTGAGGCTGACATGCTTTAGTTGGAGTTCTGCTGAACTGAACTTGCACATTAAGTACTGTACCTTGCTCGTTCCTGCTGAAGCATCCTTAAGACTATGTGTGTGTGTAAATAAAGGAAAATGGGATACAGTCTCAGGATTTATGCTGTGCGATTTATGAAGAGGCTGTTTGGGTTGCATGGTGAGCCAAGAATTGCTGGGTTGTGGATACACAAGCCATATCATCCCTTCTCGGTGGTATGCAGTGGAAGACAGTCATACCAATAGAAAATTCACCAAGCCAGACTTCCACAGCTGGATTTTTCTAGTTTGAACTTACTTTGGAACTAGGACTAATGTAAAGCTGATTTAAAATATATAAGATGTATGCCTGTAGGTTCTTCAGTAATCTTAGGTCACTCTGCAAGAGCATTCTATTCCATATAAATAGATATTATTATTAATAAGGAGATGACAGATTTTTCCTGTTTGTTCATGTTGATGCAATATTGCCCAAGTCTTCACAAAGGTAAGGATGTGTAATTGGATTTTAGATTGACAAGTTACACTAATGCCCATCTTAAGCAAATGTCCTGGATTCAATCACTTCAGTCTTTAGCAACAGTTTTCAGGCAACCATCACCATATTTGTGGAGACAGAAATGAGATCAGAATTTCTGTACTGTGCTTAGTTGTGTGTAGCCACCAAGGCTGACATCTATTAATGGAAAAGCCTTTGACAATAACACATCCCTTTTTGTAAGAATCTGAATAGCAGTGACAGATCAGGAACCCCATTTTGATGCTCACTGCATATTTTTCTTTTCTCCTCAGTTCAGACATACTCGTTTCATTAAGTTGGGTCAGTTAGGTCAGGCAGCCTTATAATTATCTCCCAGGACCAAAGCTCTGGCTGAACTTTTAGTTCAGAACATTGTGTCTTTCCCGGGACCTCGTGGGGTTATCCTCCATTTCACTTCAAAATTACGAGGATGGATTCTTCTGTGCTTGTGTATACTTTGTGTACCTGCCAAGTCCTCGCCTTCCATTCCTTCAGGTAGTCTCAGAAGTCTCTGATTATAAATGCTGATCTGACTCCGTAAGCTTTCAGCAGCACACCTGAGGTTCCCATTTTCTTTCATGGTGAACAGTTTTTCTTTCTTTCTTTGACTTTTTTGAGGAACTGATTCCAAAGATTTTATTCACAGTAGTTAACAGGTGTGAATTGGTGTTTTCTAGCATAAGTGTCGTGCTGGGTAGCCCTTTGTTCCCCTCCTGCTGCTTCCCTGCTCTATTATGGCAAAACTTACTTTAATAGGAGTTTTTTTTAATGGTTTGTACAGTGTGTATTTTTAAAGCATATTATGGAATAAAAGTGAATACCTATCAGAACAATGTGTTCCTCTGAACCTCTAACAATTGGGCAGATTTCTTGATTTCAATGGACACACTCCAGAACAAGGGACTTGTACCACCTGAGCAGGAGTGCTAGAATCTGGCCCTCAACAGATGCAGTTTTGTTTCCACCAGCATGTGCCAATTAAAATGATTCTGCTGTAATAAAATATCAGGAGACAGAAAAGGAACCGCCGTGAAGTGAGGCAATACTGAAGAGTTAAGCGCTTTTTCAGCTGACACAGATCCCCTGCTCCATCGGCGATCAATGGCAGTAATGACATTCACTTCTCAAGGCAGTGCTGGGCTGCTCAGGGCTGGTTCTGATGCCAGGGGCTGGTGTGAGTCGGTGAGGGATATTAAAAGATCATGTTGGATGGGCGGTAGGAAGATCTGAAGCCACCAGAGATGTGGAGCAGAAATAATAGGAGGAGTGATAAGAGTGACACCATTTCCAGAATGTCTGAATTAAGAAGGAAGATAGGAGAAGCTGAGCTGTGTTTGAAATACTTTGTCAGCTCAGTTACAAGTAATTGTAGATCGTTTCAGCTACTAGTCCCTCAAAAATGAAATTAACTACTAAAACAAAATCTTAGTTTTGCAAGTCTTAGCAAGAGTGGGTTTAGCCAGCAAACAAAACCACAAAAGTGTTCATTCTGATAAGTATTTCCCTTCCATTGGGAATATATAATCTACTGAGTTAAATCTCTTTACACCTGTTTCATGTCTTTGTAACATGACTCAACCTCATGGATGTTTCTCCTCATATCCATAACTTGAGAAGACATTGAATCCTAGGCTCATATTGGAAGATATATCTTATCTAAGAAAACCTGTAAAGATAAGAATGTCTATGCACTGTGCTCTTTACTATAGCTAACATTGCTTGTTTTAATAATGGAAGTAGAGAGCTCTTCAAAACTGAAGATCTTTATGAATCTGCAGAGGCCTGTTCCCAGTAACCAGAACCCAAATATAGAAGGCTAATTTGATAACGTCAGATATTGGAAGGGATACACCAATTTAGCCAGTGGCAGATAACATGAAAAGTCTGGCAGAAATGAGCTAAAGCAGAAATTATTTTTAAAATAAATCAGTATTTTGTTGAAAGATAAATATTTTGGGGATTTTTGTTTGGGTTTATGTTTGTTTGTTTGTTTGTTTTTAAATAGGAAGCTTGCTTTTCCTCTAATGTCCAATTTGGATGCTGAAGGAAGAAGAATGTGGTACTGCAATCCCTCCCCACATGTAAACTCACACTTTAACCTCTGGAATCACTTTGTCTGGAATTCAGTGTTTCGACAGTAAGCATTTTCTCTAAAATAGTCATATAATTGTTTTCAAATATTCAGAAGAAAAATCAACATTTTTGAAAAATGATGCAAAGCAACCTGTGTTCTCCAGATAGGTATATCCATGTATTTTTAGCTGTCAGAAGTAGAACTCTAGTTCAGCAATTGCCTGCATTACATTCACATCTTCCTTTTTCTCTTAAATCAAGCACACACATTTTCAATTTATTAGTACTGGATAAGTGGCCAACTATGTCTAGAAGCCTTGTAATATGTAAATTATCCTAGCCAGTTCTAAGGAAGAATATGTGTCCATGAAAGTGAATTACTCACAGATCACAAATGAAACCACCTTTTCAAAATTATTTCAGATGGTCTAATTATCTGCAAAATGTAGGATTGGTTTTGTACTGTTGACATTTGTTAATATCCACCAAAAATGCTCGTGGCATTTTTGTATGCACAGCAGGAAAATCAGTATGGAACTGGAACTTGTTGTTAATAAAACTTGAAAAGCACAGCTTAAGGTCTTTCCTCAACTAAAAATGGTTTAGGCTTCTTAAGCCTACATACTGTCTTAGGGTGAGAACATATGGAAAATACACATGAAAAAGCAATTACAGAAAGATTTGGGTTCAGGGTATTGATATTAATTAGAGGTGAATAATACTGATTTGAAAACTTGACACTTCAGAAAGGGCAAAGCAAAGCAATCACTGACATGTCTGGAATTTGTATCACCTGTCCAAGCAGTTTCCTTTTTCCTTCTGTAAGTGCATGGTATTGTTCATTTCAATAAGATATTACAGACAGAGACTAGACATTCAATTCCCCCTTCTGCAGACAACTGGGATTTAAATATCCATTCAGTTCAGTAAGTGGTATGTCTATCGTGAAACTCCTTTCTAACTCTATGTCTGTGGTTGCATGCACATGGTTGATAAATAATTAATGGGCATTTTGCATCCTTCTGAAGAGCAGAAATATGTAGAGTAGTCTTTTGGGTGTTTTTTTTTAATTTGTGATACAGGCAGTGGATCACTTGCACTGAATATCTATCAAAATGATAGAGCTACACATGTAAGAAAAAAGATCTTTTACAGAGTTAGATCAAAGACAATGAGGTTGGTGATATACTCAAGATTCTGTCTTATATTAAGACTGAGTAGGCTTCTCTATCCATTAAAATATGGTACCTTGTTATCCACTGATCCGTTTTGATTTCATTTTTCTTCAAACAAATTTAGTACCAATAGTATGTGTGTACCGGGAGTGGTTTGCAAAGAAGAAAGATCTGTCTGATGTGACTTGTGTTTTTGGGTAGATGCATTAAATCTGGTTTATTATCTGTCCATCTGCAGAATCAATACAATAGGTGCAGCAGAGTCTGCTGAAAGTCCTGAAAGGAGTTCCTGGAGCTCAATGTTGAAAGTATAAATGGAGCACTTAAGTAATGTCAGGTCACAGCAGGAAAGAAAAATTAAACTTTAGGAGCAGTCTTCAGCACTAGGCTATCAGGAGATTCCTCCAGGTTTACCCTCACAGGACATGAATATAAAATGCTATTTTGGATTGAAGAGTCAATAAAAGAGATTTTGCAAGAAATAAGTGAAAATAAACAGGATATAATTATAAGTAGCAGATTATATGTTTCCAGACAGAATTCAGCAGAGAAATTGTTGAATTTTAACTTTGATACCAGGTAAGTTAGTTAAGTATGAATACAGTTTCTGTGATAACTGACATAATTTTGTAGGAGCTCAATGAACAATGTGAGACAAGATTGTGTGATCAAGATACTACCTCTGGGTTTTCTTAAGGCCTTATAAAGGATCCCTAACCCAAAAGACCTAACTTTTTAAGAAATAAGAGAAAACAGCTTGGATTAATAACTAAATAAAACAATAGGAGACAACAGGTAGAAATAAAATAACTTTTTTCACAACAATGAGTGCTCATAAAGCACAGATGATTTTACACTCTTTATATTCATAAATAACATTTATTGAGGGAGAGGGATGATTCAGAAGCTGCCACTGTTTACAGATTATATAAATTGTTATAAATTGAGGGATCTACAGCTGATCATGAAGGTTTGGAATAGTATTTTCTAGCCAAATGAGGAACAAAATAGTATAGGACATTCAGCATGTGTTCCAGTTGCTAGGAAGAAAAGCAGCTGGAGTTATCTGAGGGGACACATGTCCATATGACAATGGGAGAAGCCACACACACAGCCAGTCCTTGGATGTGACATTACATGTCTATGCTTGGGAAACTGATATATTCTAACTTATGAAGGAAAGCAGTCTTATACATATGCAAAACTGGCTTGCAAAATATTCAGGTGAGAGGTTTTGAAATTAATGTGTATGGCTCTCTGAAAACATCAGTAATGATCAAGATAGAAAATTGATTGTTAAGGATTATTAGAAAAAAATAAAAAGGGGTATGCTCCTGCATAAAACTGAATACTGTGTCCAGTACTCATCTTGAATCTCTAAAAAGATATAAGAGAGCTGGGAAAGGATTACAAGGCAGATGGGAAGAATGTAACTGCTTTCATATAAGTTCAAGTACATTAGGAGTCTTCATCTTGCAAAAGCCATGTCAGAAAAGAGATATGACAGAAAACTATGAAAAAACATGAATTATGTCAGAATGTGAACAGGGAATCATCATTCACTATTTCTCACAGTATGAGATGCAAGGCTTCCACAGCAAATGAGCTTTTAAGGTTTGAAATGGAGAAAATGCTGCCAGTTGTGGACTTCATTTCTATAGAGAACTATGGAGGTAAAAAATATAGATGGACTGGAAAAACAGTAAGGGAAAGTAATGTAGTTTTGGTCCATCAGTGGTTCTTAAACAAGATGACCTGGAGGCAGCACTAAGCTGAGCTACTTTGTAAGTCCTGCTTTTCTAGAATGCAGGAAGAAAAATGTCTTTATGGATGCCACTGTCTCTGCTTCTCTCTAGCCAATGACCTGTGCTGGAGCCAAGGAGCAACTATGGAAAATTTGGTCTAACCAAATAAGCAGACCGATTCGGCATTTTTATTGTGAGATCCCTCCCCTTAACCTGTAGTGCACTGGCTTTTCTATAGCATAAGTAGTGGAGTAAATAGGCAGGGTCTCTTCTTCAACATTGAAAGCCAAGAAAAAATTTTTAAAAGTCATAATATGCTAAGATAAACAAAAGAACCCTTCAGGAGGTTTCTTTAAAAAAAATTCATTGTCTCATATTTGGCTAGATTAACTCTGAATCATAGAACATTCATAATACTCCTTATGCTGACAGTTCTGAATACAGAAACAGCCTGAAATCATCATCAAGTTAGAGAAACTGCTGCAAGAGTACAGCCTTTGAGCAGTTACAGAAACTTTACATAACTAGTCAGGAAAGCAGCTGTGTAAGGGAAATTCTGGAGAATGGTGGATGCACATGTCTGAGTTAGTTAAGAGAGCTGGGAAAACACTACTGTGGGGAAAAACAGAAACACAGGAAAACAGCAATTCCAAAGGTCAAAATCCTCATGGATTTTAATGGCCAAAGCTACTAGTGGTTGTTTCTAGAACTCCTGTTTCTGATTGGCAACCCCCATGCAAACACACTTCCATGCTGCCCTGAAATACTTGGCTTGCACCTCTTATAGATCCTTCAGAGCCCTTTTTCACCCAAGCAAAGGCACCTAGAGCTTATTCACACTTTTATAAATCAGTTATGCCCAATTCTGGTACATTCCAGAATGTGTTGAAGGAAGCGTCTTTGCAATGTGGCTCACTGAGTGAGCTCTGCGGGGTTTGTGTCAAATCAAATGCCACTAGAAAAGCTTTATGAGAAGTCATCTTTCTCTGACATGCATGCTAGATGCTTCCTGCCAACTGGGATTGTTCTGAGCTTTTGCCTGTCCAGGTCTTTTCTTTGCAAGGACAAGTGACATCAATTGACAGCATTTAGAGAAATTTCTGCTTTATTCACAGAATACACATGAGCAGTGTTCAATTTAGAAATTGTTACAGCTTAAGGTAATACAGTGGTTACAGCCAAAATCCTAATCTGAGCCACAAACAAGTAATAGGATAAAGCAGGTTCCTAATATTTGATATGGCAGCGTCCTAGGACATTCATTTCTGGAGTCTGGATAAGAAAAGAGGAATGTGCCTCAAACCAGGAGGACTAACACATGAGACCAGCCATATGCCTTAGCAGATAAATTACAACTTCAGACAGTGTATGAGAAATAATAGAAGCCTGCCAAGAAATGAAGGCAGGGTAAGAACAGATTAGCAAAGAAAGGTGCTTCTTAGCAGAATCAGACCTTGCAAACCAAATTAAACAGATGGCAAAAGCTTTCTCAGTCATACGAGGAGAAAATAACCAAGAGAATCACTGTGCACTGAGGACTGAATAGAAATTAAATGTAATCTAGGTGTGACCCAAAATCTAAATTAAGATTTCGATAATAAAAAAAAAATCAAAATGGGAAAATGAGATTAAGTAAAACATGAATTTATATTTTTAGAAGTCATTTAGATAAACTTGTTATCTCACGCCTTTTATTTTAATGACAACTTGATTGTTGAGATAAAGCAAATGCAATAGATTCAACCTTTCTGCTCTACAGTAATGCATTTGATACATTACTATATGGGGAATTATTAGTTAAATTGAAAAAGATAAGAGCAAGTATCAGGACTGTAAGATAAGTAAAGAAGTGACTGAACAAGAGACAAGAGTGAGTTATGTTGAAAGGATTTCTCTCTCTCCCTGGAGGAATGTTGCTTGTAGAGTTCCTTTAGGATTGGTCTGGGGATTAATTTTATTTAATATTTTCCTTAATGGCCTAGGCAGAAAAAGTAGGAGTGTACTAATTAATTTGCTGATGATACAAAACTGGGAGATGTCATGAATACAGAGGAGGATTGGAACATTATACAGGAAGAATTAAATGACCTTGAAGACTAGGGTAGTAGAAATGGGATGGAATTTAAGGTCGTGCGCTGCAAGGTCATGCACTTAAGGACTAATGAAAAGAACCAGCTATGAACTGTAGGCTCATCAGTGGGAAGTGACAGAAAGAAAAACCACCTAGTTGTAACAGTCAATCACAGAATTACTATGAACTACCAGTGCACAGAAAAGGAAAACACAGTTTGGAGATATATTGAGTAAAATATTTTTAATGACGCAAGGAGAGTATTTATGTCAGTGGCCAAGGTCTTGTTAGACATCACCTTAAATTCCAAATCCCCATGGTTAAGGTGCAAATGTTCTGGGGTTTTTAACAGCTGCAAAGGTATGCTGACTAGTATGATGATCAGAGGAAAGGATGGCCTGTCTGAAAGAAGCTGTGCCCAGCAAAACAGAGGTTAGAGAGGTAAAAATTGCTATCTCTAAGCATACAAAGAGGTAAACACTGGGAGAAGAGAAAGATCTTGAATTCACACAATAATTTTGACATGAGAATAAATGGACTTAAAGTAGCTATGAATACATTTGGACAAGAAATGGAGGAAAGGAGTATGGGAGTAAATACAGAGTGAGACAGATTTATTTATGTGATGTGATTCATGTCCCGGCACATGCTTGAACCTGATGACTCCTGGTCAGCCCTGTGCCCTATTTTTCAGGCAGCCTTGCTTACAGTCCTTTCCTTGGCTGACTATATTTTCTGGGACATTCTCAGTTGCACTTGTGGATATATATTTTATAACCTCCTTGATATAACGCAAGTATTAGGTGATAACTTTAGCTCTCCATTCTCTTCTTTCTTGACTGACAAACAGCAATAACAGCCCATGTCTTGCAATAACCATAACAATGGAATGAAGCAGAAATAAAATGACATTTCTTTATGAAAAATTTGTTGTATTTTTTGCAAAGTAAAAAATCTAAAATAAGAATATAGTAGTACGGAAAGTGTGCACTTGAATCCCACTCAGAAAAAGACATTTAGAAGCAAGAACTTCACTGAAAGACAATCTCTAATTTTTGTCTTTTTGTTCTGATTCAATATATTTGCTCACATTTTTGTAAGTTCCTCAAGTACATTTCAAATTTAAAGCTAAATACCTCAACCAAACCATTTTTAACACGACTTAATATTATTGTTATTAAGTTCTTATATTCATGTAGTTTCTTCTCAGAGAAGAATTATAGTTGCAGTATTGATAGGAATCTGATGTGGATTACAGACTCTAATATTTTATGACAATAAGTTGGTTCATTTCTCAGAATATACATATTTTCTTATCTTAACCAGGCCACAATTGTGAGTTTATAATTCTTCAGTTTTATGTCATTGCTATCAGCTGGGGGAGGAGGGAGCCCTCAGTTCTTTCTCCTTTGAGTGATGTGACTTAGTCATAACAAGTGGAAATTGTCCCAAGGTTCTGTACTGTACTTGAGGTATAAAATCAAAACAGTCATATTGCACCATTAATGCCGTCTCAAATGGATACTCTTATTTCATCCTGAGAAATTCTCTCCCTAGTATGTCTCAAATCTCATTCTAGTGTTTTAAATTAGCAATGCAGGGGTTGAGAAGCAGCAGCAGCAGCACACTCTGATACTGAGTAAATACTGACAATCCTGTGATTCCCAGGAAAGGATCCTTCCTTTATGCAAAACTAGTAAATTAAACAGGTTTCTCACTGACTAAGGAGTTACAGCTGTTGAAAGTTAGAGATTATTTGCAATGACTGCTGCATCTGACAAATATTAAATTATAGCATTTAGTCTGTGTAACCGACAGCTTATTTCTTTTTGTCATGTGCTGTTGTGTTGTGTTTCATCAGCTTCGGAGACGATGCAAAATAATGCAAAGTGACACCATGAAATACAATAAGATGTGACATAACACATTAGAAATTTAAAGAATGAAAAGCTTCAGTCAATTCAGGAAATAGGAACCCTGTCCAAATTTATTGTGACAAGTAAGAACAGTGCAAACACTAAACACTCTTTTCAACCAGAGGGCACCATTGTTTTTTGACCACCCAAATTGCTTGCAGATACTGCCATCATCTATATTTTTAGTTTAATTTAACAGCACAGAGCTGCAAGCTTTTTGAATTTTGGTGGTGTTCTTGTTGTTTTGGGGCTTTCCTCTCCTCTCTCCCCAGTCTGCCATAAGTATATAAATATCTAAATTGGCATCTGAGTGACTTGGCGTGTTTGTGGGCAGCTTTCCATTCCAAACAAACCCATTCCTTGACATTTCAAAAAAATGTATCGCTAACATGTTTCCAAGGATTTTGTAAAAATCCAATTCTGTGAACACAGGCTCAAAATGGATGAACAAAAAAGCATCTGTGTTAGTAGAAAAGAAGTGTTTTCAGTTCATATCTAGGGTATGTTAATTGAAAATCTAGAAACAGGCTGTTTTCCTGTAGAGTACTAAAATGAATTAGAATATGAAACAACTCTCTTAAATCTGACTACTCCAGACTTTTCTTTCTCACATTTTCACTGTCATCTATTCATATCTGTCTGGTGATATTTAGGTCTGCATTAATGGATTAAAGTCCACATTGATCTCAGTTGGAAAATATGAGTTGCTGTTGCTGATCACCCTATGCTATTGCCAAAGCCTTCTCCTTTGCTAGTAAAGTCAGATTCTATTGAAGTCTCTCCCAAATAGTCATCTGTATAAACAATGATATGTGATTCTAAACTTCAAGCACATTTTCTGACCAGCTGTACTAACCATTTTTATGTAAGTTTTATTTAAGGGCAGCACTACCATGCCGTGAAGTCAGACAATGAAGAGATTAAAACTATTTTTTTAAAAGCCTTTTTAGGGCCTGGATGGCTCATTTGATTGGACACCAGCCTTTCATCGCAGGGAAAAGCAGCTCATATCTAGTCCTGACTGTTGTGTTCAGAAGTAATCTTTATGAGATGCTTACAAAATGTTTATAATGAAATGAGTACTGGGATTCTTGGTTTATTGTCAGGACAGTGAAGAAGAACAGGGAGCTGTCAACTAGTGCATATGCAGGTGATAATTAAGTCTCCTCAAAGGGATTTTTAAAAGTGCAAAGCTCATACAGGCACCTAGCTAAGTGAATAATAGACACGTGACTGCTAAAAAACACATCTTCCCTGGAAAATCAAAATTAAATTGTATAGCAAATCCTTCTAAATCAATAAGTGCTATAAAAAGTCGCTGTGGAGATTTATGTTCATGCACAAAAGGATAAAATCCAATGTTCATCGAAATGGATGAAGAAATAAATGAATTAAATATATGCTCTTCTGTCATGCTCCTGACACTTTAAAAAAAATAATGATTCTGAACAGATCCTTAGCTGAATGGTACATCTGATTAGCTCTAATAGCTAGATTTTGTGTAAATCAGATAGCAATATATAACTATATAACTATTTCTCAGAGCTGAATCTCCCATTATTTGAGCTTTGTGTATTATATCAGCTGAGAAAGTGGCTCAAAAATGTTCATCTACATTTTAACATGAATTGGGAATCCCAATCGGTAACAGTGCAGTAGCAAAAAAAAAAGTTGTGAAATAAATTTAAGGCTGCTTGAGCAACTTTCTTGAATTTGTTACTCTCAGGTAGAATAAAATTTGATACTGATGTGATTTAAAGCCAGCTTTTAATGTATTTATGTAAATGGCCTGTAAGTGTTATTGTCTGTTTAAAGAAGTATAATTGTGGCTGCACGATACTGAATTTCAGTACACCCAGAAAAACAGGAAAGCAGTCTTCCAGCTTTCTGTATTCTTTAACTGTAGTCAAAGAACAGCTTAGCGCTTTTCAAAATCTGGTTACAATATTTTTTGCCTTAAAGTTTAATGATTAACTTGGCAAGTTAAAGCTGAGTATCAAAAATCAATAGGCTTTCCATGAGCTAATGGTTGGCTGGTATATTAAAATTAATAAACTCTTTTAAAAATATAAGAACTTAGTTTCAAGTTTTATAAAATAGCCAAATTGTTGTCAGCCAATGAGAAACCACATATCTATATATAAACATATGTATATGGACATATGTAATGCATTCACATTGCACAGATAAGATGTGTAACACAGGCTGAGTTTAGCTGGTTATGAAGAAAGGCTCCAAGAGGTTTCAGGGGCTGTACCTGTTATCCCATCCTATTAGATGGATGCAGATGCACTGCAGTGAACCTCTCCATTCCTGTGCCCTGCTAGTTCTGCACTCTGCAAAGGAGAGCAGAGACCCCAGGGATAAGTTAGTGATGGGAGAAGAGCCATGGACTTCATCCTTAGCTAGTGGCTTGCATTTACAGCAGCTTTTACTTTTCCTCTGTACAGAGAAGTAATCTGGGAGGCTGCACGCCTCTTCTCACTCCCCTGGGATGGTCTGGCTTCAAACTGTGCCTTCAAAAGAGCAACTTGAAACTGGAATGGCAAACTGCTTATATTGTAATTTATTAACTCAGTGGTGAGTAAAATTGTTGTGTATTCTCTATTCTTGCAGTTTCTAAGTGCAGGCTCCTCAGTAATAGCCTGCCAGTTTAATGAAAGTAAGGGCTAGAGAGGAGGGTTTTGTCCATTTATTCCTTGGTTCCTCCAGTACAGCTGCCAAGAGAACAAACTGAAGTGGGGTCTTTAGTGATGTGGACATCTGGCCACTGGGTCTGGAGCAGCCCACCAATATGTTCCATGTAAGTCACCAGAAAACCATCACATGGTAATGACTTCCAGTCACCACGGACCTGTCCAGATTTCAACCTGTAACCCAGAGGTGAAAGGTTTTCTAACTCAGCCTTCTCCTGGGATAACCAGTATCTGACCATTTCACAGTCAGAAAAGAATAACGCTCCTCAGACAGCACTGATTTTATGCACCAGATTCTGGAATCACCTTTTCAACTGTGTTTGTTGCACCTTTGATGCCCTCAGCACAAATACAAGTTGTATAAGAAATACAAAGATGTTCTACGCCAGCTCTTGGTAGAAATAATTTACTTTTTGGAATTTTATGGGGTTGTTTTTATTTGCTTGGTTTTTATTTTAAATGTGTACCTCCTCATGCTGGCTTATGGAAAAAGTCAGCTTGCAATTTGTGAGGATAATAAATTTATACAGAGCTGGCTATGGATGGGATGAGGGATCTTAATACTTTCCTGTACTGAAATTAATATTAAAGCAGGAAAGATCTGCAAATTGTGTAGCATTTTGAAGTAAACAGGAAACTGAATGGCAAATGTTATTTTCACATACACGATATATACACTATTGATACATGATATAAATATGGATCAATTGGTCTTGGAAAGCAGTGGAAATTCTGATAAAAAAAGGTGAATTTGCCCCAAAAGTTTAAGTACTCCTTATACAGCTTTAAACTGCACAACGGATGTGAAATAAGTTGTTAGTACTTTCGGTGATGTTAATATTGCTAATGTTTAGAAAAATCTTTTAAGTTCAAATTCAAAGGATAGCATAGGCTTTTCTCCTATCCTTTCATGTATTAGAGGTTCCAAACAGGGAATCAGATATTAGGAAACAGAATTTCTTCAAGCTTCAAAAGCAAGGAGTTCTGAGAAAGCAATATGCAACCACTGTTACTTTCAAAGTACCACACTATAATGTGTATATAGCTTCAGGTCCCACAAAGGCAAACAACCTCTTGACCTCACACTTTCATACATGGGAAAAAGTTATTGAGCCTATATTTTGCCATATTTCAGATTATTACAGCATGCAAAAGAAATATAGTCATTGAGGGGAAAAAAAAGAAAAAAGAGGGAAATAATGAAATCCTAAATTCTCAATTGTTAAACCACCCACTCCACTTCTAATTGTTTTTAAATCCTGTTAGAGCTCAGTGTAAGGAACTGAAAGGCTGAACAAAAATAACTTTAAATCCACATAATGCTAGTTTCTGTCAAATGGCAAAGCTTTTTGCATTCTCGTTTGAGTATTCTGCCTTAGTGTAAAAATGAAGAGAAAATAAAAATCAAACAATAACTGAACTTTGCTGTGGTGTCCAGATTAGAACCATGTTCTGCACAGAAGTGATGGGCATGTAAGCCCTTCGTATCAGGAGATCTGTCTGGCACTCATCAGGCAGTGCTACTTGATCACAGCTGGATAAAAATGCACACCCAGGGCAAATCTGTAAACACCAGCTTAATCTGCATGGGAAAAGTTACTGTCATCTCCTCCGACAGAAAAAGCCTCCAGGACATTCCAGCAGTAACAGTCACTTCAGTTTGTTACAAATGTTGTCAGATTTAGACACAAAACCATTATAGATGTCAGAAAGCTACAACTGAAAAGAAAATAAATGTATTGCTTTTTAGATATTTTGGTTTAGAAAAATGAGGCAAGTCAGTAGTTTTATGATATGACCAAAGAGTGTGTGTGGAGGGATTCCTATTATACAGCACTTGCCAACAAGCTACATTTTAGACTGTAACTCACTATTTTCTAGGACGTTTAAAGAGATTTTTCTTCAGGGGAGGGATTGTAATTTTGATAATATTTTGCAGGAGTCTTCCCAGTGCAGAAACTAAAAACAGCTCTGTCCTTAGGATGTGCCAAAACATGCTTCTGACTTTTTATGGTTCTGAAAAGACCAAGACCAGAGTCTTCAAGACCAGAGTCCATTATTCTTGTAATCAGCCCTGAAAAACACCCTAAATAACTTAATCATCAGAATAGCTATAAACTAATGCAGAAAAAAAGGAATTCATCAATTCTAGACAGTTTAGATAAATAATGCAGTCAGAGATCCATAGTTTGCTTGTCTTTTTCAACAGATAATCCCATTTCCTTTAGAGCGAATATGCATCTACAAAAAAAAAAAAAAAAAAAAAGGAAATTTAATGTGAGCTGGACCAGACCCCAGAGTTCTCAATGTGAAAATCATAATGCTACAAATTCCCTCTCCGACCTTGTATCGTCCCTTCTACCCTCCCATGCCCACACTCATGCATAACAGAGATGTAGAATGACTAGTTTCTGCAATGTGTTAAATAGGAGGAAAGGGAGCATTCAGAAGAAAACTAGGTATTTGGGGCTTTCTTCAACCCAAGATTAATGTCAAGAGATTTTTCTTAGCATTAGTGTCAGTGCTAGCCAGGAAAAATGATCCCATTAAAGGGCCCCTCATGAATAATTCATGAGGCCCAATTTAGTGTTAGTACTGAGGGTGAGAGATAAACAGGTGATAGAGTTTGTAGGGAAACCATTGCACTTGACGTGGTATTATTAATATTTTTATTTTTTTTTAATCCGTATATGTATTAGAGGAAGAAGACATAACTTGTGTATTAAGACTTGGGATACTGTTCAACTTTGAGTTGAGGATTTATGTGATCTGTGTTTCCAAATCATTAGTGATGAGCTATTCCCCCTAAGTGCATTAAAGTAAAAAGCTCCACAGACAAGCTGGTAATTTAAAGGCTGTGTTTGGCAACAGGATTCTTCAGTTCTTTGCTGTTCTCTTCTAAGTCCATTGTGAGTATGGAAGAATAGTTACTGAATATAGCAATTAAGGGTTTTTTCTCCCCAAATTAAAAGTTACATTTTTGCAATAATTGTGGTAGTTAAATAATTTATGTCCATTTAAATAGAATAGCATTTAGCACAGATGTTTACTGAAAATCTTTTTGTGTTTAGTGTAAAAAGGTGAAAACAAAACTGGTGTAGTACAGGGATGCCTGTGAGCATGAGATTATTATCGTGGCTGTGCAAACTGTCAAACTACTATTAATTGACTTCTTTAAATTGTAGCATGTATTGGTAGATTCAAATCAAACAGAAGTTACTAGAGATGGGGCTAGGGTTGGTTGAACCATCTCAGCTGGTCACAAAAAAAGCTCCTAGTAAGGAGCCTTCAATTTAAGCACTGTGTCCTGCTGATTTTCATGCTTTTAGAAAATCAAAAAGAAGAGAACAGCCATAGAGTTGCTCAAAGTGACTGGGTGCCTATTCCATGCCGACCCTTGGAAGGCCAGGTACAATTTACATCTCTGTGTCCATGTTTTGCTCTGCAAACCTCTCTCCTTCTCACGAGTCATGGAGAAATGACCATCAGCCACTTAATAGGTTTGTTTCATATTGTGTATTTTGCACTCCTCACTTTTAGTTAGAAACACCAGTAGAAAGAGGAATTTGAAATCCCCAGGAACTCTGAATACAAAATTTGAGACTTTACTATGCCTATATGTGCTGGGCCTGGCAATGTGATTGTTTTCATTTTATCATACCAGTTTTTGCATTCAGCCATAGGAAATTATTCTGATTTTCACCAGTAGAATTCCATTGCTACTTCCAAGTTGCAAGGAAGGCAAATGAGATCAGCATACATCCCCCTGGGTTTATTCTGATAAATATTTACTGAAGATTGAATTCTACCAAAATGCCACTAGGATTTTGCTCTAAATAAAAATTATATCATTGGACTTGTGGCCTCTATTGCCATGATCTGTGATCTGTCAATCCCAGATGCTCATTCCCATGCAGTGGCTACAGTTTGCATGGTTGAGCTGGTTTAATCCAAAACTAGGATGTCTCCATCAGTGAGTGATTGGCCTAGAGGCATGAAGTGACAGGACAGTACTTCAAATTTAATTTACTTAAGTGATGTTGCTGGTCTTTCTAGAGTGGTCACCTCTGTGGGACATTGGTTTTGTAAGCTAAATGCACATTTCTCAGTGTATAATAATCACTATCCCCTTAAGCCCCATAGGGCGACATAAATCTACTTTAAAAAATTCTGTACTGACATGTCCATGCAAATGATAGTTTGAATTCCTATAGTAAAAACACCATCAACCTTCCAAGTTTCAGTTCTTGAAAAAAAACACCAATATATCAAGTCTATAATAACAAAAGTTGTGCTTTTATAACTGTGCCTCATGAGCACTGAAAAATTTGGGCAAATAAAAATATTGTCTGCTTTGAAATTTCTGCTTTACCCTCAAAGTGGTTGAATAATGAAAGTGAAATGCAATCTTGTATTCCAGATGTTGAGATGAATAATAATATAGCACACAGACAACAGGTTTAAAGTGTCAGGCTGAAAATGTATTAATGTGATTTTGTAATTCTAAGCACCAATCAAACAGTCCCGGAGTCCCAGCTCTGGAACATAAGGCCTCATGCCATTGACAAGAGATGGGCTTTTCCTACCTTTACTGGTTGCCTGGGAGATTCATCTCACTGCTCAGCAGGAATAAGGATTGGGATAAAGGATTCCTCTCTTCACTTGGCTTTGTTTCCTCCGTCTGCAAAGATCATGATCAACTGTGGGGTTCCAAATTTGAGCTCACCTGGAGATCTACTCCATGGATTTGTTGAGAAGCTGAAAGCATGATGAGGACACACTGCCCCATGTTCCTGCATATACCTAAGGAAAAAAGGAGGAAGGAGAGTGGTCAATGAGGTTGGTTGGTTCCTTCTGGTGAGTTCAAGGTCTAGTGAGAATAGAGTAGGAAAGATCCACTTTTCACTGCAAGGGATAGTCTTCCTCTCTTCCCTCCTTCCCTGCTTCTCTCCAGAGTTTTTCAGGCTGCTGGGTATATATTTTCTTGCTTCTCTGTTGAAGCTCTATTCCCAAGAGGGGGAAGAATGGTACTCTGACATACTGGTATTTGGGTATACCTTTCTCTTCAGTAAGATGACTATGTATCCCAGTAGAACAAAATATTTGTGTATAAATATGTATTTGATTCTTTGGATAGTTGATAGCTACGTAAATTGTATGTTCTATGTCTTTTTCACGTATAAAAATTATGTACTTCTACAAATTTGGAAGTATCTATGTTTTCTGTTGCATTTGAGGTGCTACATAAACATTATTCTGTAAAAACGCTTCTACCTTGGATTATGCTTGGCACCAATTTACATTGTAATATTACTGACACTGCCATTTAATTTGCCTACTTGCTATGGTCTAAGTGTAGGTAATTTACAAACCTTTAACAATGTTCAGCTTTCCTAAATGGTAGGGAGAACTGCAATTACACTTAAAATGCACTGGTGCACTATGTGTCAGCAAAAAAAGGACCTACAAAAGACATAATTACAATGTAATTGCCCACAAGTTCATGAAGTAAACATACATTATTAGAAGGCACTCATCTATTCAATTTAAGTGACATTACAGATAACATATTGCATAAATAGGAAGCCATTTTGTGACTAGTTAGTATAATAATAAGAGTTGAAATTAAAATGTGGTATATGTATTCCTAAAAGCACTTCAAGCTTAGCATCTGCTCTGTAGTGCCTTGCATAATGCTCTATTTCCAGTTTTAAACATTTGAATATTCCCTAAGGATATACACCGATAAATAATGACACTATAAGGTATCTCCTTAACAAAAAAGTTTCAAACAAATGTTTAAGCTGCCTAAGGCAAGTCTTATCCAAGAAAAACATCAGAAGAATAAAATGGTTAGAGGCAAAAGGGAAAAATTCCAGGAGTTATTTTTATGAGCAAAATTGTTCAAAACTATGCAAAATTTAAGCTCTATTTTAGTTTTGGTCATTTGATGAAACCTGCATACCTATGGGGATCATGGTTCTCCCACGTCGCACCAGAAGGAGGATCTAAGGTGTCTGAAAACTTTCATCCTAATTGAACATATTAAAGAATTTGGCCTTGTACTTTTTTAATGAATAGCAGCTGAATATGTATATAGATCAGATTTGCTCACTGAAAGTTGATGATCCTGTTGGATCACATCCCTTCTGTTTCTGACAATTTCTAGAATAGGCTTTGCAAGAATTCAGGGCAAATAATAGCTCATTCTCAGAAAACCTCTGGAACACCAATTCCTCACATGATGGCACCATATCTTCCTGAATAATTCTGTTGGTTTTCTAGCTTGCTAACAAAGTAATGTGTTTATCCCAAGTTCCAATCCTTGGAGAGGGGTCAGGCTCCATCTCAGTAAAGAAGTAGAGCCAGAATTGTGAATCTGGGACCTCTTAAGTTAACAAAAGCAAAGATCTCCCCTTAGATTATGTATGTGTTGTTGAGGACTTAATTAGTGTAAAAAAACCCCATTAAAAAAAAAATCTTTACTGTTAAGCTCTTATGTACTGTGCTCTCCCACTGAAAAACACAGTTCAGTTTGAAAGTCTGGCAAATATCTTAGAGTTGTTAGAGCCCTATATTTAATGGTTTGGGTTTTTTTTTTATAACTTTGCAAGCAGTCTGACACAGTGTAGATACAGAGTAGATTGTTTACTTTTAATTTGCTCATAACAATCTTCTTTGCCAACTTTTGCAAACAACAATGATATCATAGATTTTTACTTGGGAGTCCACACTGTTGAACATGCTCACTTTTTTTTTCTCTCTTTTACCTCTTTCTTTAGATAAATATAATAGTGAATTACAAACTTGTTAAGTATTTCCTTTTGGAAAACATTGTCTGATACTTGATATTGTACCAGGACTCAACCTAAATTGCTTTAATTCCTTGTACCTGCTGTGTAGTTAGATGAGATCAACTAGACAGACCTTTCCCATTGGTTAAAGGTCAAAAATAGCCTAAAGACATGTTGTTTACAGCACATCATATTGAGAAATATACTTTTCATAGAAAGTATGACCATATTTTCATTAACAGTGATAAGAAAGCTTAAACAGCTCTGTGGCTATAACTACAGAGGATTATTTTTAATCACAAATCTATTTTTAAGAAAACGTAGAAGAACAAAATTCACCAGAGAATATTCTCATTATTATTTTACCATAATTATTACAGATCATGTAAAATGTTGTTCTATTTTTCCACTATTTGAGTACATTTGAGAAACTCCAGACAATTCAGTTTGTTGAAAATTTCAAAGCAAGCCAGGAATATTTTGCATTTCAGAATTAATATTCATTGGTAGGTGACTACCTGGTTAAGCTGGCCTTTCTTGCTTATGGGAGAACCAGGAAAGATTTGGATGTAATCATTATTTCTTTAAAACTCGGGATTTTACAAACCTTCATTTAAGGAGTGTGCTTATATTAACTAAAGTTTATAGAAACAGTGGAACTTGCTCCCATGCCATGATTTGAAGGGACCTGGATTTAGAAACCTACATTTCCTCTATAGCTGGGGTAGACACAAACATCTCCAGGAAAAGATTCATCTAAGTTAAATAATTTACAAAGTTTCTTTACAAGGAAAAAAGGATGCAAGAATGCATCATGTCAAACAGTGCATTACTAACAGACCGATAGTAATTTGTGTAAAATATTTTTTTTTTACATGATAGTTTGTCAGAGTAAAAACAAAGCAACCCTATAAAGTCCAAATGCAATTCCTGAAGTTAAAAGGGACATGAATTTTCCAAACACAGAGACGTTGTCTTGTGGTGCTGACATCCTCCCAAGAGTTATATCTGACACAAGTCATGTCTGAGAAGAGGGAATATTATTTTTGAGCTTATAGAGCTTGACATTGTCAGAAGACTAGAGAGGGAAGACCTGGTAATTCTGTAATTTACAACATTAGTTAATTAAAGCACTGAAGAGGAGGAAAAAAAGCCACAAAAATGTGATGAAGAATGACTCTAAGATTTTTGTGGTGGCAATTTACCTCATAGGTGAAATTCCCAGAGTTTTCATAAAAGATATGTGCTCTACCCTTGTACTTGCCTGAGTAGTACTATCAAGTCCAATGATGTCCAACCAGCTACTTCACAAAACATATCTTGAATGCTGACTTGTGAGGTACTTTGGCAAATCATGATTTGCTAATGTTTTGATGCATTTCTTGGTACTGGAGATTATATTAATCTCTAGATGTGAAATCAAAATAATTTGTAATGCCAGATGCCATAGCATTTTTGAATATTCTTAATGATACCTTAAATTCATAACTGTGCATCATCGTTCTCAGTTTAACTTTTCAATAATCGTTTACCAAAAACTTTGGTACATATTTCAAAAGAGTACTTCAATGAAATGAGTGTATCTTAACAATTTAGCAGGTGGAGAGTATATGGCTAACATGGACAGCAGAGTCCATGTTTGTATTTTATATGACAAGAACACTAACTTGGTAATTAAGTAAATATTGTAATAAGTATGGCTCTGACATCCACTTGAAGGTTATAACTCCCCAGGGAACAGATGCTTAATTTGCAGCCGTGATAATAACAACCTAATGAACCTCCCATCTTACTGGATAGCTTAATAAACTTCAAAGAAAACAAAACAAGAATCTATGAGTAAAAGTACATCCTTAGCTTTTCATTAAGCAAAATGAGCATGAGTCAAGGCCCAGCATGGCTTCCAAAGTTAAAGCTACCAGCTACAAAGCAAATGTATGCAGAGAAATGTACAACAAAAGATATAGCTTTTAAACCTCCAGTTGAGTTTCCATAAATGTTGCTTACAAAAGCTACCATTCTCTATGTTAACAAAAAGTTGTGGATATGTTCTTCACTAAATCCTCTTTTCTCATATAATCCACCTTGTGCACTTTATCTCAAGTGTGTTTTATCTGATCTAATCCTGGGCTCATTCATTCTCAGATAGAAGCAACAGGATTATTTCACACTTAAACTAGGCCCAATCTTTCTGTGGGTCCATAAGAGGACACCTGGGTAATGAGAAATTATCTGTGGAACAAAAGATTAAGCAGGTGCTGGGGGAAAAATGTTCTTTAAAATACAGCAATTTTTAAGGAAAAGATAAAACATTTTTATTCAGAAAAAAAAAATGTTCATAGGAGGCACTATTTTTTTTTTAAAGAATGAGATTACAACATTAGAAACAATATTACTTGGCACAAGTTTTATTAGGGAAAAAAAAAAAAAAGAAAATCTTTTTCAGTCACCTTAAAATGACATTGATTTCCCAGGAGTTAATCTGGATTTTAATGGGTATAAAGTGAGCAGTGTCCAGGATATATCAGAACATTAGTTTTAATCAGGTTCAAAGAAGCCAGTCATATCCAGCCACAGATTCTTTCTTGTTCTACCAGACCTTATTTTAGAGCACTTACAGTTAGGAGGAGGAGGAGGGAAGCTTCATGGCTCAGTAAATTAACTCGAGATTTTTTTCTTTGCAGTAGTGGGCAAAACAATTTAGACATAAAAACAAAACCCTCTGCTCATCCCCCATCCCCTTAACATGGGGTTATGGATTAGTACACACCAAGTTCAGTCTCCTTTGCTTGATTTATCCATATCTATAGCTATATCTATATATCAATCTCTATTCATCCCCATTCGCTTTTAGAAACCACAGGATCACCTCAAATATTATCTTCCATCTGTATCCACTGTATATCAGACTCTTGATGTGAAGGTGTGAAGGCAGAGGAAAAACGTACTGGTTTAATGCACTGAGTGGAGCAGTTCCTCAGAAGTCAAAAACTGATAAATAATTATTTCTCAATCTTTCTCTCCTTCTCTGTTGTCATCAGCCTCCTCATGGACCACTGTACAACAGCAGAGATTTCATCCTTTAATTCTACGAGCCTAGTGAGACCTTGGACTGATGACTTGATTTTCTGTCGTCTTTTGAGTTTTCTTCTCACCAAATAAATATAAAAGAAGCACAGTATGTAAATAGTTTCACAGGATTGAAAATGAATATATTATTGAATTACTACACTGGAGACTGAAAACAGATATATGCTGGAAAAAAAGGTAAAACAGAAGAGTGGGAGTTATCTAAATCCTCAGGACTCAGGATACAGACTAATCTGCTCTACTGGCTAATAGAGAAGAAATATCCAGTGAGTTCTCATAGAGCTGCACGATAGAAGTTTATTTCTTTTTTCTTTTGTAATATGCAGTGCTACATGATGTTGTTTACAGAACAAAAGATTAAATGGTCATTTAATTTAAGCATTTTATGGTCTGTGTCTTTCTTTTTCCCAGTGAGTATTTGGCAGCACATAAACAGTTTCTTTTACTTTCAGTCAGGCAAGCTTTCCTCATCATCATGGTCTCCCCAGTTCCTTCCAGCTCGTGGGACAATCCCTGTGCACTGACCAAAAGGGTGGTAGCTGAAAAAAGACACTAAATAAGTTAAATATCTAAATCTACAGTTAATAGTGTTTTCAGAAATAACTAAACATGGAGCAGCAATTCTCTGTGACATTCAGGAATTCCTCTCTCTAACCAAGGCACATATAGGTAGATTTGATTAGTTATCCTTCTCAAAAGTAGGAGCAGTAATTCAGTACCTGCTGTTTAGGGTTATTTAACTCAGGATGTGTTTTCCAGGACACTTGTAGAAAAATATCATAACCATTTTTTGACTTGTCATCCAACAGCAGTTTACAGAAATGCAATCAAAGCCAGGCCCACTGACTAGGTAAGATGAAATTTTAAATTAAATTAGTATGTACAATTGCATATAAATTTTAAAATTTATAGAAGTTAATAAAACCCATTAAATATCAGCAGGCTTTGAAGATCTCATAGCTTTTAAAATGTATGTTAAAGCAAGTTTTTGCTTTTACCTATCTCTCAGTATACTTATTAATATAAAGTATGTTTATTAACTTTATGTATGTGGGTATTTCCACTTCTTTGTTACAAAACATCACTTTTAACAGAGCTGTGCTCTTGACTAACCCTTAATTTGTGGCTGTAAAACTTAAGGCACAAAAACAAACAGCCCCTCTCCATGGTGGGGGATTGGAACTAGGTGAACATGAAGGTCCCTCTCAATGTAAACCATTCTATGATTCTGTGACATGACAGTCAAGGAAAACAGCTTTCAGGGCTCCAAAAGTAAAGTTATTGGGAAGGAACAGTCATAAAATATTTCATGGAACAAATATCACCCTTAAGTACTCAAGACTGAACATGGAAAAAATCCCAATTTCCGAAGGATTGTAATTTGTGCACCAGTTGCTTTTCTCTTTTATCTGAATAATGCAATAAAAGAGTGGCTATTTCTTTTGGAAGAATACAACTATATTAAAGCTGATGAACCTTTACAGTCTAGTTGGAAAACAAAATCTTTTGATCTTTTGAAACAGTGTTTTGGAACAATCATGACAAAAGATACTAAACTGATATTGTCATACTTAATTTTTGATTAGTTAAAAATTATTTGCTCTTTTTTCTCTATAATGCTCTTCCAAGTATGCAAGTTGAAACAAGTTATTACAGTTTCAATGTGAAGTTTAAGAACTAAGAAAATTGCTTGCAATGTGATGCATGAATAAATAAGACAGAGATGTCTTATCTGTGTGTATCTATATATGTACACTAATATACAGTTATATGCTGTAATCTATTTATCTTCATATTATGCTACTTGCTCTTCTGACCAGTAGATAGTGGTAATTATCTGTGCATAGGTACATGTATGAGAAAGGGAGAACAGATGTCCATGATTATGTAAGTTATGGTAATTAATAGTACATAAATGAAACAAGTTTGTTTTTGTTGATGTGTCACTTGCACACTGCTCCTCTTGAGCATTGGGTTACATCCTGTACACGATCGCCTTATTGTCTACTGTCATAAAAATTCCAGTTCTGTTTCTGAGCAGTCACAGAATGGGACTTGCCAGCTGTCATGGAAAATGTATTCAGTTTCATTTCCACTTAATTTATCTAATCTTAATTCTATTATTATTTTATTACAATTATTTAAGTGCTTGGGGCAACAATCTAAAATAAAAACAAATAAACAGTAGGAGTTCCAGATAATTTGTAAGTGATCTGAAAGGTCTAATGGAAACAACATCATTACTGCAGTTTTATTTTTTGAAAGGTTAATATTATAGAAGCTTCATCATTGCTGCTATAGTTAACAGTCTGTCAACACTGACACGCTAAATTTCTGCTTCACAAGATTAAAGGCTAAACTATAAAAACTCACCCTGGACAGGGGAAAAAGAAGTTGTGAAATGGTGTTTAGGTATTCAAAACCCCTGTAACTATAGTCCTCACATCACCTTCATTTTCAGGACTGTCTACTTGAAACACAGAAGAGCATCCAAGCCTGTGATTAATTCCATTTCTCTTCTGCTAAACTCTTCCATACTGAGGCACCTGCCAGTTTCCATGGCTGTAATGAAATCTGAACACACAGAGATCCACAATCCAATGTGTCTTTCACCACATCGAGGTGAAGTTGTGGTTTGCCATCCTGGGCTTGGCTGATCATCTCCTCTCACCCTCTTCAGCAAAAACCGTGAGTAGCTGCATTCAAGTCATCTGTCTCCCAGCCAAAAAGTGGGTTTCTTGGGCTTGTGCTTAATCAGAGCCCTTTGCTTCTGTTTAATTGCTGAACCCGCTCACAGTTGCTCTCACAGAGTCTGTGTAAGCACAGAGTCCTCACTGCAACTCATTATACTTCTCCATTTGTTAACTTGCCCAAATCCTCCCCGTAATGTGGGTGGTTTAGGGTGCCTTGCAGAAAAATTTGTTTTCTCTTTTTGCCCTGTCTAATGCAATGAGCCATTTATTTATGATGTTCCAATCTCGTTTAAATATCTTTTTTTCTCTTTTTCCTTCTTTTTGTACTCAGCATTTAGATGGTGTGGTACATGTCTCACTCTGTCTGAGCAATAAAAGCACATAATAAAAGAATATAAGGAAGGTGATAAACAACTCACTCAAAAATTAGAAATTATTAATGCACAATTTAAACCTTATTCTAGAAATTTCTGTTAAGTATGAAACTAGTAAAGTCAAGTATTCTAGTGGTCCCATAGTGATGTGGTGGTTAAATTTAATCCACTGTTTAACAAGACATTTGATTTGACTAAGAAAATGCAGTGAAATATCCCGAGCCTGATCTAGCTGTGACTGAATATGATGCAACGTTTTCCAGTGGCAAAATGTATGGGGAATCACCATGAATGTCTGAATCTGAGGCAATGAGAATTCAAAAGGAAGGTTTTGAATGACATCTCAGCTTCTAACTTCTGGGATTTTCAGCAGCATTTAGCATTTCTTTAGAAGAAATTTGGATTTAACTGGAGATAAGCAGCTGCAGACAGCATTACTTATCTAAGATGATTCTTCTCTGCATCTGAAAAAGACGCAGGAAAGAAAGGCAAAATTCCAGAGTGATGACTCCATAAATGGTTTATTTAGAAACTGAAACTTGACTTTGTTTTCTAGCAGAAACCAAATGTGTTAGTTTGATTTGGATACGGTATATTGACAAAGGGTGGGTTGTTTCTTTTATTCATCTAACCCTGGTTGCAGAGATAGAGAAAAAATAATCAGTGCTGAGAGTAAACAATGATCCAAACTCTTTGTTTGCTTGAAATGGCTGACCTTGCTACGAGGACATATCTGCACAGAGGATGGTGCCTCCAGAAGGAGTTATGGAATCCTGGCAAGTGGCTCAATGCCTGTGCGAGCACGGCCAAGGCTCTGTTCAGCTGATCCAGATGTGCAGCCCTGGCGTGCCCGGGGAATCTGCTCTGCACAGCCTGGCCCCATCTCCTCCTCCTGAACTGCCTGTGTGGGGAACTGATATTCCCTCTCCAAGGGGAGCAGGAAAAGGCATGATGAGCCAAATTCCAGTGAGCCAAAATCCAATGAGCCAAATTCCGACGAGCCAAAATCCAACGAGACGAAATCCAAGGAGCCAAAATCCAACTAGCCAAAATCCTTGCCCCCTGTAGTGGCACAGCCGTGGTGGGAGCTCTCTGATGGCCACCCTGCCCGCAGGCCGGAGCTCTCGTGTCCGGCCGCCTCCTGACGATGGACACTGCGTCTCCTCCTCTGGTCGGTGTGAGACAACTGTGAGGCTGTGACACAGAAATCACCTTCTAGCTTGCTATTAGGAAAGTTTAGCAAATTGACTGCTGCTAAAATAAGAGATATGAAAGTTCCCTCTGCAGCTCAGTCACACGGGGCAAATCTCACAGGCCTTACGCAGCCGGAACACCCATGGAGCGCGCTCAGCGGGGCCTGACCCGCAGGATAATAGGGATGCATACTGAATGAATTGGAAGTAACACCTGGCCTTTGTCTGGAAAATTACCATTTTTTTAGGCCAGTCTTCAAAGCTGAACATTTCTTTAGGACTCTGGAGCCATTGAGGAGGCAGACAAAAGGAAGAGAGTCATGGAGAGACATGTAAAAGCTCTAGGCCCAGCAGAAAGGGCGAGAGGGTATGCGAGAAGGCTGAGGGAACAGAAGTTAAAACCTCAGCATAAAATTCCAGTTCTTCCTATGCGGATCAGTTTTTCCAAGGGTGAAAGGAAAATGAATTTTCCAATGCATTTAAGTGATTTCATTACACAATTATGTGCTTGCCTAAACTTTAGCCACATACTGTTACCCATCCTTGCAAATAATCAGTTTTTGGTCGGTGTTTTACAACATATACTTAGTTTAAACATAAAATACACTCATGTTTATGTGTACAAAGAGACACATTCACCAAACGCTGTGCCCTGCCTCTCATTCCAGAGAGAAGGAATGCATCTTTTCTGGGTAAACATTACTGTAGAGGAATAATGCTTTACCTTTAGAAACATCCAACATCCATTTACTACATATATTTAATTGAGAGAAAATGCCACTCTTCCACACTAGAATCCAAGCTTCCAAACAAATGCTCAACTTACTACATTCCAGAGCAAAAGAAACCATTTCACAATCCAAATGGAGGGGTATATGCAGAATACTGGGTAGTTACATTCTCACAGATATCTCACTCTAGTCTGAGACTGATCCAGCATAACATGAGTAGGTTGAAGCTGGTAGAACTAACAAAATGCTTAAAATTTCACACTTTCTCAAATGTTTACTTTTCTGGATCAGACTCTTGTGAATAATTGGGCCTGGAGCTTCTTGGACTACTTTTGGGGGAAGGGTGTGATCAGGTCATAAAAATAGAATGCCATCTTTATAGGGACTTAGTCACAAACTGCAAGCTGATCATCAGCCTAACTGCATGTCATCCTCCCCTAAATCAGATTAGTCACAAATGCTTATCAACTGAGCCCTAAAACCCTGATATAGTTTGAAAACACACAAGTTTTTCTGAAAGTTATCTTGGATACCCAATAAAAAAACCCAAACATGGCAGCTTTGAATATATCTGGTGACAGTGCCTAACAGCCAAGAGGAATCAGGGAGAATTGTTATGTAAAGTTACAATCTTTTCAAAAACACACCAGTGAGATGACTTCCAGCTCTGGAATCTGCTATCATTGCCAGCAGCCACCCTCAATATTTTTGCCTTGTTTTGTCTTCACTAGCTCACAGCTTTGTGACAGCTATTAGTATTTTGAGTATATTGTACAGCTTTGATTTTCATAGGCAGAGAAAATGCTTTCTCATCTGCTGATGGTACCAGGTCTGCCTAGCCTGAGCAGTTCCATGCAGTCTGGTGAGCTATAGAGGTTACATCAGCCTCCAGGTTGGACCATTAGTCTCAGAAAACCTCTACAAGCAATTCATGGATGACAGGACACTACTGTCCCAGGAGAGCAAGCCTCTGCATAGGAATTTACTCAACTCTGTACAATATTCCTTAGTTTGGTGCAAAGCAAGGAACCAAAGCCACTATTTTTTAACATCCCAGTGACATGGAAGTAAATCTGGCAGCTATTTCAGATTTTCTGAGCAATTTTGTAAACACAACAGCATGTTACACCTTTGCAGAGATACTTCTTGAGAAACAAAATATATAGTATGGACCTAATAACAGGTTCAGTACAGCTGTACAATATAGTTTGGTTGAGCAAAGAATTTCTGGTTTGCATTTCTGTTCCTCTGTCTCTTCTACTACTAGAATTAATTTTCCCCCATATTGTCTCTAGGTCCAAAATTAAAGGATCAGATCTATTTCTTTTCTGAGCATCTGTTTCTTGTTTTGAAATGTAGGCTAAGTAATAGTGTAATTTCTTTTTCTTTACTTCTGGAGCAAAAATAAGGTTGCTTATACATGCCTCAAGTGCCAGAACTTAGCATACTAATGCTCTAGTTATCCAGCTGACTTTCTGTATTTATTAGATTTTTAGTACAGTATGTGGCATTATAATCAATGCACTATTGACAAAAGCACTTGGATCACACACTATTTATTTAATTTACTAAACTCACTCTAATTTAGTAAATTTAATTCATACATTGTGTTTTCCTGGCAAATTCAGGTACATTATTCAGAAAGGGCACATGGACTGTTTAGCAAACCACTCTAAGTTATGTCAGGGGCCTTGCTTTAGGCTGTTGATCATTAACCTATTCATAACTGTAAACGTTTCTTGCTGCACATGTTGAGCAGTAACTTGTGAAGTTTGGCCATGCTCTGCATCATTTTTAATGTCTACTGAAGTCACAATACAAGAAGCATTTTACTGTAAACTGAAGGGACCATAAATTCTAAATCTCCAATATTTTTAGAACCAGTTGTATCAAAGCAATCTGATTGTCATTCTTTTGCTCACAGGATTCTCCCATTAGTAAGTAGTCTCATATTCCAGGCATAAAATACTGATAAGCATTTTAGCTCCAGCAGACTAGCTGCAGCTGTGTCACATTTGTGTTTCCTTATTTTATGTGTGCCAGTTATCTAGATTAAAGTTGGAATAGCATAGCACTCCACTAGATGACAGACTTGGTTTAAAGCCAGGCCACTTAATGATGTTTATCAAACAATTTTCAGCTACATACAGTAGCACAATTTAAAAACCTGAGAAGACCCTAAATTATCAGGCATGCCATGAGAGGTCATTTCTTTTTTTGGATGGAAGATTGAAACATTCTCCTCACAAATACATGGAGTGTCCCTAGTCAGGGGCATCAGTGAAATAATCTGATTTCATTTTTTCTACCCAGTTTTGAATGAATGTGTGGCCCTCATGGTTCTGAACAATCTTACCCAGTCATTTGGAACCAGAGATGGAAAACGTGTCAAATCAGTGGCCCATGAACTTCAGAAAGTCCTGCTTTCAATAGCTCATTTTCTGTTTTGTTCTTATGCTCATTTAGTCTTTGTTTGCTGGGTTATGGTTTCTAAGCTATTAATGACCAATTCAACTCCATGGGCTGCCCTCAGGCAATGGTTCATTAACTTGCAGCCCTATTAGATACAAGCTCACCTTGAGCTTCTATGGTGGGACAGCCTGTACTTTAGACCATCACAGGTATTTGCAGAAAGAGTATTACTGCTGATTCTGATATATCCTGATATGCCCTGAGGGGCAGAGAGCAAGTTTTTCCTGGATGCTGATGACTATTGGGACTGATACCATGGCTGGCATTCTGGGTAGGCCATCATAGGAAGGAAAATTTGGTTTGACTATCCAATGCTAACATTACCTTCTCCAAAGAGCTTCTTTAAAGTTTAAAGTTGCATTAGAAACCCAATTGAAGTAAATTATGTGGAAAGTAGACTGTAGAACTATGATAGATAGTAGAACTATGTTCTGAACTTACAAGTTTGCCTGTTGCTGCTGTGGAAAAAAATCCCAAAAACTGTGTGCTGTACAGAAAAACAAGTCAACAGCCTGACTGCATCACTGCCACCTCTGTCCCTGCTTGGGATGTCTGTAGTAGCCCAAGTTGTGCTTACAGAGGATTTCTTGCACATTGAAGAGTGACAGTGAACTTGTGTTAACTTCAGACAGAAACAAGGCTCATTGCCTGGTCCTTCTGAAGGAGAGAAATAGCTGCTCACGTGCTTTGCCAACATCATGATTTGAACAAGAAAGCTCTGAGTTAGCATCCCCAATACCTCTCCACTACTTTTGACCAAAGCACCTCTTCTACTATACAGTAGTTTATAATCAACAGCAAAACCAGCTAGCACTTGGCAAAACTCCATAAATCAATGGAGTTAAGAAATTCAAGATAACTTGAGCATCTGTAGCAATAACTTTACAATAAAACCTTTCTGTGATAAAAGCAAACAAGCAAAATACACCCTGATGCTCAGAAAGGTTAAAGAGCTAATGGTATGATCCCTGCAAATTCTGCTTCATTCATTATTCTCTTCTCAATAAAACCAGTAAAACTTGTCCTTTAGGCTTATGTTGTATGCATTTATATTTTAATATTGAGCAAAAATATCCTGTACACTTCCCCTTGGCAATTTATGTCTGTGTTTTAATATTACAGGATCTGATTGTTCATATTCTGGAGTAAGTGGAAATGTTCCCACTGATACCAGTGAGAGGAGAATCTGACTTCTAATTTCTAGAGGATTGAAGCCATCCTTAGAACGCATATCCTCTACTCTCCACTTTCTTTGATGACTTCTAACAGTCTTTTGATGTGGACTCCAAAATAAACCATTTTCTTCTTTGGATATATGTGTTGAAAAAGATGTAAAACATTGAATAGCAGAGTAAAACATTTTGTGTTTCAGGTCAGAATCTCATTTAAACCAGAAACTGCTAATAGCTGTTAGTTAAAAGAGAAGAAAATACAGAAGAATAAAAATGCTGGGCAAATCTCTTCAAACTCATGGAAATACCATACTGTTTGGTGTAGGCACACGTGATATTGTACTGACATAGCATAAAAATGTCACTTATGCCCTGATGTCTGTCTATGATCATAAACTGGATATTCAAGCAAAGGTCTTGTGAGCATCCTGATTCTGCTTCTCTGCACTCTGTTGAGAAAGTAGTTAAGCAAAATGGATAGATAGAAGGGTAAATGCCATTTATAAACACAGAAGCCCAGTGCTCTGACATGCTGATGGGAAAGGAAGGGGTAAAGGCACATCAGGATTAGATTCATCAGCATTCACTTTCTCAAAATTATGATTAGAATAAACTCTGCTGAAGTCTATGTTAAAAAATATATCCAGTGGCTAGAGAATTGTGAAAGATGTCTGGCAGTCCTGCATGACACTGAGATGTCGCAGCTCTGATTGACTTCATGGAATACTGTTGATGGAACAGATGATGGAATGCAATCATATTATTGAATGTAGTATTCTGGAAAGGTGCTTCAATGTTAAAATTATATGTGTAATGTAAAATCTGGCAAAGAATAAAATAAGATATAATTGAGTAGAACAGAACAGAGCAAAATTTCCTTTCAGAGGTTGGAGTTTTGACTGCAGCTCTGAAATGAATTGAATTTTCTTCTTTCTGTTTTTTTCTTACTGATTAATTATTATCAAATATTCTTTAAGAGCTTTGACATCTGTTAAATGTAATTACTTTCTGTTCCATATGTAAATCAAGGTCTTTCTTAAAAAAAAAAAAAAAAGAGGTAGTTTATACTTAAATTAAGTACTTTTATCTGCAATTTGCAAGTTAAGGTGTATGTAAAGCCTGTGGCTATACTAAGGGCTCAGTTGTGCCTCCTAGGCACAGTGTTAATTAAAGGGTGATGTGGATTCATACAACTCTGAGGAGAACTCTGGAAGGGATTATACCTTGGAGAGGTACAATGCCTCCAGTGCAGCACAGCATGTAAAATGCACACGCTCTGCACCACCCGCATTGATGTTGCTCAGCACCTCTGTGGGCCCATCTCCTTCCCACATCTCCTCATCCCTTTGCTGGGACACTGGGAAGGGACAGTCCTGGCACTGGTCTCTGATTCCTGCATGCCAATGGAAAGGTGGTGCTGACTTCCTTTATGCTGCTGATAACTATTCAGACAGGGTACAACCTGGCCAAGGATAAACAGAAATTGCCAAATGTCATTCCTTAGATATAGGTTCTCTTTTTACTCAGTGTCATGTCTTTTAAAAGTCTGACAGCATGTATGATGTTTGACAGCTTCTTACATTTTATCTAAGCCCATCCTATATAGCTGATTTTGAATAATTCTATATCCATGTCTGATTTTGTTCACCTTCATATTTTTCATTAGGGATCATTTTTCCCCGGGGAGGTTCTCTTGACACCAGTGTAGTTTTAGATATGATTTACTCCTATGCAAGTGTGATCAGCATCATGCCTATGGACCTTTTGTTTAGAACATTGACAGTATCCAAAAAATTTATTCTAATTTCCATGTAAATAATATCTGTGATCAATTTAATACACATTTAAAGATTTTTCAAGGCCATATTACTCACTGGATTAAATGTACATTTTGGTAATATATTATTGCTATTGTACATCCAATAGATCTAATTCAGCCCAGGGTGATTTTTTTATAACCGAGTAATAGACCACTGAAAATAGGATTTATTATAGAAATGCCATGGCATTCTTATTTATAGTATAATAGTACAAATTGCCCCTATAATAAATACTCTTCAGTTATCAAATCATTAGTCTTTTACGGTAACACTGACAAATGATCCCATAGGCAGTATGATATTATTAATGTAATGCATTAACTTTCAATTTTAAATTGGTTATTGGATCTGAAACAACTGCACATTATATGATGTAGTTTAAGCAGGACTTGTGACCTAAATCTGCATAGCTTTACAGCAAAATGTGACTACACATAGTGCTTTAGACTATCCTCATCTGCAGCATGAAAACAGTAACACTCTGAGCCCGCAATTCAACACAGATCTGTAGATTGCATCCACTGAGAGAAAACTGTTACCAAAGAATGTCTAAAAGGAAAATTTTTAAATCATGCAGAAGATTTTTGGTAAGTCATTGTCATTATTGGTCCCAAGAGAAAGCAGGTCAATTGTTAAGAGCTGATGAAAATAAAGACTAGAATGAATTTTCTTTAAAATTTAGCTTTTGAGGGTTCTTTTCTTACTAGCAGGTGTTTGTTTCATGAGCTGTTCACTGTTACTATAGAAGAAACAACGTTTAGTTATGTATATTTGATCTGGAAAAAGTGCAGAACCAGGGTCCTTTGTAGAGATTTTACATTTGTATAAAGTAAAACAAAATAAGCAGGCAGGAGTAAGAAAATGTTATAAAAGTAAGCTTTGCAAGAATTATTTATTTGAACAATGAGATTGGCAAGTCTAACAATGTAAAAAAAATATGCTTAGCAACTTTCTATAATTTAGATTTGTAGTACTCAGCAGATACATTTTTTATCCTCAGTTCAGTCCCATATTTCAGTACTAGAAATACAAATCATTTAAATCATTAATAGTCTCAGAATGAGGTACTATTTAATTATATAAATGTTATGCTTCAGCATCACCAGTAATTTTTTCAGAATTCTAACTGCTCTTTTAATGCATCAAACCTTGATTGGAAAAAAGTGAAAATTTTCTATTTGTCTTGCTGGTCAGTTGGATATTATTTCTTTTGCTTAAGAAAAATTTAGCACATTTTTTCCAGCAGCCAGTTAAGTGTGGTCATTGTTGGTGTTAATGTGCTGTAGAGATTTTAAAGGAAGCTTTACAGCACATTGGCACCAGCAGTCCATTGAGAAAAAAAAGTAGTAATAACAATGGGATGTTGGGAAGATTTTATTTTTCCTATATCTTTCTTATGTTTTGCATTTTCCTATTGTGGAGAAAATATTGGTTTCTTGACTTGCCTCACTCTCATTCCAGCACCCAGCCTCGCAAGTCAAGTAGAGCAGCTAAGTGGCTGATCAAAGTTAGGGCAGCTGGCTATCACCCCCAGACCACATTATAGCATGGAAAAATTCATCCTGGATCTCAGTCAAAAGTCTCTTTCCTGTCTGTCCTCTCCCAGCCAGTTAGCATACTTTATTTTCTTCAGAAATTCCTGCAGCTGAAGACACAGCTTTATCCCAGGTGGAGATTCCAGTGTTTTTACACTCTCCACCTGAAAAGCATTTACAGATATTTGTGCAGTCCCTTCTACTCACATTTGGCCAGCAGAGCACATCTATAATTTTATTAATTTACACTGACTTTAGACTGTGGATTAAGTACTCATTAATAGGGTAAAAGTATGTGTTTATATCTGTCTGTCTTTATCAGAAGAAAGCATCTCTATCCCACTACTATGTCATTCATGAATAGTCATCTGAAGTGCAACATCCTTCACCCATTCTGAAAGAATGTTCTTTTTTCAGCTCATCTAAACAAACTCTTCAGCTACAGAATGCAGCAACTTAAAGTCCAGTTCAGCATCCCTTGCCTTGTCAAAGCTTTGCCCAAATGAGATCTGAGGTGATTCATGGACTAACAGTTGCTATGAAAATTAAGAATGTGGAATCACCCAGGGAAGTAAAAGGAGCCTGAAACAACCCCTAAGTCCCATTCTCTGCTGTCTGCATAACAGAATTCATCACCAAGGCTTCATTTGAGATCAAACTTTTGATCTAGATACAAAAAGAATTCATCACTGATTTATATCTGCAGATACTTTTGGAGATGCAATTATACCCACTATCCCAAAGCCAGAGGCCAAGTCAAAACACATTCTAAGAATCAGATGCTAAATTGATGGTGGTGATGTAAAGGCCTCGAACAGCTGCCCATGCTCAGTTCACACTTGATCCTAAGCCCATTGAAGGCACTGTGAATCTTTCCTTTGACGTCAATGGGCTTCAGATCAGGTCCTGAGCAATTTTTAAAAAACCTCAGAGAAATCAAAACCATTTCCTTTGGAATAAGACTGTTCACACCCCTTAGTGAAGACTATTTCCTTTCCAAATACAGCTTTCGTACCAAGTCACATCAGCTGAATTTCTATTTTTACCAAAAGCTTCATTTTTTAAAGAAGCAGGAAGTATGTTTTTACTTATATTTCATCTACTAGCTTCTAAGCTGTTTTTGTTCAACTCTCAAAAATATCCCCAGCTGGGCAGACCAGACCTACAACCAAAAATGCGAAACATTGTAGAAAGTTATGGCTATTTAAAAACCTCTTTTTTAAAATGGACACTCCTTGCAGAGGGATTGTCCCTACACACTGCAGCCAGTACACTCCAGTAGATTATTTTGTCCAAAACGTATGGCACCAGGGAAAATATTATAACCTGTATAACAGAACTGATACAACACTAACTTATACATCATGACAAATATCATATATAATTGATTAATATATGTTTCCAAAATTCAAAATAAATTACAAAGTATAGCACACCAGGGAGAGTAGATCTACCTGTCAAGATCCAGCTCTGTCTAACCATTTCCTGAAAATGATGTGGATAATTTTGTCCATGAAAAGCAATCCTTGTAATGACCAAGAGAAGAGTGAGGTTCTCCCCCTTTATTGAATACTGTGAGAGTGGTGAGTGTGTGTCCACTGCTTGGATAGAGCAAGGGGGCAAAGACGTGTTCAGAGACACCACACTGATGTGCATAAAAGGCTAAGAAACCTCTTCTAGACTGAAAACAGCAGCTAAGAAGCCTGAATGAAAAGTTTTGTCAACTACTGCACTACATCACTTTCTTCTCCTATGCTAGTGAAAGACTTAGTCCAAGCAAAATTTATTGTCCAAAAGGGCTTGTTCTAGAACCTCAGATGAGGCCAGTAGAAGGGACAGAGATGACTAGTTTGCTATAATATGTGAAATTGCCCTCGAAATATGTACTGTGCCTCAGATCAAAACCAAGCAAACCAAGAAGTATAAAATAAGCTTTGAAGGCAGTGCAGGGGGTCACAAGTGTTTTTTGGTGTGAGGGTCTTAGTGGCCTCAGCTGATGTCAATTTAAAGAGACAAATTATTATACCAGAGGCGGGAAAAATAATGTGGTATTATTCCCTGAGGTATCGATATCTCATCAGACACATTTTTTTGAGTTAAGCAACAAGACAAAAAGGAGTTGGGGGGGAGGGAAGCCAAAAAACAACCAAAAACCCCCAAACCAAAACCACCACAGGTCCTCTGAATATGAATTTAACCAACTAGTTGCCTGGCTTTATTATGTTTTTCAATCCCATGAAAAAACCTGACTTGCTTATCTTGCTAATTGGGACTCTTCTTGTATCATGACAGTTCAGGAAGCCTAAAGAAAAGGGCTATAAATACACACAGAAAGAGAAGCAATGAATAGGCAGTCATCCTGTGGGTTTAAGAATTGCCCTAGCAGATACCAGACTCCCAGTTCTAACTCATTTCTTTAACAGCACTGGTGAACATCAAAGAGTACAGCATGGAGCATGCTGAGTCCCAATTACACACCTCAAAAGTAAATGTTACTTCAATGGAAAGTCTTGGGAAATTCAAAATGAAATAAAGGCCAAGATACCCAAATGCTCTCTAAAACATGTACACCCTTACTGATAACAATTGTTTCTTCAAAATACATAGTTATTAATATAAGACACTTTATCATTTAATGAAAAATCGTTTCAGAAATGTGTTAAGAGCACATATGGGTAATATACTCTGCAAGATACCAGGAAAAGAAGTGTCAAATAATTAATTTCAGTGAATTTCTATTGTTTTTTAACAAGCCATTTTTAGACACAGGAAATCTTCTGAGCTCAGCTCGTGTTTAAAGGAGAAATAGAGTTAGTACAAATAATTGGTACATGTTGAAGCTGGGCAAGCATGAGCTGTATATTTTTTTTTTTAAATCCTCTTTAAAAGCTGTGTAAACCCTCTGTAGCTAAATACAAGTTCAAAGAGTTATGTCTTTCACATCATTTAGCAAAAAATCATTGCCACAACCGTCTTTGATTATTGGGTTGTTTTTGGTTTTTTTCTTTCTTTCCACACTAGCAAACAGATTTTTCTCTAACACCTTAATCTAGTGCAAGGAAACAAACTTAGCCATGTGGCCATAATATTAATTCAAATAAGTAATAGATAAGGAAATTAATAGATTCAGTGGTCTTTAATTTCAGTTGTACAACCTCCCTAACCTTTATGGCAGTGCTCACTTGCCTTCCTGCCAGTATATCCAGTATCCAATGAGCTGGCTATGGCATGTAATGAAAGTATAGAAGTAACTTCTATAGTCACCAGCACACACAATGTTACTTAAATGGAATTATTTTCACATTATTTTCATAGAAAAAAATTGCTATGCTGTGGTAGATACACCAATACTACCTTAGGTAATATATATCAACTATCTAAAGGGAGTATATGTGTGTGAGTGCTTTATTAAACCTTTGCATTAAGCTACTAACAAGAGTTTGTGCCCTCTACTCCATAGGGTGTTGGTGTTTAGTTCATGTTTTACCTGATCCTACCTCTAAGATTACGAGTAGTTCTGGTTTTGTTCTCAGAAAAGGACAAGAATAAGCTTTTCTAAGGAAATTAACACAAACCAGGATTAGGAAAGTGTGCTAAGCCTCTTCTGCTACTATTTTATTCTAGACTGGATGCACTGAAAATAAAATGTAGAAGATGTGTCAGTACAGAAACGTATAGCAGATAATTCATGCTGAATATCTTCACTGATCGTCTAATTTTGCAAGACCAAATAGAAAGAAGGCTTCGTATTGTCATACAGTAAAAATAATTACCATATTTTCATTTCTTCAAATATGTCAAAATTGTGATTTTTTTAAAATGTGCTCTTCATTGCTCCGTAATTCCCTTCCTCTCACTGTTTTTGATGTATTTTTCTTGATTCTTTTTTTCATAGCCTTTCTTACTTCATTTATCTCTTTCAACCCATGACCATAAGATCTTTTCTCATTGTAATGGGTTTGTCTATTTTTATTTCCTTTCTTTTCTTTTTCATTAGGTCAGCCCACCATAATTCTGTAGTTTATTTTTTAAAATAATGGAGGATTGTACAAATGAAGGGAGGGAATTTGCCTTAGATTTCATATTAAAAACAAGAACTAAGCTTAACTACAAATGATCTAAACTCCTTCAATCACACACTTCTTAGAATAAGCACCTATGAGTAATGCCCTATAATGAGGACATTTGTATTATGTTAACACTCCTTTGTGTTGTGAAAGAGAGCAGAAAGTCATCTGGCTTGCCCATGTCAGCAGTCCCCAAGCTGCCAGACTTGAGCCTGGGTGCTGACTGCATCCGGTGCCAAAAGAGGAGGAGCCAACAGCTGAGATTTGCAGGGCAAGCACTCAGCAGAACCTGTGAGCCCCACTAAAGCAAACATTTAGATGTAAAAGGAACCATTTGGATATAAAAATTATTTGGACACATCTGCTTGATTAAACAGCCATTACGCCTGCCCAAGGCTCTTACAGATCTCAGCCTCAGGTGTGGTTGATCAAATATGGGCAGAAGCAGGTTTGGATACAGGATCAGTCAAACCTATGAACCTCTCCATTAAGACAGATAGCAGCCACAGCAGTACTGAAGCTAAAACAGAGAAATCACACAGCAGGGAAGCAATGCACAGTAAAATGTGAGGAGCTCTGAAGTGTGTGTTCTTATCATAACCCCCTTTTTTTTGCATGCTTTTGATCATTTTTAAAATAGTTCAGAACTGCCAGTTAATGCTGAATCTAGATAAATGGCAGCAGTTCCTGCATGTCTTAGAACATGTGGATGCTAAGGGTTGCTCTAGGTACAGACATTTGTGGGGGCAATTTTGCTGCCATGAGGGCTAACTCTTTACTTTTTTTTTCAGAGTCTTGGATTGTGGACCACAATTCATTAGTCATTCCTTGCAGCTCAATATCACCTTCAGCATGATCCAAACCACAAATGTGAGTCACTAATTATCTTTCCTTTGTTTCTTTAGAATAAATCCTTTTTATTTTTAAATTGTTTTATTATTTATCAAGTGCACAAAAAGCAAAATTTCTTCTTCGTTGGTACAAGAATATGTGCACATTTTTACTTTTTGTTGCTTGCTATTTCAGTTTTTCAATAACACAGAATTATGTGCTTTGTAAGGCCATAATTTCTCTTCCTGTTTTCCAGTAAATCACCAGTTTCAGGACAGTCAGAATTTCAAGAAAATTTGTTTTCAAAGTTGCTCCAAAAATATTATTTTTCAGCTCAAACTTAATAGGGTAGCCTTGTGCCTGGACAATATCACCATATTTTGGCATTAGCAATTGTAAGAAATTTTCTCTTAGTGCACTGGTACTAGGCTAGTACAGAATACTTTTAGATTTCAGGTTACTTGGTTCAAACTGCAGTACGTGGAACTTTTCAAAAACTACAGTGCACTTAGCCTGTTAAAAACGCTGATTTAATCCAGCTTTATGGATCACTGCTGTTAAAAACAGTGATTTTCAAAGTATGCCTTTAAAGCCCTCTTATTTCTTAAACCTGTTTTACCTTTCTTTGCACTAAGAATGCCAAGACAAACTGATATATCCCCCTGTAGTTAGAATTGATTCAGGGAGTATACATAATATTCCTGCATTTGAACCCTACAACAATTCCCCCAAATTATCTGCATGCGTGGAGAGCCCTACTTTAGTTCCTGGCAGCCTAAACAAAGAATCCACATCAGTACTTCCATATTTCTGCCCAGGATTTCCCAGACAAAAATATGTGTTCACATACCCTTAAAATATTTGAGGTATGCACAATAAATCCATTACTTTCATAACACGTCAGACGTACTTGTGAATGTGCAGAACTGGACACCACATGCTAAGTAGCTGCTGTGCCTCCTGGAAAACAGAGATACACTGTGTGTGTCACAACCTCCTGGCAGCACAGCCCAGCACTTTCTGGAGTCACCAGACCTAAGAGAGCAGCAGTGCTGCAGAGGTCAGTGAACCTGCTCTCCCCAGCACTCCTATGCTGGCTGTGCTTCAGAATGAGAACATCTCCTCCAGCATCCTGCTCTGCCCTGCAGGGCTGAAGAGCAGGAAAACCCCTGGGCAGCCAGAGCCCCCCATAAATGCAAGATCTCAAGTGTGCAGCCTTCCAGAAATTCCTACAGAAATGATGGAGCTGTGCTGGTCAGGGCAAGGTTAGGATGTGACTCTGCCACTTTTTCTCTCAAGAAAAGATGTTGGTCTTTGGAATTGGCTGTTGCTGTGGATCAACAAACAGAATCAACAAAGTGCAATACACATATCAGCGTAAGGATAATAACAGGCACATCAAGAAATCCAAGAACGATTTAAGCAATAGAAAGAAACAAGCAAAGCCAAAATATCTACATCTACACACAAGCAGTCTGGCGAAAGATAATATTTACAACAGATGTTCAGTTTCTTGTCCACTTTCTGCAGCTCCAAATTTCAGGAGACAAGCTCTGCTTTGGCAATGTTTCCACACTTATTTAATTCAAGGTATTAAGAAAGCATGTATGTACTTTAAAAGTTTACATTTGTGTTGTGGGGGGAAAAAATTAAAAGAGAAAGAAAAAAGAGAAAAACCTAGGTAAGATGAAGGTGCTAGAATTGACTCTGTTTATTCATCTCTACATGTGAATGTTGCTGTGGTGCACTTCCTCAACCTGAACACACTGACATGTACAGACAATCAGGCACATTGAGCCCAGCAGCAGGGGACAGGGGAAGCAGCTGAGCCAGGGAGGAGACAAATTCAGGGCAGATCTCAGGATGGCAGGGGAGAATATGTCAGGAATAGCAATTTTACATCCTAGGAAGGATATTTTGTTCTTTGAAGAGACTTCTATGGTATAGTCCAAAAATGGGATTAGGCATACAAGGTTTAATTCCTGTATTTCAGCCCTCAGGAAAAAAAAAAAAAAGGCAATGCAAATGTTTTAAAAAAAGAAATAACAGCAAACCTATGTCCTTTTGTCATGGGATGACTTTGTCATCGTACAGCTATGGTAAAAATGTATGAAGAACGTAACATATCTTCCTTGTCTTAATATACAGTATAAAGAAATAGGTCTAGAGCTCAGGACACAAATGGAGCTTTAGATTAGCTGTCAACAATGTCATATCCATGTTAATAATGCCCTATTCATGCCTGGGGCTGACAGTCTTTCTTATTTTTATTCACAAATTCCATTTAATAACAGCAATAAGTCACTCTAGACAGTGTATTTCTAAGGGATTTCTGCACTTCTCAGGTGGTTAAAGTCACTTGACCTTCGGCCTCATGCCTTAAAAACTCCCTAAGAGATGTGCTAAATTGCCCAGAAATACATTGCCTGTCATGTCTTGTTGGTTAATTAAGGGCCAGCCTAGATGACCTATAAGGACTGCCCTTAAGTAATTACTAATTGATCTCCTACTCAAGAAAAATGAATAAATTCCACAGCAGCCGCACTGTCACATGGCATTTACTCAAATTCATATTCCTCCAATAGAGGATGAAAAGCACACAGTACAATCCACAGGGTGGACTGAGCGCAGAGACACCTTCAGAGCAGCAAAGCCTCAGTCCCACAGTTTGTCGTGTTTGGTTGTAGCCACTGCTCTCAGCCCTTCCCTTGCCCTGAGACAAAATACATTGCCTGAAAATCAGCATTTGTAGAGATTAAGAAATATGTAGTATTTCTCATCTGGATTTAACTACTTTGAAAGATATTTAAACTTTGTTACAAATATCCAGCCAAGGAATCTCAGCAAGAGTGTTAAATTGTCACCTGATGAAAGCCTACCAAAACAGCCAGAGGAAACACATTTCAAAGGTCTTTTCTGAAGAAAGGAGGTGGGATTTAAGTTGGTACAGGAGAGATTTTTGCAGCTTTTTTAACCCAAATTGTTTATCAGTACTCATGACAGAAATTTCCTGGCATTTTCTGTTTAAAAGAAACCAAAAACCTGCTGTTTATTATCTGCTTTGATAAGACAATGAGTTGCATCAGAAATCTGGGCAATGTATAGGAAGATATTTTCAGGTATAAGCAATATGAATACAATGCTCTTAAGAAATGTGTACATAACAATATTTATTAGCCTCCTGTCAGCCTCAGTAAGAGCACATTTGTATATTATCCTATCCAAGCAGTTTTCAGATACTGACTTCTCACACCTATATTAACGGTTTTCATGTCTCAAAATTACTCACTGTAAAAGGGACCCACTGCTGAAATATTTCTTCTGGACTCGCTGGAAAAAATGAGGACTCATTGCAGCCAAAGATAACAATCCGGTTGACTGCAGTATAAGGCCAAGATTTTAGTCCTGTACACATGAAGAGTATAAAACTTTTAAAAATTCGGGACACTCTAGTACATGATAACACATGGTACAGGGGGATAAGTCTTTTTTTTAGTGCCTCATATGAGTGGTTCCATGCTTCAGCTGATGCTTTGTGCAGGGCTTTCCCCACTCTCCTAAAGCCACATTAGGGGAAGAGGAGCATTTACCCTGATTGCATAGAAACAGGGAATCTGAAATCTGGCAACACACTCTGATCACTGTGGGGATACAAACACCACTGGCATAATGCTAGGAATCACATTAAGATACCTGTTTCACTTATTAAATGCTTAACTGCTTTATCTTCCAGACCTTTTAATCTGTTAAATGACGAGGAGTCAATGTATGTAAAATGTTATGGGTAGCTGAGACAGGGACATAAATATACCTTCTGGTCATTATGATTGCATAACTGATTGCTAGTATTTGACTCAGTGAACTGTGCTGATTGTTTTTAGATATCAAAAGATTGATAAATTAAATAAATGCAACAGGCATTCCTGAAGTTTGTTTGAAACAGAGAAAAAGCAAGCTGGGAAGGGCTGCTTCCCCTACCTGGATAAAACCAAAGGGCTGAAAAGCACAGTCAAATCCAACAACTGCCCTTTCAATCAGTCCCCTGGTACTCTGTGTAAAAATTACATCCTGACCTATTTCTGCAGCTGATGCAATTCTGGTATGTTTGATTAAGGTGGCTACTGACAAGATGTGTAAACATGCAATGTAAGCTAATATTTGTGATATAACATTTTTACAGTTACTCACAGGCAACAAACTGACATTTCTAGAGTGTTGTTTTTGGGTTTTTTTCAGACTCTTGAAGCTAAACTAGATTTTTGTGATGTTAAATTCATCTTTAACAAACATCAGTATTTATGCAGCCTCTTGGGGTAACAGTAAAACGTATTCCTTTAAAAATAAGGGAATAAAAATAGTGATAATTCTGATTCCTAGTTTCTTGCAACTGAAAAGGCCTTTGATGTCATCATATTCTGCAATGATTTCTGTGTTTTTCTATAACATTTTTCTCCCTACACATGTGGATTTTATATCCTCTTCATGTTGGTATAGCATGAAGTCTTATGTGGAATTTAGAGGATCTGAACTAAATGTAGCTAAAAGGAACTTTTGGATGAACTGCCTGGGATTTGTTCAGATCTGTTAAAGTAATGGGGGAAAGCACAAAAGGATAAAGAAAGAAAGGCCTTAATCTTTGTTCCATGAGTGATAAAGCAGCATCACATGGGTGAAAATTGGCCTGACCTTCACCCACATGATGCTGCTTCTGCCTCAGCCACTCTTTCTTTGCTCTGATTAACTGAAGATAGCCTCTTTCTCTGCAAGGAAAAGTCAAAGAACAAAAAGAAAAAAAAAATTCTGTCTTAACTATAAAAGGTTTATTTTTTTAATCACAGTTGGGCTCATACAAGCCAGTTTCTAATCTTATTTTTTTAAGCTAAAAAAGTGCCTTTTTAGAATTTCTTTGGCTCGGTTTCTTTAGCCCCCCCTTCAAACCTCAGGGCCTAGATCTTAACTTGCTTCCCTTGGATGTGCTTTGTTGCTCATCTTCACTTTTACATGATAGCTGTTTGACTTAAATGGGTTGTGCGCCAAAGGATTGCCCCTTGGGGAATGGAAAAACTGGAGGGAGGGAGAGGAAAAGCAGTACTCAGCTGGTTTAAATGGCACGTACAGTATATCTATTGGCAGGGTATTGCCAATGCTCCAAGGAAACTTTCAGTGCTCAGCTTTTACCACTGAATGCCAGACACTGAGACATGATTTTATGTATCAGATTATCCATGTTCATACAGACTAAAAAATTTAGTGCAACACTGTTGTCAAGCAGTTCCTGTGACTAATATTTTTAACAGCAGGATATTTAAAATTTGACAAGGATATAATAATTCGTTGTCCAGATAGTCAACATGCTTGGAGAGCTGCTAATGTCTTCAAAGGTTTCAAGAGGGCACACTGAAATTAATCTCTTCTGCAATGTGTGCTGCATAAATATTTTTGTTACGCTATTGCAACAGGATCAAAATGTATTTTTAATTGGATGTTAATCTACTAAACATCACTTAAAGTCGTGATTATGTAGGTGTATGTAAGTGTGAATGTATTTGGCTGAGATCCAGTGAATTATTGGCTAAGTTCACGGGCTAGCTTCAATTTGCACTGGTCATTTTTCCCTTGGGAGCTAAGAATATATGATGCTGTGCAACATAATGGAATGTCATTGTAATGTGCAATGTCTGTTATTGTATTACATATCTGAGGTAGGGAATGAGGAAAGACCTCCCCAGCTTACCTACAGCAGGCATCAGACACTGGAAACACTCTATATATTACTTAGACGTGTTATATTATGAAATAGCAAATTACTCAATAAGTTCACAGTAGTTTCTAAAATTGAAATCAGACATGCCAATACAAGCATGCTCTGTGTAAGTCTAATGTGACTACCACTGATTAATTAGTGTTGGAAACAACAAACACCAATTTGCTCTGTTTAGAAATTTTGCAGCAGCTATGATTTATGAGAACATTTTTTAAATAATACTGATTCTAATTTTGATATGTGATTACACTGACTCTAACAACATCTCTTCTTCTTTGGCAATGGTTTCAGAAACATCAGCATGAGTCCTTTTCTGGCCTGGACAGACTCTGTCTAGCTATATGTCTTCACATGCACAGCTGAATCAATTATTTTTAGTGATATAACTGAGATTCACAAGACCGAGATTTTGAGTGTGTAGTAGTACTGGTCACACCATCTAAGAATATGTTTCCATTTGTTTTCCCAAGTAAATTGCACCATTGTGCCCACAGAGTGCCACACAAAATGTTGTGGTTGCAAATATGTGCAGCAACAGTTAGGATTTGGATGCTGATTCAAAGCTCATTGAAGTCAGTGAAAAGACTCCTATTGATTTCAGTGTGCTTTGGCTCCATCACTTGATTCTTTGTTTAGAACTTCTAGTGATTATTTAGTGCAAGAGGCACTGTAAGCTTTGGGTGCTGCAGTACTCTTGCTAAAAATAAAATTATAAGGAAAGAATATTTTAGGGGGAAAAATTATAATTTGTATAGCAAATTTAAGTTAGCTATATAACACATATAATCATCAACACATACATATTTATGAACATTTATGGGGATTCATAAATGCTTCCATAGTACATACAAACACACACACACACTCCCTCCGTATTCATACAAATCATACTAAGAATTCAAGATATAAACCTCTAGGTACTGATACACAGGAGAGTCCAGTGATATCCAGGGTGTCTGCAACATCCACTGGCAAATGCATCAGAGAGTCTGTAGAGTCCTATTTTCTTCTGAATTGGCCCTAGGAGGCTGCTGACATCCCCTGGCCTTGCCAGATGGCATCAGGGTCCTGGTTTGAGGCAACTGAAGGCAACCCTTAGCCTCAGCATTTAATTACCAACAATAGATTATCAAGATTCCATATATTTTCCCCATAATCATCTTACAGAATTGTTTTTAAGCTCAGAATTTGACAAACCGTCTGGTTTTAATTTTGTGGCTTGAATCATTATTTCATTAACAAGAGGACAGCATTCATGATGACATATAAAATATTGACGCAATAGGCTAAATTTAAAAAGATGGAACATGCTGGAAACCACATTAAAAAACAAGAATGTGTTTTTATTTAAACCACTAAAAATACTTTAAAATACATTTTTGGTTGAATTGTCTGGCTCTTTTAGTGTTTCTTAGCACTCTAAGAGGCTGCTTTCACACACCCCTAAAAGCTCACATTGTGCATATATGGTACCACCCTCATCAGTAAGGAGGCAACATAATTTGGTAAATTCACCTGCTAGTTAGTGGCTATTGACAGGACTAATCTGAAGCCTTCCTCACCATCAGAAGATAATGAGGTCCAGCACTTTTTTAATTTAAAATAATCTGAGCCAGCCATTGTATTTTACTGAAAATGCACGTTTCTACATATTAAATTGCTCTACATACAGCTTGTTTTGTATGACTTTTTCTGTTCATGGCAGCTGCCTTAAACAAGTTTGAAAGGCTCCATTATGGTCTTTTGGGTCAAAATTGTTTTTTTTTAAAGTGCCAAAGTACTTAGTTACAGTGAATTGGTAACACAATATCCACACCATAATATGCATATTGTGCATGACAAAAGGCGAATAATTTGTAATCCCCATTTAAAATAAAAGCATAAATACCTACTGTATTCAGCAAATCTGAAATATTCTACCAGTACATATTTAAAAGAAACCCAATGTGTTCCTGTGAAAGACAACAATAGTCTCTACTCTTTTTTGTGCAACTTCCTGAAAATTTATAACTCTTATCACGTATTTGGGCTTTTCCCACTTCACTATTAACATGGTTTCACTATTGAAATATATTTTGGGAAGTCAAAAAATTAAAATCTATGTGCAAATAACAGCAATGAAGGCAGGAGAATCTATATTAAGCGTGATCTCCCAGTGCAACAGAAGTTCAGATCAGAATGGTGTCTCATTGGAGGGCCCATTTCAGACTGCCACTCACACCAGGAATGTTGTAGTGACTGCTGTAGCTGTACTGTACGTCCACAGTCCTCCTTCATACAGTCCTTACTTGCCACAGACTTACTCCCTCTGCCTGGTATTTCTCACAGATTTTTATTGATAACATATATAAACACCATCCCTCCTTCTGTTACATTTGTTCAGTGATCCACATGCAGTACACATAATACAGGGACCTGCATTCATTTGTAAAGCCTGAAGATATTGTTCATTATGTTTTATGTGCCAGAATAGATAAAAATTATTCCCAGAAGGGTGCATGCTTAAACTGGCAAAGAAAGATGATTGACGTCTACCATAAGTACTTTTGTCAAAGCTTTGGCGTGTTATCAGTTTGCAAAGCTATTCTAATGAACAGTGCCCATACTCACCAGATGTGCTATCAAGAATATGCCAGATACTTGCAAAATTCTGCTGCAGCCTTAATGCCAAATGTGTATGACATAAACAAGTCAGGCTACAAGTTCTGCTAGATAAATTTGATTGGATAAAGAGTTGAGCCTAAAGGGTCAAAGAATGTAAATAGCTCTAGGCAGGAGCTTACCCTCCTGGCTAATTTCACTAAATGTGGATTATTATCTCTGTGCTCAAACACTAAATTGCCTTGGATAAATTTGCAACTTTAATACTGATGCAGGCAGAAGTAGAAAATGTTTAATTAAAATAAGGCTTTATATCTGTATCTCAGAAATTAAAAAACTGCAGTATTTAATATTCCTGTTTGTTTATCCTTTTATTCCCAAGTGCCCACTGCTAGCTCACAAACATTATTGTTTACATAGGGTTTAAGAACAAGAACTAAAACAGTCTGTCACAAACACACGAGAGAGGATTTAATTTTTTCAGGCTTTCAAGACACCAAGAGCTTGGCAGAGGTTTGCAGCAATGCCTTTTAGTCCCAGTTTTGAAACAAGTACATACAGAGAGTTTTCTAAATTCCCAGCACATGGCAGGCCCGTGCTTAGGCTCGGTTCACATCTGCTCTGACTACCTGAAGTCTGCACAGCAACAGAAGATATTGGTGAAAGGGATCTTGATTACTCCTGTGACTTCTTCAGGTATTCCCTAGCCACTCATCATTCAGATATGCATTTATGAACTTCTAATGTTTTAAGTATAAAACACCAAGTAAATTATTTTAATTAAGTAATTAATAAAAAATATTTTGTTAACTCTTTTAGACGCTGTTGGGAGTGATATGTTAGAAACAAAACATCAGACTTTTGTTTGGCTTTTTTCCAGGAAGCAGGTAACTAATATTTGTGGATTCAGGTAAGAGCTTTTACACAAACTGGGGATATTTTTATTTCATTTCCTTGAGAATGTACTGTAAAATTCTGAAAAATTTAACTAGATTATTATCACTTTCTTATCAACCTATCACCAATCATCCAAATACAGGTTTTAGATGACTGCTTGAACAATCTTGAAAATTGGCCCAATAAAATATATGTTTATTTAGTGGTATTTGCTTGCAATGATTCCTCCACACTGTCCCTTGCAAAGTGAAGCTAAAGAAGATCATGGTTTTTGTAATGGAGACTGTATGTCTGCGAAAATATTCCTTTAAAAGTTTCCTTACTCCTCCTCTGAACGAGGAAAACTCCCCACTGCCATGGGATATTAAATCCCATGCTGCAGATGTCTAAAAGCACTATTTGTGCTTGTACTGAAATATACACTGCCAATGATTTCAGGAGTGCCCAGATGCTCTCAGTTATGTTAGAGAGTTTTTTATTACGGAAGAGTTAATATCTGGCCAGTGTCTTCCCATTTGTCCTTGCCATGGGAGGGAGATCCTCCCTTATGGCCTGGGAGGCCCAGTGACAGCAGTTACAATTCATGCCTTCCCTCTAACTCTCCCTCAGTGTTACTGTGCATTCATACAGAATAATACTTCCAGAGTGTAAGTGAATAAAACACCCCAAGTCTATTAGGATGTGTGTCAAAATTACAAACACAGAGGTTGGTATATATGCATGCTAATCATTTCTAGTTATGCATGAAGTTAATTTACAAAATAAGATTTACATTATTTTAATGGCATTGTCTACAAATAATATTCAATTATTTCAGTTTGGTTTTTATGCCTTTTTCTGTTTTGCTCATTTGGAGATATGTATTAATTTGCTTTATCAATAATATGAAAAATTAATGGAGCTCTTATTAAGGTTAAAAGCACCTCAGAGAAGTAATAATTTGTCAGATCTGTTTTATTACTATGATTACAACAAAGTTGTGTTGTTACCACTTGGCAAAATAGATACTCCCTTTTCCCTGGCAGGTTTCAGGTTGCTTTCCTGCTTTTGCTCCTGGAAAGGAGCATTTGGAGCCATCCTTTAGGGCTGCATGGATGCACTTGCAGAGCAGCACAGAGGAATGGCATCCATGTGTCCTCCATGCCTGGCATACCTGGGAAATCCCTGCCTCTTCCTCACCCCCTGGGCACACAGACACTCAAACTCTGCCAGCTCCTGCAGCTCTGCTTCCCCAGCATGACCCTGCCAGCCACCCACCCACCTTCTGCATCTCTCCTTCCATGGAGACACCACCAGCCCTGGCTGTGCTTGGCCTTATCTCTTCCTGAGCTCAGCTGGACTCAGTTTGCTGGCCTGAAACAGTGGAATAAATCTCACAATTTTTCCTTTACAAGGTCTAATCCTTCCAGTTTCTTGAAGGTGATTTTTCTGTTGATATCTGAAGACGAATGGCAGGATAATACCCATTTGAAATGTAAGTGGACAGCAAGCATCAGATCAGAAGGGCTGTGAGAAGAGAGCGAAAGGAAAATGATGACAGGGCACTTTTTGTTAAGTGTTGATCCAGTGAAGAGGGTCTCTCTCTGGTTAATGCAATTTAGTGATAATTCTTTGGAAAAGAGAAAGGACTCTTTCACAGCTGTATCAACAATAGCCACTCTTAAAAAAAACCCAGCAGCTGACTTGACATGTCAAGCATCACATATTTGGCTATGAAAGCAAAGCAAAAGCCATGCTGGCCAATAGCACAGACTTGGAACGATGCCACTGAAAAGCTGGTCTGTAAACTGATGCTACCTTATTCCTTGAATTCTAAGAGGGCTTGCTGAGATTTAACAGCAATGCAGAACTACCACATTCCTCATAGATATTTCTTTTCTTGTTACATGAGATCCATGCATGAAGTGGAAAAGAGCAAATGAACATCAGGTTTACATCACCACTGATATGTGAATGATTGATCACCCATTAAATCACATACAGAGCCAGTAACAGCACACGGGGTAGTGTTAAAGCAAAATGTTTGATATTCTGTACTCTAATTAAACATGGAAATAATATGATGCAGTCTGTATTGTAAATGTTATTGCAGATTATAGACTTAGAGGAGAGGTGTTATGCCACCTTTATAGCCTCCAGTTCCTGGAGACTGACTTAGAGGTGCCTCAGGGCTGCCCTAAATTACACCAGTTGGTAATGACTCCCAAAGGGCTGCTATGCATCCAGTGGTTGCTGGAGTGTAAAGTACTTTGGCTATGCCAGCAGCCCATCATTTCACAATGGAGGCTGCGAGCAGCTGGCATAGTGCTTGGAGGAAATCCCCAAGCAGTGGTTTAAGACATTCTTCTAACACTTTTTGTCATGAGAGTGATATAAAATAAAGGCCAGATTTCACAAACACACAAGGGTTTTTTCATTTTTATTTAAGCATCTGTAGTTGTGATTTGATAAACTTGGAGATGATGGTTTCTGTAGGATTTCAGAACAGGTATCAACCTAATACTGCTTCAACTTGGCAGCATTCCAGTCTCTGTTCTGGCCCCGATTCCCTGCCCATGCAGTGTAGCACCAACAGCTGTCAAAGGCATATTCCTGATTTACATCTGTGTTAGCAAAAGTAGAACTGGATTTCCCCTTGTATATGCAAGTTTTTCAGTTCAGGTCTATATTCCAGCCTTTGCTGGAGCTGCCAAAATACCAGTTTGCATGTACAGAAGATCCCTTGGGTAAGTATCTCTGTAGCTTGTTGAAAAGCTGTGCCAATCCAGGCAGAGGAGTAATGGGTGCAGTTTTTCTGTACAGTGTGTGGGCTGGACCAACGATTCTTACAAAAAATATCTCAAAAGGTCAGCTATGAAATTATTACTTAATTCTAGCAGTTTGAGGAGTTGAATTTTCATCTATCTTTAGGATGTTCTTAAGTGAACATCCTGAAGACAATAACTGTCTGCTCACAGCAGAAACTCATGACTCTCAAACTAAGCTAATGCAGCCCAAAACTCAACTGATGACAGTGTTTACAAAACTCTGAGGCAAAAAGCCACCACTTATGATCTTACTAACTGTCCTATGAAACACAAAAATAAAGTAATTTACCGAAATATACGCAGCACAAAAAAGTAACCCTCTGGGAAGCTACCCAGGGAGATGGAATTACCAGTTCTGTACTAAAGATATCTTTTTTTAAATGTCCATAAGCCCAAATAACATCAAGGAGAAAAATGATCTTATAAAATGTCCCAGGATGTGAACTCATAAAGGACTGACTTTCCACTTAAGTGGAGAAAGGTGAGTGTGCATGCAAAGACTGTGCTGTAACCTTCTTGAAAGGAGGCAAAACATACCATCCCCTTCTCTTCCACCAAGTCTTCCCTTTGAGCTAGTTCTGGCTGGCAGGTCTGAACAGGGTGGCAAAAGGTCAAAGGGAGGATGGATGAAAGAAGCTAATATTGCATTTTCTCTTTTCCCTGCTTGTACATCCTCTGTGCAAGGAGGACATGGTCTAAAACTGTTATCCTCTTCCTGGAAGGTTCAGAAAGCTGTGAGAAAACTTATTTAGTGCCCTGTAGATATTCACAGATAGACACATGATTTCCCAAAAGAAATTGAATGAAGTGGATCAGAAAATCATAGAATTAGTCATATTATAATGATCAGAAAGGGGGATCGTCTAGCCCATCATTTTGCCTGAATGCAGGATTGATTTCAGATAAGTAAATTCTGATAGTCATACTATTTGTTTAATTATTAAATTATTTTTAATATTAGTAGTACCTGTTACTATCCTCCAAGCAAACCATTTGGTGCTTAGCTACTCTTTCTGCAACCTGAATGATATTATCATATTAGAATTAATATAGGCCGAATACTAGGGGTCTGCCACAGTCTTAATATGCTTCATTCTTTCAACAGATCCTTTCTGGAGCTTGGAAAAAAGCCTAACTAAACTTAAATTACTTGTATCCTACATATCAAAGGATCCTGGCCAAAATTTCTGTTCAATTTAACAGTGTAAACTTGGCATAAACCCTTGGAAGGCCAATATTTTATTCCACATTTCCAACAAAGCTGGAATACAGTACCTGAGGACAGGAAACTCTTCTGCTGTGATGTAAAACCCACAGATTTTTCTCTCCTATGTACTTGCAGAATTTGTTCTTGAAGGCAGAAAGGCTGGGATGGACAAATACGTAATTAAAGGGAGCTAAAGCAGGAACAATAACGAACAAATGCCATTATTTTTACCATAGTTCTTGGGGGAAGCTAAGGTAGAGATGTAGAAAGTCAGTTACTGTGATGCACTTCACTTAGCATGGGTTCATGCAGTGCAAAGAGCTTAATGTCTGCAGCTGAGCTGGGCCTAATGGGCAGCAGTTGTTATCTGTGGAAATGGAGTCTGTGAGAGGCAGCCTGGCTACTGCTCCTGTCTCTGATGGCTCCTTCTTACTTATTTTGCTTAATTTCCATCCAAAAAAAGCCATCATCTGACTGGTCATCCCAACCCCGAATTTTGAAGTCTGAGCCCATTGGTGAGGGTTTAATGAGGAGAAGGAGGCAGAAGAGGGGGAGTCTGCAAAATAAACATAGGGACAGAGGGGAGCTGCTGCCAGACCCTGCACTTGACCAGCACTCACATTTTTATAATCTTTTTATATAGATTATATGTCAATGTATGCATATGTACAGGTAGCTTTTCCTACACTTATTTCTCTCCCAAATAACCAGAAACTGCTGTAAATCTTCTAACAGGCTAGCAGAGACCTTTGCATGCTGCCTTACACCACAGACTGAAAACTCTTTCCCATGCTACCTGTCTCACAGCAGTGATGAAATGTTCCTGCAGTCAAACCAAATGAAATAATCCCACCAGTGCATCACCAACCACTCTATGTCCTGCCAGCTTTGCAGACTGGTTTATAGTTGATATCCACCAGAAACTTCATGGTCCTTTTAGGACACCAAGCATAGGAAATATCTTGTTCTCACCAGAATTAGGGACTCCAGGCCTCTGTCCTATCTGAGAAGGCTTTAAAGTAGGATAGAAGGTTGCCTGTATTTTCTTGCCCCATATACAAAGGTAGGAGCATAAACTTACCTCTATAGAGGCAAGCATTCAACTTAGAAAGAAGTACTGTGAAACCCATCATATAAATCATCATAAACTTGCAATTTCTTAAGGCAAACGCTTATTTACCTGGTCTAAATCGATCCAGTTTAATAAGAATCTCATTTATTATTTATATGCCTTATAAAGCTCCTAGCACATGAGGAAGCTGAGTAACTTAGTAAGGAAGTTCACACTGCAAAAACTTATTACCTGTTATTGCTATTCCTCGACTATTTTGATGTTTGCATGCTGTGCATGTTTACAAAAAAAGTCAGACTCTCCAACATGATAATGTGAATTTAACAGAAATGTTGCTGGCTTCATTTTTATTGTACAGCAAAATACTGCTCTGCAAGGTTTAAGTATGGACAGTTGATAAGAATGAGGTCACAAATAACAAAACTCCATGGAGCTGCAACAGAACTACAATGGCCTGGTAGCTTTGTTTTTCTAGATCCTGACAAAACTTTGATAAAGTGTGAAAAGAAAAATAATTTTATTCCAGACCATGTAGAATCAGGGCACTGTTTACTCCCCCCCTCCCCTTTTTTTTAATGGTGGATTTCTTATCAAACAAGATCAGCTTCAATCTTAGGTCACCATTTGACATCCCAATTGCATGGATGTCTTTGCATAAACACAGAGTATTTTTCAGTGAAACTCAGCTCTATTTAACAGATGAAAGCGTATTCTAAAGGTTGAAATTCTATCAACAAAACTCAGAAGAACAGCAATTTAATGCTATGCAGCCAAGTGAAATACCTACACCAGGCTGAATCCTGGCTTAGGTGAGCAGGACCCAGAAGGGAAATCTGGAGTCTTGGGGTTACAGAGAGCCCTTTGTCAACAGCACCAGCACACAGAGTTTAGTTGGATTGGTTGTTTCCTCCAGGAAGGAAGATCTGTGTGTGCTCATTCAGGGGGAGAAGGTGAAGGGAAGCAGAGCAGACGTAACAAAACAAAACACAACACAACATTTTGGGGGTATTGTGGGAAAAAGGGCTTTTCAGTCCTAGCAAAGGAAAGATTCTGCTTGTTTTCCCGAGTGTCCTGCAAAAAGGCAGCTTGAAAAGTGCAATGATTTTTGACAAATTGTCAGAATCTTTGAGGTGGCTCGGATGTTGTCAGAGCATTTTTCTTTCACTTCACACAAAGCTTTTCAACTCCTCCTATTTTAACAATCCTAACAACAAAAATTCATCAGATATTCTTTTGCTATTTTAAATGGCTATTGTTTCACTGTGTTTAATCATTAAGGAACCAGAAGGGACACATTTCATTGAAAAATGCTCGTTTGACCCTTTGTAAACAGCAACTTGGAGAATTTTAACAGGCTCTTCAAACCGTTTGGGCAGAAATAAAGAAGCATCTGGTTTGAAGCACACTTTCATATTGTATTGTTTATGTTGATAGCTTAAGTTCTTTGCTGTGCATTGTTATTTATGACAATTGAATGTAGAACATTTTTGATTCAAAGTGCTTTCATTCTACAGCATGGGAATAAGGCAATCAAAGCTGAGGTGACTTGACTGATTTCATTTAGAAGGTGGATTTCAGCAGGCCTATTAGTGTTGGAGAAGGGAGGGGGAAGGAAAGGATGGAGCAGGTAACTAGGGGATACAAATTAAAAAGGGTGAGAAATCTGGGAAAGAATCCTGCTGATGTTATGGACTATATGAGAATTTTCCACGAGTCACTAAAGCCATGGGAAGAAGTAGCAAGAATCTGTCCAAACAAAAAGGCAAGAATTCTATATAGATGTTTCTTTTCTTTTCTTTTTTTTGACTGGGAAACTTGAAAGAAGATATAAATGCTTCAATTCTCTTGTCCCCTAAGCCAATAAAACACACAAAAATACATACATTTGAAAAAAAAGTCATTATGTTTTCTGTATTATTTCAGAGTTAAGCAGCAAACCAAATGATGCATATTATAAGTGTAAAATGAGTCAAATGCCAAAGTAACAGTGAAAAATAAATAACCAAAAATAGTATGGAGTTATACCAATAGTAGCAGATCTGTCCCATGTTACAGAAAATTCCTAAAAAGGCTTTTCAGGACACTGATTTCACCAGACATTACCTATATATTAAATATATATATATCAATTTAATAATATAGAATTATTAAAAATACATCAGTCCAAGTATTAAATAGATAAATAAATTAATTAATCTAACCCTAATTTTGATATCCAGTAAATGTAAAAAAAATGGAACAATGAACTGCTTAAGAGCAAAGTTTATGATTATTAAAGACGCATTAAAAGCCTCTATACGCTTACAAGGGAGTGCAGGAAAAGTACTCAGGTTCTAAGGAATTCTTTTTTCTAAATATTCCAGGGACAGGAAGAGGTTTAGAAACTCTAATAAGCATTGCACATTTCCAAAGCAGCCGAGGAAGACATTTATGATTCTGACTTTTCTGTTTAATTTATTCTGTCCCATGTTTCTATTTACTGCACAAAGTGCTGGTTTTGAAGCCAGAGCAGCTCAGTTAATTTGATTTCAGAGCTATTTCCCATAGATCATCCACTAGAACAGAGCTCCTGTAAAAGAAGCCTGACTAGCCCGAGTACTTCCTCCCAGGCTATATGTTATTTTCTTAAAGACTCTAATAAGACTTTCTGTTTTCAGCCATGTTCAGCAATTCAGAATCAGCAGTATTCCAGTCAAAGGAGTATAATGCAATTAACTATTTTTTCCTGTTGTAATGGTAGCATCTTCAACTTGTGGTTTGACAGAGCTTTTTAGTCAGGGTGAATTAAGCACTGTATGCCTCTTTTGCCTGTTCTCCCCTCAAGACTTTGGCTCTCTGCTATTTAGTTCCTCTCAGGCTGTTTTCCTTTCATTTGCCTTATTAGTAGGTAGGTCAGTAGCTGATGCCACCTACTGTGGGCATCCAAAGGCTTTTCTTTTGTTTCCTTTTTTTTTCCCAAAGGCTTGAGAAGTTGCCACTTTCTTTAGTAGTGATTCACAAAAGATATTAAAAAATAATTTAAATCTCTTGTTAGGAAAAAGATACTGCACCTTCCTTTACAGCTACGTCTACACCTTTCTTTAAAGCATATATAGTCCTAGAGCCTCATCTGAATATCTTAAGCTGGCAAATGTAAATAAAAATCCAAGTGGGTTAAGGATATATGATATATTAATTAACATTTTTCCATTTTCAGGGCTCTTTTTGTCTATAATAGTCTGGTGATTTTTTTTTACCTTCCTCTACTCAGAAACCCCTGGAAGCTGGGGAAGGTCAGACCTTGGCTGTGTTGTTAAGACAGAGGGACAAATTGGCATCCATCTATCACATCTACACTGCCTCCCTTGAGTATTTTTCCAGGAATCTGAACAAATGCAGAAGATAATGTTGTATTCTGGGTAATGCTTAGCTGTAGAGGAGCATGAGGCAGTGTGTACATGTGCATGTGTACATATCTCAGCAGGAACAAATATACTGTTGTAAGAAAAAGCCATTAGTATAGAGGGAAAAAGAAAAAAAGAGGGTTAGTACGAAACGTGTTCTCAAATGCTGGAATGATCAGACAGGTCCTGCATGTGTCTTTTTACTTTACAGTCTAAGGTAACTAAGAATTTTCTGATACTCTACCATTCTTGTCTTTAATGCTCTGCTGTCATTATATCTGTCCCTTTCAGTCAATCATTGGCTTTGAGAGTGGTCCCACTAATGCCCTTTTTCTATATTACATCCTTTTTCCTACAGGCTACTATCTTATAATATCCTCTGAGTTCAAATTTGAAGCTCTCTTCCCCTGGCTTTCTTCTACTCATGGGCACACTATGCAGCTATTACTCTGTACAGGATCGCTCTTATCCTGTTTAACTTTTGAATTATTGCCCCATATCTATCCCATTCTGTGCAATATTCCTTAGTCCTGCAATGTTTCTCTGCTTCTGTTGCAGCCCTTGTTTTGTCTGTTTCTAGACCTAGTTTTTTTCCAGCTACCATTGTTTCAGTGCAGTTGATATAGGCATAGCTACAGAGTATAATGAATAGCTTGTTGCAGATTTAAGAGCCTATTTTGGGACATACCTCAAACATTTATATTCTCTCCTAAAAAGATGTTGCTGACTCCAAAGATTTAGCACTACTAAATCTGTACTGATGTACTAATTTCTGAAGTTCATGGACAAGTTTCTGAGCTTAAATCACTGATGCAAAATGTTGGACATCTCCAGATGTCAATTTCAATATATTTGTTAGTGAGAATCACTCCATGAATTGAATTTACTGATGCTGGAATTACAAGGAGCACCACACCTAATCATTAGGTTAAATTTTTAGAACTATTGTGGTGATTTCCATTCTGTATAATCATGTTCCCTCCTCATTTTGCTGGTTTTCTTGCACTTCAAGCCCTGGAAAACAGCTGCACAATTCAGTATAGATGCCCAGTGGTGTGTGGCCTCTGGAAGGCTTTCACAGTCATAACCATCTGCTCTGTATGTCAAACATACCTAGCCAAGCAGCTACTCTGCTGCACTACCAAACCACTGTCAGGAATTGTTTATGCAGCAAAACCAGGCCTAAAGCACAAATTAGTCCTCAGACAAAAGTAAGTATGCATACTCAAAGCTGTTTTAGTAGACAAAAACTATGTCATGTGCAGAGAAATTGCAAAGGAATAATGAATAGCCCTGTAAGACAACACAAATCAATTCCTGTAATAGCTTGTTTGCAAAGCTCCATTCACCCTGCTGCATTCTCTCCTTCCCCTTCCAAAGTGAAGCTGCACTCAGAATACCCATGCAGAATGACCACAGTTGCTACTACATCAGTGTAAACAAAATTGACCCAGCCTGTTCACAAATGTGCAAGATGCACTTGGTTATGTGTGTCTGAACATAAGCAGAGCCATAAGCATATATGCAATCGAATCAGTTGCAATGTATTGTAATACATCCCTTGTCCTGGTTTTCTTTCTATAAATATCAGATAGATAGATGATAGATAGATAGATAGATAGATAGATAGATAGATAGATAGATAGATAATCTCTCCATTTCATGCCTCTCATTTTATGCATCCAAAACTTTTTATTCCACTTTATAATCTCATTTTATAGCATATACAATATTCTTGTCTTTTTTAACACTTCAGGAAGCTCTAGCAGCATCTCATCTCCCAGTAACACAAACATAACAATTCAGATTTCTCTGTTGCTTCCTTACTTATCACTTTAATGTTTCGGTTTGAAACGAAACTGAGAATAAAAACACTCCAAAGTGAATCCACTCCAAACACTCCAAAGTGAATTAACTTGGACACGTAGATGTTCACTCATGATGCTTTCACTTTGGGAACCGTATTTGTTAAACTTTTTTCCTCTCACTCCATTTCATACAAATTTTGCTAGATTTTAAATTTTCTAAAATTATTGCATTTCATTTACTAAGGAACAGAACAGTCATATTTTCAAAAGTATTGCAATAAAATTATGTCTTCAGCTGATTCTGAATTTTCCATGAGGCACTTCTTTCAGCTTTTGGAAACGTTGTGCTGTGGCTTCCAGGAAAGAACTTAAGTATCTAAATTGTTGCTGTTGGTTGGAAGTGAGGATCCAAAATTCTCATTTAGAGAGCTTTACTTGCAAATTCTGAGCACCACCAGTCATTTTATCATTTTCATTGTGGTATTCATGTAAACAAGAGGCTTGTCACGAAGATAGAGCTGGGACCAAACTGAAATGCAGAGAATAGAAAAATTGTGCTTCTGATTCACTGTGAAAAGTTGAGATACTGAAAAATAAATTCAGTTGGCAATGCACAGTTCTGTTCTGTCTTACTAGCAGAAACACCAAAGGCTACTATCCTGTTTCTGCCAGTACAACAATACTTTGGACAGTAGGTGTTTGCATTTCTTGGGTTTGGAATCTTGACAGCTGTTGTTGCCAGATCCTGCCTTCTTGCATTGCCTTTGACGCTGGAAAAACATAACAACCACAGCATGTTTAATTTTACTGTCTTATAAGGAGAAAAATCACTTAGAATTACTTTTGGATTTTCATTAATAAGCTCAATAATCTCTTAAGAAGTCTTTGGCAAAGCAACCAATAAGAATGAAGGGATTACAAACTTTAGATTTTAATGAGAATTGGTTGTTTGTGGTTTTTCTTGTTCTGCCACAATCTATCATCAGAAGAATGTGTATTAAGATTTCAGTGCCTAGAATCACAAAATCAAAGTATGGTATTTGCATTACTCATGTAGGCTTTGAATTGGACTAGTCAGATGAATGGTTTTAAATGTGCACATTTGATTTTGTTGGCCATTTTTCCCTTTGTTTTTAGGCAGCACAGATTTTGAGGAAGGAATTCAGTGGCCAGCTGCCCAAATTAAAGAATAGTGAAAAGATCAAAGTAGTGCATATTGCTACTGTGGTAGTTATTAGCATTTGTGATACCTTTTTCTCATGACAGAACAGAAAGTGGCATAACATCAATCTTGTTTTGTTACAAAAAATAATAAAATGGGGAATTGGTACAAGTACAGCTGTTTTCATTATAATCTCAAGAAAGTAATGTCAGAGTCCTCTTCAGAGGCTGTAATGAAAGGACCTTTGAAGAGCTGGGGTATTCTTCTGTTAGTCACAAAGGTACTGTACGCAGTAATTCCTTTTCTTAAGAAATGGCTGTTCCGTTACCCAACAGGAACTGATCACGAGGGTCTCACTATTGCTGAGATGGGGTCATGTAGAGTGGAAATATGAGCTCTATAACCCTTGACCCCTTTCCCTCTTTATTTCGATTCCTTTAACAATGCATGGTTGGCAGACAAAAACAATGGAAAGTTCCAATCTCTTTTGTTTGGCTTGGGAAAAACTCAAGCCAGCTCAGTTTTGTTTTTACCTAAAAGTATGTCTGGGTTTCAATTAAAAGGAGCTACTTTAAGTTTGCTAGTCTGTGAAACTTTGAAAAAAGCCATTGTTGCCCATCCATGATCTAAGCAACAATGAGATACAGATTCTCACAGTGTGTCACAGTAAAACTACGTCTCAGTTCTAACTGCAGAGGCTAAGAATGGATGGGGTGCTAGCAATCTGCATTTTTGAGCTACACACCCATTCATGTCTACTTATCAAATCATTACTTTTAAAATAGGACATAGTATTTTAGGAAGTCTGTGCCAGGGAAATACTGGTAAAAGGAAGAACCACAAATAGCACAGTTGCAAGAACTGGTACAACTTGGGAGTTTAGCAGGTGATGCCCTCAACCAACTGTCCCTTATAGAAATGCTGTAGGTTTTATTGCAGAGGGACTGAGAAGTCAAAAGTAGATGATTCAGGGCTCTTAAAAAAACAGACTTTATTACTGGATTTATATTATAATCTAAGATTAATAACACCTATTTCTAATCTGCTCAGAGTTTTATGAACAAATGCATTCTTTTACAGGTCTAGACTCATGAAGAGGAGACTATTTAACTTCATATTTTCTCTCATTATTATACAACCACTCAGTGTCTCCTTGACATCATACCTAGTTGCATGAAACAGTGATTTCTTTTACAAACACCTCCTCTGGGTCAGCTGGTAAAGAATTGGTCCATTCTAACTCACTGTTAATGAGCATTTGAAAGAACCTTGAATGATGAAGCAACATTCAGCTGTAAGAAGTCTCCAGTGAAAATTTATAGTAAACACACACATTGCAAATCACCTGCAGAGAACTGTATTAGCTGACACCAATTTGTCCAGCATAAATTTGTCCAACACAGTGGGTATGATGAAATAAAGGAAGAGCACAATTGAAGTCCTTATGCTATTAAAATATCCATGATTTTTATAAAGTCAGCAGTTTATCTGTGCTCCATTTTGGTATTTACAGTTTACAGCTTTGGGTCAGTCCCCATCTCTATGACCTATGGAAGTAGATCTCTGCCTGGTTTCCCTGCCAGTGGAGGCACTGGAAGACCCTTCCTGTGAAAAGCATAAGTGCTGCATTTTCAGATCGAATGCAAAGAACTAAACTATGAAGCAGCAATATATATATTGCAGGATTTATAATTACAGTTTTTGAAGGACCACAACCATACTTCTGAACAATTTGTTATATGTAGTTTTAATTATGCATTTCCAGCAAATATATTTATTCAGCCTTCATTTGCTAAGGATAGGTCTGTAAAAGCATTACTCTCAAAGTGTAACTAATTTTTTTTTATTTTCTTACAGGAAAGTTTACTTTTGCTTTGTATCATTCTTCAACCCTAAAATTAAGAATAATTGCTTCATGAACTTGATGAACTTTTGCAGTTCAAAAGTGGTTCTTAAGTTTGCAATATCACACTGTTTCTTCAGTTCCACTGATAGAAAAGAATTTGTAAGATGAAGCTCTGAGGAAGCAGCCACTAAAAAAGCAAGTTCCAGGCTGAATTACTGTTTTGTTCGTACAGTTTTTCACTGGAGTAACAATAATTTAATTTAAATCCAATTATAGAGAAATATTTACAATAGGGATTACTAAACTTGGGAGCTGTTTCAGCTTCAAGCTCAGCCTGACAAGAATATTATGGCTAGACCTAATCTAGCTAAAAAAGGTTTCCTAGGTGCCTTCTGAATAAGACAAAGCATATAACTTGTTGGTCATTGCCAACCATTTGACTAGCTGCAGAAAAGAAAAGGGGTTTTTTTGTTTTTAAAAATACAGAGAAATAAAAGAGGAGATGGACTAGTCTACCTTCTCTGTGGGTGCTGAAAGGAAAACATTTATTACCTTATCCACACAGAATTGGGGTACAGAAGCTAAAGATACCTCAAGTAGGGAATTTCTGCAGGCACACACATTTCTAGTCCAGAAGAGTACCATCTAGAAAGTAAAATCCTATAAAATGTACAATTCTAAATATTATTCTATTGTTGACACCCAAGCCCACACATTATTATCTTGTTGCTTAAAATAGAAATTACTTCTTTTTTTACTTTCTCTTTCTTTTTTTTTTTATTTTTTTATTTCATAATTTAGGGAGGTATGGACCAAATTTTGCTCCTAGATGTGTGCATGGCTTCCATTGCCTTTTGTGAAATCTCTGGATAGGCCTCTGTAGGCAAAATTTAGCCTGGTACATGATTCTGATTCACCCTGTATTCCTCTAGTGTTCAAAATCTTAAAGATTATTTGGACATAATACATGAAAGGGAAGACAATATCCGGAAAAGGACAGAGAACAATTATTCTCTGTTTCAAAGGTGAATTGCCTTAAGTGAGCAAAAATCAGTCGCAGGAGGCTGCTTGCTTCACTTATTTCTCTAACTGCTCTAGGCAAATAAAGATTAAGCCATTCTTTTATCAGGAAAGCCTTCTCCCCTGTATAAAGACACAATCAATCTAAATTGAAGGAAACTAAGATGCACAGAGGGTATGTTGGGCAAGTTTAGGCTGTATAATGACAGAAAAGTGTAGGGTTAATTTTGATCTATATTTTGCTCCAATATATTCCTCAGAAATTGAGGTCAAAGATAAACACCTGAGATGTTTTATGATAAATTACTGAATAGTTGATAAAGGAGTTTCATGTCATCTGTATAAATTCTCTCTACAGTCACTGATGTAAAACATGGGTAGCTAAAGTACAAGCTCAGCTTATTTTCTCATACAAAGTCAAATCAGGATGGATAAAAATAATTTACCCTACATTGAACCACTGCAACCCTTAATCAAATTTAATCCTGTTTCCCTCTTTTGAAAATCTCAACCAAGTTATGGTTCAGAGAGAAGGCAAACAGTTCCGGTACCCTGGGTTGTCAGGAAAGATTAAAAAGGCTAAATCTTATTTTTATACAAGTCTATACAAGTTCATGATTTTGATAATAAGAAGCATGCATTATGCACAACAATATCAGATTTTGTTCTGCAAAACCAAAACTTAACTTATAAGCTATTTCCAAGCCAAACTCAAAATCACATTCATCCCAGTTTTCTCATAATAGAAATGACAAAAATAAAACCTTTTTCTGAACTCAAGAAAAAGTGTGATTTTCCTCGACCTCTGACGATCAGAATAAAAGCGAACAAAGACTCAAACTACCCATATTCTGAGTTTTAAAAAAGAAAATGTGGCTTTTCTGCCCCTCTCCTGGTACTCTTTTTGGTTAGGAAAGTTTTGTTGAATCCTAGTTTTGTGTATTTCTGAAACTGGGATATAGAACCAAGAAAGCTCCTTGGTGAAAGATTTTATTTACACTTAAAAAGCCTTATTAGTTCTGCCAGAGCAGTTCATATTTACAGGAAGGAGAGATAGCAACAGGGATGATGAACAGTACAAAAGCCACTGCACTAGATAATTCATTAGTTGAGTAGCAATGCATGTAAGTGCCCATGAATTTTACTTTTGTGTAAAGTCCCACCTTCATTATGTTATCTCTATGTACCTTTCAGCTTCCCAAAGGATGGGATAGTGTAGACTTTGGAGCACTGATTAGCTTTTGAGGTGAATAGAGATTTTAGTAACAGCTGGGTAAAATAGAGACCAAAGAAGCACCAAGGAGCATTACTCAGTGCAAATTTCTCTGTTCTACTAATAAAAGGAGAGCTTCCACCATAGCTTTTTCTTGGACCTCTTTGAAACAGCAGTGTGCTTCTAGGAAAGACTGATAGGGCTGGAGAGCTTCCATGGATATTTCCCCAAATACCAAATGCACCTGGGAGTTAGAGCCCCTGTTCCTGTTTCACTGCAGAGAAGATGGGGATGGATTTCAGAAGTTCTGTTGGCTGCAGAAGTTGCACTGATGGATTTACAGCCCTTCCACAGCAGCTGCCTTGTCTGGAGGTGAGGCACACCACCACAGTTTCTCTGGCTACGTCTTGCCTTTGTAGTCCCAGATAAACTCTTTTTCTTCATGAAAACATGACATTTTGCAACAGTCATTGAGCTCAATCCAAAATATGCAGCCTTTTAAATAAACCACAGCATCTCAAACACTGACAAATTCACCACGTCACCAATTTTTAATTGGATTATTCTATTTTCTTGACTCAGCTTTGATGCTGAACTAAATTTCCACATATTATTAATTTTTAAATATTGAATTGTTCCAGTTGTTGATATCAGCATTAAAATCATAATTGCATTTAATTCTTCCTGCATGTAGCTTTATTGCGTCCTTTAAGTTTAATTCTAATGTCAGTCCAAGATGAAGTCAACTGATCCTGCATTTTTTGCAGTGATTAGAGATTTTAATGCAGATTTTCTTTTGTGGAAAGTAGCGTGAATTTAAGCATTCTAAAACAAAATAATCAAGCAAGAAGAAATCAGTGAATTGAAACATTGCTAAGGGTAAGCTAATTTTTGAAAAAGACTGGCATTCAGCAGCCCATATTTGCTAGCATGCTGGTGTCTTTTGAAATCGGTTATTGTATTTCATTCCCATAGCAGATGAAGATGGTAAATGAGTTCAATTGCAGATGAGCACTCAGAGCCTACAGGAAGCTGATTTGTTTGTCACCATCCAGGAACTTACAGCATGAAGCACATCTCTCCCACCCATCTTCTGTCATGGGGAGAGGAATACTGGGATGTGTGTGTGTTAATTTGCTAGCCTGAAAAATGCCCTTCACTTCTGGGTGTCTTCCACTGTGCTTGTGTTAATTGTCTACAATTACTTTAAATTTCAAACATTTAAAGACAAATTGGTGATATGCAAAACCGTGACATACCAAAGACAGCTCATTCTTGCTCATTGAAGGCAGGAAATTCACTTCTCTTAGGTTTCAAAACCTGGGCAGAAAGCAGCTAGAGAAAGAGGCTGCCACCCTAGGATGAAGGCATACGGCACATTTCTTTTTTACTTAATTGTCCCCCATATTGTCCCATAACTGTGGAGGAAGGGGAACTCTTTTTCAAATTATTCTCTTAAGCCTGAAGTAACCTCCCCTAAACTGTACAAGGGGTACAGCAATGTGCTACTTACACTGACTGTCTTGGTGGATTTCAGGAGAAGATCTGGTGGGGGAAATGAAAAGATAGAGGGCATTTTGAAATGGGGGCACTTACACCTCAGTTCCACTTTTAAGAAATGGAAAGGTAATGGAAGAAACACCAAGTGCTAGTCATCTTTGACACCCTCATTATTAGGAGGTTTTAAATTTTATTCTTGTGGCTCATATTCAACCTGACAAGTCATGTAGCGATTAAAAATTGGAATGCTGCAACAACAGTGTTAGAATTAGGATCAGTGACTGGTTTAACTCTCCCTGACAAGGAAAGCCTGGCAAATGACTCGGTTCCAGCCAGTAGGGAATCTTCAGCCTCACTGCGCACTACCAATGCATCCTGACATGTCTTGCCAAGACAGCCAACGTGGGCCTAGCAGATGCCCTCGGAAACTTTTCTCTTCTTGCCTTTCTTGCTCCTACACTGTTCACCATTGGACTCAGAAATAAATGTTAGGATATGCTTAATGGGGGCTACGTGCATTTTCTAGAACTTGCAAAAAGACTGGAGGTAAAGGAATTGGTTTTTACGGAAGAGATTTTTTTCTTCCTCAACCTTCTGGAAAAACAGAATTTTTGCAATGACTCAACCACAAGTGTGGAAGGTTTCAGAGCCCAGATTCAGAGCCCTAGAAGTTTCTAGAAGGAATTCTTGTGGGGTAATTACGTGATCACAGATGTCTGGAACTTCCTTTGCAATATGTGGTCTCTGCTGTGGGTCCTACAGCATTCAGACAGTCTTGGTGATATATTCAGATAATGATTTTGGCTCCCCTGGTATCTCTGTCTCTCTCTTCCTCTCTGATAACATGCTGCCCTTTCTACTGTATAGTTGCAGGACAGACGTCTTTGACTGATGTGTTTGAGACATAGGTGGCTTAATAGCTGTGTTATAATAATGACTGATTTTTGGTGTCCTGGGAGAACATCTCTCTTGGCACTTCAGATATAAAAAACAAGTGACATTTTGAAATAAACAAGGTCTACAGGTGGTAGAATTAGCACTCAATCTGTCATCCTGCATGCAAGGCAGAGCCACAGCCATCAGAGGATACAAAACAGAAAGTACTTTGAGGTTAGCAGACTAAAATTTGGAGTTTATTATGAAGCAACTAAGACACAAACCTTAGTCTCCATTTCTTCAAAGTTGTTGCAGTAACAGGGCACATGCAGCAAATTGCATTTCTTGGGCAGAAGGGCAAGGATGGGAACAGAATTTGAAGAGTTACAGTGGAGGTCTTTCATTCCCTAGGCAATATGAGGCTGATTCCTTGGCAGTTCTCCTGGGGCCAGTTTGCAGCATCAATTTTAGCAGGTGGGCAGTTTATTCTCTTCCTTCATTTTCTTCACCTCATGCAAAGGTTGCAAGGTTTGGGTCTTGCCTTCAGGTTTGTAGCTCTGTACGCTTTCTGTGCCCCTTGGGAAAGGGTTTCTTTCCTTCCATGCCAGAAGCTGAGATTGGTGATGAGATTTTAGCCAAATATACCAGCAATACCCATGGCTCTGCTGGCTAGAATATCTGAAAGTAAGCAATGATTTTACTGAGGAAAAATACATTAGTGTTTTGAGGGTTATTTTAATTCCATTTTCCTGGTTAGCAAAGTTTATTTATAGATGAGAAAATCCAAAATGTCCATACTCAGTCCATACTCAGTCAAACTCATGAACCATTCCAGTGTAGAGTTTAAATATGCAATTGCAGATACAATCCATCTCTGATAAAATATTTTTGTGTGATGGCAGAAGAGATACTAATCAGCTCTTGATTAATATTCATTGTATACATATATGTATTCAGGAAATTAAAAGACATTTTCAGACAATAAGAGAGCATACAGCACAAAAGACATTCCCAGATAAATTGAAGCAAGCAGTGGTCAAGGCAATCTTTTGAATGCAGAGTTAGCAAAAGGCCAGGTACTTCATTTTTTCATTCACACAAGAGGATTAAGAAAAACTGAGCTGATAGAATCTTGTGATCCCACCCACTTTGGGTACATGTTTTCTAATTAATATGGAAATTTGATCAATTATCAAAATGCACTGGCTGATTGAGATGTGCCATTCATCCTCTGTTCAATTCTACGTGTGCCTTGGAAGCAAGAGGAGTGTTTTCCGGTCCTGTACTAATTTAGACATTTTAAATGTCATTAGTATTTTATTTTTCGTGTTTAAGGCCATCATTATTAGTATTTTAAATGAGCCAAACCAAGCTACTGTCCTGTCCTCCATCAAGATCATGCAAAAATAACACACACATAAACATATGCAGAGAATTGCATATAGAGAGATAGAGATACATGACATCAGCATAGTTATCTTTTAAGTATCCTGGCATTTGCAAAGGCTAATCATTTCATAGAACTATTTGCAGAATCAGCTACTTCTCTGTGAAGTCGCAATAATCATTAAAGTAAATTAAGAATTTTCTACAGCTCTTTCATGCTGGGACAGAAATCCAGTACTGAGCACCAGCTCCCATTGGACCCAGTGGGACTCTAGGGAGGAGCCACCCACCATCAGCAGGGTGCTGGGCACACCCTGCCCTGCTCCTGCCACACTTCCCACACATTGCAGGCCCCCATTATGGACAAAACTGAAACTGGACTGCTGAGTAAGGAGCACAGGGCAAAGAAAACATTTTCACCTTTCATGTGTGTCTGGTAGTCTACTAGATCAAGGGTCGTCTGTTCATGTGTACGTTTTTCTAATCCTTTTTTTCAAAGACCTTAAGAATAAGAAGTGGATGGGCACTGGGGAGCACTGCAAGGAGACAGAAACAGAACTGAACAGAACAGAACAGAAACAGAACTGTTAGAGACAGAAACAAATTAGGGAGCCAAAGTCTAGAAATTGGGTGCTACTGAGGCAAATTAAGAGGAAAATTGTCAAACCATGAAGATGTAAATGAATGCTGAATGTTTATACAGACACTTTTGGCCAAAATTTTAAACAATAACTGGGGAGACCGTAACACCCACTGTTACACTAACAGGAGAGAACAAGAGCACGTGAGATGGCTGGTTATGGTGTTGTGTTGTCCTAATCCCTCTCAGACTGGTTACAGGCCCAGATAAGAAAGTCTGAGCTCATACACATCAACAGCTCAGATGGCAAAGGCCAGCCTTAATGCAGTAGGAAAGCAGACTGGGAAAAGCCCCTGTTAATTTGCTGCCTTCAGTGACAGGAATCTGCTGGTTCCCACCAGCCAGGCCCCAGCAGCTCAGCCTACTGAAAAAGTAGGTGAGCAAAACAATCACATTGAAAACTTGGGCTGTGTGAAAACAGACAGCCCAAAATGAAGCAGATGGGTGTTCAGAGAGCTCCACACATTATGAATTCAAAATACAACAGCTATCTTCTTCCTGTCATGTCATGCATTGCCTGGGAACGTCCTTCAAGTGAAAATCTGATGAAAGAGAGAAACAATAGAAGGCTTAAGTTTCATATCTTTTTGTTTATTTGTATTTACAAAATTAAAGACAGTAGCTAGCAAAAAGTGCAGTTTCAAGAGACAGGTGTGTGCAAAACCCCAAGACCATATCTTAGTGAGCAAATAGATCGGACAAAGGCAGCAGGATTGAGACTATCCAAGCTTAGAACAAAACAGAGGGATCTACCTCGCTGGTTTGCACTAAGAAGGCTTCAGTAAAAGACATTTTTCCATGTTTAGCCAGAAACCTACTCACTTTTGCTTCCATATTCAAGTTCCATGCAAACAACTCTCTGAAAATCTTAAAAGTCTAGTCCTGTGTGAAGATCTCAAAGCTGCTAAAAGTGATTGTCCACCCAGGCAGGGTGCTAGGGCAATTTTCTATTGCTGTAGCTCAAAATATTAGTAAGATTAATATTAAGAAGAATGATAAGAAAAATATTAATAATATTATAAAGATAATGTAAATGCACATTTACAGCCATACTGCTAATGCTAATAAAGCATTTGCTCCCCAAGCAAGGTGTAGATGTTCAGCACTGGGACAATATGCCCTGATATAGGTTCCTGCCTAGCACCACCCTGCTGCAAAGGCTCTTTCACAATGTAAGGTGAAGAGCAACAAGTAAATGCCAGATTTTATTTTTTTTTTGTACTAAAGACCATGCTGGGATCATTACAATGCTGTTTTCCATTGTCAATGTACAGTTATTTGGGATTGTTTCTAGTGTTTGTCCCATCTCCATGGGTGAGCAAGAGCAAGCATAATCTTGTTTGTTTGCAAAGTACAGTGAGTTTATACACAGCTCTTTTCCAGAGTTTAACTTATTCCATGTGGACAGAATAGGAATGAGACGAACAGGAGCCATATCTTTCTGCCTTTTTCATTTAACTTCTTTTGTTAAGAATGTACTTTTTTCATCAATGAATATCAGTGGGGATTTGCCACCAAGCTCAGTAGTTGAATTTTGGTGGGTAAAATTCTGACTGTCTTGATATCAAACTGGAATTACAAATAGCATGTTATAGTTTTATCTAAATTGGAAGAAAGGATTATAAAATTCCTTTAGCAATAACTTGGGGCTTATACTTCTTATATTTCAAATATCAGTTTGAATCTCCAGAATTAATGGGAGCATGTTGGAAAGAAACCTTAAATTAGATTACATTGTTTATTTTTGGATAATTCAAAGATTATTTTTCTATCTCACATTCACCAATGAAGAAAGAGTTAAATATAACTTTGGAAGGTATTTTAGTCATAACAGTAATCTCTTTATATATCAGTGGGTCAATAGTTCAGTAAAAGAAGGAACTATAACTTGAATAGACACTAATTAAAAGAATCAATTCTTATCCTACTACATATGTCCAGTCATATTAACACATTTCTAGATTTCTTACTCAGTGGACTAGTCAAGATTAAAGGATTTGCTAATATGGATGAACTGAGTATGCTTCCAAACTGACTGAGCAGATTTGTGAACAAATTAGTTCATTTAAAATTGACAGTGAAAGATTGATTTTGCACAGAATGAGTTACCTAAGGTATTCATCATTTCCTCTGCTTCCATGCACAAGACAGAGATCTGCTTCTTTTTCTTTCTGATTGTAATAGGACTGCTTACTGAGCACCTTTATTTTACAGCCATGATTGCAGCCTGTCATTCTTTTAATTTAGACATATTTTAGCCTCCACAGACCTTCAGAAATAACTTCCTTAAAAGCCTCAGTCTAATGACTCATTACATGAGTTGCTCAATTCAACCACAGTACTTTAAATTATAATGCAAGGGGAAAAATTGCTAATTACACAGAAAAAGATCCAATTACTCCTGAGACCATTTGATTCATTATTCAGATTGTTTTGGGGGTGGGGGCGGGAGGAGGGGTGTCTCTAAACATGGGGTTATGTATCAATGTATTGTGAATGGCTCTTAGATGTCAGATTTGCCATCAGTTATCATCATTCAGAGGTATCCAACATCTCTGTATTTTCCCCTACCAATCAAAATAGAGTTTCCAGGCCGTGATTCATGCATATGGGCCAGTACATAGTTCATCATCTTTAGCCATTAAATGACATTAGAATAAAGCTATAACCAATCCTTTCTTAATGCTGCTACATGCTATGTCATTCACTGAGCTGCCAGGGGGACATGTGTGACCACAAATCCAACGGGATGTGACCCACAAGTCATGAATCCCTGGAGAGAAGAGTTCCTCCACTGATGAAACATGTGTGGAGTTTGATTTTCTGCCAGTCCAGACAGTTTGTTTGTGATTTGTTCATGACCAGGTCCCTCTCATGGCTCGGTGTGATCTTTACTGTTGTATAGGAATTGAAATCAAAGGGAATGACAAACTTATCAATGTCATCCTCTCCAGAGCCAAAATTACTGAGACTTAACTTGTTTCAGCTACCACCATAAACCCCTTTAGACTCTGTAGAGTTAGATCACATCCCGTCTAAACTTGTGTTTTGCTTATGGGACACTAAGGGCTCCCTTAGCAGGACTGCCATCTCCTCAAGCCTGGCTCATGTTTAAAGCAGAAGGGAATTGAAATCAGCTAATCTGTTCCCTGTCTAACAGTTCCAGTTACTAGATAATAAAAGATTTTATATGTATGTGTGCTTTGAGTTTAGTTTGCCCAGATGTGAAATGAGATCAAATTTTGATCCAAAGAAGAACATTTAAATGTGATTGTCTGAGTGTTTTCATGCCAAAATTAACAATACAAATGAACGCGATTGTAATGTAGAAAATTTGATAAAGTTCTAGTCTTTTATCCTACTGCAGACTATTGTTTGCAGCTATACTAATGTGAGATGAAACAATTTTAGAGCACTCAAAAATTACAGTTCTTTCAAAAACTTACAGTCTGCTCAGTCATAGCTCCAGTTTTTGACAGACTTTACTAACTGATTCAGTGCTGCTATTGTTCCCTGAAACATGTGTTCTTCCATAACAATTACTCTTTTGCAGTATATCCATTTTAGTCATCATTAAACCCATCTTGCCTACGATGTGTGAGCCAGCATTCCCATTTTTTGCAGGATGTCACTTTCTAGTCCACACTTTCATTTTGAGCCTAACTGTAATCAGCTTATTTTTTTCTTCCATTCATGCTTCTTACTTAATTTCCTTTTATTTTGCCTAAACATTTCAATACTAATTGCTATTTCTGATTGCAATACAGCTCTCCTTCCATTTTCTTAAATTTTGCAGAACTTCTCCTGACAAGAATGTTATGTTACTTATGATGAATTATGCAAGAGCAATAAAATGCAAAATATGTAAATGGCACACGATTGTTATCTCGCTATTAAAGTGAGACAGTAACAGAATCTGTAATGTATATTAACAGGTTGTTCACATTTTTAATGCAGCAGAGGATGAGAGAAAAAAAATTCTCTGGACTTTGTTCTGCAGTTGCAGGTGAGAGCAAGACATAATGAAGACACTCTCTCCACCTTCAGTGATTTGTCTTTCACAGTTCAATTCTGCCATTTCACAAGCTTGCTGCCTCTAGGGTTATGTGTCCCAGCAAATTGTTGTCTGTCACCTGTTAATGTATTTCCTCACTTACCTGATTGACAAATTCCCTACCTTAGCCATTGATTTGTGTGGATACACATGAATGTCTGATAGATTCAATCAAGGACCTCAACACTTTTGGGTAGTTTTTCCTGTAGAGGTTTATCTTTAGTGCATTTTGAGAAGTAATCCATAGCTGTTGCCAAATATTTGTATGTGTCAGGGTCGGCAGTGAGAAAACAACTATCACCATTAATTTGTGCTATCTGTACAGTTCCTATCCTGATGAGCTTGCCATGGTGCTCCACTGGATCACATTGTCTACCTCCAGCCAAATCTGACAGCTAACAGGCAAGTTTTGCAGGAGGGTCTCCCATTTACTGGATTTAGCAGGACAAGTGACAGTCTCCCCAGGCTACACAGAGGTCCACAGTCATAACAATTTAAGCAGATGCTGAGCAGAGGGAGCCCATCCTCATGTCCAGCCCAGCAAGGAAAAGCCATGGGTTTTGACCAGCCCAGAGCTTTGTAGTTGCACCTGAGCAGAGAGAGGCAGCAATGGTGATGAGCACAAGTGCTTCTGTACTAGTCTGACACACAGGCAGCTCCCCCTCATCCTGCCTGACTGACAGCACAGCCAGACTGAGTACGGCTTAGCATAGGTTTCAGCTCTAAGATGAAAGTCAGTGCTCCAGAGCTGAGTCACAGGATGGAAGAAACAGGAGAATAACTTAACAATCCCCAGTCTCTCGTGTGCTATGCTTGTTTTCAAAGTCTATGCAGTTTCTGTGTTAAGAAAGGGATCTTGATTTAAAAGCCAAACCTTTCTGCATCTGCATGAAACTGAATTTTTCTATCATCTGTCACTCAGATCATGGTGAACATCAGTATGAGGGTGTCAATCTGTGGGGCTAGCAACAGTTCCGACCAATTTAAATACTAGCCAATGCCATTCCTGAACTATCAAATATAAATAAATATAAATAAATCCTTCTAGCTCATTTCGTTGCTTGGGAAGCCTCACTTCACACACAGCAATGTAAGCACCTGGTGATTTCTGCTAAAATAGCAATCCTTTTGGCATGCCATTTACTTTGAATTATTCTGCCTAAGCAGTGACTCCTGGACTCCTTTGGGACCCTCAAAGTCATCACTTTTTTGGGTGAGCTCAGTCGAGCATTGCAGTAGCCTGGGTCAGCTCTGCCTCTGCACTGGAACAGCAGCTTCAGCTGCCATGAGCTCAAAACTGGGCAGATTTCATCCAGTCATAGCAAAGTCATATGGTGACAAGCTTGAGTAATAAAGTTATCCCAGTAACACAGCACTGGCATTAGCCAGGATTTGCCTTTCTGTAACTATATCAAGTTCAAAATTAAAAACAATATCACTTCAAAAGAGTCACCGTTTTCCTGTTCTCCAGCCTGAATCCTTTCCTTTCCCTTTTTTCCTGGTCAGCATCATGAAGAATTTCTACTCTCTTCAGGAGCAGGGCCTGCAGCTTTCACATTTTAAAATCTTCTCACTTCCATCGAGGAGATGGAGCAGGTTCTTACCTAAGCCTACTGATGACAGATTTACTGGGTCTGAGAGTGCAGAACAGGCTGTTAGAATAAAAAAATCAAGCCAGATTTTCTGATCTGATCAGACAAGAGGAAGAAACACAGGAACCTTAGCTTATTTGTTTGTTTGTTTTCTATTTAGAGTGTTATTTATTTTTTGTTCTCATGAAGCTAAAGGATTAATAGTGGGAATATTAACTGAAGCCAAGCATAGTGTGAGAGCAGATGCTTTGCAAGCCTTTCCATACAGCCTTGCCAATCCTTCACAGAGCAGCTCTGGGTTACCACACTTTTCTCCATTTTTGTGTCTCTTTTCAGCAGCCAGTGATAGCTAGAAGGAATTGAATGATGGCTTTGTGATTTAAAGGAGCAATCAGAAATACTAAAAGACCATTGGGAATATTTTTTTTTATCAACACAGGCAAGAATAAAATTTGTTTATTATGTGAGTGTAATAGGCTATAAAATGCACACAGTAAGAATATTAATAAGGATAATTTCAGGTTTTGATGATTTTTCAGAACTTCAGAAATTTCTCAGGCCTAAAGTGGGAGACATTTTAAGGAGCAAGGATTTCAAAAGTGTTTATAAACTAAGGTCTATGTTTTGAGTTATGCTTGCAAACACACTGGTAGCCTGTGTATTTTAAGACCATGTTTTCCTCTTTGCAAAGGGCCCCACAAGCCAAATGCATACTGATTAGCACACCCTGAAATAATATACATACAGCTATAGCTGTACTAATTGCTACTAATTCCCATACTGGAAGGGGACAGAGTACAGGAATGCAGTCCTGTAAATTGGTCCCAACAATTTCCAAAGGATATCAAGGCTCAGAAAAAGGCACCAAAACCTTTGGTGAAGGGGCTCAAAGGCAGGTCCTGTCGGGAGCACTGAGGCCACTGTGTTGGTCCAGTGTGGGGGAGGCTGAGAGGTGACCTCGTTGCTCTCTAGAGCTTCCTGAGCAGGTGAAGTCAGAGGGAAGTTCTGCCTGTGCCTGACAGGACAGCAGTGGGTGTTCCAGGGCACTGGAGCCCCTGGCAACATCTGCATGTGCTGTTTCTTATGGCTGATTCTCCTGGCTCCATGTGCTGTGAGGAGGGCAAGCACTGCAGTGATCCTCATATTCCCTTGGTCTTGCCACTGCCATCCAGGTGAAAATGTCTCACAGCCTCGGGCACCTCCAAGTGTTGGTGGTTCTTCTCATTTCCAAGAGCCAGGCAGTGGGCACAGCTGCTGGGCATCCCTGTAAATTCATCCCTGTGTTCAGGCTGTGGATATAAGGTCATTCATACTCCAGATATTAGGTTGTGGGGATGCCAAAGAAAGAGTTTGCTTCTCTCTATGTGAACTTTGCAGAGATGCAGAGAGCAGGCAAGATTTCCTCACCATTTCTTACAGTCACGACCAGCAGATCCAGCCCTTAAGTCTTGTAGAGTCCCATGGATTTCATGTAAATCACGGAAGAGTGAGGCATTAGAAGTATGACCTGGAGGGTGTCAGAAGGGGGAAGTGGCTATACAGATATTTCTGCAGACAATTTTTGCATAGTCTGTTTTTGTACTACCCAGAAATTATTAGTCAGTTGATCCTTTTCATTTAATTTTAAGAAAAACATTGTCCCTTTTAAAAATAAAAATTTAGAGTACTATTTTCTTCATACATTGCACTTGACTGACAGATTGTTCCAGTTGAAGTTTCTGCTTGCATTTTTATATTTAAGTTACATTAAAGTTTAGAAAAAAAACCTGCAAAATATAAATCTGTTAGATATTGCTGCTCATAAGTTGCAAATTATGGCAAAACCATGTAAGCTGTACAACAGGAATAAAGCCATAAAAATGGATTTTCGTAAATCTCAGAGTCAAATTACTGAACTATAAATATGCAATACACATATTATTGTGTTCATTTTTTTTCTTCAGTGAGGTTTTTCCATGTCAAGAAATCTCATCAAAAAATTTGGCTCAGTCCTGATCCTTTAAAATTCCACTAGCTCTTATACATTAGCATTTTCATACTTCCTATTTATCACTATGCTTAGAATTGTTGCAGTGTGATAGAAAGAATTATTTTTGAAGACATAAGTAAGCCTGTTATCCACATGAATAAGGAAGATAATACGGTGAATCTCTCTGAAATGCACAGACTTAGTGTACAATCAGTGTATTTCTTTCATGTTTATTCCTTTGTCACATATTCATTTGTGAGGGTTCCACAACATGTTCAGTACATGTCATGAATTGGTTTACCACAAGTTTATCCTTTCAGTGCATTTTATTTCACTGGTAAGGCAATCACTGCACATTGGCAGATTTTTATGCATCTAATAACTTCATTCTCTTATCAAAAATTCATTTAATTGGATTTCAGACTGGTTTCACATAGGATTTAGATAAATGGAAGCATAGGTTGCAACCTATGTATCCCTTAGCAGAAATTCCTGTAAGTTACTTCAATTGACATTTAATACACAATTACTGCTGTGCAATTTATCTGCTTGAGTGTTTCCTTTGACAACAGGACCAGTTTAGAGTATTAGTGTCCCTGTTACTGGAGTATGCAGACAATAGGCTATAAAAGCACTGGACTACTCTCCTCAGCAAAGCTAAGCAAAACAGGTTAACTGAACATTAATAATCTTATTTAATCATCTGGTGGTCCTTGAATCTTCTAAGTCGAAAGTGTTTAGCCCTTGGAGTTATAGATGGTTTCTCTTTGCAGGATAAATTTAACTCCTGTTTTACCAGAAAACAAAAACACCAAAAGCCACTTTCAATGGCATTCACAGAACTCTACCATCTCCTGTTAGCACTTGGGGTACAGAGTGGCCTTTTCTGTTTTCCCTTTGCATGTCACTCCCTCTGCAGCATATCTGTGCAGGGTTTTTTAAAACTGCATCTATTTCCTTTGGGTTATTTGCTGCTGCTTTTTATTTATTTTTTAATGAAGCTTTTATGAAATTCTATATTGTACAGTTTTCTGCCTATTGCAATTCCAAGTGCATTTATTATTAAAGTTGAATAACTTGCTAATGAAAAAAGACAAGAATTCAGCTGCAGGGTACTTTGTGTTTGGGATATTCAACTTGTATGGCTATCCTTAGATTTAACAACACGTGTTCACATCCACATGCACACTTGCACACAAAGACACAATACCCACTGGACTATGCCAGAACATAATTTTTAAATTTGCCATTTTAGCAATAAATTTCTAAATTGCTTTTAATATATCTCTCAGCTTCCTCTGGATACTTTATAAGTCAAGATTTAGCCATAAAGGTGATTTGCCAACATTAAAATCCTATGAAAATAGAGAGCTTTTTTCGCTCTGGTGTTGAGCAAAAGTAACTAAGGACAGAATTTAGCCTCATGTGTCAAAGAAGAATTAGGCCTTCCGTGGTTTTGGTTTTGATTAAAATCATCGTTGTTTAGCTGTACAATATATTTATGAAGAAAAAACATGAAAGAAAAGAATATATTTTGAACATTAGGAAATTGAGGCAAATAAAAAGGTTAAAGAAAACTATTTCATAAAATGGCATGTAAACATGTGGAATACGTTACCAAAGACAAGAGAGGTAACTTAGAACATATGTTTATGAATCAGTATGTTCAAAAGAGAACAAGATGAGTTTCTCCACAAAGAGAGAATAGAGTGTGAGGAATGCAGGAAATTAGAGATGGAGGGGGAAGCAGAAAGGTTGGTTTTATGAGGATTAGTAGCTTTTAACAGAGCAAGGCTGTGAGCAGGTGGAGTTCCCACCCTGGTCTGAAAGGCAAATGCACAGCTTGTACTTCAAACACATATCCTTTTCCAAAGGGGTGAATGCGGTGGGGAGGAGATTCTTCAGCAGCAGTTGAAAACTAACAGCTAAATATGTTAAAATCTAAATATAAACTCCAGGTTGAGATCTTTAATGCCCCTAGAGTTTTACTGTCAGCATTGCTATCCCAGAACAATTTTTTCTTCTTTTGAATGGGGTGCTCCTACCCTTACTATTTGATAAAATTAAGTCACTATCAAAAAGCAGAACAGACTCAATGGCTTCATAGACAATAAACGCCTGATAATTGAAGACCTTGGTTTCTTACTTTCTGCAGGAACGCCAAAAGTAAGCCAGCCACTTTAAGTGTCCTCTTTTCTGCACAATCCTTTCAGGTCCCTGTCCAAAAGAGCTGTTCTATACACTCAGTGGAACACCTACATTTGGGGGCACATCATGCCTTGGGATCATCTTAGAGGTCAGACAGAATATTATGTCAGAAGAAAGTCATAAATCCAAAGCTGACCTAAATGCAGTCCAGAACACACAAAAGATGCTTCTGAAAAGCCTCTCTTTGCCCTGATCATCTGGTTAAGTTTTGCCTCTCAGAATTAATTTCTAGAAAGGCCTGCACAAGGACACTGCCTGCACCCCTGGAAGCCCAGTCTGCTTCCCAGAAGTTTCAGGTTCTGTGAGAAGGATCTGGTTTTTTTGATGAACATGATGTTAGCAATCTCTGTAGGTAGGAAGAGTGACTGAGTGTTCCTCTGCATTTGGGATGTGCATCTGCATCCTTTTACCCCCTTCTTTAGAAGTTCTATATGCTTTAATACTTTTCCATAATAAAGCCATTGTTTTTCTCTCTGATTGATTGTCTAGTCAAAATGCAATAAATGGGTATGTTTGTATTGCTGGCAACTTCATATCTGTGTAGATTTTTGCTGGCATACATCCTAGATCGGTTTTGACCTGGTCAAAACTTTTACCATTACCTTTAAAAAGAAAACTCATGTTAAAGTAGAGAGGTTTTAATAAACCAATGTCACACCTTTTTATTCCCTTCAAATCTTTTATGAAAAGAAAGGACATTGATGCAAAATAAATATTTTAAATTTCCTTGTGAAAAAAATAGCAAGAAAATCTGCAGAAAGCAAATTCATGGAGGGTAGGTATATGATCAGGCAAATCTCTGGGTGAGTGATGTTCACAGTATGTGTTCACTAGCCCCTATTCAGGAGCAGCCCGATGTGGCATGTGAACATGTACATGGACTGACAGAAACACCAAAATACCATGCCGAGGATCACCAGGAAATTCTGCACTGTTGAGGAGTGATGCTGTTGAAAGGCATCGCCCTGTCTGCTCCTACACCAGGCTTAGCCTCTTTCAACATCAAACCTAATCACAGCAGAGGGGTTTCTCTGCAGATGGGGGAGGCCACACTCCCTCCCTCCATCCTTCCACCACTGTGGTTGCTGTTTGTTCCCCTTTGTCTCCCTGGGCTGTATCAAGCCTCATAATATTGTCCTTGTACCTGTTAGTGACATCTAGGGCAAAAGCTCCCAGATAGGCTTACTTACAATGTTTGCTGTCCTCTCTCCACAGTAAATTGCATGTGATAAAGTAGCATCCCTTTATGCCTCCATTTTGTTGCAGGAGGTGGGATGCTCTACGAGTGGATGCTTTTGTTCAGTGGTGGTTTCCTGTGCTGTTAAGTGGCAGCAGATGGTCGCCCCGCAGTGAGATGAGCCCTGGCCATGGTCCTACTGGCAGGGGCAAGAGCACTCAGCTGTCCCTTGCATCCGAACTGGTTTTATCAGGAAAGGCTGGAGAACAAGATAAAGAATCAGATTTCCCTAAAGCGGCTCCCCCATCCCCCCGCAGCATCTGTCAGGGCCTGCTGGCTAAAGCTCCACCACCCTGGGAGGCTTCAGACACCGAGGGAGAGGGTGTGCTGGGCCATGCCATGCTCACCCTGCTCCCAACAATATGGTTCTTGCCTTATGTTGCATTGCTATGGATGCACAGTTTCCATGAGAGGGTTTTATTTTTTCACGGCCACCTGTCCTTGCAGGTCTCCCTTTGCTTTCCCTGAAGTGAGATTTCAGAGCTGTCTGTTATAATTTCATTTCTGGCTTTGTGCAGTTCGCACGTCTCTTTCTCTGACTCTCACATTAGATTTATCCTACACAAAGGTTCTCTTACATTTTAACAATGGTTGAGTTCAAGTTTGCTCTGTGCTGCTCTTCTGAGTACATACTTTTATTCCCTGGCTTATGTCCATTCTTTTATAGCATTCAATGTTAAAAGTTTTCTTATCCTTGCTCCACATTTGGTTTCTGACAGCCTTATTCTCGGCACTGTGTTGACACAACAAATTCTTTCCTCTGGCAGTCATATTCCTGATAACATTAGCTCTAGAGCTTGCCATCTGACTCTGTGAGCTCAGCTCTTCCTGCTACACAATGCACTCCAGCAGGACATTGTGCAATACAAAACACAATTTCCATGGCATTCTCCCAAGATGTGCTGCTGGTTTTCTCTTTGGCTCATAATGTAAAGCCCAAGCAAGTTCCCCTATCAGAAATATCACTAGATTGATCACTACTATATCATTATTGCAAAGTGATCAGTCAGAGTGACAGATGGCTAATTGGTAAGTACGAGTGGTGCCCCCAACTGCTCCCCAGAAGAGTCTTGTTAGTAACCCCCTCCAACATCAAGAAAGCTTGGATCATCAAGGTGGGAGTGAGAGCAAGTTTAGAGGGGGCACAATATCCTAAATCACAGCATTTCCTGGTGTTCTTTGCCATGTCTCAGCCACCACTGTCTCAGGCTAAGCACTGCTCAGAGCTGAGTGGCCATTGAAGCTGCCTGGTGTCGTCCCCTCCTGGTGCTGGGTGAACTCTTGTACCACCCATTTATGCACAAACCACTTCCCCCAGCCCCAGCATGTGCACTGGGAACACAGGCAAGTAAATACACCCCTGTTGCAAACTGAGACCTGACATTTTTGATGACAGCTTTTAACACAGCTCTTTGAATTTCATTTCCTGAGAAGGTTTCAGCCAGTGAAGCCGAGCTATTCATGCAAAACATATGCAAAAATGAGGCAAGCTCAGCAGATGAAATCACTTCTCAGAACGTGAACAAACTTTGGTGGAAAATGTTTGCTGCTTTTCCCATGATAATTGAAAATTTGTGCCTGAGAAACCAGTATCTGTTTCTGAGCATGGACAGCCAAAGTTCAGGTCAAAATAATGACTGGAAGAGGCTTTGCCCACCTCTCAAATTGAATTTTTTTTTGCATGTTCAAAAAAGCAGGGCAAACCTGTTATGCTTATTTATCTGGGTGATATGTTCATTTTTTTGGGAAGTTATTTGCATGCCACTGTTTTCTGCAGCAAAATATCGCACTAAACAAAAAAAAAAAAAGAAAAATTGGTTTTCAATATTTCTGTCCAAGTTCAAGTCCATTAAACTTGAAAGTAAGAGTATGTTCCTATGACAGTTCAAGCACCATTTTTACTTTTTACTTTACTTGTTCTTATTATGCAGCTTTTCTTTATTGGAAGGGATGGCTGGTCTTGGTACTGGGCTGTTAAAAATAGTCTCAAAGTTGTGTGTTCACTCATTAATTTGTATACAGTCTAAATAAGGATACATTTCTGTAACAGTGTGGGGGGAAATGGCACAGCAAGGTTTTGGTCTTTCAAAATATTCATTCCTGGGCAAATGATGTCCTTGAATTTTTGCACCTTCACCAAAAGTAGTTTTGATTTAAAGAGGAAGGAGTGACATAAATCTAGAGGAACTTCTTGGTCTGCACTGCAATTACATGTGCTTAAGGTTACTGAGAGCAAAAGTTGGCCCATTCTCTTCGCACACTTTTTCTATCCTGTCACTTCAGTGTTTCTATTTTATCACTTTCCAAACATGTATAGAAAATAGCTAAAATCTTCCAGTAAAGTTTCAGCTTTGCAAACATGTGAGTGTTTCTCTAATAACAATGGTCAACATCTGCTACCTTTGCACTGCAGATACTTCCATTCACCAGTGAAAAGAATTTTCATTTATAGAGAGTGAATTAAATATATATAACAATAAATATAATAAATAATGCATCTGACTTGCAGCATCTACATTGTCTGGTTTTATTTTTTTTAATTAGGGGTAAAAATATCACTTTCAATTATTTTCTTTTTTAACTCAGCAGAAACTGTTTTGAAGGCCTGTGTTTGTCAAGCTGAAATAAAGGGCACAAATGCATCACAGAGAGAAAAAGGCAGTGGTAGGATCTCATCTTCATATAAAGTTTTCATTGAAAGACCAGTGCAAAGGGTCACTGAGAGGGAGAGAAACATGGGTTGTTATGATCAGGTAACACTCAAAACTCTGGTGAACAAAAAAACAATCCTCTTCCCATTCTTCTCCTTCAGCGGCTTATTTCAGTTTCCAGTCAATTCTGCTTTAATTTTTTTCTGAAGATGTTATTAGATTGAATGGCTTACTTTGATATAAGCCTACACTTTAGATGCATCCAGCAACTGTGGTATCAACCACCTGGAAAGGTCAGCTCCAAACACCAGAGTCAAGGTTTAAGGCTGAGGTGCCTTAAATTTGGCAGAACTCAGGAGCAACCTGACTTTTAATTTAAGCTCAGGTTCATCTATATAAGACACTCATCACCAGTTCCAAAGATTAAATTTGAGATCGAAATTAATTTTTAGATCAAAATGTTTAAGGCTAGATAGGGGCAGAGGAATGTAAGTCTTGGAATCAGAAAGAAGGAAATAGTATTCCCCATCCTGCAAATATTTTTAGGCACCAAATTTTAGCAGTTCACAGCATTTCCTCATAGAAAATTTTCTTGAGGAAAAAGTAAAGGAAGAGAGGACTTTTTTTTTCCCCTCAAAGCCTAAATTAATTATAGAGAGATATGGTTTGAAGGAGAACTCAGTAAAACTTGTCTTATCCTGTGCCCCTAAAAAAGAGGAGTCTACCATAAAGCAGGGAAGCAGGACAATAACTGTGAGACATTCTTTCAAAAGGCCCTTCAAAGGTTTTATAGACAGATGGATGAATAGACCTCTCTATATATCTCTAGCCAGATTCAGATCAATGCTTGTAACAGTATGTAGATGCACCTTAACTCAGAATAACTGTTTCAGGTTATTTACTTTGAACAAAAAAACCCCACCAGTGAATCCTAGATAGAAAAGTAATCCTTTCAGCTGCATTTACTGGCTTATGGGCAGTGTACAAACCATAAAATGTGACTTGGGAAAACTAATTCTTTTTCACCCCAAGGTGAATACACTGTGGTAATTACAGCTCTGGTTTTCCACCAACCATAAGCTTTTTTAGATTAATTGTTTCAGTGCAGTAAAGATTGCTGACTGTGGCCTTTACCAAGGGTGTGGGGACATTCAAATGCCTTGAGCACTATGCAACTTTCTCATCATTCAGGTGCTATGGTAATAGCAGAAATCATCCTGCTGCCGCTTTTTACAGACACTTCTTCCACATCCATGTGGGAGAATGTTCTCATCAGTAGAGGAGAAATCCATCCTTCCCATCTGTTTGTGTCAATGAGTGGATCAGCGGTAGCTCATCTTCCCAGCACACTCCTCTCTCCCCTTCAGTGTGCTTCTGGGAAGGTTGTCCCATGCCGTGACACGAGGGAGGCTGTGAATAATACTAACATTCAACAAGACCGTGGCTTACATGACTGTGGTCTAGATGAGGTTCTGATAAACTCTCGATGAAATGCCCTGCTGTAGTGTCAAATTGCTGTGGTGTGTCCACACTATTTCTGTTCTAGGACATCTGTATTAAAACATGCAGTGAGTGCCTGACAATCTTCAGTCTTTCCTTCAGAGTGCTGCTGAATTAATTTCAAGTACGGTGATTGTTGTATGGTAGGAAAGCACATCTCTTTAATCAATATAAAGATTGAACTGTTTTACTCAGCAGTCTGTCTTCTGCATTTGGGCAGAAAAATGTGGACATGCTCCTCCTAAACAATACCTACGCATGCCATGCTGGGGTGCTGACAGATGGACATTCTGTATTTACCAACTCCCCCCTGTGGTTTCTTTGCTGTTGGATGTGACACTCTTCAGATGTCTGTTTTATGAATGTCAAAGACCACATGGCTATTTTGCAAAGAGTGGAATTGTTTAAGCAAAATCTTGGCCTTAGTCCCTATTTTAGTTTTTATTTCCTATGTTCTGCTACCGAGACCAGAGCAGGTCTTTCCAAAAATGAACATTCCCTGTCAGTGTGACACCTTTTAATTCCAATAATGAATAAACCTGGTCGTTTGCTCTGTTCCATACTTAATGTTTTCACCTGATCTAGTTTCTTAGCAGCACTGCCACAACAGGAGCAGTATAAGATCTTACTTGATTTATCAAACTAATGAGTTAGTTTTATTGTAAGTGATTAAATGTGTTTTACTTTTTAAAGCACAGGAACTGAAAAGAAATGCATTGTTACAATCTGAAAATAACTAGAAAGATAAGTTCATTAACTTGCCTACACTTGTGCATCATAAAAACCTTGTTAAAAATTACTCCCTAGCCTGCTGTATTAGCTTCTTTATGAGGTAATTTCTCCATACAGTAATAAGATTTTTCTTTTACTCTCCAGTGCATATTAAACCCACTAATCTTCTTTTATAAACTATAGTTTCAGCCACTTTCTCAATTTACTCACTTTAAAGATATTCTCCTATTAATATTAAAGGTAGCAAGCACAGATACGAACTTTGCAAAACAGTCTTTCAGATTTATGGCACAATCATACCACTGCATTGCAATGGCACAAAAGGGACAAAGCAGTAACTGTCAAGTATGTCTCATGACAAACCAAACAATGTTTGTCCCCACAGAGTTATTTTCCCATCACATTTATTATGTGAATGAACTACGGGCGTGTTTTCCCCTCTCTGAACATAAATATAAAGTCTGAATATTCAGTTCTCTGAGGTCTGCACAATTTGCATGGATGTGGCTGATTAAAGACCTGCTCCACCAGGGTGTTGCTGCAGTTTTACACCAGTATCCACGCCTCTGATTTAGAATGGATGCAGTCAGAGTCTTGCCAGAGAGGAACAGGTTCTAGGTCACCAATTCTGTTTCCAATAAAGCAGTGGCCAAATTTCCCTTGAGCCACAGTGAAGTTGTTCAATTGGTTGAGTATGGGCTTGGAAAGGAAAAGTACAAATGGGCTATAAATTAACCTTTGCTTTTTCTCAGCTATAAAATAAGAGAAGTCTTAAAATCCCAATAAATAATCTCTGTGCTGAATACCAGTAATTTATTATTGTCTTGATTATTGTTAGCATTTTTATTATTATTTGAAGTGTGGCCATCTCTTGTTACAGCTCAGGAAGCCCTGGGGTCAGAAGCTGTGCAATTGCTGAGCAACCAGTCAATCCATACAGTACTTAAGAATCATATTAAATTCAATACTGTGTTCTGCAAAGTGTCAGAGTCAGTTCATCCATACTTCTTTTTCTTCTTTTTAACATTATCCAATCTATTTAGGTGTTCTAACAGAGGCTCCTGAGACACTGGTGTGATTTCAATTATCATCTCAAATATCATCAGAATTGTTTCAAGATAGAGGGTTAGGTAGAGTATGAGCTATGCTGCACATGTGATACTGCCAGATAACCTGCAAGCACAGGTTTTTTAATACTGGCACAATTCCAGTCATTAAGAGACACCTAACAATTAAACCATATTCAATTATACTTAGAAAAAGATGTGACTAAGGTGATGCTCTCTCAGATAACACTGAGAAACAGTTCCTTCATTAGGGCTGCGCCACTCCCAATGCCCCTCAGCACCAGGGAACTCAAGCAAGGAGCCATCCCACTGGTTGTAGGGCATCTCAATTTTCAAATGAGTCAGTATAAGTGATAACAAAGTGGGACGGAAATCTGTAACCCTGTTTTTTTCTGAGCAGATTGGTGCTGTAGCAGTGCATGCATTTACAAATAGATATGAACATTCTTGCTGACTTCTGTGGAGAATCTGGTGGAAAACCAAGGGGTATACAGGAGAAGATACAGGTATTGTTGGTCTTACACAAATAAGCAAATTTTAATTGCTGTAATTTCTGAGGTTAGAAAATTACATTTGGCTAACCAGATTTATATTTCTTCATAGTGTCACACTGTTCCTGTAAACTTGAAGTCAAGATATCACGGAAATGCAGAGCTCTAATATGCACGAAATATGCTTTTAATTCATTAACATCAGCATCCCACCAAGTTTAGTGTAATCACTGCTTTGAGTCAGAGCTGACTGAAGAGTTACAGTATAATAGGACAAGAGTAAGAATAAAGCCTCTTGTCAGTGCAATGTTTATATAACATCTCTAGTATTTTGGAAGGGAAGAATGTCTCTGTGAAGTCCTGCCCTTTCCCAGAAAAAACTTCCATGGATAATCTTACACATTGAAAAAGTCACTGGACTAATCCACAACATATTTGTTCAAAGTTCTCCTCTGGCAAAATTCACACGAATTACATCATCATAACAGAGCTGTTCACTCTGAAAACAGAAGTGTATTTACAATTCCAGAGGACAATAAGTCTACTGAACACTACTGGAGAATTTTTTAGTGCAAAGTTTTATTTCTATTCTTTAGATTTTAAAATGCACCCTAGTAATTTGTTCATGCATTCAGTGTTGACTTGTTATAGAAAAACACACATGCAATCAGACTGGTGAAATTCGATACCTTACAGCTAAAAAATTGAAAAAAGTGACTTGCTGAAAACCATTGTTTAAAGATGTTCCCATGACAGGAGGGCCGGGAGAGAATGAACACAAGCTTATGAAATGAACATTGAAGTGCTTGCAAAAAAGCAGAGCACATGTATTCATCATTTGATACTTTCTGAAAAAGAATTGCCTACATTAAATTTCCATTAATGTGTCATTTTTGATTACACACAACCAGATTGGGAACATTCCTTGTTTCCGTGATTTACGTTTTAAGGAAGGGACATAAGTTTGGAAAATCTTACAAACATTTTTCATAACACTGGTTACATCACACTTCAGTAAAAATTTACAAACTCAAATGCATATTTAGTTCTGTAAGTTATTTGATATTTTTTACTATTCATATGTTTGTGTATGATTAAAACCATGTCATGTGTCCAGATCTGAGAAATGCATGTGGTAAAAAAATATTTCACCTGATTTTTTCTATCACTTCTCAGAATATCGTTTTACACTATTTCTTGAGTGACAAAAGAAGTATTATGCCTTATCAATGGCTGTACCACTTTGCAAATCCTAGAAGAGAAAAACAGTCACAATTAATTTTTTTTTCAGGAGACTAAATAGATCTATTTTTTTTTAATCTGTGAAGACACAGTAGAAAGGAATTCGATTAATTTGAGTCTCCAAAACTAAAGGTATTTGCAAAGAGCTCTCTTAATTAATCTGTCTTTTAGTCATGAAAGAAGCTCTTCCATGATAGTGGCAGGGAGAGAAGCCCACAGTGATATGAACAAGAAATGTGTCATTTTCACATGTATATGGACAAGACTGGCAATAATATTCCTTAAGGAAAATTTTGCCAAAGTACCAATTTCGCAGTGCTTAGGTGAATTATGAATCCTAGTTCTTTCTTATTTGGGGGGAAAAATAGCCTTGAATTAGTACCAAATCTAAAACTTGGTACAGTTTTCATAGAATCACTAATAAAAAAGGGAAAAGACTCATGCTGCTTCAGAGAGCTTTCACTTGCACCTTTTCCATTCCACACAAAGAGCTGGAGCAGTTCTGATGTAAGTAACATACGGCTAATTTGCTGTATTTATGTCACATTGATATGATACTGACAGTATTCACACAATGGAGCCATTATCTGTTAAGACATATGTCTTCCTGGTGTCTGGGTATGTGCAAGGGTCAGAGGAGAACCTGGGCTTTTACAGACAGTTTGAGAAATCCAGGATCATAGGAAAGTGGAGAGGTATAATAGGCAGAATTATCTCTGCCCACTCAGAGGTCACGAGCATGATTTTCAGACATTTAGCCTCATTTAGACACAATGATAATGTGAGATGCAAGCGCTCAGTTTTATTTCCATGCATGGGTGAATCTTTAGTGTTTGCTGATGTAGGCAAGATTGAGGGAGCTTTGCTTTGGCCCCTTCCACTGAAATGGGTATCAATCATGGTTAAATCTGTATTCCTACCAGTGAAATTGAATCCAAACCCACAGTAAGGTACAAGACAAAGACCAGGAGTTTAGGCACAGGGACACATAAACTACACGGGGGTCAGCAAAACACCACACCTGAATGGAACCCCTGTCAAGAAGAGATGTATTGCATAGCAGAGTTTAAATTGCTGCCCTTACCTCCTTCATTTCCATATTCAAAACTGCTCTTCTCAGCTGAGACTCAGCACACTCATAAAGTAAACCACCAGACTAACACTCTGTCTCAGTGACCTGTAAGAAGTTAGCTGAGTTGCATTAATGGGTGATGAGCCTTCCTGACCTAAAGCACAGATGTTACTCTCTTTCATACATTTTATATCCTATGTGGACATCTTTTTAAAGGACCAAACAGTTCCCAACAGAATATTTGTACCAAACCTTTTAAGGTTCATTCACATTTATTTTCTTTTATATTTTTTCACCCTTAAAGGTCATTTCACAAAAGAGATCAAAAGGAACCTTTTCCATTCCTCCTCTGCAGGTGGCCAGCAGCAGATTAACTACTAACAGAGACTTCAATATATAAATCTGAATGACTTGTTTTACACAGCAATGCAATGCTACTGTCATATGTTGTGTTTGCATACATTAAAGTGTCTCCCCTAATTTCCTTCCCAAAATGATCCCTCACTACTCTTTCCCCAGAATAATTGCTTGCAAGAAATCATCTGTTATAATATTTATAAAAAGGTACCTTGAAGATGAATAAGTAACTCATTTTACCAAAGAAAAAGAATGCCTGCTAATAAGGTCCTGTAAGAAAAAAATGTGCATCTAAAGTTGGCTGCCTTTGTCCCAGATAGGAGTTAGTCCCTGTAATCTTGTTTCTCCAGAACTCTTCCCAAGCCAAAACCAAACCTGGATGTGTAGTAAGACAGATTCAAATGCACTTTCCATGAGCTCTCGAAGCAAGAGTGTTTAAAACAAACAAAACCTTATTCATCTGTTAAATAAAAATGTGGCTTTCAAATGAAAAGTGCTGCATTCAGTTGGTGGAAAATTCAGAATGTTTCTTTAAAATATCTTTTTATTTTGTTGCCCACTATTAAAAAAAAAATAAAACCTTTTTTTTCTAATTGGGCCACAGTTTAAATAACATTAGTAGGTCCTTGTAGGGCTGAATACCATTGACTACTGTGCCCTTCAGCAGGTAAAATTGTGAATCTTCTTTAGTTGTGTTGCCCTATTTCTTTTAACGTAAAGACTGGTGAAATAGTGAGGACTCCTCTTGGAAAAAAAATAATAAAAGAATGTCTGAGAGGATTCTGTGAAGAAATCAGCTGCTTATATATCCATTTTGCTTCAAAGCTATAAAAATAGGATGTTCACTTCCTGACCCAAGTATGTAGGGCAGAGAATAGAAATGGGAGACTTTTTCACACTAAAAAGAACAGTTAAGAAATAGATTGGCAGTCTCAGAAGGCAAAGTGATTATCAAAACTTAGAGATAACTTTCCAAGTTGTTATACACCTAAAGAGGGTCTATCAAACGATCTGCTCCTGCCCTAGACACCTGAAATTGAACTTTCCCATTGCAGTACCCTGGTACTGTGAGTGTGCCTTCACTCACAATACATCAGTCAGAGCACATATTATCTCCAGACTTCTGAGTATTTAGGTAGTCTTCATTGAAGACAATTTCTCACTTCCCACCACTGATATTTCAATTAATAGTGCATCCCCCCCACTGCAGGGTCTACCAGAGAGCCCCCTGACCTATTGTGCAGATTTGATGCCATCTTTTAATTTTAGAACAAAAAAAGAATTCTTTTTTCTATCATGTAGTAAATATTTCCTGGTAATGTAAGCCATGCAAGACCCTTCCTTGTAGAGCCAGCATGTAACACCCCAAGTTGGGCCAGGGACACAATCACTTCTCTTCATCCAGGATGGGCTTCAGTGTCATGTCACAGCGTGGCCAAGCATGACTTCAGATTGCACAAGAGAAAAAGACAAGGTTCTCTGAAAAACTGTTGTATGAAATGTGACTTTTGGTAAACTATTCCAGACTGGATTCACTTTTAAGGGAAGGGCAAGGGGGCAAGAAAAGAATAGTATGAAGATAATATGAATGAATATATTAATGAATAAATAACATAAATAATAATTGGCTGCTCCTTCACTTCCTACCACAAAACAGTATATCTGTAAGATACAAGTGCCAGGGCTCAGGAGAAAGCAGTCTGCACCATCTCCCACTGGGAAGAGTAAGGTTGTGTTGTGGTTACACCAAGGCAATGTACAGGTGCAATCACTACAGGAGAGACAAGCTCTTGGGCAACTAAGAAAAAGCTGGGAAGTCCAGGACTGGCAGTCAGAAGAGACCCCAGTTGGTCTTACCACCACAGTCCAAATCAGCAAATGTCTCCTGGAGTTAGGAAACATTGGGTGTCACTTTCTAGTTGGGCAGGAAAGTCCAACTGCTACCTGAGCTCTAGAGACATTTTGGGCAAACAGTGTAATGAATAAGGAAAGACACAGTTAGAGAAAAATGGAAGACTTGGTTTTCCTTACAAGTGGTATTTTGGCTTTGCCACTGTGAGTGATGTTTCAAAGCAAGCTGTGAGTGACATAAGGCTAAACTGTAACATGCATTTATGGGCTGGAGTTTTTCAACATGTTGACTCCCACCTGCAGCACCCTTTATTCACTACCAATGTGACACAGAGCCCATTGTTTTCTGTTGCTTGTTGAATCTGTCTCATGTCTCTTGTAGTGCAGTTGAGCCTGACCTGTTGAAATCAATTGGAATAACTCCACTCTGTTATATTTTCCCTGACATTTTAGTTCAAAGCATGATCCCCTAGCACAATTACAGGTGTCTCTCTAACCCCACTGTGATGTAACAATCTGAGAAAGTGTCTGACTGTTTTTGACCTTCAGTAAAAATAGGTCGCTAGGAAATCTGGCAGCATTTGGCATAAGACACATTTGTGTTTTAAGGTACTTAGGCAAATTCAGAAGTTAGTGGCAAACTGAAACTCTGTCATGATATAATATAGTTTAGGGCAATCTATAAAGTCCATCAAGACAACACTTTCAGTAGCATGAAAGCTTCCTCATGGGAACATTGCACTCAAGTAGCAATGCCCAGAGAAACACTGAGTGTTGGCTATGATAGACAAAGATCATGGTCAAAGCAGGTCCTAAAGCAGTCTGTGTCAGTGAAGGTGCTGAGAAGCCTTGACTGTGTGTTCATTTTTTCTGATTTTTGTCACCTGTACTTTGTGAAGGATCACACCAATTAAATACCTGCACTGCACCTGAGACACTCATCACCTGATACTGAATTCCAGAGACACAGAATTTCAATAGAAAATACCTGACCTTATCAAAGTGTCAATAGGACTGAATTTTCAGCATTTTCTGGACTTATATGTATTAAATGACATTACTAAAATATCTGGTGCTTCTACTGTAAATAATATTTGGATTAAGCTAACATTAATAGCTGCTAAAAATACCTCACTAAGGCAGTGGGAAAGTGAGACAAATCCCTCTATTGCAGAATGGACAATATTCTTATCCAATTCAGCAGCAGGGGAAGAGATACTCTCTCATAGTGGAAAGGAACTATTTTTAGGAAGCATGGGGCCGCTTGTGAAGAGATAAAGCACAGGTGTAAGTGTAAGAGGTTTAAGCTTATTAAGAGAATGCATTTAAGATGACAAACATGAAATTAATGCTTTTTTATTTTATTACTTGAAGGCTAATGCAAATACATAGAATATCATATATAAGTTAGATGTGTTCCTGCAAAAGTGCACACATGCATTCCTGTAAATCTGCCCATGTTAGCAAAAACAGTTGCTCTAGTAGAAATGGTACAGCCTTTTCTGGAAGCAACATGGGATAAAATTCCATTGCAGCCATAGATCTGCCAGATAAGATCCTGAGATGTGGTCGTCCAGCAGCCAGCCACCAGCCTTGCTGTCAGAGAGAGAGAAGAGGTGTTCAGCCAGGGACTAGATAAGCAGTGTATACCCAATGACACATCTCCCTATTTAAAAATCAATTCAAGAAAGCACTACTGTTTCTGACAAGATACCATAAAGAAATGTCCTGCAAAATTGATTTCTACAGGTTTTAAATATTTGTCTTAGCAAAGATGTGAATCAATCTTTAGAGAACATATCTCAACTAAAAATTGCAATAGAGGTAGATAAAGGAGCTGGATCTTGCAAACTTTGCATTTAGTCACACTAAAAAGAAATCTCATCTATGGTAGTAGTTACAGTCATATCTATGCTAACTTTGGAGAGTCAAAAATTGCTGTCATTTCCAAAAGACATTGAGACTTTTGAGAAAGATGATTTTTAAATTTAATTTTTTTTTCATCTTCTCTTTTTTATTTTCCTTTTCAATTTGGGCCATTGGGATGCATACTTTCAAGACTTCTCCTCAATCAAGAAGCACTGAAATTTAATTTTTAGTTTTATTAAGAGAAACTAAGACTCTTAAACAATCACATAGCTTCAGCAGTTAAAGAAAATACCAAATATTTTTAGATGTGCAATAGTATCAACATGCATAATGATTTTCAAAGTCTCTCTCCTATCCAGAAAATCTAATGATAAATTTGTTCAAGATAGAAGTCACTGTATGAAGGGTGTTCCATACAGAAAAAGACCCCATACTTGCCAATTGTTATTTGTTCCATAGCCCTTTCTAATTAGCAGAGTTCCTTCAATTAGTAGCTGGAATTGGTTTGCATACATCCTCCAAATTGCTGTAATCAAGCCTCAAAGTAGGAGCCTGAAAAATAGAGGGTGGCAGAGTGGTAATAGAGGGATTGCCAGTGGCTGACTGTACATCCAGCACTAGCCAGACATGAACCTCACAAATCCAGACACACCTCTGGCATCCCAGCCACCTGTATGTGTTTTGTTGTATTTCTCCACTCTTTCACGTGTTGTTAAAAGACAGTATTAGGTCTAAAGCGTGACAGATAAAATGGATTAGAATAAGCCGCCTTTTTCCAGGCAAAAATTCCCAAAAGAGGTACTCGATTCCTTTAAGAAGCAGTAGTAGACGTAAGTATTACTAATGACTCACGTTCCTTTGCCCATTTCCAGGGTTCCTAATGAAGGGCTGCACTCGGTGCTCAAACATGTAGTTAGAGCAGGGCTGGGAACTTGGTTTCTTTTCATTCAAAACTCCCTTTGATAATAATTGAACTGTTAACTAATTAGTATAAACTCTGTCTGCATTGAAAAGAATTATCAAAATGATCAAAATATCAAACAAAAAATCTCAAAAGCAAATACAAACAAAGGCAAAAAATCTTTCTTTTCTCTTTTTTAATAAGAAACAGCAAATTCTCAACCTATGGAACAACCCACTTGACAGGTCTTTTCCATCATGTCAATTCAAATTGGACACACTGCAGCTTTTTGTGAACCGTCCAGCAATATAATATGTTATACTTGTTAGACCATTACATCAATTGGTGTAAATATTCTCTCATAGCCATGTCTCTCCTATTCAACCAGTTCATGAATGACAGCCAGATAGCAATTTTGTAGTAGTTTACATCAAACAGTTCAGAATAACTTTCCCCACTGTTTGGTCAGCCTGCTTTTCAGTCCAGGAACTGACAACCATCAGCACACCCAGGCTGTCAGGAAGAGCCCAGCTGCCATTTAGGGCTGCATGAGCTTTGCAAAAAAGCTCAGGAGTTACCAAATCCCCCCCCAAAACTGCAGTGAGTTTCACCCACACTGTGTCAGCCATTACACAAAGTGAAATGTATGCAAAAGTACAAATAAGACTGAGGTTTTGTGCAAAAAATAAAGTGTTCAGAAGAAGCACTCCTGCTTGGATGACTAAGATTTTATAAATGACAGGAGTATCAGATGAAAAATAAAATAGGCTCAACTTCTGCTGTCAAAAAAAACCCCAGCAATGAACTCTGAAAATAATATTTGTCTATTTTCATGAGTGTTTGTCCAGTCCACAGCATGGACAGCCATGAACCATGACAAACTAAATTCAGCATGGAAATTATACTGAAAGAAGATTTTATTGTTTGACTTTTTTCCTCTCCCTTTGTTCATACACCTTGTCAGGAGCAACTGAATAAGCAGGAAGAACCAAAACAGCAAAGAAAAAATTCAAAATATTTCAAAAATAAATGGACTTTAGATCCTCAAAATAAATAAATGGACTGTAGATCTTCAGCTGGTTTAAATTGACTTAGCTGCACTGGTTCAATTGTTAAGTATTAAACATAATAATGTTTCTACAGATTTCATAGCAGGTGAGGCTCTGCCTGTGCTCTTCAAAAGGGACACTTTCCAAATTTAATTTTTGATTTAGAGCAGTTAGACAGCTCCTGTTCTCCATCCAGGGAGCTTGCTGGGCTGACGAACGAAAACTGCCTGCGTGAGGCTGACTGCCCCCAGTCCCACAAAGCCATCTATGTTCTTCAGTTGCTCTAACTCCACTGAAGTGGATGGAGTTGGAGCAATTTAGCAGCAGCTAATGAAACACATTCACATATCATAGCCCACAAAAATGTTCGTGCTGTATCTCTGCCCATAAACTGTGGAGTTCTTGCTAATACTGCCTGCAAACAGTAATCACTCGGGCACCATAAGGAAGCTCGTCCTTAGAGATTTGCAACAGATTTTGCTCTCCAGTATTGAAATGCCATGAGCCTAAAAGGAGAAAAAGAACAGTGGGACTAAAGTGTGTTGGACATGCCAATAAATTAATGATAAATTATTAAAGCATGATTGGAAATATTGCCATTTTTCACAGCTGTCAGTTTAAGTATAAAAGCATCAGCACATTAAACTAGTTACTGCTTTTCCATAATTGAGACTTTAGCTTCTAGCTGTGCCCTGCAGCTTTTCATTAATCACTGGGACTGAAGTTCAAGCACAATGACAGCTTAGAAGGCATTAAATGGGCAAAGTATTTTCCAGGTACAGCTAGTAAAGGCCTTTTAGTCCTATAATCCTCAGCTAATTGTTTTTCAAAGTCTCTAAATAAAATCTGCTCATGGCGTCTCCTAGTGACAGAATTAGCAGCAGACCGTTTCTTTTTATCTTCTCACTCTTTCTCTCACCAAAATCTATTGAGTGTCTATATGTTAGCTGTACATAACAGGTGCAAATGGATTGCAATATGTAAAACTGTAACCGATACGCAGCCAGGGACACATTGATTAGATTGCCTGGGAAACAAAATTTCCTGAATGCTTGCTCTAATCATACCATTTAATTTGTCACGAAAGAAGCAAGATGGTGTGGAAGGCTTCTGCACTAAGCCTCCTTTAAACATGGGAGAAGGAAATGTGCAGATTTTAAAGTTCAGTAAAATTTGCAAACTCAGTGCCCTGGAATAAGCAGACATTTCTTCTGCCGTAGGAGAGGCTGTAGGTTCCCCTCTTGGCTTCCTAGTATTCCCTCCTTTGCAAGGATTTGTACATCAGGACTTAATAGATGTGCCAAAACATTCTTTCTTTTGTATAACAAATTATCAACTGCACTGAGATTCATTAATTATGTCATCTAATTGGATTGAGGCAGGTGCAAAATACCTCAGATGAAGTGGTCACTGGCAAGAAGGCCTAAGCACAAGTTTTTCTATTAGAAATCAGCATGTCTCCAGACTCCTGGAATTACTTTGTACTTATTGATTAATGGCCATAATTTATTACAGTGCAGAAGATCTTGCATTGAGTTAAATGTGTGATTAATCAATTTTCCATCAAATTATGAACAGCAGAACAGTTGCAAGAAAGAAAATACCAAGTGAATTTTTCCCATGGTATATGAATAGAGGGTAGGAGGACTTCTGCTTGAGGAGAGCTAATAACTGTCTAGCACTTGTTTAATATTTCCTGCCATACTGATGAATGCCATCCACATAAATAGGCCACAGGTAGCAGTGATTGAAAGACCACCAAATAGGTTTTATAGCTTCCTCTCTTATATAATGAAATATTCTTTAAGCCCATCTCAAAACAATTTATTAATGCAAAATGCATTTCTGCCTTCAGCCTGAAATATATCATTGTTAAGTCAACAATATTATATTAAACCGATAACTGATATTGCAGAAGGAAAAAATCCCTAGGCAATGTAGAGATGAATTTGAGATTTTGTGTACAGAAGCTCATTTTTATTTCCATCAGAAACACAGACATGTGACTAATTGATGTCACTTCTAATCAGCTAGTAATGCACATTACAAGTATAGCATGAGAACATTTGGGGCCCAATTGGAGGGGGGAAAAATCCCATGGTATTTCTATGTCTTTTATTGAGTAGAGTGACAAGCTTCCTTTCCCTGGTGAAGCAGCATATGCTGTAGAGTTTTATATTACCCTACATCTTCCATAGGCTGTTTTGCTTTGCTATACACTGAAAAGATGCACCTCCCTCACTGGAGGAGAATGACATAAAATACAAGTTGACTTCCAGAGGGCAAAAGAAATTTAAATAACTTTTTAAAAATATGAAAAGCAATATGAAGAATTTGTAAAACAAAAGTGCAAAGGATTATTTCTTAAACATCCCTGTGACTGATCAAATTTTTCTTTTCAAATCACAGTGCCAGACTACTCACAGCGATTTAAGTTGCAGAAGCTGCCTGGCTGCCATGCAGTTCATTTCCTAAGGTGTATAGGAGTAATTTCTGCTGTCTTTGATGTCTTTCCTTAGTAACTGCCCAATTTCCAGGGTGTAGAGTCGAGTCCTATTCATCCCTCTTGCTACAGACTACAGGAGATTGGCACTTGTGGCTTGTTACTGTTTCAAATATACAAATTTCCTTTTTGCTGCACTCAACTTCCCAACTAGGACAGGGACCTTTCTTCTCTGCTTGCTGCCTCTGTTGGCACTACTTCTGAGGTAAGGACTTCTGTTTTTAAAATCATGACCTCCAAAATGTCCTACCAAATCCTGTAGATGGTGCAAGGAGGCCATTCAAAATTATGCTCATTTTTTTGGCTGTCCAAATGTCACAGGGCCAACTGCTCAGAAATCAAGTGGAGAACAACTTGAAACTGTGTTCTTTTAAAATGTCTCCAGTAGTCTAGGCTATCTGTAACATCCAAAAGTTACTATTTTTGGTGGCTTTTCTGGGCTTTATTGGAAATTAACTGAAAGTAATCATGCTTGGCAAACAGATGGCTATATCTCAACATCCCACCGAAATCAATATTCCTTGCTTCTATTTGTATCATCGCAGAAAGATAACTTCAATGGATCTAAACTAGATTTGTTGCCAGAAGGAGAGGTTAGCAATTTAAATCTGAGAAAAAAAATTTAAAATATGTTTTCTATTGTATAAATAAATTCTAATGTGGTATTTAATCAACAAATCATTAACTGCTGCATTAGGAATGTCAGATCTCACTTAATCTGCATGCTGGAGCATTGCCTGTGGATATGGGAGATCTTGTTTAGAGCTTCACCCACACCTTGGAAAACTGAACCTGTGGAGGAAGTTCCTTCCCCATTCATTGTCTTTAATGATAAGTGTGGGATGATTTCACCTACACTGTGTTTTTCTGTGACACCCATTAAACGGGTGTTTGCATTCCCTGAGTGGCTGATGTACTGAACTTACCTCCCCCCTCCAAGGAGAGCTATCATGCAGAAGGGGATGGATGCTGAATCCCCAAATATATTCTCTGACACATACTCTATGATTTTTCATGTATGTGATCATCACAAAACATATGGAACATATTATAAAAAGTGAAGACTGGAGGTTACTGCTACCCTGGGAAAGTTCAAAATTGCATTTCTGTCTAGATGAGTGAAAAATTCCTGAAGCATACAGAAGGGCAGTCTATGAGGAAAACAAGTGTTTCACTGTGAAAAGATGTTTACAGTCACAAAGTGCACAAACATATCTCTTCTAGGAGAGATGCTTGCATATATGTGGCCACACACACAGTCCAAGAAGCAAAAGCTGATTGCAGGAACAGAATTTTTTTTATTTTTTTTTAAGTATTCTGAACACTCCCCCAGTCTCCCAATCCTCTTCAATTCAGTTTGAGCCCTGGGGCCAGGTTTCTCATAAGCATCCAGCAAGGTGAGAAGGCATCATCCTCAGGTGCAGTGTAAGGTTTTCTGGGAGGACTTGGGGATTTCAGTCACCCTCCATGGCTCCTCTGGGAGCCCAAACCAAGCACTGCACTGGAGACCCATCAGCTCCCTGCTGACCCTTCATTCTCTCTCCTCCTGAGCACTAGGGTAGTGTTTGGGACTTTCTCTCCTCTGTGGGAAACAGGGTGCAGCCTGGCCATGTCCCCAAGCCTGAAGCACCTGGAGTAACCCAAATGCCACTCCAGTAATGTTTTGATCAGTGCTGTCTTCTGCAGCTTGTATTTAATACTCTTGCACACTCCAGTGTGTATATTTTTTCTGATTCTTTTTTAAATATTAATTTTGTTACTAATTAGAAGTCTGCTCCAATTAAGTGAAGTCCTAGAAGTGAACTCCCTGTGAGAAAAGTCTTTTTTGAGTAAATAGTCATCTACTGAAGCTTCTAAAATTTGAAGATATGGGCAGTCTAAATGCTACAATATGTACCTAAAAAAATATGCAATTACTTATTTAATAAAACTAAAAGCATTGTATTAGCACTACAGAAAAATTGTTTTGAATCCATTATTAACAACACTGAACAGAAAGTTAATTTTGTCAGCTGCAGGCATTAGTCTGTAGCATGTTCTGAACACGTGTATTTGCCTTTGGTTACTCAAAGGAACAAACAGATGTTTCTCTTGGAGATATTAACTCTAAATGTATTTATTTTGTTGCTTTCCTCTCAGAGTCTTTTATAGTTCTTCTGAAAATCTTTGTTTAAAGGTCATTTAGGTACAAAGCTGCAAATGTAAGAAGGTGTTGAAGGCAGGACTGATGCTCAGATGTGCTTCATGGCTTTCCCTGGACTTAGGAAGAGATGTGGGAGATGCTTCCAGATGGGGAAGGCAAGAGAACCATGGGGTCATGGAAAAGACTGTGGATAGCAGAACCAGGGGGAGCAATGTGGGAGAGACTTACAGGTCAATACTGGGAATGGCTCTGGGAAAGGACAGGCAGCAAAATCTGTCTTCAGGGATTGAATATGAAAGAGTCTGAGGTAGGTTTGTATTTGGGTGACTAAAGCTATGTCAATAGATGGCTGAGAGTCAGATTACTTCAACCACATGAGTCTATGTGCTTTATTTGGAGCAACAGAGCTGCAGAAATCCACACAATGGATACATGACCAGATGGGGGAAGCAAACCCTTTTACATCACAACAAAAAAAAAAACAAATCCACAACTATATTCATCAGGCAGAATGACTCCACCTAAATCTCTTGAAATGAAAACTTCAAATAAATATTCAAAGTAATAAAAAAAGCAATCTGCATGTCGTATCTCAGCAGAGTTATATCAGCACACCTATGGGACTGTCTTGGCTCACATAAACTGAGAGGCTCCTAAATAAAGTCAGTGCATCACCTGGAGTACATGAAACTAACGTACGGATATCATCATCCATGTTAAAACCAGAATTAATTAAGTCCCTTAAAAGCCTTCTGCTTCAAAGAGTAAAATGCATTTTACATATAGCTTCTTACAGATACAGAGACTTGAGGAAACTTATTCTTAAATTTTATTTCCTTGAGGAAACTTATTCTTAAATTAAAGTCATGAATGCTTCTTGCAGTTGTCTCATGAACTGGGAGGCAGTATTTTACAGCTAGGATTTCTGAAGAATGACTCCTCTGGCAACTTCATCCGGAACTTGCCTTTATATGATATTTGTCTAGTTGTGTCATTCTGAATGTCCACTGCCATTTCAGATGAAATAATATAGATTTGGCAACTATATTTCAATAAAAATTAGGTATGGAGGTAGGCAAAATGTTTAACCCTTTGCTATATTTGTTACAGTTAAAGATGATTCTTTTAATATTTACACTTCATCTGTATTAATTGTCATAGAGTGTAAAGTCCTTGTCCTTTCTTGAAGATCAATAAAAATGCAGAAACAAAATAAGGAAAAGCAGCAATTGTGAACTTTGTAGAAACAGCTCTTGTGTTAGGTCACAGCTTGGTCCTCAAAATACTGAGGAAGAAGAGGAGGAGGAAGAGGAGGATGTGGTGCCCTTTGGTTTATTGATGGTCACCTCTAGGCATGCTGCAAGTCAGCCCCTCCAGCTCCATCTTTAGCACCTCCCAGCCAGTTGTGCCATGCCACAGCAGCTTTAAACAGCTGTTAGTTCTATCCTCTGCTGCTGTTTGGAGAATCAGATTATCTAACTTTTGCTTTAATCCTTAAGAACTTAAGCCTGTGCTTATGACATGTTAGATACCTCGCTGCAGCCAGACCTCTGGAAACAGCAAGTTCACCCATGAAAGCAGCTGCAGTCCTGATGTCCTCAGCCTCTCGCAGGGAGCCCGGTGAAGGGGAAAGGCAGCTCTGCAAACCCATCCTGGCTGCCCAGGACTGCTGCCAGTGGAGGCTGGCCAGGGGCAGGGCTGCAGCAGCCTCTGCCCGGGCCTCTCCCCTCCCGCTCCCCTCCTGGCTCCGGCGCTTTTGGCACAGGCTCACCTGGCTGCCAGCCCCTGGCACCGGGTGATGGGCAGGTGGTTTGTGCTGCTGTGACCTTGCTCCAAGCAGACTTCTTATCACCAGGGGTCGGCAACCCGAGGAGTGGAGCCGGTCCTTGAAATGTAACCTCTGACTTTTGGGGGTATGGTGCTGCTCACCGAGGCCTGAAACAGGCTGGCTTCAGGCGTCATGTTCACCCTCAGACACACGCAAGGTGCATGTGCCAGTGGAGACCCCAGCTCCAAAAACCCCTCTGACTGCTCAGCCAGTTAAACCAGCACTTCTGAGACAACTGGCACACAGCTAGTGACGCATCCTGCTAAAACGGGGAGAACAAAATTATCCACGACTCTCTCAAAGGAGCATGTTTCCCAGAGAGCATGAATGGAAGGGATAGGCCAAAATTTGGGGCATATAATGGCAGCAAACCACAAGCATGTAAATATGCAAGACTATCATTTGAAGGAAAATTTTAAACCTCATTAGTGAATGCTTTTCGCATTACTCCGTGTATTTACAGAAGACAATACAGGACAGCTAACAAGGCAGAGTATGTGCTGGGGTGTGTACAGTACTCTGTGCTGTGAGGGGCCATCAGACCAGTGTCAGACCAGGTCCCTGAGCTGTCCCCAGTGCCCAGAGGCTCCAGCAGCAGAATGCCCTGGGCTGGCTGCTTGGGCAGCATCCAGCACTCAGTGGAGTCACGGAGGATCCTCGCCATTGACTCTGGTCAGTCCTTGCCCCTGGCACTCAGGGAGAAAGCAGCTCCTTCATCTTCCTCAGCCTTAACACCCCACTGGGTCCCTTGGGGCTTGCTCTGGGGCAAACCTCCAGGGTACAAGGCAAGAAAACAGGAGGAGGAGGTGAGAAGGCTTCCTTGAAACTCTCCATTCTCCATCCAGAGATGGGGGAAAAAAGTGTAGTTCTACTACTACACTTTTTTACTCCCCCTTTGGCCAACAGTAGCATTAAGGAAAGTTGATGGTTTTTTCCCCTGCCATCCATGAGGTGTTCATTATTGCAAACAGTAGGAACTCAGTCTCCAAAAATATATTTGGATCTTAAGAAGAATAACATATAGACTTTTAAAGTTTGGACATCCATTTTAAAAGAAAAATATGAGTAGGCTTAACTGTAGTTCTTATGTGAATTTTATATGTCCCATACATTTTTTCATACCGTTAATATCAGTCAAGCATGGTTGATATTCTAGTAAAGCAATTTCTGGTTATTTTTATTCAAAATATCCTCCTGAAGGTAAGTTAAATGCTCCATAGTCCCAAATCTAAAATTAAATTTCAAAATGGCGTACTGTGTTAAGCCATAGATGCAAAATGTTATTCCTGGCATGACACATCACCACAAGTAACAGAATTAATTTTTCTTTTACAGAAATTACTAATTAAATAAACATAATATAAATCCTTACAACCAACTTTTCCCCGCAGTAACAAAATCTGGACTGGGCTAAAAAAAACTGAGAAAAAATTGTTATCATAAAAGAATTTTATTTTCAATTGCACTCAAACTTACTTTGGCGTAGATCACCTTCCTTTTGGAGAAAAGCAAGGAGCTGAAACTTTAGGGGAGTTTCAAGGAAAATGTTTTGGTGTGATGCTCAACAGGGAAGGGAGAAGAGTTTCTTCTGGCAGAGGAAAGCAGGCTGGCCCAAAGGGCCCTAAGCAGGCCCCACAGAGCCTGTGCTAAGCTCAGACCCAGCCCTGGTGCTTTGAGCCCAACCTGGAGACTTGGAGAGATGAGGCTGAGCCACTCTCCTGTGGACAAAGGGAGATACCTGCTCATAAACAGACATTTCCACATGTGCACCAAGGGACACTCCTCCACCACGAGCCATGAGCAATCAGAAGAAAAGTTGGAGTAACCCTGGGATGAAAGGGCACTAGCACACTGCTAACATGACCTCAGGGCTCTCTACCTTGCATTTTTAAGATTGCCATTCAGCCATTTTATGTCCCTTAAACTCTCTACTGCCTGCAAACCATATTTTATCCATCCCTTATCAAACACTTTGTGGTTACACTTCAGGCCAGATCTAAGCAAAGTTATTAATCATCTGTCAAATAAAATTGCCAGTCTGCTCCATCCTTATTCTTTTTCAATAAAGATCAATTGAAACTGCGCAAAAAATGTCAACAAAGTCAAATCTTTTAAAAAGAAAGCAAAATGAAAGAACTGTAAGCTGTGGTCCAACACACTTTAAAGTAACTAAGCTGTGGTTTTGGATTTGGACATATCTAAGCCAATAGGGGTGGTATTTGTTATTATTTATTGCTTAAATGTGAATCTTTGTTTTCTTTCTAATATGCCTTATGGAAGAAAAAGAGACATCTGTGCTAAAGTAACCAATCCTTATGGGTGGGGAAGAAACCATCTGGGTTAAAGTAACCAGTGTTTCACTAATTCTAAATCAAGAAGCAATAGCTACATGAAAAAAATAATGGTGTCTTCTTTAAATTAAAGCACTGAATTTGAAAAGCAGCCTTCTAATCTTTTGGTACAATGGATTTATTCACAAATATGTCCCTAACAAAAATCATATTGCAATGCAAAGCTGATGTGTGGACAAGCTAAATCCCAAATTTCTATTTTAAGCTTTGTCACACAAACATTGAATAAGTTTTGGACACATAAAAATCAGCAAGAATGGCTATTGTAGTTACAGTGCTGAAACCACTCAAACTGACTTCCAATTAAAAGTCAACAGGATTTTTATGCTGAAATTTATCAAGTATTTTTGAAAAAAAATTTATTGCAACATTTGCCTTTCAGTTGTTGCCTTGTTGCAAGAATCTCCTTCCCATCTTCTGTGATCTGTGTAAGTGCGTAATTGTCTTTGTCTCATAGGGTTACCCACTTGGCCTCATGTCAGGCAATAATTCTCTAATCCATTGTCAATGCTCCATTTCCTTCTACCATAAGCAATGTGGCATTGACTGTCCTCTTGCATGTACCAGCAAGACTGCAACCCTCTCTGCAGCTCATCAGATCTTTCCAGCAAGGTGCCCTGCCTTTTGCCCAGGTTGGGGAATGTTCAGGAGCAGGAAAGCTCTTGAGACACTTAACCACATTTCCCAGCCCAGACTGTGTCTCCCTGTACTGCTGACAGCCACAGGGGTCACTTCTGCTTTCCTCCAAATGGCATTTTCTTCTGTCTCCAAGAGCTTTGAGTCGTCTCAGCCTGTCTTTCATGGGAGATGAAGCCTTTGTCCCAAGATGTTGCTAGCCACCACTTCTTGTGACATCATTTCTCTCTTCTGTTTCATTATCTTACAAGGTAGGTGGCAGAGCAAGGAATGAACCATTAATCCATGAAAACAAGTGCCTGCTATCTAGGGAGAAGCTACATTTGTGGAGAAATTGCTGGTTTTGGAGCAGCAGAATAACAGCAAAGATGAGCCCTGAAGGGGTCTAAGCCAGGGTGATGTGCTGCTTTCTTTGTGCTGTGAGGAAGGAGGGGTTTAAAGTCCAAGTAAATGAACAACTTAGGTGTTTATCCTGGCTCTTTGAAAAGCTCTGAGAAGCTGACTATCATTCCTCAACTCCAAAGATACTCTTTATGATAGTGACAGGGGAACAAATCAGCTGCCAGATGATGTCAAGCTAGTGATACGTTTCTGCCTTTTGACAGCCTGAGCCAGACCTTGGTTTTTTCCTTGTCCTGTAATTTTAACCTACATATTCTTGTACATGAACATGCTTCAGTGAAACTCTGCTTGGCCTCTACAACATCAGGCCCTTCTCTGAAAAGCCAAAGCCCAAATGTATATCTGGTATTTATTGCACAAAATTCTTCAAGAGGGAAACTGCCTTTCCATCAAACTTCTTGAGGCACAAAAGTACTGTGGAAGATTATTTATTGATATGGCTTGGATCCAAAATTATGCACAAAATAAATATTCATATCATCATTATTGCTTGGCTTTGACTGCTTTTCTCAGGAGGCCATAACAATCTAACTATGACTAACCTGGCACAGGCCTTTCATTGACAGAACTGTATGTTTGTTCTGTTTTATACTGTCAGTGATGTATAATCAATTGCTGCTCCTTGATTTGTATTGCCTATGGCACTAGGGAAAATTAAAATTAGCATAAATTATAACATTTAACCTTTCAGTACTAGCATGAGATGATATATAGGCAAATGGCAGGGTAAAAGAATCATTTCCACAATGTACCTTTGAAAAATGCATGCAAGTGAAATGAAAGAAGAACTTATGACAATGTTAATTAACATTATGGCATCTTAATGGACTCATTTCATTGTAATGTTTGAAAAATGAAAAATAAGATTATTAGTCAGGTGAAATCCAACTGAGAAAAGTGCTGTCTGGGTATCTTTTGCCAAGTGGAGATTTTACAATGAATCCACTGTCCGTGTGGTGTTGCCCTCCTTGGAGCTACATATCAGGAGGCAGCAGCTTCAAAGGACTGCAGAAATAATGTCCTTTTCTGATGCTCTTTGGTCCTCATATTTAAAGCAAATGTTGGGACAGGATTTGCCTTAATTAAAAATAAATGTGTTTCACTGATGCTTCCTGAGGTATGCTGAAAAGTTGGGCTGAAGCAATTGCCCTTTGTTGTCAGGAAAACACCTTGCTGTGGATGAACACTGCTGCAGTTCATGTTATTCATGCTATAGTTCTCTTTTCTTTCTAAACATAACTCTTTCCATTTAAATAATGTTCTCTTACACTTATGATTATTTCTAAATCTAGAAGGGGAAGAGCAATACAATCTAATCCCCTTAGTTGTTAACATGTGAAAATGTGATTAAAAGGTGACTATAAATAAATATAAAATGTATTCCATTTTCCACATAGTTTTATTCCTTTCATGAATGTCTACAGCAGTTAAAGTATGAACAAGTGATCTAATCCCACTTACTTCTGGAACATATAAAGGATAGCCATAACCTACAGAGAGACAGACAGATATATGGATGCACAGACAGCATAACATTTTCAAGGTTTCTGGTGAGAGAATCCTTGCAACAGATGTATTTTTTAATTTAGGATTTTCAGTATAGGCTTAGATCATTCATAATTATACTCTCAGACAAGGAGGGCGGTATAAATAAAACTTAATGGAAAGGAAACAGTCTGTAGAATAAGCATTTTCTTTGAATCATAACAACTCTTTGAATTTAAAAAAGAGGCTTTCCTTGAGGGATTGGATGAAAAGCATTTAAACGTGGCAATCCTTCCCACTTTCTTCTTTGTCTGAGCAGATGGCTGCTGGTCAGAAAAGGCTGAATTTGAAAAATACTAATTTTCAGGTTGATTCTGGCCCTCAAACATAGAACAAATGACCAGCACAGAAATAACAACAGCAGAGAGAGGCAGGAAATCAGACTGGTCTCTGAGATCTCGTGCTCCTACTGAAGAGCTGAAAAATTATGCAGAAACTTTAAAAAAAGTGCACTAGAAAAATAGCTCAAAGAAAGTAACCATAGGACCTTACTGCTCCAGATTCTGGCCATATACAGGCACTGGGACTTCCTTTCAGCTGGAAGGATAACAGCTTTAAGTCTCAACAGAGGGAAAGAGGGTGCCTGGAGTAAGGCCTTTTTGCTGGGGGCTCTGATAATCCAGAGACAAAAGTCAATAGTGAATTCCAGAGCAGCAGCTGTGATGTTTCCATCTGGGGACCAGAAAACATCTGAATGAATGAGAGAAATGATCTAACAATCAATAACTTTTTTCAAGGCATCACAAGAAGCCTTTGAACAATATCACAAGAGGGAAAAAAAAGAGAGAGAAATGCTGTTCTAATGGAGGGGAAAATGAACCCACAAACAAGACCAAATTGACATACAGTATAGCACTATGTTCACAGGAGTAAAAAGGAGAAGAGTCTGGGAACTGAGAGTTTCAGTCCAGAAAAAATATTATTTTAAATGTTCTTAGCAAGCTTGACTATGGAAAAAAAGTCCACTGACTGTGGTGAAAAAGAATTGTTGCTTTATTTAATAGAAATTATTACTTCCAAAGTCAAGCTTCACATTTTACTAGACCAAAATTTTGTTCTATTATGCAGATGACTACATCTTGATCAAAGGCAAAAGGTAAGATGAAAGATCACCTGTCTGTTAGGGCAGCAGGGGGAAAGGGTTAATAAAAGAAAATGTTAGCAGCAAACTCGAGATCCTGGTTCTTTCTCCCTGTAGTCCTTACTGGGACAGCAGTGTCCAGGCTACACCGGTGAAGTTTTATAAATTACCCTTCCAAATGCAGTGTGGTGGAAATAGAGGATGGTGAGGTCAGAAACCTTTTCTTGTCATCTCATACCATTCTCATAGAGAAGGTGTAAGCTGAAAAAGCAGACAAAGGGAAAAAAAAAAAAAAACCAAAGCCTATTTCAGACCAAAGCAGGCTCAACAGTGGAGCAACCTGCAATAGAACAGAAATCAGCTCAGGTATTTGAGGTTGAACAGAGTTCTTTTATAACTTGCAGATGGCTGAAATCATTTGTAGGATTTAAGAATTTGCTGGTCTTGGTTAGTGTCCAGAAAGTCAGGAAACAATAAGAAAAACCAGCTTTTATATGTATTCCTGGTTTCAATAGTTTCCAGGGAGCGTTTATATGTTGTCTAGAGATAAACTTCAACCCAGAGTGATGCAGTTGCAAAGTATTCATCTCCCAGATAAGGTGGGATATTAAATGGAGGTGTTGTAATGGAGTAAATGAGACCTACTGCTTTGTGAAAGCATCACAAAATAGCTGCCTGACCTTCTCATAAATGAACCTTCTGGCAAGATAACTGGTAAAGAAGTCATAGGAAAAAAAAACAACAAACAAAACCAAATAAAACAAAACAACCAGCAGATGTCAAAAAGTCTCCAATGCAAAATCTTTATGTCAATCTCAAAATTCCTCAAAAATTCTATTGTAAATTCTCTTGGGCCTTTCTATGTGGTTTGGTTTTTTTCAAAACAACTGTTGTGGTTCTGTTATAAGAAATGTATTTCATACTTCATGCTTAGTAATATCACTCTAATACACTCTATTTATAAAAGGAACATATGTAACGTCTAGTCCATATAGTTACACCAAAAAAAATTCTGAAAATCGAATGAAATTTTGACAGCGTTTGCAGATAGTCTTAGGGAAATGTATTCCTCATTTAGTTCATTTGGAGTCCAGTAAACTCTGCTCTTTCTTCACTGGAAAAGTGCAGGTCTTCGGGACACTGTGGATCGATCCTCACTGTTTTGTAGAAATACGCAAAATAGGAGATATCTATTGTTTGAAGAAATAAGAAAGTCAGTTCCCAGCAGCCAGGTGCTGTCAGAAGGCACCAGTCTGTGGGGCAAGGGCAAGCAGGGAGGTCTATTTCTGGGAAGGATCACGGGAGTTCCCGCCTAGAGACCAGAACTTCTCTGCCTAGTAAGCATCCTGAGAAACACTTCCTTGAAACACAGTTGAAAATAATAGTCCTCATATTTTATGTCAATGGGTAATTTCAAAGATAAGCCACAGCTCTCTGTGTATTTTTATGAAGGTAGGAAGCAGTGGATGAAATATTTCAGAGCACTAGAAGATTAATATTACTGTGGGATTCAAAAGTTCAGGTGTAGAGTTTAAACACGGTTGTAATGAAACTTGGTCTCTCTGTGCTGTGAAATACACACACCCTAATTACTTCATGACATTTCTCACACAAACCCAAATGCAGAATATTTTATCACATTAAATAATTTTAAAAGTCATGGACAGATGAAACGCCATCAAGTATATGAACTTTAAACAATATCTTTGTGAATCACCTGAACTCTACAACCTTCCAACCTCCCCCTGCTAAAAAAGCATAACTTAATGTTATGATTTTCAATTTCTAAATGTAAGGCAATTAAGAAATGCTGAATTGCATCACAAGGGATTCTGCAATCTTTCCAGAATGGATCAAGTCTTAGATTTACAAATTATGTCTTACAACTACTAAAGATATAATTCACATGTTTAAGGCTCCTGAGATGCTTAATCAATAATGCTCTGAGAAAATGTGTTTTTAGAGTCTATGAGCCATTACCCATCAAAAGCTGTAGGTTTGTAGCAGGAATGTTGCTATCTTCATGTGGAAACTCATCAATGCTTATTGACATCTTCTGTTTAATTGCAATTTAAATCATGCTATATTTCATTAGATCTCAAAATAGATTACAATGCTCCATTAATTTTGTAGTTGTGTATGGGAAACTTCTACTAGTGACTCTACGGGTCATATTTAGGCCTTGGTTTCTGAAGTGAGCTCCTATTGACATCAGTGTGAGTTCTGCACATGGACTGAAGGCATGACACGGCCCATTATTCTCAATTTTCCATAGTACAGTTCTCTGAGAGAACACATCACAATAGAAATTGCTTATCTGGGATGCATCAATAAATATATTCCAGGTTTATTATCAAGATTGAAAAAATTCAAACATTTTCTGTACCCACATAGTCACACTTTTTCTAAATTATATTTTCTTTCCTTTTCATTCCTTTCAGATATAACATACAAAACCATCCACATGAAAAAGAATCAGCTGATGAAAAAGCACATCACTTATATTACCAGAAGAGCAAATGAACAATAGATCTTAACTAACTACAACTGGGAGCTCTGTCATTGATTTCAGATAAAAATAATTTCATGGAAGCTTTCTGCTATTCTATTTCACAATAGTGAGAAAACTTATTTTTAAAAAATGTTAGGTGCATGTTGGCCCAAGGTGGACTGGCAAGGAGTGGAATGAACTTGTATTGGAAGTAATACAAGTTGGCAATAGTGGAATGAAGGGTGTATTCATTAAGGGGAGGCAGAGCACAAGGTGGTGAGAAGTAGGATATAATTAGCAATGAAGGTGTAAAACTTAGTAAACAAAAATATACTGAATCAACAGGAAAAATTGTAATGTTTAGATTTTTTTAACTGTGAGGGTAAAAATAGTGGTGATTCTGTTCTCTGTGCTATTCACATGGAGCACTGTAACAGTGTTAGAAGTAACTGATTAAAGTTTGGTTAAAGAACTTCGACCCTGCAGCTTTTATGCCACGCATTGGGAATGAACTCCAAGCACTTGGGGCTCATCCAGACCTTGAAGACACAGCCCTCCCTAGAGGCATGGCACTGCTTCTCCTCAAGCTGTGTTCTTGCAAGTTAAAATGTGGAAATGGTGCCCAGTACTGTACACTTCTTTGACCCTACTGTTACCTGTGGAGTGGCAAACCAGACTTGTATTCAAAGCAAATTATACATCATCCTAGCAATAAGATTTGAGGGTTCCTGAAGATTTTTAGACCACACTCAATAAGGAGTTCAGTTCAAGGCAGTTTAGCAACAGAAACAAGGCTTGATCCAAGGGAGAGCAATGAGCAAAAGCAGAGAGCAGTGAGGGAAGGCAAGGACTTCTTGTACCTGCTGATGCCAGGGCAGCTAAGACAGAGGCAGGAAATAATCTATCCCTTTCCTGGAGCTGGCTCTCCACACCATGGACACTGCATGTCCCAGCCCCTCCTTTCTCCCTCACTGCAGTACCCAAAACAACTGCTTCTCTGCCCAGAACCAGTCCTAAGCTGGGGCAAGCCCAAAGACTCATGGCATGCACACAGGATCACCAAGGTGCAAACACTGTCTTGTTTTCTTTGGGTGCAGCTTGGGAAAACCAAGAGCAAATAGGCAGCTTAAGTTAATATTCAAGCCCTGGTTTACTACCTCAGAGGAAAGTGAGGCACATTTTTAACTCGAGCTAGATACTGATTAAAACTAGGACAGAATGATTTTAAAAACATAGAGACAAAACCTGAGGAAACCATAAACGTGCCTTTACAAGTATCCAAGAAAGTCTGCAAAACTTCGAATATTTTCAGTCAGCACATTCATCTGTACCAGAGACACCCTTGGCCCCTCTGTACTCCCTTCAGAACATTAGCACTTCTGGTAGATATTCTTCAGGAAGACAATGATGCTGCTCTGATCTGAGCAGAGATTTGAGGTGGATCCACATTCCTTAGCCGCTTTAGAGACGTCATGAATGGCACCACTGCCCACATCACCCAGAACCTCATTTCCTCTGATTATAGCAAATCATTATAGTGATACTCATCCCCCTGACAGCCAATGAAACCAGCCAGTAAAGCTGAAGTTGTCCTGACTCCCCAAAAATTTCAAAAAGACGCACTGCTCTTTTTTTCCTAAGTGGAAGATGGACTCATCAGGGATTGGGAAGGACTTTACTTGTGTAAAATACATATAATTTAAGAATTGCATGGGGAAAAGAAGCAATGGACCATGGCACTGCTGAACTAATTCCTATCTATCCAAACGGTGTTTTTTCAGGATGGATAACCCATTGTTTACTTATTATACTGAACTTGTTAGTCACTGTGGTATGGATCAAAGAAATTGCCATGGCTCAACAGGTTGCTGCAAAGTCTTTAATGGATACTTTCGATGGACTACGTGTTCCTGTGCTGAAATATCTGCCCACATCTTTGATATTACATGGAGAAGGAAAATAAACTCTATCAGAAATAAACAATCAACACGGGAAACACAGAGAGCTTTGAACAGCATTCTGACTCCAGTAAGAATTTTCCCAGTAATGAATTCCATTGTCACCATTAACTCCAGCTGCAAAATGGAGGTTTTGAACACAGTCAAGAAGAATCAACAGTTGAAAAAGTCACTGCACCTATTTAAATCTCCATCTTCTTGTGTGATCCATTTTTACAAAGCACACGCTGAGTGCTGTGTATGAACCAACAAAGTGGTAAGTAAGACAGGAAGTACAGAGAAATCTGATACTGGAATAAAGGGAGGGCTGAAGCTAGCAGTGAGGATAAGGCTGAACCTAAGTGCTTACTGTACTTCCTTATTAAGGATTAGGCTTAGCCACAATCGAGCCACCTACTCACCCCGAAACACTCCTTCTCACTATTCTCCTCCTTTTTATCTTATACTGCAGAGGAGGCATGGGAAGTTTTGAAAGGTGCTTCCTCTCAGTGTCAAGAAGCTTTCTCATCATCACCCATTGTCCCTGCTCCTTCATTGTGCCTGTGCCTGGGAAACTCAGCACTTCTCAGCACTCTCATGGCTGGCAGAGCTGGATGGGAGGAGCGCAGTGCTGAGCTGTAGGATGAGCAGATGAGTGGAGCCTCTGAAGAAGACCTCAGTTCTCTTTCTGCTCCGGTTAGTGACAAATTTCTGTAGAATTGATGGTTGTCAGAAAGACTATCCTGTCTTTTGGCAGTGCTAGGACAGCACACTGGCTGTCTTTCAGCTACTGCATTCATTGTTAAGGTAAGGCCCCAGTCTTTTTCATTCAGGTGTGCCTTAAAAGTGTAGATCCTGCCCCTACTTTAGATCAGAGCCTTTTCTCAGGGCAGGATACACCTGGACAACCAAAGTCTGTCTCCCTCCTAATCAAGGAGCAGGGGAGCTATGTAGGAAGCCCATGCACAGCAACTAGTAGGCAGAAATGGGCCACTGGAGAATGTGTCAGATCTGGGATGGATCCACTGCTTCACACCACCTCAAGCCTCCTCATCCCTTGGCACAGGGACCACCCCAGAACACTCAGGGGAAGGGTTCTCATTTCAGGGACATTTCACACATTTGAAACATGAACTGGTAAAGTACACAAGTCTTAGTACAGAGGTGTCAGTGTCAGAAAGGAGAAGGGAAAAATAAGGAAAATATTCCCATTTAAGGAAGTATATGGCTGTAGGTGTGTTACCTGATATCCTGCACTCTGTTAAGCAGTAGTCACAGAGAAATTAAATCTGTTGTCTTCCAGTGCATATAATCATACCTCAGTATGAGTTACGTAGTGGATCCAATCAGAAGAGCAGAACACTTTAGGTGGTGCATAACTGTAGACTAAGCCTGGGTAGTAAAGATTTTATTTTGTCATATATTTTTTAAATTACATAGAAATATTAACAGAGTTTCTTCTTCTGAATTTTTTCTTTAATGACTGTTTTCAAAAGACAGTAAATAAATTAGCCTTTATTGATCATGAAGCAATAGAGTAGTTAGTACTTTTGATCCATGCAATTAACATAAAAAGATAATGTGTGAAATGCGCAAAGCATGTGCATCATGAGTGAGTATTGTCATCAGTAATCTCGCTTTTCAATAAAGAAAAAATTGTTTGGGGAAATTGGTCAAACAGCTATTGCTATTGCATCCACACACTGCTGATTTCTAATATTTTTTCTAAAGATCAGTAATGATATTCTATTAGGGTGATGAGACCAGAATTAATTTAAATAACTTTGTGCCTGATTCATGAAAAACAAAAAAATGCCTCCACAGCCAGGGGCCATTATTTCTGTAATTTTTCCATGGAAAAGTCATGGTCTTTATTCAACTTCCAGTTCAAAAAGAAAAGTTTTCAATTTATATAGCTAGGATTTTATCTTCACAATCAGCTCCAGAGGAATGACCTAACTACTAAAAGGAAACTGTCTAGCTCAGAAATACACCGAGCACACAACAAAACTCAAAACTATTTTCTTCTAAAATGTATTTATCCACACCCACTTCAGCTGCAAAGAGTAAAATAGGCACACAGAAGAAAACTGATACACTGATATATTAATAGGTCGTTTGCTTTTTAGACATCAGTATAATTGCCAGTATTGAATAAATAGAAATGCCAAAAAGTTTTTAAAAGCATGAATCTAAATAAAGATAGGAATTAAAATAAAACACAGAGACGTGTTGCACTTCTCTGATGTTTGAGCAGTATGTTCTGTTCAACAGCTCACATTTACTTGTTTGCTCACAGCGCATCTCTCAGCAAACTGAGCAGCATTGTAAACACCGCTTTCATTTCGCTCCTTCCCTTGCAATCTTTTTTTCCATCGTGAGCAAGAGCTGTGTACCTTGGAGAGATATCCCAGCCAGCTGAGAGACAAATGATGTGGGTAGCATAACTTTATGAAAGTGCAGTGGTTAAAGGAGCTGTATGAGAGATTCTGCTCGAACAAAATCAGATGAGTATTGCCTGCTGGTTAGAATATTCCTGTGAAGGCCAAATCATATCATATTTCAAATCTGGCAAAATATTTGCGATATTATTTTTACATTTTCCGGTATGATTTTTATTAAAGTGTATACTTGTTCGGTAAAGAACAAGTTCAAACCACCTACCACAAAGATATTATCCACACTTGTACTGGAAAGTAGTTTGCTTTCTAAAGTTACAAAGAATATTTAAAATTAATGTAAGAAAAACAACGGGGGAAAATAATCTCCTCAGTTTGTTTATAGTGTGCTTTTGACAGTGCTGTCTGTGTGGCCAGTGTTAGCGTTCCCTTTAGTTTCCCTTCGTTTATGTGTGCAACTTTCACAGCCACAGAGAGATTATTTGTAAAGATATATATATATGTAATTGAAAAACCACAAAACCTGGCCAAAAGATGCAGCGGAGGCCAACTCATTGAATTTTAATCCTGTTTTTAAAGGAGTAGATCACAAGTTTTTAGAGGTAGCTTAAACTTTTAGTACATAAAAACCTGCAAACTATGACTTTATTTTTTTTCAGAGAAGTTTTCTTCCCACTTCAGATATTAAATCTCCATGGGGGAAAATTTTCTTCAGGTGTAAAATGTTTTCTGAAAACAGAACCTACTCCCTGCTTTAATATTCCTATTTCAAGAAAGTAACTTACTGATCCCAGATGACAGCAAGGATACAAACAGTAAAATCTCTTTCACATCATTTGTTTAATGAATTTTAATAACACTTTACTGCTTTCTTTTCCCAGAAAATACATTTCTTTCCAAATGCTGCTCTCAGCAAGATAAAAAAGTGAAAGAGAAAAAGGTTCTTATTTGAGTATGGATTGCAGGGATCAGGCCCATCTTGGCTTACTTTCTGCTTAGCTAGCAATACAGCAAAAAAATATTAAAGACTCCTAAGGCCTTTTTCAGGTACATATACTACAGTTTCCTGCAGCTATAAATCCTTTTAGTTTAAAGAATTTCATCCCAATTACCAAAACTGTACATCTAAGCCCAAGGCAAATTCTTTCCTACTTTTTTGTTTGTAATTTTAATATTAGCTTTGCTTCCTAAATAGTTTCTTTAAGATCTTCAGGCTGTTTTACACTTTACTATTCCCTTTTTATGCATTTTCTGTCCTTAGATTTCTATTTAATACTTGTTTATGCATTTCTCAATAATTTTAAAACATAATCTCAAAAATAAAATCATACCTTTTCTGCTATGAAAACCCTTTGCTTTAATACAAATACAGTGATTTAAGCACCCTTCTGGGGTTTTTTAGCTGCTAGTGTTCCTGGTCTCAAATTTTAGCATCATTATTTAAAATGAAGGAAAAAAATCAACTTGCAATTTAGACAGTTACCAAATTACCAAAACTAGTGCAGCAACTCTTAATGAGTGAAACCATTAACAATTTTCTGACTGCAGCCCCTGTTCAAATACCTTGGACACCTTGTTAGCACAGAATGAGGTGTTCAATCAAGACACTGGGAATTGGAAGTACCAGGGCACAGTTTTGAGTGGTGATTACAAGGGCATGAGTGTGAGTGCCAAAGTAACAGTCTTCTACACTGCAGGAAGCTGAGAAACCTTCAAGTCTACATTTGTAAATCAGCCTGGATGATTACAGCAGTCACAAGCAAAGAACATATGAAACAATTATTTGCACCGTTCTTTCACTCTTTTAATTTGCTCTTAAAATGAACACAGTGATATTAAGAGCCATTAGTGCTTTGCCTTTGAAAATTTCCTGAGACTTCATATCTTTCCAAGCAGCATCTTAAATTGCTTAAAAGTAGAAATGTAACAAAGAACTATTGTTTTCTGATTGTTAAATCCCTTTCACATCAATAATCTAAGCTTACATTAGCATTCAGATATGTCTGAATTTTTTAGGAAGTATTTGGTTCATATGCAGAAGCAATATGATTTTACGCTTTCTACTTTTTTCCTTCTTAATTGCTGTGACAAAGACAGTTTGCCTTTCTTAAATGAGTAAATTTTAAAAACAAATTTTGTCACATTAATATTATGTTGCAGATACAGGTCTATGTCCATTCTAGTAAAGCAAGAAAGTACCACTCTTAGGTGTTAACTTTGCTACTTTAATTTTATGAAAAGAGTCCTTTATAATAATTTCCATACAATCCACTCTTTTTTTTCTTTAAATCCATAAACTGTAATCTGTGTAGAAATAAGCCTGAACATTTCTAAAACTCATATTTCAGACACAAAACTTGCAATTAGGAACAACTTTCATATTAAAGATATGGAATTATTGACTAAGAGAGGGATGAGAAAAAGCAAAGAATTAAATTATCCCTAGTGAAAAACTGGAAACACATAATCTATTTTTAAAAATTCAAAGTATCCTGATACATTTCTATACTTCATGGATATATAATATATATATATATGTAATTCTAATATTTCACTTGCCTCTGGTTTGAAGAAATAAATTGTGGTAGAAAGTATGTAAAAACTGCTGCTTTAATTTAAGAGAAATATAATGTTTCTGCTGCGAGTTTTTTGGACAGTTCATCTAATGCCTTTTATAGAAATAAGCAAAGTATATTATGAGCTCACTTAGCATCTCAGCTGTACTAATTGCTTATATAAATAGCACATATAAATTGATTTTTGTTCTTTTCGATCATCAAGAAACATTATGCAAGAACTTTTCACACAGGACCTATTTCTTACATGTATTATTGTAGGAACATAACATACTTATTTCAAATTAATACATTTTTGTAATAATTATTTCCTTGCATAATTCTATTTTGAGCCTTGCAAAAATAGCTAGTTCTCCAGTATGTTTCATTATGTCTAACAAATCCTGAAATACTGTCATATCAGTCTCTGGCTTTACTACTGGTCTCTGGAAACTCCCCAGAACAAATCTTTTAGCACTACAAGAAACAGATAATTCTGATTCTGTATCTAATATTTGAAGACTTAAAAATTATTAAAACAATACCGCCAACCTGCACTAAAACAAAACTCCAGACTGTGAAGTACTTCACTGTTAATGACACACTGGGGAACTAAATTATGCTGTAAGGAATGCAAAAGTGCAGCACTAGGGATCTAAATTATGCTGTAGGGAATGCAAAAGTGCAGCATCTCTGCTGCTGTTTCGCGCCTGGTTTTTTTCTATGCAACTTTAAATTATGTATTGCTGTAAATTTTGTACCTAAGGGTGCTGAAGCTTTCAGGTAATATTATAAAGTTTCATAGCACTTAAAAATATAGCTGAATATTCTTACCCCTCCCCCGCTGCCCAGCTATACCTACCAGCAGTTGGAAAAAGCAGTAATTGAAATTAAAGGCTCCTCCAGCACGTAGGAACGTCTGGGTTTAATAACCGGAGGGGTTTCAGGTGCAGAGGGCGCTGTTGATCGCGTATTCTGCAAGCATTTCCTGAGCAGGGAGAAAAACAGGGATCCACCAGATTAATGTTTATATTTTTAAGCTTTCCATAAAATGTCAGTGGAATTGCTGACATATAGATGCTACCTTCCACAGTATATGATGAGTTTCCTGAAATAAATCCTTTTCGTGGCAGTCTAGAGAGGAGATGCCAGCTATCGTCACCAAAGTGAAATGTTTTTCACTGTTTCCACTTTACAGTCCATTTACCAAGATTTTATAACCCAGCCACAAGGTTCCTTCCATCACACATTTTCATATAAAGATATTTCAGTTATTTTCGTTTTAAAAGAACACCAGATGTGTTTAAGTGTAACTTGCAATGCAAAGTGTGAAAACAATTCAAAACACATCACTTCAGTGGCATTCTTCTACATTTCTTTCTGAAATATTCTTTGCAGTTCATACCTAGTTGTTTCAGGTGTTTTACCCATAGCAAATTATTGTTAATAAATACACAAAAGCCAGTATAATATACCATTTACATCTTGAAATAATCTTCTGCACAATAACTTTTCTTTTGAGTTTTACATATGCATTTCTTAGCATTATACCTCCACACACGCAACAAACAGCTTTAAAGACATCATTAGTTCTTTGAAGTAAATTGTTTTCTAATTCCCTGTATAACGTCCTACATCTTCTCATGCTTTCACATTTTCTCTTTTCCCCCACTAATGGAAAAAAACTACCATACCTTAAAAAAAAGAGTGAAAAAGAAAAAATGTAAAAATCTTAAATGACAATTTAGATGCACAGAAAGCCAAGAAACTTACAGTTACAGCTGAAATTTTGATTTAAACTTGAATAATTATACCTAAGGCATTTGGCTGGACAGGAAAGGATGGTAATCCTGCAGTCCTTTTCTGGAGTCACTGCAAGTTCGACCTCAGTGGGAATTACAGATTTAGGCATCCTGGATCAGCTCCTGTACAGAGTTTCCTGTGCTACCTAAGCCCAACAGGGTGTATTAAAGCCAAAGCAACAGGCTTTGTCCAGTTCCAAGTTGCGACTTTAAATCAAACTAAACTGCTCAAGCAACTTTAAGTTCAACATTTATTTACCCGTAAAATCTGACCTTACCTAAAAAGTTATTACTTGAAAGAAAGGAATTGAAGAAGATTATGTGATATACTTTACTTTTCTTCTCCAATAAATTTTATTGATTCCTGTATTGCACTACAGTCTAATGCATCTGCATTTTAAAGTGTCTGCAAAGCATCCACATGGGAAATCTGATTTTTAAAATGAAGCTACTAGGTTAAACAATAAATTTTGGGAGAAATAAATTTCTCATGTGTCACTCCTGCTATGGGGTTCTCCAACATTTGCGAAACAAATTCCATATTTCAAAGAAACAAAAGACCATCAGAATATGTGACTGACCAAAATTGCTCTTTGCATGAGGTTTTTATTCTCCATTAGCCAAAACTTTACCTGGTTAAAACAGCGCCCACATTCTAATTAAAACCAGCCATTGATAGTTTTTCTCCTTGAATCAACACTCATTCAAAAGTTTCCCACCTGATAAAGGCTTTAATATAACCGAGACAAAGTTGCATTTTATGATTGGCAAGTTCTTTGCGCCCCAGCTACCCCCCAGCCTGGTGGAGTGGGGCTCCGAGATGCATTTTGGCCCTGTCTTTATGTCAAATCACTGCCATCAAAACAATGGCGCATATTACATGAAAATCTTGTGCAAATGAGCCATAATGGAAGTGAATGACAATCTCGTAAGACCGTGCAGCAGGATTCTCCTTTGATCTGAAATATTGTTAATCTTTCTCAAACATAACACTAAGTATACTTGGCAAATCCTGGATGAGAAAGTCCCCGTAGCGCGGCTCTGCGGACAGCCAAGCACACCCCACAAAAAGAGGCACAGCCACGAGAGAGGAGCACACCGACACTCAGCCATCAGCTCTGCAATCGCCACAATTTGTTTACAATTCAAAGGCCTCTTCACCCATTTCCTTTTCCCGAAAACAAGCTAAACAATATGTTTATTTAGTCTTAATAATGGATATTTGCTGCTGGATCACAGCTTCATTTAATTAAGAAGCTGCGGTATTTAAGATATTAAAATCCATGTTTCGAAAAGGGTTTGCTTTTACAAAACACAGGCCTTATTTATTCACAGCTTAAGAAACAGCCTCACTCTAAATTATAGTTTTAATATGATGTTGCAGGGGGAAAGAAATTCTAGCAACGTAAGGCAAGATTTTTCATTGGTAACAAAAGCATGATATAGGAGTTTATACTTTCTTAATGATGCTTAAAGCAAAGATCTGGAACGGTATGTCTCAGATGAGGTCATGCATCAACTCCAGGAGAGTAAAAACCTCTCCTTAGACTATATTACAGCCAACTCACACCTTTTTGTTGTGCAGCCAAATATGCACAGCGTATGTAGACGAATGCAAACAGAGTAAATCATGTTGATTCAGTGCTAGTAGGAAATATGCCTCTTCAGTTGTGTGCTGCTTTTGAAGTACTGCCTAAAAATCAGTCTTGGGCTTCAAAGAGAGGGGATTATAGCCTTTATCCAGCAATTAATATGGCTGAAACTCAGAATGTCAGCACCTGACGACTATACAGGCTGGACAGTAGCCTAGTAGGGGTCCAGTCCCCCTCAAGAATTGGAATTTACAATAAAAATGAGTGCATAAATAATATAAATGATAATATATAAACTGAAATATTTTGGAAAGGGGCACAAAATTTTAACTTCTAATGACCTGTCTATATTTTGACATGCAGGGAAGAGGGGGAGTTGTGGTGTCCCTTGACCTTTAACCTGCCTTATCCACCTAGATCATTTTAATCTCCCACCAACTGTTAAGCAGAAAAGAGTGCTATTAAAGAGAAAGCTATTCCTTTTGCCTTCTTACATAGATCAGATGACAACCTCTCCAAGTCCCTCCTCTCTGTCAGAGTTCAAGGGTTCAAAAATGGTCAGAATATCAAGCAACAGAAAGCCAGCAGGACTGCTGCAAAAAGAGTTTAAGGACTTTATATTATGCAAAGGGGGTTAAAAAAAAAAAGGGAGATTCCATTATTTTGAAGTTTTACTCCCTGATTTTTTTTTTTCAAATAGGTAGTTTCTTTTCAGAAGATCATAGAGCTTCTAATTTGAGGGGGAGGAAAATTCCTACGTTATTATGATATACCCCCAAACTTGTACCTACCTAATAATCTTTTCCATATTAATTCTTTGTATGTAGTTCCTGAGGCTCAGGTCACGTGCGCCTGTATTCATCAATAGCGTTGTACTGTAAATAAAATGAACACTTAACGATCTAGTTCTAGCCAATGTGTCAGGGGAAATAAAGCAAAATAAGATAAAATGAAATTAAATAAATTGGAGCATGCAGTCTTTTACTTCATAACCATCCTCAGATGACATTTCCACAATGCTACATATAGCACCCTATTCCTCAGGGAACATCCAAGCTTTCTACTATTTCTCATTCTTAACCATAGACAGTTGTTATAACACGTTTCTTCCCAGAATTTCCACTTGCTTTGAAGAAAATATCCCCTGAGTACCCATGCTTAATGTACTTATGGAAAAGCAACTCTATATCATGACAAGCCAAACAATATGGTTCTTTAATAAAGAATGTGCGATATTAAATGCAGAGTTCTTATTTCAAAATGGTAAAAAATCAGTTTGAGGGAAAGAATATAATTGCTCAACATAATATAAATGGAATGGGTGCAAGCTGAATGTAATTTTTAACAGAGCCCCACTTTCTAAATATACATATAATGTGTTTGTGTGCCTGTGCACAGAGACATGATAAACAATAGAATTTAGAAAACTGTGTTAGATTTTGGCTTTTGCATTAGGCCCTTCATATCCTGTGCATCCTAAATGCTTAACAATGTTTCCATTGTACTTAACTAAATACAGTAATGGTGGGGCAAGAACACAATGGCCTGTGCTCTGCCTTGGACAGCCGAGCCTGGCTGTGACAGCCAGTTTTGGCTGGGAAGGAGGCTTAGCCAGCCTCTTTGCACAAAAGTGCCACGGCAATATTGCCTAGACAGGCAGCAGGGACAGGAGAAAGGGATTTTGGATTAACATCTCATCTCATGAAGGACGGCACCTCAAACAGTTCAACACCTCCCTGGTGCTGCGCTGCCATGTCAGCATTAAGAATCGGCCCAAGTCCTGGTGGGAGACTTAAACTTGTGACCTTGGAGCCAAGAGGTAAGAGCACTGCTGGCTGAGCCACACTGTCATTATTGATATGTGCTTGCGTGGGCTGACATCAGTGTTGACTACAGTCTGACCTGAGAGTGGAAAATTGATGCCCCCACAGATTTTAGTAGTAACCCCATCTTGCAGAAAAGCTTAGGGCTTTTTTCCCTATTGGAATTTACCTCTTCTACCAGAGAGCTGCTGTTTCCAGCAGATGCCTAATCTCTAAGTACTGACTTCCTAAACACCTTAAAGGAATTGGAATGCCTTTCAGATATATCTGGATTCACAGTATTTAAAGGAGAAATTTTAGTTTAGCTTATAGTGTTTTCCAGGTAGAATGCCTTTTTATAGCAAAGTTCCTGGTGGACGAGGGAAGATTCCTATAGTATTTCCAATAATTAGGGTTAAATATTTATTTACATTTTACAAGGTAGTGAAAGACCTTTATGGCACCTTGCGCCTATATAAGCCAGGGTATTTTTCAAGGACACTTTAGTATTGGTAGATAGGATACAAAAAGGGGTAAGAAAAGTGTTCAAGTATCATGTGCTATGCACAGGAAAGGAAATCCCCTTGGGGAACGTTTTCATTAAATTACAACATACATAAATTTGATAGGGAAGAAATTATCCGTCTTGATTCTGCTTCTGCTGAAGTTGCCATTACCAAATTAGACAGTTGATGATTGCAGACTTGGACCCAGTCACTGAAGACTCATTCCAATTTGACAGTGATGCTAACCCTATTTAGCAGATGTTAAAATTTAAGCATCTGAAGACTATCTAGATTTGCAAAGTGATGATGTAAAAAGGAATTTTCTAGGGCTGAGGTACATTGTGAATGTAGATAGACTTTGGAATAAATCTTTAGCTAGCATTTCAGACAGGCTTAGATTTATAGTTTGATTTTTTTTTTATCAAAACTTATAATTGGTGCTTATCCCAAGCTGCTAGCACCACACCAAATTTAATTTAGAAGCACAAATCATAGCAGAAAGTGAAACTTTGCCAGATACTAGCAATAACAGTGCCAGCTAATTCTTACACATAAAAGAATCTCTCTCTCAGCAGATATCTCAGGGCAATCATATGTTCCTAAAGATACACTGAAAAGATGAACCAGTGATTTGATGGTGGGTAATATCCAGCAACCTTGTTTAATCAGATTTTAGCCTTCAAATCCTGCAAAGTCAGCTGGTTTCACGAGTTTCTGATTGCTTCAAAATCAGAGAGTGAAACAATGAATTAGAGCTGATCACCTACAGCTCTAATTCAGGACCAAACACTGGCAGTAAATATTCCAGAATGGGAATGTGTATACAAGCCTCAGCCTCATTTCTCCAGCCTAGATAGGAGGTTTTGAACTGTAACATCTTTTTTTCTATCTGTTCTCTTTTTTTGTACAATGTCTTTGCTTGTTTATTAAAATGTTCACTGCTGTGATCCTGTTTTTTACCTGGGGAGTTGAGTGGATTTAAGATGACACATAGCTGTATGAATCTTATATTTACTATGCCTTTGTAAAGATGTGCCTGGATGACCAAAAATAACTTTTATAAGCCAAGAACAAGTAGTGGAAAAGCAGGGTGAGGGAGACCAAGGGGGTTATGTGTTCTGCACAATGTGATAGATTTACAGGCTGTGGTGTGAGAGCTGAGTCTCTTCCTCAGGAAGCCATCCCAGTCCTGGAGAGCAGTCCTGCAACCTGGGACTCTTACTCCTGGATTCTGTGCTCTTACCCAAATGTCATTCAGTTGCTCAAATGGAGTTATCCCTAATCAGACAGATTTAAACCATAATCACACTGAAGACCTTCAACTGAGATTTTTTTTCCAGTAAAAACTTTAAAAGTCTTTGTCACAAATGAACTGAACGGATTTTGAGAGGTTTGGTCCCAATCTTGGTAATGATTCCATAAATTCAATTTGGATAGACATAAATCATATTTATGAAGCTAAAGAGTCCTGACCTGCAGTCCTTAGTTCATTGATATGGTTTGCTTCTTGTAAATGGTTTCTTCTTCTCTGAAATTCATGGGCCAATTCTATTATTATTATTATTATTATTATTATTATTATTCATTATTATTGAAAATCTATTCACATCCATGATTCTATGGATTACTGTACAAGGGACTTTGTTCTTAGAAGTGGTTCCCTTTAAGTTTGTCAGAAATAATAAGAGGAAACAACTTCTATATATTTCCCAAAACAAAAGCTCCAAAAATAGACATCAAGCAAAATATTAAAGTAAATATCTCAGATATTTTACTTATACCAGTGCTCATAGCTCAAAGCAATTGACCTCTCTCACCTCTTAGCAAAGCTTTTTTTTCTGGGCATTTTCCTTCCACATCTCCGAAGTGCAAGTCTACAACTCTAGCACTGCTTTGGGATATGGAATATCTGCATCTTTCTGAGTGCTGCACCTTGACCAGGAATCACACCACACCTCATCCTCGAGAGCCAGCAACTTGTGTGGAATCGTGCCATGAGCTGACTGGGATCCCTGGAATCCACCTACCCTTGCTGAAAGGCAACAACCAGAGAGACAGCAGCCTCCAGCAGCACAATCTTCCCCATATTCTGTGCCAGCCTTTTCTCCTCCTAGCTCCAAACCTTCATCTTTCTCTTCAGGTGTCCCTACCCTCCCCCAACACTTCACCAGCCCAAACCTTCCCACCAAACTCACACATCTGACCGAATCCATCTAGGGCACCTCGTCTTCACTTATTGTGTAGTTCACTTCCACTGGCACTGTCTCTATCTGTACACCTTTATCTTCCACACTGCTTCTGCCATTACCACTACCTCTATGCTGGAGATCTTTCATGTCGAAGCCAATTGCTATGGTTACAGGCAATCTGCTGTATGTTTCATCTCCAGGAGCTGTAAATGAGGGAGTTTTAACAGCATTTGAGTAAGCACTGCCTCTTCCTTACATGGAGAACACAGCCCCACTCAAATTCATCTATCCACTAGTTGCTGTTGTATCCTATATATTACACTAATTCTACCTAGATGTACAGATTGACAATGAGCTCGTATCTTGTGAGAAACAACAGCTACAGGACTTTTATGTTATGATCTTTTTCATTTTAATGGCGTACAGTTACCATTTCAGTCACACGCCTTTCTGGTTTGTGTACGCAAGCTCTGATTCCGACTGAAGTACGAGGGAGAAAAAGATTTTATCTTATTCATATCTATTTATAGTTCTGTAAAATGTTAGTGAACTAGAATATACATGCATCCTGAAAACAAACCCCACAATAAAAATTACACAGTGTGTTCGTTCTTTGTGCCTAAAGAAAATATTATTGGTAGTCCTGAAGTTTTAGTATCACAGAGATGAAGTCCATAGCAATTGAGAATCAACTAAAATATAATCTCAAACACCAGTCAATCCATTTTATTTCTGTGTGTGTGTTTGTAATAAGGATGGGAGAGTAGGAGGCATTTCAACTCTGAATTTGGATCTATTTGTACCAGTCTTAAAGATGGACAATACTGATAATACTAGTATTTGGATGTTTTAACAGGTGAAAGTCACACTAGCTAGAAAAACTGTTTTCATAATTGCAAATGCAAAACATGCCAAGTTTGATACTGCTACAATTTTGCATCAGAATCTGATAAAAACATTTTGCCTGATTTTATTTCACAAGGAATCCAGCCACAAATTCTTCCCATGATTCTGTGTAAAAAAAAAAAATCTTCTGATCTCTTATAAACCTCAGTGGAATCAGGATGATCCCCACACTGATCTTCACACTTTCAGCTCAGTCCAGGTGTCAACAGAGTAAATTATAGTCTGTCCACCCCTCAGATAAAACATTTAGTTGCTGCTGCCAGACCAGAGGGGCACAAAGGACCTCCAGCCCTAAAAAATTGTGAGCAGGAAGCCATGAAACCAAGTGGTCCTGTTTAAGGAGCAGCCATGGCCAGGCCAGAGCACATGGCTCCAGTGCACACCCAGCTCTGGGAGCTGCTGGGGACTGCACATCAGCACCCTCACATCAGCTCTCATGAATTAGTGAGGCAGGTCCCTGTCTTACACAGCAGTTGCACATCTACACAGAGTTGGATATTCTCTGCTGGTTCCTCATTCCACGGCACTGCCATCCCTGCCCTGCTGGGAGCTGCAGCAGTGTCTCAGTGTATCAGAACATAGCCCAGTGCAACACCTGCTCCCTGCATCCCAGCACTGCCTGCAGGGCAGGGGGCTGCTCATGGGCAGCTCATTCCACGCTGCCTTTGGCTGCCCTGGCTGCCTTCCATTCCTCCCAGCCCCTCACCAGCACTGCCCATCAGGAGGGAGTTCCTCTCTGGAGACAGGCTACAAAAATGCCCTGACACAGCTCACTCCCCATCCCCTAGTGCTCCTCACCCAGCTGGTGATGCAATCTAGTGCAGTGTGAAAATGGAATAACCAATGGGAAAACTATCCTCATTTGTAACAGCAGCATCGTATTTAGATTTGGTATAATGCAAAAATAAAACAAAGCTGGGCTTGAATTTGGTTTTCTGTCTGTAAAATCTTACAAAGGGATGATGACAGCTGAATGAAATCAATATATCCTTTAGGCAAATGACTTTCCCTTCCAAGAATAAATCTCTACAAAATAAGATTGTGCACTGTCATTTCAGGGCCCCAAAAAGAACATGATCTACAAATACAATATTTATTTGATTATATATTTTTAATAAACTCTCTTCCAGTTGATAATGTGGCCTTTTAAATCCCTCTCTCCTTGGAGTTTAATAACTTATGATTCACCCCTGACTTTGCTGTGAGTAGCACATTGAGAAAGTTATTACACACTCACCAAACTCCTGGAACTGGCAGCACAAAGCTGACCTTGGAAGGAGATGAACCTCAGCTCAGCAGCTGGCTCTGGCAGCCCCAGGAGAAGGGCCCTGGGCAGGACAGACACACTGGGTCCAGGCTGCAGCCTCTGCCCACAAAGCCAATGTGTGCTTTGTTTTGTCATGGGCTACGGGGGTACAACAACTGCACTGCAAGTCTTGGTGAATCTGACAACAAATAAATGCCCTCATCAGCTCCAAGTCTGTGTTTGTTCATCAAGTTAAATAATGTTTGAGAAGGTTTTTAGCACGAATTTACCAATGCAGTTTGGAAATTTTCACCTAAAAATCTTAGACCTGCTTTTTTCTTTTTTTTTTTTTTTTTTTTTTTTTTTTTTTTTAAAGCATCAATTGATTCCCTCTTCTAAATTTATGGAGCATTTCACACTGTTTCCTGCTGTGGTCGTCATCACGTCTTGGCCAGGGGATCATGAGGAAGCAAGGCATGAATGGCAGAAAACCCTGTGGCTGTCCTTATCTACAGAATGGCAAATACAAGCTGAGCTCTGTGCAAAGTCTGCTGGGCTGTCAAACAAAAATTACAAAGGGTTCCCTTCTTTCAGTGAAGTAATATATTTCTGACTTTGCAAAAATATTTTACTTAGCCACAATTGCATCATATCTGAAATTATTTTATGACCTGAGGCATGTGTAGCAGGCCCATCTGTTCTCTCATAGTGGCTCTGAGAGGACTGTCACTATTTCATTCAGTGTTTAAAAATTCCAAAACTGAAAAAACTTCCATATTTGTTAATGAGATTTACCAAAAAAAGAACACCACCAAAAAAGAGAACATAAATACCCTCTTTCCAAGCCAACATTTTAACTTTTCAAATATAGCCACACAAACCTGTAACAATTGTCTCTAGAAAAGCAACTGAAATCCAGCTAGCAATGAAAGGAAAAGTGGCTGAAGGTTAAGAGCTATTTGGTAAACTACAGCTAGCTTTTACACTTGTGATTTTTAAGAACAAACCTTTAATTTTGAAATTCACAGTCTCTCCACCATTACAAGCCCCTTCAGGGCAATGATCTATCAAGTTCTGACTGTTTTAAACTGTTTGTGCTAGATTCAGCATCTATCACTCCTCAGACTTGCTGCACATTTAGCCACAGAGCCAAGAAACAATAATTTTCAATTAAGAAACCTGGAGAAGACTTGGGGACTTGATTTATGGTGCATGACTAATTATCAAATAGCTAGCCTAATGAAAATTAAGCTGCTGGTTACTACAAAGATTTAACTTCATTTTCTTGAGAAGAAGCTGATATGACCCAGAATATAATTTATTGAAGTTTTATTATATATTTTAAAACAGCAGAAATTATCTAATTAAATTTTTAAATACAATTTAAAATTTTCTCATTTTTTACATTACACTGTAATGAAGATGGCTCATGTAAACTTATATCAGAATTAAAAGCTTTTTATTGCCTGAAGTTAAAGTGTTTCCTTTTGGATGGTGATGAAAGAGATAGGAATATGAAGGGCGATATGACAGAAATTGCTTTTAAGGCTCAGTGCATTTACAAGCAAAAGATTCTATTCAGAACAGAGCTGATGCACAAAAACTAGGTTCAATACCTAGAGTATTTTATATGTAAAATCCTGGTTACATATTCTGTTTTAGAATTAGTTCTGGCAATCTTTAGAAAATAAGTAGGAGAATGCTCTGATTCTTATTTAGTTTTAATTCTTTGTGGGCAGGATTCACAGCTTAAAGAAATCAGTGGACTTTCTTCTCTCAATTATTTTCTTCCTGCTTATAATGGTCTGTTTCAGGGCTGCAAGGGTCCAGCTTTGTGGCTGTGAGTAGCATGCGCTCATCTGAGCAGTCTCACTAGAAACCTCCATGGAGGAAGAGGAAGGTTTACAATGAGGCACTAGGAGTGAAGGCAGAGGCCTCTTAATTACTATTTCTGCAGTGAACTGTTGGATGGAAATTCACAACACTATACATTTAAGGTCTCCAATCATGCAAATATTACATTATTAAGCAGGAGGAATTAGCAACCTTTTAAGTACTCAATGCAAACAACTCTGTATAAGTCAGCAGTCACTACTATTTTTACCCCACACATTGACATTAACTTTCTCTGGTGTCCATGGATCTATATAGAAAACGAAAATGAAACAATAAATTCTTCAAATAACACTCATTTGCAGAAGTTAAAAACCAAAGGTATTTTTTCCAAGGAAAAAACAAATCTATTCCTATGGAAGAAACCAGACTTAGTTTGATGTGTGTCACTGCAAACAATTCTCCCTCTGCTCTAAGCCCTGCACGCAGCACTCATTGGCTTTGTTTTGTGCACTTAAGCAAAACAATGGGGAAAGAAATATCAAGGTGAAATGACATAACCCCCTAGATCAGAGCAGCTGGTAACAAGACTGCTCAGGATCGTCACTAAAGATACTATTCACTGAAAGGGAGAAAAAAGGGAAGAGGAAAGGATAACTTGATTTATTCAGGAAATTGCTTGTTTCTTCAGAAGGTCTTTATGGGGACCATCACTTTATGTTAGAAGACAGCTGGTGACCAGAAAGGGAGTGGGAATTAAATTAATTTCCTATCTAACTCTTTAAAGATCTGGGTTCTGTTCAAATAGATGTACAGATATATACAGAGAGCAACTGATGCTTTTCCTTCAGTTTCCCAGTTGCAAAAACAGCCTAAACCAAGACTGTATATTTTTAGCATTTTCCATACTGAGGCAGCACTAAATCCTGATTAGCTCCAGTTTGGCTGGGAAAACTCTACCTACACAAATTTCCCTGATGGTTTCAAGGCCCTACGTGCTTACATGTGTGTTTACAGACTTTATAGCTCGAATGGGGGACTTTCTCATAACAGGTTTGATACAAGATGAGAGACACAACCCCAGATACTAAAGTCAAGTATCAATGCCTTGCACTAAACCACGAGGGAGAAATTCCTCCCTTTCTCTCCCAAGGTGTTCTCCACTGTCCCTCTGAATTACTTGGACTGGCGCTGGGAGAGCATGTTGTCTTTGCTCTCCTAAACCCATTGTGTTGAACTGCTGTGTGCTGTTAAACAGCTGCCACAATTCATCCCTGGCCTGGCCATACTTCAATAGTGGGTGAAGTGATTCATGCATCTATGGACTGTAAAGTTTGTAAAGCACTTCAGGATCCTTTGACAAAAAGCTGCTACATCACTGTAATTTATTAGCTGAGCGCGTTAAGTCTTAATGACAATACCCTCCGAGGTAATGCAGCTCAGACTATTAGGCTGAAATGGTCTTGAAAAGTTTACACACAAAACTAAATGTATACTGTAAAAGCTTCCTCTGTTTGCAGTCTGGGCTCACTGGCTGTCCACAAAAAGACTTCCTTGTCATGGTTGTTTCTTTAGGTTGCATAGCATTTAGGAGCTGGTAATAAACTTATATCCAGATCCTTCCTTACACGGTGTTGCAGTGCAATGGAAGTGATTGCTGCATCCTGCACAAGAATATTATCTGATTTAAAATGAGGGGAAGGTCTGTGCACTCATGCATAGTTCAAACTATCAACAAAAATGCTGAGCACCTTTGTTCATAACTTCCTTTTGTCTCCTGATTTACCACTGTCATCAAATTTTCAAATAAGGCCATATAAAAAATATTCTACTTCAAGTGAAACCACTTCCTGTGGGGAAATAAAAATACAGGAAAACAGGGAATAAGAAAAAACGATTGTAGTCTATTTCAGGTCTAGGATGTAACATTCATATCTATCTCCATGTTTCCATTGTGGAGCTTCATGTAATCTTAGCCACCTGATTAATGGTAGACAAAACAGAACACTGTACCCAGGGAGATAATCCTTACACATATACAGTATGAGTTTTCTGTATCTGTAAGATGTTGGAAATTTATTGGAAGAAAAGAAGGAAGTTGATCTGTACATAAAAAGAAATATGGTCCTTCATTATAGAGACCTCTCAACTAAAATTTGGAAAATGTTCTTTTTTCCTTTCCCATTAAAATGTCACAGTCCTGGCCCCTCTCTCTATTCATTGCTGCTAACATGCAATGTCCTCTGATTTCAATAACAGATTCATATTCCAAGTAGCAAGTTAACCCGAGACAAAGAGGAGAATTGTAGCCATTTAGTTTGACCTATATAGCTCAGGCCATGGCTGAGGTACATGGCCCTGAATGTCATGGGGACATGGCTATCTGGGCCTCAGGTCTCTCACTGTCACTGCCTTCCAAGGCACATTTTGCCATCCCTGAAATCTTTGGTCCTAGATATGAGCACTGGCATCCACTCACTTTAAAATTCATGCTGAGTTGTCATTTTCTTCAGAACAAGTCAAGGAGTGACACTCCCTGAGTCACCAGCTCTCTGCTCAGACTGGAGGTTTGGATCAAGAGCAGGTTCATTGTTTCCCAGGTTTACACAGCAGTGTGGTTTTCTCTGTAAAACCTGCAGTTAGATGCATCATGGAGTATAATATCTAAGAAACTACCAGTAGATTTTTAAACTCCAAAAAGTGGTGTTTTTTGACTCCTTTTTTATTCTTTTGTCCCATTGACCTTTTCCTATTGGCATTGGCTTCTGGTATAGGAATCTAATCCAAACTCTGTACCTTTTGAAGCAGCTATACCCTAACAAGCAGAGATGCTGGGGCAGTAGACAATGTCGGATGTTGTCTAAGTAATGTCCTGTGAGTTTCTTCTTTAAAGCAGTAGAACCCAATCTCTGCTTCTCACTGGGCACTGAAAAATCAGCATCTTCCAGTTTTCTCAATTGCTAGTGCAATGATTAGTAATAATCAGTGCAGGAATGAGAGGAGATGGAAACAATGGAAGAGAAAATACAAGCAAAACAAGGCTTACTCGGGATTTGAATAAATTAGCTGCTGATGGAGGGAGATGGAGCAGATGGTCAGTCAGAGCAACCTAAGCCCAGGCAGTCCTATGAAAAGCAGCACAAAGCCAAGCAGGCAGCTCGCAGAGGAGGGTCAGCTCAGGCATCCAGGGCTGGAGAGACTGGCACCATCCAGTGCTGGGACGGGCAGGTATCCCAAAGCCCACCAAAAAGAAAATACACAGCCTACAGAAAGCCCTCAGGCAGACTGCTAAGAAAAACAATTAGAAAACCAGCTAAGTATCCACAGCTGTTCAGGCAAAACAAACTCTTAACTAAGCACCCACCACAAGATTCACCTCAAAAAAACAAGAAATGGAGCATCTTATTTGTCCTTTAATCCCTGTTGGACAGAGAGCCCAGACGAGTTAAGAATCTGTGCTTTGGTAAGGCTGTACAGGTTGGAACAGCCAAAGGAAAACAAGTTCAGCGGTCTCAGATCATTTCCCAAAGGGCCTCTCGTGCCACTGCTGGCAAGAGCTGCCTTTCTCCTTGGCAGCCACAGCCAAGACAAGGACAGAGTGGGTCTGGAGGTTGCCCACATTTTGCTGGATAATATTTTGTTAGCTCAGAGGACGCTGCAGGGATAATGAAGAGGGATTTTGTATTTACTGTTGCCCAGCCTCAGTTAAGGCAGGACTACAACATGAAGGCAATTGCTTTAGCTGCCTCTTTTAAAAGCACAAACCAGATTTTGCATTTTATTTTATTTTTAAACAGGACATGGCTGCATGAAGCACTAAATATGTTTTGAAGACAGTCTTTATGCTTTGCATAAAAAATTCAGTGAATATCATCATTACCCCTGGCAAGCACAGAGTTCATATCCAAAGAAACTTCATGAGAAGTGTGAAGGCAGATGCTTTTTTTTAAGGTCACTTACTAAATTTTAGATCAAAATGCAGCAGATAATCAGCATCTCCCACTAAATAAAGCAGTTAATGGATTTAGGAAAACAATTTTAAGTATGGTGGTAAAAACATTAAGTTTATAGAGAAACTGGTTTTACTTTCTACAATGCTTAAATTTTCAAAACAAATGTGATTACTCTCAATTTTCCCTAGATACTAGATTATGGACCTGAAGGTATTGCTAGTTCCAGGTATATTCAAACTTAACAGCTGCTGCTTCTTGATGTTTTCCCACTCCTCAGACTACTACACAGACTGTACTACACAAAGTTTATGCTTTAGACAGAAAGGCCATAACAAGCTGACCTAGGATAAAGTCCAAATGCAACTCCTAACATGGACCTCTGGAGAATTCTCAGCAGATTCTGATAGACAAGGTCTTATGAGGGTGTTCCTAGAGTGGAGTATCCAACAAAGGAAATCAGTAATTTCAGGAGTTTTTCTCCCTGCTTGTTGCTGTTTCCTGTTAGGAGATATATCAGATCTCAGATGAAAGTGTTAGTAAGCCTAAATAACCTTTACAGGAAATGTAAAGTCATCCTGGCCTCCAGCTCTGGACCACATAAGGCAACAAAGGATTTATCTGCTTAGCAGCCATACATACCTACGTCCTTGTATATGTGCCTTTTATTCCATATTTGATTTAAAGCACGAGGTAATTCTGGAGAGCCTTGTATTTTCTCTGTAGTTAAAGCAAAACTTGCTGAAAACAAAACAATGCAAACAAAGTAGAAAAATATCATAATAGTATAACTATGGAAAGCTGAATCATCAACAGTGTTCTCATATTTTATTGTGATTTTTCAAAGTGCTAAGTTTCTCCATTAGAAAGACATGGAGATCTAGTTTTACAGCATATTTGAAACACAGAGAAAAATGTTACATGCTGGGCAATGAAATTGAATTTTTTTTATTCTTGAAAGAGACCTATCCATTTCGTTCAGTTCTGCCATATTTTTAAGTAAAAAAACAATAGGAATCTACAAAAATATTTTGGTAAAATTCGTGAATATCTGCAGGGGTTCTGGAACTAAAAGTGATATTTCTTCCAACCTTCATATGAATAACTCATCTGCTAGCCCCATTTTATTTAGCACAAATGAAATAATAAGGCAGAGACACAGAAAACTGTTTGTCTGCTCATACAATACTTTTCACTTGTTATAGGTCCATTAATACAAACCAGGCACTTTTTGTGTTAAAGGCTGAAGTGATGGAGCAGCTATGTGTGCTTGTGGCTAAATATTTTCAAAAGACAGTCTCTGATGAGATTCTGCTGTGCCATTAGAAGGAGCTGTGTCCTGAAGAGTACATTTGGGCAAGTCAGGTGAGCCTCAGGGAGGCCAAGGCAGGGCTGAGCAAACCAGAGCAGAGCAGAGGCTTTGACCCTAGGGTGGCTCCCAGGAATGCAGCCAGGTGCCAGGATTACAGCTGGCAAGGTAATTCTCCTAAACCCACAAAGATCAACAAACAACACGGCTCACATACTGCAGCTGGGTATTTTCTTAATAAAAAATGAAGGGAAGTGCTGCTTTTTCACAAGCCAGATATTAAACAGTCTGTATAGAAGTTCCACTAATGATTTCAAGAGAAATGTGGCAGTAAAGCAGAGAAGACCTTAGGCCACATTTTGCAAACAGTGTTTCAGGTCTTGAGAAAATAGAAATTTTGGGTTTTACTCTTGCATCTTGATTATTCAAAATAAAAGCTAACTTTATTAACATTTCAGTTTAAAACATGTATCATCCTGCCAAAACCCAGTCATTCCAAATACATTTGTTAAAGCAATCTTGAATATGTTGCATAATTTTAATTTTGAGAGTTAGTTTCCTCTTTTCTCCAAATTTCTCTAAATTAGCCTTCTGCCTTATTCTGTCTCCTTCACATAACTCAGGTGAAACATTTCTTGAAGAAACCACATTATTAGCATAACCTACAATGGATGAGATGAAGCTTTACAGCTATTAAGAATATAAATTTGGGTAATGACACTAAGAAAATATCACTACACCTAAGGCAGACTGGGAAATAGGAGGCCAAAGGTTAATTGTCCTTCAGTATGGTTACAGTAATGATATCATGCTTTTTTCAGGATGTTTTAGATTGGCTTAATGGATGAAAAAATTAAGAGTGATTTACCCTCCCCACCTCAGCTCCACTCTGCAATGTAGTGCAAATTAAACAATGTAGTGTAAATTTTAAAAATAGAATTTTTTCTCTGGTTTCTCAAGCTTCCATTTTCTAGCAAAAAACTAATATTAACATACCATCATTCATGAAGACTGCACCATGCTGTGCTAGGTTTGTTTTTGTCACATCCCACCTTAAATTGTAAACCACCTTTGAGAGCAGCCTTGCTAATTCATTTTCAACAGGTCATTTTAGGGCCAGACCAGGATTTGGCTTTTGCTTCTGAAAATTTCATGTGAACATAATGCCATACAAATAATGAAAAATGTAAATATTCACCATTTGCTGGAATATCCTCAGGTCAACCAAACTCTTGCTGCTTTGTGATTAGTGGTCTATTAATGTGCACTGTGGCTATATCATCTTGCTTTCCCATGGTGACATTATAAGCCTATTAAATGACTTTATATACATAAACGTTGGGGGTGGAGGAGGAAGGCATTAAAACATAAAGAGGAATAAACTTCTTTGTTTTTTTTGGTTTTTGCTGCTCTTCTTAGTAACAATGCCTTTTTAGTTCTCAGTGTAGCTCATGTCCCTCACTCTACAGCAACTTCTCAGGGCTGTAGAACAAGCATCCATTGCAACAAACCTTGTCTGTTGGTCTGGCTGCACTCTTGGCCAGAGGACCAAGTTCTGTCAGGAACTGGTCATAGAGGAAAACAGAGCTCTATGCCTCAGAGTGCCTAAGACCTCTTTCCTTCCCACGTAGCACTACACAGATCTCCTGGGTTAGTGGAAAATGTTGGGTTCTGATCTGCCCTTCAGCCCTGTGGTCAGTCTGCAATGCGCTAGCATTGACTTCACTGACCTCCCTTCTCCCCTGGCCCTCCAACTCTCACCCAGCGTGCTGCCCATCCCACAAGGATATCCACTCATCCCACACATTGATCCTCATCAAGGCAGCCCCTGGCCTGCTGCTCCTGGAGAGTTTGTATGCCTCCAGCACATCACTCCATCTGCAAAACCTCCCCCTCGTGCCGCAGCTATTCCAGCAACAGGGGGGTTCTGTGGCTGCACACTCCAATACATCAATACAGTCTGGGCACCCAATTTCTTCCTAAAAGCACTCTTCTGTGGACCATTCATGATTTTTCCATAGGTTTTCACTATTACTCACTCATTAAGGCCTTGGGATTTGTTTCTGGACAGTGCAGCAGAGGGAGGTGTCATTAAGACTGTTCTTCCTAGTGCCTCTCCAGGAAAGCCACAAGCAAAGTCCAAAGCTCCCATTCCAAGGAAGAACCCTGGCAGGGTGGCAATTTCAGAGTAAACGTGCATCTCTTTGCCATTTCGGCTGGTATCTGAGCTGTAGTTTTCTCTGTGTCCCTGAGAAGCAAAAAAACTAAGCATGCAAATGGAAACCAGGATATGATCACTGCTAATTTATGAAATCTGAGTTATTATAAACAATGCACATTTCCCATTAATCTCATAGAAAATGTGTTTTGTGTTAGAAAAGCAGAGTAATTCACAGTTTCCGGGGCAGCAAATTTATGAAATTGAAATATAATTTGAATTCCTGTAGGGTTAACAGATATAATTTTCACAATTAATTTAGCTAAAGTCACATTTTCTTCTTTTAACTCTCTTATTGGATGACTAAATTACGATGTATATTAAGTTAACCTTTAATCACGAAAAGCTGTGTTCAGACACTTTGCTACTCTTCAAAGGTTTGCCAGGAGCAAGAGCTTTGTTCTTGTTAGGTGTGACCTTCCTGTGGGAAGAAGCCTCTTCCATAACAGTAGCATGCCATGCATTTTAGGCAAGCAAGGGTTTGCCCTTATATAGCCTTGGAAATACCTAAATACAGCACTGTGCTATGAATCTGCTTGAAAGGGAAACCTCAAACTCCCGACTTGGAAATCCTGACTTCCATCTGTCATATCCTAGTAAAGGCGAGCATCTTTTCAGGCCCTCCCTTCTATAATGTGGAAGGTATTTATTAGATTTTTCCAAATTAATCCAGCCCAGAGCTGGTTTAATGGTGTCATATTCTGCTAATTACACAGTCTTAACATTCAATGATGCTGGCTGTGAAATGTACCCAGCCTCAGCATCTCCATTTGATGGACTTACTTGATGTTTTGGCTGCTGCTGTTCAGACCCATCTGCTTGAATGGCATTATGCCCACTCATCAATTGGTTGGACCTTTTCATTACAATATAGATGTCTATCGTTTATGAGTTTATGCTGGTTTTCCAGCTAGCATTAGACTCAACAGCCATGTAGTGAGCGCTCTATGGAAAGCAAAAGGCACGCATAGTGACACAAAAACCTCAAATCTGGTTTCATTAACAATGAAGATAATACAGTTGAGGTGGATGTATATTTACATCATTCATTGGGAACAATTTATCCACTGCATTTATCCCTTATTCTTTCTGTTTTGAAAGAAAATTTATGGACAGGCAATTTCTCCCCCAGTCTATTCTTCTCTGAGTCAGCAGTAAATCTGTAAACAAGTGCAGAGCTTTCAAAGTTCAACTGCTGGGTATTTGTATCTGTTTCATCATGGGGCTTTTTTAATTCACATTCAGCTGTTTGCATAGACAGACTGCAAGAGGGGAACTTGTAAAAATGAATAAATAATTAATGTCTAATAATGAGTAATTTGTTACAAGGAAAGATCTTCACACCAGTATGTGAGAATATGGGACTTCAGCTAAAGAATATTTGTTCCTGAATGATACCTTCAGGAAAATCCCTCCTGAATAAGCATTCACAGGCAAAAAGAGAGATGACTGTAGACAAACTACACAGTCACTTGGGACTTTAATTCAAGTTTATGAACTTCATTAAAGACAATTTACAACATCTGTGGATATTTTCAGTGTTTTTGCAGAATTCATTTTACTTTATTTAAAAATATACACCATTTTTCTAAATGAAGGATCAAAATTTTCTATCAACATAATCTGTTATGTTTAGTGCTAACCAAATATAAATCTGAACACAAAATGGTGATATGGAATAAACTAATAAAAGAAAAGCAACCAGACAGATATTATTACTGAGATTATTTCAGATGCTCCTGCACTATTTTCAGTGGTGATATCATTCAAGAGCATTCAAATAGTTATTTTCTTCCCTTTCTGTTACCTGACAAAATAGCAGCACCAGGAAAAGAATTTCAGACAAGCAGTGTCTGCTTTGTATCACTAATTTAACAAAATCATTTCAAGCACTTTTTAAAATAGACAGTCCCACTCAAAAATATTTTCGAGGAAATGTCACTATATAGATAAGGGAAGACTATATGAAAAATCAAAATATGGGGCAGGAAAAAGGACTTTTGAATAGTGATCCAGTTCCTTCCAGGTTTGTCAACAGCAGTATGCTAGCATTTTGTTTCCTTGGTTTTTAGAGCCTGGTGTTACCCCTGATGTTCATGGAGAAGTCCAGTTTAACAACTTTCACGTCACCAGATAGGTCTGCTCAGTGACCAAGCCTCTAGTCTTATCTTTTTCTCTCTCTCTCTGGTTTTTTTGGGTTTTTTTGTGATAGTCCCCGTGCCCCACGCTGGGGCGATGGGGCCAAGGCTGGCGCGGGCGCGCGGTGCCAGGGCAGCTCCCTGCCACGTGTGACACCAGGTGCACCCAGCGCCCAGACCCGGGAGCCTTGGTGTCTGTCCTCCCGGGGCAGGGTCACCCAGGACCCAGTCGATGTGCTGGGGGTACCTGTGACTGCAGCTTGGCAGGCACTGGCAGCTGTGACCGCACAGGCACGGGCAGGACGTGGGCTGCTGTTCGCTGTGGCTCCCCAGAAGCTGTGGCAGTGTGCACTGAAACTATTTCATAGGTGTTTATAGACTGATATCCAGGCTGGGGGATTTTCACCAAGGTTGGGTTTTGTTGGCTGCAGCCAGAGAATTACCCTTACCCCAGTCTGAAAGTCAGTCTTGAGCTGTCATAGAATTCCAGAAGTGCTGGTTTTGGGGAAGAGTCTGTCTAAAAGTGATGACACTGTCTCCTCTGGAAAGTTCTCTTTGCGCTGAGATACTACTGAAGAAGGAACACTGATTTCTTGCTTACACTTAATCAGACTTGTTGACATTTAGATGGAGAAAAAAAAGTGGCTCCCCTGAATACATTAATGGTGTAGAAAAGAAAGATATAGATTACATGAGCCCTCTATAGAAGCAAATCTTGCATGAAATTCTTGTCATTTGATTAATATCTCAAATCAAAAGTCTTACCACATTGCAATCTGGGAATCAAGCCAGCTAAGAAACTAAAACATATATTTTCAGTATAACTGTGTTCATAATGACAGGACCACATGGTCACAGCTTCAAATTAAATAAAATCGGTCTATTACTGTCCTTTTTCTAGGACACCAGTCAGTACATTTAAAAACAAGGCAAACCACATCTGCTTGTAGAAAGAAAAATACTCATTTAGAGAGCTGGTGATAGAGACCTGTACAGTGCTGGAAGTTGGAGTGCAGCGAGGTCCCTTTGGGATTTCCACCTGGTGGGGAAGGGAAAGAATGACTTCCAATTATTTTTCTCTTCTAAAAACTTTGAATCATCTTTTTTTACCACTTTTTTTTTTTTTAATGGATGTATGCTAGACTGTCTTACTGGTAAAATCAAGTCTCATCAACTTACCACATACCTGCGCAACACTGCACTAAACCTGTGCAACGCCTTCCTGATTAACACCCCACCTCCCAGTATTCACCTTGCTGCCAGGCCTGCAGTTACTACAGCCTTCTTTTGCTGTTGCCCAAAGCACTCCTATTCTAGTAAACATTTCTTTCTATATCAAGCCTTATGTTATTTAAGCACTGCCCCAGGAAAAGAGAAAGAGAGAAGCTGCAAACCTCTGCTCCTTCTCCCTCTGCACACTCACTCCAGCAACTCCTGCTGCAGTTCAGGGCAGCTCAGGATCACATGCGGAGGTTTGTGCTGAGGCTGCTCAAACACAAAGAGATGCTCCTTTCTGAAAAGCAGTTATCCTGCTCATAATCACAGCAAACTTGGAATTTCTTTCATGTTCCCCTAGTGGTGTTTTATTCTAGCAGGAATTAGTTCAGTAACTCAGAGAGCTGTACAGAGAGGAACAAGGGGTGCATTTGAAATACCAAAACATTAGAATTTAAATTATTGTGCAAATACAAGTCTGCATAGAGAAAAAACATTGCTTTAACATTGCAAAAGGAGACAAACCTGGACATTATAGGAATTTTTTGCTTATTTAATTTATATAAAGTATGAAAATTAATGTGACATGTGGATAGCTTGTTCCCTCCAGAAGGTGCTTTACAAGTCATAGATTCTATATGATGTTGCTGTTGCTATAGTAACTCTTTTTTACAGCATGGCAAACACTCATACAAAACCTTTTGACTTTTAGTAAGAAAATTTGCACTCTCAAAATGTTTTCAAGTAAACTTTATGACCTAAAAAAAATAGATTCATTGTCTTTCCCTTCTCCCATCTCTCTCAGCAATTAAAATTATCCTTCCTTGCTCAAGGACTTACTCTGTGATCTAAAAGTAATTTCATCTCAGAGCTATATTTTATGCAATCCATTAACTTTGAGTAAATTCTAGGCTTCATATGTTAACTACTGTACTAGATTTCCCTTTTCCCGCTTTTTTCCCCGCTCCCTTTTTTTTTTTTTTTGCTTTGTTTAAAGGTGATTAATTACTCAAATGCAGTGTGAACCATTCACTTAATACACGGTGAGTAAGCTCAGTCCTTTTTATCTTCCCTGTTTTGAACACCCAACTGGCCAGTTTTACCCCACTGAACTAATGCAAGACAAAAAAAAAAAAAAAAAACCTCAATGGCACACACTTTGGATAAATACCTCTACACTGTACATTTGCCAAGAGAGCTTCTAAGATCAGCTCTGTAAATGTCATGATCCTTAATGCTATTGTGGTATAACTGAAGAGCGTTCCTTGAGCCCATTTGGCTGGGCTGACTAGCGCACTTTGTTTTCCCAGGAGAAGAAAGCAGAGTAGTAAACCATTTTTGCAGAATGTCATTCTCCCACAACAGTTTATGAAAGAAACATCTGTGACAAGAATCTTTAATGCTTTTCTCAAAGCCAAGCTGACAGTAAAAGAGCATTGCTAAAAGTGGCAAATCAATCCCATTCCACTCCTTCTAGAGCAGGACACCTAATTTGCTATGTATCACATGTATTTTCTTCGCATGTGCTGAGAGGCTGTGACATTGATGTGGTGGCTGTCGTCCAAGCTTCTGTTGAATAAACACTTTGGCCATATAGCAGGCACACTGGCATGTTTAGCAATGTCTGCTGTCCAGTGTGAATTTACTTCACCTCAGGGAAAAGTTTGTTTAATTTTTGGATTGCAATTTGGGGATAAAAATGGTGTCTTTGAAGGCTGATTTGAAAACCTTGGGGGATTTTTAAACTTGGCTTGCTTAGTTTTGTACTACTTGGAAATACAGACATATGAGACAGAAGAAAGTAACAACAAATACAGTTCAGAAGCTAAAAATTATTTCATTACTGGGTTTGTGTTGATTGTGTTATAAAAATAAGATGATCCAGCGAAAACCAGCCTCAAAAAAGGTATCTAGATCTGAGAGAATAATTTTTATATTTAGTTAATTAAAACATCTGAAAGCTTTTACTGACATTGGACAATGAATCAAAGTGCTGGTGAGTGTGCACTGAGGAAACTGAGAGCTCAGCTGTGAATCAGAAGGATCTTTCCTGAAAGTGGCTATTTTTTTTTTAAAGATGTAACACTACTGAAAGTTTTGATTATCCCCAAATTAAAGTAAATCCTTACATAAACTTCTGATGTCTGTTACATTTAAATTATTCTATTTTGAAGTGTTTTGCAAAAGAAAGTAAGGCAGGAAGGGGACCACAACTTTTGGCATGGCTCATATAGACTATAGCATTCTTCTTTCATGTAAGGATGTTAAACGTAATGCCTCTCTTGTCACCCTTTCGGCATGAACACATGGGCCAAGCCATGCAGTTATTCAGCACTGTCAGATCTCCTCCTGAAACCCATGGCAGTTCTGGCTGAGGCTGGAGTTCCCAGTGTAATGAGATGGATCTAGATAGTGAACTGACAGCTCCAAGGACCTTTCCTGGCAAAGAGATGGGCATCCTCACATCTGAAAGCTGAGTGAGGTTAGAGGCTGTAGTGGCAGGGCTGCAGTGAGAACACCCACAGTGCATAACAATGGCAGATGGCTTGAACCTCACTCATTGCCTGGGGAATCGTGGTCAAACTGCTGGAACACAAACTTAGAACCCAAATTCTGCACTTAAAGTAAGGGACCCCTACAGAGGGCAGCCTTAAACATGTCTTACATACAGGGAGCTTTCTGAATTCAGGCTCTGGCATTGTGGCTGTTGTATGTTATAAAGCTGAGAAAGTTCCAAGTTCTAAAGAAAGTCTATTTATTCCATCAGTTGCCATGGATAACACTTGTTTGTATACATCTTTAGAGCCAAAGGAGTGGAATTGCATAAACAGAGGGACTGGAATTCAGAATATATTCCAAAGAGATATAATTGGCATCTCCATAGTTGTTCAATTAGTGGCACTTGATCAGATAACCAAGGCAGTCTAAGTTCTCCCGAATGTCCCTGGGAAAGTCAGCTCAGTGACTTGTGGGCAGAGTGAAAAGGTGTGGAAGAAACTCGAACACTAATGATATTTAGAATGATAATTCACAGCACCACAGAGAAACAGAAGACAGACTCACCCTGAGGCCATGTGAATGGAAAGCAAGGGTAGTTTCCAAAGTAAAAAGCAGACCTGAAAGATTTAATCCCAATGAGAACAAGCCACCTGTTCTGCTAAATCCATTTCCTCCCCATTCTTCATACCACCTGCCTTATGCAGGGGAGAAGGATTTCATGTCTTCAAGAGGCACAGTTCTGCTCTCTTTTTTTTCAGCAAAAAAAGTGCCTCCACACAGTGAGAAATGTCCCTTGCAATTTTCAAGCTCATTTGAACTTGAAAATACTCTCATCTGACTTCAATGGGACAAATCTTCAGTAGGGCACGCTTGGCTGGGCTGGATGCTTGTTGAGAAAACCAGTCTGCAACCACCTGTCGGCTGCTGGGTCCTTTTGTGAACATTCAGCTCTTTGAGAATAGGACCCTATTTCTGCATCTGCACAGCTCTGAGAGCATTCTGTCCTTGTGGAAGTGTGGAGCTTCAGGCACTACCCAAAACACATGATGTTTTTAAACACTGCAATAGATGCAGTAGTACACAGGCAAGCAAACAAATCCCTGCCAGATTAACCCTGAGCCCTGAATTTGCCCAGAGTACAATATAAGCAGGTAGTTTGAACACTACTAGGATTTTTTAATCAAATGTAAATGGTGCAGTAGATAACAAACTGGGTTTTTTTAACTTGCTCCCCGTTTCCTTTTGTGTGCTCTCCTCCCATATAGTTGATATCCAAAACATCAAAACACAATTTCGTTTTATTTTTCAGAGTTCATTTACTTACACTCAAAGGCTTTTGTTACAAAGAACAAAGCACATGTGTCTAACAGTTTGACCCTTCCTCCATCCTTCCCTAGGGGCTGCAATTAAACTTTCATTTAAGTAGTTATTTGGTGTGTGGGATACTATGCTAAAATACTTTGAATCAGTGGTTTTTGTAAGGCCCCCAGCTGCTCTGTCTACAGCACCCAGTAACTCTTCTGATCACATTGGAAAGACTTTGCTAATGTTGGGTACGCCTGGGAGGAGTGATTATTTAGATAGATGAAATGAAAATAGAGAAAGGATTCTTTTTAGGGGAAGGCACTGACTGCAAAGGACAACTGGAGTGTGTATTATGTGTCTGTCCATTTCTTGCCCATCATTTTGTTTCTGCCATGGGAATACATCAAAATATTGGCTTCCTGTGAATAAGGCACTTATTCATGACTTAGGACCTTGTAAATTCCTTATGTGATTGTGTTAAAACGTCCTTACATTTCCCATGCTCATACTCGATTTTTATTTGTGCCAGCACACTCTCCCCCTCCCTCCTCCGATGCCACTGTACATGCACAAAAATGGAAAATTTGTTTTCCTAAACAAAAATTACATTCTGAAAAAAAAATGATTGGTTGATTTACAGCAAAAGAAGGAACTCTTGTTCCCATCTATAACATCTCTTGACCCCTTGTCTTTGCCATTATTTTCCAAATTTTGTAAGAAACAATAGTTGTATTAATTTCTGAATTATTTTGGAGTTGTTCCCCTTCCCTCACTGCACCCTGCTCCAGTTTGGTTGATTTTCTTTTTTCATCTCATTCACACAAGAGCAGCTTCATCCACTAGTTTGTGGTTACAAACCAGATTCCTTTGGAGAAAACTAAGCCTAAAGCCATATGCCAGAACCGAAGTGGTACTTGAGTCACAACCAGGAGGGCTGCACCATCAGCCAGTCTTCCAGTGCACAGCTAATACATTCCTTACAGAAAATTTTACATCACATGTGCAGTGGAGGCATTCAAGCCAGAGGTCCAAACTCTATTTAATTAAAAATAAGTCCTGTGAACCACATGAAATGGAGTTGTAAGGAGCCTAAGCACGTATCAATCCAGTTTACAAGATCTGTTTCTATTGCAGTGAACTGCAGGCTAATTTAATGTCTATAGTGCATTTAATGTCTGCCAAGTCTGCAGCCTCCCTTTCAGTGGGATCACTAAGAATCTCTGTGCCCTTTAAGGTTATTTCCACAAAGTTTGAGATTTCATCTCTACAGGTTCACAGTTTCTAGAAGAATGAAATACCAATATTTTCATACAAGTTGCATTTCTTCAGAAATCTAGCTAGAACTCGTGGCACTCATGTTGAGATATAAATCCCTGTCTGCACAGCAATACCAATAACAGTTCTTCCCAATTATGCCAAAATGTTTTTGCATTGACATTGTAGTTGTCAGCTCATATGTTTCCACCAAATGTGCACTCTAGGACTAAAATGAAACTGAATTTAGAATATTCTAAACTTTTAGGGGCAGGCAGCCATTTGAATCATGTATGTGCATTTCATGAAGGGCTTAATCAAAACTCAATCAATTCCCACCTCACCAAGTTTAGAAAGGGATTAAAATCCAGTACCAGATTTGGATCTGAATTTTGTGCCTGAGGGCTCATTTCTGTTATCAATTAGCTGTTGCTCTTGTGATGTATCAAAAGGCAGTAGCATATAGGCTGTTGTTTAGAGATGTACATAATGTAGCCTTAAATTTCATTGGGAAACTAAACAAAACCTCTGGCCTTAGGCTGCATGCTCAAATGCTACAGTCCCATAGTGCATTACACCAGTCAACACTTCTTTTCAAATACCACCCGCATAACAATTAACCTCACTTCAACCTTGAGGTCTCTGATTAGTGATGGCCTATTGTTTAAGTTCCATTAACATAGCCCCTGTGTTGCCCTATTCTCACTCAAATGGACTAATCAAATCAGTCACCAAGGACTTAAGCTCAGGGTCCAACTTCTTTAGTAAGCAGCAATTTTCAATTTAAGTAGAATGGTAGATGTCATCAACACAGTCACAATTAGTATAGCTCTGACATGGAAAACATTCTTAATGATCCCAAATTTGTGAAATATCAAGGGCCCCAGCAACTTGCAATATGAGAATTTCTATGTATAATAGAAAAATTACAATATCAATAGGGCAGTCAATGCATTACCTTGTACCAGACAAGGCTCTGAAAGAACAAACCCCAATCAGATTCGATTTAATTTCAAAAAGCAAATGCTGTTTTGAACCAGTAGAAATAAAAACAGGTTACTGCATTCATAAAATATTATTTGCTAGGCACGCCATATTTATTATGCAAAAAATGAAAGAATTGTTTATTTTTCCAAATCCAGTTACAAAGTTGTTATTCTTGACATTCTTCTTACTTGGATTACACAACTATGTTTTCATTCACATTAGCTGAAACTTCTCTTCCGATCATTTTGAATTAAAAATGGTCTAGTATTATTTCTTTGGATTATTTTTAACAGTCTTCTATTTCTCTCAAGGTATTGGATGATTGGAGCACAAACCTCTAAGAAAAAGAAAAGTCATGGAAAATACTCCACCAGTAGAATTCAGGGCCAAATCTTCAAAGGGCCAATATGCATGTAATGAGAGTTGCTGCCTCCTTATCAGCACAGATACCCATGTACCACACAGGCAAGGAATTCTTTTATTTTCATGCACATGCAGCTACTGCATGAGCAGAACATAAATTTTCCAACCATTCAGATCTTGCTTTTCTTTGAATAAGCAGCAAGAAGGCAACATGGGAAGCCTCTGGCCCTTGAGAAGGACACTGAGGACATGAAGGACTTTCAAAATGGAACCTTTGTGGCAGATATGATTTTGCTGTGATTATAAATGGTAATTCCTACCTAATTGAAAAGAACCTATTTTTGTTCGTTTTTTCTTGCCATCTTGTTTCTTGACAAATTGTTTCTGCTTTCTCAGTCTAATACTTTTTCAGACCATGGTGGACTCATACCCTCTCATCTCCTCAGAATATGATGAAGTTGCTAGATAATGTTCACACGTAGCTTTTCTTTTATGATCAGCTAAAACACTGTGCACAGAATAAACATTGCCAGACACATTAAGTGTTTTATTTTTCTGCTTCAGAGAACGAAATTTGGCAGAAATATTCCCTAATTTAAATCCAGTTTTTGTCTGCCTCATTGCTTTACACACCATGTAGTGAAAGAACTGGCTTCACACTGCTCCCACACCACCAGTCCATCTGACTGACAATAGATCCAATCTGCCTTACATGGGAGGCCATGTGAGTGGTCTATTCTGCTCCTCCATCTCCACCGACAGCTGGAACTGGACTTGAAGCAAATACCAGGAGAATTTGCATGATAGTTCATTTGGAGCACATATGCTATAAATTCACCATTGCTGCAAAATGGCAAGCCATAGGCCTCGTCTACACAGAAGTTACACGAATTGAAATTAAAACCAATTTAGTCTAAACCAGAATGAACTTTTGCGTGAATGCTCATAATAGTTCAAAATCATCTCGCTTCAGTTTATCCAGCACCACTGGCTTTCCCCAGCAGGCAATTAACCAAGTGCAAGAGAAGCACAGACACTGCCAAGCAGTGTCCATCTTTAATTGAAGCCACTTTAAACCTCACCTTTAGCACCGTGTCTGGTGGGGGCTCTGCCTTACTGGCGGGAGCTGTTCAATCACACCTGTCATTCAGAACTGGGGAGCTCTCACAATCCTGCAGCTCCTGCTTGTGTGACACACAGTCAGTCACTGCCTCCTCTTTGGAGGACTCCAGAAGTGGCACCACACTTGCCCAGCACTGGATCAGGTTTGATCCTTGCAGTCCCTCAGTGAAGGCACCGGGGCAGCAGCTTCTGGAGTGGCAAAAGCTACACACATTCTCCAGCCATTGTTTTGGTCACGTTACCCCTGGGCACTGACCCCCTGCCTGCACCGCCTCCTGTTGCTCTTTTGTTCAAGAGAAAACTTGTCATTTAGAGGCTGATTATTAGTTTTCTTTTCTCTTCCCCACCCGGAGTCCCCCTTTAACTGGATCATCACCAGTTTTAGAAGAGTTGCCCCTTTCTAAAGAAAACAAAACAGAATAAACAACCTCTTTTCCAGTCCCTGCCAGAGCTCTCTTCTTTTCACCAACATCCATTTTCTCCCAAACAAAATGAAAGGACAGGGAGTAAAAAGACAGCTTCTTCCCTCCCTCCACAATGAAACAACAAAGAGCACAAACAAAATTAAAATTAGGCATTTAAGCTGATTTTCGCCACTTAACTTTTGACATGTTTTTGCAAATTTCGTTCAAGTCCCCTCTGAAGACTCAGTCAGTGAAACCCACTGTATCAAGTAGTGTTTCCAAGCCTTTTATACATAACTTCCGTCAGACAGCCCACGTGTCGTTTGGAGTGGCAAAGGCACCTTTCTGCTAACATGAAAATCGGAGGCTATGACACAACAAACTATCTGTCCCTTTGGAGAGAAATCAAGGTTTAAATGCATAATTTTTCAACTTTATATACCTCTGAAAATATTTGAGGTCTGATACAACCAAACTCACTCTGCAAAAGGATCTCCAGGTGGGTGATTTATTAGACGCTAAAGCCATTGCCCAAAAGTTCTGTTCTATTTTATGCCCGTGTAGCATCGGTTCAGCTTCATTGTCTTGCTTTGAGAAGTAATTGTTTTTCTCTTCAGAAATATATTTTTCTTCCAGTAAGTCTGCATCATATTTATCATCTGGAATGTATTGGGAGCGCTGCACTGGGCTCAGCTTGCAGCTGCTCCCAATCATACCCGATGTGCTCAGAGCTGACCTGCAAGGCGAGGCTGGCACCGCCAGCCCCGCCACCGCTCCTCCTTCCCATCCTCGCACCCACGCGCCGGGGACTTTGCCACTCTCTGCTTCATTCCCAGGTGTAATTCAAAATGCCTCTTTTGATCCACAGAGCCATTCACAGTTTGAGAGCTTGTATTTCTTTGAGACGGTTTCTCTGTTTCAACATCGTGTTTCACCTGGCAGCCAAGATTGGCTGCAGTTGCATGAGATGAATAGCAATGTTGACTCTGTAAAATACATGAGAGTTTGCAGAATGACAGGCCATTCTCAGTGGATGTACAGCACAGGAGCAATAGAAATATAGGGAGTGTCTTGTTTCACAGAAAAGAAAGGATTTATTTCCATTGGAAAAAATTAATATTCTTCATATTTTTGTAAGAATGTCACAACCACTCCCCTGAAAATATTCTGCAGTAGAATTGCTAAGAACTGTGCCCATATTTGCATTGTGGGTTTCACTAGCAACAGTATCTTTTCCTTAGAAGCTATTAGGTTTTTTACTGGTCTCACTTAGATCTGAAAAACCCTGAAGAAAAAAAAATCACATATACATGAAACTCATGAGATGTTACCACCATAGGAAGTCATGCAAATAGAATATTGACTACTGGACACAGAAAATTAGAATTGAATTTACTAAAGGAATTAATTTAATACCAAAAAAACCCAAACAAACAAACAAACCCCCCCCAAAAAAACAAAAACAAAAAAACCCCAATAATACAGTATGTGCTAGTCAGGTGCTGCACATTTCTTCACTAAGACCTATTCCCTAGGTCCAGAAGAAACATTCTGCACTGCTCTGTGCAGATGCCATAAGGGTATTCCTCCATGGGTTTGCAGTCATCCAGCTTCTCTTGGGATTTATCTCTGGTTTCAGAGCCTACCTGACTAAAGCAAGGCACAGATGTTGCTGCAGTACACTCAAGAGATTCCTCCTTCTGTATAACCCCAGTGCCTTCTACTTCCAACCAATATTGCCTTTGCCCTTCCATGGAGCACCCAGGTCTCTCCACACGCCCTTGTTCCCTTCCCCCCATTCCCACCTTCCCACTGCTCACCTTGAGGTCTCTCACCTTTTTTGTTGATGTGACAGCCAGACAAGGATCCTACTTAAATAACAGAAAAGTCGTTTTCTCTCGTTTAACCAAACTAAATGTGTTGAGATTAAGTTAACCAGCTGAGTTACAAATATAGGTAACATTGTCGATGGTTGTGATTTTACAGCAGGTCAAGAAATATTCTGTTGTTTCTCTGTAGATGAAAGGTCTTCATTACTCTGTCTTCTTCACCTAGAAGAAAAACTAGTAGCTATAAGAAAAAGATTGAGTAGAGGACTTAAGAGCCTTTCAGAATCAGAGGACAAATGGAAAACTAATAGCTTTCTCTAATTCTCTTTTTTTTAACAAAACCCTTTTAAAATAATACAGTATGCTTTTTATGGTGGTAACAAGCTGTCATATCACTTCACTTGAAGTCATGTTTGGAACTGGCCAAGCTGTGTAGGATACAGTTCAAGCCCCTGAGTTGTATAATAAGCTGTGCCCATTGCAATAGTTTCAGCAGCATTAAGTCCGCTCAGTAAAGGTAACTGAACATAAGAAAACACCATTTTTTCCTCACTTAAACGAGACTTGAGCAGAAAGGAAGAGTAAACCCTTGGCACTACATAGAGCAGGTGGATAGGAAACCATCTGCTCCACCGCTGCTGGCTTTCCTGAGCCTGGGGACCTGAGAGATGCCCCAGGCTCCTCAGCAGCAGTTGCTAAGGAAACATTTTAGGGAACCTTTTTCATAAATTCATAGTAATCTCCATTTCTCAAATGTCAAGGCTAATGACTCACCCTTTGATTGCAAATGGGATTTACTACCATAGAATTGCTGGCAGCCTTCAAAGCTAAATTGTATTTGTCAGCATTTGAAGACTTTTAGTACATTGGTTACCACTGCTCCCCTTGAGTGAGTAGAAAATGTAGATACATGAATATCTGGCAGAATTCCCTCAGATATATTTCAACCCTTTCCTAAGTTTCCATATAGGAAAGAAGACAGGTATTGGTGTTTGAAGGGCTCCCACAGCAGGGAATCCCCACAGCAAAGCCTGTGCCTTTGGGGGTTTCCTGCCTGAGGTGCAACCAGCCTTCTCCTGGGAAGCACAGACCCCAAGAGAGGGGAGTTGGGACCAGCTTAAAGCTGTCTCTGGGGGTGACCAGTAGAGACATGCACCTTGCCTTTCCCCCCAGGGGTTACTTGTGCTTGAAGGCAGCTGGATACATCCATGGATTTTCTGCAAGTCACACGTGAATCCGTGTCCTTGGCTTCCACTGATTAATCTCTCCAGCATTCTGCAACTTTACCCCTCGTGCATTTTGGACATCACTCGAAACGAGACCAAGAACCTGACACTACAATATTTTGTGCCTTCACAATTCTTTTTCTGCCAAGTGCCAAGTTTACAAATGCACCCCAAGACTTCTTTCTTCAAAGTATTTGAGAAGTTATCAACAAACCAACTTCAAGGATTATATTTATTGCTTTGTAGGCAATACATATTTAGAAAAAGATTCTCTCTCAAGTGATACAGACTTCACTCCAGATGAATCTACTTCCAAGTTAAAAGCTTATAGCCCCGAATGCAATTTTCAAAGTGGATATTTTAACTTCTAGTACTTTAAAAATACATAAAACGACCTCTAATAAATACAGACCTAACCTCAGACTTTCTGTAAATTAACTTTTGGAAACACTTCACATTTATATAAATGCATATTTTAAATCCATTTGAACAATTGGTTCATAGTGCATTTAACACATTTCCACTTAATATAAAAGCTACAGAAATAATGTGCTTTGAATGGATTCATATTATAAATCACTGCTACTCATGGAAATCCTTTCTCCCTGGAATTGTCATTGACTGGTGTATGGAAGATACTGATGAGACCAACTTGCTGTCAGTAGCATCACATTGTTAGGGGACACATTCCTTGATATAAAATCAGTATCCATCAATTTGGGAATTTAATGCACTTAAAACATGCAGAAATTCCTTCAGAGGAACACTTGCATGTTAATTTGAAGTGTTTTCCGGTCACCTTGAACACCAATGTCCAAAACAGGCAGATGGAGTAAATGCTCATCCAACTTTTGCTTTCTCTGTCTAGGGAAAATATATCCCTCAATCCCTCAAATGCATTTTACACCACTCTGCCTAGAGACAGACAAATTTACTTTCCTTTTGCATCTGGCTATGGGACTTTAAGTGTAGATTTGTTCATTTTTCAGCTTGCATATTTAGCCAAATTGCCAGGTGCTGGGAGAAAGCTCCACTCTAGAACTCTTTTTGCCTAGAATACAGAAGGGAAATTCCTGCCTCTGAGATGCTGACACTGGTGTTTCTAAGGCCATTTATTTTCCTCCATTGATTGGCTTTTAATTCTCTACTCTCATAGAATTTTGCTTTTACTGATACAATAAAATTAATCACTGTTAAGTGTAGAGGTGGTCTTAGGCAGTTCCCCTTAGTTTCCAGCTGTCTCTGTCTAAAATCATAATTTAAAGAATATAGTTAACTCAAGAAGTAAGTCTAAATCTTGACTGAAAACATGTGGCCCCAAAATGTAGATGAAAAATGAACAAACATCTGCATTATCATACTGTTTACCAAATGCTGAAATCAAAGCCCAGTCTATGCACTATTTCCTCTTTCTGTAGCCAAAAAGTCTGCTTAGCTATTACACAATATAGCAAAAACCTGATAGCATATTATTTTAGTAACACTGAGTGTTCTCATTCATCTAATGATTATTTACATAATTTCTGACCAGAAAAAAAAATCCTAAGCTGACTAGCAGGATCTGTTTTTTAGTTTCAGACTCATCAATACCTACAGCTTCTGCACCTGTGTGCCTTTTTTTTTGTGTGAAATAAACTGCCATGATGCTGCACCATGTACCACAGTGGCTCTGAAACACCATGGCTGATCAGAAACAAGCACAGAGTTGCATGGACCCACAGTACATGTGATAGTGGTTTAACCTTTTAAAAGAATTGTTTTCTTGGTTCTATTAAAAAACAGAGACTCTGGGAGGTTATGACCAATTTTAGTCTCATATAGTAAATGTGAAATCCTGAGGACTTTGAAGCATTCTGTAATTCAAACAAAGTTGTATTATTTCCTGAGCTGCAACAACCATCAGAACATCATCTAGGTAGATTAACACTTTGTTGTCTTGCTTCTTAGAACGCTAACAACCTGATCTACCACACAATACACATTCCTAATGCTCCCTGTACAATTGAAGTAGGGAATTTCCCCTAATTTTGGCAAATGATATGCTGAGAGAAACGCTACTTAACTGACCACACAGCCATAAATCTGCTTTGTAAATCCTGCACTTTTTGGAAGGCTTATTGCTAAAACTTTTGCTTCAGAAGCACATTTAAGGGGTTTAGATTTAATAAGGTTAAAAACCATCTGAGCATTTTGAGACTACAAAGAAATAATATATCTGTAGTGTCCCTTGCGATAGATTAGAGACAGGACTTGGTTGCGGTAATGAATATAAATGGGATTCTTTATTAAAGCCACTGGACAGAAGCAAGACTGTAGCTCTGCTCTCCAGCTCCCAGGCTAACTGAACACAACCTATGCTTTCTAATAGCACCATGCAAGTCTATCCTAAATCCTGGCCTAGATTCAGCACTTTTGGAAGGGATTGCCAAACTCCATGAAACCTAGCTGCTTAAATTGTTCAGCAGTGGATACAACTTCCAGAGCATGCCCTGCCAAGGCTTGCACAATCCCTACATTTGCATGCACGTGAATTAAACAATGAAAAGGCTGGAAATTCTGCAAATGGGAATAGAAAACTCTTTCATGCAGAAATATTTTTCTTTTTTTTCCCTGCAAGTTTAAGGATAAAAATGGGTCTGGGACTTGAAAGCCTAGATATTTAATTTCTTTAATGCCATTTTAATTACAAAACTAACTTGAACAATAAATGTATATATACAGTGGAGAGAGGCAGCCACCTCTCTGTATGCCATAGCCAACATTATAGGCTTACTCCAGATGTTGGGGATTTTTTCATGGAGGCTGGAGAGGGAAGTTAATGAATGTTTCTGGTCTTTGTACTGAATCCAGAGCATGCTCAAGGCATAGACAAAGTAGGTAATGGTTATCCTCTACTCTGCTTTGGACACAGGAGAAAGGAACTGGATCCTTGAGCCTGAAAAGCCATTCCGTGGATGCAGCCCTGTGCTCGTCCTCTTCCTGCCAGGCCAAAAGAAGCTGAAGCCTTGCAGCCCCCTGGCTGGCAGAGAGGTCGAGCAGAAATGCCCCCTCCATCCCACAGTCTGGTTGCCCTCACCCTCCCAGCCCAAGGCACACAGAGCCCATGCAGGGGCTGCAGTGCAGTGCTGGGACAGCCCCACCATGGAGGGAATGCAATGAGGGAGGATGTTGGTTAGGCTGTTAGGTCTCTCCTCCCTCCTCAAGCCTAACTGGCTCCTCTGACTTCCCTGTTCCCACTCTGCAGTCCCAAATCTGTCTTCACTCTGTCCTTTCCCTCTGCTGCCCACCTGTCCCAGCCCAGTGCCACCCTCATGCTCATGCCTCTGGTGGCAGACACAGCCCACGACCCCTTCCCTTTAGGGGCTGGGCTGCTGTTCATACATTAAACCTACAAGTGTGAATCTCCTTTGAAGCAGGTCCATCATGCTATTTTCAGACCACACTCACCATTAGGGATGCTTTTATCCAAGGAGCAGCAAATACATTGCCTTTTCCTAATATTTTGAGGAGTGAAGGAGAGTGTTTTCTCTGTGCTCAGACAAGCTGTCTGGATTCCAGCTTGAGGAGTATCTTCCAGAAACTCCCAAGATCCCTGCATGGAAAATAGACTGCAAGAGTCAAACACATTCAGTTCAGCTTCAGGAACTTCTCCAAAAAGGGCTATGGCAGACATTCAGGCTGTGGCACAACTTCTGTCAAAGGGGCTGTGGCTTGCCTTGTGCCTGCACAGCCATGCACCTTCCTGGGACAAACCTCCAGAACCCTCCCCAGCGAGGGACTGCATGGGTGGAGAGGCTGTAGGAATGCTTGAGAGGTTTAATATCACAAAATAGGGACATGAGTTTCTTATTTAACTGACAGGGAGATGAAGACAATGGGCTTTGGAGGAAGGCATGTGGTGGAAGACATTCAAAGGCCTTTTACTTGTTCAGTGCTGACTGTTGGTAGCAGGGTTATCCTACAAAAAGAAAAAACGAAATTAAAAACAAAATAAGCAATCAAATCCCAAGACTCACAACTTAAGAGAATAAACATAAAAATGTTGCTGTGGGGCTTCTGACATATTCCCATCACCCCTTCCTTCTTTCCCTCTCTCCTCTCCAACACCAGTGCTCCAGTCTACACTGAGCAGGGGGTCGGAATAAGTGGGAGGATGCAGTTTAGGTGTGGGATCTCAGGATATCAAGAGGTGAAAGGGTGACACTACCTTCTGATTTGAAGAGCTAACTTGAGGAAAGCCTGTGATCACATCAGTGGGCCACATGTACCAAGTGAGTGTTGCACGTGTCAGTATATTAAACATATGTGGTTCTTATTTCCTATGTTAAAGGAATACAGTTTGCAAGCAATGGGGGGGTGTTGTTATTTCAAGTGAAAGGTAAATGTGGATTAAGGGTATTTCAAGATTCCCATGGTCTGATGACAATGAATACCTGCAAAATCCAACTTTGATTTTACAAAGTTTTCCCAACATTTAAAATGTCTGCCTCACAAATTGGTGTGGGACCTGGTTTCATTTTAAAGGCTCATGGAAACAACCAGAGCAGCAGGAACAATAACAGCACCCTTTCAGAAAAATACAGGAAATCTTTTCAGCCAGATGCACTGCAGCACTGGGGCCACCATGAAAGTCTTGCAGTTAAAGAAACCTCACAACATCTTCTAGGCAAAAAGGGGATCATCACGTCTCCTAACACTTCATCTTGCATTAGAAATAATTCTTGCTCGAGGAAGCAAAAAAGAGCCAATAAAATGTTCCAACTTCATTCCTTTATTGACTTTTTGTTGCCTTATGTTATTAATAAGAATTTACAACCTAATTTACAGTGTAAGGTTTTAGCATGGACTATGCTTGTATGCAATTTGAATTTTAGAAAACTTTGGGGCATCACAAATCTGACAAAATCTTTTAGGAATTAGTAGAATTTTGTCTGGGGCCAGATTTTGTAAAAAGGTCTCTAAACTCGACCTTTATATTTTTGTGTGAAAGGAAGTAGGATCTCCTGGGTGTCTCGTGATTGGAGTTTTGGGATATGAAAATGAGGGATTTGCATGTTGCAAACATTGCTCATGGCAGGGTGCAGGTAAAGAGCAAGGGGCCAGCCACTTTGAAACAGAATTCCTGATTTGCAGGCCCCATGAATGCACTTTTAAATGCCAATTTGATAGGTGGGAAGGCCGTAGGGAGGCTTGGGGGGATGAATATCAGAGAATAGTAACATTATCACTTTCTTACTTATGTGACAGGGAGATGAAGACAATGATCTTTGAAGCAGTGAATGTGGTGGAAGACATTCAGAAGCCTTTTTTACTTGTACACTGTTGACTATTGGTAGGGTTATTTAGAACAATAAAAACAAACAAACGAACAACAATCAAAAAAACCCAACCCAGCAGCCAAAACCTGAGGCTCCTAAATTAGAAGATACACATTAAAATGTTGGCCAGAGGCTTCTGATTTGTATATTCCCATCTCCCTCTCCCTCACTCTTTCCTCTCCAATACTAGTGCTGTATTGAGTTGGAAATGTATAAATGTTACATGTAAGATGCAGCCTTACTGTTGCATCTTTATTCAACATCAACTTCCAGATGGGAACTATTTTTCATGGTTCATAAAGCCAAATCCAGCTGCTACATTTGGACCTACATAAGGAATCCACATTTTATTGCCTTAGCAGTGCATATAAAACAATTGCTGTTGTTTCTTTAGTACTGGTGCACCTCACATTTCTCAATACATTTTAGATATTTAAAATTTTAAAACTGTATTTTATAGTTCCTCATTTAGCTGTGCACCGTAACAAGATCCTGCTTTTACAACATTTTCTAGATATCTAACATAACTGAAAGAAAAACGACCATGGACAAATGGTATTCAATATAGCAGCCATATATTCAGTTACTTACTAAGAGTGTTCAGACAATTTCCTATGTAAACCACAATGATATTAAATACTTCTGGAATCTCAGCTTTATTAAGAGACAGGAAGTGCAAACTCAGGAGTCTTTCCCCTCCCCCTCGGCTAATCTGACTCTTTGATAGTCATGTGTTAGGAATAACCATCGAGTTGCTCCTAACGAAAAATATTCCCACAGCTAAGAGATAATTAACCCTTGCAAAACCTCAAAAGAGAGAGTGGAGTCCATGTGTTCACACAGAGAGAGAGAGAGAAAGAAAAAAATCCCCATTAGGAGGAAGTTTATGCCAGCAGCAGGTCTACACAGCCCTCGCTGCCAGCTCTTCCACGCAGGCATAATTCATTTGCATTTTAGATGGTATTGTCAGAGCAGCTACAGCACGGAGAGAACGATCCAGCCTGCCAAAACGAGCCATCTTTGTGCGTGCCTCCTTCTCTCGCTCTCCGGCGCGGAGCCGCGCTCGTATCCGCGCTGGGCTCGGCAATGCCGGGCCCGCTCCGTGCCGGGCCTGGTCCGTGCCGGGCTCAGCAGTGCCGGGCCCGCTCCGTGCCGGGCCCGCTCCGTGCCGGGCTCAGCAGTGCCGGGCCCGGTCCGTGCCGGGCTCAGCAGTGCCGGGCCCGCTCCGTGCCGGGCTCAGCAGTGCCGGGCCTGGTCCGTGCGGGGCTCAGCAGTGCCGGGCCCGGTCCGTGCCGGGCTCAGCAGTGCCGGGCCCGCTCCGTGCGGGGCTCCTCTGTGCCGGGCTCTGCAGTGCCGGGCCTGGTCCGTGCCGGGCCCGGTCCGTGCCGGGCTCAGCAGTGCCGGGCTGTCCCCGCTCTCTCCGAGCAGATGTCAGGCTGCTCGCTAGAAAGCGAACAAATCCCCACCAAAAGCGCCGAGGTGGGACAGAGAGAGTTAATGCACGGCTATGACAGAGAAGCAAGTTTGCTGTGAATTGGGAAGCACAAACTATAGTAATCCCCACCCTGCTGAGTGGCTTCCCCAGAGGTCTGATACAGTGCCAAAGCCTCTTACGCATACTGAGACAAAGCTTATTTCAAGCCGAATTCAGCTCCTGAAGCCACCATACTGCTTCCTGACAGCCTCCAATTGCACTGCCTCTGTATTTGTGTTTCCTGCTGTTTATATTTACTTGTTCCCAGAGCCACAACAGCTACAAAAACAAATAGTTGCTATTTGCAGGGCTCTGTATCAACACAGGTAAAGTGCTTCACTTCCCTTTTAGTTTTACAAAGATTGTGCAAATAGGCTTTTAATACCTCAGAGAGATTAATTTGGTAATTATAAACCAGTTTAGGAACACATGCCAAACAATTGGTCATATAATCAGCATCCTTGTTTCAGAGTATTAGCGCGGCTGAGGCAAAAGGTTTTTAAACCATAAGGGCTACACAAACACTCCCTTGATTATATTGCTATTATTTCCCCATTCCACTGAGACACAAGCTTGAAATATCACTTTTTTGTTTGTCAAGTCCCTGTGGATGCTCTCCGGATCTGTGCTCCTGTCTCTTTGGCCCCAGTACAGCTATTGTGACGGAGTCTGATTTGGGTAATGGAGATCTTGTTTGATATATTTATTTAAAGAATCAGCTTAAGGAAGCCTGAGAGCCATCAATTCTCTTAATTAACTGCAGAGAAATGATTAATGCTATAAATATGGAATTGATCAGGAAAAAATTATAGTACATAGGATTTAATACGAGTTGTTCCACCAATATTTAAGACATTAAATATGATAAATCTGGTTCTGGGTAAAGTGTTCATAACTACTCAAGTTATTTATGCACCTCAGAAAATTCCCACCACAAACCACCAGGGCTGTTAGGCTTCTAACTGGAGGGCAGCAGTGCTTTTCAGGTAGAAAAAGTCGCTTTTTCAAAATAAAATACGCCTCAAGGAATAGGTCCGTTTCAGCTGTACTGCACTTCCCAAACCAAGCCAAGCAGAAAAGTTTCAAAGTATTTTATTCTGGCTTTATCTAAAACGAATATTTTCATTTCAAAACAGCTCAATTTTAAATTAATTTTGTTTCAGGCACATTGATATTGTCTTAAATAATGCAGAAATTTCATTTATCAGGCAATTTTTAAAAATACAAATTATTTTGTGGGAGGCCAGAAGATGGGCCTCCAAGCCTTTCCTTTCAGAAGCAACCACACCAAATGTTTCCCCCTGGTAAAAAAGAAGCAAAGAAAAGCAAAGAAAAATATCAGGCAGGGGGGCATTTCAATCCGTTGCTGTCCCACCAGTGCTCCTCTCTTGAAAACTGAACTGCAGTCCAGACAAGCTCCTGAACCTTAGGTCTGCTGCCACTACTGCCTTTGCACCTCTTAAAACATGTTTGCTTTTTATTTCTTGTTTGTCAATCAAAACCCAGCACGGGGGTAAGCAAAGAGAATCTCACCTGCACATCCAGCTTTTGTGATCCCCACCTTTCACCTAAAACTGCATCTGAAGAGCTCTGTGGTGTGGCAGCCCTCCCTGATGCTGCAGTCACTTTGGCATTGTGCTAAACCACTCTGCATCCCCTGTGCTGGCTGGTGTGGCACTGGGGCTGAGAGAGATGGAGAGGGGCAGGTGGAGGGAGGGGTGACACGGTGTGCCAGCCTTAAGGACTGCTGGTAGAAGTTGTTGGAGTAGTCCTCCCACCTTTCAGTGTCTTTCTTACCATTAAAAGAATTAAAAGCTGAGCCAGCAAACTCAGTGACATGGTAATGTCAGTGACTTTCATAGACATCTAGAAGATGGTACTTTTAGAGCTCAAGCATGCAGCATCAGAGACAGCAGTTTTTTGGTTGTTGGTTGGGGTTTTTTTTTCTTTTTATAATAGCTAGTCTCACAATTCTTCCTGTCCCCACTTCCCCCAGTCCCTGGAGATTGAGAGTTATGGAAATAACAACTCCTGAGACCATTTCCCAAGAACTCTGTGCCTTGGTCCTCAAGAAATGCAATGCCAGATCCACCCACATCCGACGAGCAAGACATCCTGGAGCAGTTTTAGGAGGAGATGTTAGAGAGATAGAAATGTCACTGTATTCATGTACAGAGCATGGATCCACACATGGAAGGCTAAGCTCCCTCCCCAGGGAAGCTGTGTGAACTTTGCCCAATCTTTTCCCTGCATTTGCTTTCCCCTCAGGATTAGTTACCACCCAACATGGGGTGGGAAGATCTGTCAGAGGTCATTCTCCCTCTGGACAGCATCATGGAGTTCTGTGGCTCTCAGAGCCTGTCCATGACCCACTCACCCACCACTGCAGCCTCAGCGGGGATAGGGGGGGCCACCAGAAAAGGCTCAGCTGCCTCGGGAATGGATCCACAAAGGGCTGAGTGTCTGCCTCTGCCCAGGGCTGCTACACACCTACAGCACAGGTAGAAGAGACCACAGTGGTGACCAAAAATTTCAGGGACACTGACAGCCCCCTTAAGTAGCATGAAGAAATTAGAAAATCTGAGAAATTTTTCAGTCTCATATAGGTCTTGTGATAGATCCCCTGAGAGCTTGGGGGAGGCAAATATGCTGGCTGGTGGCATGAGACACAGATGGGTTGAAAGGAGACGACTCAAGAGAGGGAAATGACTGAGCACACAAGGGAAAACAGCAGCTCACCTGAGCTCCTAGCTGGGGCACTGGATGATAGTGAATGGATGGTGTGTTACAGTGTGCCACAAGATTGATATTGCAGAGAGGACAGTTGTACAAATAAACACTCAAAATCCATCTAAATTGCACATTTAAATAGTCTGAATACAAGCACTGAAGAGAGCAGGCCTGTCTTCAGAAAACTACAGAACTAAGGCTCCCAGGGCTCCCTGACATCTCAGCAGCTAACACACTCCAAGCAGAAAGCCATCTGTTAGGGACTGCTCTCCATCCGTGCTTCCCTGTCTCTGTGACCCCACACTGTGGGAGAGGAGACGTTCAGAGAGGACAGGCAGCAGCAGTGGGGTGCCACGGAAACAGTGGCACAGCACATTCCAGTGGCCCCTGAAATCGAGGTGCTCAAGATTTCATTCTTCCATTGGATCCTCAGGCTTTTTATAATTTCAGGGATGAGACCAATTTAATTTTTATAGAGATGTGTAATCCGCCATTTCAACACGCTAATTGAAATAGGCTGACATGCAGCTATGTGCCCTACGAGCCTTCCAAAGCACATATCTTGGCACTTTCCACCAGAGGCTGAATGACATGACTGGAAACTGTACCAGATCCTCTGTGTTTACAGGCCTCTGCTTCTACATTATTATTTTGATTGCTGGCTTTACCAACAAACATCCAACAGTCAGAATCCACTTGGAGAATAGAAAGCAGAGCTGAAACAGATTTTAACAGGTCAAAAATCAACTGTACCTGTGCTATTTTTAACAGCTGTTTATTTAATCACTTTGTAAACTCCTTCAGCAGTGGAAATGCACACATTTTCCAGTGCCATCTGACCTGTTCTTTAATTATGACATTTTTAATGCCTAACCTAAATTTTTCTTTGAGTAATCTAAGTTTATATTTTCTTATCAATTCAGGGGAAAAGATGTTAATTAATTTCTTTCCTGCCTTCAGCACCTTTTTTGGGTATTTGAAGATTTTAAAGCTCCCTTTGGTACACTGTAAACAGCCCCCATCCTTCCAATTTCTCTGGTTCTGACCACTTGGCTCAGGATCCTCTCCTTTCCCTCATGTCCTTTTTGGAAAGTAAAGCCCAAAGCTTGCCAATGGTGAGGAAGGTAGAATGTATACACCTGTCTTCCAGGTCACAGTCATTAAAAAAAATCTCAGTAGTGCATTTTTCTTTTTCACAACATTGTATCATTGAAGACTTAAATGCAGGTTGAACCCCTCATAGCTTCTCTATTATTTGCTTTAGAATCAAATATTTTACCCTCCATTCTGCAGCCAAATTTGCCGCTGTATATACAGTAAGTACCTTTTGTTTTTCTCTCCACTATGAATAGCATTTTTTCTAATCACTTTTCCAATCTGGTTTCCAGTTCCACTCTCAACATAGCTGCAGTTTTTCCAGGCTCACGTTCTTTGTGGTTGTAGTGAGTACAATTGGTTCTTGCACCCAGGACACTACTGACTAATCAGTGAGCACAGATCACAGCACAGGATCCTGCTTGGTACAGATTTCCATTTGAACAGTGTCTCACTGATAACCGATCTCCAAATATATTTTTCCAACTGGGAAAATACCCATCTTTTGGAAGGTTTCATCAAAACTATGTTTTCTTAGCTTTTTTTATGAATTTATCAAAAGTTATCAAGAGAGGGAGAGGTTAAACGGAGTTTGAGGTATTTGCAATTTTTTCCTATAAGACATTTAATAATTCTTGATGAGGCCTGTGTGCATAGTGAAACAGTCTCAGAAGTCTTGCTTAAAGCCAAGTTCCCCAGTCATGTCACTGTAGAGCTGCTGAGAATATCCCCATGACTCTAAGGGACATATAAGTGTCACTGACTCATAAACACTGATTCATACTCTGACCTTGCATGGTTCCATCTCATCTTCTCTCTTACTATTACTCTTCAAACTTGAACTTTACTCTTAGAGATGTGAACTTCTTCATATCTTTCAGTATGTTTTACATCCACTTGATTAGAGCTTCACAACACAACTAGTAAAAGCATGGGTAGAGTCATAATCTTTCCTTAACATGGAGATGTATCTTTTTGCAAAGGAAGCTACCTGCCCATCTATGTGGTTAACTATAAGAAAATAATCCCATTAGGAAAATTATAAACTATAGTTCTAAGAAAGCCAACACTTGGCAACCAATTGAGCCTACATTTAAAGAGTCACAGAGATATAAACTAAAATGTATACATTGTGAAATAAATTAGAGTTCAGTAATGAATGTGAATTGTAAAATCTTGTTACTCAATGACGACATTACCATTAAAAATGTTTATTATTCACATTTCAAATACCAGCAATCTAACAGGCTTCTAAACATCTATTTTGGTTTCTAGTTTAATTATCCTTCAGCTATATAGTCATTCATTTCACAAATTAAAAAGGAAGAGTTTACATATGGGGGAAAGCTCAGTAGCATGGTAGGAGAACTTCATGGGGGGAATTTCAGGCAACCAATTTTAGTTCATTGCTCAAGCTGCCACTTCACAAAATTTCAATATGGGAGCTCGGTTTCACCTATGGTGAAACTGAGGAGCCAGCCATGAACTTCTGATCCATATGTTAGCTTAATTACTGTAGGATCACTCAGGACTGCCACCAAGGCTGAAATCCAAGCTAGGAGAACTTCCTAAAGTCACAGATGGAAAATGGAGACAAGAATTCACCTCAACTGTTTGCTGAGGACATCAACTATATACTTCTTGCTGCTTTTTCTTGGCATTTCAAGAGAAGAAAATATTCTTGCTCTTCAGAAAGAATCAATAATGCACTTTTTCCTGTTTACCAGTCTTTTGTCTTTCCCTGTTGTTTTGATCCACCCTGCCAAAATAACCTCATATGCATTTCTGGTCAAAGGCACCACCACACCTTGTCAAGTTCTGCTGTATTTTCAGAATGACACGCTTTTGTCCCAAAACTTATTTGATAGTAAGTGGTATATTGGTTATACCTTGTCAGTTTGATATGTGCTCGTGTGTGAAAAAGGGGCTCTATGAATTCACTGAAAATGAGAGCAAACAAAACTATCTACATAGAAGCTCCATGAATGGAAATAAATGTTATTTTACCTTAATTGTCCTTTAAGCCTGCTTTCATCTGTTATTTTAATTCCACTTGAGTTCTTCGGTATGTCTTGCATTCCTACACATCTCTCACATGGTTGAGAAAGCCTTCTTTGCACAGAGAGGCGCATGCCTGATATGTTCTTTCCCCCACTGGGGATCCAACAAACATATTAGTTATCTTGAATTAAAAGGAAACACTCAATAATAGTGTATACAGGCATGTGTCTGCAGCAATCCAAAGTGGCAGATGGATCTGAACTCTGAGATGCAGTTTCTCTATACATGCATGGTGCTGTGGGCCAGTGGAGCACCCCAGCTGCTGAAAGCATAAGGCACCTGTGTGAGGGCTCCCATTGCAGAGAGCAGGACAGTGCAGGAAGGGGGAAAAGAGACAAGAGATATTAAAACCATCTGAAATTAGAGGAATTAATAAATACCTGTCTATTAGCCATAGACAGTGTGGGTTTTCCAAAATCAACATTTCTCGCTTTCCTGAAAAAACTCAGAGCCCAATGAACATGAAATATCAGTAAAATAAAGGCTTCTGGGAGCTTGAAAGGGTCACAACAGAGAACCATGATAGGAGCATAAAACACATGATAGGGTCAAAGACAGAGTGAATGATGCCAAAAATGTTTTTTCTTAGCAGCAGTTTGTATTTTCAGATCTCATTTCTCCTCTTGGAGTATTTTGGTCGAGAGGGGATCTGCACGAGCGGTGCAGCGAGGATGGAAGCACCTGCCTGCTCAGGAGGGCCTGCGCCATTGCAGCAGACATCCAGAGGGAAAACAGATTTCCCTGCTCCCAGTCCAATTGTCCTACAGTCTGTGGCATTAATAGCATAAACAAACGTCTACAATAGCCCTCGCTCTTCTGCTCTGAAAGAAATAAGAAAAGACCTTTCTGAAGCTTCTAGGGAGAGAGACAAGGAGGGCAGAGCAGTTTCCCTCTCGCTCCTCTGACTGATGTCACCATTCCTGTGGCCAAAACATGTTTGTTGCTAAGCAACTATGTATATATTACACTCTTCTGCTTCCATTTGGGATTTAACATATGCATTTTCACTTTCATCTCTGATGCATACTTACATTTGTTTGCAGTGGGTGCCGGAGTGAATGGAAGCTGTCCAGTATGGGATATGCATAAGAACTGAAAGGCACACACGGTGATTTACCAATGTGCATCATTGTTTCGCAGCACAGTTCAATGGGAAACCCACTGAGTGCCATTCACCAGCAGTTGGGACAATTTTTTCATTCAGGATTGATGCTGGTTGCTGTGTAGCAGCTATTGGTTCAAGAAGTGCAGCAGTTCTCAGATGTCATGAGGAAACAGTGTGGGGATAGTCTGACTGTTAATTATTGAAGATGGTTTCTTTCTATGATGATAAAAGAGGCCCATTCTTTCACCTGAAGTTTTCTATTTTATGCATAAATCCACTTTTTTCTACACCTGTCCCAATTACTTGATAGGCAGTCTAAAAATTTTTTTAAAAAACACCTTTTTCTTTTGAATTGCATACAGATGACCCAAATCAGTAGCACCCATCACTCACATTTTTCTATTGATCAAATCTAAAAAGAAATAAAAAGAGGGTAAAGAGAAAAAAAGGTGGGATGTGAGAGTTCATTTTTATTACAAACATTCTGTAACAGAAGAAAAAAATTAGTTTTAAAAAACTGCATCCATTACTCTGTAATGAAATTAGAAGTGAATGCTATTAGTCATGTCTGTACATTTATCCACATTGTGAGGTCAATAATTAAATTAGAAGATGTGACATGGAGTTTACTAAACAAAAATCCATGCTATAACCAAAAGGGTTTGGTATTGTCTCTATTAATAAGCATTAAAGAACAAAACACTGGAGGAATTCTTGTGATCTAGATCATTTGGGTTTTGTTATGCTTTTCAGTTTAGCTTAATTTCCCATTGGAAGTTTATCTCTAAGTGTAGTCCTAGGATTATCATCACATAAGGAAAAAAAATGCTAAACTCAGTTTGCTACTGATTTTTCCTACTTCCTCCTCCTGGAAGACAGGACAGGAGAGGGAACACAGAAAAGATTCAAGGCAACCCTTACACCAGCTACAGCTGTTACAACCTCTTCTCTGAGGGAAGAGGTTTTTTCTTTCCCCTGAAGCTCATGAAAAATGAACTTATGAAAAGGAATATTATATGAAAGCTTGCCCTCTTGTATGCATTGATTCAGGGCTATGTCAGCTGGAAGAAAGACTTTGCTCTGGGTGTGCACCAGCACAATGTGTTGGGGTATGGTTGCTCTCTCCCATGACCTGCTCGTCCACAGAAGAGGGGTAATAACTCAGTGTTATTTTATGTGCTGGCCCCTTTTGCTCTGTGAATTTTCTGCACCCCAGGTCTGTGCAGAGCCTTCAGCTGGAGCACCGATGGCCAATCCATGCCATGGCAGAGTGCCTGTGACACTGCTGGATTGGACAAAGCAGGCTGCACTGCAGGCAAGAATCTGACTTGGCAGTTAAAAAACAAATTATTTTTTTAATAAAAGAGGCAATTTAAAAGCAACCAACTGCACTACACCCTTAAACCATCTTGAGTTCGGAATCAGCTGCTGTTTGAAAGTTCCCTTCATGCAGGACAGTCTGCATTTAGCACTTCCCCACTGGTCTCGGGGCCACTCAGCAGCTCTGCAGGCACCAGAACTGGTGACACACACAGGTCACCTTAAGCTGAAGCTTGCATGAGTTAAACTGTTCTTGAGAGCCACAGAAATGTCCTTGCTTGCCCCTGCCACTGTACACATACACTCTCCAAAATTTAAAATTCACAAAACAGCTGAAGGACTGGCAGCAGCTTCTAAATTTAACTTTTGATCTCTGAACATTTTGCCATCCTTTAGAAAAGAATTGCTTTCCTAATTCACACTCCTGGTGCATTTGAGTTTACCCAATATTAATAGAGAGTGTAGCTAAGAGAATGGCTTACAATGCTATGTATATGTCTGCCAAGAGGATGACTGAGACTCCTTTTATATTCCTAAATTTACTTTAAAACTTAAAAAACAAGAAGTAGCTTCAGTCCATGTTATTTTTTAGCCAACTGAATAGCATCTTAACAATTTATATTGGTATCTACAGTGGCCTGACCAGATCAAAAGAGCAGCATCTTAGGTCACAGCTGAAGCTGGGGCTATTCCAGAGGCACATCCAAAAGCACCCTTCATGCTTAGTGAACATACCCCTCTCTTCTCCAAATTAGCACATCACCTACCAATAAAATAACAGCAATATTTAGAGCACCAATAAAAGTATTATTTCTTCCATTTCAGAAGTCTTCCAGAAATGTTCAGCTGCAGAGGTGATTTTTCATTGTTTTCCCCCAGAGTCTACATTTGGGGAATATTATGAAAAGCTGAAGCTAACACAGATGCACACATTCCAGGGATTCATGTGAAGTCCTGCCACTGCAAGTCCAACTGAGGCGATGAACCTTTGTGGACCTTCCAGGAAGCTTGTGAATTTTGTTGCCAAGTTCAAACAGCTCTAAAATACATAAGGAAATGAGATCCCATGGTATTTATACAAATTCCCATGTCAGACATAAACGGCTACCTTTGTCTACTGTTCAACAAAAAAACAAACTTGCATGAATCTTTCCCAAATGGTGAAGCTGTTATACCATTATAGTGCTAAATCTGGCAAAAAGCACATGAAGTGTGTGTGCAGAGACTGCTTTGGAGGTTTTGGAAGGGTAAAGGTGGTGTGATACCGCATTTTTAAATGCATTTTATCTGCTGCTGCCATCCTTTTAATGTATATTTATATATTATTTATACACATATATTTATCTAAGAGCCAGTCAAATAAAATCAGTAATTGCATAGCACTCTAATACTTGTAACTGAAGAGATACACAGAATAGAATGGTTTTTTTGCTTCTTGTGTTTAACTTATTTTTAAAAATATCTAACAATTCATCCTGCCTTTAAGAAAATATTCATGAAGCAAAACTGGCAATAGAAAAATAATTATTTGAAAAACATTATATGAGGTGAGTTGTTGCTTCCCTACTGGATGCCACTTTAAATTGAGCTAATTTGTTTTACCAGTAGCTTAAGAAAACCCCAGCACAGCAGCATGACAATTATATCCAGGTGCAAGGACTTAATTCAACAAATTCTAGGTGGATCCTTCCAGTCAGCTCAGTGGGCCCCATCCTCAGCTGTGGCTAAGAACAGATGCCCTTGGAAAGAAAAAAAAAAAAACACAACACACAAACCCACAACTCTGCAATCACAATCCATTGAATCTTTGAACAGTGAAGTTGAAATGTGTCCAAAAAAAAATAAAAAAAGATAATTTATATTTCTATGTCCAGAGTATCAATTGAAGCATGATTGAGAAACAAGAACATCTGAAGACATAAATCTGAGAAAACAGATGCTTTTTGCACTATTGTTACATTTCAAATGTAAAAACAATAGCTGATCTACAAAATATTAGAGTGTGGTTCACCAGTTCTCTAGGATTTAGAAGAGACACCTGAAAAATCAAAGTCAAATCTAGCATTACTGATTTGGGGAACACTTTAATAAAAAAATCTAACAGCAGTGCTTGCTGTTTTAATTCTATGTCTTGACATAATAAAAGTAAAAACATCTTCAAAGGCAAGAATCCAGGGAAGAACTCCACATAAACAAGCACCACGTAGGTATAGATCATAATACAAAAAAATTAGATTTGTTAGATCTTGATCCTTTAGGAGCAAATAACTGCACAAGTATAATAATTTTCAAGCTTCATTTTTGACAGGCTACAGTAACACAGTAATGGTCTGTTCCTGGCTCAGGCAAAACATCGATTGAATTCAAACAGAAAGATACTTTTATAACACTTTGTTTACATATCATTTATTGCAATGAGTTAAGACCAGGAAACAATTTACATCTAAACCCACAGTGTCACATGCTTATTTAATTGCTGAAATACTCCCAGATGTGTACATGTTTTACTGTTTATACTGTGCACAATATACAGTTACAGTCAATTATTGTATTAGCAGGAACAACTAAAATTCATAAATGGATTTGTATCAAAAATGCTGTATATGTGTATGCATGCCTAAACGGATAAAGATGGTATTTTTCGGGAACTTGGCCTTATTTTGTTACCATTTTGTTATTGTCATCATAATTCATGTATTCCAGTTTTTGAATAATATTGCAAAAGATATTTTCTCTCCTAAAATTTTTACAATTAGGAGTTTACAAAATACATCCCAAAAATGCTGCATTTTGTGTTATTAAGAATTTCAACTTTAACTAACACTAATTAGAGGTATACCAGATGACTCTGATTAAACTAGTGGGTAGTGCTTATTCAGATTTAATGTGAGCAATCTGGACATTTTGAAAAACAGCCAAGCTGGGCTCAAATAAAAACCTGCCAAAAATCCAAACTCTGAATTCAGTCAGGCATGTAAGACTGGTTCCCATGAACATTAAAAATAAAATTAAAATCAGTTGGAAGTCTTGGTTTCCTTCAAACGAGAGAACAACCTCCCATACCCTCAAGAAATATTTCTGCCCTGTACATGCTGCCCTTTCAAAGCCACCTCTCAGCACCCCAAACAAACCAGGGAAGAAGCAGCAAAGAGAAGGTTACTGGTTTTGTCGAGTGTATCAGCTCTGACATTGCTGGATGCTGGTTTCTAGGTGAGGGTGGAGGCAAATAGGAAGAGGGCAGCTGCCAGTTGAAACACATTTTCCAGGACTGTCATCCAGAAATCGAGAGACATGCTTTTCACTAGCTTTTAATTTAAAACACACTGTACAGAGACATATCTTATTCATCTGAACCTTTGAACATCTGATGTAAGGTGAGATTTAGGAATCAAACGTAGAGGGGCTGAGTTTTCTGCTGGTGTAAGATGACATAACCACTTCAGATAATGGACTTGTGGCTGCTTATACGCACATTTGGATTTTATAGAGTCCTCCTCTCCCATAGTGTTCTCTTGGAGTGCATGTTTTCTATTTATGCTGGCACTAACTTGGAAAGAAAAATCAGAATCTAACCCACTGTGAGATAGTGTATCTTAACTAGTGCTCAAATGCAGCTAAATCCATCAGTTTGAATAAATTGAAGAACATAAAGTCTTGGGTGAAAATTCAATGGCTGTTCATCTCTTCTTTCCCACATACCTCCAAAATTCATGGTTCCAAAAATGACAACACTGAAAATTTAAGAAAAGGGCCACTTTAACACTGCCTGTTGCTGTATGGTACAAAGTACAGAACTCCTCCAGGTGAGCTTATTTTCTAAAGCTGTATTTCTTTAACCCAAGACGCTTGAAGACAGGTAAGGACACTACAGATGTTAATGCAAACCACCCTGGGCATATTAAGGTTTGCTACAGTGAAAATGTGCTTTGCAAGGCCAAAGGGTCAAATATTTAAGATGTTTAAGATGTCTATTTCCTACTGGTGAACAATCAAATTATTGCATTTCAACAAGGCTTCTAAACTACACTGTTTGAAAAAGAATCATGCTCTCAATCAGTGTAGTTTTTGAAGAATTGCCACCAGATTTTTCAAAATCTATTTTTTAAATTGCTTCCTTAAAAGGCAAGACCTTACTTTAATAAAAATTAATTTTTAAGAAACTTCGGGTGTATGTTTTATGCTTTCTTTGAATTGCAAGAACATAGAACATATTACTCTATTGGAGACTCTCCACCTTTAAACCTTCTAATTCTGTATGCAAATATCCGTTCAAAATTGAGCAGACACCGGCAGGAGATTTTTTTCATCTACATTATTTTTTATCAAGTGAAATTGCCAAAAAAGTAGTTAGGGGTTGAGATTTTCAAACTCATGCTTATATGAAATCAAATTTAAGTTCTAATTATGGTTTGAAAATTCATTTTTCAAGAACATTTAACAATATAAACTCATATCTCTAAAATAGGTTTCACCAAAAATACATATCAGCATAGGATTAGCTTTTTACTTATTCCTGTATTAGTCTGTTGAAGAAATGTTTTAGAAATAAAAACTAGTAAAAAAATTAATAAAATTAGCATATGATTAGAAGTTACTCTATATTTTTCTGATCAATTTCTAAAATAATTTTAACACTGCTAAACAGTGCAGTTTATTTTTGCTTCCAACACTGTTCCTAGTATCTATTTTAGCCTATATTCCACAATGGATGATTACATCTATAATCATTATTGGTCACTGGTCATTAATTTATTTCAGAGTACATACCTCTGTGGGCAGTAATTACTGCACAGCCTTCAAAGAGATATCATTAACAAAATGAGAAGACAGAAAATATGTTAATTACTGTAAATGTTCTACTGGTTTCTCCCTGGAAAAAACACGCCTGGAAATTAAGATCATGTGTAATTTTTTCCTAGACAATATAATGTAACTTATAAGAATGAAAAATAAAAACTGTTACAGGGCCAGGAAAGAGGATGACTTCCAGCAATTTCAAGTTTAATTTTAAAATCTTGCAAGTACTTTCATGAATCAAAATGAAAACAAATATTTCATGTACTTTCAGGAAAAAACCCTTTTCTATCAAAGTGTGGTAGAAGCAAGAATTTTTCAGTCACTATATTTATGCACAGTCCACCACCATTGGACCCACCCACCTGTAACTAATTAGTTATCTCTAACTAGTGATAGTGGGTTGGATGCTTAATAAACTTTATATGCCTTTGCAAAAGGGTTTGCTCTAGGTAGAGGCCCTTGGTAGGCTCCATAAACCAATGGCTTTCACTGGTGAAAATGCTGCTTGCCTAAACTCAGTAAAAATATTTTCCAGACCAAGTTTTCAGCAAGTGCTAAGATTTGAGAAAAGAACATTTGAATCTTCTGTGTGAAGTTTTGCTGTCCCATAGCTTGGAGTTCAGAGTTCAGTTTGCAAAAGGCTTAGAGCAAGCTAGGTGAAGGAAACAAACCAACCAATCAAGCAAAAAAACCCAATCCTAGGCTCATTACATTTCTTGACTCATTTATTCTTAAATTCAAGACCTTTCAGACAATTTTTACAGAAAAGGTAAGGAACATATTTTACTTGTTTTCCCTTAAGATACTATGATGGTTTTGCTTCACTTTTTCCTGGAACATTGTATGAATAGCATATCAGGGAAACTGATTGAAATATGAACCTTTCCCATACAAAACACATTCCCAAACAATCATCTAAACAGGCTTTTCCTGCACAAGCAATGTCCCCAGTGATCTTACCAATGATCCTACACATGATCTTATTTCATAGCTTGGTTCACAGACTTGCATGTTCATAATCCATGAGGCAAAAGGAAAATCTGCCTGTTGAAGGTGTCTGATTTGCATGGTGAGAAAGTGCTGAGAGAAAACAACATTACCAGAGGTTCACCTCAGTCTGGTCATCACCTTGACCATAAAACCTTCAGGGTTTCTCAGGAAAATTTTTATTTTTAATTTGTATGGAGAATTGGACAGGGAGATGATCTTTTACCCATGATCAAGAGCATATCAGCAGAGACAGGAAGGCAGAGGGTGACTTTGGATATGCAAGAATGCTCCAGCAAAAACTAGTCATTCTAAATTTGTATTTCTTGGACTACACAGAAACTGAATGTGTGAATGCCTGTGGAAAAGAAAGCAAACAGAAAGCCTCATGATTGCTTACATGGGTGTGCAGGATTCATCTGAACCAACATTTGCCAATGTGGTTTCTGAAGTATTTACCCAGCACTGTATGAGACACCAGAGTGAATAAACTAAAGTGAAACAATCATTTCCCATACAGCAAAAGTAAACACTCCATGGATATCTGACTAGAAAAATGTACTATGGCATGGTACAGTGTTTTGTAAGCCATTGTGACTCCCTTAATGCCCTTAACAAATTCATAAATTGGCTATTTAACAGTAACTGTGATAGATCAAAAAATTAACTTCCTACTCAGAGTCCGACTTCCCTTCAAAACTGAGCAGATTAAGCACCATCCACTGGTGTCCTCTCTGACAGCTCCACACTTGAGTGGATCATATTGACTAAACATCACAGGCTAGACAAATTCTTAGCTTTTGAAATAACTTGAGCTCAGTTTTTAAGCTCTCTGACATAGCAGTCAAAACTCCACTAACATGATTTACAGTTAAATTAAACATAAAAACATCATCATTAAAATAACTGTGATAAGGTTAAAACGTAATGCCTCATATGCTTTCTAAAGGCAGCCAAATATATAAACACTTTGGTCTGAGGTGCCAGTCAGTACAGAAACATAACTACATACAGTGTTATGCAGCATGCATGAGTTGCAGGCTTTCAATATTTAATGAAATATTCTCAATCCTCAGCTTGATTCGCTTTTTGCCACATTCACAATTATTCATGCACTTTATCTGTTGATGTTTTATTTTAAATGTAAAGCTCTAGTAATTTCTGTTCCCTTTCTAGAAGTAAGATTACAGAAGATCAGAATAAAGTGTTTTGATTTTTAGACTACTGAATGGCCAATAAAATTAATCTCTTTCAGTGAAAGCCCTAACACAACACTGTCAGTACAAAAAAATACCTATGTACTTTTCAAAAAAGAAAAAAAAAATAAATCAATTCCCCAACATGTTTTCTTCCGAAGTTTAAGCAAAATGTGAATAGAAGACATTATATTCCTATAGATTCCTGCCTCACCACCTGGTATAACATTTAGGCCTGGGGCAGTATGAACTTGATAATTCAAATACAGTCTTAATAGTCTGAAATCCTTCTAAAAATAGTTACGTGGCCCTAAAGGGGATTTATTCTCCTCTCAGGGAGGAAAAAATCCTCATACAAAAAGCAAGCACCTTAAATACACACTTAGTATCCCAAATTATGTCTTGACAAATATCTCAATACCTTGGTTTATAAATGTTCTATGCATCTGGTGAAAACATGTCTTTTCTCCAGTTATACTTTGTCAAAAAGTCCAGTCCTTTGTATATCATTATTAAGGAGGAATGACCAGATTTAGTAATAAATTGCCTCTTCCTTCCTTACCCCAGATCTCTCCCCATTTTGAATAGGTGAAGTGAAACATACTGAAATGCTCATGGATACTATCAGCTGGAAAAAGTTGTCAAAATAATAAAATACTCACTTCTTGCAAGCATTTTTCATCAAAGCATTTTGCAGGTGGTTTCATCATTCCCACTTCCTCTAATAGAGGAACCAAGATGCGGATATGATAAAGATGACAAGCTTACAGGTCTACATCAATGTACACTAGCTGAGAATCTCAAATACTCTTTAAATTTCCTAACTAAAAGCATAAGTAGGAATCATCAAATGAGAATGAGTGCTAAGACAATGTCCACGTATACAGGATTTGAGCCAAGTATCACAAAGAATATGATTGAAGTCAGGGAAGCCTGTCCTGGGGAATGCAAAGACAGGAAGAGAGAGCATCTTCCATGGGGCTCTTTTTATGAGTGATGAAGATGAGTCCTGGTTCTGATCTACCCTCAGCATGAGGAATACAGATGACAGCTTGCTACTACTCCCTCAAAAGCAGTCAGATGTTTTCTGCCCTCTCCAGTAGTGCCCAGCTTATTGGAAGGACATTCTAAAATCTCTATGTTTTGCAGGTCTCTTCAGATTTCCAAAGCCAAGCATCAAACCTTTCAGCAGCAGTTATCGTCACAGCAACTCTTAAGGGCCCCACACAATGAGGCACTGCTTTAGTGTGCTGCATTTTTATACTCTTGTCTGTGCTTTGGAACACTAGGAAAATACCTGAAAAATTATCCTGAGTCTGTTTCCTTCCTGGTGAAATCAAGAGGTGTTACATCATCTTTCACCATTTCTTAGTATATAAATTCCCTTTCAAGTTCCTTCAATGGCTTCCCCTTCACCTTTTGTATCATATTCTAGTATTTCATCTTTACTTCAAGGCACCACACTCTACCAGTCCTTCCTGTGTGTCAGCTCTCCTTTCCTCATAGTAAACCTCCTGCTGGCTCTGCTCTTCTCATACCACTCTTCCTAATGCTTCTTCATAACCTTCTCTCATGATTTTTCTTAAATGCTGCCACTTTTACACAGAAAATCCATTCCAGCTCCTGAGCACCAACTACTCTTTTCCACTGAATTCTTTCTATACAGTACTTCTTTTCCAAACTTATAAAAAGGATTAAATGTATACTGCAGAAATATATTTGGGGTTTTTTTCTGTTTGTGAAAACTAGGTTTGATATACAGTGTAAGACAATCATGGAAACTACAGAACTCACAAAATGTGCTGAAAATTAAAGATAATTAATATCAAGATAATACTTCAGGAAGAAGAAACCAATAACTGAGAAAAGAACCCAATAATCTGCATTACTAATATGCAGATTAAGGTAAAATAATATTTGTTGGGGAAAACAGTGCTTACTCTATGTCTAAAAAGGCATTGGTTTGAGGTAGTCAACATCACTTGGAGAGGAAGTCTTGGGGTTATGATAGTACCATGAAAATATCACTCAGGTACTTGGTTACACTAAGGTCATTCACACATTCCCACATAAGGAACAGAAAACAAAAATAATCTATTCTTTCATTGTACAAATCCATGCCTCTCCTACTTTTTGTAAACTGTGGTTAATTATAAGACCTCCACCTGGAAAAACATCTTAGAACTGGAAAATATGCAGAGAAGAGCAATAAAGGTGAATGGTTTCTATACAAGGGATGGCTCAGTCAGCTAAGACTTTTCATCCTGGAAAAGAGATGGCTTAGGGGAAAAATTATTGGAGGTCCACAACAACCATGAGACACAGATGAATTGCTTTTTCCTTTTTTCAGTTCAGGACATGGTGGCCAAAGGAAGCCAGTTGATCCTAATTCAAAACAAACAAGCAGTTCTTCATTCATATGTAGCAAAATTATGTAAATCCTTGCCAAATGATGTGGCAGAAACAAAACTTTCCTGGGTTCAAGGGCAGGCTTAATAAGTACTTGAAAAGAGAGCTGGAGAGCGTTAGCAAACAGACAAGCCACAGTGGTCTTAAAGTCCCTGAGCCAGAATAGTTAGAAGCCAGAAAAATACTCAGTGGACAGATTTTACACATTTGCCTTAAGCATACTGTATAATCTTCCCTTGACAACTGGTTTTGGCCACTATTACAAAAACATTAATGTTTGACAGGCCCTCGCCTGAACTACTGTAGTTGTTCTTATGAAATTACTTCTGAACATTAAAAAAAAAAAAACTCAGGACAGCCCTTCATGTTTCTGAGCAATCCTATGTCTTGAAAAATGTTTCATTGGGCTCTGCTATGATCCAAGGGTGACAGATTTTAATAGCAGGAAGCAAACTGAATACAAGTCGGTTTAGAGATAATCTCACGTGTACAAGATTGCTTATCTAAACCATTCCTGTATGTTAGATCCAATTTGGGTTTTACACAGTTTAAGGCAGACTGGCGCTCTCTCAATTTTATAATAGGTTATTCCTGAGATCATTCAGAAAAACACTGAATGTAGGTGAACAATCCCTTGGCTTTGAGAGAAAGCTGAAGAGCTGTGAGGGAGGTTCTGAGCTTCTGCTTATCCTGTGTGCTCAAACATTCCCGGGAGACTGCAGTGGAATAAGGTGCTGTCAGTGACCTTTTGAATATCTTGGCCAATAAGAAAAGCATAGGCTGCCATCAACAACCACATCACTTCTCAGTGTTCTGTTTGCCACTTAAGTGAACAAGTACCATCTCCTTTCTTATTGCATACAACAACAGAGCACCCTATCAGGGATTAATAAAGAATAATCCAGCAAAAATGCTAGCCAGAGGATCTGGAACAGATTTCATGGGCTGATGAGACTTTGGCTAACGTACAGCACTCACAACACTTGGAACATCTCCTGTGTCAATGATTAACACTTCACTGAGCATTCTGAATACATAAGGTATTTCATAGGCAGTAGCTGACCTTAATGAGGGCAAAAGATAAGTGGGCTTTTCAAATCTTAGGGGGAAAATGGTCTGAGAACACTTCAACCATGACAATATCCTGAGTCAACACATTGTGTCTGTAGAAGCAGGACAAAAATCCCTTGTGAAAGGTTTCAAAATAGCAATGAAAGCCAACTTTTATACACCAGTACTTAGAAAAGTCTTGGAGTGTGTGTGTTACACAGGGAAGGTGCACACACGTCCAGGCCTTCACTGCAGTGAGGTTTGGGAGCATACCTGCCATGTTAAAGGATGTGCTAACTGGAAGCGTTGGAAGCGTGGCACATCACAGCAGCCTCTGAATGCCTTGCAGAATGTGCTCATGGCTCTTTTCTAGACTTGTGCAAAGCATCCCAGAAAACTTTATATGAGTAGTGTATAATTGCTAGAATGAGGTGCTAGACACAAATGTTAACTGTTATTTTTCAGATACAACATGCTATTTAGATAGACGTTGCTAAATGAAGCCTGTGGCATCCCTCTGCATTCACATTTCAGCTACAGCAGAGTTACTGCCAGAGAAGGAGCAAGTGGATGTAAATAGTGCTTGAAATATATAAACTATTTCTAAAGTAGGTTAAAAATAGAATAAAAAATATAAAATGAAGCCTTTTTCCTCAGGTAAATTACCATTCATAAACCTGGGAAACCTCAAGGCAGATGGAGGTGAGGAAGGAAAATTCCTCTCTCACTACAGATGAGGAAGGAAAAAAAACCATGCTTAGGATCAAATCAAAATAGACTCAAAGCTGGTTCTTAGAGAAGGTGTTACAATATCACTGCTGTCCCTGTAGAGCAAGTTGCAGATTTCTGACAATACTCTCATTCAGAGACAGAGCAAAAGAAGGGAACCCCAACCAGAGGATAAGCCAGGCCTTGATAAACTCTGCTGTTAAAAGCAGTCAAGTGTCTAGGGAAAGTAAACAATTCTTCTGCTGCACTCAACTGAACAGCAAACAGGTACACTGCAGATCTGAAAGCCAAGACTGCTTAAGATCTCAACCTCCCATATATATAGACAAGGAGATTTCCTCCAGCATCCCACACACCGTGGGATTATTCCTCACTCCTGCCCACACCCATCCACTGCAATTGGCTGAGGCACATCTGCCATCCACTGATGTTCCTTCAGTTCAAGCTTTCCTGCTGCCCTAACTTTAGATCCTAGCAAGAGTATTACAGAGCTCCATTAAAAGTTGGAGAAATAAAGTATGAGAAAAATAGAAAGACCATTCTTTTTCTCAAGCATATGTAAAAAATTAAAAACCAACCAAACAAAAAAAATATCCTCATTTCTTCCCTTGACATTCAGAAAAAAATAACATTAAGTATTTACCCATCTAGTCATTCCTGCTTAGGTCTTCTCACAGCCACAATACCCACCCTAAATTACCTCCTCCTCCCTTAATCACAGCAGGATTTAGAGTTACCCTGTGGTACCCCCCTTTATAGACTGGTGGGTGAATCAATTAAATCCCCACAGCTGGCTACCCTGAAAATCCCTGCACTCAGTTCAGGCAGCTGTGGACCTCCTCTAGCAAAAGGGAAATCATTAACTCCTTCCCAACCATGTCGTGGACATTGGTTTTATAACTTATTTCATACACCATAGTCACCAATCAAGCACTCAAAGCCCTCTAAGCTTGAATAACATGAAAGCTGAAACATACCCAAAACACTATGTTACCGCTGATTTTTTTTTTTACTGCAGAGAGCTAGCCTATTAATTTCCATTAAGAAACTAAACTTGATAAATAGATAACATTATAAAAAGAAAATGTAATTAGCGTGTAGTCTTGGTAGATGTAAACTTACTGGTACCCAGGAGTAATAGCAGTTTATGTGAAAACTAGAATGTTACCATAATTATGAAAATGAATGTATAATTTATGCACATAATATGGAAAATATGCAAGGTGTGTAGAGGATATGATTTTATTGCATTTTCTTGTTTCTATTGATAGATGATAAATCTTTAGAATATGTTGAATCTATGCATTATTCTGCATGATTTTTGGATGCCCATGATTTCTGATAAAGTTTTTTTTCTTTTGTTTTTAATTAAACTCCATTTTACAACAGCAGCCCTTCGCCTGCTTTATTATGCCAAAGAAGCATATGGAAATATAAACTCTGAGATGTTACTGATTTATTTTGATGTTGGAGCATTTTGCTCTTGTGTAAACATTTCTTGTGACATGAATATGGATAGTTTCAAATCTTGGAAGAGTTCATTACTAAAGGTAGCATATGTTTTTGACTCCTGAACCATGAGGGAAATGAGAACACCCAGCTTGCCAAACAGTAAATTGTAAACAGTTGGTACACCCCTAAGCAAAAGACTGAAATAATTACTGTATCTGTGTTTTAGAGTAGCCAGCTCATTTTTATGTCTCATTTTTGTTTGGGGTTTTTTTTTCGTTTTGCTGATTTAATGTTTTTCTGCAAGGTTTGTAGATGCAGTCTAAATATATACTTAGGGCCTGCAGCATCATGATTCTAAGTGTGCAGATGTCAGTGTGGATTCATGGATTCCCAGATACCCTACGACCATGTATAAAAGCCTGGCTGAAAGAGGCAGTCAGCTGTTTTGCTTCCAGATCTACTCATAAAATACATTGTTCTTTTAAACCTGGACTCCATCTTGCACAGTACCAGGCTTCTCCAGGCCATCGAGGAGCTCTGAATACTTTCACCACTTTGATCATGGGAAACAGAGGCCCCTCACAATTCTGTCGCATTGCTCAGAACACAGCCAGAGCTGAATGGCATGAATGCTTATTTTGTGCACCATCTATACATTTTGCTGAGATTTTCCAAGGAGCCTGGCATCCTCATGCCCCTGCCTCTCCTGAAGCTTCCCATACAAATATTAGAGGTGTTGCCTGCTGTTGTGGCAGCAAGGTCCGAGGTTGTGCTCTGCTGTGTGCAGGGTCACCTCCACACATGCAAATAATGCCCTGGAGAGTGTCCCTTGTCTTTAGGAGACAAATAAAAACCCTATCAGGACAAACAGGTCCTTCAGAGACACATTAGATATCACAGCTTTTAACTGTATGCTGCCCTTCTTCTCCTTACTGACACTCTTTATTGTTCCTGCTGGAACACCAGCCTGGAATGCTCAGGCTGAAGGATGGGATTTGGGTATGCTCACTCCATCCTGGTGCCTCCTTGGATTCTAGGCAAAACATACTCATCCATGACTCAGTTACCATGCTTGATTTTCCTTCTACCCTGCAATTCCCCCAAAAATAAAAAGATATTACACAGAGTTTCTGGTAGTTTACTGGTTCAGACCAGTAAACTTTTGGGGATTTGTGTCCAAATCATCCCTAGCATACCTGAATTGAACTCGCACTTTCACCATCCCAGGCTGGTTTTCTAACTACCAAATGTTCCAGGTAACTCCCACTTCTCTGCGTCCATGTTCCATAAATCTCTGTCTCACACATACTCTGATTACAGGCACACCTTCAAACCCCAGGTTCTCCTGGCAGTGGGGCACCTAATTTAAAACTCTCACTGCAGAGCTTACAGTCCACCAACCATAGATTAGTTTTTCCATGGTATTCCGTATACACAGTAGAAATTTGGTGCCTCTTGCAAAATGCATTATCTCAGCATTTGGATGGAGCTGAAATTGTGAATGTAGATGAAGAACAGACACAGCTTTAAAAGTAGGAGAGAAAGCTGCCCAGTCACCCAGTTGCAACTCCACTGTAGGTCTGCTTATAAGTTGCATCCAGCACTCCAGATAAATCTGTCCTGGACGTCACTATTTAAAGATCTTAGGTGCTTATCTGTCCTTGGGAATCTGGGTCAAGTGATTTGCCTAGGTCCATGCAGCAGGTTGGCAGCACAGCCAGGATTAGGAATCCTGGGTCCTGAGTTATGGGTTATTGCTCTCTCCAGGGCATGGCATTACCTCTTCAGAACACAAATCAAACACTCCACATTCACTGCAAAGCTTGGTTACAGACACAGCATGAATTTAGGGACACTACACTGTACACAGTATAATAGGTGTGGGTGGGTGCATACAGTTGAAAAAATCAAAAACTTATCCAAAATAAAACATTTACCTCTGTGTGCTCCACCCCTGGGGAAGAGGAGAGAAAGAACAGCATGCTAGAGATAGGATTGACATGGTTTAACACATCGATGGATTGTCTTGGCAGACACTGTGGTAAAGAGCATAATATCCGAGCAGGCACAGAGGCCACACAGCCCTGCCTGGTCTCCATCTCCCCCCCAGCACCACCACTTCACCCAGCCCTTGAGAACCTGGACTTGGGCAGCTTGACATGAGTTCTCCTCTTGCTGTGCAGCTGCATGGATATGCCCAACTTTGTGTTACATTGCAAATATTGAATAGAGTACTTGCCAGGAGCAAGCAAACTTTATACAACCTCAGCACAAGCATAATCAAATCACTTTTTCTTAAAAAAACAAAAGTGATGGTTCAACATTTGGGCCTGGTTTCAGATTAAGTACTTTTTAAGAAAGGCAAATGGGGTCTAATAATCAGATTTGTAGAAGTATACTAAATCAGGCATGTATAATAAACCTTTCACACAGTTCTAGAAAGAATTCCTTTTGTCCCTACAAGAGTTATATATTTGTTAAATTCATCTCTTGTGTAACGTTATTGTTTTCCAGTGTAGTTACATGAAGGATGAATTAAACCCGTTACCAAATGATTTTTTACAAACAAATAATTGAGGCTTGCTGAATGAGAAATAAATAGACTCTGCTATTTAAAAGCCAAAGTGAGACAAAAACTGCTTCCCATATTAACTCCTTTAAATCTCTGGAGGAAAAAAGTGTCAAAGGTCAGGAAATATAACACAACCCCGCACTGCAAAGTTGCATGCTCTCTCAGCAAAAAGAGGAACTCAAGTACTAGTGAAGGACAAGGAACTGATCAAGCAGCAACAAGTTCATTCTTCCAACATATAAAGAGTAGAACATAGCTTCTTTGTTCCACATTTGTTCCATGCAGTTATCAACCAGAATTTACTTAGGCTTTCATTCAAGTGTCATTGTGCAGACTTATTCAAAGAGTGTGGATGGAGCACTGGCACAGAGATAACTGCCCCATTTCTCCTTCTCTCACCTCCACATTTGATGGCCTCCACTATTAAATGTGATCCCTTTCAAGTTTTTAGGTAAAATAAGATGTTAAGTAGAAGATAAAAGAAACACTTTAAGAGAAGTAAAGTGTGTGTAAAAGTTCACAAAGTATAGAGTGGCTAATTTGGAAAGTCCTCAGAAAGATCCACCATGCTTGTGAATGATGTTATCTGAATACAGCAGGCCTTATGGTACTATGTAGCTTTTGGGCAACAAACTAAAATTTATTCCAAATGGGTACAGTAAAAGTATAGCTTAAAGAGTGGCTTTAAGAGAGTCTTCACTTCTGTGAATGCTTGCTGCTGTTTATTTCTTGAGTAAAACAGCCCTGCTTTATCTCTTCTGCCCTGGCTGCTCTTCTTTAGAAGTTTCAGTATCTCCTCAGCATAATGTAAGATCTTGCAGCAGAAAGTCATTTCCTTTGGTTCACCTTACTAAATACATGGCACAGATTTCATCACTATTTAGTACACCACAAACATAAATCACATGTCAATATAGCCAAGGCAGGCAGGGGCAGGTGGGGCAGGAAAGCCCTCTCTGAGCACTCCAGAGAAGAGGAAGAGAAACTAACCTCTAGGGAAAATTGCAAAAGAGCAAATCATTGCTCCACATTTGCTCCTCATCATTTGCTTCTCATGACAGGAGGAACAAAACTTCTGACTGTCTCAGATGTGTCCCTTCCCATCTTCACCCTTCTGGATTCAGCCAACACTGGCCAACCTGCAGGGCACCTCCCTCTCAAAGCTTCTCTGTGGGAGGATTTTATTTCATTTTGGAATATGTATTGTGGAAAAAGATGGTAAAAGCTGGCAAAACACAAGGCTACATTTGGCTCAGTGTTTCTGGTATGCTTTTCCTCCAGTTACAACAAAAGTTATCTATCCAACTCCCTTGAAGGAAGTTTTCATCTTCATTAAAATTCATTGTTCCCTATTCTCCCCCTAGGCCTTCTTATTCTTAATTCTACTTTTCTTATCACTATATCTACTCTAAATATCACAGCTCTGCTTGTTCTCCCCTTTGTTCTATGTTGGCTTAGTCACAGCTCCTTCCTACTACTTGTAATTTGCTACAAAATAATTTACCTATCAACTATAAAGAACACTTGAACATTTGTATCTCACCAGGGAAGATCAACAGGCCATATCTTACTTTTGTGGAACTACTCCATAGCCCCCTCAAGGCTTTTCTCTCAGAAATCTCTTGAGACCCTCATGCCTCATCACCTAACCTGTTTTCCATTTTATAGGTAGGAAAGTCCAGAGAGACAAAAGGCATCCAGACAGCAGTATCCAGGTTTTCCAAATCCTTGGTTGGTTCACTATAAGCTAAAAGCCACTCTTCTTTCTTTTGTGATATCCTACACTGCATGGATGTTCTTCCCCTTTTTTGTGCTGCTGCCTTATCTCCCTCTCCTGGAAATGTCTTTGTTCTTAAATCTCATCTGAAAACTTTCCAATTTCCTTTCCTTTTTTAGTTGTTACACAACTCATTTCCTTTCCATTCTTTTCCCTTCCCTTTTTCCTTCTCCTGTGGCTCCTAAACTCAATCTATGTTTCAAAAATAATTCTGCTGCTATTTCTTCTTTATTTCTGATTTTCTTATGTTCATGGTAGTCTATCCTCAGAGACTGTTTTTCGTCTCCTTGAGAGTCACTGTGACAATCTGCGTAAAACATTCCTGCTTTTCTTTATCTCTCTCTGCAAAGCATTTTGCACTACTTTTTATGGAGGATGCTTTTATATAATTAAACTAGATTCTGATTGTATGGGAAATGAAAAGGCTATAGAGTAAGCAAACTCTGAGGATACTGGAAGCATTATAAGTAACATTTGTTCTTTAACCATCAATATTTTTAAAAAAGTAAATAGCACAGACATAATACATTTGAAAGTTTTGGTACACAACATATCATTTGTGTGTCCTCAGTGTAAATTAAATTTTGTGCTAGTAGCCCATTTTGAAAAATCATTCAAAACAAGTCCTTAAACAAAGGAAGTCCCAGAGAGAGAAAAGGAGAGGCTTATCTGTATTTAAAGTCCATGTCTGCTCTTTCAGAGAATGCCATAGTTTTCCTTTTCCCTAATACTTATTTTTACTTCCACGTCATGCCTCGTTATAGCCTGTCTTTAACATATAATCTTTCAGTTATAGGTACTTTTTTGCTTCAGTGTCGCCAACAGGAAAAGAAAATACTACTTAAATCTGTAACAGCTGCATATGCTTCCCCCAGACCGAATGCACTGTAGATGTGTGAGCCTTCACTATTAAATATTTTCAGCTGCTTATGTGATGTACACATGTGGCAAGTTAGCAAAGTGTTAGCTTGCAATGCTTCCAGCCAGTCATATATCTTTTTTCTCCATGTGTTGTTGTCTTCTGTCTTATGTACATCAATATAATCTTTACTACCTATCCCCACTTTTTGCAATGCACCTAATATAAATCTACCTGAATGTTTGCATAATACACAAAAAGATGTCTTAATACGGAGAGTTAAATGGAGAGCTCAATTTTACAAAATTTCACCAGTATCCAATGCGAAAAAGTATATGGGCTTGATTTGGTTTGGCAAGAAATGGAGGGTTTTAATTTCTCATCATGAATTCAGAAATTTCAGAAATAAGACAGTACCATCAGCTCTCTCACACAAAAAAGTACTCATATTAGTGTCCTCAGTACCCTAAAAGACATTCACCCTGGCTGAAACCCCTCAGAGGAGGGAGGATGATGGACTGCTGGGAGCACATTCAGAAAAACCTTGGCTCGTGTCTCTGTGATGCACAGTTCAGGTCTGGTACTCATAGTGTCAGCTTGGAGCCACCTGCTTTGCACCCTTTCAAATCCCTGTGCATCTCTGTCAACCTCAGAGAAAACAGCTTGTTCTGGGCAGAGACTGATATCCCTGACTCCAGAGATGCAAATGGCCACAGGAGCTACCTGTGCCCCTCTCCCTGCCACTTGCATGGCTGTGACCCAGCCTTTCTGCTCCACAATGCCTACAGCAGCACTCTGGGTTTGCATAGTGGCAAAAGAATATTAACAGGGAAGAATGGGGGCAAAAATTACCGTTCTGTCATCCCAACACAGCAGTTGATTAAGGCAGTCCAGCCCCAGGCACACAAGGCTTCTACAGTTGCTACTGAAGGACTGAACTATCCACATTTTTCCAGACTCTCTTGTTCAGTCTCATAGAGCAATAATACATCCTTCTATAAACCTGGTCTCAATACTTTTTGTTTTCCAACATATAAAAAGCTTCATTTTCTGGCATCCCCACCACACAAAGGTCCCTCAGCAGTGATGGCAGTGGTTTGGTGGCTGTGCAGGCAGTGAGTGGCCAGGGATGTTCAGCAGGGGCCAGTGCTCCCACGGGGCTGATGACATGGATGCACTGCCTGCCCCACTGCCTCGTGCCTATTAGCACTCACAGAGCTGGTTGTGTTTCCTGTCACAACTCAGCTATTAGCAAGTTCTGCTCTTCATATGTGGACCACAGTGAATTTGAATCAACTCCAGCAAAACAAAAAGAGAGAAGCTTTGGATTCCCATATGCAGCAAGATATGGTTTGACCTGTGTGGCCCATGGCTCCTGAGCTTTAATGATGAAAATCAGTCGTGAAGTCAGTGTGCAAAACTGTAGGTAGACTCATTAATATTTTGCCCCTGTTATTATACTATTAGACAAATCATTCTTTACCTAATTGAAGTACAGGGTGTACTGTAGATCACCACTTGTATAATTGCACATATGACTAGAGTTGGGAAAAAAAATACAGCTGTAAGTAAACCCCAACTGGGTCAGAGCTTTTAAATCACCTTTTACACCCATTGCTTCTACTGATCTCTCCAAATAAAGCAAGTTTTTAAAAGTAAAAGCCATATTATCACTACATAAATTAGAACACTGAACATTTCAAACATGCAAATAAAGCAAACATCATGATAGGTATCTACAGCATTAAACTATTACATCCAAATTTAGGCTTCTAAATAAAATTGCTTGATTATTCACAGGCAGTGCCCAACTGGAAGCTCTGACTTCAGCAGAGAGTTATGAGTATGGGGTCTACAGCCATGCATAATTAGGAAACTTAATATCAGTTTAGGACTAAATTTCAATCCTAGGTATTTGAAAATTTTAGCCAATCTATGTGAATATACTAGCTGTACGTGTAAGATTTTGCTTCAATATGTCCAGATACACGTTTTCAACAACTCTACAAAAATGTAAATTCATACAAGTTTCCCCAGTGGCTTACCATGTTTCTCTTGTTAATAGTGAACAGTTTTAGGAGTTATCCATATGTTTTTTGTCAGTCTCCAGCTTTCTAGGATTACCTGTGTACTGTGTCTTGAATGACACAAATCATAATCTCATAATTTTTACATTGTTGAGTCATTATGTATTGTGCCCATCTGAATGAAGCACCTTAAAAACTGATATTTATGTATTAAATCAAAGCAGATCTAACTTGTGCCTTTCTCCAGCTGCAGAGATCTGAAGGGTGATGGCAGTATTAGTACAGCTGTATGTCAAAGCAGCAAGGCTGCTGGGCAGAGACAGCCACAATTGTTCCTCCTAGGCACAGCTACTGCCTGGTCACTCTGCTTGCCTCTGAGGACATGGGTCTGAAATCATTCAGAATGGACTTTCCATGCCTGTTTTCTTAGGAACTGCTGGTTCTTAAACTTAAATGTATGGATTCAGTAAAACCATAAAAGCAGCAGAGATAGTTTTGTGATAAGAATTATTTTTTTTCCTGTTAACTCAGTTGATCTTTTCTTGTTGACTTCCAAATGAAAAATACGTAGCCATAAATGTGAAATTAATATGAATTTCAGGACTCCTGTAAGCTTACTGCTCCATATTTAAAAGTCACAGAGGTGCTCTCTATTATGGCTCTTAACTAAATATCTCCATTAGTTTCCAAAAGAACCTCGATTCTCTGATGTAGATTGATGGGGAATGTTCAGTAGCAAAGAACAATGGCATTGTCCAGGGTATAATGTTGCTGTCAATACCACTATTGCCAACACAATATTTTTACAGAGGTATCTAAATTCATACAATGAGCTGTATGTCCCATTCTGTCAGCATTTGTGGTAAGCTTAGGCCAAAATGTTAAAAAAATTACTAATGCTTCTGAGTGGTTTTGTACCACAGAGAGGGCCCAAAAGATGCCTGCTCCTAAATTCTTTAAATTAATATTAACCTGGTCACCTCAGATCTTCAGGACCCCAATACTAACTCCTCTTTGCATTTTTGGGAAAAGTGGCATGGTTGCAAGTCATCTCTGTCTTTTTGAAACATTCATTCATGGCACCATAAGCACCAGTGATGAGATGTGGGGCATGTGGGATGTGGAGTCCACACAGAGGCTTTACAGTGGTCATCTGCACCCTCAGCTCTCTGTAAGAAGAGATCTAATTCAAACAGCAGCATCTGTACCCCACGAGTGACTGGCTAAAATCTTTTTGAAGGAGAGGAGATCGGTTGATCTATACATAGTGAGTAACTGTATTAAAATTTTCATATGTACTTTCAAACACCACCAAAACAATTTTTGAAACATTTGGATTTGGCATAAGTCATACAGACATTTGCTGAACCTGTAAATATCAAGATAGAATTATTAAAATAACTCCCAAATTTTATTAGGCTAGTCCAGCATTTTTGGTGATCAAATTCTGGTTTGTTTTGAAAATCTTTATACTCTATATCATTAAAAATAATTGTTACTCTTCTAAATTGCAGCTGGGATCAAGGTTTCATTGTGCTAAGTGCTAAATATTCAGAAGAGACAGTCCCTGCTCCAAGGAGGCTGCTGGTTTAAGAGACAAAAAAACAGAATCCAGATGGGGAAATGTGATATAGCATACAAGCACAGTGGTTAAGGTGATGATAGCTTCACATCTTAGCCAAGAGCCTGCAAACTGCACAGAACTGGTTGATATCCACACCCATACAGTAACCCATTGATTCCAGTGGGGCTCTGACAGACAGCCAGAGCTTCCTTGAAAGTGCTAATGCCGAAACAGAGGTGTATTAATTCCTTCTCTAGGGCTTTTACCCCTTCTATTTTATTAGTTCTATTTGTTTCGGGGTTTTTTTTACTTTTTGTTACTTTCAGTTTTACCCTCTAAGCAGACTTTTAAATCAGCCTAGACTGTCTCTGTTTTCATATGTAATTAAAAGTGTCTAATGTAACATTTACTTTTTTAATTAAAAAAATAAAATCACTGTTTTCAATTTTAATTTTCCAAACTTTCTTTTATTTTCCAATTAACTACATCAGAGCTAGTTATACCTTGTGCAGTCTTCTTCTTTTACTGTTTAATGCCATCCTCCGCAAATCTCAGAGATACTTAAAAACTTCTAGTTCTTGTTCCCTCTCCCTTGTCAAATTCTCAGAGAATCAAATTACTTCTTCTACAGTCAGCACAATGTCCTGATTATCATTACATTGTCTAATTTAATCTTTACTAACCCATTCAGCGATATGAATTCCAAAATAATGTACTATATGAAAAATAGTGTGAAAATAAACTATCTAGTAATGATTAGAACTCCTGCTGATTGCCTGGCTTTATGCGAAATGATGGCAATCACATGTTCAAAGCATGCCAACTGAAGTGTGGCTACCATACTTAGCAGTTTAGTTTCTCATGTGACAGAAGTATGAAATACAGCACAAGCCTTTCTGTGGCTGTGCAGTCGTCTGTGGTGCTTAATGAGAAAGCTGTGTCAGAACTTCCAGCGAGGATGGATCTTTCATGTAGTGACAGGTAAGCAAAGAAACATGAGAGGACAAGGTTTTCTGGAGGAAAGAGAGCAAGCTGTTTGCTTCTGTGAGAAAGTTTGTTATTGAACAACAACTGGTTTAACTAAACTGATCCAGGGTTGCTGTGTATCAGCCCCAGCCTAGAAGGGTCAGACACCTTTTAATGGGTGTATTAACAAAAAAATAAGTCGAAGAAATTAAATTACTTAGTGCTTAAGATGTGCACACATCTGTATTAGTTTCACCACAGATGCCTCAAAGAGAAATGTTATTATTTTCCTGGGTGTCTGCGGCACTATCTTAGGTCCTCTGTATAAATCTTGCTGCAGCCCATCCTGCGCCATTCATGGAGCTTTGTGTGGTGCAGGCTGGAAGATGATTCATGGCAGCTCCATGAATTTCCTTCACAAGGAAAGAGCTCTCTGAAGGGTGGGCTTTGGGGTTGCAGGCTTTTGCTTTTCTCTGGTTCTAAAATGGCAAATATGCAGTGTTATGTGTATATACCAACAAAGGCTACACAAGAGATACACTTTGTTCTTGGCAGGGAAGACACATTTTGATATGTTTCTTACTTCCAGCAGAAGCTCAAAGTTGACTTTTTATCTGCTGTATTCCTGTCAGACAGGAGTTGTAATTTGGGTGAGATTACAAGGTCAAACATTCCTTGTGTCAATTAATGTCCTTTTGTCTGCATATTTTTCCTACTTGGGGAACCCATAGGAAGTGGCTGACAAAATACACTTTTGCCAGTATACAACAAATCTCCTTGAGGAAGGTCTGCTAACAAAGCACTGTACAGGAAGGCAAATCCTTGAGTGAACTCTCAGGAAACTTCTGTCTTTGCAAAGAGGAGTTTCTTCTGCTTGCAGATACTTCTGCTGCACTTCAGGAGTTGCTCTAGGTACAACTTCTCTCCCAGAGATTAAAGTGAGTATAACTGAACTCTGTAATTGCACTAATGACTAAAGATCTACAGAGTGAAATTATTTCAACTTTTCTATAGAACAGTCAGGACTTAAGAAGCTGAAAAGAAGCCTCATACACATAGGTGATTGCAAGGTGTTCCCATATCGAAACTAAAGTACCATATACTTGGGTTAGGTGTTGCCCCTGTACAAAGCACAGTCTGGCCTCAGAAGCTGCCATTTTTATACAGAGAAAGGCCCACTGAAATTCTGCAGGAACAACTTTTCTAGCATTTGACCATGCAAACAACTGCAGGACCACAGCCCACAAATACCAGGAGGAATCTGTATTTATACAATGTGTTTTATAGCTAGGTAATTCAGTTTACCTGTTTGTGAAACAAGTATAAATGTCATGATACAGGCAGGAAAATAAGAGGCAAGTGTTATATGATACATTTGATATATATCATGTTGTAAGATTATTCAAACCTCCTACAATTTGAGTTTATCTTATTGGTATAGTTATACATTCTTGACCACTGGCTCTATGCTACACTTTGAAATCAATTTTATAGCCTCCATATTAGAGGCTATACATCCATATGTCTTGCTTACAGGTTGGAAAAGACACAATATTTATCTAATGAACTCTAATTTACAATTTTCTGAGCCAATTCTCTTGTTGCTAGAATAATTCTCGGTTCTGCACAGAGATCTTCAAGAGCAGATTAAGCTTTCGCCATGCAACTCTCATTAAAAACAGCTGGGACAGTAAGTCCTCATGTGACTAAAATTCAGGGGTAGGAGTTTGCTAGCAATGTGCCTCTCGGTCTTTGTGGCTAATCAGTCTCATCTGGGACAGCACAATACAGGTAACTGTGGGGGCACACTTTTGTTAAGGTGTAAATCAGTCACCTTTGTGGAAAGTGACACTATCACATTGGCATAAAATAGTGCAACTTTAGATGCCTCCAAGCAGCCATACTGTTTTGCACAGTGCATTCACTGGTAACTTCCAGAGGTAACTTCCTCTCCTCATAGATAATCCTGACCATCCTAAGGCTCTTCCTGCACTCAGGGAGTGAAGTGGAAATAGAAATATGACAATTATTGTAAAATACTATTCAAGCCAAAATTCCCTAACGCTTTCACAAGAACATCCATCTTTGCATAAATAAGTGAAGGTTTAGCCTGCAATTGTATGAGTCCTTCAGTAAATAGTGCAAATGGCCAATTTTTAAAGATACTTAGATTGTTTGATTTAGTAAGTGAGTTAGGAATCTAAGTATGTTTTAAAATCCTCCCTAAATTCTAGTACATCACCATGTGTGGGTTCATTCATTAATTTGAAATGTGCTCACAGCCTGCATTTCTACAGGGCAGGATTTGGGATTTACTGCAACAGGGATTACATGTTTGAATGTTCTGAAAGTGGCATCCACTTGTTTTCATGTCATAAGTTTTGTTAAGATTACTGTACCTTTATATTTTCTCAAAAGTAATATTCCTACCATTGGAAAGTCATATCATTTTCTGTTTCCTCTGTTGACCCTTTTTCCCAGGGTATACATTTGTAACTCAAGGTTATAAACAATTAGTACAATCTAATTTTCAATACTAAGGAAAAGGATATGCTTGATTTGTCTCTAAAGTAGGTTACAACAAAATGAACATGTGAGCTTTGACTGAACAGAAGGTTGAGATAACCTGTGATATTTTCCAAATGTCAAAAAAAAAAAAATTGTTGGCCAGTTAGTGTTGTAGAGTGTAGTTATTAATTTCAATGGGATTATGCCACAATAGAATCCTCTCAGTAATTTTGAATATTTTTTCACAAAATGATCCCAGCAGCTAAAAGAATGAATCCTATTTTGCTCCTACAAAACCTAGTCCAAAGTTAATTTCTGTGCATAATTTATTGCACTTATTCTGAATTTAATTTACCTATAAATATTCAAACGTATTCTTCCATTTTTAGTTTCTAGTGTATTATTAAAAAATTACATAAAGTCAAATATCCAGAACTATAACTGATATAATTGGGGGAGTTCTGTCAAGATCAATAGTTATGCTGATTAACCCAAGCTGAGGATCTGGCCCAATAAATAGCTAACTACATAATGAGCAAAATAATTCACTCTGCTATTAATTAAGAAAAGAACTAACGAACACTTAATCCAAATGCTGGGGTTTGCAGAGGGTGTTCCAAAGCACGTACACAGTTGTGGGCAATTTGGGAGCAGATCAATGTGTCAAGTTGTGGAGTTCCCACATTTCTCTGTTCTCGGCTGTAAACCCTTTGCATATTTTGGGAGTAAAGGAGGAGTCTACATTTTTTGCAGATGCTGGAAACATGCCAGATCCTCCTATTACAAATATTTCTACATACTACCAAATGCTCCCATTGGGAATACTCCTTGTATCCCCATAACTACTGGTTTTGCTCAGTCCATTACTCAATAAAACTAGCCACTACTCCAGCTGGAATAGTCTGGTCTGAGAAAAAGGGCACCAGAAATTCCAACACATCTAGCTGGAGAAACTGGGCTGTTAACAGATCCAGCAAGCTGTGATTTATGACCCAATTTTTGCATTGAAAGGAAATACAAAGCACTGCCTCACAGGTGTAAATACATTTTACCAATTATAACAGTATTTAAAAGTATTATGTGGGAGAAATGGTCTAGTGATAATAGTTATAAATTTCTTTTAGATCTGTATTTTCACCTATCACTGACTTCAGTGGGGCCAAGAGTTCAGCTCTGATGTCCTAATGATTTGGGAAAAATTTGAAGTATCTCAGCTTTAAAAAAATGTGTTTTCTACCTTTAAGCAGTACTTGAGATCAAGTATGTTTTCCCTGGTGAGTCTGAAAGAAAGGGAATTCATGTATTTGCTACCTTCTACTTTCTACATGCAATTTTTCTATTTTCTTATCATTCTGTAACAATGAAAGATGCCACATTAGTGCATAGAGCCTTAATCTTAACCTGTCAGATGCATTCATTCCTTTCACTATAAAAATTGCATTTCACATTTTCTTTCCTTAGACCCCCAAATTTGCAAACACTTAAGCATGTGCTTAATATTAAGTCTCATTTGGTAGAGAAAGGAATGAACACTTAAGAGACACCAGTGCTCTACAAAAATATTTTATAGCTGTTTTTCTAGACTATACTTAATTATTTTAATACCAAATTGAACTGTTTCATCTCATCTCAAATATACCAGAGAAATCTTGAAGCTGCTCTTTAGACTTCTTTTGATCTGATGAATATTTTCTGGTTTTGAGAATTTCTTCGAACAACCCAATGATTTAATGGCAGCTCTTTTTCCTCTAACCTAGCAACTAAGCCAGGGCCATCCCACATTAAAGGCAATTAAAAGAGACTAGGCTGATTTACAATAAAAATATTTATGTTTAATATTAGTGTTTCTGTATTAGGTCACTAAAGGAATAATAAAAATGGTAGGCTGTTGTTACTGCCTTAAAAAATGGGATTTTTATTTAAGCAAATCATGTCAGTGTCTGAAGCCTACTGGATTATCTTCTAACATATGGTAAGTATTGGTTATGTGGTGTGCTGGCTTGCATTTCATTGTTGGAAAAGCATAGAAAACTGATTTTAGTATGCCTTTGCTCTTAGCAGCAGGGTATAATCATTTTTAAAAGAAATTATGGAATCAAGCATTAGCATACTGTGTAAATTTAGGATTTATGGAAGGATGTCATATATCACACACATATATTGCTTTGGGATGCTTAGGAAATCTTCACTACCACATGTCACTGTTTTGTAGTTGTTTAAAATGGTAACTAAGCACATGCAAAAAGATAGCAATGCTAGGATGGTCTTCAAAAAAATTACATTGTTAAGTATTTCATAAACATACCGAAACATTAATATATTATCCATTTTACAACCACTGAACTTTAAAGAATTTCTTTCTGTGAATGTGTCAGTTATCATTATCCCTGAGGGTATTAGCTAAGCCCCACATATTCAGCCCCTTGCAACCTTGCCATTCTTACAGGATTAGCTTCAGGTGCCTGGAGGTGGGAGCATGTGTGTGGGTGGAAGTTGGGGCTTTTTGCACCCACAGTAGAGAAAACCAGCATTTCTCATCCCCTTATGTCCCCTGTGTCCCTCCACTTTCCTCCATGTGAGGGGAATGGGAGCTGCACCAGCAGGTGATGCCATTCCCACACACCTCCGATGGTGCAGGATGAACACACAGGCTTTTACCTGGCAAAGCACTGGGAGATGTGCCCTGCTCTGGTACCAGCGTGTGCCTGCTGGATCTCCTGAAAGAACAGCCTGCATCTCCTGGAAGAACAGCCTGCACATCATCACTCTAAACAGGAAGTCCAAATTGTAACTGAAAGGTGAGAGAAAAGTACCCATTTCATACTTGCCAGCTCACTCTTACTGCTCAGGGTAGGCTTGACTTTACTCTTCACTTTAGACTTCAGCAGCTTAATTAATCTACTAACATCAAAAGGAAAATAATCTGTTACGAGCAGTCCTTCTAAAGACTTGATGCTTTGAAACTTCCTTTCAAAACTGATCTCGCCTCTACCAAAATGAATGTAAAACTCAGAGACGAGAAGAACCCTTTCCTGGGACCCTCCACCACTGTCACTTTTGTTCCACCTGACCTCTGCAAGGTGCATTTGATTACTGCCATTTATTCTGTACTTTTGTCTAAATAAGGCTCCAAGTACGCTACTCATGCATACAGAGAGAGAGAAGCCACAAAGCACCAGAACTGTGGGGGTTGAAGGGTATGGGCTGTCACAGGCTGCTCTGCCTGGCTGTGCGGGGGTGTCGTGAGGTCACTGTGGTGGCAGGACGTGGCAGCACACTATGAAGAGAGGGCAGGAAGGCAGGGTAGCCCCTGTCTACATTTCCCTGTGGCCATGCTGTGCCAATGACACCAGGCTGCCTGTGTAAGGCACTGGGCAGTGACTGGCCAAAGTCCTCTGAGCTCACAGACCTCTTGGTGGTCAAGGGCCAGGCAGAAGAAGGGCCTGTGGAATAATGAACACTACGAGTGCCTGGAGACAGACCACAGGCACAGAGGAGATGGGAGGAGATAGCAGAGGGTTTGGACTGCCAAGGCTCCTCCTTTTAGAGACCAGTGGAGCTGCTGTTGTTACAAGTGATGGTGAACAGCCATTGAGGAGAGACCATGTGTTCACTGTCCAAAGGTGATTGCCTAAGAATAAGACATCTTGACATTTCACTGGAGGCCATCCCTGGCCTCCTGCCCTCAGCTAGGTACTTGCTTGATGGGAAGCAGAAAAGTAAAGTAAGAAATAAAATGCTGGTACACTGGAGCTCTTAAAATTTAAACTGCTAACGGCTCATGAAAGGAAAAGGGAGAGCCAGAACCAGCATAAATTACTTTAAATTGTAACATACAATGCCAGAGTCAGCAATCACATCAGCCACTTGCACAAACTGCTTCAAAGTACAGCTTGAAGTACAAGATTCCCATCCCACATGATTAGCTCAGTGAATTGACAAGGACTATGACTCATATTTGCAAATATTCAGCAAACCTTGACCTATTGCTTAGAAGTGTTCCTGCAAAAACCTAGTTAACCTGTAATAACCTAGAGAAATCCTGACTTCTGTATTGCTTCATGGCCCAGATTCTCCCAAGTCTGCCATGCGTAAGATGTTTTGTTTCTTCTTGTTCCCCTGATCTGGCCCCTGGTTCCCCACTGGTGTTTTGCAAAGCCTGGGGATCTTGAAGGGGAAGCTGACTGCCTCTGCCCAGGTGTCCACTAGGGCAGTGCCAGGGAATGGCTCTCTGAGCCATTAAATCATTTTGAAAATGCAGTTATATCTAATTAGTGTTTAGCATTGGCTGTCTTCAGTGTTTGCATTGGTTTGTTTCCATGAAGTGAGATTTCTGGGTTATTTATTACTGCTAATATGTTCCATCACCCTTTGACAGTCACCTTATGTTCTGCCAGTTTGGGTTTTTTTGTCAATTACCCTGATTTCTTGTATGCCTCTGATATTTATCTACAAATTCTTCTCACTATATCCTCTCAAGACAGGAACTTGTCCTTGTTTTCCAGATGGATTGTAAGGGCTGGACTGTAGAATAACTGCACAAGAAATAAGGGATTTGTTTACAAACAGCTTGACGAGGTTAGTTTACCCAAACACACAAGCTATCCAAATTTCATGTAAAAGAGACTTCTTGTAGTGAAGGAGAGTAAAGAAAAGCTGTGGCTCATGGTCAGGTTTATATTTGCATTTTCCATCAAGGGGTTATTTGATCCCCTCTGCAGGGAGCAGTCACTTGAAAGATGGGTCTCGGCCACGAAGTGTAAATTCCAATTCACTCTCCCCAAAAGTCTGGTGTTACTCAGAAAGTCCAAGTTTTGGTCCTCCTGTGTGCCAAACTTAGTGGAATGAGAGCTACCTTCCTTCACATTTTAGCTGTCTCTTTAATATACACCATTCTCTTTAATCGTGTCTCTTGCTCACATGTGACGTCAGCTCAAGCATGCGCAATGAACTCATAATTCAAAATTACTTGTCTCTGCAATACAAGATAATGTTAAAGAAACTCCAAATAAATGCTGTAATACAATATTCACATATATGGTATCTGATATGTACACTGTGATTTAAATTCTACTACCGTCAAATTTTTTGAATCATTAAACAAGTACCCATTGGACATTTTATTCGTTCTAGACATGTTTTGACATTTTGGATCAAAACATTTTTTAGTATGATTAGCTAACTTTCTTAGCAATTGTTTTCTCGTATGTAACATAAACTAAGAACACTTTATCAGCTGTGGCAAATTATCCTTTCTAACTCAGAATTACAGAAGTATATTAAATTTGCACATTCAACAATGGAAATTCTCTAGAAAATAACAAAATTTATGACTCATTAAGCACTAAAGAGTGTTGTGTCTTGACATTATGAAAGGCTGGGATACTATGAACACAGATTTCCACAAAAAAAATTTACATTAGAATTAAGCTTAAAAAAATTTAGGTTTGACTGAAGCCACCAAGGTTGCTGGCGAGACAGTGCTATGAGTGAATTGTGCAGCTGGATTACATCAATTAGTCCCAAAACCGAACGTTAATTAAACTTTTACTAATATTAGTTCATACAATTGCATTCTGTTGCAAAAGCAATATTTTAAGGATGAACAGCAACACATTTTCAATTTCCCTGTAGACATTGAATACAGTCAGAACCCAGTGTGCAACACATTTAGTAGTGTAATCAGTTCATTGTTCTTATTTTCCTAAAGCTCTAGTAACAGTTTAATTTTATTTTTACTTTTATTTTTACTTCTTTATATCTTTATCTAATAATATTCGTTCATCTGCTGTTTTATCATCTACAGTGCACACTTTGAAGAGATGAGGGGAGAAGGAAAGGGGTGCATAGAAGAAAGCAGTTGTATCACAATCATGTAGGTAACAACTGTTATCAAATACTTCATTTTATCCTTTCATATTGGAGCTTGAAAATGGTTCAGACATGCACTCAACCATAAGTGGAGTGTTTATAACCACCTCCCAACAAAGCTGGGTTCGTATGAACATAAACTTTTAGGGTCAGCTGCGACCTGAGTCCCAAACTCCATTCTTGCCCACTTTCAAATGGGGCCAAGCTCAGTGAGTTGAGCTTTGCTTCCTCTGGAGACAAATGAGAGCTACCACAGACACGTGCAGGAGCAGGACTGGCTTCTCTGGGAGCCCCCAGGAAGGACCTGGAGGTCCTGCATGGCAGGAGCTGCTGTCTGCCACTGGCAGGAGGGACAGGGATATGCTTCAGAGAGACAGACCCTGATTTCCACCTCATCCTCTCAAGTTCCAAAAGGTTTTCTGCCTCAGCCAACTTCCTTCTGTACTAGGACATATTTTTCTACATTACAACACTGAAGATTTTAATATTAAATATTATTTTGCAGAAAAAATAAGTCAACACTGATGATGTTTTCCAGGATTTCATTTTCCCATATATATTAATATCATGCCTCACATTTCAATGACTTTTATTCAAACTTACTACAGCTGAGTTGCAAAATGTTGTCTTTGTCCTTAAGACCATGACAGAGAACTTTATCTGCATTCAGATGCCTACTGGTTTGTGGTATTTCAATAATAAAACAGCAGGATTGAAGGCTCATGATGAGAAATCTGACTAATTACCTGTTAGATGATAGATGGTTGTAACTCGGCAGTGCCAGTCACTGAAAACAAAACACTTCTAGATATCAATCAGCTTCCTGACAAATTCAATTTCCATCACATTCAGTGGACAATAAATGTGAATTTTACCTCAGCAGCTACATAGCTTTGACTTTTAACTTTCCAATATGCATAATGATGTTTTAATAAAGTGGAGATTTCTTTTAAGTAAATTAGTATTTAAATACCTGACATATTTGTATTTCAGGCTCAAAGCTGGTAGAAATAATTAATGTTGCAAATCTGTCTTGTGTTCTACTGCAGACAGCAAAGGTGTATTTAATAGCAATATCTTTGTTTTCTCCATATATTCTTGTTTAAGACCAATTATTAACAATACTTGTAATGGAGGTATTTACCCTCTTTTTCCAGCACCTTATCTGTGTATCAGTGAGTTGGGTGCAGATTCTCCATATGAATCAAAAAACAAAATATCCAGCTCTCACCATTACATACCAGCACGTGTGTCAAGTTAAAACAGGGAGGGATTGGAGCATGGAATTGAATATCAGCTTGAAGAAATACCTCTCTTTCTTTCTACATAGGGACCAATTGCATTGTCAACATCTGGAAGTTGTGGATAAGCTGGTCCACTTCAGAATTAATCTGAGTCCAGTATGTTTAATATCCATGTCAAAAGTATGATATTAAAATTAGGCTCTAGAGTTCATCAATTCCTTGGGCGTAATAAACTGAAAGCAAAGAGGAAACGTTAACATTGGCCCAAAGTTATGGGGGATGTGCATCCTGGTATCACTGCAACTAATCACCCTGCCCTGCGTATCATTTGTGCACAAAGCAAACAAGAGCAGGATCTGTCTCAAACTTCTGAAATCTTCAGGTCTCATGGGATACAAATTCTCACCAAATGATTTATCTGCCTTTTGGCAAATGGCTTCCACACAACAGAAAGAAGGGCAGCAAAATTACATTTATACTTGGTTTAGAGCACTGTGCTTCTCCTATTTTATTTCACCTAATAAAAAAATTGGGAAAAAAATAATAAGATCAAGCCGTAATGCAATTGTCCCTCTTGGAGGAGCCATTTTAATGTGCTCCATCAGCTGTCGGGGCAAGGCGAAGCTCTGAGGACCCACCACAGGTGTCCACCCGGCCCTCGGTGCAGGAGCTGCAGGGAGCTTTGTCCTTGGGAAATGGGAAAATTATTAAGCAGGTAACATCTGGGACCTGCTTCTCTGAGGCAACATCAGGGAGAGATAACTCTGTTAGTGTGAGTGACGGTCGAGGGTTTGCAGGCCGGCCACTGCTCTGTGCTCGGCTGGATTGATTGGCAGGTGCTGGGACAAGCTTTGTCTGCTCATTTCTCCCAGCCAGAAGCAGCCCCTGCCTTTATCCGGAGCTGCCCATAGCAGCCCCTTCCCGGCAGGGTCTCCAGGCTCTGCTGGAGCACGGGAGGGCAGGAGACACCCGGGTGACCCTGGGGACCCGCCTGTCCCAGGGCTGGGGCAGGGACACAGGGAAGGGCACGGTGTGAGCTGGGAGCTCTGCGCCACAGCTCTGTGCCAGAGATGAGACCTATGGAAAAAACCCGAGTGAAAAGGCTGAGAATTTTTCACTGGAGTCAGTTTACTCAGCAAACACCCCAAAGCAGCCATTTCTTCTGAACCTGAGCTTCTTTCCCAGGCCCTGGCTCGGCAGCCCAGCAGAGCTGCTGAGGCCTGGCCGTGGTGTGCCGGTCTCCCGGGGCAATGCAGGTCACACACATGTGGCTCCGATCTGCCTGTCTGCCATTACATTGGGTTTAGATGGTTTTACATTAGAAGCTGTGGCAAATTTGCCCTCCAAACCACATCCCTCTCTGCAGCCTGGCATTTTGCAAGTAACTGTTTTTTTCCGATTTGCAGAAATGCACGTTGTTTTTTTCTGAATTTGCAAATGTATTTCTACTTTGTTTTAAGAAAGATCCTTGATAGTACTGCCAGAGTTTGTCTCTGATTTTGTGCAGTCAGGCTATCACTGTAAAAGTTGACAATACATCTATGAATAAGAGGTTTAGTGCATCAGTGAAAAATTACATTCTTAAACGCAGGTTATTAAAGATTATGTCACCAATCTGCATGCATGCACATACATACCCATATATTTTAAAAAATATGCCAGTAATCAATTTAGAATAGCTTATTTTATTATTTCTTGTGGAAACAATAATGGTTGTATCAACAAATTCTTCTGTTTCTGATTCTGATAATGAATTACCAGGCTCACATTTATATACTACTTTTCATTAGAGGTGTACTGAAGACTCTGTAATGATTTTTTTCTTAATCAAACCACTGTACAGAAGAGATCTACTTAGGCTTTTCTTAAAGCAGCCTGACATCAAAAGATTTCAAAAGGACAAAGGCTGCTTTTAAAAGCTAACATACTATTTATGATTTCAAATGGCAGAGGTATGATTTAGCCTGCTTTATTACAGATGTTATAAATGATGTTTCACATAAGAATATTATTCTCTTATTGCTTTCCAGGTAGAGTTTCCACTGGCTTCATTAAAGGCCTGAATGTAAAACAGCTGCAGAGCCATGAATTGGGTCCTGGCAAGTGAAATTTTCCCTTTTTTTTTAATCACTTGACGTGGCAACATGGCAGCTATTTAATTACACTCATGCAAGAACAATAAATAAAGGTCCTATGACCTTTTGTTTCAATAAAATAAAACCTACTTATTCTTTTTAACTAAAATGTCATTTCCCATTTATTTTCCCCCAATGTGGTTGCCAGTGTCCAATTTTTAGGCTCAGTGCACAACAGTGATAAGGTCAAAACCTGAGACAGGGTGATGTGATTAGCCCTGTCCTAGGCTACCTCATAAAAATGTCTGCCACACAGCACATGCTCTGTCATGCAAAAAAAATTGTTTACAAAAGGGTTCGACAAACAGAGTTGTATGAACATGCAAAGAACTTTTTACAGTCTCCTCTCAACTGATTTTTACAAGTGGGGTCGGGGAGAAGGGGAGGGGAATTTTAAAATGAGTAAATAGAAGATAAAACTGGACACTGTGGAAAATCAAAAATTGAGGTGGGTGGTCTGGCAGCTCGAATAACTGTTGCAGATGACCTTACAAAGCCAAGGTGTGATTCATCAATCCCAGAAGACTTGCAATATGTGATATTTTCCCTGCTTTGGAATAGGCAGTAACCCAAACAAAACCTGACCTGATGAGGTTTGGTTCACAGAGGTCTCATCTCTCCATGAGAATAGGTGGAATTACAAGCATAAATACCAAGCACTAATATGGCACCATAGACAGGGACTTTATTTATCATGCAGAGAGTGAAAACAAAGCTTTCTACTAGATTTATTGGTAAAAGGGAACAGAAGAATCTGGTATGGACAAACTGCATGTTCCCCACATCCCAACTGCCAGGACTTCCTGCCCTCAGGCTTAGATATATTTATCTGGTTATAATTCAGTAAAGTTGTGTGATTTCAAGCCATTCCAAACAAACAAAATATCTAGGATATCATTCAAGGATGTCCTGACAATGCAATATTTCCCCTTTCAGATTAAAATAAAAAAATAGAGATGCTAATTAAATGCTCTCATAAAGAGGAATTCTTCTTCTCAGAAATTGTTTTTATTAATTGTATTTTTAAACAGCTTAAGGACTGTAAAAATTAAAATGGTGACAGTTTTATCTGGATGAAATTATTATAGCATGTACATCACTGGGAGAAAGAGAGAAAAGCATATGGAATATATATATATATTCAGAGCTTGATTGTGCTGTTTCTTTGTATTCAAAGGCCTCTTTGACTTCACTGGAAATTTTACATATGTGACAGTTGCAGAAATGAGTCCTCAAATTGTACAGAAATCAAATTTCCATGTTAAAGAGACCCTGTTTATAATTTCACTTGGAAAAATCACAGTTTTTCATGTGAACCCCATCTCGTTATTTTTTCAGCCTTTCTAAACATTGGTGCTTTTTATAAATGAGGGGCATTGGGGAGGGAAAGAAAAAAAGACATGGAAAGAAAAAGACTTTACATGTACCAGGGGATAAATATGTTACTGGAACAAGTTTTTGGTGTTGAGTATACTGTCAGGAGCAAAGAGAAACATGGATAATACCATTAGCGCCCCTGTGCTCAAAATAAAATATTAATGGCAGCATTTCCTGAGAAATTAAATTACTAGAGGAAAAAAAGTCTTTAAAATATGCATTCCATTGCCTTGTTGAAAGCCCTCACACAAATTATGGTCAAATTAGTATCCTTTTGTCTTTAGCACACATACTTTATGACCTTGAGAGATGTTCTCATGTAAATGTCTGAGGTTTTCTTATTCAGAGATGGTCATATTTTGCACTCACTGGCCAAGGGAAAGAGCATAACCATTAGCTAGGTTTGAATGGATGAAATTCAGTTGTTTGTTTGCAAGAGTCATAAGATCATCTAGGGTCTGATTAGCCTCTACTTAAACCTCCAAAACTGTTCAGCTTCAGTCATTCTTGACTGAAGGGCATTGATGCTGACCAGTCCAGATTGTCCCAGCTACACTGATGGACAGTGAGACTCAGCTCATGAAAAGAGAGTTCTTTTTGTTGCAACGCTTTACAATTTCCTTAATGTTCTTATTCAACCATTAGCAGTGACTCACTGGTTGTTAGATAACTGCAGTTCTCACTAAACTGAAAATAAAAAAAATCGAGATCCATTCTCACAGAGGTCCTCCATATGTGATAAATACTGGCTGCTATGCTTCTAAGAAGGCTATAATTATCTAAAATATAATTCATTATGTCAAGTCTCCAATGCACACTATATTATCAAAAGGAGTAAAAAAAAATTGTTTCTAGATCATGACTATTTCAAAAAGATTATTTCTTGAAGTAAGAAGGGAAACATTATGACTCATGCCTATCAATTTTCTATTGCCTATATTCATTTTTATCTGAAAAAAAAAGAAAAAGAAAAAAATTCAATGTCCTGCCAATAAGTTGAAATTGTTAGCATGTTTTATACACATTAAAATCATTTTTCAAGTAGATTAATAATACCCCACCAGCCTCAGAACACAACCTTCCTTTGCCCTGACTGCGATACAGGAAAAGGCTTGCTCCTGCTGAGACTATGAGGGGGCTGAAACTTTCCTTTCTGTATAAGGTCACCAAGAAACACAGATATTTGGGGCATAAACCTGCATTCAATTGAATACTGTCAAATGAGGAAAATCTGTGCACTTTACACAGTGCTCAGCATCCTGTCCAAACTGGTGTACTGGCTTCAGGTCAGGCCAAGTGTGTGTCACCTACCCCAGTCTTTGCAAGGAGACTACCCCTAACACTGTTCTTATTAAAATTATATAAATAAGTATTTTCCACAGTCATAAATAATTTTTGCAGCCAGGTTTTTCCCCCATTTTCTGATATAATCCAGGCTGCTAAATTTTTGCAGAATTGATGCAAACATGGTTAAACCTAAGATCCCACAGCAGTATAATAAATATTCATCAGTACTACATTTGCCTTTATGTACTTCCCAAGCTTCAAAATAGCTAAATGACACAAATTTGTTATAGTGGTAACAGCAATACAATTATGGTTAGTGGCCTGTCGCTGCTACCATCCAAACTTCAGCTTACAATAATACAAAACTCTTGACAGGCCATTCATGGATCAAACTTAAAATATAAGGAAAAAAGAGAAATGGTTTTAACAACTGAGGGTTTATGGAACTGCCAGATGACAAACTAGTATATGGAAGAGAAAATTAAATGTACAGAGCAAAAAACAAAACAGACCATGAACATTGAAGATAGGTTTTATACATGCACTAAATATTTACCTTGACACTTTTAAAATCAGTACTTTTCTTAAAGGAATGGCAAGAAGTTAAGACCCTAAGGGGCTGTTCTTCTCCATGCCAGATGCCCAAACTAGCTCAGGAGAAGTTCATCCTGTAGACATGAAAGGAATGATTTCTGCCCAGGTGGGCAGCAGGCAGCTACTGGTGCTGGGGGTGAACATCTCGGAGTGGAGCCCGGGAATAAATCCTCATTGAAGGCTACAGGCACCTAATAGAGAAGCTTCCACTCCCTGATCCATCACTAGATATTACACCAGAAACAAGGGTAAAACATACAACGGTGTGCTTCATGGTCTGGGCTTGATGCATGGAGCAGGAAAGGAAGAGGAAGGAGTGGAATAAAGGGGCAGAAGAGAGGGATTTCTTACAGTGAGTGGCCAAGGACACTCAAGTCAGGCTTCTGCTTTACCCTGCCCAACATGAGTTTCTCTGTCCTCCTCAGCTCTTTGAAAGCCAAAAGAGGAGAGCAATAAGCCCAGCTGCAAGTGACCTTCCCAAGGTGACAGCCAGTCCTCCCCAGCATCTTCACCAGGATGGATCAGGCTGGCCCTGAGAATTTGGAGCCTGCTTAGGGATCATTCCCGAGACAAGGTTCCCACTCAAAGAATAGTTTCTCACCCATCTTCTCACAAAGGATTGTATATCAGAGTACTACAACAGGGGCTTTGGATATTCAAATATAATTTTTAGAAGAAACACATTCTATAGCTCCATGTTCCAGCATCCAGTGAATTGCTAACACAAATAATTAAAACTAATATATGGTTGTAAAAATAAATGAATAAAGTATATTTCATTATGCAGTATCCTTGATTTTTATGGTGTTTGATTACTCACTAATTTGCAAAATGTGGTAATCTGCAGTATGCATCGAAGTCATTAGTGAAATCATACTGTACTTTAGTCAACAGGCTGATGATCTGACATGTCCCAACAGCAGCCCTGTACAGAAGGGTAAAATGAATTAAAGGCTCTGATTCTTGTTTTTATAAAAGCCAGATTACAACACTCAGGCAATGAAAAGTAACCATCGAGTTTCTACAGAGAGGCTCACAGTGATATAAATGAACATTAAAATAAGTAATAATGTGGCCAAAAGCACTTATGCTTTTTGGGGTTTCTTTTCACATATTTTATCTTTTAGTATCTCTGATTAAATTTGGTGAGAATATGTAGGTGACACCTAGAAGACAAATATAACTTGGTATGGATCAACAGCGTTAATTCCAACACCCAATTTTGAGAAACATATGTTCACTTGAACAGATATATGGGTGTTATCATTGGCACAGCTATAAATAAATATTAAATTCTCATCAGTCAAAATAAGGAGTACTCTGAGGTTTCACTTTCATCACATAACAATAACACCTCTGGAAAAACATTAGGTCTAAATGATAGCATATTTATTATTTGACAAAAACTATCTCACAAAATATTTTTGTTTAATTCCCAGATGATTTACATAATAGATTATAGCAGCTGCTATAACAATTCAAAAGTTGGGGGTTTTTTTCAGTAGTCTTTGAATCCTCTAACACTACAAGTGTTTTTCCAGATCTTATTTTTTAAATTAGCATGCCTTGAGAAAATACCTACATCTATTTTCCTAGAACGACGCTAGCTATTGATCTCAGCTTGACAAAAGTGGAAGAATTCATAGGTCATTTCAAAGTCACCTGTTGAACCAACAGAGAGGAAATATTTCTCCTTCACCAGCCTAGAATCTTTAGGGAGCAGTGGATGGTGTCAAGGCTTTGCAGGGGCACACACGGTTGTGGCGCACAGCCGGAGCAGAGCGTCCTGGCACACTGTCACAGAATTTCAGCTCTTTAGTTTGATCCCTGAAACAACTGGTTCTGTCCTGACTTCCTTCTCAGGCAAAACTCCTGAAGCGGTGGCGGGCCTTTTGTTTAATTGTAGCCACGTGCAAATTTATTTTGGGATGAGCAAATAATTAATCTATTAACAGGTTCCATGGGACATTCCAAAAGTTGCCATGAAAAATTATTGTCAGTGCACAGCTGAGATGCTGCTTTATAGAATTACCTCATAAAGTAGTATCGTGTGTAATTGCATTCGGGTTGTCACTGTCTCTTTGTAAATCTCCAGAGATTTACAGCACCGCACACTGGAGCAAGACCATCTAATATTTATAATGTTTCATTATTTTCATCTGCTTGGAACAAAACTTGTAGACTTATAGAAAATCTGACAAGATGTGTCAGAAATAGCAGTGTCCACTTGCAGTATCCATAGCAGTACACAGAACACAGGCAGACACGATACCACAGGAATTACAAGTGACCAAACAGCTGCATGACATTTACTCAAAATAATTTCTGCATTTAACACACTTAGTGAGCGGAACTTGAAAATAGGGTCATTGTTTATTTGGGCATGGCAGAGGGGAAACTTTGGGTTTTTACTAGACCTACAGAGTATAAATAGCTTTGGATTATAAAGCCCTTTCATTGTACTTTTACAGGTAAAAATAATATTTTAACTAATGACAGCTTTGGCTGGGGAAAAGTTAAAAGGCTGCAGAATTTATCCTATAGTTTAACTCAAAGTCCTTCTTGGAAGAGGATATATAGATTGTTCCTGCAACGTATTCATATCAGAAGTGAGTTGTTTACAGCTTTTTGAAACATTTAGGATTTCATCTTAACACTTCATAGTTTATGACAAGAAAAACTAGGAGCATACAGTTTTCTGATTGGTACCATCAGCCAGCATGAAAATGCTTTAGCAAGAGTAAAACTATTTTCTTTTTTACTGGTGGGATCTTGAACTATATGTCCAAGCTCCATAGAGAACATAGCACCCATTGGAAATTTTGCCAGAATAAGAAAACAAGAATTTGGCCCTTTCTCTCCAACTAGTGACAACACTCCACAATTTCATGCTGTTAGGATTTTTTAATTAAATGAGCTATTCTTCAGTACACAATAGAACTAAAAAGGAGAGAGTATCTAAGTATGAGGCTAAGTTTGTAAAGGAGTCTCTAGGTCCTTTGCAAATGTGCACAGAAAATTAAAAATTCCATTGATACTGAGATTTTCTAGATAAGCAACTCCTTATATTTTTTAAGGGGCAGGGTTTTTTAAATAGCTGTGCTTTTGCTACAGTCAATAAGTATCATGAGAAGGAGAAATATGATATTAAGCAGGATCTGATCCTAAACTTATGGCTCCAGTGGGAACTGACTAAACACCATTTATAGCATATCCCAACAGAAACACTCCATTTGCTGTAGCAGTGTTTACTGCATCTGAATTCTCCTAGCAGAAAACAGCTTTTTCACAGTCAAGTTCCAATATTAGCAGTGAATTAATTATTATGTTATATTTGTAGGACCATGCTAAGGCTGAGAGAGCAGTGGGGTGGAGGGGGGTCCCTCATTGCTGTTACTCCTTGGCAAAGAAGATATGGTAATCTGGGCAATTTTCAACTTTTATTCATGCGGCTGAAAAAAAATATTTACTTGAAAGGACCTGACCAAATCTTTGGTATAGCTGCTGCATTCCTACAAAAACAAACGTTTGTCCGAAAGAACAATATTTTAAGAAATATCCTGAAAGCAACCATTGCTTGGATAAGGTGATTTGCATGTCATTTCCATCAGCTCTGCAATACCAGTCAGGTTTCTTATGTGCACTTGCATCCAAACATAAACCTTTCTATGCCAGACATTAATCAATAAATTTTAATCCAGAATGTTACTTGTAAATAATTTTAATCTAGAATGTTACCTGCAAACAACACACTATAAACCAAACCAAAACTGGAAAGAGACAAAAAGTGCTGTACCTGTACAGCGATTTACACTGTGCCTGAAGCCTGCTCCAACTCAATAGGAGTCTCCCATTGATTTCAATGTTGTTTGGTTCAGTCCCTTATTTCAGCCCTCGTGTTTCACCAGTTTAATGTAGTCACCCTTTCTGGTAGCCTTTGTCCACTGCTCCTTATAGAAACATTCAACAATTTGCTGTATGATTAAAAATGTCTGGGGAAGTATGAACCACATTGTATATTGACCAAACATACACAGAGGCTAGACAACTCCTACAAATATCACAATAGAAAACTAATAAGACATTACAAGTATATTTTAATTTTATTTTTTAAAAAATATCCTGAGTATTTCAAATAAACTAACAAATAAATGCTCATATTAGGGATATTCGTCTCAGTGAAAGTCCTGCAGCAAGCACAAATGGTAAATAAAAATAAATAACAAATCTAAATGGATCAGAAAATATGACTGACACAAAAATTGCTGTAAGCATATATAACCTGCTTCACTCACCTATGTGAAAGATAATGATTTTGATTCAAACATAAATACTCACATTGGATATGTAACTGCCTGTATTATAACCCCGCTTCCTAAACCTAACATGCCTAAAAAGCATAAAGATACAACAAGGAAAATCCAAATCTGAATAATTAAACATTTATTTTTTTATAAATAGGAAAAAAAAATTGAGTGCATTTACAAATTCTTGATCTTTCAATCATACATATTAACAATTCCTTGTTTCTTGATTTGTATCAATAGATAGTAGAAATACATTTCTATTCAGCACTCGTGTTATCTAGCAGATGCGCATTTTCAGGATGTTTCCTAGAAGACAGCTCTTTTAGATGTCAAGCAGAAACTACATTTGCCCTGTTGGGATATTTTTTTTTTAATGTGGAATACCTGAAACCTAAAATTTCACTGCAAACCACCGTCTGTTGCAGTGCTTCATGCTGACCTGGGTATAAACTTTCACCATTCAAGAAAGTCAAAGGAGGGTGAAATTTTAAGTGTAAAAATATATCTATTTGCATGGGGGAGGAGGGGGAAGAAAGGAGGGGAAGAAAGGATAAGGGGGATGTTTTTTCCAGAAATATTACACCTAGTCCAACTTTATGTCTAAAGTGAGCTGTTTGAGCTTGCTTGGCCTGCAGCCTGCAAATGTATCCTGTCAGGTTGACTGTCTTATTTTCTTTTTGTACGCATTGTTAGTAAAATCTACTTGAAATAAAACAGAGCAAGAGATGTACCATAACATCTACATGAGTTTTTTATCAACTTCTGAGGGGACCATTTTACATTCAGATTGTAAAATGCACACAGAAAATAGGCCTGAGAAAGAATTCTGAACCTCACAGCATTTGGTTTATATTTTTTTGACTAGAAGAGAAGTGTCTGGCACATCATTCATTTCTTCCTGGAAGGTGCAGATTTGAGGACATGTTCAACCCTGCTCTAAGTTTAGATAGTTTCAGAATAAAAGGGAACTATTCCCAAAGTCCCTGCCCTCTAGGTCTGCCTTTTAGATAATGAAGTTTCTGAAGGCGTTGCTCAACACAAACCGACTAAAGAGGAAAGGAAAAAAAAAGGGGGGGGGGGGGTGAGGAGGAGTAATATGACAGAAAAGTACATGTTTTTGCATTTCTTCTGAGTTTATTCCGAATTATATCCCTCTGGGTGAAACAGCTAGCTCCCTAGGAAATTAATGGTCTGATGATTCAGGGAAATGTAGAGCTAGGTTCTTAGTGGCAAAATGCATGTAGATGAAGAGAGGGGTGCAGAGAGGTTTGTAGGTTCCGGTTTGGGAGGATAGACGTTTTCATACATTAAGGATTAATTTGGAAACGATAGGCTCCTAAGAAAATGCCAACGTTATAGCAGTTTTATTAAAACACGTCTTGGAATAAAGGATCAAATTCTCTCGGACTCAGCTGCAGCCCGCTGAGGAACCTGAGTAGAGGCAACATTTATTAGCAGAGGCGACCCATTAGAGAGGGGGAAATCGCTGTCGGCTGGGAACTCGGTCCCGCTTGAGCTGGAAGTTTTGCCTGGGGAGCTCAGGATCGGCCCCTTGCCGTGCCCCTGCCCCTGCCGCCCGCTGCAGTGCGGGAGCGGCGCTCACCTCTTCCCGCGGGGAAAGGACATCAGTCTGCGCCACGAGAACGCTCCGCTGTCTCTAAAGCAGTGATCCCCTGACCAGCCAGACTGAGCAGAGCAGCAGTACCCGCAGATGCTAAACAAATGATCGCCTAAAATACGAAACCCTGATTCCTTCTCTTATTTCAGTCTTTTTTTTTTTTTTTTTTTTTTTTTTCCATTTTTGTCACAGCAACTTCTGGAGATTAATCCCTCACCAGAGTTTGCCCGTGCCTTGTCATGTCAGTACCGTCCTGCACAACTTAACGAGATAAACCCTGACAAGCTAATCAGGCCGGGCGGGGGCTGGCACCGCGTCCCAGGGCCGGCGGCCGCTCCTCGCCCCCGGCGCCGCCGGCGAGCCCGGCCCGCCGAGGATCGCTGCCCGCGCCGGCGGAGCGGCCGCTGCGGCCCCGGCCCCTCTCCCGCCGCCACCGGGCCGACCCCGAGGGCAGCGGCGTGGCCGGGCGGAGCCCGCGGGCGCGGAGCGGGGCGGCGGCAGCGCTGAGCCCCCGGGCCCTGCCGCGACCCCGGCACCCGTGCGCGTATCGGGCTGCGGATGGCGGAGCCGCGGGAGGAGCCATTAGCGGGCGGTTACCGGGCTCGCTTCTCAGCGGCCCGCGGGGGACCAGCCCTGAAGTTGGCGGTGCCCGCGGCTCCCCGCGCCTCTCCGCCGGGACCGGGCTCCTGCCGCCGCCCTAGGGCTCCCAAGCCGCGGGGCAGCCCCTGGCCCGGCTCCTTGCGCTGGGAGCTGGGCTCTGAGTATCGTTTTACCCGGAGAATTAGAGCGTCTAATTTATCCAGTCCGCATTTGCGACCGGTCTCCTGCTAAATTATGTCAGCCAAAGGTCAGCCGGACTCAGCGGTTCTCTAAATTTACTTAATTTTTAAACCAAACAAAACAAAACAAAAAACAAAACAGAAAAAAAAAAAAAAACAGAAAAGCAAAAGAAAGAAAAAAAAAAGGAGGGGGAGTTTGATGGGGGAGGGCGGGGGAGAGAAACCAGCAAGTTATTCAAATTCAACCTCATCTGAATAATCGTGAATTTGATCCAGTCAGAGCTGCAGACTGTACATTAAAAATAAACGTCCAGGAGGCATTTACTGAAGTTGATCTATTAAAAAAATAGAGGTTTTAAAAATGCAACGTCCTTCTAGCCCTTCTCCCAAAGATGGAGTGAGTTTTCAGGTACTGCACGAACCTTGCAGAGTGGTATCAGTGTGTCTGCAACACTTAAGCTGAATGCTTGAACCCCCCAATCATAATTGTATGTTCACAAAGCACATATGGCAGCTGCATTCTTTGTATACTTTGTCATGATCTGGTGTGTAATGTAAATATATAAGTTCCGACCGAAAACACAGGCTCGCTTTCCCCATAACGACCAAAAAAAAGAAGGAGAAAAAAAAAAGTTGCTTTGCAAACTTAAAAAGAATGACATTAGTGCCGTACTACTGTCGGAGCCAGCAGTGATTATTTGGTCTGTTTGCTCCCATTCAGAGTTAATACACGACAATAGTTTTACTCTGTGCTGCTTGACGTGAAACCACTGGGGTTGGGCAATTCTGTTCCAAACAAATACAACTTCTACACCCATCCCTGGGACAGTTAGCCGACAGCTGAGCGAGTTTTGCAATGGAGAAAAGCATCACTTACCACGACGGGGATCTAGATCTCGGCAAATGCTGCCAGTAGGTCTGAGAAGTGAAAAAAACTGGAAGGGAAGCGCAAAAAGCAGAAAGTTGGAAAGGGGGATTTGTGTATGTGTGTGTGTGTGTGTGTGTGTGTGTGCGTGTGTAAAAGCCTGAGGGAAATGCGAGCACAGCGCTCCCTGCTCTCCCTGGTCGCCACCAAAACAAAGATCCAGGAGTTAAGGGAGCAAAGCTGTGCCAGATCTACACACACGGCTCCTCAGGGCCAAACCTCAGCTTCTCATTCACTCCAGCTAGCTACAAGGGTTAATGCTCCGGAGGGACAGGCTAGCCGGCCCCTGACACCATTGGCTAGGAAAAAAAGCAGGTTTAAGGTAAATTTACAGACGTTTTGCAAGATGCAAAGGGATAATTTTTAAATTAATATAATAGTAACAGCAACAATAACAATAACAATAATATTACTAACAGCAACAACAACAACAAAATAATAATAGAGCCCATTCCTGTCCAGCTGGCTGAGAAGCGAGGGCACGTCCCCCTCCTCTGCCCCCGCAGCGAGCGCTGCGCGGTCCCGTCCTGGCGCAGCCGCCCGCGCCCCGCGCCTGCCCCAGCCCACGGGGGGGACCTGGTTATCTCTGGAAGCACAACAGAGGGACGAACCCGGAGGGGAAAGGGCTGGGGGGAGGGAGGAAACGAAGCAGCCATGAGCACTAAATGCAAAGGTTCAGGCTCACACTCAGATATCAACAGTTTTCTTGGGAGCTAAATGATGGGCGAGGATTGCCACGCGAAGGCGTGGGTATGTGACTCAGGTGTGTGCCCGGGTGCCACTGTCCCCCTGAACACCGTTCTTGCGCCCCTGCAATTACGGGGGAGCTGCCCCTTCGGCTAAGGGGGAAAATGGAAGAAAGAAAAACGCCTGGGTGGAAGCAGGGGGAAAATATGTATGAATACACATCTGTTTAAATGTTGGAGCAAATGGTGACAACAGTGCGTGCCCAAGACAAGCTTCCACTTGGGGAACCGAGGTCAGGATCTGCCCTTTCTGAAACGAGAAGGCGACATGATGGACATGGGCTTTATTGTCGCCCCTTGTAGTCGGCTGGGGCGTGCAGGGAGCCTCAGCCATGCGGGGAGGGGGGCACAAGCACTCCAGGTGTTGGCCGGCGAGGCTTCCACAACCCAGCCCAGGCGCACACACCTATGGGCGCGCGTTCGTCTACAGCTCCGGACAAGGAGGAGAGAGGGGGCGATGGAGAGAAGTGGGCTATGGCGGAGGGGGAAGAGGGAGAGAGAGGCTACGGAAAGGGAATTGTCGCTGGGAGATTTCCAGTCATTCTGGCTCCACCCGGAAGGGCCTTTCTGGGAACTTCGGGGGTGCTGGGCCGGGCCGTGAGGACGCGGCAGTGCCCGGGCCGGGGCAAGTGCCCAGGTGTGCCTGAGAGCCCGCGCGGGTTACGAAGGCTCCTGCCTCCATCCTGCCCGCTCCCCACCGGGCTCATGGGAAAGAAAAATCCACGTCATTACGAAGATACATTTCTGATACCATGGGATGTTATTTTGCCACCGTACAAAAGGTTCTAAAATCACTTTGTGCTGCTGAACAATGAGTACTGGGAATTACTACTATTTGTTAAGAAAAAAACAAAACAAAACAAACCTACAGCCTACAAAGAGATAAGTGCCAAGACCCTGCGTTTCTTCCTCGGATCTATCATGCGATGTCGATATATCAGCAATAAAATATGATGGGCCATACAGTATGAAGAGGTTTTCTTAAGACGAGCGAGACAGAAAGGAATCCATTACAAGAACCTTTCTCCCTTACCCAGAGACAGTTCTCTTCTGGTGACTGTACCCATCGCGTTTTGACATATAAGCCCACGAAAAGCCACTCGGCCGGCGACCCCCGGCGCTGAGAACGGCTGTGAGGAGGGGGCCGGGGGCTCGCTAAAGACCCCGCGAAAGGAGGGAGGTCGCGTTTGCCCAACGTGCAGGGGGGAGGCTGGAAGCGCCTGCCCGGGCGCATCGCTGCGCGGCAGGGGGACGGCGCGGCGGGGGCAGCCCCGGACGGGCCGGGCCGGGCCAGGTCGGCCCGGGTTCGGCCGGGTCGGGCCGGGTCGGGCCGGGCAGGCAGCACGTGCAGCAGCGGTGCTGCCGTGCGCGGGCGCGGGGCGGGCGCGGGCACGAGCACCTTCCGCGGGCGGCGGGGCCGCGTCATAAATATTCAACAGCACGTGCAGCCGCGCCGCGGGCGCGCATGCGCCGCCGGGGCTGCCGCCGGGGCGCGCGGCGGGCGCTGACACACACACACAGACAGACAGACACACAGACAGACATACAGACACACACAGGACTCGTACAGAGCACTCACAAACTCACACACGGCTCACACAAATACACACACCCCACTGACACGCACAGGGCACTCACACACACAGAGTACTCACACAAATAGACACCTACCCCGCTGGTGCACACAGCACTCACACACACAGCACTCACACAGCACTCACACACACAGAGTACTCACACACATACACACACACCCCACTGACACGCACAGAACACTCACACACACTCACACAGCACTCACACACACAGAGTACTCACACACATACACACACACCCCACTGACACGCACAGAACACTCACACAGCACTCACACAGCACACACACACACAGAGTACTCACACACATACACACACACACCCCACTGACACGCACAGAACACTCACACACACTCACACAGCACTCACACAGCACTCACACACACAGAGTACTCACACACATACACACACACCCCACTGACACTCACGCACCGCACCCACGCCCAGCCGCTGTTTCTAGGAACCGTCCCCGGGTGGTCAGTCCTGAACTTCCCCTCTGCCCCCCGGCCCCCGAAAGAGGCAACATCAAGCACAAAACACATGGCCCGGCAGAGGGAAGCTTGCTGATGTCGGGATATTTTCCCGGGCTTATTTTTTCTTCACTTTTTAGTCGTATTTCCTCACGGGATATTTAGAAGTGAAAAGGGTCCTAAAGGATCTTACAGTTCTTCCCCGTGCCAAAACACAACTTTCTTTTTTTTTTTTTTTTTTTGTTAAGCAAAGTCGTGCCCACGTCTCGACAAGCGGCATGTGAGGACTCGGACTTGAGTGTGCCCCATTGATCTTGCATCCTGCCTCGCTGCAGCTACCCCAGACAGCTAATTCGGTGTTTGGGTCCTCAGATGTAAACACATGCACAATCACAGATGCACACATCGAGCATTTTTTTAATAGCAGTTTCATAGAGAGGTAGTATGATCGTATATATCTAAAAGGTAATTAATTTGATTTATTATATTTGAAAAATCCTGTCTGCAGTACGGGCGTCATCTGGAAACTTCATGCTATTTTATACTATCGTTCTAAAGCCGAAATAAATGTTACGAATTGATGACAGCTTCCAGCTGCATGATAAAAATAGCCCCTTCGCTTCACAGGATCGTGTTTCATGTTATCGAAGATGAACCAAATCTGACCCGTAGACGTTCGCAGCAGGGGGAAAAAAAATGATACAAAATAAAAACCTTGGCCATTTTTAATAAACAATGCTTCCAAAAACGCAGTATCTTTACGGTGAAATGGAACCCACCTTCATACGTTCAGCAGGTTCAGGAAATCAGACCTGCCCCTCATTCAAAATAGAAATCTCAGTTATTAATCTTTCTGGGTGAATTTGCAAATTACACCCATTCTGTTACAAATGCCACCCATTGTACAGAAACGTTTGCACTGAATAATAGAGGTTCTGTGAGCCTTCGAAAATACACTTCCGTGCAAACACATGAATGTGTGTCTTTCTAGAAACACCGCTCTTTCTTTACGTACAAATGTAGATAGAGGATAGGTAGTGTGCAGATACGAGCATATCTGTAATGCAATCAGCAACGCGAACGGTGATTTCGGTGAGCTCGTGTGCATCTGCGGCAGTGCCCGTGTGCCCGTGAGTTGTAGGCACAGCTCACGCAATGTCCGTGCCCAGCACGGGACCCCCGCGCCCGCGGAGCAGCTCCGCAGGCCGGGCTGCGCGGCCGCGCCGGGCCCCGGCCGGGCCTCTCAGCGTTCCCCGGCAGCAAAGCCCCGCTCAGCAGGGAATCGACAGCCACCTTTTGAGGAAAATGTGTGGATTCCCGCGGGAACGCCGCTCTAACCGCGGGGATCGAGCCCTCATCTCGAGGTGCCCGGCGCTCACGTGTGCGTGGGGCCGCGGGCGCGTCCCAGACACGGGCGGGCACGGCGGTGAGCGGCTTCGCAGGCGTGCTGCGGGTGCGAACGGGGTGCGTGTGCGTGCAAATGCAGAGGTAAACTTTGTCATGGTGATGCACGGTGTGCCTAGTACCTGCACAGCCTCCTTCGCTCACGAATTCCTCTCCCTCTGAGCTCCAGCCGCAAAACGCACATGGGTTCTTTTAGCGTCAGGTCACTTAAAATACTCTGCCCTTTCCAGAGGGGATCTCCTTCCCCATCCTGCCTGCTGGAAGCGGGCTTTGCAACGGGGCTCTGGCCCCGCGCCGGCCGCGCCGGGGCTCCTGCGGCCCGGGTGTGCAGCGGGGCTCCTGCGCGCCCGCCGCCCCGGCTCGGTCCGCGGCCCGGCTCGCTGCTCGCCCCCTTTAGAAGTTGCTGCCAGACAGGAAAACTTACAGATTCAGAGCCGTTTAACAGCATGGTCAGAAAAACAATAAATAAAAGTGTCGAAGCTCCGTGCATCAGCCCAGGGACTGCTGCTTCCTCACGGCTAAAAGGAAGGCGATAACCAGACGAAGCCAGCGCGGAGCGGGTGTCCCCATTTCAAACAGTGTCTGGACTAAAGAAGCTAACTTTGCCTTATGAGTGCCGGACTTGCCTTTAATAAATTCAAGCGATCATTCACAAACCATTAAAGCGACCTGAAAGGCGAGTCTTTCGCGGGGGAAGTGGAAACGCCAGATTATTGTTTTGCGTTTAACTTTCTGCGTGCAAATGGCACAAGCACGGCCAGGGGTTGCCACCCGAGAGGGGCCAGCACACACAGCCCTCCACACACCCACCCGAACAGCCTCCTGCACTCTCCCCGCCGGCACTGCCGTCCTGCTTTGGGTATCTTCAAATACTCCCCTTCGGCGGCGGGAGCCTCCGCGGGCACGGGAGACCGCGGACGGCAGACACCGGACCTAAGCGTTCCGTCAACCCCGGGCCAGGCAGCGCGGAGAGGCGCGGGGCTGTCTGCACGGCCTGCCGTGGGCTGCGAAATCTACTTTTCCCACGCAGGAGAAGTACCGCGACAGCATCTCCAGAGCCAGACATCAGAAAGAAAATGATGGCCCCCGTTGAGGCTGGAGAGCTGGGGTCGGTGTTTCTCTTTGCAAGCCTTTGTGAGTAAATCCGCAAAGGGAGTCTTACTAGAGGAAAGTTGAGTTTAGAGACTAAAACAGTGCAGAAACCGCCGAGAGAAACCTCAAAACCTCTCTGCCTGAAAAACACCCCTCTCTCTGCCGGGGATTTCAAAGCACTGCTCCCCTCTCCAGAGCCAAGCGAACAGCACAAGCACCAGCATGGCGTGGACTTGAATTCAGCATTAACAATTCCAGCGCCAGTGATCGTGGCTAATTCAGAACATACACGGGATGGAGATCAACCAGTATCGCACAGTTCCCCCTCACCCCAGATAAAAAACCAACAGCAGCAGCAACAACAACACTAGAATTATCCTTCCTGCTGTAGGACTCTCAAAAAAACCTCAGACTGAAAGTTTAAAAGAATACTCATTAACCAAGTGTTCCAATACACACAAGTAACAGATCTGAGTTAAGCGACCACTAGGGACTTTACACAAGTTCAAAGAAAGTTGCAATACGCATCTTTAAAATATCTCACCCTCACCACGTTTCTCCGGGTTTACTTTACAGATGGGTGGCTCAGACGAGCTCAACGATTCTTTTTTTCTTAGATACGCTCAGGTTACATTTTTTATAACCGATGCCCTGCAAAGTCGCCAAGACAGTTACCCTGAAAGATTCGCAACAAGCAACATTTTCGGCGCATGAAACACTTTTCCCCCGGCTCTTTTGCTCGCTGGGCTACATTTCCTCAAGTCCCAACACTTTCTGCCCTGGTCCCACCGGGCTCCAACTTTTCCTATCTCGCAAAACCCTGCAAGGTGGCGCTCTTTTCATTGAAAACTGATATTAGCCTTATAATAACAACATTTTGTAGAAAGTAAAGTTAAAGGGAAGCCTTCCCACGGGTGCTGCAGGGAGCAGGCTGCGATGCCGAACTGGCAAGAGGAGTGGGGCTTCGGATGAGCAAGACGACAAACCCTCTCTCTCTCCTTTTTTTTTTTTTTTTTTTTTTTTTTTTTTTTTTTTTTTGAGGGGTGGGGTGTGAGGCGTGTGCTTTCGGGCAGTGGAAAGTCTCCGAGGGAGATCCCCAAATGCTAGGAACAAAGAAAAATTCTTGCGGTGGGCTGCTGAGAAGCAGCGGGCTGTGCTCTGGGTGGGTTACCGCCGGGGCTGCCGAGTGCCCGCACGAATGTGAGGGGAGAGCGGCTCCCCCGCACCCCCGCCCCCCGAGCGGTTAATATGGCTATTGACTCGCTGTACACATAATATTTCTTTAAAGAAGCTGTTAAAGTGTCATCTTGGTCTACTGGAAGGTCAGTTTGTGCAATTCACTCTATGACATATCACAAGCCCTCGCAGCTTTAGCCAACCTCATGATTTGTGTTGTCTGTTGATATGTTGTCTGCTTAATGGGGCGATCATGCAAGCTACAACCAGGAACAAAGCCCAACAGTTCCAACAACCGTAGCTAAGTTAGTGGAAGCAGTACAGCTTGCAAATCTATCAAACTAAACTGCAAGGAAGACAATCTGATTTAGAGAAAAGGCGTTCTGCTACAGTCATTAAGCACAAGTAATTTAGATTTTTTATATTGTCTTCTCATTTACAAATTTACTGTATCAACGCCAGCCAATGGAACGAATTTCTTAAGTAAATGAGAAATAAATAAAAGAGATAGAAAGATAATCAAATTACATAAAATAATTCTTATGCCCTAGATTTATTTTTTAGAAAGCTATTAACACTAGCAAAATTATAGTAATAATAATAACATAGCATAAGAAGTAATTGATTTAAATTAACATCACGTTGTAAGGAATATCAGCAAAGAAAAAAAAATAAGAAGAAAAAAACCCAAATAAAAATACACACAACAACAACAACGGCCTTCGTGAAAGAGTGCTGTACTTCCTGGAGTAAAAGGCCCAAGGAAAGTCATGAATCCACTGCCTAAGAATTAGTTATGGTCATAAATGCCTTAAATTAAAATAGCAACCGAAATCTCCTCTGTTTTAAATCTCCTAATATATGTTATCCGAATTAATTTAATTTAGGGACCCAGTCTATGCAGATTCATGGACAGTGTTGGAGTGGAATGCAGCACTTCTCGTGTAACAATTCCCCACATTAATATTTATGTAGCATATGCAATCTATTTCTGTTATTTTTATGGTTGTTATTCTATGTCTGCAAAGGTCATTTAAATTATACTGCGGCCGAAAATTTGTTTCATAAATTTTGATATAAATACTAATTACACACTATAGTAATGCCAGCAGGGATCCTTTCATTTATCACATTTATATCACCTTCGCTGCTTTAGTGATGACATAATGGAAAGCAGTGAAAAACTGGGACAGTTTTATTCTAATATCCTAAAGCTAGTAGGAGTTGCAGCAGGTTGACTTAGTGAATAAGAATTCCTACCACAATTCTTGGGATTTAAGAATCTTTAATAAGGTACGAAATGTTACCAAACAGTTCTGTAAACTAAATTTTACATACCAATTCTTCTAGCCATAAATATTGAATATCTTGTAACAGGTATAACCGGACCTTTACATGCGGATAAATATGGAAATTAGGATTTATATACATTATGTTCTTGTATTTGCCAAAAGCAACGGACAGATATAGTTTTATATATTTTTTTTTTTTTAATATCACTTTACATAAACAAATGTAACAGTTTGACACGCAGATCCAGGCTTTCACTATACGAATTTCTTGACAGGACGTGTAACAACATTTTACTGCACTACTTAGACTGGACTTTGGGACGAAATGTTGCACTTTATACAAAAAAGCACATTAATACCAATAATATTCTGTTAGATCGACGTTTAGACTGTAATAATACAAAGTAATCCACATTTTGATACACATTTACTAGAACATTCTTGCCATTCAGTACAAATAGTTGAATTTCTACCTCTTCCCTCTGCCCCCCCACCACCTCCGCCCCCCGCCGTCGCTCCCACCCTCCCGCCCCTCCCCCCACATATATGCAAAGACCACAAATCCACATATCCCCTTATTCAACTTGCGATATAACTATTTACAAAATCAAACAGTACACTTTTTTTGTTGTTTTGTTTTTGAAGCTAATAATTCTGTATTTACAAGAGGGGATGGGGGGAAGGCCGCTGCCCGAGCAGACATGCAGTTGGCGATCTCTAATCAGTGGTTTCCAGTAAAGCCCTACACAGTTGGCATTTGCCCTGGTAACCTTGTCTTCTTATGCATTCTACTAACCCCTTCGCCTACCAAGCCTTGGAACAGAGCAGAACAGTCAGGCAAAAAAAAAAAGAAAATAGAAAGAAAAAGAAAGAAAAAAAAAAAAAAAAAGGAGAGAAATAATAGAGGACAAAAAAAAGGAAAAAAATTAAAATTAAGTCTTCATTTTACTCAGTCCTGGGTCTACTGGCAGCATTTTATTTTTGTTTACTCATTTAAATTTTGATTTGAGAGTGTCCATTATTTTGGAGTCTTTAAATAGGGTATTTGTTTGATCGCTTGGGGCTTTTTTTTTTTGTTTCGGTTTGTGTTTTGTTGTTGTTGTTGTTTTGTTTTAGCGTTTTAGACGTACCATTCGTTAAAATTTGATGTAAGCGTGCTGTGGCTGGACGTGTGATGGACTGCGGAGGAGGAAGGGGATAAGGAGCTGGCAGTCTGGTTTTCTGTGGATGGAGACACGATGGTTGGAGGGGTGGAGGACTCGTAGCCTGAGCTGGCGGCGGGAGAAGGCTGGGACCCCTGCGAGGATGATTCATGGACCTGCAAGAGAAAACCCGGGCAGAGATAGAGAGCGGCGGCGGACGGAGGCCTTCGCCTGGGGACGCACAGACAACGGAGCCCAGCACCGGGCCCCAGGCTCGGGCTCTCCAGCGGGGCTCCCCGGCGGCCCCAGCTCCAGCCCCGGCCCCTGCCCGCCGGGCAAGGCCGGTCTGAGCCCCCCGGCTGCGTCCTGCTGCCTCCCTGCCCCTCCCCGGGTGAACCGCACCGACCCAAGGCCCCGGGCGGCGCCGGGCCCGGGGCTGAGCGCGGCCCGGCGGGGCGGGGGTTGAGCGCGGCCCGGCGGGCCCGGAGCTGGAGCCCCGCCGCCGGCCGGCCCCGGGCCGCGCTCCGCCCGCAGGCACGGCCGCGCCGGCCCCGCCGCCCTCCGCCCGGGCAGGCCCGCACGCCAGGCGCCCTCCATTTACCTTCATGTGCTTTCGGAGGGAGCTGGGGTGCGTGTAGGACTTGTCGCACATTTTGCAGAGATAGGGCTTGTCGGAAGTGTGCACATGCATGTGCTTTTTGCGGTCGCTGCTGTTTGCAAAGCGCCTGTCACAGCCCTCGAACTCACACTTAAATGGTTTTTCACCTATTGCAGAGGGAAGGGGGAGGGGGGGGGAAAGGGATCTGATTAAGCAGGGCCGGCTGGATGGCTCATTGTCACCGCACGGCCGGACGGAGCCCAGGGCTTCATTTCAAACACTTGCAACTTTCTAACTTCAGCGAGGCTCAAATCCCAAAACCTTGATTCTAGTCTCTATCCTTTCCGGACCTCCGGCTCCAGCCAAGTGCCCGTTTCGGAGAGCGGGGGAGTTAAATAACTTTTCTTTTCCCCCCCTTCCCTTCGGACGGGCGAGTTTCCTTTCAACCCCAGTCCCGGGCACCTCTCCCTCTTCACAACGCTCCGAGCGAGAGAGCAGGCGTGGTGGGATATTACACACGATTATCAGCGTGTAGTTTCCGATTTTATAGCTCTTTCTCGTAATATTTTACTCTCTCACCCACCCCAGCCCCCTCCCCCATATTTTCCTGCAATATTGAAAATTATCCGGCCCGGGTAATCAACGGGAAGGCAGTTCCACAAACCCTCGGCAAAAGCGCTAGGGAAAGCGGCTCTGGCTTTCAGCGTTCGGGGGTGGGAGCAAGGGGAGATCGCTCTCCCGGCCTGAGGCTGCTGCATTCCCACCTCCCACGAAGGAAAAAGTTCTCAGGAATACCGGCGCCTCCCCTTCGCACAACAATAACACAGTAAAGCGCAGGGCTCGGTTTGTTTAATATCTATCGCTCAACGGAATTAAATATTTACCAAGCCCTGAATTGCAGAGAGGAGACGAATGAGCTGCCTGCAACACTTAGCACAATTTCTCATCGTGCCACAGCCAAAACTGCCGAACAATAATTAATTAAAACCTATAAATTTAAACAGGACAGGTTGCTGCGATCCCCCACCCCCTCCGCCCTAACAATCCCAGCAGCAAACCCTGCCGTCCTCCCCCTCTGCCTCGGCAGGGATCATTTTCTTTTTGTTGCTGCTGCTGGCGTGGCTGTGACAGAGCTCTTTTTGCAGCGGAGCTCCGAGCCGGCCTCTCCCGGAAAAAAGCAGTGGTCCCTGGACCAAACCCCCTCCTCCCCGAGCGAGCCTCAGCCAAGCTGGCCCCCGACCCCTCCGGCACGGCCCCGCGTCCCGCTCTGGCCCCGGCGCTCGGCGCTTCCACTCGCAGAGAGAAAAGCGACAGAGAAGGTTACCGTACCTGTATGAGTTCTTTTGTGTATTTTGAGATTCTCTGATCTGGCAAACACTTTGCCACAGCCTGGGAAAGGGCAAGGGAAAGGTTTTTCACCTGTGTGGACTCTGATGTGATTTACAAGTTTATATTTGGCCTTGAAAGGTTTCCCTTCTCTCGGACACTCTTCCCAGAAACATATGTGATTGGACTGCTCGGGTCCTCCAACGTGCTCCACCGTGACATGAGTCACCAGCTCGTGCATCGTGCTGAAAGTTTTGTTGCAGGACTTTTTGGGGTTTGACAATTGCTCGGGCTCAATCCACTTACAGATGAGTTCCTGTTTGATGGGCTGCCTCATGTAACGAAAGAAGGCCCCTGCCCCGTGGTGGGCTGCCATGTTCATGTTCATGTGGCCGTAGCCGTGCAGCTGGGTCGAGGCGTAGTGCTCGGAGCGGGGGCTGGTGACCTGGCCGTACTGGTCGGGTCTGCCGTACATGTCTCCGGAGAAGCCCAGGCGCATCTGCCCGTTCACCACGTTAGGCGAAGCATGGCTGGTGGCTTGTTCGTGCAGCCCCGGGAAAAGTATATGTCCCGCGGCATCTGTGTGTCCGTGGGGTCCGGCGAAGCTGCCGGCAGCGGAGGCGAACAGGCTGTGCTGGGCGCTGGCGGCCGCCGCCTCCCCGAAGCCGCGGTTGCGGAACAGAAAGTCCCGGGTGGAGTTGAAGGCGGCGCTGGAATAGGAGCTGACATGGGTCGGGTGGTGGTGGTGCCCCAGGGCCGCCGCCGCGTAGCCGGGCGCCTGCGAGGTGAAGGCGGTCTGGCCCGCCGAGGCCAGCTCGTGGGTGCTGGGGTTGATTTTGAAGGCGCCCATGCCGTCGGCGAAGGGGTTGATCCCCAGCCCCACTTCTCTGTCCGTGACATCGGCCGTGGAGTGGTGGCGAGAGGATCCGAAGGTAGTGACTCCTATGGCGGGATACTGCGGTCCAGCATCCAGAAGCATCTTCCTAGCGTCGATGCAGCAACCAAAAAAAAAGCACGCGCGCACACACACAACGCGGAGAGAAGCAGCAGCAGCAGCAGCAGCGGCAGCGAAAACACCCTCTTTGGAAAGTCAGCGACGATCACCACCAAAGCAACCACATCAAAAACACCCCCTTCGGCATCAGCGCAGGGGGAAGGAAAAAAAAAAAGGGGGAAAAAAAAAAAAGCTGGTGCGGAAGGGGGGAAGAGATCTTCGCAGTTGCAAATAATAATAATAATAAAAAATGTGCCCCAAAAATATTCACTGTCTCTCTGCTTTGACTTTTCAGGGAGGTTTAAGTGGGGAGGGGGGGGGTTGGGTGAGCTCAAAAATAAACTGGCTGCAAATAACAATAACGGCGAGAGTTCAACACAGGCAGCAAAAAAAAAAATTAAAAAAAAAACCAAAACAAAAAAGAAACTTCCTTCAGTGATTTTTTTGGCTATAGGAATGTTGCAAAGTGGCCGAGAGATTGTTTCTCTCTCCTCTTCGAGCTTCCCCACACTCACCCGATTTTTTTTTTCGGGGGGCCTTTTTTTTTTTTTTTTTCGCTCCGCAAAAAAAAAAAAGGCGCAAATCATACACAATATTGTCTTTTGCGGTTTATCTTCCTGGGGAGAAACTTTCACCTCCTCAGCCGGGCGGTGAACGCGAGACTGATAGCGGCAATCATTCCTGCAGATAAATGAATTGAAAAGACGACACCGTCCCCCCCCTTGATGAATGGGAGCCGGGGGCGGAGCGCCGTGCGGGCGGACGTGGGCGCGCATTGGCCGGCGCCGGCTCCCCCTTCCCCGCGTCGCTGCCCCCGGCCCCGCCGGCTGCGGGCGCTGATTGGCCGCGCCGCCTCATCCATCGCAGGTATTGTGGCGCCCTGACACCGCTCTGACAAACGGGGCTGCGGCAGCCCCAACTTTTTTTTTTTTTTTTTTTTTTTAATATATATATATAAGGCTTTTTTTTTTTTTTGCTTCTTTTTTTTTTTTTTTTTTTTTTACCCCCACGAAAATATTTCCAGCGCATCTTTTTGTGTGTATGTGTATTGCTAAGGAAAAAAAAATCTTCTATTATTATTAGGGTTATTTTGTCCCCCGCTTTCCCTCTCTCTGTCCCTCTGTCTCCAGCATTCTGGTAATGATGATTATGATGATTTCGTGCTGATCCTGAATTTTTAAGATCATTGAGCAACTTTTTAGGCTTTGGAAAGAGAAGCCCTATAGGGATTCGCGTCTTTTGAAGGTGTTTTCTTCTTATTTAAAACTGAAGCTCTCCGAGAGTAGGTGCTGGGTGCACTTGATTTTATTTTTTAACACCAGACGTGATTTCTCTGTGTAGCTGACTCTATCCCTCCATCAGGTTTCTGAAATAAATCTTGTTTTCTGCACCCATCAAAACGCAGGTGGGTGAGCACTCTTAACTTTCTAATTTTGTTGTTGTTGGTTCGCCTCCTTTTTTGTTATTTTCTTTCTCTCCCCTTCTCGCTCTCATTTTCTCTCGCTGTCGCTCGCTCTCTCTTTTACGGAGTCTCTCTCATTCAGGTAAAACTGTAAATTTTCCAAGTCTACATTATTTGTCTTCCTACTGCATGTAACTCACGATTACTTTTCTCTCGCTCGCTCTTTTTTTTTTTTTTTTGAAAAATTTATTTTAAATCCTCGATAGGAGCAATGTAAATTTTCTGACATTCAAACCTTTTCTAGTTCACAAATCAGTCACCCTTGTCACAGTTATTGAAATTCCTCAACTTGCCACACCAGGACGGTGGAAAAAGCAGGCGGTGTCTTTGTTGCTGACCAGGCTTTTGATCGCCAGAGAAAATTTACTTACCTTCAGATGAGTGAGCAGAAAAAGAAATAACACTCCCTTTGATTTAGTTAGAAAAATGCAGACATTTGGATTCAGTGCAAACATACAACACTTGGTTGTTTTCTAGATGCAACCCTCGATTAACCTGTCTTTCCCCAGCTCAAAGTCTATTGAAAAACTGTGGATAGTTCTTTTTTGTTCCCGCTACAAAGAGCCATTGACTATATATTAAAATGATTGTTGAAAGGTATAAGTATGGTATTTAAAAGCAGAAAACCTTTGTGGCTTAATCAATTAAGCTAAGCAACATTTGTACAATATTTTAAACGATGCTTCGGCTCCTTAAAAAAAAAAAAAAAGGTCTCAAGAAACTTTAAAATACAGACAGTCTTTGTGTGTGTATGTATAGATACACTTACGTATGAGCCCATGTGCGTACATATATAAAACTGACAAATTATTTATTTACTCGGTCGCCTGCATATTCATTAGCTCTAATTATTTTCTAGTAACGAAAACACCAAAAGCTCGCTAAGAGTCAGACTCCATACATTTCGCCTTTGTTCAGCCCTTCACTTGCCTCCTTCGCAGCTCAATCCGAGCCCCTCCAATTCCTAGTACCAAACAAAGAAACTTTAAACTCATCCTCTCTAATTAAAGCCGCTGGTAAGCAATCCGCAGCGCAGGTACTGAAGAGTCGGACTACCAGCGCTGCTGCGAGAACCCTTCTCGGGTGAGAACTGCCTCATTTTGAGAGGTATAAAATGGCCATTGCGGCTAGAAAACAGGCAAACAAACATCAACGACAATAAATAAACTTTGATAAGCCTTGATGGAATGTTTCACTGCAGTTTATCTGCAGACGCAGTGTGCCTGTGCTCGGTGCATGGAGATAGCTTTCAGAGCAGATCTATTATGTAATTTTCCTTGGATCTTGGGAGGCTTTACAGGGTTTGATGGGGTTTGGGTTTGTTTTTCTTAGAATAATGGTGAGCTGAATCTACACGTTTGCTTTTATTCTACGAAATCTATTTGATGGAATTGCAATAGCTTATAGCAACAGGTATACCCGCTCTAGGGAGCGCCTGGGTGTGGACATAGTCTTAAGGCGGGTGTTGCACTACTTTCTGTATTTGGAGCTAAAATTAAGCGAAGGACAGAGTTGTCAGCATTACTGTGAACTGTGCTGGACGATGGCATTCGGAGAGCTAGAAAGTTGGGTAGTTCAGTGCTAGCCTGCCTCCCAGTGCAAGGGGAAACCAGTGATCATTTCAGATCGGTGCAAAATATACGAGAAGGCAGACGAGAAGGTATTTTTAGGAAGCGTATCTAAATATACAGTGTAAGAGTGAATGTAAAAAAAAAAAATGTTGTGGGTTGTAGAAGTTATCAAGTGGGATTTGCGGTGCGCTCTCTGCAGGAAACGAAAGCTGCTCCAGTTCAAAGCCACATGCACCAACGTGACATATAAGCCATTAAAATATCATCCTGACGGCTCATTTCTGCTTCATCATACATTCCCTAACTGCTTCCAGAAAGCAAGAAAAGAAGAAATGAAGGATGACCGCCTCGATGGAAGCGCCAAAGAGGTGGTGGGTTCTTGGGGGGGCGGGGGGTATTGTTTTCTTCTTTCATTCTTTCTTTCTTTTCCCTTCCCCTCCACCCCCACTTTTATTTTTGCCAGTTCAGAAATGAGGGGAAACCTTCAACAGGTCGCAGGGGTAAGTGTCTGGGTATAGGGGTTGTCTGTGCAGCCCGGGCAGCTGCCTAGCCCCCAGCGCCTGCCCCAAGGGCTGGGCGAGAGCTCCCTGTCGTCGTGGAGGGGTCGTCGGGAGGAGGCTTGGCCACCCCGGGAAGAAGGGCTGGAACCTTGCGGTGCAGGGGGGCAGCGCCTCGGCTGCCCCTCGCCCACGTGGGGCAGGGTCCCAGAGGCACCTCGGCGGGCGGGGGCGGGCGGAGGGCCAGGAGCCCGGGAAGCACCGAAGGGGGAGTTCGACACCTTCTGTCGGACTCTGAGAGCCGCGCCCACCCCCCTAAACGCATAGGGAGGTTCGGCCTGGAGGTCTGCGCAATGTAGAGCGGCGGAGGTCCGTGGAACGGGGCTGCGGGGTGCGCAGAGCGGGGCTGAGGCTCTCCCGACCCCGACAGCTGCCGGGATCTCTTCGGACGGGCAAGCACCGGGACCGGACGGGTCCTGGGGCTGCCCAGGCAGTGCCGGGAACCCGGGGCGGCGTGCAGAGGCGGACGAGCGCTGACAATGGCGAGCCCCGCGGGGAGGCGTCCCTGGGACGCGCTCCCCGCCCAGAACCTCGCCCACTGCCGCGCCCGGTGCCACGGGGGCGCTCCGGGGACCCGGCGCTCCGGCACCGCAAGCCCTTCTTTATAGGCGGGTGCGGGAGGGACGGAGCCCGGGAGCTCGGCCGGCCCCCTCCGGCCTCTCCCCGCCCCCCCGCAGGCAGAGCCGGGGGCGCTGCTCACGGGACTGGGTGCTGCCTCCTACCTGGCCCAGAGCCCGGGGAGGGGCTGCGACCCTGGTCCCGGCCCCGAGGGGCCGCCCCGTGTCTGAAGGCGGCTGGGGAAGGGCGAAAGCTTCCAAATCCCTGCCCGGAGCGATACATCCGAAGGTGACCTCTGACCCGAGCCCAACTCAGCGTGCCAGTCCAGGGCACCGGCACAGCGCCGACCGATAGGGACTGGCTTCTCGCCGTCCCCTTTCCTGTCACTTCTTTGTCACGCACGATCCCTCAGCTCCGGGGAGTCCAGCCAGTTGGTCGGGCTTGTCCCGGGGCTCTCTCCACACGGAGACGAGGAACTTTATTTCTGCACCGAGTCCTTCCTGGGGAACGCTCCCTCCGCCCTGCGCGGCCGCGGAAAGTACAGGTTGCGTGACAAGCCGGTGGCGGCGGGGCACACGCCATCGCTACTGCCGCCCACTCGCTCTGCCTCGCAATCCCTCCCGGGGCCGCCGGGATCCCGCGGGGTGGCGGCTGCCCCGGCCCCGGCGCACCTTCCACCCGTTGCGGGAGAGAGCGTTTAGGGAAGGGAGGCGGGGTGGGTCCCATCGCAGCCCCAGCGCGACACCGAGGGGGAACTGGTACCCCACAGTAGCGCCCGACATCCCAACAGTTTAGGCAAGGGGATATCCTCACCCTCCTGCTCCACCGACGGTACAGTGCAGATGAGAAAAGCGCGCGAGGTCGAGCCAGAGTTTTAGCCAATATTTACTCTGAAATGCAGAACTGTTTTGCCTTCCTTTTTGTCATCTGGTAACCATTCGAAATATTAAATGCAGCGATTTTTTTTTTTGTCCAGTTTCAACAAGTCTTGGCGAGCACTTGGGAACTGAGCAGTCCTCCAGCCTCCCATCCTAACCAATAAAGCATAACTCCTGCAAACCTCTCACTAGCGGGGCAGTGTTGGCTGCTCTGACTTGAGAAAAGTGCGAGGATGAATGGAAATTGACTAGGAATTTCAATTCCTAAGGGATTCCTAAAGTTTTGGCAGTAATTTTCATCACAGAAGTGAAAATATTGAGGACATCAAATTATTTATGAAAGATTATGACTGTGATACGATGATGAAGTTTCGTAATTAATATCATCAAGTGTTTGTGTTAGTACAGATTTATTTTTGCTTACTAGTTCTGGAGTCTCTAAAATAATAGTAGCAAGGGTAATAATATTACTATTACTATTACTATTATTATTACTAATCATAATCATAATAATAATGTCATTTTAAGTAACTGATTCCAGATTCTAGTGTGCTTTTCTGTATTAAAAGCCAAACAAAATCCTGAGAATTTCAAAGATATCTGCAAAAATTCAGACTCAGACACTGCATCCAGCCCCAGATCTGCTCTCAGAGCTATTTCTGCCGCTCAAAACAAGTTGTGCAAAGTTCTGCCTGTAGCAGTGGCAGGGCTCTGCCTTACAGAGAGCAAAGAGCAAGCTGAAAATTATAGGCAGGGAGAAGTGCCAGGGTGGTACTTTACTAATCCTTGCTGAGACAACAACTTGTGTTGGAGGCTCGCAGAGAGTCCGGAATTTAATTTCGGGACGGAAGGATCTGTAAACAATATAGCCGAGTGGGTAAAAACTTGCCTTACAATAGCCTGCCAGAAGGTGAATGTCAGATCAAAGGAGAACTGAAAAGATGTCCTTTCATATTTTTTTTCCCCCTAAATCAGCCATGGAAACTTCATGACTCCATAAAACATGTGCTGCTTTGCTGGGGAGACAGCCTCCAGTTTCCCCTCAGAGAAAGCTTCTCTCATTGCCTAATTTGTGTTTTGGTTTGGTTTTATGGATTGGGTTTTTTTGGGTTTGTTCTTTTTTGTTTGATTTTGGTTTTTTTCCCCTTTCCTTTCTGAATCTGTGATGCCCAACATATAGAGTGCCTTACTCATTTCATATCACACAAATGGTTTTGCTCTTAACTTTCTACCTCTCTCCTCAAACAGGAACAAAGTCAGGAAATGAGGCACAAGACTCCCCTTGTAATGAGGAAAAGAAAACGACTTTACAGAAACATCCTGGAAAAGTCAAGTAAGTTAAAATATGTCCTTTTTACAGTTCAAAGGAGACTGCATTTTTTTTCAGCTTAGTGTTTAACGTACTTGCATAAACACAAATCAGCGACAGAACTCCCCACTAGCAGCTGCCTAATCCTGCTCAATGCCTATTCATTTGGAGGTTCTAGAATTAATATTTGACGACTCTCTCATTGAAACAACAACCCCTGACCCCATGTGATTGCACTGTCACATTATTCTATGACATATTCATCTTGAATTCATTTACGGACGATTTGATTGGAATGAGGTTTGACATGTATTGGATCCTATTAAAGAAGAAGACTTTGATCTTGTTGATGGGGTTTACATGATATGTATCATCTTTACCAGGGATACCAGGCTTCCACAATGTGGTGTCTAAGTAGTTAGTGACTGACAGCTTATCTGACAGGAATACCTTAATCTTGAGGTCCTGAATGAAATATTCTATTTAAAATAAGCATATGATTTGCTTGTCCTAGGGTAGCTCTAGGTCACAAAATGTGAGAGACAAACCGTTGCTTGTCTGGTAGCTGATTTCCCATTGTTCGGGAACCTTGAAATAAAGAAGTCCCCGTAAGTGGATATGGGGCGAGGGAAAAAAAACAAAGGCAGAGTGTGCTCCGGCGCTACTCGGTACCCTCTCCTCCCTGAGGTGAAGCTGGGATTGCTGAAAGGCTTTCTCGAGCCACCTCTTCCTAACCAGCAGTGCCTTCTGCCGGGGCAGGCAGGGACTTGGGCTCAGGTTCTGTGTCTGCTTCCCTCATCCCTCCCTGCCTAAGCGAGTTTGAGAGATAAGAAATTGCACAGGGTGACTTTCTTGGTCCTTTCTGTTTCTACTCCTCGCGTTTTTTCTTTTTCTCACAGTAAAGATGAGGGGTTTTCAGACTAATCTGTTCCCCTCCTCTCGTTCGGGATTTGAAGCCTAAAAAAGTAACCCCTGAAGCTTGTCTGGAACGTTCAGGTCATCCTGGCCCAGTTCTCGGGCATCGGCTAGATATTTTGTAGCTGGCTTGTCGGGAAGTTTCCGTAGAGGTGGAAGTGGGAGAACACGGGGTAGATGAAGGTCAAATTTATCTCTCCCCAACGCTTCCCGAGGGCAGGAGCTGTGCCTTGAGCTGAGCACGGTTATAAAGGGAGCTGTGTTTTCGAGGCAATATTAGAAATACCGACAAGCATCTTAATGTTTAGGTAGATTACTGCCGTAAAAACCAAGGCTAAGGTAAAGGTGATGAGCAGCTGGGGTTGTTCCCACCCCACAAAGAGCCGGTTCCATGCCGCAGGCCTCGGCAAGGGTGTGTGCGGGCAGAGGCCGGAGGGTTGGGGCTGCCCTCGGGCAGAGGCCGGAGGGTTGGGGCTGCCCCCGCGGGCCGCCCACCCCGAGCTGGGGCAGGCGGAGCTCTGGGCCCCACATGGCAGAGCGGAGAGCCGGGGGGACAGTTCAGCCCCTCACTCAGGGCACAGCCCCGACCTTCTTGCACGAGAGAGGGTTGGGGGCCAGAGAAATGCTAGTGACTCGTCTTTACAAAATGTCACCTCTTGAGAGCCACCCTCCAGCTCGGGCTAGCTTTGGGGCCTGGGGCTGAGGACGGGGTCGCGGACACACAGCAGCCATAGGAAAATTTGTACTCAGGATCAAGCTGCCAGTCTGTTGGCCATGCAGAAGCCGATGTCGACACACTTGAGAGTTTGCCGAGAGCCCGGCGTGTCTGGTCAATCAGGGCTCAGGACGCTGCCAAGAAACAGGAGACCTCCGTCACCTCTCGAGTATGGGCTCGAGCTGCCAAAGGGCTGCACAGACAGGGGTTCAAGTTTTCAAAATATTGTGGAAGATGAGTGGAGTCCGTCCGGGTCTGGGCCCGCTTTCCTTCTCTTGCCCGTTTCTCCGCCTCCCCGCAGTCATGTGGCGGACCCCGCCCGCCTCCGCCCGCTCCCCCCACGCACGCAACCGGGGCTCACATCAACCTCACCTAACAGTGAGGGACACCGAGGGCCAGGTTCTCCTACGCCGCCTGGAAAAGGATGCGAGAGACAGCCCTGAGTGAGGGGCAAGCTGAGAGCCATGAGTGTCTGGCAAGAAATCATCACAACATTTGAAATGAACTTAGGGCAAAATTGTTATGACATCTTTTTAAACTGGGGAACTCTTTCAAATGTTTTCTCCCTTGACTGAGAAGTGTCAGAATTGATGGATAACAAGTATGTAGAGATGCAGTGTTTTAAGGAGGTATGAGGAAAGCAGCTTTATTTGGGATTCACAGTCTCAGTACATTTGTAAGTAACAGATTCATACTTCCTAACGTTTGTCTCTTCTGTGCACTCCTATTGAGATGGTCATGAATAGGACTGTCAAATCCATTTCGTACAGCAAGTAGACTTGAAAGTTGAGATATTGTGAGGATGGTGTGTGGTGTAAAATGCCTGCGTAAACATGTTATGTAAGGTTGGGGAGCTAATTGCATCATTTGTCAGTTTTCATCATCTCCACTCAGAAAGATGCGTGCAAGGATGTATCTATAGCTAGCTACCTGAATATCAGCCTAGTTTTACAACACAAGTATGGTAAATGCAAGCAGAGACAAAATATGTAATTGCAGCCAACCCAGAATATGCGAAGCTGTGACAAAGATGTCTCCTATGTGCTTATGTATGTCCTAAACTTTAATCTTATGGTTTCCAGTCGTTGGCTTGTAGCTTGTGTTATGAAAGTAGCTGGGTTGACATTGCCAAATAGTTTCTTGTTTTACTACTTCACATAAAGCCTATTGATCCCCAACACTATTAAATTCTTATGGAAATGCAAAATTCTACTCTGGGAGCTTTACCTGACGCACATCTGGGAAAGAATCCACTGGCAAATTAACAGCGAGTCAATGTATTATAATGATGAGAATTTGACAGGATGGGTAGGGAATTAAGCATTGCTGTATTTCATAAGACTGTGAGGTTATTGGTGGAGCCGTTTTGTGTCAGGATCCAAGTACTGTGGTAATACAATGGGCAGATATTTGAAGATTTGTTTTTCTTTCTTGGAGCAGAGGAATCTTTCCCCATGTTTAATTTACTTTTTTTAAGTTCACAATCCCCTTCTTAAAAACTTAAGCAGATACTTCCTCCTGTGCTGAAGCCCTAAGCTTTTCTAAACCTGTAAGGCCTCAGTGTCCAGCTGAAACCCAAACTTACACTTCCACTACTAGCACGCAAACCCTGCAGACCATGTTATTTGCTTCAGGTGAGAATCATCAGAACAAAGTTCGTTATGAATATTTGGCAATGCTTTTCCTTCAAGCCAATGACGGGGATTTTACATTGAACTATCCTGTAACTGTGTGTGAGAAAAAGTGAGAGAGGGAGAGACTCCCTCTTCTGGGTTAAACATTCAGATTCAGCCTAAACATCACGATTTCTCGCACTGCTCCGGCGGCCAGTAATCAGATAACTGCTAAAACTTGTCAGAGGAGGGGAAAGAGGATGGGGAGTCTCTCGGGGATCCTTTGTCCAGGCGTTGGCACCGGGGCGGTATCCCCAGACCCGGGCCGAGCACGCCTGGCCAGCGAGCGGCCGGTGCGGCTCCGGCCGCAGCTTCTGCCGGGTAAGGACCCTCTCCCCGCGCTGGCAACAAGTGCGAGGACCCGCCGGCAGGACCGGCACCGGGACCGCTCCGACCACCGCTGCTCTGGCCGGGCGGCGGGGACCGTTCGCTCCCCTAGAGGAGAACCCCGCGGCTGCCCGTTGTCTCGGGGCAGGCAGCGGGCACGGACAGAGGCGAGGGGCAGGCCAGGGTGATGCCCTCCACTCCCGCCGAGGCTTTTTTTCCCGGGCGCAGGTGGAAGCCCAGCGGTGCCCGGTCCCGGGCAGAGACCGGGCCGGGCCGAGGAGGCATCGGGGGCAGGGTTGGTGCGGCGGCGCATGCGCGGCCCGTCCCCGCGCGCGCCCCCCGCGGCACCGGCGATCTCCGTTTCAGGCGGCGGCGGGACCTGTCACGGTGACGTCACCGCGGCGGCAGCCAATGGGCGGGCGCGGCGATTGTGTGGCCGGCGGGGCAGCGGCGCGGCCGGAGCGCGGCCCGTCCGGTCCCGCCGCGCCGTGAGGGCCGCCCCGGCCCCGGGCTGGACGGGCCGCGCCGCGGGACCTCCCTGGCCGCCGCCAAAGCCTCCCGCCGGCCCCCGAGCCCACCCGCTGGCACAGCCGCCCGTGCGTCCCGCCGCCAGGGCAGCGGCACCGGGAAACTTTTTATTTTGGGAGAAAGGAGGAAAAAAAAAAAAACAAAGAAAAAAAAAAAAAAGAAAGTTGTTTCCCCCGCTCCACCTCCCCCCTCTCCGCTGGCCTGTGTATCTCTCCTCCCGCTGTCAGGTGACTTTTTAGCGTTAGAAGCTAATGAGCGTGGATGCTCTGGGGATCCCGGTGATGGACCCTGCTGCTCTCTCCAGGCGGAACACGGCGCTCAGATTAGTAGACTTGGCGGGGGCTCCTCGCCACCATCACCGCCCCCCTCAGAGCATGACAGGCTTCCAGGGTGTCGCCGGGCATCCCCACACCACGGCGCCCACGCAGCCGGGGGAACACGCCGCCGAGTCCCGCCTCGGGCCGCAGCAGCTCCGGCCAGAACACATGGGGCACCGCCACCATCCTCTTCCTCATCCTCCTCCTCAGCATCACCCCGCGGCCCTTAAGATCAGCCCTGCCCCTCATCCCCACCACCAGCTCCACCACCACCACCACCATCATCATCATCATCATCATCATCATCATATGGCAGGCCAAGCCGAGGTGGTCTGTAGTCAAACGGCAGCGTTTGGCCCGGCGCAGTCACCAGCAGCCCCTTACCCCGTCTCTCACTCAGCCCAGGCTCTGGCAGCAGGTAGGGACTTCTTCATACGCAGAGACCTGCCGGCCCCACTCATGCCAGGGCTGACCGAGCAGCACCCCGCTGCAAGTTCTCACCACGGACTGTTTGTCTCAACAACAGGTAGCTACCCCGGACACCATGGTCACCACCACCACCACTCAGAAGCTGGGAATCCCTCTCTGTTCACTGGACTCCATGAGCAGCCTCCCCATGCAGCTCCAGGTGGCCATCTAAACGGACAGCTCAGACTGGGGTTACCTGGAGAAATGTACGCCAGGTCTGAACATTTCACTCAAGTACCAGCCTCCAGGACAGATCATTTTGCTGCTTCTTCGCTTCATAACTACGGTGGTATGAATCTGAACGTGAACCTGGCTCCACACCACGGCCCGGGTGCCTTCTTTCGTTACATGAGGCAGCCCATCAAACAGGAGCTCATCTGTAAGTGGATTGAGTTGGACCAGACTCCCAAAAAATTATGCTCGAAAACTTTCAGCACGATGCACGAGCTGGTGACTCATGTCACGGTGGAGCACGTTGGAGGACCCGAGCAGTCCAATCACATATGTTTCTGGGAAGAGTGTCCGAGAGAAGGGAAACCTTTCAAGGCCAAATATAAACTTGTAAATCACATCAGAGTCCACACAGGTGAAAAACCTTTCCCTTGCCCTTTCCCAGGCTGTGGCAAAGTGTTTGCCAGATCAGAGAATCTCAAAATACACAAAAGAACTCATACAGGTCAGTATGTAAAGCTCTCTTTACTCTTTCTCTCTGTTATTCAGCGTACTGTTTTCCTTTTTTTTTTTTTTTTTTTTTTTTAATTTATCCTTTGAGTTGTTATTGAATGCACGCCAAGTACTTCTGGAAAATAAATTCTCAGATTTGTTTGCTTCTTTACCGTTTGGAGAAGGGGAGGAAAGGGGGGGGGAAGGGGAAAGCAAGAGCAAATCTCAGAATTCTCGTCTGTAATTTTTTCTGGTTGTGCGGAGAGGCTGCTGTAATGTTTATATGGATAAATCTGGGTAAATATCGAATGATATAGCTACTGTTTCTTCTAATTCACACTGGCGAGGATTTTTTTTTTTTTTCCGATTTAAAGTAGTCGGGGGGAAAAAATGAAATCATTGTGCAAGCTCACAAATTAAAAGTGAACAATGGAAGTTACAACTTGTCTAGTCAGTTTTGACTGATGTCTCTGAGATGCTGCTGCTCGAACATTGTGAGAATAACACAGCTGCGACCTTTTCGTTCAACAGTTCTGTTTTGGGCAGAGGGAGTTTCAAATGTTTGATCTGAATAACACTGACATTTTTAATGAGCATTGCCTTCCAACGACTTTCTGCATTCGCAAATATGGGGAGCTGCAATTTCTGACTCTCGTGAAGGGGGGGAAAAAGAAAAGAAAGAAAAGAAACCCTTGTATTGTTTCGGCCTGTACATTCTGAAATGTCATTTGCAGATCTGTTAAGTGAAATTGGGACATGTGTCAGAAACATCTGTTAGTTCTAGTTAACAGAAAATAAAGTAACACGATGGACGATCTTGCAAAACTACGTTTGAACTCTTCCGGCCAGGAAAGCATTTATAATTAATGAAATTGCACGTAGAAAGTTTTCACACTTCCAGGAGCAGCTTGTGAAGTTGTATTAATTAGTTTAGCAGCCGGTGTTTGTAGTCTATAGCGCTGGCTTGTCCTTTTTTTTTTTTTTTTTTTTTTTTTTTCCTCTCTAAAGAAGAAGATAAGAAATAAGCCCTTTTTGGAAAATTTAATCTGTTCCAGTGTAGGGTTTTCCACCTCCCACCCCCTTCTGTACAGCCTTATGCACTGCGAGGGAAACTACATAATCCTATTGTAAGATCTGCTTACAGCCAAACGATTTTTTTCGCCTTCCAGTTCATAAAACTCCCCTTCCCCCATGCTTGGTGCAGGGTTTGACCTTCCAGGAGTTGCATTTTTTATGATAGAGCGCGACATGATATAATATGCAGAACATACACTAATTTCGTATCGCTATCGTCTAAACATAGCACTGAGATTTTACAGCGACCGTCACTCGTCACCTCATTATTTTTCCATCGCTCTATGAGGAGTAAGTCTGTGTGCGGGGCGGGGGGGTGGGGGGGGAGGAGGTGGACGACAGCGTAGTTGTGTTCCTCGGCTGCTTTCTTGGCCCCCTTTTTCCTCGAAAAAGGGGTATCCCCGGGTCACGTAACTTGTATCCTAGCCAGTTCCTTGTTGGATCAGCACAGGTACAGCCATTAACCGGGAGAGCTCATCTCTTAATGACAGTGTTTTTCTTAAGTAAACAAACTTTTACTGCTCTTTAACGGCCTCACTGTTTGAAGTCTCTGAAGCAGAAAATGGTTAAATTCTTGGGAAAACTGACCTACATCGGAGATGCAGGTTCAGGGCGAACGCGAGAGTGGAGATTTGCGTTTATTAAACACCATTCGGCGGGTCTGTACTTTTGGCTTTAACTTTCTCGGTGATTAATTGCTGTATTGTGCAAACTCCTGCAGGGCCTTTATGGTTCCACCGTTTCTATTAAACACCCAGAAGTTGTCAAAAACGCAATGTTTCTGAAACCCTAATAGAACTCACTACGAATTATTCATGAAGACAGTTCTAGATTCAACAGGAAAATTATTGCCTCCTTAAATATTAATGACTTCTGATTTCTCCGAGGCTGGGGAGCAGGCAGAGGGATATCTGGCGGTGCTCGAGTTTTCCAGGTTGGAGGATAAGGCCGTTAAGACGGCGGCAACAGGACGAGTAGGACGGGCTGGGATCACTTCACCGCCTTCCCTGAGGGCCAGGAACAATAGTGCGAGGCGTGGGACGGAGCCCCGCTCCCTCCCTGCGGCCCCCGCCGCCCCCTCGCCTCGCCCGCTGCCCGGGAGCCGCCAGCTCCGGCTTCCCCCCACCACCACTCACCCGGAGAAGTTGGTAAATACCTTAATCCACTCCCGGAGACGGGGGATTATGCCACAAATTCCAAGCTGAATTTCACTGAACACTTTTGCCCAGCTACAAGTGTGCGGGTAAAATGGCGGTTGAGTCTCCATCGCCCGCGGAACTTTGTGCGTGGCTGCGGCTCCGTGCCCGGGCTGCGGCAGCCGGGACCGGTGCAGTGTCCTCTCCCTGCCGGGCAGGGATTTCCGCGTGAGGAAACCTGCTCTCGCGAAAGGAATACTTGCAAACGGCTCGGATGGCTCCTCTTTACTGAGGCGTTCAGGGAATGCAACCCGGGCAGCTGAGAAAATGCTGCCCTCTTCCCACTTGAAACCCGGCTGCACGGACGGACCTTTCAGTGGCTCTTCCAGGGGGTTAAGAGAAGTTGAACATTTTTCAACTCGGCAAAGCGCAGTGCGGTGCAGCCTGCTTTTACCTGAATGGAACTCACTTTGCACAAGCGGAGTGCTTATGAGGATGGCTTTCCCTGGGGTCTCCTAACTTACTGCTTGCTTGTACTACACTAATATCCTTGATTTGTTGTCTCAACTTAGATGCTGAAGGTCAAATTATTTCCTTACGTGAAACTCTAATTAGATTATAGGCGAGCGTGTGCCTCTACATATGCACCGCTGTATGTCGACAGTATTTGGTTACAGAATCCGCATCGTTTTGTGAGAGACCTTATTTTTAACCTCTTCCCTCCCTTCCCTCCAACGCCAGGTATTTACCCATCCTCTGTGCAAATGTTAGCGGTGCAGGATGTCAGTGCTCCTCATTGACTATTACAGTGAGGAAAGGGCATACTTTAAAACGCGGAGCCATGAGCCTTTCCCACCCACCTTGCATAAAGTGCATTCATGTGAAATATTTGGAATGCCTTCCTTTATTTGTCTCTGCTCGCAGCCGAGCCCCATGTAGGCTGAGTCTCTTCTAAATTTAATCATGACGAATTGAGAGGGGGAAAAAACGACAACCACAAACGTACAACCCAAGAAATTAAAAAAACCAAACCAAAACAAACACACAAAACCAAATATTGGAAGTCTTTTCGGCTACATACGCCATGATGGTGAACACAGTTGCTTTGTTTGCTCTTCACGGTAAGGTTAGGCCATGTATTTTTGTGGAGTCCTCTCCGCCCTGCTATTTTTTGACTTTTGACGGATGAGGAAGATATTTTCATAGTCGGTTAGTACAGGACCTGGGTACCCCTTGGCAAGCAGGGTTTTGCAGTTTGCTATTGTCAGCGACAATAATGCCGCCAGCATTTCATCCTTCATCTGGCTGTGGCGTGTTTCCTCAAAAACCTGCTGTATATTGTCTACCATGCCAGGTCCACACGATTCGAGGTTAAACTTTCACACGACTCGAGCAACACGATTGTATTTCTATTATGTGTAATATCACTTATTATATGATCAGACAATTTAATCCCGATTGCAATTCCTTCAGTGACTGTGTAAGTTGAAAGGAAAAGGGAATCCTACACTCGCGACAGTGCTGTGCTCTGGCCTAGTCATCCTTCTTCAGAATCTTTATCGTTTTTCCCCTACAATCGATATTTCTTTTTGAAATATTTTGTACTTTAGCACATGGAATCAGCAAGCTGGGGAGCGGGGAGAGGAAGGGGATGTGGATCTTCCATGGCATTGTAATCAGTGCAAGTATGAAGTGGATGAAATATGATCTAGCCAGGTTATGAAAAATATTTCCACGTGCCTAGGAGACTGTGAGAAATGTATTTAACGTAAAAACCTTCGAAGGGATAAATCACTGACCGCTCTTTCTGCAGGACTTCCGAGTCTGCGGGGACAGCAAAAGTTTGCTCAGAACGAGCAGTTCTCCTCTAAGTTTTCCTTTTTCGGAGCTTTGTCTTTTGCACAGACCCCTACGATGGCACACACACAGGCCAGGGGAAAGAAAAGGAGAAGCTGGCCGGGCAGGGCGCTCCGCGTGCGGAGCCGGCAGCTCATCCGAGTGGGCACGGAGTGGCAGCTCCGCGGAACGCTCGGCGGGGCCCGCGGGGCAGGGGCAGAGCTAGTGAGAGGAGATTCCGCGGGGCGAGGAGCCGTGGCAGGGCCGGAGAGAGGGGTCCGGGGAGGCTGTGGGCTGTGGGGGTGAGGGATGCGCTGCTCCCGGTCCCGCCGCCGCCGCTAATGGCTGTGCTCGCCCATTGCCTCCTGCAGGGGAGAAGCCGTTCAAATGTGAATTCGAGGGCTGTGACAGGCGCTTCGCCAACAGCAGCGACAGGAAGAAGCACTCTCATGTCCACACCAGCGACAAGCCCTACAACTGCAAAGTGAGAGGCTGCGACAAGTCCTACACTCACCCCAGCTCCCTGAGAAAACACATGAAAGTGCACTGCAAATCCCCTCCTCCCAGCTCCGGCTACGAGTCCTCCACGCCCTCCTTGGTGTCCCCCTCCTCGGACTCCGGCCGGGAGCCCCCCGCCTCCTGCTCCCACGCTGAGCCCTCCGCGCCCGCGCAGCCCGCCGCCAACCTGAGCGAATGGTACGTGTGTCAAGGCGCGGGGCCCCGCGGCCCCCCCGGACCCCCCGGCGCCTCCCCGCCGCCGCGCCTCCCCACCGAGCCCCGGCCCCGCTTCTAGGGAGCGCCGGGGGCGGCGGGCCCGGCCCGGCCCGGCCGGCACGGGGAGCGCCGGGCACGGGGATGCCGAGCGGGAGCGGCAGCGAGAGGCGCTTAGCGGAGGGAGAGAGGCTGCGGAGCGCACGGGTGGGCCCTGCCTGCGGCCCCAGCACCACGCATACCGGAGGGCTGCGCTCGCCTCGGCCGGGCGCTGCCACCTCCTCCCGCCGCGCCACACACCCCCACTCTGACCGCCTTGCTCCAGTCTGTTTACATGCCAACTGATTTGCATTCTCTTTCCTTATCCCTGTCCTTTCCCCTTTCCTTCCCTTCCTTTCCCTTTCCCTTCCCCTTCTTCTTCCCATTTTCCTTTCTCCTTCCCTTCAGTGGTTTCATACAGATTTTCTCTGTACAGATTTTCTCTTGTCAACAGTACTGTGTGCTGCACTGTTCTGTTCGCCCACGATTTTCTGTGAGTGTGGTTTTTTTTAAGAAATATATATATATATAAACTATTATTTGTTACCAATTTGTACAAAATGGATCCATTAAATTTTTTGATTAATTAACCCGTTCGATGGACGTTTCTGTCGAGAATCTCCTTACTTTTCCCTCTTTCTGTATAAAAATACATATATATATATTTCCTCCCCCCCCACCCAGTAGTCGCTAATAAAGAAAGGCCCAGGGGGTGCGATGATTGACTGTCCATTTTAGCTCCCACTGGTAATGACTTCTAATACCTAAACATGCCCGTCCCCACCCAGAGTGCGCTCCTGTTGAACCGTGGGCGCTGAAGCTCCCGGGGGGCGGTTCTGACGGGGTGGGGGGAGACCATTGTGTGACGTCAGGGCCAGGGCGGGGGCCGGGCAGCCCCCGGCAGCGCGGGGACCCGGGGCCGCTGCTCCACGGCTCTGCCCTGCGAACAGCCCCGAGGAGAAATGAACCGCTCCCACAACGCGGCTTTAGCATCTCCATCCTGTCCCAGAGTCTCAAACCTATAGGGTTCACTGCACTGGTTCAGAGAAAGGGAGGGGGGTAAAAAAAATAAGCAAACACCAAAATAAATAAGCAAACCTCTCCACTGGGGTAGCTTGAAACTACCGAATGGTGCCGTTTTAATTACTTTAATGATGTTTAAGAGTACCAGATAGTATAGGCAAATAAATAGCATAGACTGCTGGAAAGGGTTTCTATGGCTTGCGGAGAGCAGACAGAAGGCTGCTGTAACCGCCTCCTCTCGTGTCTGACAGATCACCTCCGCACCCAGGTGACTGGGGTTACTGTGTGTGTACAACTGTACACGTACGCACATAAACACGTGTATGTTGATACCGAGAAACAGAAAATCTACAGGAAAATAAATAGCTGGTCAGTGACTAAAAACACCCCAGTGCCCAGTGCTTTCCTTGCTATACCACCGTATTTTTCTCCTAAGGCACCAAGCCGAAGTTCCTTTCTTCATTCGCCCAAATTCAACTTTTGTATTTAAACACCACGAATAGTGACAACAGCATGTCGCTAAGGGAATATACTTAGGAAATTAGTTAGGTGAGAGCAATGTGTGAAAGAGAAACCTAAACAGGGGAGAGTTGTGCCCCTCTCCAGCCCCCCGAAACTTGTGTCACGGAAATCAAGAAGTGCAAAAGCCAGATGCGGGTAGGGAGGATGTTTCCATCAAGTCCTGAGATCTGTTTATTTCTTTATTTCTCTATTTACTGAAGTATTTGGATGTGCAGGCTAATCACCTTTAATTTTTCATTTGCTTGTTACAGATGTCTACCCCGTTGCTCTCAAGGTAATCTAGACAGACGCAGCTGAAAGCCTGAGTCTTATGCCTTAGACATCAAAGCAAGCTCGCACAAAGAAGTATTTCTTCACAACGGTGAATCTTCATGGTAAGTTAGGATTTCTATGGCAATAGGCAAGTCATACTTAAATAGTGAAAGGCGAAGTCTGGAGCCCGTCCAGTCTTTTCATTAAGGACATAATATTTACGTCTAACAGGCCCTTTTTCTTGTGTATACAAGTATATATTTTTGTTTGACGCGAACTAAATCATTTTCATTTAATTTCCGGTAAACAAAACCCACGCGAACAGGGCACTTGTTCCAGACCATAATAAAAATGGATAAGACTGTCAGGAAGAAAAGGCCCGCTTGAACCGTCGCCTCAGCTCACTTTTGTTTCTGCTTTCTGCCAGGATCAGAGAATGCATTTGGGATTTGAGGGCGAGTTTCTAAAGGCAAGGAAATGGTTTTTAAGGGGGGAAAGAAAAGGAGAAAGGTCTAATCAAGCTCGGGTTGTTCAAAGGGCCTGATTTTGGGGTTGAAAGTGTGAGTTTTATGGTGCATCAGCATGCCACGTTAGGATCGCTATGGTAATGAGGAGAGCAATAGCAAGCGGCCTTCAAAGGAGGCACACTCCATTTGAGACAGTCTATTAAGATACATTTGCACTGACCTTTGGTTTCATGCTAGCTTAATACACTCAATCTGCTCCCCGCTAGAGATAGACTTCCTCCACCTAATGCACTTCGGCGGAGCTGGGTTTTGCTGGGCTTCGCCCTCCCCCCGAGGCGGGCTCCGTTCCGACGCTGTAGCCCTGGTCTCCTTCTCCCCAGAGTAAGGGACTGCCAGCCCCCCAAGCTCGACGGGAGCTCCCGCCCGCTCTCCTCAGCCTTGCTGACCAGCTTCTAGCAGCAAAACTGGCCACGAAGCCTGAGAATTGCTTCGCTTTCCTCCCCACCGAGCGTGGGAGGGGAAGATAGGATGGGGACTGGAAGATCCCCCTCCCTGGGCTGCCTCTGTGTCAGGGAGTAGGTGTCCCGATGGAAGGCCCCCAGGAGCTGGAAAGCGGGCTGAGGTCCGGGGGGAGATGGCCGTACCCCCTTCCCACTCCGCCCGGTCCCGCTGTCGCTGCGCGGCAGAGAGCGGAGGCTCCGCGGTGCGGGGAACTTGACACCCGCATGGCCGGGGCCATGGGCGCTGGGCCATGGGCCCGGGAAAGTTAGAAGTCCATGTTCCAGTAATTGTCTTGTTGTTTATTTTATCCAAGTACCCTAGTGAATAGGGGAAAAATAAACACGGGGGAAAAAAATTCAAACAGTTGAGTCGTCTTTAGTGCCAGCCCTTGTGGTTGAATAAAAAGGATGGTCCAATTTCTATTGAGCTGAGAAATCTTTGAAGTGGGAGTTATTATCTGAGAAATTCCTGCTCGTCGTCCTAACAACGCTGATGAAACGTAAAAGGTTCTTTGTCAGCGATTTGTTCTCCTCTCTGTCAAACTCACCCTGCCCGTTAGCTTTAAACCGTTTCTAAAGAGATTCAAAAATCAAACTTTTAAAGATAACTTTAGGGGCCCAGAGGGTGCAGAAAATACCAAACTATCGAATCCTGTGTATAGACATACATCTGGATATATGTGGCTGTGTCTGCGTGAAACTCTGACTTGTGTACAGATGTCCATAGATGTCTGTATGACCTTACAGATCGAAAGTTGAAATTATGTCCATTGTTTTTGCATTTCATCCTCCAAACTTTTCCTTCTAATAAATTATTCCTGCACACACACTGCATAGAATGCGATTCTTGGGTAAAGGCAGAAACATTGGGTTTCATTAACACCACTTTGTGACCAAAAAATGTTTTCTTTCCAGTAGAGTGAAAGCAAGAGCGTAGACATAGAGTAAATTCTTTGATCATTTAACAGTCCGAATACCTATCAAGCATGTATATACTGCAATGTATCGAAGTTGTTAACGCATTCAAAGTGATGGCTTCCATATGCTCTCATGTTTTATTGTCTGTACGTGTAAGGATAGTCGAACTGCATCCCTTTTGTATCTTCATTTTATAAACACAATGGTGTTGTACTGAAATGATTCCCTGATCAAGTTTTATTTAGTAGTTTCCCACTGGATATCATGCAATGCCCTGTTCGGAATATGAATTCCTTGAAGTTGTAACTTATCTGTACTTCTGTTTTAGTTGTTAAAGAATTACCTGAGCCCAATCCTGCCATTCTAAGCCAAACCATTTATTTAATGGGACCTTTTCTGAGTAAAGACAGAGTCAAATTAGAGTGGAGTGGGTATTACTATTATTATTATTATTTTTTGGTCTTGTCATATTTATGAAAAAATCCAGCACATTCCTTGTGAGCTGTACAGAGAAGAAGCATCTGAAAAATGTAGCTTTCAGAAAAACATTTACAATGTTGGTATGCTGTATCTCTTTCCAGACTTCTTATATTCCTTATTTTTCTTTATCACGTGTTTGACAATGAAGGAATATTCTGTTGTGTGCTTGAACATACTATTTATTTTTAATATTTGGATTTTTTTTTTACAATAAATATTTATAAGCATTTCATTTATATGGTTATTTTTACAAATGTGCACTTTTAAAATGTGTTTGTACTGATGATACCGAGCCATTCCTAAAACACTGTGTATTCAACCTTCTCTTTCTGTTGGTTTTTATACTAGTTGAAAAAAAATTTGCCCAAACCTGTGTACTATTAATGTGGTGTACAATCAAGTATTAATGGGTGGTTTTTTTTGTTGGTCTTTAACCTTTTTTAATGTTAATCGTTTTAGGTTGGCATTTCCATTAAAAGAACAAAACAAAACAACCCCCTTCTCTGGTTTAATTTCTGAGACAACATTTTTCAGATCGCAGACTTCAAACCAATTTTACTTTAGGCATTGACCAAGGCACAGTGTGCAGAAACAGAGCCCGTGTCATCCAGGTGGAGCCCTGTCCCTCTGGAGGGTGGGTGCCTGTCCCGGTTACCTCCGCAGTGGCACCCTAGCCCCTCACGGGCACCGTGCGGCTCTGGGGACACCAACAGTGGGATACTGGGCACCAACACTCGGGGCTTTGGCGTGATTTTTCAGCGGGGCCACCCCGGGAGGCTGCTGCTCCCCTCAGCCCCAAGGGTTGTTGGTTCGCAGGATGCAAGTGTTCTTTTGAAGAATTTCCCCCCTCCCACCCGTCCAGAATGGGTCGCCGTCACAGAGAAATAAAACCCTTTTATAAGATTCCTAGTAGGATTTAGCGCGGTTTTTTTTTCTTTTTTTAAGAGATGGAATTCTTTCGCCAGCTAAAGTAATCTGAAAGTAAGCCTTTTTCGCCTTGCGTATTCTCCTGATGGATGTTAATAGGTTCCAGGGTTTCGCAGCTCCTGAACCTGCTCGGAGCTCCCCTCGCATGACAAACGCCAGCTTTGCAGTTCGGAGGGATGCAGCAGCCCCGGGCACACCGCGGCCCGAACCCGCCGGGCGCCTTGCGCATGCGCTGCCTCGATTCCTTTTAGAAAAGGAAAACTTGAAAGAAGTTGCCTAACACAGAGAGATGACAAAAAGTTGGCTTTAGCTGCCAGGAATATTGTCAATAGAGAATACATTTGACTACACGAAGGGAGAGAGAGAAAGAAAGAAAATAATTTAAGAAATAATAGAATTCAAGAAAAATAAATGAAGGCAAACATTTTTGCTAGTCTGTAAAAGACAAAAACTGGCCCATAAAGGAAAGGAGAGCTAACAGTACATGCTAATTAAAGAATACAATTCTATGGTCTATAATGATTGAGCGAAGACATGTACTTATTACACTTGACTGTCAACAAGGGAAGGAATGTCCCCTCAGACAACATGGTGAGAGACGTGTGGGCATTATTAGTGGCCCTTTTATAGACATTGCCTTTTCTTTCTCAATGCTGACAAACCATTTTGGAGGGAACCATCCCCTGTTGCTTCCTATCATCGATCCCCATGCAAGGCCCTGCATTGTGCAAGTGCATTAATTAAAGACCATTCATTTAACAAAAGCACATTGTATGCTCAGGAAAGGAAGATTAGAAATATGAATCAGTAACCGAGACCCGTTTCCGCCACCTTACCGGGAGAAGTGGAAGGGAAGGAGGTGCAGCGTGGTTAAACCATCTGCACCTCCCAGACGGAGCGGGGCTCAACTCCGGTTGGGCTTTTTGGGAAAGAAATCCTGAAACTGACTACAATTGAAAATAACGACAACAGAAAAAAAAAAGATTGTCAAGTGTCTCTGTGGGCGCCAGATTGCTCGACCCTGCTCGGCTCCTCGCCAGTCGCCCTCTCCAAGGGGCTGCCCAGCTCGGAACGGCCCGGCTCGGTCCGGAGCCCCTTCCCGGGGCCGGGCCCCCCACCCGGGAGCGACCGTGTCCGGGGCTGGTGTGCGTGTGCACACACATCCCCACACACATTTGTTATGTCAACTGGTTCTCTCCAGCTGCACGTAGAGACACAGGCACACGGACCTGCGTCCATCCCTTCCCACCCCTGCGCTGCCCAGATTTTTGCAGTCGGAAGGAAAAACCATCTGGTGCTCCAAAGCCGGTCGCGACACAAACGTGACTTATCGTGACAAGGTAGAAGGAATACGCAGAGAGAAGGAGGTTATGAGGGAGCAGGGGAAGGACAGAAGACGGATTCCCAGTATCACCCACATGACTTGCTAAGCGGCTCCAGCTCCTCTAAAACCTCTGGGCCATATGTTAGTTTATTTACACCCTTTGTCTTTTCGTGTGTAGCCTAGTGAAATAATATTCCTGGGATATAAATGAAAGTAAGCTACAGTAAACAAACAAGGGCAGCGCCTGCTAAAGCGATATGTAACATTTCTGAGTTTCCAACAGAGTATGTCGTTCCCATGGTTATAATGGGGCCAGGATAGCAATTAAAGCTTTTATTTAAAGCCCCTAGATTTTTAATGCTGAATGACACGTTGACTCCATTTTCTCATAGATGATTTGGAGTTTTTTGAAGGATTACACTATGGGAAGAAAAAGAGGGGAAGGACAAAAGTCACCGCAAAAGCAACTCTTTAACAGTTAAGAAAAAATGGCACAACAGACTAAGGTGTTCTTAATGATGGCAACATCTCAGAGAAACCTCTGCAACTTCCCGTGAGTCTGACTTTGTTCTCAGCTTCTTCTCCATTTGGATGCACCCCGCTCCGAGGCCAGGACCACCGTGGCTCCTTTGGATCAGGCGCTGAGACCCCGCGGAGCTGCAGAGGGTGCGGGCAGCAGTTCCTGCGTTTCAAAATCCGTGCATCAACTTCGTTTTCTCCGTCATGAGGCAGCCAATCTCATGACCGGGCTGGAGCTTGCCAGTCTACGAGGAAATATTTTTCCTAAAATAAATAGGACTCTCTAACAGATCGTCAGACATTTTCTTTCTCCCCAGTCAATGTTACCCAGAGGATCGGCTCTGTACTGCCGCAAAACCCGTCATTGCGGGTTGCCTGGACCGGGGAAGCTACCCCGGGGGGCTGAGCCCCCGGCAGCGGGAGCGGGGAGGCCCCCGGGACGGCGCTGCCCTCGGCAGCAGCTCCCTCTTGCCCCCTTCGCCTCCCCTGCCTCGCTGCTGCCTCTCAGGATACCTGCTACAGCACGCCCTGAAAATCAGAAAAAAGCGTGGGCACCACCACTCCCCCATAATCCCCCAACTGTTTCGGGAAGACACACAAAAAAATTAGTCCTCAACTTTTTGACTAGTGTCTCCTGGCTTAAATTATCCTCTGCCCTGAGTGGGGGCAACAGTGAAGCAATGTGAGCTCCCTGCTCCACTGCCTGCTCCTGCCAGCGGCCGGGGAACAGGGTGCGTCTGAACTTGGGCACAACTGGGCAGCCCTCCCTCCTCCTCGTCACGGGGAGTCCCGGAGTGGGGAGTCACAGGGAGGTTTCAAGGGGGGAGGTTTTGTTATCCCTACCTGAGGACAGATTAATCCTCGCATACACTTGATAAAGATGAAGATCTTGCTGGGAGGAAAAGGGAAAAAACGGGAAGGAAAATAAAGGAATCGCTGGATTGTTATTGTCTAGAAAACAGGCCACCTTAAAAAACCTGTTGTAGAAATACAGAGAGTCCTTTAAGTGTGAAATATCATTTCATTGTAAATAGTCAAAAAAGAGTCGGTAATCCAACTTCCGGAAACTGTTCTGAATTATTTCAGCAGACTCTTTTAAAAGAGGATTAGCAGGGCTTTAGGGGCAAAATCCTTCTGTTTTATTCAATCTCTGATTTTATGTTATAATTACTAGATGTAAAGACTCGCGAATTAGTATGCAGGCGTCGTTCAGACATTATGCAGGTGCTATTCTAATCATTCAGCTTTTTAATTAAGGAACGAGGTAAGAAAACAGAATCATAAAAACACTTTTGTGAGAGCTGAGAAAATCGTGAGCGACTGCATGAATAAAGCCTTTATACCTTATCCTGACAGGTCAGACACCAATTGCCTGACTTACGACCTTTTCTTGCTGAAACAATGGTTAACAGCTTTCTCACCTTGTTCCCATTATAGCCTTTATTCTCTCAGAGAATTTATGGAAATGGCCCTAAAATGCTTACACTAAAGAGGGAGATGCAAAAAGGTATTGCAATTTTAATTGGTGCGTGTCCCGTACAAAGATACTTTAATTCGGGGTCGTTCGAGAATTGAGGCGCTCGGCTCGGCACGAGGATTTGGGTAGATCGAAACGGTTTGAAGCATAAAATTCTCCTTCAGGAGAGGAGGGGACACAAACAAACAAAAAAGCCACCCAAAGTTGCCGGAATGCCCGGACAGCCGCCGCGGCTGGGACGGCGCCGGTCCCCCTTTGTTCAGCGCATCAGAAGGCATCGTGTTCCTTGGTCCCGCGATGCAAACTTAAAGCCTTTGTGGGGCTTTGTTATTATTATTTAATTTCTTTCCCTTGCCTTCCTCCTCTCCCCTCCTCTCCACCCTCCCCACGCCTGGCACGACTGCATCACGTGTATTAACATATGAATGAAACAACCAGAGCCAATGCACTTAAGGTAATACCTATGCTCCGTTCTCGCCTGATTATCTTTTTATAGAAAGTTACATTAACTAATGACATTTACATAAATATGAATAATTAGTAAGGTAAGTAATTCTGCTCCGACGGGGGAAGGAGGAGTAAGGAAGAGCCTGGGACCTGAACCCAATTTTCGTCTCCGTAGACCTGGACGCTGCTTCGCCCTGGCACTGGACAGGAGGCATGGAGTCCTCTGCGGGGAGGAGGAGAACTGTCACGTTTATATTGTTCTCTCTTCCCCCCCCCCTTTTTTTTTTTTTTCCCCTAATGCGAAACTTTTCTCTTGTGCCCCTCTTTTATCTACCCTCCAGACCTCCAGTTCTGAGCAGAGTTCAGTGGCTGTAAATGATAGGTTCCCAAAAGCATCAATCCGCGCTCCTCTAGTACTTGGCCGAGAACAATGCAAGTATTAGGATATCAGCAGCACTCGAAATGATCACGCGTTAAATTATTTTGCTTTCACGGATGAGGGGGCTTTTTTCCAATGTAAATCAAGCGCTTTAGTTATTAAGTCTGAACACTAATCTCCAACAACCTTTACATAATGTGGCAGAATGTGCCACACCACTTCGCACCTGCACTCTGAATAGAGCCGCCTTTTCAATGTAAGACACGCTTGTTGCCCCTGGGCTCCAAAGGAGTTGTGTGAATAAGTCAAGCTTTTTGAATACCCCTACTCGCTTTCTCTTCCTCCTTTGATCACAGAAAATGTCTTCTAATTTGTCCTTTTTCATTGTAACAACGTTTTCAAGTCTCTTTTTATTTTCCAAACCACATATTTATAAAGAACATAAATCGCCCCAGAAAACAAAAGTTCTCTCCTAGCCAACTGGCCGAGTAGCCTATGACCACTTTGTTATTCACAAGGAGAAGGAGAAAACAAAGTTCTCGCAAAGACTGTTGCTTCTAGAGTTTGTCCTAAACAAACGTTTAACTTCGGGACAGGACGCGGGGGGAGAAACATGTTTGTTTCCTTCAAAAATAAGAGCAGGTCCATTTGCCTTGGGGATCTGCTTGCTGCTCTCTCCAGGCTGGTGGGCAGCTGCGTTTCAACCTTCTACCGGCGATAAATGGCGAGGAGGAGGGCAGAAGGGACCGGTATCTCTCTTTGACCACTGGAGTGACTGAAGCCTCCGCCAACTTCCTGAGCCCACCAGACAGATCAGGGCGAAGCCAGCTGTAGCGAGCGGGTTTGCACGCATTAATTCTTAGCTGAGCTGCCCACTTTAACGACCTTCGAGGATAATGAACTCTAATTTATAAATCCGAGAAAGATGTCAAAGTTAATAGGGAGCGGAACCACTGAAAAAAAACCGCTGGGCTCCTTTCTCCCCCAGTCCACCATCTCCCCGACACTGTTTTCCGCCGAGGAGTGGGGCAGAGGCTGCCCCGGCGCCGAGTGCGCGATGCCCGGCCCAATGGCTCCAGGCTGCCCTGCCCGCTCCGCAGACCCGCATCAGCTGCGGGGACAGAGGCCAGAGCCCAGCAGGGATTCCACCCCCTGCTTCCACCTCAGCCCTTTCTCAGACATCTCCGAGGTGCTTTGCCCGAGTGTCTGCTAAGGAGCAGTAGGTTAATGGCATTTCAGTGAAGTTGCTCTCTCTGCAGGCTAAGCCCAACCTAGGAGTTTCTCACTCCTCCTTCTCACAGACGGGTTTCCGGACGACTCTTTAACATCCCTATTCATTAGCACGTTAATCAAGGCTGTAATCCCAGCGAAGAGGTGCCTGTGCATTCCTGCTGCAGCTAAAGCCGCCTCTCGAGCGTGCACCTATGTGCAGCGCTGCGCAGCGCCCGCTCCCCCCTCCGACGGGTGCTTCCACCGAGAGGCTGTTTCCTTACATTACCGTAGGCTCCGGGTAAGAAAACTAACAAACCCTTCTAATACAGTTTAAAACACTTTGATGTCTTGCCAAGAAACACACTTCCTTCAAGAGACAAGTCAACATTTGTTTTTCACATTAAATGGCATTTAGTTGCCACTGAAAAAATGATGCTGAAGGACCACTTTTTAATTCGATGTATAACAACCGCGGGGGTCTAAGAGAAAATAACGGCGAAAGCTATAGACACAAATAACTAAATTACCAAAACGTTAGTATATCTCCTAGGTTCATTAATATGTAACAGACTCCCCAGTTAATCTCCAAAAGCCAGTGTTCCCCCTCTAAAATAGCACTCTGGGACGAATTGTACAGGAGATCAATCACTGCTAATGCAGTAAGGTTTACTGCAAGGGGGGAAAAAGCTATTTACACCTTCAAATAGAAGCTTTTGAGATTTAAGAGTAAGGGTCATACATCACCAAGAATAAATGATTATGAATTGGTAAACGCGCCCTCCAGCCATTAGCTATGCGACGCGATTTATCATTTCTGGGTGTTTTTCTTTTTAAAATCATCTGGCTGTTTGAAAAGAAAAGCATGACGGAGAAAAAAAACACCGCGGGAAAGTTTGTTTTTGCATATACTATAAGTCATCAAAACATGGCTATTCAGAAATAAACGGGGTCACTTATGAACTGCTTAACGAGAGACAATAAAGCCCTTTCATTGTACGCTTTTATGACTCAGGGATCGGTGGGCTTCTCCCAGCCCAGCCTCCGGCCGTCTCTGCCTTTTTTTCTCCTTTCGTTGTAACTTACAAACCCGCGAGTGCTGTAAGAAATCACTTATGCCCTAAAAAATTTAAAATAATATTTAAAAAAGGTAAAAAAGAAAAAGGTTGCCAGTGTCTTTCTATCGCTTGGCATTATGTTGAACTCAAGCTGCAGGAGACATTTTGCCAGTTTTGAACAATTGCCAGTCTTTATCCAAGAGGGTCAGAAACAGCCGTGTGAGAACTGGACCTCAGTCCTCGCTGGGGAGGACCTGCCCTAGATGTGAGATGGTGGGACAAGAGACTCCTATTTCCTTGTCTCCATCAGAGAAAAAAAAAAAAAAAAAAAAAAAAAAAAAAAAAAAAAAAAAAAAAGGAGATGAGGGCTAGTTTGGGTGGAAAACCTTGCAGCCCAGGTCCGTGGAAGCCAGCTCAGCCCATCTGGTGATATCTAAATATTCTTGTGTCTGTGTAGTTGACTCTTTATTTTTCTTAAACTATTATCATTAAAACTGTTTCACAATGCCAAGTAAACTTTTTTCCACTTAGGCTCTCAGGGCGGTGGGAATGTTGTTCATCAAAACAAATAATTTGCAATAAAACACATACTTCAGAGATGGGAAAGAATGACAGCGTGCTGCCGAAGGGCGGGGAGAGGAGAGCTGGCGGCCCCCCGCCCCGGCTGCTGGGGAGCCGGGGTGGCGATTCCCAAGGCCCCGAGCTTGGGGCAGGCATCGGGATCTGCCGTCGGGGGAGACAGCCGGGACACCCGATGGAGAGGGGGAGCGTAACAAACGAGGTTCTGGGGGGAAAGTCACCTGCCATCTCCCAGAAACCTCTTCCACTCCATAAACAACTAAGCACCAGTCCAGCTGCGAGGTGCTGGCTGTGCGCTGGGAGGACGTCGAGGGCCACCTCTGGAGCACTCTCTGGACTTGGCTCTCAGAAACATTGGGCAGACCCTGCAGGCCTCTTGCAGAGGTGTGTTCGGACCTCCGCTCGAGAGGGCCTCCGGGGAAAAGATAGAGTTCCCTAAACTCTTACATCCCGCTGCCCCGATGCGTCGGGCTTCAACTGTGACAAGTGCCTGTTTTCTTAGGGTAAGAGATTTAATGTAGCTGGTGAAAGGGTCTGTGGCAGTGAAGCTCACAGGAGGTAAGCAGCTCTGCTAGGAGGCTTTTTAGTCCCACTTCTAACGCTCCTAACATATTTGCAAAATTTGGGAATAAAGGGACTTGGTTTTAGTCTCGAGGACGAGCTGAAATTTCTGGTTTGTTTTACAAGCTCGTTACAAGCACATTTGGCCAACGGGCACAGTTTTATGTAAAGACAAAGACACAGAGCCCATTCTGGGAAATGCGGGGCTTTTAGAAAACTCTGCTCCGTGGCTTATTGTCTACTGGGTGGCTTTGGGAATAAAAACGCTCAAACACAAACCCCAAACTCAAGGCAGTTGCACGAGATGGGTTGCTGACCCTCCGAGTGCAAATACCTTGGAGGCACATGGAGACATTTATCGGGAGATGCTGTCCCCTCTCATCTTCTCCCTGCTCCCCACGGTAAGCACCGAAGCTTTCCTGTGCCAGCCGCGGAGAGCCGAGGGCGAGGGCGGAGGCGGCGCAGGTCCCCGTCCGGGCGGCCATCCTGTGCCCCTCGCCCACCAAAACAGTGGCCACCTCGCCGTGGACTTCACTGGGACATGAGCAAGTGTGCTCTGTGCAGAGAACGGGGGGACTGTGGAAGCCTTCCCTGGGTGCAGCCGGGAATGCGGATGGCATGCGGAGAGGGCGGGCAGCGGCCGGCACTGCCCAGGCCTGCCCGCACCCCCGGCCCCGTGCAGCCTCTTCTGCCCACGCCGAACAGCGCCTGCTGCCCCCCTCTCTCTCCGAGAAGAGGAGTGATAATAAACTCGCAATTCGCCTTTGTCACAGGACAGCAAAGGGAGGCCGTTCCCTGCCTCCCCGGGGTCCCCACTGGAACGTCCACTTCTTGGTCCACCAAAGAGGATTGGGGCACAAGACGTTTTGCTCAGAAATTCTCTTTTCTTTTAGAAGCCTATCTCACAACGCAGAGGAAGGAAAAAAAATAGTCTGAGATGATCTAGTTCTTTGGAATAGATGAAATTGTTTCCTTGAATATCTAATGTTGCAATTGCAGTCCGAATTACACCCATTTCCTCTTTATTACATCATTCTGCATTTTATTTCTATGATTTTATGTTTTACTGCTGCTCTTGCAAAAGTCTATATTTTCAGCGTTATAGAAAGTCTCTGAAGATCCATAAGATTATTATTTATCTGACTTTCTGTGTCTCCGAGTGCTGTATACATTATATAATTGCCTTAAAATGTTTTCATAAATTACATTCAGAAATGTGTCATAGTAAATTACCTTTGTAATAAAATGTAAAAAATGCAAATGGCTGTTGTCTTTATTACGTTTTAAACCATTGGTTTATCTGCACTATTTCACTTGTCAGTTGCACAATATGTTGTATAAAGGGAAAGCACAGTTTGATAACAGATAGATGGAACCTCGTGTGTAATCTAGCAGGCACGTACAGTTTGGGTCATTTCCTTATCTCCCGCAGAAAAGACATTATCCCTCTCATATTTACATACTTTTCAATATTTGTCAAACAATCATAAATTATAAATTAATGAAATGTTCGACAGTCTTCAGAGATCAGGCTAATGAAGACATTTACCTTTTTGGTGATTTGGATTCTCATCTTTGTAAGTTTAATGACATTTAGACTCTCACGGTTTATTAGGCTTTATTAGATTTGTCCTTCACTCCTGCTGTCATTCAGATGTCTCTGCATAAACATCACCTGCTTCAGGTACAAGAACAAATCGTCTTCTTCCTCTGGAGCAGCAGCGACACCACTCCTGGGCGCGGAGCGGGTCGCGGAGCAGGGGGCCGTGGCCGCCACAGGCCCGGGCTGCTGTCCTCGCCCGGCACCACGGGCTGCTCGCCACCCCGGCCGGGCTGGCAGCCCACTCTCCGGCCAGCCCCGGCGGCCGGGAGTTGCTAAACGCCCTCCCAAGCCAAGGAACCCATCTGCCTTTGGTTACGCCGGAGCCCGAGCCCAGCCCGCAGACAGGCGCACCCAGCCCGGCCCTCGAGGCCACCCCTGTCGGGCTCCCGAGCGACGCCTGAGCGTGCCAGTGTCATGTGCCAGCTCTCAGCGCGTTGTTTGTTCTTTTCTTGGGTTCGTGACGGGCTGCGCCTGCTGCCGCCGAGCGCCGGGCAGGCGGTGCCCGGCCGGGAGGGCAGCCCAGCCCTGCTCGCCGTGGCGCAGGGAACTCGCTCTCATGGATGGTACCTGCCTCCCCAACGCCATTAGGCTGCAGAAATTAAATTGCCGCCAGAAAGGTCGGCACTCGTTCTCCTCCACCTTTGCCTGGAGAGGCGCACGCTAAATCCCAGCGGCCAGACCCTGGCGCCATCTTCCCGGGAACAAAGACCCGGGTCTCCCCAGGCTCGCCGCCACCCTGTAATCGAGTTTCCTAATTTCATTACTCCGCGGCAAATGTCAGGAGCATGTGTTGGGGCACGCTACCCCCGCCTCTCCGCACGCCCCCGTCCCCGGGGACCTGCCGAGTGCCTCGACGGCCGGCCCAGCCCCGGGAGCGGGCAGCGAGGTTCGGGCGCTGCCTCGCAACCTCCGCACTCCATCAGAGGTCGGGTGTAAACCTCGCGCCACGAACCTCGAGCATTATTTGCAGAGGCTTCCAAATATTTCCAAACAACGCTTTTTAAAAACACAACGGAGAGTTATTAAAGCGCTTGTTGGTAAAGTGAGCATGTGTTCTGCAATCATCAAAAATTGATATGTACCACCAGTAAAGTAATTATGCACCGTCCTGAGGATACGAGAACAGTACATTGTTAATCCACTTGCACACCCGTTGACTTGCAGCATCAGGCTGCAAATAGCTTAATTAAGTCATACACGTGGAATATAACCATATTGTTACATTGCATTATGCACACTATATCTCAATTTATTGGGACAATTAATGCCAGTGATAGACCTCGGGCGAAAAATATTAACCACAAAGCACTAAAGTTGCATTCTGGTGACATTTGCAGTACGGGAAATAAACATTGAAACAAGGCACAGCCTTCGAGAACTGCGAGGACTGCCGGGGACGCCTCTGTCCGCACGCCCGTCCCTAGCAGGCAGTGGGCAGCCAGAGGGAATGACCTCCACAATTCTCCATTCCTTGGCTGAGTCCTGGCTTGAGAAAACTCTAGGAGGATCCAAATTGAAAAAAATATTTATTCTTCTTTACTTCAAGGAAGTTTGGGTTGGTTGGGAGGTCCAGGATCGGTCCTCAGAAGGTGTGAAGTCCAGAGCAAGGGGCCTCAGAGCCAGAGCGAGTTTCCTCGCAGAGCAGAGGAGCGGTATCATAGCGGGGCGGGGATTGAACACCAGAGTTTCACGGGCAGCCTACAGCCAGGAAGACACACCAGCCAGTCTAATATCTTGCACACCGTAAACATGACCACATGTCCGTATTTCCTACAGGGAAGCAGAGAGGTTGCGTCCTGGGACGCCACTCTGGGCTGGCTCCCGGCCCACCGTGCCCGGAGCGCGGCAGAGCCGACCCGGTGGGCCCGGATCCCGATGGAGTCGGGTCACAAGGTGTCGGCAGCGTCCAGTTAGTCAGTGGCCAGAATGGGGAAGCCCAGCTGGTGACCAAAGAGGGGACGGGCCAGCCCAGCCGGCCGTGCTCAGGCCCCCTCCCGGGACAACCTGCCCCCTCACCCTCTCCAAACTGCGGGGTTCCCCCGCCTCGCCGTCCCTCGAGGGACCCGGGGGCTGAAGGTAACGCCAGCAGCGCTCACAGCATCACAGTATCCCCGGGGGTCTCCAAGCGCTCTGCACAGGCTTGGCAGCCGGGGCTGAGCGGCGCTGGGGGAGGCGGTGGGACCTGTGCCACGCAGAGGGAAGCGCTGGGGGGGAAGGGCCAAGGGGACAGCTCCGAGAGACAACGGGGTTCTTTGTCCAGATAATTTGTGTAAGCAGGGGCAGGTACACTTCTGGCAGCATGCGACTGGGTCGTACCCCTTTATCCTCTGCTTTACCCCCTTTTCTGTAAAACCGTTCAGAATCGATATTATTTTACGGGCAAGAAAATATTCCTAAATCAAAACCAAAACTTTTTTGGTCTACAGATTTAACTGCTTCCTCCAAATTTTCTAAACGCTCCTCGATGGTGCGCTGTCATTCTCAGCGGGATGGAGATGTCATTCCCCTCTTCAAATTTCCCCAGCCTGCGTTCTTTGGGGATGCAAGGGGCGATATCCAGCCTCTTGAGGTCTTTGATTTAACGGATTTCTCAAGCGTTTTGGGGAAAAGGAGTCCAGAAGGTAATGAGGATTCCCCCAGACGTCTCTCTTGCCCACGTCGAGGTGTCCCGTTTAGCGCAGCCATAGGTGGAGGCAGGAACAAGTTAGATCCATGCCCTGGGCAGCGGCGGGAGCCGCTGAAGGTCAGGGGTTGATAAGAAGGACACAGGTGTCCGCCCACACCCTTGCGCCCAGGGCTTCTCAGCTCACCACACATACGACTGAGGGAGCTGCTTTTCCCAAAATTTTTCCTGCCAACATCTTTTCACTCTTATTTCAGCGCTTCTCGTAAGCCACTGCGCCAGCGGGGAAACGACTGCAAACTGGTTTCTGCTCCTGACCACTGTCGTGACTGGTGCCGTCTTCACCCCGGCAGCGCCTGTCGGGGAGCCATTCCCGGAGGTCCTTAGGCGTTAGGAAACTCCGCAGTAAATTTGCTCCTTGAAAGGGGACAGTGTCCAGTGCGCGCCTCGCCCACTCAGACACACAAAACCACGCTCTTTCCTCCACGCCCAAGCTGGCTTTTAGCAGAGTTATTCTCTATTTCGTTTAATCGTTTACAAATTAAGCCAAATATCAAGAGTTCAAATCCCCACTGTCCTGGGGAAAGAGCCGGCTCTCGGGAATAACCCTTGGCTCCCGGGCAGTGCCAGCAGCATTCCCCGCCCGCAGACCGGAGCACAGGCAGGACCTTGGGTCCCTCTTGGTGGCAGGCAGCACCTGCCGCCTCCAGGCGTGGGCTCTGCGGCTCCCCCGTGGAGGGCACAGCCGTCCCTCGGGGACCAGCGCTCCGGTGGCCGCGGTACCTGTGCGGGCGCGGCCGGGCCGTCGGGGCACAGGGAGCTGCGGGCACCGGGATGCGCCAGTCCCGGCCCCGGCCTGTCCGAGCGGCCCGGCCGGGTCCGGAGCGGCGGGTCCCGGTGCCGAGGGCAGGGACAGCGGTGAGGGGGGACAGGTCGGCGTTAGGCACTTGCGGGCGGCTGCAGCCCCCCTCCCACGGGGATCTGAGGACCCTTGTTCTGAAGGATGGGAGAATTGTGGAAGAGGGGGCAAGAGGTGAGAGGAGCCCTGGCAGGACGGGCAGGGCTGGCAGGGAGCTTTCAGTCCGCACTGCCCCTGCAGATTATTGTCACCCCTGCACAGTCAGAACTATGTCCTTCGGTCCAGCGGCACCAGAAACTCTGTCCTGTTGCTAAAGTAGGTGGGCACAGTCTTCGACTCAGGATACTGCGCCACATCTCTGCCCTCGCTTGCAGCCGAGACAACTTTCTGGAAGCCAATGGCAGTCTCCGAGTGCCACTGAGATCACAGGGAATGCAAAGCTTCTTCTGATGGAGTAGATTAGAGTTTACTAGTGGTTTTAGAGCTGTTTATGAGTGTTTCCTAACAATAAACCAAACCCACACTGAATTCAACCCCTTGCCCCACACAATCGCTGGTCTGTGGTATTTGTTTTTGTTGTAATTATTAATCTTAGTTATTATTTAGATCTAATTATTAGTCAGAAGAAGGACGAAGCCGAATCAAAGCACAGCCTTAATCTGCAATCCTTGCAGTCCCTTAGATTTGTCCTTTCTGGTTACGGCCGGGAAGCCCTCCCTGGAGACGAGACATGAGGTGCTGGTAAATTAAAAAGTAACACCTTGCCCAGGGGCTATGAATGCTGTGTCTTTTTTTAAACTAATAAAATACACAAAAGGTTAAAAAAAAAGAAAAAAAATAAGAAAAATTCTGAGTTGAGGAGGAAAGAAAAACTCTTCGTGACATATGAATTACAAAAGTTCGCTTTTGTTTATTTATTTGTTGAGACACTTTTAAGGGGGGGGGGAGAAATGGGACAAAGCACGATAAACATAATAAGAAGCTGAAAGTCTGGAGGACTGTAACTTCGGTGGATTGGTTTAGAGCGGGCAGACTGTCTACCTTTGGCCATCTGGCTGATTTAAGCTTTTGCCCCCATGCTGTATGATTTTAGCTTAAAATCTCTTCCGTTGCAGTGCCGCTTTTATTGAATTCATCAAAAGCAAACTTTCCCTGAGTTTTTTTTTTTTTTTTTTTTTTTTTTTAAGAAGGACTAAAATAATAAGTCGACCACTGTGACATTCTCTGGGCTTAGGCCATTTTTCATAACGCAGCTGATACGCTTTTGTGCAGCTAAGGCGACCAAACAGATGAATAACGAGAAAAGTCTCTCGAAAACTAAAGCTTCCAGCTTTTCCCATCTTTAAAAAGTTAAGTAAAATGAGAGGTGCATGTAAAACAACCCTTCCAAATCCAAAACCTAAATCCCATCACGCCAAAGATCAGGGCAATAGTTTTATACCTCTGAATGGTAACGACGCCTTTTAAACAACTTACTACACACACACACACACACACACACACACACGCACACACACACACACACACACTCGCACAAAACTTTAAAGCTTGTGAAACTGCCCAGGTGGTGTTTATAGGACCGTAGCCAGTGAGTTGTAAAGAAATCTGAGACAGTTGAAGATTAAACTATTTAGAAATACATGACAAAACATTTTTTTTTCTTAATTTTATTCCTGTTCCACTGTATCCACCGTGTTTAATGCAGGGCTTAAAGGGTCAAGTTGTCTGCAGCACTAAAGAAGTGTCCCACAAATTGTGATGGTTTGGCAGGCGGGGGTAAGTTTGTTATTATTTTTAACATGTTTTCTCATGAGTGTATGCTTGTGTTTAAAGTTTGCGTTGCAAAGAAAATATGCCCTCGTGATTTTAATGTCATTTTAGCCATAAACCAGTTTTGCGCTCAGAATCACGTCTCTAATGTTGTTGATGTTCTTCCTGGAGTTTTGTCAAAAAAGAAAAATCCTCCTGCTTCTCCCAGCAGCAGAGCCAGGCAGAGCCAGACCCCACGGTGCGGGGCTGGGAGGCGAGTGCCTCTCTGCCATAAGGCAACAAGTAAGAATTTCATGAGCTTCTGCCTGGGTTCAAAATAATCGTTTTTATTTGGCTGTTTGTTAGTTCTTTTTTTTGTTTGTTTGTTTTGGGGTTTTTTTGGTTTTTTTGGTTGATTTCTTTTTCATCCCACTGTCATGTTAATTTTTTTATTTATTTGTTTGTTTATTTATTTATTTTGCACCTGCATCCCCTAGACCTGAGTGCCTTAAGACCACGACTGTGAACTCCTTGTTTATTATGAAAAGTACTTTACCTACAGCCTAGGTGGAAGCACAGCCATTGGCTCAAATAAAATAACTATTGATTCAAAGTGCGAGCCCTCCAGGCTGAACCGAGAAGGAAGGAATGGGTCATAATTTTTTTTCTTTTTTCTATTTTTTTCTCCTTAAAAGAGAGAGAGAGAGAGACTTCTAAGCTGTGAGTGTGACAACCAGCACCCAGTCCTTTGATTCTTCGCTATTTTTTTAATAGATAGCAGGAAAAAAAAAATTCTATGAGAAATAATAAGGTTTGCTTGGAAAAATCGGCAGGTAGATCACCCTCAGAAATAAATTCCAGCCTTGCCTATTCAAAACATGTTTTTTTAAAAAATTGCGACGACATGGGGAGGAATGAGGATTATAAAGTAACTCGGTTCCTCCTCCCCCTCCTCCCCACGCACTTTCAATGAGGAGCCAAGCTGCACTTCCCTGCCACCGGTCTCTGCTCGCCCGATTTCTCCGGAGTTGCTCAGTGCACCGAGCCGGCTGGCGATGGACAGCCCATCTTCGTTTGTCCGGGGGATGGGAAGGGAGAGGAAACAAATACCAGGAAAGAAATAAATAGCAAGGAAAAGAGGAAAAAAAATAGTATGAGGTCAGAGCAGTACAAAAACCACCAACTTATTGGAAGGCACTTGTTAGCAACGGGAGGTGATGGTGCAGTAGCTGCACCCCGGGCACCCTCCGAGCTTCCAGCCCTTCCACCCGGGAGCTGTCTGGAAACGATCACAGCCGGCTCACAGCTAATAATGCCCTTCGCAGAGGTTTGGTCTGCGGTGCTCGCAGAAAATGCAACTTTTGCCCCATTGGTTAGCTAGGTGAATTAGCACACACTGCAACTGAACAGTACTTGACCTTTGCCTTTATGTTTGCTCAAATGTTTGCCTAAAACACAATCACCCTTGACAAGAGAGCATGCTACCGTGTGACACTGCCTATTCAATAGATAGATGTTCCCTGCCACACACAACCCAGTTCAGCATTTTAAATAGCTTAGGTATTTGTAAAAGCCGTATAAATTAATGTCTGATGATTGCTAGTTGCTGGTTAAAGAGCCTACTATTTAACACGTAAAATAAGAGTCGGCTTAAAAAAAGCCCTAACCAGACCAAACCAAGGATCGGGTGTACAGGGATATAAGGTCAGAAAAGCAAACTTGTGGCCAGGGCGATCAACAGATTCTTAATCTGCCCAATTCACAGCGTGGCTTTGTCGAGCTGCACTAGCAGCTGGGGCTTGGGACCGGCTATGGCAAACGTATCATGGCACGCATCCTCTCAGCCCAGGCACTGTCCCGACATCGCTGATGGCACAGGTGTGAAGGCAGAGGTGCAACCGCGCACCTGAGAAATTCATAGGTGACACAGGCGAAAGCATGGGGACAGGAAGGTTACCCTGATTTAAATCTGACCTAACTTTCTTCTCACAAGCCTCTCTTGCTGAAATTGGGCAAGCATCACAAAACTTTAGGGGAACCAACAAAAGTTGACATTTGGCGGGGGTGTTTTTGCGTGAATTTGATCGCTGAAGCCTGGAGTCCAAGGCATCGTCCTGAAGCCTGCACGGAAGGCACGGTGGAGCCGCTTGCCGGGCTGGAGCCGGGCGGCTCTGGGTGGCTGCCGGGCGGGCAGGGCGGCGGCCGAGACACCGCGCCCCGCGTCAGAGGCGGCAGGGGACGGGACGGGACGGGACGGGACGGGACGGGACGGGACGGGACGGGACGGGACGGGACGGGATGGGACCGGCGGAGGAGAGGGCATGGAGCAGAAAACAGTCACCGTTCATAAATACAGTCACCCTTCATATTTATGAGGCAGAGCATCATTCATTAATAGAATGACACCTGATACGCGGCTTTTGTTTCAAAGGATACTTTATTGTTTGGAAACATGATAAAACGGCTCTCTGAAACAGAGTATTTATACCAAATGCAGTTTCTGATGTAAGCGGATACCTGCACATCTTGCTAGTACTTCCAGTCGGTGAAATACTGCGCAGCCCAACAGGAAAAGTACAAGTGATATTGCAAACAGTTGCTCTGCTTTGATTTACCTTTACTGTCTTCATCTGGAGACTTTTTTTTGATGATCAATCTTTTACTGTCTTTCAATTTTGGGAAACAGCACTTCCCCTCCTTCTCTCTCTCTGTGTTTTATTTTCACGTCACGATTTAGTCAGGAGCATTTTGAAAAAAATTGATTCATCTTTATACGAACATCTTTCTTCAGATCTAACGTTAACTTGGCATTAAATCCAAACAGATAGGCTGAAACCAGCAGCCTAGCTCAGCCAAAACAGTTCTTGCAGAAGCGGGATTGAATGGCACTGAGTGAGACATTTAGCTATTACTCGTTACCAGTTAGATAGATAATTTATTTCTATAAATCATTGGAAATTTTTGAATCGACAATTATATTATCTCGTTTACAAGTATGCGGAAAATGCTGTTTAGAAAAATAGCAGTCGGACTTCACAAATAAGATATTTGCAATTGAAAGAAATCCAAATCTAATTTCTTTGGGGGCTCCCCGATGAGTGTGTTTCCCATGCCGCGGACACGCGTGGGGGGCGTGCCCGGCCCTGCGCCCCCCGCGCTCCGCGGGTCGCGCCGCAGCCGAACTGACGGCAAAGGTCAGCGCCTGCCGAGCGCCGCCCCCCCGCCGCCCCGGGGTGCGCAGCCCCTGCTCGGCTCTCTCCGCTCTGCCTCCTGACAGAGCCAAAGCTGACCTGGTGGAAACAACCTTCCCCCACAGGCTGAAATGATACCTCGGATTATTTGCCTCTGTGTGGCTGGGTTTTGATGCGGACACATGTTTACTTAGGCTTGTAAGTCACGAGTGACCTAGAACAACATAGCACGTACCCCTAGAGGCAAAACAACCGAAGTGAACTTTCAGGCCAGATGATATTCAAAGCGAAGTTGCGCGGAGAGCGCCGGGGCTCGTTTCTGCCAGAGAGAGCAGCGAGCAGAGCCGCGGGGACGGGCGGTGCGGGGCTTCCCCCACGCACACCGCACATGCCAGGCACCGCCTCGGCTCGTGGCCAGGAAACTCGTTGGAAAACTTCACCTGAAAGAAACGGGAATTGAGGAAGCACTCGAATGAAATAGGCAACGACGCCGGGAGAGTTTTTAGAGTGTTTAGGAGTGTTCTCCTTGATTTTGCTGGGATTTAGAGTCCTTTGGAAAGAGAAATCATTGGTCAAAGGAGATACAGATTATTCTGTGCAGGCTCTGTCAATAATGATTTCAAAACAAAACCATCTTTTAAAAAGGAAACAATCTCTATATCAGAATTAAATATTTATATATCCTTAGATATAGAAAAGCAAGCGTGTCTATTTTTTTCCCAATGTCAAGAAAAAATAATTTCGAAAGTTATAACTTCTGTTTTAAATAAGGGCTTAATATGTTCCCGAAGCGATTGTTGTTTTCGGCTAATTTTGGTCGGACGTTCTTCTAGATTTATTAGCTTTTTCTTTATGCACCTCGAGAAAAGTTTGTGTGTGTGGTGGGGTTTTTTATGTTGTTTATTTTTTTGTGTGTGTGTTTTTTGTTTCTTCTTTCTTTCTTTCTTTTTTTTTTTTTTTTTTTTCCTTTTTCCCAATGACAGCAGTCCAAATCCGGTTAGAAATTCTGCTTCTTTTGCGCAGAATTTTGCGCTGGAGTAAAGCTCTCTTCCAGAGCAGAGGGCACAGGGCAGCATCATCCCCTGTTTCAGGAATACCCACATGGCTTGCTTTGCCTTCATATCTCTAATTTCTAAAGGATGAGTTTTGCTGGCAGGAAGATCAAGGAAGTGTCTCTCTTCTATATTTGCTATGCTGTGCAGGTATCTGTAATTAGAATAAGACACCCAGCACAATGAGTAGCTATTGTATGAGAGTTTGAAGCGCGACAGTTCTTCTTCTGGTTCAGAATCGCTGCCTACAGTTATTCTCCGATTTCCGATGCCTATTATGTATACAATCGAGCCTATAATTACCTGCTGATTTCTTTGTAGTTGTTAAAGAGAGTTTGTAGCGCTCGGGCAATATTGTCCAGTCGTTATGTCTCCAGAAGCTGTCATGAAAGCTTGAATATACTCTGTACAGTCTGCAAGTAATCAATGAAATTTACGATCTCGACCCCCCTCTCCACACACATTTCCTGTCCAAAGAAGAAAAATTGAGATATGAAGGTGTCTGGGTCTCCTTCCCAGCACCTCTCCCAGAGCGGCTTTGGCAGGACAATGAGTGGCAGGCTCTGTATTTTCACACGGTAGCGAGAACCGGGTGGGAGTTCCCCGCGGGACAGACCCCGGTGAGCGGCCGGGCTGGGGAGAGCCCGACGGGCGGCGGGGCAGGGCGCTCCGAGGGGCTCTCCCCGCCCGCTGCCGGGGGCACCCCCGGACGTGGCTGCCGGGGGTCCCCGCTGTGCGTGTGCCGGTGGCGGGGGAAGGGGCAGCGGCGGAGGGCGGCGGGAGGCTGGAGATGCGCACGGCAGCCCTGCCCCGCTCCCCACCGGGCTGCGCGGCTCCGCCGCTGCGGAGGGCGATGCCTTCGGCCCCAGCCGGATCCCCCAGTCCCATCCACTGCACTGAAGCCAGCGCGGAGAAGCCTCCTCCCCGCGCCCTCCACTCTCCTCGGGGCCGTGCGTGGCTCTCCGTGGATCCCAACTCAGCGGTCAGGCTGCTGTTTCCCCAAGCCACATCCCTGTATCCCCCTCCGCCCGCACCTTCCAAGGCTGCTGCAGCCCGGAGGGACCCGGGGCTTCCCGCGGAGATGGTGTCACCCATCTCGGGGTGGGTGCACCGTCACAGTCCCCCCGCAAAGCCGTCCCAAGCGTGTCTGTGTGTTTGAGGGGGAGAGCGAGATGCTCCAGGCATCTCGCTGCTTTCCTGAACACCGACCCGCTGCGGCTTTTTTTCAAACTCTGCTATTAAAGCAACATTTAGGGAGTGTGCATAATTGTACGGTTAAAAGGCATGGCTGATGCACCTCAGCTCAGAAGGTCGGATCAGGGTAGCAGCCCCCCGCCCTAAAAGATGGGGGAGGAGGGAGAAGAGAGGGGCCTGAAGTTTGACTAAAGCGCTCTTAAAAAGAAAATAAAAAGAGAGATAAAGGAGAAAGGCACTTGCAGGCTGACACAATGGTGAATCCGCCCTGACCCAACAATTAATCTTGGGAAGAGAATGTGACCAGATAGGGTGGGAAGTCGGTTCCCCGGGATGGGTGTGCGGGACAGGAGGAGGAGGGAAGAGGAATTGATCTTGAGCCTTAGGACTGCCACATCTTCTTCCAGTGGTTATCTTTCAGAGAGGTGAAACACAGTCCTCTTCCATCCCTTCTCTGCAAGGCCAAGGTACTGCCTGCAAGTGGATGGTGTGGATGTGGATGGTGTGGATGTGTCCCCAAGTCCTCCCAGCGCCATGCAAACCCACCACCTCAGTGATCATTTTTATGACAGATTCCTGTGGTTTCTGGGCACTGAGGAATGGGGACACTTCAGAGGGTAAAAGGTCAGTTCTTGGGCACTGAGAGGAGGATTTTTGTTGGTATGGTATGAAATCTGGGTTCAAATATCCAATGCAGGTTGTAGACAATAGCCAGGAAACACTGGTAAAGGTTAGGTTATGCCAGGGAGATGCAGCAGTGGAGACTTGGCTCTCTCCTTGTATTGGATGGTGCACCCAGAACATTCCAGTTGTGATCTACAGCCAGACTTGAAATTACCGCAGCACATTGCTGGGACATACAGTGCTCTAACACCTGTGTGCCCACCCATTACTCTGTCCTGCTGGAAAAAGGCTGTGTCAACCTGTTTCGTGTCTGTCTGACATGAATGCTGAAGTGAGGACCCTGAGCCCCAGCAAGCCATGCAAGTCCCAGTCTCTGCTTACAGTGAGGGGTGCATCTGCCTCCATTTGCAGTCCACAGCAGATGATTCCCAGCACAAGGGGTCTGATGCCCTTGTCTACATTAATTGACTTCAACTACGCATTTTGAAGCTGGTGATTTACTTTCAAAAATAACTAAGAAAAGGCAGCCAAAAAGAGAACAAGTTCTCACCAAGGATGTCTGGGTTTCATAATAAACCTTCCTCTAACTTCCACTCTCTTCCCAATCTACCATATTCTCTTGCCCAGAAACTGACTCCTTCAGAGTAGGAAACCAGCCTGTGATGGAGTTAATCAGCGAATTGTTCAGGAACACGTTTTAACCAGGGTACCAAAGCCAGTGAAATCGATACAGCACAGATCAGTCATTTCTCTTATTTCCTCTGCTGGCTTTTTAATGAAAAGGAAGTAGCTGTAATGCAATCCTTTTGGAGAAATCAACACTTTCCGCTGTTCGAAGCAAGGCAAGGAGTTGAGCTGGGTTCAAATTATGAGGGTTAATTCCAGGAAGGTTACATGCATGGAGTCACATGTGAACTCAACCAGCAACTTGTCCTCCTGGAAAGAACCAAAACTAGCCCCAGTTTTTCATCTAGGATTATTTATGGCCTGTCCTACACATGGGACAATGACTGTTGCCACTTACAAACAAAGAAGTCAAATGCACACTGATGTATTTGCATGGATACTCCAGTTCTTTTTCCAACATTTCAACATCTCATGACCTCACATGGTTCAGAATGGTCTGATTTTTAAAAAAAGGGTGTTAGTCTCACATCCATGCCTCTAACATTTACACAAAACCATGACTTGGGAAACAGCATCATTTTGCATCACTTGTTGAAATGTAGTGTGATGGGCATGTTTTCCTTGTACACATCTGTAATTAACATCAGCATTAATTAGTCAGCTTGGGTAATCTTCTCTGGACCCTAAGCAAGGGTCATTGTCACCCCAGTGGTGTCCTGGGCCCAGCAGGTGGGAAAGCCCGAACCTGTAGGACAGTCTTAGGGCCGAGGCTGAGGAGTGGGGGACACCCAGGTTGGGTAGCACCCGTGCTTATTCCTGTCTGCTTTCGGGAGGAGGAGGGGACAGGGAGGGGGGCCTTTGGCACACGCCATGCCCAGGGTCGTCAGGACTGGAGAGAGCCCAAGACACGAATAAACTACCCTCCTTCCCTGCCCCTGAAATTCTCAGGCACAAAAGTAGACCCAAATTATAAAAGCCTGTTCTGTGCATCAGCAACAACAACAACAAAAAAAAGCCCACTATTCTCCCCTGACTTTGTTCTTTTGATTTTTTATAGATCAAAGGCAGGATAGAGAAAAAAAATTGGCAGGCGAAGATAGACATTGTTCTAGTGACAAGATGAGGGTCCCGAAAGGAGAATGCTTGCTCCATCGGAAGTGGCTGCGTGGCAAAGGGAGAAACCTCACTTTTCAAGCCCCTTTGCGAGGCATTGTCTTTGGGGCTGGCGCTGCTGCCATACAGTAGGGTCCCCATGGCAACGCAACCTGCTGCTGCTGCTGCTGCTGCCCCTCTTCCAGAGTTGAAGGCACTGAAAGGCAGCTGAAGTGACTGGGCTTAAAGAGCAACAGAATAAACAATATTTTGATTCATTGGGAGAAGAGAGAGAGGCTCCCGCCCCCCCACCCCCGCCCCCCGACCCATGAATGCTGGCATTGTCCATGCTTTTCTGAATCTGATTTACCATATCATAACCCCTAGGAAGAAGAAAACATCAATATCCCGAAGGAATGGAGATGTTTCTATGGAAAACCTAGGAATTTTAGTCCATAACAGATCTGGTGTAAAAATCAAAGAGATCAAAGGCGGCGCTCCCAGGAGTATAGATGCGTCTCTGAATTAAAGATGGACGATGCAGACTACAAAGTACTTTTTTTCCACCCTTCTTTATTCAGGCCTCTGTTTCCATTTCAAGGGAGGCGCTGTCCCAACATCATATCTGAGCCCAGACAGTCACCGCGAACAATGCTCGCGAAGGGGGAGAAACGCTAAAGAAAGCAAATCATAACAACCATCCGGCCTGGCAGGATTGTTTCCATTACAAACCCGAGTGCAACAATTAATTACGAAATTGAGAGGAAAAAAAAAAAGAAAAAAAAAAAAGGAAGGGGGGCGAGGCTCAAGCGAAGAGATTAATATAGATGGCAAAGGCTGCAGGCAGTGGTGTTCAGGGCTCTGTGGTTTGAGGGGCAGGTTGGCTGCTCTCCGCCACTCCCTGCATCCCAGCATCCCAGGCCGGCGGATCCCGGCTCTCGGCGCCTCCCCGCCGGCTGCCCTGCCCGCAGGGGTCCGGAGGGAGCTGGAGGAGCGGGGCTGCCCCGACCCTCGCGGCTCTACCTGCGCGGGCCGGGGCTCTGCCCGCGGAGAGTGCGCGGCCGGGATCCACGGGCAGCTCCCAGGGTGGCTCCGGGTCTTCTCAGGTTGGCACCAGTCCACCGAGTGCCACAAAGAAAGCAAAACCACATTTAGAACGTGACGGGGACAGTCAGACACTTCATCACGCACGGCCGGGATCTTCTGTGCCAGCCGGAGCAGCTCCGGGGACACGGCTGTGCCCTTGGGGTGCGGGTACTCATCTCCCTGCACAGCCATGCCTTCTGAAAGGTGAAGTTTTTCCATGCAGACACCCCTGGCCCTTTTTACCGGAGGCTGGGAAGCGTGGCGGGAGAAATGCATTGTTTAGAGCCCAAGAAGATGAATATTAGAGAAGTCAATTAAGTTGTTTGGAAACACATGCAGGAAAAAAAAAGCGCTGGGACTACTGTTATGAAGAAAGCCAATTAAAATGGTTTGATAAGCATATGTATTAGCAACAAGTGTAGCACAGAGGTCAGAAACAACACTAAGTAAACAGAGTTGACAGAAGAGTGAATCTTTTGTGGCGGGTGCGCAGCTGTCCGGCCTCCCTTTGTCCGGGAGGAGGCTGGGTGCACGCTCCCTGCTGCCCTCTCCCCAACTCAATGCACAAAAACAGATTGGGATGTTCTGCATGCATAGGCAACATTGCAGCTCCAGTCCTCCCTTTTCTGTTCCTTCTTTAGGAGACAGGGCTCTCCAGACATTTTTTCCTGACAGTAACAAAGCGGGGCTGTAAAACAGTTCAGAATAGAAGGGGAGAAAGAAGAGAAAGGAGTCCCCGAGGGGGAAAAAAGCGCCATGTCACTGGACAAAAGAATAGGAAGTTCAAAATAGAAATAAAACTGAAAGCAAGAATTATCTTGTTAAACAGAGGTGCCTTTTTTTTTTTTTTTTTTTTTTTTTTTTTTTTTTTTTTTGTCCAGAGTCGTCTTTGTGAAAGTTTTTAAAGTATCACGACGTGGAACAAGTGTGTAAGTCCTCACACATACTTCAGTCAAAGATTCATGAGCTTCCGAGAGCCTTGATGGCTTATTTATGTGTCAGCAAATTCTGCAGCTTAAATACGTTTGAAAAAAACAGATCTGGGGTTAGCTGGAGTCCCGCAGACATGCCTTTAAAAGTGCGGGGCGGGCAGGGGATTCCGCCCGGGCCAGAGAAAGGAAATGAAAAGATCAAGAAGCAACGAGCCGGTTTCTTTTTATTCCAAATCTGGAGAATAAACACAGGCCAGGTTGTTTCTGCCGAGCCCCGCTCGCGCAGGGACTGAGGTGAACGCGTCAGGGTGGTGTCGGGAACACCGTTCAGTAACAAAATACACTTTTCCTGGCAGGAAAGCTGAGGTGCCAGGGTTGAGCTGACCCGGCCGTGGGAGCCAGGCTGTTTCTCGGGGCTGTCATCCAGGTGATTTTCTCCCTTGGTGAATCAGATATTGTCGTTTGAGAACATATCACTTTCTCCTGCCACTGCTTCCCCGGGAAACGATGCACATTTAGGGAATGATGTCTCACTTCTTAGCCAAAGCCTCGGCGTCACCACCTTGAACTCATCTTTAGTTCTGCACTTGTCTTTCTTGATTTAATGTCACCGGAGGGAAAAAAAATTAGTTAGAAAGGATCTCAGGTTGGGGGGGAAACGATGCCAAGCCGGGATCAGCAACAAAGTCCCAAGAGCATACACACCTCCCTGACTCTGCTCATTCCCTATGTCCAATATGGAGCCTTGCACGCATTTCCCGAGAAATCTTCTCGGAGACAACTTCTGTTAAAGCAGAGTTGACAGGGAAACCTCAGGAGAAGCAGTGCAACTTGGTTCCCAGGGACAACACGTGTTGCCCAATGTTTCCCAAATTGTCCTCAATACAGCCAGAATATCTGCGGAGAGTGTCTTTTGCAGTCCCCTGAGAAAGTGATAGCTCTTGTGCGCTTTTGATCCTGGACTCTGGTTTAGTCAAGTTTTGGTTTGAAAAAGACAAATGCGAAAGTCTAAATTTTATGACTTCGGGATTTGAATATGAATCTTCGGTCTGGGCACAAGAACACACCAGCCCACTGAAAATCAGAGAAGCAAAATCATTATAGCCTGTCATTTGGGTTCTTGTTCTGTCTTTGAAGTGGAGTCCAAGAGTAAACTTTTCTGATGAATCGAAGTCGTTAAATTTTAGTGCAGATGAATTATGGTTTAGCTCTAAAATAGTGCAAATGTTTAATAAAAATCATCTCATCTGTGGCCTTTTAGAATCGCCTTGTTTCACCAGCGAACATTCAATTTGAGGCATCTCACCCTTTTCTAAATGTCATCTTCCCAGCAAACTCCACTTATTAACATTATCAATTTTCTCTTTCAAGTCTGTCAGTCTCATGATTTAAGGAGACTCTTTGTCTTAAATATTTCACAATCGGAAAAAGCCGACTCGACTCACACCGCTGCGTGATTTCGGAAGCGTGGACAAGCAGCCACGCGGGCGTGTGTATCGCACTCAAAGCCCTTCGAAGGGACACGCGGGGCCCGGACTCACCGGCCCGGCCGGCTGCGAGTGCGGGACGGGGGTAGGAGCAGGAGCAAGACGCGGGCGCGCTGCTCCGCGGGCTCTACGCGGCCGCGGTGTCGGGCGGCTCCGGGCAGGCTGCGGGTGCGCCGGGCTCCGCTCTCACCCGAACCCAGGGGGTTCCGCTTCCACCCGAACCCAGCGGGCTCCGCTCCTATCCGAACCCAGGGGATTCCTCTCCCACCCGTGCCCAGCCCTCCCGGACCGAGGCGCTTCCCCGCTCCCCTTGCCCGCCCGCGGTAGCCGCAGCGCTGGGGTGGGTAGTGTGCACGTCGACATGAACTTCAGTGAAACCAGATGCCAGGGTCTAAATTAATACTGGTGTTTTGCAGATTCTATAACCATTAAAGCATCGAATTAATTAAGTTCTGCGGCTTTCTTTAAGTCGAATGCTTTCGCTTTATTCCCATCAATGGGAGGCGGGTCAGCGCACTCGGGCACAACGATCAGATACTTTCCAGAAGTTTATCTGTACATCAGAACACGTTCTGAACCGATTCCAGGAGCACTTCGCTTCTCATCCGTGAAGACTGCAAGCTTTGGAGAGTACAGTATAAATAGCGTGGACTAGACTGTATTTGCAGCAGAGCAGACCTCAGCCCTCCCAAACTGGCCATTTGAAGGAGGGTTTGGATTTTTTTTAAGACGCTCTTTCCCCTAATCCCTCCCCATTACAGCTAGGTAAAGTCAACAGGCAGGGTCTAAATTACAAATGTTTTAAGGGGAGAGGGATTGACTGGGGACCTCTCTCGTTCATCTCCTTGCAAACAAAGATTAAAAAGTTTCCTAGAGCACAGGAAAGCCCGAAACCCCGATGACCTTACAATTCACCCCGCACATTAAAACAGTGGCTGCCTGAGAAGAAAAGGCAATAGACTTCAGCGGAAATTGAAACAAGGACATTTCTGCTATGAACGGACTTGGTCTGGTACATCTTTTGGATCAGATCAAGACAACTGGGTTTGATTTTGCTTGGCTTTACAGAGAACACGGAAAAGAGAAAACCGCACCAAAGTGGGGCCCAGTGTTTCAGAAGAGAGCAGCTGATCAGCTCTTCTCTCCGTGCCGGAGCGGTGCTTTACGCTCAGCAGAGCAGGCAGGTACAGCTGAGCCTGCTCCGGGCTTTTGCAGCACATGGCAGCACCGGAGGAGAAAGAGGAGGAGGTCTCTGAACGGGCTGCGGATCTCTTTGCTAAAAGAGGCGCACTCGCCACCCCCGGCTCCCTGGAGCCACGAGTGGACCCGGTGTCCCGACCCCTCTTCCGCTCCCTCCCGCGCAGATTCAAAGACCGTCCTTCTGCGCGGCTTTCCGCCATCTCTGGCCACTTGCTCACCCTGAAATAGCAATCCCATCTGGCACAGGGGATCTCGCCGAGAGATTCCCTCCTCCTCCTCGAGGAGCTGCGCCCTGCGCAGTGGCACTACCATGGGAGGACAAACCAGCGAAATGCCAGAGCTCTTTCGGGGACACACCGGCAGGTTAATAGACAGGCGAGAGGCACGGGCAGGGTTTCTGTGGCTACTGGGGGTCGCAAGGAGCAGGGGGCCCTTCTCAGCAGACTTTGAGGGAAACCACCGCAGCAGGGAGAAACTTTCTATGTTGGACTCTCCAGTACCCAGTAGCTGCGTGCATCTTCGTTTGAGCTGCAGGAATGAACGTGCAGCAATTTAGTCCGTATTTCTCCCATGTTTAATCCCACGATTAACCCCGCGTGCCTTCCCTCGCGCGTTCTCATTCAGATAATAAAAGGAAAAAAGAAAAAGAGAAGATAACTGTCCCAGAGGCCTTTGGAAAGCTGAGCGCAGCCAGGGGCTGGTGTCAGGCTCAGCTCACCGCGCCGCGCTGCCCGCCTGGGGCCGGCCTTGTGCGCCTCCTGCCACCGCCACCCCGACATTGTGTCTGTCGCGACACGAGTCGGGCCCCGCCAGCGCAGCCGCACCCGCCTGCGGGTCCAGGGCGGGAGGCCGGGGACAACTCTGGTCCAGAGCAATTCCTCCGACATTCTCGAAGGCGGAAAGGTTTTCTGGCTTCCCATGGCCAGAGCAGGGGCTTGCCCTCGGCCGAGCTCATCAAGACCAGGAGTGTAAATATTTAAGTCTTTCTTATGAAAAACAAACAAAAAAACCCGAAATTAAAACCCCAAAACAATCCTGGCGGGTGTAAGTCCCCGCGCAGGAGTTTGTTGACCCCATTCACCACCACATCTTCTCACTCAGGAGCATCAGTGAGCTCCGATGATTAAGGAAAAATGACTTCATTGCCAAGAGTCACATATAGAGTCGCAAAGTGCTGTAAATATTTTCATTACACTAAAAAAATAACTCGATTAAGGGACACAGTTTATTGGAATAATGCGAGTGCATTTCAAAGAAATCAAATACCCAGAGTTACTCAATATTCAGACACTCGAGGCTACAAAGCGAGGTGCAAACAAAGCCTTTTGCAGCAGAATAGCAGTAATGTGCTGCACCTGAAGAAAGTCACTGCTGGGGAGCTGTGTCAGACACTACTAATTAACCTACTTTTCAACTGAGTTGATGTCAACTTTTTGTAAGCGAGAAGAGCTCTTCCTTGGAAGATAGACCGAGCCCATCGCGGTCCTTCGGCATGCCCCCCACCCCGTGGATGCCCCTCACCCCGTCAGGTGTCCCCCCCGTTCTGTGGGACTGAACAGCATCAGTCAGACAAAGCTACGCAGTGTTTGATTTGTGACTTTATGTGGCTTTTGGAGCGCGCTAGGCAGCTCCGGTTGCAATTTCTCTTTCCCCAGGGGTGACCCTCTGCTCCTCGGCGTCACAGGGCAGTGGGAGGCCGCGGACAGCCCCCCCACCTTGGACCTTCCAGTAAAGAAGTCGTTCTCCGCGTGGGAAAGCAGCTCTTTGCTGGGGGGATGTAACACGTTGCTGTTTTACTTTAACAAACGCAGAGAAGGAAGACAAAATTAAATTGACCTCTACACACCCCATGGCACCTAAGGGATGCTTTAGCTCAGCAACATGAAAATCTCCAAAATAGTGCCTAAAGTATCCCCTACGACCCTCTAAATTTCTCATACAGCCACAAATAAAAAAGGAAGATCTAGTACTTCTCTCTCCCATATCTTTCCCAAAGCACCAGCAAAACAAACAGCCCTTCCTCAACTCTGAATTTACATAGCACTTTAACTAGGTACAGATGTGTCAATTTATATCACCTGTGGATCTGGCCCATGGCTATATATATATATATGAGAGAGCACTGCCCCATTTCTCCCCTTTTTTTTTTCTTTTCCTCTTTTGAAAGCTCCTGTTAAGGGAGAGAAGGAGACTTAGTAGGTTACTGGTAGGTAATTTATATCTGGGTTTTGTATGTTGAGGAAAACTAAGAAATTGTTGGTCTAGGCATGATTTGTGAGAAGATGTGGCAGAGAAAAAACTTAGTGGAGAGAGGACAAGGCTTAGAAGAACCGAGTGTAGAAGAAGTTGTTGGTGAGGAATAGGCCTGAGCAAGGACTGAATGCTTGCTTCCTCCACAGTAGGCAGCAGAACAGAGTGAGTTTAAATTGAAGCAAAGGGGGTTTGATGTAGAGGTGGATTGAGGTCTCCAGCTGTAAGACGTGTTGAGTGTTGGAACTGACCTAAGGAGTTTTTGGGGTATTCATCCATGGTGGAGAAACCAAACAAGCCTCTGCTAGGGATGATATGAGTGTGAAGATCCTGCTTTTGAGGCAGAAGACTAATTCTTCAGTCTCTATAGCTGTATCTGCTATGTTTTAGATAAGAGAAATGACAGACTTGGACCTAGAAGGATAAAATAAAATAAACTCAGTCTTGTAGCATTACTATGCTAAAGGAGAAGAGGTTTAGACTGCATACAGGTCCTCTGACATTACTCCCAGCACATGGGGCAAACTTTGAGGATACTAAGGCAGGCTTTGGCAGCAAAGTATTTTGTAGAATTAGTATGGTATTTTAGGTATTTAATTATGTAATTATAATATTAAGAAACAAATGGCAAGCCATGTGAACATGTGACCTTTGCAATATGGGAGGACTGGGTACTGCAGCTCCATCTAGGAGCTGGACTTGTGAGGTCCCCAACTAACGTGTGCATCACTGAGGTTGTTTTGCACCACGTGCTGAGATTGCAGGGACATTCTTAACTTAAGAAAACCTTTTACTGTGCAGGTGACCACTTTCCCAAAAGAAGTAAGGACCTGACTTTTAAAATCAGCACGAGTGATAACAGCCCTGAATGTCAATGTAAGTATTTAATTTGATTTTTCCATGTCTCTAATTCTTCTACCTACCAGATCACTAGGAATAATATTCAGCAGGTGTCCAAATGCTGAAAACGTGGCTGATTTTATACCTGTATGTCTCTGAAATCAAACAAACAAGTTTTTCTTAACTGGGAGCTGAAGGAAAAAAATTTTTATCCTAAAGTCAGAGTTCTCAATGTATTGAAGGAAGTGTGCAAAGAGTGGTGAAAAACATGGAGGGAGCAATTTCTAATGGAAAACAGAGCACAATTTTATAGCAGCCTTCCCTGGAATTCAGTTGTCATCCAAGTGTTTCCCATGAACAATAACATTCCAGATATATCCACCTGGTAGCAATGGGCACAGCTTTAGAGTTTAAATGCTTTTTTTTAGCATATATGAACCTGAAAACACACTTTCTACTGGGAGACAAGCTGTTTGGTGGAGAACTCCCACTCTTTCCTCTGCTTTGATATAAAATTTCTCTTTTCATTTACTAACATACTTATGGAAATAATTTGCAAACATATTGTATCTCTTAAGTTTGAGATATTATGCCATTTGTTCCTATGCAGACTCCTAAGTGAAGGCATTGTGGGGGTCCTGCTTAAACAGTGGATGTGAAGAAAGCTTCATGTATTTCATGGGTTGGTGGGTAGGGACTGTGCTACAGCATTTCACCTCCTGCTTGTTGAACAATTGTGCATTAACTTTTCACTTTTCACTTAAAAGAAATAGCAAAAAGTTGAGTGTAGCAGCCTTAGTCACAGCGATTGTGATATAAAAATAACTTCCAGACCTAAACTAATGCATTATTTGAGAGAAGCTGAAATAAACTGTTGGTGTGAACAACTCCATCTATTTTAATAGATTGCTAATTCAGAAGCAAAAACTAAATTGGGAAGAATGCTGTATTTAATAAATACCATATGCATGACTCAGCAGCATGTTGCTCCTTTTCATATTTAATTATACTTAGTCTTCAAGGTCTATTGTTTACTTTAGGATGGAAAGAAACACCCTTTTTAAAAAAAACCCAAAATGCAGCAAAATGTAGGGATTTCAGTCACTATTGGTTCATGAAAGTATCCAGGACACTAGCTACATGACAGAGAGAACAAACTATACACGTGATAATTTGATTTTTCAAAGTTTGCCGTGCATCTGCTTTAAGAAGATAAAGGCAAGCAGAAGAGCAGTGCAGCAATTACAATGCCAGGGAGTCGTTTGTATTGAATAGGTCATTCAGAATGGAGTTCTGGCAAGTGTAAATGTCTGCTGTGCTGCTTACAGCTCCTCTTGGGCACAATAAGATTTGTGAAAGTGTTTTCTACTTGGTGTTTCTTGAACAAACATTTTCTTTGGAGGAGTCAGGGATCTGTGTCTTTTTCTTGTTTGTTCTCCCTGAGCACAAATGACAATGTAATTATTGCATGCAAGGTAGTGGTGGTGTTTAGGGATTTTGAGCATATTTATGATTTTATCTGAGTTCTTTTACTTCCTTGGACTAAAACGTTTCAGAAATGTATTAATTGTCTGTATAGCTTATATATAAACCTTAAAATTTATGAAATTACTACTGTTATGGATGATGGATAGTGACATTTTTACTTTCATGCATCAAAACCACCTTCTCTTGTTGATCTTAGGAAATCTCATAGCTTTCTGTGTTGGAAACAGACTTGCAATTTGGATTTTGTCTGTACAGATACCCACAGTGCAGGTGGTTTGTTTTTTTTTTTTTTTTTAAATTTGAGTTGGTGGATAAATAGCCTTATATGACAATAAAGAGAACAATCTTGTGTGCTGTTACTGGTGAAAAAATGGCAGATTAAAATGTGATATAGGATAGTACTTCATGTAGCTGGGAATAGGATTTCTTAGCATCTTTACCTACCACCTAAGTTATTTAATGAGATTATCTGAACCTGTTTGCTGCTGAAATTAAAACAAAAAAAACCAGCAGAGTTGTTGGATCATCCACTTTTAACCAATTTAAAAGAGTCATGAGATGTAAGAATTCAGCAAAAAAACTTTCTATAGTCATTGTCTCAGGTCTACATACACCACAGATGTCACCAAAAGTAACCCTTGCAAATCCCACAGCTCCTGCAGAATCTCGTGGTGAGGTGCATTTGTACGGATGTTGGGGTTTTCTGAGCTCAGTCCTCTGTGCCATGTGAAGCTGAGGTGGTTGCAGTAGGTGGAGCACCTGGTTCCATTAAAGACCTGCTGATGGCTGGTGCAAGCAGCCTTGCTGACACCTGCACGGCCATCCTTGTCCTGCAGGGCTGCATCCCTTTGCTTTTTGGAGCACATCTCGGGACAGATGGGAGTGCTGCTGGGTGAGGAGGGAAAATGGCTGGCAGCTGTGTTGTAGAAACATGACTTTGCTGATTGCTTCCTTGAAATGCTTCCCTCCAGCAGCTGTGGCTCTGGGTACGACGGCTTAATTTCAAAGAAGCAGATTTGTTGCTAATGTAGTGCCTGGGCGTTTGAGAGTTTTGTGGTGTTCTCTACAGCCCAGACTGGCAGGCTTGTTCTTTACTCTCTGGGGCTGTTACAAAGCAAAAGGTCTTTTCTAGACAGCAAGGTCCTGAAAAGATTTCATTGGGAATTCCCTTACTTCATGCACATTGGCTGTTCAATGAATGTTTACGTGACTTTGCCTTTTTTTTTTTAATTTTAATTTCCTCTCCCCACTGTTGCTTTTCTTAAACCTTAAAGGTAGTTTCCTGATTACAGTGTCACCCTTGTCTCTACTTGGTGTGCCCTAAAATAGGCATGCTTTGCTGTGGTGAAAGACTTGGGGGTTTGATTTAGTTATTTTTTCTTTGGCTTGCACAGACTTTTTTGAGTGTTATTGACTGTATCATTCATCTCATTACATCAGATGGCAAACTTTTTTCCTGGACATCAGCTGTATATAGAGGCAAGGAAATAAATTTATGGACCAAAGATTTATGATATTCTAGAGGCCTCAAGTTTCAGATCATTGTCACACTGGTGAACAACAAGGACCTTGGCAGACTTTAGTTTTATGTGTAGCAGAGAAAAAAAATTGAGCCTCTAGATATGATATGTCTGGCTTAATTCTGGCATGGTTCAGTGAGCTGTGCAGTGTTCTGCTTGATTTACCTCAGTGTAAACAGTGTTTGATCTCCTCTCCCAGATTGGTCTGGTCCCCCCTCCTTAAGTAAGGAAGTCAGGAGAAGTTTTGATCCCTGTAGTCAGAGCAGTGGCCTGGCCTCCCACAACTTGTTTTATTTGAGGGCCTCCTCAGCCAAATCTCTTGTGTTCAATTGGATGCTGCTGCTTCCAGGATGTGCTGTTTGTGTTCACCCTGCTGTGCTGGCACTTCTCTGCAAGCCTTTAGTATGTCTGTGGTGCTATGAGTATCCCAAGATAGCCTATACCACAGATTGCCTGAATTCCTTCTTCATTTTTAGTGGGTTACACAGATCTGATAAACTAATGTTTATTTTCATCTGGATCATAGACCTCAACATGCCTTTTGACTGTTTGCTTGTTTGTGTGTGTGCAAAGTGTAGAGTTTTGTAGAAATTCAGTGCTGCAGGAAGAAAATACCTTTCTTATGTGCTTTCCCTGGAAAAAAAAAATCTCATTTTCCAACATTATGCATAGTTATGGTATTCTGATTTAATTACATACAGAATAAATATAACGTAGACCTCAAACTGGTGAGATCAGCTTTCAATCACAGCAGGCCATAAGCTCTAGTAATTAACCATACCTCCACAAACCATCCTTGCTAATAAATCCAGGGGAAAAAAAGAACACAGCAGAGGAAAAAGAGAGAAATGAAAAACACAAGATTTTATAGCAAAGGACCAAACAGCACCCTGATGGATGCACAGTACACCCCTCAGAAAATACAGTGCAGTGGTAAAACATTTGTTTTCCAAGTGGATGTATCTGATGCTGGGATCTGGAGCTCTTCCTTTGGGGTGCTGGGGGCTGAGCAGGGAGGCTGTGGGGCTCAGCTCCCTGCCCTGAGCCCCTTGGGGAGCCTGCAGAGAGGAGGTGCCAGGGTACCCTCAGCTGGGGGTGCTGGGGACAAAGTTCTGTGGAGGAGCTGGCTCAAGGTGAGGGCTGGGCTGCTCTGAGCCACAGCACCACTGCAGAGCTGAGTCGAGAGACTGGGAGGAAATGTGGATTGTCCTCTCCCGTGTGGGTTGGTAGGGCTTCACATGGATCCGTGCTGCTGCTTTTTAGTGGTGCTTGAAATTTTCCACTCTGCTTCTGATGTGGCACGTGCAGCCCTTGAAAGTTCCCAAACTAGAGACTTAACAAAAGAGATATAAAGCAGGGAGTCGTTCTTCAGTTAAAAACAAACAAAATTAAAGACATTCTAAATGAAACAATGGGAATTGTAGAAAGATCACCTGTTTCATTTCAGTCAGGCCCCCAGAGATATTAAACACACTTACTTCACAGACTTAATTGCCTCAGGATGAGGCAATCCTGTATATCTTTTTTAGAACCATTAATAACCTACTTCACCTGATTGCAGCAAGTATTTTATTAGAGGATTTGTCAAATGGTAAATGCAAGGACTTTATGCACAGATAAACAACAAAAATTGACCAAATTTAGCCTCCACTTACAGCTAAAGCTCATTTTTTATTTTAATCTTCCATTTAATTTGAAACTTAATAGCTTTTCAAAAATTAAACCGACGTGATTTTCCTACAACACTTATTTTGATTAAATCAAATATGCTCATTTGTACAATACTCAGTGCCTTGTTGTTAAGCATTGTTGAACATGTGCAATTTTATATTTGTTCCTTTTATTTGTGACATGACATAGAAGAAAGCAAAATTCTAGAAAGATAATGAAAAACTAGCCATCCACAATTTATATTTGTGTTTATTTACATGTGTTTATTTGCAAGCACAGAATGCTGCCCTTCAGAAGAAGCCAAGGCATGCACACAATTGAAATGTCTCATTGCTTGGATGGTAGAAAAGGGTCTGCACGTTTCAGGGTGTCTCAGTGACAAGACAGAACTATGCCGTGATGGTGGACAGAGCAGGCAACTCTTTTTTGTGTTTTTTTTTTTTTTTTTTTTGTTTGTTTGTGAGCAAGGGGAGGCTGCTGCTGTGTGACATCCAGCCCTCCTGGCCCTGCTGAGAGAGAGGGGAGTGAACTGGAGGGAATCCAGAGGACAACAGCAAACAAAACCAGGAGGCTAACAAATGTCTCCTCCAATGAAAGGATGCAATAATTTGCTTTCTTTAGCATTAAAAGGAGGAGAATGAGGGGCCTCGTTTTTGTTTTAGGATGGAGAGGTAATAACAGAGAAGAGGCCATCCATTGTTTAATTCTCTGAAACTGTTATTCACAATTGGCTGATATTTACAGGAAGGTAATATTAGGCTGGATATTAGGGAGCAATTTCTATCTGCTGGGATAGTGAAACATGGAACAGATTGTCTGGATATGCATAGAAATCTTGATAGAAATTTGAAAAACCAAACAGACCTCAGCTGTTTGGAGGTATTTGGAGACAGGTCCACCCAGCTCTGGGGCTGGTCTGGTGCTCTGCTCCTCAGCTCTGTGTTCATGTGGATCTGTCCTAGGACAAGGTCAGGCAAACTTGTGCAGCACAGCAGAGACTTTTCTGTGAAATAACAGGACTGTATCTGGTCCTCAGTCTGCAAGACACGTTTCTGGCTGGGAGTTAAGACATGAATGGAGAATGTCTGTCTGCTCTGCTCTACAGAGCTAATATATTTTCTGCTGAAGTTACTTTTAACAGAGTTTTATATTATAAATTTACATTGCCATGTTTATCTTACTTTTCTTAAAATAAACCAAAAATCTAGCACTGCTTTGGCACCACCTTCCTTAATCCTAAATGTGTTAATCTAAAATACTACTGTGGTGCCTCAGAGTGCTTGTAGTTCAGTGTCACAGCACTACTCTTTGCATGATCAGTGAATCCCACAGCTCTGCAGCCATTCCCTCTTCTGTCTTCTGGTAGTGGCCGTGGAAAAGAAAATGTGAAAGGGAAATAAAGTTTCTATAGAATATGGCATTGCCTCTTCTTAGTCTCATTATTTTGATTTCCATTGAAATATATGATGCTTAAATTAAAAAAAAATGTATAAAATATAGAAATGTTCCTGTAGCTATTAAAATCCATGTCCTGTTATACCTGAAGATTCATAGAGAACTTTTTTGTGCACATTTGAATGGAAGCTCAGTAAGTGGCTATCAAAAAGAAAGGAAATTTCCACTGCAGAAATATTATTTCCTTATGAAATACATTTTGAATTTCTCTGCTGTCATGTGCTGGTGACTTAAGAACATTGTGGAAGATAAGGACTGATTATGAATTCTGTGTTGGTGAAGATTAAAGATCCCCCTTAATTCCTGTTGAATTATTCTAAAAGGAAAATATCATGTCTCAGCAGTGGTTTCTGGATATCTGCTTGCTCTTTGGCAGGGGAAGACAGAGAGATGGGGACTCTTGAACCTCAGGCTGTCTGTATTCTGAGGAGAGTGCACTGCCAGTTCATCAGACAAGCTCACCCCTTTGACTAGCTGGCCAAAGGAGGAAGATATTTTCATGTACAAAATGCTCTTTTGCTCTAAGCCTCTCTTGAAGTGTCTAAATTTCAATTAGAAACCTAACCTCAGGCACTACTAATGCATTTTTTTCAAACCCACCTGTGTTTCATTAAAATAAAATGGGATATGTACACTTACACTGCAAAGAGAGAATGATGAAAAGGGGGAAAACCAGCCTTTAATAATATTAGCTTATCATCAGTACTGGATTTAATATAATTTGTGTTTCAGTGATAAAAATCCAACTGGATCCAGTGCAGGATAGTCCTTTATGAGTCAGCAGAAGCAGCTTGGCACATGCTGCAGGTGGTCATTTCTGCCCTGTCTTTCTTGCAAATAAGCTTGTTCCTTCCTTTTCTTCAGTAGGTGCTCTTACATCAAAGTGTTCTCTATATTCCCTTCCTAAGGAAGTGTTCTCTCTGCCATTCTCACTGATTGCTGCCTCACCTGGGCTCCCTTTGGGAAGCTTTTTGACTTTCTAGCAGTTTTTTGTGTTGTTTTTTAGCTGGGGGCACATCTTTGTAAAAAGGATGGAGAACACAGCTCTGAAGGGTCTGTAGGGAGGTTATTTGTGTGTGCTTTGCTTACCAGGCTTCCAAGTCAACATCCCTTGGTGGGTCGGATTTGAACCTGCTCTTTTTGGCTTTCAGTCCAAGTGCCTTCTGGGATGCTGCCTCCTAGGAACCCCAAACAGATCCTTTCTCTAGCTGTGTGGGGAAATCAATCTGCTGCAGTCACTGAATGTTGAAGAGGGCTCAAGTCTGGCTAACCCGTGCTCTGCAGAGGTTTGTCCTCACAGGGAAAGGAATGACTGGTTTCAGTATCTCCACCAGACTTAAGAATGGGAGTGGTTCCAAGCTGCTTGTCATTAGATGAAAACACAAGGCATTATTTGCATGTTCAGACAGAAATTTTGCAAGTAATTTATTATTTTTTTCTGTAAGGTAAAGAAAAAAGAATGTGCAAGCTGGAATATTTCATAGAAGCTCTGCAGAGAGTTTTTAGATTCTTGAGCTGTGGGTTTTTACATTCTATTTAAGACTCATTTTAGGTGATTTATGTTCTGTTTGGATCTAGGCCCAAGATATCAGTAAAAAGCTTATCATTTTGCAGTGACCCACAGGTCTCTGGAGACTTAGATTTCTACCAGAATATTAGCTTTGATAGAAAACTAGATATTTTCTGCACTTGAGACATTGGATCATAAAGTTAAAGGACTGGAGAAAATCTCAAGAGGTGAGCCAGTCAATCCTCCTTTCCCTATAATTTTAATTATAGCTAAACCCAAGTTTTAGTACTGAAGTTGGAATGTATATGGGAGCTTAAATGACACTTTATTTCTGTGCCTAGGGAAGCATGCCCTCAGAAGCCTCAACAGAATACCAGTTGTAAATGCAATCTCTAAGAGCACTGCTGTTCTTGCTACTTCACCCCCCTGAGTCTTGAAGAACATCCTTCTCATGGTGTTGTGGTTTGCTGTTCAGCAGTGCTGATGACAGAAAGTCTCTGTGTTATTGTTTTCTATGACTTCACAGAGTGCTCTTTTGGCTCTGCTTCACTATAACACCATTTTATCATAGCTTAAAATTTAAATAATTTTAGCCATTTAGTTCCATTCATCTTGATTGGGACCTTCAACCCCATTTACAACTCAGCTGGTAGGATATGTTTGAAGTCACCTTGGATGACGAGCTATTGGCCAATGACTGGCTTTTCCTCTCAGGTGTGAAGTGCTGCATGAGCAGAGCTTCATGAACTCTGTGTGGGAAGTGGGATAAATATGGATCTGTACCCTTTCTTTAGGCAGACATGGATGGGATCCCTTTCTCTTCAAGGAGATGGAGAACAGATTTTAAAGGATGTGAAGATAGACCAAGAAAAGTCTTCATTTAAGACTTCTTTGTATGCATAAGAGGGGCTTTTGTTTTCTTTTCCAAATGGTTTTGGTGTCACTGTGTGGGTGGCTTTCATAGTACAGAGCTGGAAAAGCATTCAAAAGGAACAGGGGAGAATGAAAAGTCTCAGAAGGGAGTTGCTGTTATTCAGGAAAGTAATCAAGACTACTCTTGCAGGAAAGCTGTTTTCTGCCTAATAACATTGCTTCCTTTTTTTAAAGAAGTATTGGTGGTGTTCCTAATCAATAGAAAAAGTATTTTTATTTCTATAAAGAACTGTTTTCCCATAATTTTGGATAGTAGAGTTCTGAAGAACTCCAGGTACACAGGACACCCAGATATGCTCTTCTTGGAATGTCTTTGTGAACTGGAAATTTTTCTCGATTTCAACTCTTTTTTTTTTTTCTTTGAGTCCAAGACACTGAGAGCTTGATATAAACAGTTTTGTCTGGAGTCTTAATAAGCTATTGATGATCTGAGTTTCCCATCTTTGCTGAGCAACTCAAGAAAGCTTTAATCAAAATCATTACATTCTGAAATCTGTATTTTAGATAACTCTGGCATACAAAAGCAATCCATTAAAGTTCTTCTCCAATGTCTTAATTTATAATAATTATGAAAGTATCTTTTAAATTCATTTGACTTGGCACCTGCACACCTGAAAAAGATTGGAATGATGAGACCAGGGTAGGGCAAATGAGACAGCGTGGGAGACAAAATCTCAGGCAAACCTGTCAGTTAGTGCAGTGTGTCCCCTTGCATTCCCCAAACATTGTGCTTGGAGATAGCAGAGGTCGCTATTGAATCTTGTAGTGACTTCAACGCTGAATCAGGAGTAGTCTATAGCATAAATATTAAAACGTAAAACTCATAGAATTGCAGAAAAAGCCTTCACAATGAAAAAAGTCTTTGCAGATAAGAGCATTGCTGGTTTTGTTTCTTGGCAGTAGGCACTTGCCTAGGTAAGATTTCTCCCCCCTAAAAAAATTAATGTTGTAGTACCTGAGACTGTTTTTTAATTTCTTCTTGGCAGAGGAAAGATGTCAATTTATTTCTGCTTTTAAAGCCAAAATAACTCTTTGCTACATTTATGCACTTAACATTTTTCCATTGTGGCATTAGGCTGGTTCAACATGACCTGGTGGAGCAACTTCAAGCCAATGAGGCATTCAGACAGGTTATTTATTTTCTGAGCAAGACTGGTTGCTACAAGTAAGTGAGGAGTCTCTGTACTCCTCAGGCACCTGTGCTGGAAATGATATTGTGGTGTTCTGTTGAGAGTAATGCTTAATGATTTTGGGATAATCTAGTTTTTTTTAAACACCTATGCCAGATCTTTTCTACTCTTTGATTGGCAGATACTTTGTTCATGGTCTTATTCAGCTTATTTAACCAGCACAGTGTTATCAACTGCATATGATCTGTATGTCTGGGAGGTTCTTTTAAAAACAAATTTTCATACAATGACACTTTTATAGAAGACAAATATATATGAAACCACCAAGCATCACGTATCAAAATACCTTAATATTTATTCACTGTCTTATAATGACATCCAAGAATGGAAGAGCTCAAGTGATGTCACTTAACAAAAACACCCAAAGTAAATTCTTTTCTACACAATATGTAGTTAAGTTCTTAAAATTTTGCCACAGCATACTAAGATGTCATGAGTTGAAGAGCTGATTGAACAACTTAATAGAAGAAAACACTATTGAGAGCTAGAAACACTGAATTCAGCATTCAGGAAATAGTTCAGGAAGTCTCTGTGCAACAAATGGCTGGAATTGAGACTATTGCCATTTGTCTGAGTGTTTGGCCTCCCTCTACAGGCACTCACATTCAGCCACTGTTGGAACAGGATACTCAAACAGATAAACCCTGGTTTTACCTACAACAGCTATTCTTGCCCTAAAGTTGGTTAATTAGGCAATCAGCCAAAAGATAATGTACATATTTGTTTATGAAGCTATATTTGCTGATTTATTTATTTAAAAAAACCCCACCCTAACTTGGAACTAACCCAAACCCCTCTGGAGTCATTGACTCAACAAGCTGATTTCCATTATAAGTTAGTTTGGAAACTGGAAATTGTAACAGCAGAAGTGTAAAACCAGAAATACTACTGTATTAGTGGATTATGCTTTAGACAAAGTGTTGGTTAAAGAGTAAAATGGACAGACCATGATTTTCAATTTCTTTTAAAACCTTGTAGTTCTCAAGTATATTTTTGTACTGACATCTGGATATTTCAATATCTGAAGCAAATAGGAGCAAAACAGAAACCACCTGGATTTTCAAACTCCATATGTAGAAGATGTAAATGCTCACAGTTTTGCCTTCCTTCCTGTTTTCTTTGATTTTTAAAATTCTTTTCCTGCTCTGCTTGTTTGCTCTATGAAAGCTTCCTAATTGCTCTATTTTGATTTTTGAGTTCCTTTAAATAAACACAATGCTGTTATTCTGCAGATGTGTAGGGAAACCCTGACCTCTGCTGAAGCCTAAGGGAGACATATTGTTGATACAACTCCACTCTAGGACTTCACAGTGATAATCTCTGGGTCTAGGAGTAAAATTTTTATAGTTATAGTATCAGGACCAACTTAAGAAAATCTAAACTTCTGTATAGGTCATGGTATGTGTTTCACTCAGTTTTCAGTGTTGAATATTCTTCTTTTGTTCATCCGTGTAATAGACAACATTGAAATATTGCTTTGGGTCTGGATGTGAAATTCAGCTGTCATACAATATTTGGCTCACTAGACTTCAGTAGTTAGATGAAGAATTAATTTAGACTGTTGAATTGAAATAAATTCAGTTAATTGAAGTCAGTCAATAGGAGCTCTTTGTACATATTTGAAAGAAGAATGTAGACCTTTTTAAGTCTAATCAACTACAGAACATTATTAAGTTCCCATAAGAAATGGTTTAAGTGGAACATGATAATGAAAAATGAGAGTGAAAAAATTTTGTTCATTTTGAGTAGCTCTACAATCTAGAATCTGAAAAGAAACCACTTTACATAATGGAAGGAGATACTTACAAAGCAGTCAGACTGAAAAATACCTAGAATTATAGGGGGTGGCAAATTAGAAAAGAGCTTGTAAAGTGATACAGTGACAAAAGTAATTTTAGGCTGGAGAGATATCCCTTTAGAAACTAAGGAGGTGCTAATGCCTTTATTATGTGAAATGGTGCCTGCAACACGGCACTGAGATCCGTGAGCCTCTGACAGTAGAAAAACATCACCAGTGAAAACAAAAGGGAGCAAACCTGAAACGTGCTTTGGAGGCTGGGGCAGAAGTAAGTACTGTATAGCCAAATGCTGATCCTTTCACACTGCTTTAGAATTGCTGATTTAAGAGTCTCCTTAGTGATTTAAAAGTCAGACGAAGGTTACAAAACACGATGAATCACCTTCTTTTTGTCTTCAGGTAGAAGACTTTGAACTTGATCTTTAGGTTGAATGTCTGGTTCCATCACTATGTATTAATATTGCCTTTGAGAAATCCAGGGCCAAATATCTGTGTATATCAGTATGCCATTTCTTGGATTTGTCTCATTTTCAGAGTGGTCTGCATCTCTTGCTTTGTTGTTGAAGATGTTGAAATGAGTCAGGCACCTTTACAGTTTTCTTCAAACTGCACAAGTGTCTGCACTGGGTAAGGCTAAAGGTCAATCCAGACCAATATCCTGCACTTCTCTATTGCCATGAGCAGATGCCTAGGGAAGAATGCAAGAACAACTGTGCAGTGATACTTAGAATTGCACTTCAAGCTTCTTGTGGGTTTTTCTCCCATACAGATGCCATGTTTCTGTTTACTAGTCCTGTTGAATTCCTTTTCTATTAATATTTCCAGATGTTTTTCAAACCCATACAGATTTTTTGGCAGTCCAAGTGTCTTCCAGTGAAGAGACTTTCTTACCCTAACTATGCATTGTATATCAAGAATGCCCTATTTTCCTTCTGAACTTGACATTTACAAGTTTCATCTGATGGCCACTCAACTCTCCTGGGGAGTGATTGCTCCTTCCTCATACATCCTGTCTACATCATTCTTGATATTATGGAGCTTTACTATGTCTCTGTTAGTCATTTCAGTATTTTTTCAGTTTCCAAGAGGCTTAGGGTATTTAACCTGCCCATTCTTGGAGGCTGAAGCTGAGTGTTGTTCATACTTGTCACCCTCTCCAACTCTTTTTCCATTCTATTGTAGCTATTCGAGCAGCTACATCAGTGTAACTGGAACTGCTCTCCTTTTAATAATTTACAAATTTGGCTTCTAATCTTGCAGTGAGAGCCAAAGGGGTTGAATCTTGGTCAGCTGAACTGAGCTCAGTTTGGATCCCCTGCAAACATCTGACAAGAAACTGGAACTCTAGAGAGGCCCAGAACCACATGCTCTCCTTCCTGGTGCATGTGAGCAGTGTGGACTGAACTGTTTTCTCTGGTTTGCTCAAAAGGACTTTTGTCTTCAGTGGTGATTATTTCTTTGTAAATGCTAGTTATGAAGATAAAATCCCTTTCTGTTCTTTTGAGTAATTGGACAAAGGACACTACCCTAAAATGTGAATAATTATTCTTAGTTAAAAATTTTCCCACAAGGTTTACTGTTGTCAAAAACAATCTTAAGAAAAAAATCCCAGTCAAAGAGTAAGATTAGGTCTAATGCCCTGAAGTTTTGGAAAACCATAAGAAGACAAACAATCAGCTGAAAATAGCTGCCCAAAAGAGTAATTAACAGGAAATACAGAAATTTCAACAATGATGGAAGAGCACCCTGCGGATGCTCAAAATTTTCAGCAGAGTGGCTTAAAGTAAGGGAAGTTCAGCATTCTCATGAGTTCGTGCAGGACTGGGGCTACATGGAGGATGTGTTTTTCTCTCTCTCCAGAGCTATATAAATGATACATCTTGGATGAAATTCATCCCCGATGTACAAGTTAAAAATAGAGACTAGGAACAATTCATTTTTAGATCTAAACATTTGCACGGGATAAGGACTATTGAATATTAAAAATCTGTGAAGTAACATAAAACAGAGCTGGACAGACATTCTCAGAGAGCTCTGTAAAAACTTACAGGAACCTGAGGTAATGATCAGGCTAGGAATGGTTTTTAAAAATAACTTTCCCCAGCTTTTTCGGGGTCTGTTAAATTTTATGTACTGAAAAAATATTCTCTGAATGGGATCTCAGGCCATCGGAAGCAGACTTTCTCTCCAATTTTTAGTGTGAAAAGGATCTTCTAAAATATCATATTTGCACACAAAGTTTATTTTACATGAGTTTATCTCTTCTGTCTCCAGGCTGCAGAAGGTGAATTCTGCTCCATGCTAATCAGCCTGGATGGTTAATGCCCGATTGGTGTGTTAAGTGTTTAGGTTTATGATGCTGGATAAGTAAAGCGCTAAATACAAATGAAATAAACCCGTCATTACTACAGCTTGAATTAGGTTTACAGTGTTGTGTTCTCAAGATGTGCAACCCGTTTGTGTGTAGCAATTGAAGGCTATACACTTTAGATTATAAGAAGTTCAAGCATGTGGTACAGGAAGAAACATCAAAGGTTAGGCTGTTATTATTAGGACACTTCAAAGAAAAGAATTTCTGAAGCCTTTAAGTTTTACGGCAGGTGCATGAAGAGGTGCCAGGTCATCTCAGGGTGGTCAAAAGAAGACTACATTGAAACTAGATTGCATAGGACCCCTTTTATCTGTCAAAGACAGTTGGGACCCTGACTTGGAAAGAGTTTTAACAGTGATTTTGAATACTGGACATCAAGCCTCTCTAATTTCAGCTGCTCTCAGCATGGAAGCTCGCAGTCATGGTCTCTCCCAATGGGCACATCTGGGTAACAGAAGAGTGTCCTCCTGGCTTGTGGCAGGCACAGAGCTCGGGGTGGCCAGCGCTGGGTCAGGCAGGCTGAGCTCCCACCAAACGCTCGGCGGTTTGAAGCAGATATTTGCTCCGATAATTATGGCAGTGCAGGGGGATGACCTCTGGCTCCTGCTCAATGTCTGTAATCCATTTGGAGACAAAAATGTCATTCTGGTGTTACTTATTTGGGAGAAGTACAAAAGGAGATTAATTGTATTTGTAGTTTAAACAAACTAGCACAATAAATCCAACACCTTCTGATTAGAACGTGATCATATGCCCCTAATGGGATATTACAGGAAGCTATATGGAGAATAATATTTTTACAATCAAATTAAGTGACAGTGATGGTTAATTTTAGCTTATTAGAGCAATATCTGTTCAGAGCTTGGAAAGAAAACATTTATTTCTTTAGCTTGTACAGACATCTCTTTCCTGGAGACTTGCATCTCAGCCCCACTTGCTCTGTGCTGTAATTTGTCAATTTAACACCACTTAACAAGTATATTCTTCTTTGGAACATCATCCGGCAAAATAATGACTTTGTCTTAATAAAATGAAAAAACAAAATGAATTATATATAGCTGACAAAAACATATTCCCTGCAACCAACTGCAAGAGGGTTTCTTCTGCTAATGAATTAATACATTAAACAATAATAGTTAAAAACCATTTTGCATTGCTTTGATCATTCACTTACACGCCATTAAGTAGACTAAGCATTTTAGTGTGAAAAGGCTGTGTTTACAAATTAGTCCAGAGGACATGTTTCACACTGAAGATCAGCACATATATTGTGTTTTATTTCAGCTGCACATGACACAACCTTAATATTAGAGCCAGATGATTAAAAGAACATTACCTGAGCCTTGAGAGTCACTGAATGAGCTATGCTAAATTGGTTGTTTTCTATTTTGTGATTAATTGTGCTTCTAAACCATATTTTAGTGTGCTTTGTTTTTCTGTCCCCAGTCATCCCATATTATTAAAGAGAAATTCTGCATATCTCTCCTGGAGTCCAATTAAGGATTTGCATCATGACTAGATTTTTCACTTTAATTACTGTATATAAAGTAGGTTTTGACTTATTTCCATATTTATCAAACTATGCAGAAGAAGCAAAATTCATCAAATAAACAGATATCTGTGGCTATAATTGCAGCCTGCACTGAGCATGTAGGAAGAAAATATGAGGGTCCAAATTTCATTATGTAGAACATAATAAACATCTGAATAATTAAACTGTGTGTAAATCAAATGCTTGGCAGTAGTAAGAATAGAGAAGAGACACCTTACTTTGGATCAGAAAAAAATACCATGTTTCTAAAAATATTTTTAAAAATATATTTCAAACATAATTCCATCAGCACTGGGTAGAAACACATAAACCAAAGCCTTTAATTTGTGGCTGGTTATCAGGTAAGGGAGGATGTCATGTGTATTTAGAAACATTTTTTCATTAATAGTAAAGTAAGCTTAGCTCTCCTTTTTGTAGGACTATTGAAAGCATGCTGCAAATAAACTGGAGGATACAAACTCTTGCATTGAAATGGCAAGTTCAATTATGACTTGCAGCCAGTTCTGATAAACTGCCTTAAATCAAATGGCATAATTGTTAAAGCAGGAGCTCTGTCAGATTTAACTGCCAGGACTTCATCGTTGCTTGAATATCTTCTCTTAGGTCTCAGTTAAAAGGAATAGAGGAACATTTCTTTATTAAATGATTTCTAATTATGAGTTTTAATTAATGTTTTTCTACTTGCTATGAAGGAGTGCTATCATCTATTTCTGTTACATGTATATTGAACCCTGGTATTTTTATTTTTCACAAAATTTCAAGGAAATTGCATTTCATATAGAACTGTTCAAAATTGTTCCAAGCTAAAAATACTAAAAATAAAGTTTTGTGGACCAGATCTGACTTCAGTGTAAAATTTTACTGGTGTTAAAACAACGATAAGAACATAAAGAACATTCATGTTGATTTACATTTAAAATAAAAAAAACCAACAATCCCAAACCTCTTGTCAAGCAGACTTATGCTGACTTACTCTGGAAAAAAGCTGGATTTTTGACTGTTTTGAAAAATGGAATTTTAATTGCTACTTTGATTAAAATTTTTAGGTACATAAAATCTTTTTAATTTGCTGGAAAACTTCTTGAAAAACTATTTTGTTATTTAGTTTTTTAGCATTCTGTATTTTAGTTTTAGTTTTTTTGAAATTATTTTTAGTGATGTTTATGGGAAGTGAAGAGCTACTCTTCTTTAATTGTGTCTTTTTGTAGATACTAAAGTTGCTTCTTGGAAATGAGAATTTCTTTCATTAATTTATTTGGTCTGCCCTATGGAGTATATAAATAATAGGGGAGGAAAAAGATAACTCAGATAAGGGAGAGATACAAAACATAATTAAAAAATGCTTTAAATGAACACACCAACAAAAAGGATTTAAGCTTGTGCAAGCCAGAGAAAGGAAAGCAAATCAAATCAAACTACCTGGAGGTAAAGGATATGTAGTGAAGTTCTTGTCAAATTATAATCTATACCCATCTGCCAATCCAGTTTACACATGCTGTAAAATACTCAGGAGATGTGCTGATTGAACAAAGCAAATCTATTCTTGAGGAGGGGAAAATGGAAATGTGCCTCAGTGCATTTCCTAGACTGAGACCTTTCTACCCACCTCCCACACCACCACCATTAAGCAGAAAAGTCAAAAGGACCTTGGGCCATGCTGAAAGTCTGGCTAAAAGCAAATGTAGGGCTCATTCTTAAATGAAGGAGGAATAATCATATGAGCATCCATTAGCACTAACATTACTTTCAAGCAAGGTTCTGCAAAACCTCTGACAGATGTAGTGCTATGACGAGCAGCTTAGGTGTGGTTAAGCTTAGCTTACCGTATTAGGGACCATTATCTGCTATTACATCTGCAGCATGTCACTCGTGTGGGGCACTTAGCAAACAGCTGACATGTCAGGGCACACGAGGATGAGCAGGAATCCAGGAAAGTCTGAATGACAGCAGAAAAACCCAGAGCATGCTCTTGAAATAAGGTTAGTGTAACAGTCTGCCAGAGTGGAAACTTTCTACAAGGAAGGAAAGTGGGATGGCAGGAGTGTAAGGGATAAAATTTGGTTCCTCATGTTTTTCCACAGCATTAGTGGTGTGAGCTCTTCTTACCCTCCCTGCTTGGTCTTCTCTGGCAGGGTAGAAAACCACTAATAGGAAATACCAGTACAGGTTTATATTCTAACTCATACAGGCTCAACTTTTAAATGCAAAACCAAGAGAAAGGATAGAAGTGGGACTTCCTTCCTTGGCTTGTCTATTCTGTTTAGGATTGAGGAATATCAGTAGGAACCAAGGGAGAAGTTTGCAACGCTGCTTGATGTGTTTTACTCAGTAAACAGAGGAGAAGCAAAGAGAGAAAGAAGAAGGAATGCAAAGATGCTAAGGTAGCAATAACCAATAATCATAAACACAGCAAGCTGGTATTTCAGGAAGCTGACATACCAATCATCCTGTTGGTATAAAATTGTTAACCCAACATAAGTCTTTAATGATAAACAGCATAATAAAGTTGTATCTTAACATTACTGGGTATCAAGGGCTGATGTCAAGAAATTATCTTCCTAAACCTTAAGTAGTTGTTCTCTCTGAGCTACACTGTAAGTATTAAAGTGCTGGGTTTCACCAATAACCAAAGTCGCTGAAGAAAGAATTATGTGGCAGAGGCAAGGCAGGCCAGCTGTTCTCTATTGGTCACAGTCACCACTGCTTAAAATATCTTGTGCTCACAATTTCTGGACTGAGACTGGCAAGCTGAAAAAAATGTGGAAAGTGTGATATTTATGCCTGGGAAATAAGAGAAGAGAAAAGGAGCAGAGAGAGCAGAAAGAGCTCAGATGGTACATCTGCACTTAGCAAAGGGGACATACAGGAGAAAGGACAACATCCTCTCTCTTGAAGAGAAACACATTATAGAGAAGTGCATTTTGGTTTACTGGCTCTCTTTCATCTGTTTTGAGCCTCTTCTCCCAGCACTATCCTCCCCAAGGACTCACTTTTGCATGGAAAGTATTGCATTGAGGGCTGTGATACAGAGGAAGTGGAGATCCACAGCTCATATTTCTGGGACCTGGTTACAATTTGGTTGCAATGCAAAAAAGTGGCCAACTGTGCAGTGGAGTTTATTAGACTATCCAGGTGTTTCCTGTACTTCCAGGGAAGGATCAAAGTTTGTAGTTACAAGAGTGCATAGACTATCAGAGTGTATGAAATATATCACAAATGTATTCATTGAAACTCTGTAGAGCTACTGTTGGAACTGTACTATTAGCCTTAGAGACTTCAACATCCATATGAACATCAAACCAGATGAGGCAACATCTGTTTTCCTGGTAAGGCTGAGCAACCTAGATTTTACCCAGCAACTTGACAGGCATTCATAGGGCAGGAAAAAGTATTTGATTTTCATTTGCATATGGTCTAGTTGTCAGAAATACAAAGGGACCTTTTTGTTTGGTTTGAGAATTTTCAAGTAAATTTCAATGTGAGAATTATTTTAGCTTGCCTAATCCAAGAAGTTTCTTCAACATCAGATAGCAGTTATTATTTCTAGGGCTTTTTTAGTTTAAGTGAAGTATAAGCTTTTTCTTCCTGGCTCATTGTTAGCAAAGCCAACCAAATTCTCTCGGTTGTGGATAATATGGCAATCAATTTTATACTGATCTTTGTCCTTGAAAATAAGCTTGTTTAGTGGTTGAAGTTCACAATCTATGGCTTAGGAGAGTTAGCTGGCATTTTTTTTGAGCTTCATGTGTAATATATATAGATATATCTTATTGACTATTATTTGGAACCTCTTTCCCAGTTCCAAACAATTTATTTTCAATAATTGCTTCTTTAGAAATATTTCTAAAAATGCAATGTTTTTAAGATTTAGGTGTTTAGGCACTGTGGTATTTCAAATAGAATCCCCTCTGTTTCCTTTCAGTAGACACCTTCTATTTGTTTTTTTTTTGCTACTATGAACATGTTTACATTTTCTTACTGTAATGCTGCATTCTTATTGTATTTCACGGTGTATTAAGTTCTTTAGTTACATGATATGTTGAAAAAAATAATTAGAACCATTATTAATTACTATTTCTGCTCAGGTTACCCATGATGGTTTATTTCCAGCTATTAAAAAATTTTAGCTGTTCTTCATACTACATTTACTTATTACATTTTAGTAAGAGCTTATCCCTACAAAAAGTTTTTCATATTTATGATAGCTATTCTCCCCAGCAGTGGATTCTTTGGATTTTTAATCTGAAAATCACTTCAGAAGTCAGGTAAACACTCATGGCTCAATATCTGGCTTTTGCTGTCTTTGCTGTATAGTTCCTATTCTACTGACATTGAACTTGACAGGTTTGAAATCTACTGAACTGTAGCACATAATAACAAAGCACTCACAGAATATAATGCCAATATCAGAAGTGATATAGGCTAAGTAAAGAGTACTTTTGATAAAGTAAAAAGTGCATAAAATCATAAAAATATTTTTTGCACAAAAATGTCATTCATTATTTTGCTTAAGGTTAATGAGACATGAAGCAAAATAAAGTGAACTGCACACTACTGAAAAGCTTCTCTTGCTTTGCACAGGGTGATGCAAAGGACATTGAATGTAGTTTTACACACACAGAGCTGTTTTTTTTGCCTGGAGTGGACCAATGCTTGAATAGCATAAACCCAAACAGATTCTTTGAGGACTTTTGGTGTAAGAGCTGCAGTGGGGCTGGAGAAAGGCCAGTGGGTGCAGTGGCACCCTGGCAGTGTCAGGGAAGGGCTGCTTCAGGCAGAGCTCCTCTCCTCCACAGGGCTTGGTGCCACAAGAAGCAGAGCACAGAAAGTGCTGCTGGAGCCCACACGTGCTCAGTCCTGTCTGACTCTACATTTCAGCTTGCTTGCTGGCTTTCCATGTGCTGATTTCTTACCATGCTCCTCACGTTTGGCACGTAAAAAACATTGGCCCCAGTCCCCTTAAATTTACATGAGTACTTGTTGGGAACTTTCTCAGATTTTTGTTGGGTAGAGTGGTATATATGGTTTGATGCTTCTGCTATCAAGGGTGTCAGCCAAAGCTTTACTTCCCTCTGCAGCTTAGTCTTTATAGTGCAGCACAGTAGGATTTTCTGGAAAGCTGGTTCTGCCATCAGAGTAGCATTTCAGTGGAGAGGGACAAGGAGGATTCTCCCAGCCAAGGGAAATGAGTCGCTACTTTGAAGACAATTGTCATGCCCAGTGCTCCATATGTCAAACTTAAATTTGTGTTTTTCTAATGTTTAATAGTGGTAAGCACATCTACATCTCAATTATGCACATCTCGAGTCCCTTTCCATGCTTTAGTTAAACTGAGACTATAGAAGACTTGAGATTGCTGGAAATAAATTTTCTTTAGGATCAAAACTTTGCCAATTGTATATTTTGTGATTCAGCTGTCATTTATATTAAATACCTATTTAATTCTATTAATTCCTACAAAATTTAGTTTAGAAAACACATACCACTTGGAAGTTTTTCACTGCTGCTACTTATAGCAAATTTAACTGCTGGAAATGAAGCAAAGGGAAAGTCTAAATGGAAACTCAGCCTTGTATCTTATCTGAAGAATGGAGATTACATTGTATTGACATGCTTACTCGACTATATGAAACACTTTGGGTATCTAAAGGGTCTATAAACATTGCAGTAAACTTCTCATTACTTCTATTTATACAGTACTATGGTACTGACAAAAGCTGGATGCTCGTTGCTTAATGGTATCAACTGCATGATGCTGGCTGGTAAAAGGATGGCTTAGGAAAAGGAAAGTGGGTGAATGCCATATGGTATTGACAAATACAGTGTGCAGATTGAGGCCAAATTATAAAGAGGCTGCACAATCCACATAGCCATTTTTGAAGCTGGGAATATTAGCAACATATTCTCTGTATGAAGTTTGTATTTCACATCCTACTCACTTTATCAGGGTGAGAAGAAGGTAGGTGTGTTTGGAAACTGTCTGATTCCTTGGTTGTCCCCTTAGTGTTGGGTGACACAGGTGTGGAGCCATAGCAAGACTAAAATGGTGGAGAAGGGATGATAGCATCCCCAACCTTCAAGAGCTGCTTATGCCAGGCACAAAGAGGGATGGGAATTTGAGGCTGTGCCTGTGTGAAGGAGGAAGTGAGGGTAGTGTGTGCCCCAGTAGCTGTACTCAAAACTCAGAGAGCTGAACTCAGTGGAAAAATGATTCAACCCCTGATTCACAAATTCCAAGGAATGGGCAATATGAGATAAAAGTTATATATTCACCTTTCAGTACAAAAGGAAAAGGCCTAGGTGTGTGCAATGGCAGAAGCTGGGCAGTGCAGAGGAAGTGAGGAGCTGCACTGTGGTGGCTGTGCTGGAGGCTGTTGTGCCAGTGGTGGTGGGCAGTGGGGGACAGAGATGGGAGCATTCCCTAATGTGTGACTCCCAATTCCTGCCACAGGAATTAAATACTGCTTTTCTGACTTTCATAGTGGATAAATACGCTGTGTAGAAACCTATTAATATGTCCTTTAAATGATGCCTCCTAATTTTTGTGTTTCTGCCCATAATGCCTCTAGTGAAAATACAGGTGGTAGGAAAAGTCCTCTGATTTGGTTGAACATTTCAGAGTTATCCATGAGCTAGTGCCTTCCATATTGCTGCGAGCAACCAGTGTTAACTGCTTTTAGGAGTAGATTTCAGATCCCAGTAGCATTTGACAGTTTGTATTCCTTTCCAGAACAAATTCATGCAGACTCCGCAGTTGTGACTGGTTTTATGATTGTCGAGGACCCAGAAACACAATTCAAGGAATGGCTATACTAACAAAGAATATGCTTCCTGAAAAGCTGCTACATTTTCCTTGCACCAAATACTGTGTTTTTAATGCAAAGTTTTATCCCCAAGATATAATACCTTAGTGCTGGTAAATGGTAGATTATTGTTCAGGTATTAAGTGCCTGCTCTGATGTCCATCACTTCTCTTGAACTTGAATGATGACAGACTTGGTATTCTCCAGCAGTTTGCATTGAAGGCCTCTCTCTACCTCCCTGCTCAATTCATCCTGGATAGCTCTGTTACAGATAATCACTAACTGCATATTTCAATGATTAAGTTAATCTATTAAAGTTAATCTTGGATTCTGAGCTTTCCACTCCTGTGTGCCATGATAATCCCATGCTCTTTGCACTTCCAAATTGACAACAGTGTAATGTGACATTTCATGTATAAGCAATAGTTTTATAGCAACAACCTCCAGTGATATAAGCAAAATGAGATTTGTCATCATTCCGTGAGTTAGAACTCACTATAAATAGAAAGTGTTCAAAAGGTGTTATTTAGTAGTTTGCATTATGCAGCTGTCTATTTAAATCATTTAATTTTGGCATCTAATCTAAGTCTGAGTCTCCATCAGAGACAAATAAGAAACCATATGTGAAAGCATCTGTGAAAATCTTTCTTTTATTTATGACAACATTAAAGAGAGGCTCTGATGTCAGTTACTTAACAATAATAGACGTTCCTTTGCACCTATAGTGCCTGGTTACTTGGGCATATCCCTCTGTGGTATCTTATACCTACTGCTGTTTGCTTCATTATATACAGATGCACAGCAGTGAAGACAGTAATAGTCTTTCTTAATTAAATAAAGCTAAATGTTAATTAGTCAGAAAAATTGATTTATTTTCAGTGCATGAGACTTTTCATTGTCTCTCTCTTCTTTTTAAAGAACAGGTTGGATATTTATTTAGGACTTTACATTTTTTCCTTTATTTCTGCACTGTATTTGGACTCTTGTGGTGGGATCTAATCGTCATAGAAAAATTATAGGTCTACAGATGTTTTCAAGATGTTACTCTGTCAGTAGCAGATTATCCCCTGTAGCAAAATCTCATTAAAGTGCAATTTACAGAGCTCTGCTGATGTTGCCATCAACCAAAATTAAAGGCATTAATTTTTCAAAGTTCACAGAAGTCCTTACATAAATGATGTAGCAGTTTGCAAGAACAATTTACAGAAGTGTTATTTGCAGAATTAACCTACATTAACAGAACAAATGTTGTAAGGGTATAAGAAAGGATTGGGCAGTGAAATTGCAGATGTTCATGGTTTGTTTTAGGTAGTGGGTGCAAAGAACAATTGAAACGAAACGGTTATTTTTCTTTGATGAAAAGTTGGGTAAGTAATTCAGAATCTGAACTCTGTCTGTGAAGAGTTAAGCTTATAATAGAGTGATCACCAGTTGGGGACACCCATGGAGACCTTAAATTCTACTTTGAAACATCTGTACTTGATATCTCTTAGAATATTCCCATTTAGAGAATGAGTTTATGTAGCTCATGTTGTGAGTATGCCTCTTCAATAGAGTACCAAATGCTTATCCAGGTATTTATTGTCTTAGGATGTCTATATTTTAACTGAGCCTAGAACTTCCATGTCAAATGCAGTGGGAAATTTCAGGCTATTGGTGTTTTTTGGACCAGTACCAGAGTAAACCTCAGTAAAATCAGTGGGAGGAGATGACTCATTTTCAATATTTAGAGCCATGTGCATATGTAATGACCATGTTTAGTGAATGTTCACCTGCCTTTGCAGCATCCTGAAGTGCTGACCAGAGTGGTTGTCATGGTGAAGCCTCCACAGCCACAGTTATCACTTCCACTTTTGTACATGCTATACTTCATTATCCAGAGTTAACATTCAGCTGATGGGTAACCCCCTCCCTCCCACACAAACAGCTGAGAGTGTGCTTGGAGTTAAAAACCACTATCTCTCCAGAACTGGGAGCCAACAGAAACATTTTAAATTCGGTACTTACAGAGGACACACTCCCCACTCACGCATTGCTCTTTGTGTTCATAGAAGGTTTCATACCACCATAACAGGCTTATATAATTAAACCAACATTTTTACCTGACTTTTTTTTTTTTTAAATGACAAACAGTTGTTTAGACGTGAGCTGGTTAAGCTGGAATGGTATCAGGATGCTTTCCACAGAAAGGCAATGGTTGGCTCTAAGCTTTAGTTTTTCTCTTTACTGTTTTGGGGAAAATTTTTCTTGAATGTTACTTTGGTTAAAGATGTAACAAAAAATGACCCCAAAAATATGTTTTTTATCTGTCACTTGTTTCTAGAATTCTCCCATTTTATATTCATGAAATTTCAGAGAAAAAAAAACACCTCTGTTTTATTTCAAGCAGTCAGTTCATTCAGATTTTACCCTGTGTGTTACTCGCATTCTTGTCAGCTCTGAAGTGTCTTGCCCACCCCAACAGGCAGGTATGAGCAGCACTGTGCACTCCATCACCTTAGGAATGCCTCTTGCCTGAGTTCTATTCAGCCTTCTCAGCTATTCAGTTTCCAAGGTGCTTAACACTGCTGTTGGGGTTTTTGGTCTTTGGTGTTCTGTGTTTGCAGAAGAGATACTCAGTGCTGCTTGCTTTTCAGTACCTGGTTACTGAATTTTAGAGATTAAAATGGGGCAGAGGTGCTCAGGAACAATCCTCCTAAGCACTGAGATGCCAACAGAGCAGGCCCCCACACTGTGCTGGCACTATGCTTGTGAACTGGCTGACAAAAACAGAGATGGACACGGGAGCTGCAGGAACGGCACAAGTTCACGGAAATGGCACAATTCCCAAATATAAAACCACAACCCAGCAGATTCCTTGTGAGTCACAGTTAGGCTTGGCAATTCTACAGTCTGGATATTTAAATTGTCTTTAGCTGCTAGAGACAGAAAAGTGAGGGCTGGATGGTCATGTAGGTCATCACCTTGTGTGTGTGTGCAGCAGAACACAGGGCTGACCCGTGGGGACCAAGACCGGCTTGTGGGGACTGGGTCTGACCCATGGGACCAGGGCTGATCCAAGAGGATTAGGGCTAACCCAGGGGCTTTCAGATCCCCATAAGTCTGTACAGAGAGGAGGTTAGATCAGGCAAGGTATTATCTTGGGACTAGCCATGCTGGGGGAAATGGTGCATTTAGGATCAATGTACTTGTATCTTTTGGGACTGGGTTTGCATAGCAGAAATTTCTTGAGCTCGCAGTGGCTGCAGTATGGACTGATGCCTGATTGGCATCTGCCAGCCTGCTAAGGACTACAGAGCATGTCCTGAGAGGGCTTGCAGGTTGGGACCATGAGTTATATGGTTTAGAGACAAGTGTCTGATGCATTAATCCAGTGTAGGTGCAACAATATACATAAGGGAGAAGTTAAATTGAACTGCATTTATTGCCATTTTATAAATGTTGGCTTATTTATAGAACCTACTAAAGCAATTTATTTTGGAATATGGCTGCTAGCACTATACCATGATGCACGTGCATAAATTACATTAAAGATACAAATGTCTGCTTGCTCCTGTAGTATTCAGTGAGTCTACAATTAGGCAGGAGTTGCTTGATAATACAGGCCATAAATTTCTCCCACAGATTTGCCTTTAAGTTTTTTTATTGAATCAGCATATATTTAAAAAAATGCACGTGGAATGGATCACAGTTGTTGGTAACATGCTCTGGTGTTTGAACACAAAAGTAAAGGTGTATCATAAGATTTTGAATATCAGTGACTGCAGCTGAACATACTTAAATAAAACCAACCAAATAAGCAAACAAACAACAAGCCATACTTTGTCTCATATTGCAGTTTTAATGATGTAGTTAGTGAAGAAGACAATGTGATCCCTGATTGAAAATTTTTGCATCTCTTTTCCCAAGAGCTGCTGTCTTGATTTCTGTTTGTGTCCCTAAATATAGTGTTGTTTTTCAAACAGTAAAAACATTAACTTTTCTTCATATTCCAGCTGCCTCTGAGAGATTAGTATAAATCATATTGGCTTTCAATAGAAGCATTTTCAGATAATTTGTAAAATTATGCAATGGAAGAATAGCTTGCAAAGGAAGAATATTGTGAAACCACACCACTTTAGCAATGTATCTGTATTCTGCAATAAGTTTTATTATCTGTCTCTTTTGTGTAGAAAATGTGTGATAAATACTGGCCGTCATCATTGTCCTTTTCCTTTCTCATAGATGATAATGTGACTTCAAAGAGTTAAAACACAAGACCATTTTAAGGACTACTAAGCACGTGTTTCTGATTTGCAGGAAATAATATTTTTTTCATTCCTGTAAGCTGCTCCCCAAGAAGCCTTACCTTTCTGTCCCAAAACAGCGTTACTCATTGAAGTTCCTGTATGCAAACCACTTTGACTCTTCCAAGAGCAGCGGCCCCGTGGCTGCGCTGCACCTCCACCAGCTCGGCTCCCTCCGCAGTGTGCGGGGTTTGGGGGGCTGTGCGGGGTTCCGAGGGGTTCGGAGGGGTTGTGCGGAGCTCCGAGGGGCCGTGCGGGGCTGTGCGGGATTCCTAGAGGCCGTGCGAGGTTCCGAGGGGCTGTGCGGGGTTCGGAGGGGCTGTGCGGAGTTCGAAGGGATGTGCGGGGTTCGGAGGGGATGTGCGGGGTTCGGAGGGGATGTGCGGAGTTCGGAGGGGATGTGCGGTGTTCCGAGGGGATGCGCAGGGTTCCGAGGGGCTGTGCTCGCTCTGCCCGGGCTGCGGCTGCCGGCGGGGCCGCTCCCGGTGCCGCTCCCGGGGCGGGGAGCGCAGAACGCGGCGCCCGCCGCTGCCCCGGCCCCGCTGCCGCGGCCGCTCGGAGCCTCCCCCGCCGCCCGTGCCGTGGGGACATGGGGAGGACACGGGGACAGTGGCCGGGAGGGTGGCACCACGTCCCTTCCCGGCACCGTCCCGCTGTGGGAAACCTCCCGGGGCCGGGAGTCCGCTGGCGGGGCTGCCCTGGGAGCGCACGGGAGGAGAGGAGCGCTCGCTCCTTTTGCTTTCCCGATTAGCCGGATCCCTGAAAGCTGGAACGCTGAAAGACGGCGTTTAAAAGTAGTTGGGGATAATGGAGCCAGTGCTGTCAAATGCGCAATACTTATTGTTATGCTCCCCTAGAAAATAAGCAGGAACCAAAATAAAAGTGTTATATTAATATTTAATACGCGTTTGGCCATGTAAACGTAGAATGGGTTTTAAAAGAGATGGCACAGGGAGGAAAATGTGAGTGTTCTCAAAGAAAACGATATTTCTCACAGCTTTTGGTAAATGCTTGAACTTAACTTGGGCTTCACTTTGCAGAAAATGTGAGAACCATATGAATGCCTGTGCCTTATGGAAAGCCATGAAATCTAAAAGCACGAATCTCTGTTCACTATTAACAAGTAAAACCCTATTCTTTTTCTCTCTAAGATCCTGATTAATGGACAAAACCCTTCTTCCTTGTTTTTTCACATTCTTTTTGCAGTTCCTTAAATGTGAGACAGACAATAAATTATCTGCACAGATTCTACTACATACCAGTTACTATTTGGAGCTTGACTGAGAAGCAGAAACAAATATGGGTATTGTGAAAACCACATTGGGTACAAAGACTGCACACGGATTGCCACTTATAGTCAACAGCTGGGAATAATATGGGTCTTTATTAATCTGAATATTAGTGTTTGCCATTTTGTTTCCTTTTTTATTATTTTGACAAGATGGTGGGAGGAAATACAGAAAGAATTTCTTGTTGATAAGGATGCTCTTAATACTCCCTTTGTGCCAGTTTGTTTACTCCTTTTATGTGGGGTATTTATTTTCCTTTTAACAGCCTAAAACTTCTGTAATTAGAAAGAGAGAACTGAATTTAGAGCTGTACCAAAAATGGCAGTCCTGATCTGCAGTGCATTAGGAAAGGAGACAATGGGTTGAAGCAGGCAGGAGAGTGGAGACAAGAAATTTATTACTGGGCATTGCCTAATGAGATGAAAATTCTTTGGGATTTTCAAATAAGCACCACAGAAGAGCAGTATACCAGTGTTCATCTGCACAAACCTTCCCACGCTTCTATTTTAAAATAATAACTGTCTTGTTATGGAAGGACATGGACAGTGCTGGGAGGAAGGATGTGACTGTGGTTAAAGTGAGTATTGGATGCAGAAAACTTGACCTCTAATTCCACCTTTGGCAGTTTCAGTCAGTGGTAATTCACTCAGTGTGCCTCAGTTTCCCTGCTTGTAAAGCAGGGCTGATTGTGTGGCTGGGCACAGGGGACAGCTGAAATGTACATTCCAGTAGATAAAGCTCTATATAATCTAAGTGCATCATGTTATTTCTGGTTGAAATCCTTGCTTAAACAAAATTCGCTGTGACCTCCCTGAGAAGAGCTGCAAAGGTCAAGGCTATTACATTTGGGCCATTATTACACTCCAGGTCCAGGAATAAGGAAATAAATCACAGATAATGAGAAAAAGTTTCACAAAGGTTTTTTTACAAACGGAGAAGAATCTAAAAGTGGAACATTTTCTTGAAAAAGGACATTTTCATGCGCTACAGAACTAATGATAATTTCACTTTATGTTTCTAGTTTCTATGTTTGCAGCTCTTACAGAAAAGATGGGAATGCTGCAGAGCCCTCCAAATCCCTTTCTTTTTTAATGTGGCTGCTTTTTGTGATTATAGGCTTAGACATGATCTGCAAGATATAAATTCAAACAAAAGATGATGAAAACGAGAGGTGAAAGTGTTTTTTGTTTTCTATCATCTAGCTCTCTATGCTCTGCTTTTTATGTCATTGTTTTAATAATTTAGCTAAATTGCTGGGAAAACAGACAGTGTTTAAATCAATGTAACAGCCTGGTGTGGACACAAGTGTGTTAGCTATAAAGATATTTATTACACTATAGCTTTAACGAAAGCAGGCAGCAGTGGTGTAAATAAACTCTGTACCAAAAATATTCTGTTCGTGATATGAGGTGGCACCGATTTTAGCCAAAACATTTTTCCAATTGATTTGATTACTTTGGTGCAAAAACTGCATTGAGGTAAGGCCTGAGGTGGGGGAGGATCTGACGTGAACAAAAAAGGTGTAGGAGGATGTATCTGGGTTGTCATGCCGAATCAATTCTGAAAGAATTGGGAAGAATCTTAACAAGGCAGGTATTTACCTTTTGGGATAAGAATATTTATTATTTATTTATTTTTTAAAAACTGGTAACATTAAGTAGTGTTTTAGGTTTAGTAATGCTTCTACGCTTCAAATTTGTGGTATGAAAATACATGAAAATCTTTTTGCTGTGAAAAGATTATAGGATGGCTTTTCCAAGTAGTTCATTAAGAATGATCTTATTGTATTTATTCAAAGGTTTATGTTGGAAGTAAAATATCTTTCCAGTTTTTGGGAACTAGAGTCTCCTAAGAATAAATTGTTTTATATAAAATGCTAGTATTTTAACCGACTAATTTGCTTTCTGAAGATTGAGAACTTGTGTCATATCTGTAGAATATAGTGCATCTTTCTCCTTTTATGCTTCTGTTCCCTGATTATATTCTGTTTATCATATCAGAAGAGTCCGGGAATAACTTTGTAAGTGAAGAATAAAAAGTATTGCATTTCTTATTATAGGCAAAATCCTGCCCAAGCCATAATAAGGTTAAAGCTTGAAATATACCACGTACATGATAGAACGATTTAAATTTTCTTTTCAAACATCAGATTTGGTATGATTGTCCTACAGTTTCTGCTGCTTAATATTGTTAATTATATTGCTTATGAAGTAATCACACAATGGCAAACCAGGCTTTAATGCAAACACACTGAAGGATAGAATTAAGGTTGAATGTTCACCGTTAAAGGTGCCTATCCTCATTTTTATATGCTTAACTCTGCAGCTTTAATATTGCATTAACTTGGTTTTTAGAGAGAGCATTTTGCCCTAAGTATAAGAAAAACGTTGATCTTTTATGTTGTCAGCCAGGGCAGATGCAAATCCTTCTACTTTTTATTGAAGAATTAACCATCTCCCTCTGGAGCACAAATGCCAGCAGTAGTGGTATAATTTTATTTTTAAGGCTATGGCCTGTAGTAAGGTGATTGAACATTATAATATGTTCTATTCAAATCTGACTGCTTATGCACTTCGTTTCGTAATGCTTTTGAAAATATATCATGTTCCAAGATGAATACAAGTTATGCATAAAAAAGCTGTTTGTTACATAGCTTGGAAAATGTGGAATCAATTACTATTAGATTTGAGAAAACCAGGAGCCTTTATAATGAAAAAAAATTATTTAGTTTGTAGTAATAATATCAAGTTACAGTGCAACAAATTCCTTTCCCTTAGAAAACTAGTTCAGTTTTAGTTCAAAACAATAACTCTTAGGGGATAGTGAGTGCCTTAATTAATATTATGTCAATTTGTTTTACCATCTGCATGTATTTACTGACCCAGGATATCTCAGAAGGTCTGCCCTAAAAATCACCATGTTTACTCAGCTGAAAACAAATCTGAAGATCCCATTTCATTTTCAAGCCACCAGGATATGTTAGAGTAAGTTCCATGTGTTGACAGATCCTTCAGGTTTTATTTATGGAACAGCATTTGCGTGAGAGATAATAGGCTAAGAATAACCATTACCTCACCTAATTGTTGTCTCCTTAAGGCTTCTAAAAATGTATTTGGGGCTGGAGAGCAGGCAGCACAGGCGGTGTAAGGAGTCCACCAACTGGTACCGTCTGTGTTAGTTACTACTAATCCAATCACTTGGGATCAGATGGTCTTGTGGCAGCTCTTCCCCCATGGACAGAGAGACAGTTTTAGAATAGAAAGATGTAAGGGCATATGGTAGATATATAATAGCTATATTAATAACAGATAATAGGCAGTAATTGTAATAATAATAAAATAATAGATACATCAGTAAAGCATGCCAGGAAGTATTGTGCAACTTGCTTGCCAACAAAAACGTTTTTTAAAAAAAAGATGCATTTTAACCATTATCCAAGCAAAATGTTCTTTTTATTTTTACTTGTTGAATATTGTTTCTTTTGAGCAATGTGTGTCTCTGCTTGCCTGGTATTTCCAGCCTGGTCCTGTAGCCAGGGAATGGGGCAGGAGGAGGACAGGGGAAGTGGTGGGCATTTGGTGAGTAGAGAAAGGGGAATTTGTGTGTCTGCCCAACCGTGACAGCAGCAAATTCCCTTGCAAAAGACCTGTAGGGCGTTCATAAGGACATTGAAATCTTCCTTTTACTCACCCGTCCTACATTTCTCTGTAAAACAATCACAGTGTTAGAGGAAAGAATGTATGCATAACTTAATTTTTGCTTTCTTTGTTTATAAACATTGTTCTTTCAAAACACTTAGGTTTTGAGATCCCTTGAAACACAAGAAATCTTAGTAATACCTTGGGTGTGTTTGAAAACTTTGAAAGTTGCTGAAGATTTGGGAAGAAGTTTGACTTTTTCCTGATTATATGGTTTTGACTCCGAAACAAAGCCTTCTTAATTTTTAACTCTTGTGTTTTTCTTAAGAAAATTAAAAATATTTGAAGGGAAGCAGAAAGCTTCCCTTGAATTTTTGGTAGCTGAGCACAGTTTATTTTTGGACAACATTAACTAAGTAATATATGTCTCTTTCTCTAGAGGGCAAGAGACCAAACCTCACAGGTTATTTAATAAGTAACTAGAAGACTGAGACAGAATTAAGAAGTTTTTTTTTCTTTATGGAGCCCTGTGTCACCAGTTACACTGACCAGGTGGTAATGGAAAGCTGCAGAGGGATGCACTATTTAGTCTTGCTCAAAACATGCCTGCTTCACCTGAGATCAAACCTCTGTGCTTTGTTCTGGAAAGCCTTTTATGTGTCAGAGGGGTAAAGAGCTAAACGTGGCAGGCCAAGTTTGGGCATAGGAAGACCATTAAATAACAAGGATTTCCTTTAGGAAAACATTTCTTCCACTTGAAGGAAAGGTTGGATATCAGCATTTTCTCTTACCACTTCCTAGGCAGGTAGAAGGTGATTTCCAGTCACCCTAGACAGAGATTGAAAGTAATTTAATACAAATGTGGTGGGGTATATATGTGTCAATGTATGGACAGGAACAGGACCTAAAGATTCACTGAAATACATGCATTTCCTAGTATGATTAAAGAAGATGCATACAGAGAAAGAGAAGCTGAGATGTTCACTGAGAAGGGAGTAGTATCCAAACATGGAATGATAAAGTGATCTACTAATTAGTGAACGTTTTTAATTTAACTACAAATTATTATGAATTTGATATACTACAAATATTTATATACTACAAATTATTCATATATTTATGAATTTTACATGTGAGCATTATCTGGAAATGATAGTTGGAGGAAGAATTTAATTTCTATGTACCTGTACAATTTTCCTCGTTTGTGGCCTCTGCCTGTAATTACACTTCCACGGTTGCCTTTGGGCATACTTTGACTTAATCCACTCCAGCCAAAGCTACACAAGATGTGAATTATGACCTTGCCTGGGAATGGCTTCTTATTTAGTAAAACACTTGAGTGAATGAGATTAATGTTTCCCTGAGCCTGTACCAGAGGACTGAATCCCAGACTCCTTTTGCAAGACCACAATGAGGGTGTACTGCTTTGAGTTTATGAAATATATGAGCACAAATCAGTCTGGTGCTTTGGTAATCCTTCAGTCTGGGCCTGCAGTTCAACACCTACACAATTTACATATGCTAGTACAATTGTAAAATTCTTCAGGACTTAATAGATCTAAATATGAGATTCTTCTTTGAACAGCATAGCTATAAAGCAGCAACAAAACAAATTTGGGCCTTCAGTTGGCCTTTTATTTCTGAGCCAAACAACCTCTTTCAGATGAAGTCCTAGAAAGAAGTGCAGATTCTACTAAATTTAATGAGAATTTTGCTAATGATCTGAATAAATCAGTCATAGATAATGTTTTCACTCCTGTTTTTGAAAAGATGTTATCATTTTGCAGCTTGGCAGAGAGACTGTGAATAGTTTAAAGTTCTCTCATAAAAGAGAGAACAAGCAAGGTGAAATCCTCACTTAGTGCAGCCACCCTAAGAAAGGTGCAACAGAAGAAAAGTTCAAAAAGCATTTTGTTTAAAGGACTCTTTAAGAGGAATGCTCCTTGCAGGTTCTTGTAGCCACCTTGCATGCTATGACTGGGAGAGGAAAAAGACCCACAGGACCAGCACAGGCAAACTCTGAGGTTTAGGAGGTGATGGAATTATGTTTGCCTGGGCACTTGAATTCAGTGAGTGGTGACACAAATGATATGCTCCTGAGTGATTTTCATGAAGCAGGACTCCTGCCTCCCCCAGGGCCAGGGCTGGTCCTGCTCAGGGCATGTGCACACTGTGCTCCACTCCAGCCCTCCTCAGAGCCCACTGCTCAGTGCCCAATGGCTTTATAAAGAGAACCTTTGGGCAGTTCTATTGGCTTATAATTGTTTTCTTCTTCAACAGTAAACAATTTCTGTTAACTTACTTGGAAAGCAGTCAGAACCCGAGGAAGAATATGAAGTTAAACCAGCAGAACTCATGTGCAATGCCAAAGGCCAGGCATAATGCTTTTATTTGCCTGATTTTCATTTACCTAACTTTTTGTAACTGCCTTTTTTTTTTGTTACACCTTTAACACACACTACATGGATGTGTAAACAAGACCAACTTCCTAAACAAGAGAGCTCATTAAAAGTGAACCATGTGTGAATCTGCTGCTGCTTCAAAATAGGAAAACCATCTTACCTCAGGTTTGGAAGGAGTGAGGACTGCAAACCCCTTTCAGGGCATCATTAGCATATTCTAAACTGTTAGCCAAAACAACATCCCCTGCACTGGCTCCTTGGGTCAGGGCCTTAAGGTATGCCACTCCATGTGAGCACTTCAAGAGCTGCAGTCCCTTAGCTGGAGATCAAACAAGATTTTCTCCACACAGAGAATTAAACCAACACATGAGGGTGCCTTTATCAAACTGTGTTTGATAATGAAGACTTCAAAAAGCTAGGTGGGTCAAAATGTCAGTGTCTTTCTTTTGGTCTGTTCAAGTTCTGTATTGCCATACAAATTATAGAGGGAAAGCCTCAGAATGAGAGATGTCTGTTATTTCCCTCGGGAACTATTTCATTATTGGCAAGAACTTCTCTATGTTTCCTTTCCCCCCGCTTCCCAATTTCTTGTGATTTTTCCAAGTGGTGTAATCCAAAACAGTCTTTCTGTCTTAATTCCAGCATCTTAATTCCCTATCCATAAACTGATATCAATAGATCTGTGGGCAATTCATGAAGAAAAGCAATGTCTCTCATAATGATTTTTTAACTGATGAATAGAGAAAATTAATACAACTCTCCCAAACATTCTGTCTCTATACATTTTGCTTGGGTCAAGTCGCATGATGAGTTGAGTATGTATGCAATAAAGAATGTAATTTAAATGCCTGTTGCTTTTTAAAAGTGATTTTATGCAAAAACTGGTGTAAATTATGCAAAAAAAAATGGTGTCCGTTATTGCATGGTAGTGGATAGACCATGAAGATGCTCTGTAGAATGTAAAAAGCATGTAAACAATCAGAAAAGGGAATTTGAAAATGAAGGGAAGTGAGCAAAGAATACCAGCTGATGAATAAAACATTTCCCAAAGTTCAGAAAAGTCAGCTGGTCTATGTTAAAGTGGTTGCCAGGCAACTCATCTTTTAAAACAAGTACTTCTGTGGCAGATAACTCATAAAGACATTGAAATGGCAAAATTAACTGCTCTTGAACAATTTCTTCAATACATTAGGTACAAACAGGCTTTCATTCATCATCAGGCGTGCATATCTTCTTGTTATAAGTTTTTTTCCTTGAACAAATGCATGTATTTTGTCCAAAGCACTGCATTTTTAACTCTTTCATCTTATTCCCCATGAGGGAACAGCTAGGAATCCCTGCCTTAAATCTGGGCATTGACATAAATCTAGTTTGGATGAAGTAGGGGAACTCATTCTCTATTTTGAAAACAGGCAGTCTTGTTTGGTAGGATTAGAGCACTCACATGCAAAGTGGGGCTTGGTTGCAATCCATCAAATATTTTCCATGAGACAGACTGAGAGTGCAGCCAGAGAAGGAGAGGATCCTGTAATAGATTGTAAAAAAAAACTTCAGGAAAAATCAGGCAGGTCCTAGCGGTTCTTGCTGTGTAGAGGAGGATAAGGCAGTAACTGGAGGGGAAAACTGATCATATGGAATAATTTATTTGACTTTTTCCTTTCCAATTTTTAACTGAACAAAGTTGTGTTTTTTTTTTTTTTTTCCCTTTACTATTGTGTTCATTATTCATGATTGCTCAATGAGAACTTTAGTGAAACGCTGAGCACAAAGGATGTTTGCAGGCTGATCATAGTGCCTGTGTTTTCATCACTTTACTACTTGCTGTTTATCATTTGTAATTGATCACCCTTCATAGTAAGATACTCTTTCCATCTCCAGATTGTAGAACTGAAAGTTTTACAGATGAGAAAGGGAAAACTGAAAAACCTTCCAAGGACTTCCACAAAATTGTTGTTTTCTGTTGAATACGACAAAATAGTATCTTTACTGAAGTAGAAAACAATTTAAAAGCTCTTACTAATTTCAAAGCAAATCTGTAGCATTCGAAAACCTGCTTGGGAAGTTTATAAATTCTTTTTTGGTTGCCAGCTCATATCTGCCACTTGGAAAATGCCTGGGATAACCCACGTCTCTAACAGAGCAGCACAGGGTGGTGCTCCTTTCCTGGGCGTTTGATTACTGCCAGCAATGCCACCACAAGTGAGAAATCCTCAATTTGTGGTTGTCCTCCTGAGTTGCCTTCTACTGGTGATTCAGCCACAACCATTATTTCCTCAACCACATTCAGTGAAACAAAACAAAACAATCAATCCAATGACTGTGTAAAGTACCTTTCCTGTAAAAAGTTCAAATGTACCACAAAAATGCTTATTGAGATGCAAATTAATGCAGTGTCGAGTGTTTTTGTTGGTAGCTCACAGTCAGTCCTTTGCAGTGCTGCTGTGGGGACATGTAGCTGATGTTAGGACAGCAACTTGTCACTTGGCATCCTGCTGCACTCCTGGGACATTGCACTCAGAGCAGAACCTGTGGCACGGACACCAGCCCCTTGGTAGCAAATCAGCCCCTGGATTTCCATCTGAACATACCTTAGCTTGGTTTTGGAGTGATTTTACTAAAAATATGTTAGAGAAAGCGATCAGGATGAAAGTTGGGTAATGTTTTAATAGTGTATTTTTCATGCTAGTATTAAAATGTGCAGTAAATTCTAAAGTCTGTAATCTTTTTTGTCCTCAGTCAGTCATACATTCCCATTGAAATAATTAATTAAGGCATGGATAAGTTTAATTCTCAGTTAGATTACACTTTTTAAAACAAGATTGGATATCAGGAAATATTTATTCACTGATTGTATGGTCTAGGATTGGAGCAGCCTGCCCAGGGAGGCGGTGGAATCACCATCCCCAAAAGTGTCCAAAGCACTTAAGCACTGTGTAGATAACGGTGTTTTGGGACATGTCTCAGGGGTGGACCCGGCAGTGTTAGTTTAGTGCCTGCTCTTGATCTTAGAGGGCTTTTCCAGTCCATGATTCTCCTGATTTTAAATGCTTCTTATTGGAATTTTGTTTGCTCTTTACTTGACTCTCTGATCTTGACCATTTTTTGTGCTCAGAATATCCTCCTGGGCTCTGCAGTGACTCGAGGTGAGTGCTGTGACATGTGCCACGGGTGGATTCATGTGTGTGGGGACAGTGATGTGGTGTCCTGTGCAACACAGGCACTGCCACTGTGTCTGCTCCCCACGCCCCCATCAGTGGACAGAGGATGGGCTGGGATGCCAGCAACACCACTGGAATACACAGCTAATGCACCATCTTCCCTGCATGTGTATATAAATATATATGTGTGTGTGTGTATAATTAATGCACATAATTACTTAGATTGCTTGATACAGATACTTATTTTTGTTTGTAGTAAATATGTTGGAAGGCTTCAGAAACACAGTTAATGAGCCTATTTAGCTATTCAAAAGATACAGGATCTGAAACTTTGGGAGTAGGAGGTGTTGCAGGAGCTGTAGCTTTTCTTCAATTCCTCGGGTCAGACCACCAGCAGCTGTAAAAATCAATAAGGCTTAAAATGATGAAATAAACTTAAAAAAAGAAGCATTGACAGAGAATATTCCACAAAGCCACTCTTGATGAGGCTGAGCCTGTTCATAGCGAAACCTGGAGAAGTTTTACTCTTTACTCCAAGAGCCTTCTGTCAACATCAGGAACTTGCAGGATTCTTTGGGCAAAGTTTTCCAAAGTCCAGTCTCCCGATGGTTCCAAAATGTGTCTGGATATCACAGTACTGGAGCACACTGAGGCAGTGTGTCTCTCCATCACTCCTTCCTGCACTTCATTGATGGTTTTGGTGAAGCAGACACCAGTTTTATTTGTTTGTTTTCTTTTTCAGAACCTTTTAGAGTATTAAAAAACGCATGTAACCTTGTTGGTCATGAAAGTAAAATCAAGTTGTGCAGATATTAATAGCATAGACCTGAGAGACCTTCATATAACATTAATGGAATAAATTTTAATATACACTGAAAGCATTCTATATAGTATTCCAGATAGTGGGAATAATATAAATCTTCTCATACCATCATAAATATTCTCTTCTCATTCTTCTATACTCTATGTACTGATATATATACTCTCCTATACTGATTTTATATCATATCAGATATAACTGCAAAGACAGCTGTAATCCATATTTTTAAGTCCAAAGGAACTGCTTACAGTAGAAAGCATCTAGTATTGGAAGATGTATTCCTGTAGAAAAGCAGTCACAGCCAACATGTCAGGAAAAAAAATCTGTCCCTGCTTTGTGTAATATACTTAAAATAAATCCTGATTAAACACAATTATTTTCTTATAGTATAAATGCTTTTGTACAAGTCTGATGGCCTTTAATATTTTTTTCCATGTGTTTAAAATGGTCAAAAGAGCACATTTGCCAAGCCCAAGCAGTCATAAATATGTCAAGCTCCTGAACAAAGATGAGCAGAATAAATAAATCAAAAAAGAAAGTCTGAGAAAATAATGTTGTGTCTGTTATGTGCTGTCTCCTTTCATCTGCTTTATCATTCATGCTTGCTAGATTTTCTCTGCAGTTGGGAGGGTTAGAAAATGAGAAACTGAGGTTTTGCATAATCACATGATTCCAGGAAATGCAATTTTAGGGAAAATGACCAAATGTCACAGGCAGTTGACAAGCATGACAAGCCATGAGGGGGTGCTGTCAGTTTCTGGGTGTGAACTTCCAGTTTTAGCCAAAGTTATGAACATAAATATACCATTTGTTATTTTGTAGAAGCATTTATTTATTAACTCATTTCACCAAAGAAATAGTCAACTTTGCAAGTGTCTTCAAATCATTTGTTGTTATATGGCTTGCAACACTTTTTATGGCCTCTGTAATTTATGGTAAAGTGATTTAAAATATATACCTTGATTAGATCTACATTAGTCTTATATTTTTTATGTCAAATTATGTAAAAATGGAAATAATGATTAATTTTGCTATAGGAAATTTCACTGAGTTATAATAATTTCAGTCTTATCTCTTTGAGCTGCATGTTTCTCCTATTGCTTTAAAACTAATTTAGGCCACATTATATACAAAATTAAATCTTACTTTTATAGCTACACCCTTGGGGTTCAATGAAAAGACTTTATGAGCTAGAAATTAAAAGTACTGGTTGAAAATACTATTACATTATACAAGCTATTATTAAGGCAATTTACAAAGTTGGTATTAAAACTATGCACATTTTTCATTGTTAGCACCCATATATTCAGCAAGCCCATGGGACCATTTTGTATATAATCTGGCAAATAAAATCAACTGAAAGGTAAACAGTAAGTCCACAGCATTTCTTGATAGGGAAAATTGCACTATAATAACTGTAAAGCAGATTTAGCTTCAGATTGTTATTAATTTAGGCCATACACACCACAATTGTTCAGCCTAAAAATCAGTTTGAAACTGTGTTCCACAAATATCAGAGAGAAACTCTGTTTTCTCATAAAAAACCCAAATACCTTATATTCAATGAAATTCAATTTGGCACAAGTCTCTTTTGCATCTTAAATGTGTAGTCACAGTTGATTTTTGACTCTTATATATATATCCAGAATTTGGAGGCAATATGATTGCTTGTTTTGCTTGGACTGTAGGTAACATAACGCACGGCTTAATGCTTTTATTTCTGAACAGTGATGTAAAAAACTTGCAACATGATTTATGGTCTTCTAATTTCAAGGATGCTTAAAGAGCACAGACCACCAAGAAGCAGGGTGGAATATCAAATATTTGCACAAGATGACAATACTGAGACAGAACCACATGAGCATGCAGTCGGTCCTTTAATGTTACATATTTATATGTTCCACACTGGAGCACCCTAGGTATTATATCAAGATGGGACAACTGTGTGTAAACAGAACGGGAAAAGATTTCTTTTTCCTCTCTTGTGGAAACCACTGCAATAGCAGAAATGTTTTGCCAAGAAAGCTGCTACCAGGACTGGCTGGGTGCAGTGTGAATGTTGGAAGAGCTGGAAGGACAGAGCATTTGCTGCAGCAATCCCTTGTTGCTCCATGGCTGCAGGACTCTTTTTTGGGAAGGTCTTGTTGCTGTGACTCAGGTTTTTTCCATCTACTTTCATTCTAATTTTACAGAGAAATTGACACAGTGCTGATGGAGTCAGAGGACAAGGAAGTGCATTCTTCCCGTGGTTTCCAGGACTGGATTCTAGCTAGCATTTGGCAGTAAGTCGAGAAGACTAGGGCTTTTGGAATTTAGCTATTCTGAGGTTTAGACCTGTGATTTATTTGGACCATCAGGCTTGCAGAGGAGTATGAGAAAACACTCCCCAGACTTTTTCAAGGGCTGTTCCATGAGGTGATAGATTTTAACCAGACTAGGAGAGAGCAAGGATGCTCAGGCTGCTGCTGCAGGTTCAGTAGGGAACTGTGATATTAATCAAAAACCTGTCCAGATTCTGGGTAAAACAGCGAAATTGTTCTTCCTACTACCCTTTGAGGAAGGCCTGTGGCTCAGGAGCTGCCTGGGAAGGGAGAGCTGGTGTAAATGTGCTGCCCAGTCATGGGCAGTCAGCTTTCAGGGGATGCTGTGGGAGTGCTGAAAGACAGAGATCATTCTTTGGATGCTCAGCAGTCAGCCTCTGCAGGAAAAGTATGGATTAGGTGTCAAAGGTGACTGGCACGCTGTATAATGAAGCCAATAAGCTGTTGTGTTACTGAACAAAAAAAATTTTGACTGTTCCTGTTGTGTTGGGACAGAGGAAATTCCATGCAGGAATGTTGTGTAGAGCTGTTGTGACCTGAAGTGTGCTGCCAGTCTGCACTGAGGGGTCACAGAAACACCTGAAAGTGTCTGATTTTATTTATGTGAGGGATCAATAACCCAATAAATGAAATAACCCAAGAATGTAAGCTTTAGGAACTCCATTTTTTTTTATGTTACAAGAAAAATTTGAGAAGAAATACGATTTTATTTGGCTAACAAAACCTCCTCTAACCACTCAACTTTATTCCCACTGTTTTATTCCTACATAAAGATATGATTTATAGAGATTAAAGAAACTTAATAAAAAAGGAATAGCTCTAATATTGTGTTTAATTTTGACAGTCTCTATTATCTTCTTACTGTCCCTTAAAGAAAAAGCTTTTATAAAATTACAGCATAATGCAAACACTGCTATTATTAGATATTCATATTTTATGGTCTTGGAAAATGTTGACATATAATTAATTTGATTATGGATAAAGTAATTCAATTTTAGATTGCCTACATTAATTTATTAAACACTGTAAAAGATAATAGATTGAGCGCAAAGGGAAATGGAAGAAATTATGTGTACTCAGAAAACTATCAAGCATGTTTAACATGTTTGTACAGAGGAAGCAAAAAAAAGACATTATGTAATACATCAATCAACCCACAGAGATTACATTTCAAAGCCTTTTTATATTGAACAAATGGAGCTTGATTTTTAGTCTTTTAGAAGTATCTGAATTTACAATAGTATAAATTTATAAATAATGCATTTTACTTTTGTTGCTATTGTTATTATGGCCTGAGGATCAAAGCCTTAAATTAAGTATTTGAATTAAATATAACCACCCCTAAGAACTGATAATCACCACACCAAATCCTATTTATGTAACTTTTCAGATTTAAATAACTGCATTAATTAAAAAAAATATTTAAAATGAAGAAAAAAAGTTTAGGGGTGGGACACATCAAACCACAGGACAGTCCTGGAAAGCCTTACACAGATGTATCTCCTTCACTGTGTGGCTCTCTTGCCTTGAATGGGGATCGTTGTTCAAGGAACGTTACCCACATTGATTTCAGGAAATTATTTTACATAAAGTTGATATAATAACGGCCTTATAAATAAAATGGTATGAAACGGATTCGATTTCTTACTAAATTATATGTTCTCAGTAAAATCAATGAAAGTTGACGTGTCTGCATGCAGAGATCTCTTTTTGTATGGTTTTGAAGCAGAGAGATCTACTCATCTAATTTTTCTCTTATAAAATAGTATCTTTCATTCCTTGTACTGAATTGTATCTTCATCACTTTCCCACTGTTATGTTAGGATCTTCTTAAGTCTTGGAGAGTTTTACAGAAATACAAAAAATTATGTGCACAAACTAAAGCTTTGTATGTTTTAGGTTTTGATATTAGTGATTTTCTGTATTCCCCACTGCTTTTAATTTACTGTTTAAATTTTATTCTAAGGAAACCATACTTCTAACAATCTTTGATACAAGGTCTACAAACATGTACATCCTTACAAATATAAAGAATCACGATAATCAGGAGTTACCCATATAATTACACCTTCTTAATTGCAGGTTGAATTGTTATTCAGAATATGGACACTGTACTTAGAAATTTTTTTCTGTGGTATGTTAGAGAAAATTTCTGACTTACAAAGGCTAAAGGAAAAAAAATTCTTCAACCCTTATCAGGAGTTACTTCCTCATGTCTTTCAAAGGTGAATTGAACTTTTAAAGGCTAAGCTTTTCTTAAGTGAAAGGATGATAAAATATAGAAAATATATTTTAAGCTAATGTCTTGCAGTATGTCTTACAATGTTCTTCTTAAAACAAGATGTTCCTTGATGGAATATCACTGAGTTCTAAATGAGGATTCATTTCAAAGAGAGCATTTTTGTCAGCGTGTTTTATTGCATAATGCTCCACATTTGACATACATAAACAGCAAATTTTGATATGTTTAGGCCAAGATATGTAACCTTTCTCCTTTTTCAAAGTCTTGATTTTAAAATTCTGAATTATGCTGTGCTGATTTGTTACCTTCGAAGCTTGTCTGACACTCACCTTTTTTGAATTGATGAGAGTACTATTAGATTGAGCCATTTCCTGGGGTGCCGTCATATATTTTTGAAATCTAATCACAATGAGCTCTTTACTACAAGAAACAATCCGTGGATATTGCTGACATCTTACAAAGCAGATAGAAAGAACAGAACATTAAATGCCCAAGTTAATTCCATACATAAAAGAGAGACTGGTTTAACTTTCTCTTATCATATTTCATACTAGTCTTGCATATACAGATGTGATATAAACCTATTACTGCAATAAAAACACTTCTTTGCTATTAAAATTCTCTGATTAATAATGAATTTGGTAACGATTACTATTACAGTTACTATTTAATGCAAGCAAAAACTGAACAAAATTTTCAAATAAGGCCAAGTAGAATCTCCTCGGTCCTTGTTATTTATGATTCTGCTTTCTGAAGGTCAGATTATTTTTCATTCTCTTTAATAATTCACTAGGTATACTAAATGTTTACTTCATGTCTGAACGACAACCAATCTTGTTTTAATTAAATATACCTCCTGACATTGTTTTAACATATCAGTGAATTCAAATCAGTTAGTAAAATGTTAAGCAAATCAAATTTGTAGTCACTCTCCACTTTGAATATCCACTTCTCTAGTTTCTTCCCACCTGCTGTCATGTGTTAATTTTTTTAAAGCATCATCTATTTGCAAAAAAAAGAAAGAAATTGGTATTGTCTTGTGTTGTTTCATCCTTAAAGTGAAACCATTTGCAAGAAAATTATGGGTCCCTAGTGCTGAACTTCTTTGCATATTAATTTTGTTAGCCTTACCTCCTGTGGTCTTTAGTTCTGGAAGGCCTATTAGATAATACACAAGATAAATTTTCCCTGGTATCTTACAGCTAGTGAGAGAAAAATAATCTTTTCTTCTTAAAACTTAAAAATTGCAATATTAGCCATGCATACTTTCCCCCTATTTTATTAGTAAAGATTAATTTAATTAAGCACAATAATCTAGTCAATATTGGTTATATTTGTTTCCAGATCTCAAGAAATTTATGCTGATGTTAATAGATGCGTCTCAAATGATAATGGATAAGAAATGGATTCTGCACAAAATTCTGTGAAATGGTGGTGGCAGAATGGGCTTAGATGGAATTTGTGTGTTTTATCTGAAATGCAGAAGCCAAGGGAAGCTGAGTAGTTGGAATAGTTGTGGTCAGGCACAAACGTCAGGCACTTCACATGGTTACAAAAGTGGATTTACTTGGATAAAGTTGGATGGTTGAAGACATATTCAGAGCTAGAGAAAGGTGACTGATGAGGTTTACAAAAGTGTCCAAGCAGACAAGACACAACTCCTTTTTTCAGCCTGTGGCAGGGAATATTTTGGCATTTCAGTGAGTTTCTCTAAGTATCCAAGTACCTGCAAATTCCTTTGCAAATCTGTCTTAGGGCTATGATTACATAGCAGCTTTCAGTATGTTTCTCTGTGCCTAGGAAATGAATTTGTGGTTTTTGGAAAGAAAGTGCTGGTGTTACATCTTGCCCCTTACAAATGACCAAATTACAGGTTTAATTTCTTCAGCTGCTTGAACGTATTTGCTGTTTGCACCCAAGTATCATAAGCTTTTTGTCACAACAACAAAAAAAAAAAATCTGTGGAAAGCCCTCAGTTCTTGACAGAGAACTTGTTTTTGAGTTATGTTTTCCCTCAAAACATCCTCTGCTTTTAGAACAATAGAACTGTTAATATCTCTCAAAACTTTATAGCTGAACAGAGACCAGTCAATTTGTTTCAGGATTTCCAGCTCATAGTCTGAAAACAAAGTGAGCCCATCTTTAGGCTAAATTACATCATGATTTACTGGCGCTGCCTATTGTTTAAAATGGCACACCAGGCCACAATCCTAAACAATCCTATAGTAGTTTTTTAGACTCTAAAAGTATGGTGGAAAAAAAGACATTTTCATAGTTGCTGACATCTCTGATTTACAACTGCTTTGGGAACTAGCTATCAAACAGGTTTCTATGCTGTTTCCAGATGTGTCTTTATTTTATAATGAAAATCCTTAAGACATTCTAAAAGTTTTTTTTCTCATATATATTTTAAATCATTAAAATGTTCTTAAATCCCAAACGATATGTAGACATTCTCTGCTCCTGAGAACTGTTAAACCATTATCTCTGACCCTTGCATTACATGTGGGGCTTTCTGGGAAAGAAAATTCACCTTTTTTCCACCCTGTACTAAACCACACCTGAATCAGACATGCAGGGAGAGAGCACTCTTAACAGTGTGCCAAAAGTGAGAATCCACACCAAAAGCACAAAACTTGCTTAAGTGATTCCTTCAAAGTAAAAAACCTATTAAAACTCACAAACTTATCCCTTTTGCTGTAAGCTGGTTAGCATTGAGACAAATAGAGAGATTTAGAGAAAGTGTGGTATCTGCCAATATCAAAATAGAATGGATTTTTCTAGTTTACTATGAGATTATCAATATTGACCAATTAAATGTGCAAAACATATTTTGTCTATTTAGATGCAAAGATCTTGCAGATAATGGTCTGAAAGCATGTTAAAAGGATTTTTTTCCCCCCATTAATACTTGGCTACGGGATAAGTAATGAAAATAAATACACAAGCCATCAATAAGTAATCACAGACAAGATCTACTCTGTTTCCTCGGGCAAATCTTTTGACCTTTCAATATTCCTGTTGTCCCTCTTTTTGCATATTTGATCTGTTTAGACTGTGGGGTGTCTGAAGAAGGAACTGGTTTTACTGTGTTTGTGGAGCACCCAAACAGTTGCGAGGTCTCAGTTTTCTGCAAAGCCTCAAGGCACCGCCAGGCTGTTGATGCACCAACCGATATTTCAATCTACTGAAGTTTCTGCTTTATTGCTAGAAACAGGATCTATCAATACAAAATAGCTTTCAGCCTATGCTCTTTCTTCAGAGCACTTGCCTACCATGTGCAGAGACCTGATCTCTGCAGGGGTCGTTTGCTATCTCCCGATTTCTGCTACTGCTTTTGCATATGGCTTGTAGGAAGCAAGGAGGAGGAGATGGATTTTACTGCAGATTCTGTTAGAGAAGAAGTGACATCACCAAGAGATAGAAAGGGGAGAACAATGAGCTTCCCTGCAGGGCAAGGGAGAGTAAAGAGAATGTCATGGCAGTGTATTTGGGGAAGCAGGTTGGAGAGAAGAATGAACAGAAGGAGAGAGAGCAATAGAGACAACAGGAAGAAGAGTAAAGAATGAGCAATGAGACAATATGATTAGAGCTTTTTTTCCACCAGGGAGAAACATTTGCAATGCAAACAATTAAAATCCGTTAGACTTTCCTAATAATGTTTTTCCATGCATGTAATCATGGCGATTGCCAAAAGGATGAGGAAGAAACAGCAGGCAGGATATTTTTGGGTGTAAATGAAGAAGTGGGACTCGAGATTTGCAAATGGGAGACTGGATGATTTTTATCTTGTGGTTGGACATAGGTTACTGGCATGCAATGGCAGAAGAAGTGGTCTGAATGGATTCTAGGGGATGGAAAGTATTCTATGTCTCAATTAAACTGTTTCTATTGAGATTTACAGTTTTCATCAATGTTAAATATACAGACTCGTTTCTATATACTGCTAGGAAAATCTTTTCTGCAAGTATTTAATACATAAAGAATGAAAAAACTGCTTTTCAGTGACTGTAAGCCTATTGTAATTTCTTCCTTACTTAAAAGGAGAAAATACTGTAGTAGGAAATTTTTTTAACCTTTGAGTAGCAAACAGCATCTGGTAAACGCAACTATTTAAATCAGATGAAAACTTAATAGAAATTATCTTCAAAGACTTCTGGGATAAGTTTTAAATGTGGTCTTGTGTAAAGCCGTTACATTGTACTCAGAGAATATGAAGGACCTGATACCATCTGGGTGTGGTAGAAGCATGATTAAAACCTGTCAATTAAAACCCAGTGCCTTTCATTGTTTCTACCCTGGCCAGACTGTGCTAAGGAACAAAAAAGTTACTTCAATAATTTTATTTATGAAATTTCAATGCCAAATTGTCTTCATGTAAATGTAGCCTTGTAATACATTTGTGCAAGGGCAGGTACAGCTGCACTACACAGGTACCTGAGCACTACACAGTAACTTTAATGTGCCATTTTTGTCAGGCTACCCTGGCTCTGCTTGAGAGTATTTTAGTGTTTTATATTTTTCTCCATTGGAAAAAAGTCCTGAACTTGAAGTTCAGTTGTATTCCATTTATTTTCTTTTTAATGTTTGATAGTTTCCTGTTAAATAAGTGTTTATCTTTAATGTTTCTACAATGCTCTGCTTCCCAGCAATTAATTCCTAGGTTTTATTTTCCATTTAATACAAGTTTATTTTATCACTTTACATCTTTGTCTGTCAAACTCATTAGCTGTTTCCTTGAAAACTTCAGTAATTTCTTCAGGGATTTTTTTTCCAGGTCATAAATAAACAAGAAATAATATTTCAAAATAGATTTTCATGATTATTCCCTCCATTTTCAAGTACCTCTTGTCTTAACAATCAAAGCCAATTCTTTATTTCTTCAGTAGTTCCTGTCACACTATTTGCAAATCATACAGTCTAGTGCTGAGTATTGTACTGGTATCTCCACAGATCTAAAATCAGCTGGGGTAGAATTTCTCCTGCTGGCCCAATGCTACTTCTTCCAAGCTTTCTGTCCTGTTTACTCATCACAATTTCTATTTTGTGCTTTGGCGTTAATTTTTCTAAGCAATACATTTTGTATTTCTCTGATGAAGTTTCCACTATACCAATCTGGAGTATTCATATGTTTAAGAAAACAGATATCAATTTGTTTTCATGTTCAACATGTGGTGAATTTACTTGAATGTCATCAGTAAGAATTAAACATTTTGGTCTGGATCTGATCCCCATTTTCAATTTGTTGAAACAGTCTCACCATTGGTGTTATGTCAGCTTTCTTCAATCTATTACTGCCTCCAAGATTTGGAAAGGAATTTTTTTTTTTTTACTGCTTCCTTCTTCCTCCTGAATAGTTTTATAGTTTTGACAGAAGCCTTTTTGTCATGTACAGGCATTTCGGCTTCCTGACCTAATAGTTTTGCTGATCCTGATTTTCTTCCATAATTCTTCTTGTTTCCTTAGGAAATGTAAATCTGCTGCAGCATCTGTTAGCTATCCTTGTTTATTAATAATTAGGCATGAATGTAATTATAAATTCTTTAATAATTTACCTTTACCACCTCTGAGAGGCCCATAACTGATCTCTTGTTTAAACATTTCAGATCTTTGTCTTACATTATTTTCATATATCATTCTCAAAGTGTTGACCACATTGTTGATACAAGCAAAATCTCATCCTCAGCTCTTGCCAGGAATTTATCTCTGAATGTGTTATCTCTTCTAATTGGACATTTGGGAGAGAACAGATTGCTGGAAGCTCAGCCCTATGGCTCCTTAATTCATAGCTGCTTGGCCCTTCACTAAATTAAAGCTGCATGGAGCTGCCTGATTTAAGAACTCAGAGTATTAAGAGCAGCAAAGGATGAGATACAGCAGGGCTGTGTACTTTTATGCTGGTTAAACACCCTATTTGGATCAGGCTCCAAACACTAACAATCACTTTTCTCTTCATTTGCTTTTGCCAAATTAATACTGCTGAAGGAACCAAGCACTGAGGAATCTCCAGCCATTGAGGGGCTATTTTGACTGAATATGTAGTGGAAAATGAGATTAGCAGAACAGAAATCTACTCCTCTTCAGGAGGTGAACAGATGTGTTCTTCCAGCTTCAGCTGTGCTGGTGGAAGATATTAGTGACCACAGCCTGTCTCTGGCTGGTTATCAGGAATCCCAAATCCCTTCAACCCTGCTAGGACCGCTGCTCATACAAGCTTCCTCTAACCTATTTTTTTCAAAATTAGCAAAGACTTACTGTTTATCTGAAATAACCTGGCCTCCTTGAAGAGGAAAAAGCCGGGGAGTGCCCGGGTGACCCGCTCTGCCGGCAGATCGGTAGGGGCAGCAAAGAACAGTGGGCAGCAATCCCTGTCCCTGGCATAGCTGCTGCAAAGCGCACGTCTGGCCAGACCCCAAATGCTGCGAGATACACATTTGGTCTCCTTCCTCTCCCCGTGGGAATTCCAGATCCATTTACTCTTCTAATTTCTGCACTTTAGACTATTCTGCTTTTGACAGCAGCACTTTGTTTATTTCAAAAGCTTTCATTCTCCCAGCGGCTGTGCAGAGTGATGATCTGGTGAGCAGGAAAAAAGAGTGACTTCTAACCACACACGTATGCTCCCCCTGGTTGCTTCCATTTAATAAAATTTTATTATTTGCTACCTCGAAATTCCTCTGTGATAAATCACCAGAATCTGCCATGTCACTCTTCTTTGTATTTTGAACCACAGAAAAAAAAAATCAACTTGCTTAGAAAAATATGTCAAGAAAGACTATGTCTACCCCATAGTGCTTCTGGCTCCAATGAGAAAAAACACAGATGTACTGGACACATTGTGGCAGAGAGATTCTGCTGCAACAAAAAGATCCCAAAAAACCCCAAATTACATTACACAGGCTGGAGATTTACTGTTTCCATATCATCAGATAAGGCTTTTTCACTTCTGCATTGCAGAATAGTAATGATAGCATTCAGAGTTTTAGCTTATACGTCTCAAGAAAAAATTATTCCCCCCACCCCCATATTAAAATTTTATTACAATATTCATATTTTTTTTTAGTTTTTCCCTTTGACAAGAAATTAAAAGTTAAACATCAATATTTTTGACATTTCAAAGGTGTTTTTTTCAGGCTGTAGATTTCCAAAGGGGGGAAAGTGATCAAATCCTTAAATTGCTCTAAAGATTTCAGAAAACATGTAGATTTAATGGACTGCAGCTTTTCAGAGAGGAATCTGGAAGAGAATGAAAATATTGCAATGAAAGTGGGAAGCCAGGTCCAGATGTACATGACAGCCTTAAGAGAGTCAAGGAAATTGAGGGCAGCTGAAGAGAAGGTGCAGTGGGATTTATTGGCACCAAAAAAAGTCACCGGCTTAGAGAATGTTGGTCTGACTACTATTTACTGTGTGTTTAATCACAGAGGCTTTGGAGCGAGCCAAATCTGTCTGGAGAAAGCAGAGCTGAAAAGTAATGCTTTTCTATTTTTTTTTTTTAACGGGTGAGAAGCTAGACGAGGGAGAGCAAAATCAAACCAGATTTTGGAGAGGGGGGGAATGCAGCAGAAGGACCCAAAGCGCGTTTTTGATCCAGGCTCTAAGGCTGAGCATTCCGCAGTGACGCACCTCCTTCCCTGGGGATCCCTCTGCTGCGTTTGAGTGGAAGATGCGGTTCGGAAACTTTAAGATGATTAAACCTAGAGCACAGAGAACGAATCCAGGTTCCGTGGCTGTGCGAGCCCGGGCGGTCCCGGCGGTGGCGCTGGCAGCGCGCAGGAGGCTCCGGGAGCGGGGCGGGGATGCGGCCACAGAGCCCGGCCGAGAGAGAGCAAAAGGGCTCAGCTGGGCAAGGGCAGGGAGAGAAGGAGGGGAGCCAGCCCAATGGCTCAGGGGTGCCCTCCTGTCTCCTTCCTGAGGTCAGGTCTGGGTGCTGCCCTTCAGCTCCTTTGCCTCCCCTGGAGGTGGGTGAGGTGCGTGGGTGAGAGCTGTGAAACCTCCCCGTGGGTGATTCACCCCGCAGAAAATTTGGCTGCTGTGGGAAGCTTTCTGGGGCTGTTTTCCGAAGAGAATAAAAGGTTATAAAGTCCCCATGCTCATGGTATTTTTCAAAGTTTTTAAGTGAACAACAGGCAGGTAGGTGAGTTTGATTAGCACACGTCAGGGCTTTTCTAGCAGTCTTCATTCTAGATGGCTCTCCATTTTAATTGTGTTGATGGTGTTGCAGGAGATAGATGGGATTTGATGTTCTGTAGATGAACACACACAAAGTTTGCCTGTTTCTGCTGTTATTTTTTCGTTGTCTTGTTTGTGGGTACTTTGGGAATGTGGCAAAGGTGGCAGGGCTTTGAGGAGAGTCCTTTGATGTCTCAGACTTTGGCCACCGTGTCTCTTCCATTTGTATATATTCAGATTTTCTCAAGAGAAAAGGACATGTTGGTCATACACTACTTCTATTTTAAATTGGAACAAAATAGAGTTACTAGTTTAATAGTACCATCAGAAACACTTCTCTAGTGCTTTATCTTCCTTTCCCCTACTTTTGAGCAATCCACAGAAACTGGGGGAAAATAAAATCTTGACAAAGAACAGAGTTTCTCAAAAATTTTCTAAGTTTTTCTGGATGTGTTCATTTCAACTGATTTAGAAAACTGCTTATAGCAGCCTAGCTGAACAGGCATTTCCTAAAGTTTTGGCAGGACTGAGGTCTTTGTATTTTCCTTTTTGATGAACTTTGTATGATCAGCTGCAGAATTACGTTAGTGTGATCACAACAATTGCCCCAGTAAGATCTTCCAGTATGACTTTCCTTGAGTTAGAGGAGAGCTATGCTCTTTTTGACTTTATGCCACACTAAAGAGAGGCATGCTGAGGATTATTTGTGTTTTTAAGCAAAAGACATGAGCATTTGGATTTATAAATAGTCGAACGTTCAAGATTCAATTATTTTCCTATAATTTATTTAAAAATAATATTTTACCATAACATAATATTAGGACTCTGTTGTAAGGACAGAGGAGGATGTAAGATTAGCTCTTGGAGCAACATGATAGATGTCTTTTTTATAAACATCTTGGGTTTGGAGTGGAGTATTTTGATTATTTTACATGTTGTATGAGAGCTTTTATTCATCAAAGCACCTAAGCATGCACTTGAGGCTACTTTGTAATTTCTCATTTCTAAATGATTTAAATAATTTAAATTATTTCACTTCAATAAAAGTAGCATGTAATAACTCTTCCTTGTGTTTACTGATCAAGGTAGCGCTGGTGGAGAAGGGGATGAGGAGAAACAAACGTTTTCCTAGGCAGCAATACCCCTGACTCCCCCAAAAGCACTGCCAACGTGGACAAATCCTCAGTGATGAGAAGAATTTCCTAGAGCTTGTTGACTTCCTCAGGGAGACTTCTAGCAAGAGCATATTTGGACATTGTGTTCTTATCATGCCAACTTGCAATTCTTCTCAGCTGTCTGTATCATCTTTTGATATAAAATCATAAACTTTTTACAATCCAGATCAAATGTTAAAAGTTAATTTAGAGGCAATAGTTAACTTTAGTTTGAGGGTGAAAATCCTTTTTCTCCAGAAGTCTCAAATTTACCAGCTTTCACATTCACAAATCATTTATTTAACATGTTCTGTCCTAGTGCTTTTGTCTTATACAGATTTGATCCTACTAACACTTTAATAAAAGAGGGCTGGAGCCCACGTGCTTTTCAATTCTACTGAAACAGAGTTCTTGGCATGAAGATTTTTTTTTAATCTAGGGCAGATAGTCTATGAGCTGGAGATGTATGTAAGTGGGGCATGGATCAGACACTCTTTCCCATTGCTTGTGACCCTGTCATCCTGAATCATCCCTGGTACCGTGGATGCATTTGAAGAGCACAGGGTCACTGGTAATTAAGACAGGTTTATAAAAGTGCTAGCAGTTGCAGCTGTAGGATGAAGAGTACCTGGAGTGCAGAATTTGTTAACCACATCGAATTCCCTTCGGAAAGGAAACCCTAACATTTGCACATACACTGCTATCTCATGGGCTCGGAAGTTATACAGGGTTGCATTAGGTCACTATTTGGATGGATGATCTCCATCAAAAATGCCAGGTGCTGCAGGAAGCCTTGCTGATGCCATGGTGGCCAGGACTTCCTCTCAGAGGCATTACTAAGCAGTGCTCCACATGCCTCAGGACCTTTTGGTTTGATGGTGAGGATGTATTTTAAGCAGGCATCTCTCAGTTGAAGCATTTAACACTGACATATAAGGCACAGATCAAGGGCAGCAGCCTGCAAAATCCTTTTTGATCTGTATGAGAATGACAGGCACTGCATGATAGCTGCAGTCCAGGTGGGAAAGATCAACACTGCTCTCTGAGCTAACCAAAAAGGTGTAAGGGTCTGGAGGGGAGAATTATCACGTTACAGAGACACTGAGTAGGGAAAGGAGCCTGTTTAAAATGGCATCTGAAGCACATAAAATAAATTCTGGGGCTTGTCCTGCATACCTTCGAATGTGTCCTGACTGACTGCTCAGTGTTTATCCTGCCTTCTTCCTTAACCCAGAAATCCTGGAAGAAAATCATAGGTTGGAGAAGTACACCATCATCTGGCACGTGTAGGCTGATATGCCAGCCTTGATACCTGTCATGCATCACAGCTTCTGCACAGTACATTACAGTGACTCATGTACAGAAAGACTAAAAGCAGGAGAGTGACACAATATGGCACAAAATTGTATTTGCACCCACATTTACAATCCAGCTGGTGCCAGGACATCTCCACTTAGAGATTAATATCATGACACAAGGCACGAGGCAAAGAAAAATAAGGAAAGTAATAATTATTTTTTTCCATCAAGGGCATAATTGCAAAATGTGGCTGCATATCCCACTTGTTTTTCCAAACAGCCTTGGACAGTACATGCCATTGTTAACACTGACAGATGGATGTAGAAACCAGCTGGAGAGTCTTTCTTAGATAGCGCTCATGACCAAAGTATGTACTTGGACAAAGTTTTCATGGGATGAGTGTCATGTTCATTCACTGGACCAGCTTTTATAGTAGAGATAGGTATTAGGTAGCTGGAGTGAAGCATTAGGTCCTGCTGCCTTTGAGCCATCCAAAGAAAGTTCCATTTCTGGAACAATCATCAAGCAAAATCAAGCAGTTGATTGGCAGATACATTTGCATGTGGCAGCATTCCCTAAATGTTCACTGTGGAGCTGCACACACAAAAGTTTAAGAGAGGAACCCCATCCTTCCAGACTGCACTGCAGAAGAAGTGCCACGAAGCTGAGCTTCAACAAGACCATTGAAACACTGGTGTGAGAGCAGCAACATCAGAGTGTTTGCTGGGCACACAGAAATCTTGTTATCATGAATATTACTGTGCAATTAAACATGAGATATGCTACACGTATGTGCAGCAGAGAAGTGGGCCAGTCTTCCTAGGTTTATCCCCATTGCTCTAGCCACTTAATTATACCGAGTTTGCATTACTGTATCAGCCATTAAAATCATGGGAGATTTCCCCCAGCTTCTCCTGATCTTTGTATCACACCATTAAGGTATGGGTCACATAGTCAGTGACTTCTCTCAACTTCATGTCATAAGTACATGCTTGCTCAATTACTTTGTCCTATTGTAATGGAGGACTTACCCTATCCTACTTCATCTCTGTAATGGAGATAGCAATTAAAGAAATAATCTACATGTGTGACTGCACATCTAATCCTCTTTTTTTTGGTGTTACACTAGAAGTAAGTGATAGCAACCAGATTAAATTCCCTCCTCATTCCTCTCTGTAGGCTACAAATTTGACAGTTTGCAAATACTTCCCTACATCACTACAACTATTTTGGCCCTGCACATGAAGGTACATCTTCAGTGGCTCCTGCAAGGCAGTGTTGTCGGTGTCTGTATGCTGGTAGTGGCTGGCATGGCAGCAGTGACATGTAGAGCTCCTCAGACACGGTCAGGTGCTGCAGCCGTGCCCTTGGAGCTCAGCCACGGCAGGGCAATCTCCACAGGAAGGCACTGTTTACCCTCACGTCCCCTTGGCCAGGCTGTTGCGGTTTTCCAGCCTCCCCTCCTGGCTTTGTCACCCCAGAAGGATATTGATGGGCTCTTTGAGTTGCTATTTGTGCTGGGGTGCCAGAGTCTCGAGGATAATTACTTCACAGCGCAGTTTACCGCAGTGAATGTTGTCAGAACAGCAATACATATTTGTTGCTGTAGCCAACTGGCATCCAGCTTAAGGATCTTTCCCTCTGACTGTTTAAATTAGAGTCTGCATTGTCTTGTGTGATAATGCTCACAGAGCAATAAGGCAGCGTGCTTTCTATGAGATGTCTTGTAGCTGGTGATCTTTTAAGCCTTTCTTGGCTTGTCTTCTGGTCTGAACATCTGTGCTCTGTCCCTCTTTCTGTGTGGTGTTCACTGCTATTGGACATTCTGCTTGAGGCAAGATCAAGTCTCATGTTCTGCATTTCCTATCCTAATTGTGGTATTGTGTTGTTGCTGCATATGCTCTTAATCAGTTTTTGCAATCCTTCCTGGAATGTGTATATAAAATTTTGAAATATTCTCGGATCCTCTGGAATGATGGCAGAAAAAAAGGAAAGGAATTTTTAAATCAATAAAATACCTTTTCAGTTTTCTCTACAGCATTATGTTTTATTTCAGGTCAATTATTATCTAGGCAGTTTCTAAATGTGTGATGTCTGGCACCTGGGAGGGAGCCCACAAAACCTGAGAAAACCATCCTCTGCTCTCTCCTTTCATCCTCAAATTCTTAACTTTCCATTAGGATTTTTTAAAGTCAAGGAGAACTCTGAAGTGGTAGGTGGATAATCTCTGGGGCAATACCTGCCTAGAATGAGCCAAAAGATTTTTAATTTTGTAAATATTTATTTAACATAATTTTCTACTTGTTTTCATTTTACCCTTCTCATTGTCCTGGTGAACTAGCATGCCTAAGGCAGCAAAGAAGAATATTGTTTTATATTTGCATAGAGGATTTAATATATCTCAACATCACATTTCATGCAATCAGAAAAATAATAGTAAGTTGCTTTGTTTTGGGCCAGTAAACAGTGGTCCTGCAACCTGTGTGGCATTCAGCAGCACTGTGTGCTGCAGGGTGGGCAGCAGTGCAGAGGTGACTGTATTTTTTGCTTCTAACAAAGTCACACTTGACCTCTGACCTCACGTCTCACCCTTGGTCCCAAGTGTGGGGTCATCTCACAGTAACCACCTGCCCTGCAATGTTTCTTCCACAACATATCAATTGCTCTGGCAAAGCAATTGCATGCGTTTAAAAGATCTGCAGGCATATTGTTCCCATATGCGAGTTCCCCTGCAATGAGATATTCAGTTGTCACTCCTGGGGAACACGGTGCCCCTTTAACCTCCACCCCAAGGCTTGTAAGGCTGAGCCTGGTGCTGAAAAATTTCCCCTCCCACTGCAGGTAGTGCCAAACACTGTGTCTTACACAGATCCTTTCTGAAGCCTGTGGCTTGCCTCTCTGGTCCAGGCTACCTTGCCTATCATGTTTTTGTCACTGCTAATATTCTTAAAATAAATATAATTAAATAATAATATCCAGCCTTTGCTATTTCAGTGAATGAAGTAAAGGAGAATGATCCCCACACTGCCTTACTAAAGTGAGAATTCAGCATCAGAGGGAACGAAATGTTGCTGATCTGCTACAAATGTGACCACAACAATCTAGCTGTGTATTCACAGAGAGAAAGTTATTAGTGTTGGAAAGTGAAATGCTGTGTAGGGGGAAAGCTACTGGGGCCTTAACTGTTTTTGCCTCCTGCTTTGGCTGTCACAGATGTTAGTCACATCACATAATGCACTACCTGAAGGCACTCAGCTACTACGGTGATGGGGGCAGTATAAGAACCTATATAGAATAAAGAACTGTGAGCAGTGGTGTCCTGTGAGGATGAATTCAGGGAAGAGGATGCCTGAGGGCTATACAACCTAGTGGGTGGTTTCACTAGCCCAGGAAATGGAAATAAAGCTCCAAGTCTCAGTCTCTTAAAGGCTTTTTGTCTTTTCCATACCTTTTTTGTATCATTGAACAATCAAGAAAGCAGGAAACAAATCAGTTTGAAAATTTTCTAAGGGCTTTCCACACAAGCCCAGAGGAGGAAGGGAACACCATTTCCCCAGGTGTTTTCTGGCATTGCTTCTTCTGTGTTTCTCTTCTGCCTTGAGCAGACCTGTGGAGACTTAGACCATATTAAGCTCCTGTAGACTGTGCTGCCTCTACCTTCCACAAATCAGTTGTCAAAGAAAAAAAATTATATTAGCCTACTTATGTAATGATAGCCTGTTGAAAGACTAATTTTCTTCTTCCTCGCTCTCCAGAAACACTTGTGCTCTCCTCTCCAGTGAATCTTCAGAGCCAAAGAGGTCCAAATAGGTGCTTTATCTCAGCAGGGTGGAGGAGGTGCCATGGCAAAGCACAGTGGCAGTGATTGCTCCATGATTCGGGTCAGGTTCCAGGTGCCTAATGAGAGCTATGGGAGGTACTAAGTGCAGAGCTGGCCTCAAAATATGGCTACTACACTTTGGACATTAAGCACATGCAACTCCTCCTGAAATCAATGGGAGGCAAAGGCCTCTCAGCACTGGAAGTAGGAATGAGATTCATCTCTGAAATCTAACTTTACAGAGCAGTCACTACCGCTGAACTTGAATCACTATGTCTTAGCTGCATTTAAGGCTGATGGAAAGAAATAAGCACAGCTAATTCTGGTCACCAGGTAATTCTAGGTGGCTGTAGCTAATTGGAGGCAATTAAGCTGATATGAAATGAATTCTGGTCCTGCTGTCTAAAATCAAGGACTTGCTTATGGGAAGTAACCTCAGTAATGGGAAACTTTTGAAGCTAATTAATGTATCCAGTGGAATATCTCATCAGAATGGCAGGGCCAAGGACAGGATCATGGAATCTGAACTCCCATTACTTTACAGTCGTCGGGCACATCTGCAATGTAAAGTTTAGACTGAAGACACCTAAAAAATGGCTACTTTTAAACAGACAGCTAGCAATTTTGCTCTATGATAGACATATTATTAAAACTACCTTTTTTGGAGCTAGAACCAATAGATTTTTCAAAATGTAATAGTTATAATTTTAAGCAAAATCTGCAGAAATTAGATACTGAAACTCATTCACTTTATGTAAGATAAATGGGAATTATGGGCAAGATATAAAGGTAGATTATATTCTCTAGCTGTATTACACAATACTGCAAGAATTGTAAAAGAATAATGTAGGTGGTAATCTGTAACTGTTTCAACCATTTTTAGGTTGAAAAATACATAACAAATGCTTAACTTCTTATTGTGACTGTAGAGGAAAAAGAATGTGATAACATTTGTGATAGTCCTGCACTGTGGAACTTGAGAGATGTTTCAGTTCATAAATATGTTAAATGCTTCCTTCTTTGCTATTGTACCTAGTAATAAGCATGAAAATACACCATGTTGGATCTTCAATGGCTGACATTCATTCAGCCAAGTCTACTGCTTGCTCAATAAATTATGTATGTACATTAAAATATCATTTGTTGGATCCCCACAATATGTATCCACTCTGCAGCGCACGTGATACTGAAAAAAATGCAATTATATTTCTGTTTTACCTGAGTACCTCTCTCAATGGCCTCATCCTCACTAAATGAAATTTGGTTTCAATGGATTTGTGAGAACCTGGTCGCCAAGACTTTGGCACTGTAGGGTAGTCGATTTTATTTACTGTTCTGGGCTGGCAGTTGCACCTTTTGGGGATGAATATTAATTCTCATCTTAGCATAATGATTTTAGAATATTCCCTTTGTTCCATTGCCCAGATGTGTCTCATGTCATCAGCAGATGAGCTGAACAGCAGTGGTTTGACATGCTCGGCGGCTGATTAGGCGCACCGGTCGGAGGAGGCTGTGATGAAGGAATTCGTGTGGATGCAGCAGAGCTGTTTCTTACTTGTGCCGTGGTGTTAGGCAGTGGTAATGAAGGGCTGGTAAGCAGGATGCTTTTGGGAGTGCCTGGGTCTGTAGGGCTGCACTCCCATTGTCAAGGCTGGAATATGCTTTGGGGTGAACCCCAAATATGTGCAGGATGTCATGCTGTCAGGAAAAAGGAGCCTTTACCTGTGGAGGTATGCCCTTCAACTATTGAAAATACTTTTGAACTTGGAAGAAAAGGTGGGAAATTTATCCTAATTATGATTAGGATGACTTAGACTCAATTTCCCTGACAGCAGTAGCACTGTGCCTACTGTCTGACTATGTGGGAGGAGAAAAACCCTCCAGCTGGTGTTTTCTTGATCAACTTTTTTCAAGTGGAGAGAAGGAAAAAAGCTGTAGGTTCAGCAGATGGTTTAAAATGGCCAGTGGCATCCCACAGCCTGTGACTCTGGTACCTGGAGTTGAGTTCTCTGACCACTGACACTTTTCTGCCTTAATAAAAGAAAAGCCATGAAAGAGAGCAAAACTTGTTCATAAAGCTGTGTCTGAAATGGGTGATTAGGCATGAGACAGTTCTGATCATTTGTCCTAGGCGCCACGTTGATCACTTTATAATCTCAAATTGTCTTAATGTATTTATGCTTTCTGTATTCCCACCAAGAGGCTTTCCTTTCATTCCTCCTGCTGTAATGAACAACACATAGCAGCAACCAGGCAAAGAATTATTTTTAGTTGGTGGCCTATGTCTTCTGCAGCAACCTCCGACATAAGTGAGGCCAATTTTGTGACCGTAATTACACATGGGTCCAACAGTTTGAACTTGCAATTGCACCCATTTAGAAGCTTTGCAATTGGGCAGTTAGTCTTCTAAATGGGGACAATTGCAAGCTACAAATAACTAGTCCAGCATTTAATTGCTGGTATAAAATGATTCCTACAACATTGGAGGTCAGGTAGAAGTCCAGCTAAAAACAAAACAAAACACAGCCTATTTGGGCAGCACAGAGGAGGCATGAACTTTCCTGGTCAATAAATATGCCAGTGAACTACAAATGGCTGCAAAAATTGAAAGCCACGTGTGTTTGTGAGGAGAGAAAAAAACCGCCCGAGGCACTGTTGAGTGGCAGCAGTGCAGCAGGCTCAGGCTCTCATAACAGACAGGTGGATGAGCTGACTGGAAGCCATCCAAAACACACTTATTTCAGTCACTGGTATGATGCTCAAAAAGCAGTTCCAAAAAGGTCACACTCCAGACAACAACACACTAGCTGAGTTTAAAGACCAAATAGATTTGGCTTATGTTCAACTAAAGAAACTTCTATTTCACAGGCGTATTTGATACTTAAACGGTTTTTATACTTCAAAGGAGAAGTAGCACCACCCCTTTCAAAACCTTAAGTTTTCACCATTTTTCTGAAGACAAATGAAGGCTATTAATAGATTGATGCTTACTTTTTTTGTGGGTGTTATGAAAATTCTTGATTACAAACCCAAATAGCATCTCTGAGCTGCATTTAAATGCACGGACATATTTGGGCACAGGGTTATAATTGTTAACTTTTCCCTTTGACATTTTTATCCCATAACCAAGTCACCAGAAAGCATTAGTCAGGAAGAATGACTGATTTCAAGGGTGACAGAATTTAAGTGTGAGTTTAGTTTAAAGCACATTCTGCTGCAAATCAAAGGAAGATTTTTTGTTTCTTTATAAATTATTTAATTTCAAAACATAAACCTTTAATGCAAGCTGGGTAGAAGGAACAACACAACTCATATATCTGTTTGCATTTTTTATTTTGATTGTATTCATACTCTTAAATATTTGCTTCCCCTGAATATTCTTTTAGGCACATGAGCTTTCTGGTAGGGACAGTTAGAGAAATAGGGCACTTTAAACACCTTTGAATATATATATATATATATATATAAGGAATAATTTTTATTTTGCAAATATGGTACTGCAACCTGTTTCAGACAGCTTTGCAAATGTTATCAAAAAGTAGGAACATACTTGATGGATTTTTCAAAAATTTTCAGCAATTGCCTGTCAGATGACGGACAGAGCAGTGAGAGGTGGTTGTAATTATTCCCTAAATAGCTCCTAATAACAAATGAATTGCAGGGAATCTAGAGCTACTTCTGTGAACTATTCATAAATGGAAAAATTTCTATTCATAATAAAAAAAATCTGCTTTGTTATATAAATTACTTTATCAATTATGCTAAAACTGATATTGCAACTGCCAAAGAATCCTGCCTGACACACTAATTTTTTTCCTTACTTTTCAATGAAATAATTTAAGTCTTTTCTTAGCAGAAGGCTAGTTAAAACCTGAGGCTAATGTCAATCCTGTACAGAGTGAGGAAAAGGTGCACCTTTGTATTATCACTGAGGACAAGAGAATTCGGATAATTTCAAAAAATATTTTGATCCACTGCTGTGAAGAAATGGGGAGAATTGCTTTCACATAAACGGGAGTTTATCCATGAATTCTCTATCAGCTATTGGGTTTTCTACCTATAAAACTGCTGAGATATTTATGTCTTTTGGCTTTATGCACATCAGTTTCCCCATCAAAATCAGTTCTTGAAATTAAGCACGTGATCAAACATTTTTTCTACTCAGTCTAGAATACATTCCTGGGAGGAAAAAGTCCCTCTGAGAGCTGAATCTCACTGGGATGAGGTTATATCATACATATATACTTGGTTGTGTTAGTGACTATGGCAGTACTAATTCTGATATAAAATAACATACACACATTTACATACATGAAAATCCACACATATATATATGTACATGCTGCATGCATACATATGTATTTGATCTATATATATAATACATATTGGATTTTATATTTTGACCTCCTTGGGCTGCAGGAAGGAGAAGGCACCTCCAGTGAGCCTGACTGTCCCTCCTTGCTTGTCCTTCCATAGTGTGTGGTTCTAGGGCACCACTGTGGCAATGGGGAGGTTCTCTGACTGGAACATTGTCTTTCTGGTTTGTGAAATTGTTAATATTTACTTTTGGCTGTCGTGCACTTCGGATTTGTCTGCTTGGGAATACCTAGGGGATACATATTTGCTTGCAACACATTGTGGTTTAATTAAGCTGATTTCAGTTGCATTGTTTTGTGTGCTTTATGGCAAGCATGGAATAAGCAAGTGGCTTATTTTATTTATTTTTAAAGAAAGAGCTAAAAGGAAATGGTACAGTGCAGAAGCATTATAGACAAGTATCCTCTGGGGCAATTGTTTATTGACCCACTTTTTAGCAGAACACCATATACATTATCATGCTACATCACAAGTATGATTCTGCTCTGTCAAACTGAAGAGGATTTCTGCCAGCATCTTAAATGAGAGAAACATTTGACCCTAAAACAGCATTCCTCACATCCTGGTGAATGTGAGATAGTTACCATTTGTACAGTGCATAGTAAAATTGCGAGCTCTTACTCCTTAAATATATTCTATTATGTGCCATTTTAAACATAGTTCCCTTTCCCCCTTTCTTTTTTTTCGAGCTGTTGTGGATGTTTGCCTAAATAATATGCAGTCTGCTTTTCTTAAGTAAACATTTTCCAAATAGTGTTCATTAATGGCTATAAAGTAAATCCCAGTGCAAGCTGATCTTTTATGTTCCCCCTCCCTTATGTCCACATTTCTGAGAACATTGATGCTGGAACCAATACAAACCATCCCAGCTGTCTCCAAAATTAGTACTGAGAAAAATAAACTGTTCTTCAAAGTAATAATTTTATATAACTAAATAAATAAATATTGTCAACACTGGGTCAAAAATACAAGCAAAATTACATCAAATTCACTTCATAAGATGGATTCTATGAATGCATTTCAGTTCCTCTCTCATCATTCTCCTTTATATTTTTAGACAGTCTTTATGTGAATACAATGACTCCAATATCAAACATTTTAAATGATGCTTGAAATATCAGTCACTTGGCTTTGATGTCACACACAATTAAATTCAACCCATCTTCTCTCAGTTAATAACAGCAATCTCACCAAGTCTAGTGCCTAATTAATACAAGCTATTTGTCACATAGAGGTGACACATGTATATCAGAAAGCTTGAAATATTGTTTTGTGCTGCAGTAGCGCTACCCAGCCCTGCAATATAGAAACTGTCTTATGTGTGATTGTCTTTAAAGATTTCAAAAGGCCTCAGAGTTGGTGTGCTCAAGCTGGGACTCGACAGTGCATAGAAGGCACTACTGATGTGTTGGCTCCCTTTAGGCTGCTAAATAGTGAGGTATTTAGAAAGAAACGCTGCTAGAATTGAAAGGATCATACCTGATCATTCATTTAGGTGATCGGCAGAATTACGGATACATAGTGCCAGTGGTAATTTGCTTAACCTGCAGTTTTTAAGCTATGTGATAGAATACACAATCATACATTTTCTTATTGTTGCATAAGCATTTCTTCATATTATTTATGCTCAGCATTTTTTAACAGTGTGTTTCAGCTAGGGTTGCTGTTGCCAAATAAATGAGCTTGTCTGCCTCGTGTTAATTATCATTGTGTAATAAATAACTGTATAATAAGGTGGGCCTAATCCTGCCTTCTTAACTCAGGCAAGAATTCTGTCTGCCTCACTGAGTGTTTTGCCTATATTAAGGCAGCAGACTTGGGACCAAAAATTGCCTACATTGTTAGTACCAGTAAATTAAGGATAATTTGTTATTGAACTCTTCTTGTGAATAAAGCACAACAGAGAAACCAGGAAAGGAAGGAAGGAAAGAAACCTTAGTTATCTCTGGATTAGTAACCATAGTAATACCTATGGATTTTCAGTGTAATATATTTTGCAGCAAGTGTGAAAGGTTTTTCCTGGATTTTTTTAATATATGTGTTTTTGCTACTTTTATATATTAGCAGTAGAGTGTTTGTAATGGCAAAAAACACCTGCAGCACTTTGGGGCTTACTTCCACCCAGAACTGAGCATGGAAAGTTCTACTCCAGCTCCTGTTATCTTGGCTGTTAGAAGGAGTACCAAGTCAGGGGACAACTGATGCAAAATCCAAACCAATGCAGTCTCTGGAGTCCTCTCTTTGTTCACAGACAGTGTTGCTGGTGGTGTTCTAACTTCACGGGCACTTTTTTCTCTGAATTGCCGACTTAGTGATGTTTCCTAAATATAAGGGACTAAATCTTCTTTCAGAGATAGATAGAGCTAAAGAGATGGATTGAAGATTTTTCTCCCTTCCAATCCACCCTTTGCTAGCCCCCTGTTAAATACCCTCAAGAAGCACAGGGATAACTAATCTCAAGTTCTGGCTGTTGCAACACTGGGATAAACTGTCTACTTTTCTTCATGGTATTTTAGGGTACATAGTCATGTACATTCGTGGTCAGTGAGGAGTGGGAATGAGAGAGGCCTTTATAACAGAAACAAATGGATTATTCCATTGTTGCTTATGAAAATGTGAGAAGTTATTCTCACATCTTGTCAGACATATGCATGTTCACTTTTAAGCCCATCAAAATGTGAGTCTAGATCAAGGTGGAAATGAACAATAAGCCAGACCTATATGCAGAAGAGTGGAGAGTGCCCCAATCTCTGTAACACTTGAGCAGAAAGGTGCTGTTTGAGCTCAGTGACAATCTAACAAGTTAGTCTGTAATAGATTTGTGATAAGAGGTTTTTTCTCAGCTGTGGTATGTGCAAACACATAAAAGTCACAGTTACGGGAAGGAAACATTTAATTGAAAACAATTTCTACGAAGAGAATTTAAGGATTGTGGTGGATAAATACCTGAATGTGAAGGGGTGTGCTGGTAGATGGTGGTAGCAGTAGTAGCAAGTTGATCTCTTTATGCCACATACATCATAAAGAGCCACGAGGAGTTTACAACCAATTCTGAAACTGAGCAGCAAGTAGGGCATAGGAGCGCAGTGTGTTCTGTGAGATGAAGTGGTTGGACACTGAAATCTGACGGTTTAGGAGTAGAAATCAAATGCTTCTGTTTGACAATGAAATTATTCACCACTTAAACAGAGTATTCAGAGTTACAGCAAATGCTTTATCACTTGGCATTTCTACACTGAGTCTGGAAGAATTTCCAAGGAGTCGGTGTTTTACCTTTAGTGATGCAAACTTTATGTAGTAATTGCTCAATGAAAATTTATTACAATACTTTGGAGGTCAGGTTAAAAGATCATAACAGGTTTTCCATGCTTAAGATCTTTGAAGAGTTAATTGCTGAAAGGCAAAGGTCTCCTTTGCATCTCTCATTTTTCTAGTACCAAATGAACAGATCATCCTCCTCCTCTAGACACACCTGTTAAAACATATTGTTCTTTTACTGCTGGTAACAGTCCAGTCTCTGAATTATAGAAATCTCTCCAAGTTGAAACGAAAGGAGAAAAGCTATTGCATAATTAATTTATATACTATCATGAGTAGAAATGTTTTGGGGATATTGAAAATGTTTTTGTATGGGGTGTAAAATGTGGGAAAATTTCCAGAGCACATCAGCTCCGGAAATGAAATGGCAGACTGCTCAGAGCAAAACGGGTATGTGATGTAGGGACAATGTCACCAATATGTCATATATCTCACAGTGCTACAGTTCTCACTTAAAAACATAGAACTAGTTTCCATGTGACTGTCCTTTTAACAAGGGTTGGTTTTTTATTGATTTATTTTTTATTATACTTATTTATTTCTTTTGGGTTTTTTTTTGTGTGTGTTAACTTCCATCAAATTATGCTTCAGTTACTTCATAGACAAAATGCATCCTCTCTGTTGGTCTGTCAGCTACTTCCTGCTACAAAGCTTCCAGGGGCTGAAGTGCTGGAGGCGAGCCACCCTGGCAGGTGTCCAGCCCAGGCTGGCCAGCTGGCTGCTGCTGCCCCTCCACTGCCGCTCCTCCTGCGTGCAGCAGTGCACAGCTTGCACAAAGGCTCCAAAGAATCTTGGAGTGACCATTTGGATTGCCACAGCAGTGCAATAAGGCGCTAACTGAGGGAAAAGGCAAGCGCTGGTTCGTACCATACGCATTTATGGAGAGCTGTGTGCTGTCTGTCCCTGCGACTGGGTGACTTGGGAGAGATGAATGGAGCTGTGTTTTATTTGTACAAGGTGCTAAGTGTGCCCAGTGCTGTGCAGATGATCGTGCTGGATGTTTTTCTTTTGCCGTATTGTTTTAGAGCTACCCCCTACTTTTTCCTGGTGAAGCCAGAACAAAAGAGAGGATGTGTTTCCTGGTACCTTCAGGCATGGCAGCTGTGAGTATCCAGCCTGGCACACCCTCTGGTGTGATGGAAGGAGCAGGGACAGGTCAGGCCTCCCTTTCTCACCGTGCATTCTTGCCTGGGCTGAGGGAAGCTGAGAGGGGTCAGCTCCCCCTGCTCTCCCCAGCCCTGCTGCAGCCTGGCACCCTGCTGGGGCTGTGGGCATGTGCCCAAATGCTGCAGTGCAGGTGTCCAGCCTTGCCAGGCTCATCTTGTCCTTCTAAATTGGCGTGCAATTTTCCAGCATCAGTCAGGGAAAAAAATCCCTGTGAGCAGGTCAGCATCCAGCTACCTGAGGCTTTGCTGTTTGCTCTCTGTGCAGTGTGCGTCATTCCTGTGCCTCGGAATGACAGAACACTGCTCTGTTGCTGTTGAGGTGAGTTTGATTTCGACTGGAAGTGTTGATGAGGTGTTTCATGTGGCACTCAGACCTGCAGCTCTTCAAGGGCACATGGTGTGACCTCCTTACTGTGTACTGGCCTGCATTGATAAAGCATGTGAGAACTTCTACCCAAATCTGCCCAAACAGGTCTTGTTTTGATCTCTTCAAAGGTATAAATGTGCTTTATTTACCAGAGTGTAAATAAGCCATGCTTTCCCAGAGCAAATGCAGTAGGACTAAGAGAAGTGTGTGTGGCTGCCTCCTTCCACAATCTGACCTTCTAAATTAATCCCTGGTATTTATCTGCTCAGACCTCTGTGAAGTAGATTTGGGTAGCACTCAGGCTAATGACGTATACCTAAAAATCACTGGCCTCAGAGCTAGCAGGGGTAATGAAATACCTTGAAAATAGGCTGGCGATGCAAACTGGCTGTGAGCAAAAACAATGAGTCCCGCCAAGGTTATTCCAAAGGCTCAGTATTTGCCAATTATTACTACATATGTAACACAGCTATCCTCTTCACTCCCCAAAGTGAGATGAATGTGGTGAACTCAGGTGCTGTTGTGGGCTGTCAGGCATGGTTTGATTCTGTCTGGTATGGGCAGAAGGGAAGTGTTTGGGTTCAGGAGCCCATCCCTCTTACAACGAGTTCTCTCACTGTTTGGAAGCCAAACACATCCCTGTGCTCTGTAAGAGGGGACCAACCCCAGGCAGCTCCTGCTGAAATTTCAAAGATGTTCCTGGCTGGCTCGTGAAGGAACTTCCCTGGCTTTGTTCCCCACCCCAGTGCTGTGTCTTGGTGTCCTCTGGCTGGCGTTGGTGCTGCTGCCAGTGCTGGTGCCTGTGCCTTGGCTGACACACAGCTGCATGTGGAGAGCCCTGGGCTCTGGAGGGATGATGTTGGCTATTGGCCACATGCACACAGGCTCAGCCTGGGATTTGTTGCTCCACAAACTGAAAGTAAGCACCAATTTAACTTCTTTGCCTTTATGAGCAATTTTAAAGGTGAAGGATATTTTCTTGCCAAAGTTTCCATATATTAGATTGGGAAAGTTGTCAAAATTAAGCACTCCACAGTGGGTAGATGTTTTGATTGTAGCAAAATGCGTTTCCATAAAGTGATGAATTCATGAAATGAAGTATTGAGGATCATCACATTGTATTGCCAGAACAATGGACGATCCATAAAATGATCTGCTTGTAAATAGTTTCTGATATCGGCTATGCACAACACTATTGAGTCCTATTTTCTATAATAAACAGTTTTCTTTTAGAGAAAAAAGTAGAGGGGGACTGCCAAAATATTAAATTACAGGAGACTTTATAATATAATTTTATTTCTTGACGTTTCTTTATCACCATTTTACCATGTTTATGTAAATATTTACCAAGGTATTATTTCTTTTCAAATTAATATCTTGGTACATCAATAGCTTTTTTGTATTTTTTGATTGCTTTACATTATGATGAATGCAGAATGGTTGCAAAAACTTTAAAATGAGCAATATTTCATGTAAATACTTTACAGGAAAAATCTCAGTGTGATGTATGTTATTTTTGAGGTGTGTTGTTGACACCACAGAAAAGACATTCAAAAATAGAAATAAATAATTCAGTGATTTTAGATTTCTTATGCTGCAGTATTGGAAATAATTTTGTTTAAAAAGTGATGAAATTATTTTTGAAATGCTAAGGTAAATGGAGGATCTTTGAAATAACAGTACAGACTTTCATTGATACATTTTTCCATCTAAATGCTGTTTTCTTGAAATAAATCCTTTTTTACGGAGTACTGATTTAAATGAAAATGTTTTGGTGGAAAGAATTTGTAGTGAGGACAGATAAACATTACAAAATGGTAGAGAAAGTATAATCCCCAAATATCTTACTATTTTGAGGAATTGCTTAATGTTGCATCTGTGGCAATTTACTGAATAATATTGCACCTTTGCAGGTGATTACATCATCACCTGATGATGAGCCATTTTGGAGCTATGTTGATGTTTCTGTTAGAAAAGAAAAACAGATTAAAAAGTCTCTCATCCTGTGCTCTTTAGTTGTTCTTACTGCTAAATTAATAATATCAATCAAAGGAAAATAACCCACTTCTAGAAATGTCCTGTTCCTGCTGAATTCAGAGGGTATGGAATAAATGCTTTTTAGGGGGCCTTGAAATATAATGAGCTGACAGAGTAAAGGATGGTTTTCTGTCCTGTTGAAGCCAAGGTGAAATAGGGAAACCTGGCCAGAAGTGGAGTTCCCTGCAAGTGGAGTCAGTGTGGCTCCAGCAGTGTGGCTGTGTGTGAGCCTCCCCACAGCTCATTAAAGGATCAGGGCCTGGCTTAGGAAACTAAATCCTTATCTTAGCAATGTTATGTGGAGCAATTTAAATCAGGAGAACTTTGTTTCTTGGCTGATAAAACAAAGCTTGGATCCAACTACCTAGGATTTGATTCTGCATTTCTTGCACATCAAGGAATTTAGCTTTACAGGGAATTTAAGCTTTGAAAGAAATCCTGGATTTAGCTCCTGAATGATTAAAATTTAAGTGCTGTCAGATTTCTACATATAAAGTAAAAATAAAATAAAAATTAACATTTAAAAAAATAATACCCACAGTCTCCAGGACCTGAGGCAGGCTTGGAGCATTGTAATGGAAATTTCAGTCCCATGTGCCACAGTAACTGCAGTGCAGCAACTTTTTAAAATAGCCATAATGACGCTGTTGCTGGTGGTGAAGGGAAATTATCACAAACCCTTTCTTTCCCTAACATGTCTAGTAAAACTCAATAATGTGTAGCCAAATCATATTTTGTTAATTTTATATGTGTTTGAAGATTGCTGATGGCTACTTGAAAAGAGAGAAAAATGTGCTTTCCTTGGCATTCTTATGGAAGATACAAATTTTGGCCAAACAGAAGAAATGACAACCCTTGCAGAATGGAATTGACGCTCCAAATTCCAGAAGATTTTATTCATACAGTAAAATCCTGTTTCTGGATCTTTAATTTTTAATTCTGGGTGGCATGTTAGTGTTTTAAATGTATGAGAATAATGTCTCCATTAGCCAGATTGTCTGAGGAGTCTCGTTCTCTACATCATAAGAACTGGTTTCGTGCAATTATTTTTCTGCCCTCTAAAAAGCAATATAATTTACTGGGTTTCTTTTTTTTAAAACTTAATGCATGAGAAAGTTTAAAGGTCAAACAGTGCGTGCTTTTTTGAGGGTTTGAGATAACTTTTGGCAATGATCCTTAGGGTAGATACATTTAAGATAGAATGCTTTTTAACATCAATTGTCATTTGTAACATACTTAGTAGTTTAAATTTAAACTATCTAAATCAAAGAAAACATTTTAATTTGATGTCAATTGCAATTTTATGCCAATCACACAGAAAAAAAGCAACAAGCTTTCAAAAGGGCATAACACATAAAGTAGTGATATACACATGATACCTTTTTATTTTGTCTTTTAAATTTAATTCTACATCAGTGTATTAAGTCAATCCAAACTGGAACTCTGAGAAAGCAGTTAAATTGTGTCATAGACACAGTAGAATAATAATAAAAAAAAATTTGCAGTATTTATGATGTTGAGAAGTCCTTATTGTAGGTTACAGAACAAATGAAGTCTTAAGTTACCTCTTCTGATTTTGATGGTAACAAAAGCAACCATTTCAGAAATATAGCGGTGTTAGAGCAATCAAAGAGAATGCTTTCTTACCATAATGTTAGCATCATCTCAGCATGTGGTGCCAGAAAGGTTCTCTTTCTGCAGCATACCACTAATCCTGCATTGTCTTTATTATCTTTATTTTCTGATGCTTGCCCATGCAAGCATCACAAACTGAAGAGATGGAACATTGAGATCTTCAAATATTGATAAATTATATTAATATTAGTATGCCCTATAAACTCTTTAGTATCCTTTGAATTCCAGATTGCAGTCAACCCACTATATATATATATATATATCTATATATATATATCTATATATATATATCTATATCTACTAATACGGAATAAATATTTTACACTCATATCACATAGGACAAGGCAATGATTTATAGCCCTGCAGTAACAAGAAAATATCATCTCTGGAATACATGTTTATGGATATCTTTTTATAAAAACTGGTTTTACATGTGCCCATCCCCCTTTTTGGATGCAAGAAAAATATGTGCCTGAAATATGTGTGTCTGTATTTCTTGGAGCCTGTAAAAATGAATTGCAGATATAAAGTGGAATGACTGATTGGCACATGCACTTACTGGGATACAGACTTGGGATTTGTGTTGTAAATTAATTTTGGACAAGTGAGGACATAAACTCTGACCACAGCACATCTTTGTTACAGAAAACGCTCCTGACCGTTGAGCATTTTTTCTGTTTGCAATAGCTCACCTTATAGACTTAGCTGTGCAAAATGTCATGAAATACAGGATATAACCTGTAAGTAATAGTAACTAAGTCATTGGTAGTGAGTGGCTTCACAGAAACCAAATATGAGAAACGCTGTGAGTCCAATTATGTCATCTTTACATTGAGTGCTTTCTCATATGAGTATTTCTGTTGAAGTCATTTCACATACCTCCCAAAATGACTCTTTCAAAATAATTACAAAATCATTTTCAACAGTGAATAAATGTGTAAAGGTTCACCAGTGATTTTAAGGTTGAAAAAAAGGGCCCTTTGTGTTAGATAATTTCATTGCTCTATGTTCACAAGTGATTAACTCCCCAATGAGATCTGATTGCTTTTTGTATTCAGACCAAAAAAAGACATGTAAAATGAGCAAAATGTTGTATTTTGAGCTCTGACTATGGGGCAAGTTTAACATATGCTTTTTGAGACATCACAATGATTTTTTACTAGCCATATTTGCTGCACATGTGCAACATGGTAGCCTGCCAAAATGCACACAATAGTTACATGATGGGTCACTGAGAAAAATAGATTTCAAACAGAGTATCTAAATACTTAATTCGTATACAGATATGGGACCTCTTCTAAGACACTGTGGTCGATTAAGGAAATAATAATATACATTTTATTAGAAACACATGCTGCCTAGAAACCCAGTTCCTTCTATCGTTCATGTAAATTAGAGCAAGCCTTGGACCTTAAGATGCTGGGCTAGAACCCAGCCCAATTACACAGAAGGTAGAGAGACCCTTAAAGGGAGACAATAGCTGTCTTCTCGGGTGGAAAGAAGATGTAGGCTTATCCTACAAAGAGATGAGTTGACATGAATATAATGTCCATCCTCTTGTCCTTTCCCAGTGCCCCTCATTTGTGGCTGTTCGGGATGGAAACAGATGGAAACGTTTCAAGTCAGGCTGGGCCTGCCCTCCATGTGTGACCCCGTTCACATCCCATCACTGCCCTCGTGCAGTGGAACACGGCTTCTGTTGCCTCGGGACCTGGCATGGAAACAGGGCAGGATTGCTGTCTAACTGTGGATGTTCTGGAGCTCTGTGGTCACAGCTGAAGGAAGTTCCCAGCAAACCCACTGTAATAATAACATGGAAAATTACTCAGAGAGACGTTGTGCCAAGGTCCTTGGTAAATAACTATTTCCCAAGTCAGCCATTCAATTAACATGGCAGCCGAGGGTACAACATGTACCACATTAGTTTAGCTATCAAGTCTCTCCTTCCTGGATGGGCACTTCAAACAACCAATGACCCCATCCTCCCCTCAGTAGGGCCCAGTGTGGCTCTCGAGGGAAATGGATAGGGCACAGCACTGCTAATTCCCATGGAAATTGTAGTTTTTTGTGGAACTGTGGGATTGCTTGTGGACAGCCTTTGGAAATAGGGAGGCACTGGGCTGTCATGGAGACTTATTGGTCTTCTGCACCTGGTGTGGTGGGAAATGCAGCTGAAGGGTCGAATGGACAGCTCAGCATGGTACCAGTAGTGCTCAGTGGATAGAGAAATTCTTGTATTCCTTTGGCTATGTCCCAGCTACAAGTTTACTCTAATTTTTCAGGGTTAGGCAGTGCCCATTATCAGCTGAGCAAATGTTGAGTCTGGACTACACTGCCTTAGTTCTGTCATAGTTAATTTTGAAAATCAAGGTGTGGGGGTAGCTGACTGCTGCCGTGTGTCCTGCTGCATGTTTGTTGGCATGTGCTGGCAAACTCCAACACTCAAACATAGTCTAAATGGAGAAGTGTCCAAATGGCTTCACTTGGGCAGCACACTGACCACTGCCTTTATGCCAGGGCTGGACCTGTTACTCCTCTCTGCATCTCTGCTGCAGGGTCTCCCCATCCAGGGCTACTGCCTCAACCCTTCTGCTCCATTTTGCCTCCTCTGGGAGAGCCAGTTCCAATCTCCAGTGATGACCATGCAGCATCTCTGGCATCACGGCTCCCTGAACTCCCACACAGTTCCTGCTGAAACCTGGGCTGGGAGTTGAAATATTCTGTGTTCTCCCCATGTGCAGCAACTGCTGCTAGAGATAGTGGGTGTGACATGAAAGCACCCAGGCACAGTGGATCCCACTATTATAGCCTGACATGACAGCTGTGTGTGCAGTGGGTTTAAGATTTCTTTCTGGATTGAAATATCTAAATTTTACATGTTTTAAGAATATTAATAAAGGTAATCTTACAGAGTTGGAGCTTTTTTTTAGTGTGTGAGTTTTTTAGTTTGTTTGGTTTTTTGAGAAAAAAAATCTGTATTTATGAAAGAGAGCATAACATTTCTGACTATTAATTCTTAACTGAATATATAAAAAATGAAAACTACTAGAGTAAGGTTGCATAACTCCTTTGAATGTCAGGTATTTATAATTGTTCTACAGGCTATCAATAAAAAGACGGCAAAGAATATCTGCATTTAATATAATAAATTATCAAATATAAAGTCCAGTTTGAAGTTAAAAAAACTATTTAAAATGTGATTAGATGTGAAAAAGGAAGGCTATTACATTTGTCATAATAACAGTGTCTTTGATAGATATGTTAATAGCAACACTGTTGACACTGCAGAGATTGAAATTAATACTTGTCTATTAGTCCAAGGCCAGAAGCTGTTGCCTCAAACCAGAATAATTGATTCAGTAGTGCATTTGTCTAATGGCCCTGCATTATTCTGTAGTGTGCCAGAATGGATGGAGCACTCACAGGCTACCTGTGTTTGGGTGTACATTGTAATCCTGATTGTATTTACAGTAATGTAAAATAGGAACAACCACAAGATCAGTTGGTGGCGTTTGAATAAAATGGGCAAAAATCAGAATCAGCTCTGTGGAGCTCTGTGGGATTTAGAAAAGAGACTTTTAGCCATGAGAGGAGCTCTTCTTCACCCCTGAAATAACTTTTTGAATATTTTTAATACTTCTTATTTCAGAAATACAGATTTTGGAAATGAAGAAAAGTTGTCAGGGTGAATCTCCAGGAAATTCCAAGTGATTTGTTAGGAAAGATTTCATTAGGAATGCTTAGTCTTTAATAACTAGGGATATTAATAATAATTGTATTTAACATGGATATTTTTTATTTGCTGTGCTAACATATTGAGTTCATTGATAACCAGACACTACTAGTGGGCATAAGAATAAATGTTTTAGCTAGTGAGGAGCATAAGTCTATGTTTGAATCTATGTTTGAATGGAGTCTGTAGAAAATAATTAACTACACTGGGGTTTCAAATATATGTGTGGTTCACTTTGGACAGAAAGAAATGCATTTAGAGTAATATGGCTATTCCAGTGTTGACAATGACTTTTACTATGTAGAAGATAAACGGTAAATTTAATTTGCATAATTAAGTTAATAATTTTAGATTTTAATGTAGTGTATCACGAGTTCCCAGGCTTGTAAATGGGGTTTTACTAGTGAAACTCTTATTACTAGGACATATACCATTTCCCCCTATCATCAGCACAGAGTGCAAATCTCATAGGTTCCTTTGTCTCAGGTCACCACAATTTTACCGTTTTTCCTTCTCTTGAGGGTTGCTTTAAAAATTGTAATAAAAAATACAACTTCTGTATAACGGTTGAAAGTCTATCGCTTTGCAGGAAAAAAATTGTACTTCCAAGGGCCTTCTGCCATAAGGACTCTCTTGTAAAGAGAGCCTTTAAAATGCAACTTTTTTGTTGGATGAACAGCCTAATGTTCCATGCATTGTACTAGTAGTAGCATTTTATGCAACATTGAAAGACTCAATTAATTTGCATAATTCCATGAGTATTACCATGACTTTAAGGTAGGTTAGCTTGCTCAGGAGTCTTGCCTGCCCAATATATATGTTTGCCATTTTGACAAATTAATCATTTCTGAAAACAATTAATTATACTTATGACAAACTGAACCTTATACCCATAGGTCTTAAATTTTTATAGCAGAAATCTAATATTAATGTGTATAAGATCAGTGATTTAGTGAGTACCTTAACAGTCAACAATGCCTAAGGCTGAACAAAATTAATATTTTGTTTCCCATCTGGAGACTTCAGTAAAATTAATGAGGAAGGGTGCCTTTTGTAATACATAATAGAAATAAATTTACAATATTTAACCCGGGGATTCTACTGACATCAGCATTTATATATTTGGTCTGTTTCCCAGTTTGGTGGATGAGCCATGCAAATATCAAAGCAGGTAATCCTGGCTGTATGGGGTACCCATACTTATGCTTTTACTGGCAAAAGTAGACAACCAGATTAATTTTCTTATATGACGAAGTTCCTAATCTTAGAACAAAACATTTGTTTCTGCTAGGGAATTATTTGGATACAAAGCATATTTGACCTTTCTAAAAATAAGAAAAAAACAATATCTGCAACTTAAGTGCTGGATGCAAAATAAAACCCGGTGGTGAAAAATGAACAGTGAATCATTAACATGCAAAATTATTATATATATAAAAAAAGTGGCTGTGATCACTAAACTATAAGATAAAATTATTATCTATAAAATGCTCTGGAAAATGACTCACTAGTCTGCAAAAGAAAGAATCAAATTTGAAGCCTAAAATGTACCTATTTAGAAGCATCTAAATGCAGCAGTAGTGCTTCAATAGTTGCAATTTTTTTTCTACTAGTAAACTCTCCACCTCTCCCCACTCTGACCCATCATCAGCAAAATGAACCAGAACAGCAAGAACACTTCCATTAATCCTTTCCTGTGCTGGTTATTTTGGGATTATTAGCTATATTTTTTAATGACTTCATGTTTTTCAAAAGCAGTTTTTATTAACAGCAGTGGCAAACATCCAGTTGAGTTCCCGGGTACAAGCTCCTACCCCTGTATCTCAACATCTGTTTGAGGTCTGAACAGAGGGGTTTTCCTCCCCCTGCAAATATTTCGTAGCTAAAATATCATCCACCAATTCCTGCGAATTTTTTGTAATGTGCTCCATCTGAAACACATTGCAAACCAGGTTGTAGTTGCTAAAAATACATGTGTAATAAATAGTTGATCTGCAAAAATAAAAGGGAGATAGTACCCGTGTGGTATGTATATATACTCTTTGATTAGGTTTTCTTTTCAGGAGGAATGGCAGATGAAATGTAAAAATAGCATAAAAAAGCTACACAGGACAACTCAATTTTTACTTAGATGGGAACAAACAACCAAATGTTGCGATGTGAGGTTTCCTGCAATTAATTTTAACACTTTAAATATCTCCTGTCTCTAATAAAAGAGAAGTTCTGGGAAAAGAAGAGACATCGTGTGCCATCTACTGAACTTTATGATAAACCCCAGTGTTTTTCAGGGCTATCAACTCAACAATGGTAGTATTAGAAATAAGACTTAATAAAAAGGATTATGTGCCTAAATAATCTTACTTAATTGTGTAATAGGTCTGATATAATGTGTGGATATAGCAATACAGTAATCTATGTGTGTGTGGGACTGAGAGTGAGACAGTATAATATGGTATACTTTAGAGTTTAAAATTCCAAGTTAATACAAACTTGTAATTTTCCCAGTAATTAGAAGGGTTTTGGACCAAAAGAAAAGCATTGACAAAAAATACCAGTCAGATAAATAAATCTAATGTTTTGTGATGGGGAAAAAGTGGTTTTGAAGTCCCCATAAAAACAAAGCATTCAGTGCATCACATTTTGTATAAATCTGCATTATTAATTCGCAGTAAAATAGATCCAGTTGGAGTACTTGTTTTTTTGCATTAAATTGGTCCTTTGATGTTCTTTAATGCTTCAATTTAGCCTCTAATTTTTCAGAGCACAAATGCACCAGCAGCTGTTGAAAATATCAGTTTTGCAGTAGCGTTGCTGGCCAATAAAATCCCAACAAGCCATCTTCCTATCTGGCTGAACAAAATAGCACTGAAAAAGTAGTCATCTCTTTGAAGTATCACTCCAATTATAGGTTTTAACCCCACAGGTCACAGTTTGATTATTTACACAATGCTAGTGTAATTCTGTCTCAATTCTAGGCTTTCTGTACTTCCAA